>NC_140587.1:511316267-512616385 GCF_964204655.1 Triturus cristatus
ACTACCCAACATATCCGTCGGGCAATAACTTTAATCGATGCAGCAGAAGTCTCCGGTGACCCTATGGCTATGCTCCTTCTGGACGCCGAGAAGGCTTTCGATAGGGTCTCCTGGGACTATCTATGGCTGGCTATGAATTGGTTTGGAATTGGGCCAGGGTTTACAAAAGCTATTCGCACCATGTATAGTGCACCCACAGCTCGCCTCAGAGACAATGGGAAATACACCCACCACTTTCCGCTGCCCCTGCTCACCCCTATTATTTGCCATTTATATTGATCCTCTAATTCGGCAGTTTATGGCATGCCGTGAGATTGAGCCTGTTATTTATCATGGGGCATCTACAGAAGTCTTAGCATATGCTGAAGAAGTTGCTTTAGTCACCCCCAACCCAGTAGCAGCAATGGCAGCAGTTGAGGAAATTGCTTTAACCTTTGGCTCAATTTCCGGGTATGCCCTAAATAAACAGAAAACGCAGATTGTTGTGACTAGGGAAATAAGACGCTCCGATTCACGGATGACAGACTCAGCAATATATTTAGGGATTACTATTACTTCAGATTTGAATAACTTAGTGGCTACTAATATTGATCCCATTATTCGGAAGGCCAACATAGATTTTGATAAACTTCACAATTTACACCTGGCACTGGTTGGCCGCTGTAACGTGATAAAAATGGGACTCTTACCAAAGATATTGTACCTGTTTAGATCAATACCCTTGGAATTTGAGAAAAAATGGTTTACTGCATTGGACAATTTGGCTAACAGATTTATTTGGGCTCACGGTAAAACCCGGATGGCCCTACGTTTTATGACTCTACCCCAATCAAGGGGTGGCTGGGCTGCTCCGGATTTTAAATTATATTATTGGGCTGCCGCTTTTCAATATATGGCTGGAATACTTGGTGGCAATCCCAAAAATTTAAATTTGGAAGGCAAGATCCCAGATGTATATACACTCCTGGTGGGGGAAGATGCCAAAAATTGCCTTATGAGATTTAGTAACCCGAGCTATTTTAAGCGAACTAAGTTTAAAACTCTTCAGGCTTGCGTTTAAAATTTAGTCTATTTTTTAAAAAAAAGATGGCTTAGGGAGGTTGAATTACTACACACAAATGAGTGGTAATCCAACACTCCCAGAAATTTTCTCCGATCAAACTATGGCATTTTGGGTGGGACGTGGCCTCTTAAAAGTTGGGGATTTATTAAGCACTGATGGAATCTATCAGTTTAAGGATATACAAGATAAATATGGAATTGGGCCGGGGAATTTTTTTAAATACCTCCAGCTTAAAAGTTACCTGAGTAAAAAGCTAGGTGGACCTAACGGGTTCGATAAGGTAAAAACTATGGAAGTTATAAGAAGTAGGGATGGTTGCACTATTAAAGGAATATATATGGAACTTTTGGCATTTAAACAAGATGATCTAGAGAAACATGCTGGAAAATGGGAAGATAGGCTGGGCACTGATCCGGACAACTTCTTTCAGTCGCTGGAGCTGGGACAGACAGTATTATCCTCTGCGGGGCTTCAGGCTCAACATTATAAAACAGTATGTTCCCTGTACTACACTCCGGCAAAAATTTTACAATGAGGGGGGGGAGGCAGCAGGGAACCATGTGTCCACGCTGCGATTCCCTACGGGCTGATCTAGATCATATGTTTTCAACCTGCCCCTATTAGATATGCTAAAAAATGCAATTTTGACCTTTTTTGAGTCCACTTTGGGTCTTCGGGTTAAGTTAACTTCATCTTTAATTCTGCTGGGGGTTGATAATACCCAGGGACATACCATGTCTCTTCGCTTTCACTTTGTTGCTATGGCAGTTTTTCGAATCTGTGTTGCTTCAGCCTGGCTAGATCCAGCCGCCCCTACATTTAATTTATGGCTGGCCCGGCTTCTCTCTGTATTTAATCTTGAGAAGGGAATATACGAGAAAAAAGGCAAGAAAGGGAAATCCCTCGGTAGACGTATCTGGGCACCCCTATATAGTTGGCGGGAGTCCTAGGTCAAAAAATACATCTTTAATTGTTCCAATGGAATGGAGCCCATATGCCGCCAATTCATATATATATATATATATTTTTTTCTCTTTTCCCGCTACAAAAATATCTATCTTATATTCATTGTTGGCGCTCGGTTTTATTTACTTAATTCCTCTCTCTTCTGCTAAATGAAATGCTGTTTGTTAAAATATGGTATTATGTTTCCTGAGATATAAATGTAATGAATTGTTAATTACTGTGCAAAATAATAATAATTGTAAAAAAAATAAAAAAAATGAAATCCGTCCCCTACAAAATCCCCAAAACCCCTCCCACACCCAGTTACATGCCTTCTAATTCCTACTCAACCCCTGAAAAACAGCCTCCCCACGCCCCTGTACCCGGCCCAAAATAAAAAATAAAAACTCCTAAACCCAGCCCCAAAGACCCAAACCCAAAGAGTCCCCTCCCAAAAAGAAACCCACCCCTCACTAAACCTCTGCCTCCTCCCTTCCCCCATAATATCTTCAAGGTGCCTGCTATGCCCAATGGATGCCCCTTTGTGAGGAGGTTCTCTGGCAGTGTCAGTAAGTGCACGTTTAGTGGCACAGCATTGTGCTGTGGCACATGGACTATGAATGGACTGGCCATTGGCCTTTGTTTCTTTTCTGGGATTGGTTTAGGTCCATTCATTAAAAGCTATAAAAGTTTTGAAGAAATTAGTCCTGCCATTACTTTACTATTTATTTGATGTTATTGTTTAGTTAGTGATGTGTGATTACAGTTGTGTTTGTTTGACACCTGATTGCTGATCCAGTTGAAGTGGTAAGTATGTTGTGCCTTTGCAGCCAATGCTGGAGTTAGACAGGACAAGAGGAAATGTTGTATGGATGTCCATGTAAGTTGACATCCTGATGGGGCAGACACTGCATTTGGTGACATTTATGTGGTAAATACTTCAGCTTCGCCTGGTCACTGTCAACACCATTTAGGTTAGTTACTTGTTCGGTGTGTTGAAGTTAGATATTTGTTTTTCCAGACATGGAGGGTGTAAAATTGTCATATCTTTGTGTAGTTCTGCATGGACATGTGTCCGTTTTGCAGTGTGTACCTTAAAGCTACTTCATCTAGATGGAGCATGTCAGGTCTGTGCAAAATGTACTGTGCCCTAGTGCCACAGCCTTTCAGGATTCACCCTGATAGAGTAATAGCTATCCTGCAGGGGGTGTTTTCATTGTGCCCTTAGAATGTTTCTCACACTGAATCTATGTAATCACATTGACCTACACTGCCTTTTCATGTGGGTGATGTGTCAGAGTCCAATACAGAGTTGTAGCACAGAAGGTGTGTTTTCACTTTATTGACACATCTTTGACATCAAAACAGGATCTGGGATGATGCACTGTGAGTGTGTCACATTCATTATAGCATCTTGGTTAGAGGTGGAGTGACAATGCCTCATGGTTGTTGTAGTCACTTCAGTGCCACTTTAGCAACACTTGAGAAATGGTAACCTGCATGACTAGTGTAGATCAGTAGTGACATAGGAGACAAGTGAGAAGGGGCAAAAGGAGTATAGCTTCTTGGTTAGAGTTAGGGTGACAAGGCCTCATGATAGTTGTGGTCACTTCAATGTCACTTTCTCAACACTTGAGTAATGGTAACCTGAATGATTTGCAAACTTCAATAGTGACATGGGAGACACGTGAGAAGGGGCAATAGGAGTCTAGCATCTTGGTAAGAGTTCCAGTCACATGGCCTCATGGTAGTTGTAGTCACTTCAATGTCCCTTAAGCAACACTTGAGTAATGGTAAGCTGCCTGACTAGTGTAGATCACTAGTAGCATGGCAGACTAGTGAGAAGGAGCAAAAAGAGTCAAGCATCTTGGTTATAGTTGGAATGACATGGCCTCCTGGTAGTTGTAAACCCTTCAATGTCACTTTCCAAACAATTGAGTAATGGTAACCTGCATGACTTGTGAACTTTAGTAGTGACGTGGGAGACAAGTGAGAAGGAACAATAGGAGTCTAGCATATTGGTCAGAATTGCAGTCACAAGGCCTCATAATAGTTGTAGTCACTTCAATGTCACTTTAGCAACACTTGAGGAATGGTAAGCTGCATGACTAGTGTAGATCAATAGTAACATGAGAGACAAGTGAGAACGGACAAAAGGAGTCTAGCATCTTGGTTATAGTTAGGGTTACAAGGCATCATGGTAGTCCTACTCACTTCTATCTCCCTTCCCCAACACTTGAGTAATGGTAACCTGCATGAATTGCGAACTTCAGTAGTGACATGGGAGACAAGTGAGAAAGGGCAAAAGGAGCGTAGCACTTTGGTTAGAGTTGGAGTGACAAGGCCTCATGGTAGTTGTAGTCAGCTGACGACCCCTGCCCACCTAAGCTCTGGAGCACAATGGCTGACTTTGTGGCTCCCACTATACAGCACATCTGGAATATGTCCATCTCCTCCGGGGTGTTCCCGGAGATATGGAAACACGCCACCCTCCTCCCATTAAAGAAAAAACCAAATGGGGATCCCACGGACCTTAGTAACCTTCGTCCGATTTCTCTGCTGGCAGCGCCGGGCAAAATGCTTGAGAAAGTAATCCAGCGGCAGTTAAGTAAATTTACGGAGGAAAATAGGATACTGCATGAGACGCAGTCAGGCTTTAGACCCGGTTTTAGTACCGAGACAGCACTAATTGAGGTGGCAGAGTCAGTGTGGTCGATGGATGTGGGAGACTCAGCCGTGCTGGTGCTCCTGGATCTATCGGCTGCTTTTGATACGGTGGACCACGTGAGGCTGTTAAAGCGGCTGGCAGTGGTAGGCCTCCAGGACCAGGCGCTGGGATGGATACATTCGTATCTGACTCAGAGAACCCAGAAGGTGGCATTGGGGACCGTCTCTTCAACACCTAAGGTTCTCAGCTGTGGCGTCCCTCAGGGATCGGCACTTAGCCCATTATTATTTAATATCTACCTGGCTCCGCTTTTTACGCTGATTGCCAATTGGGGGGTCAAGGCAATCTCATATGCCGATGACACCCAACTGGTGTTTCCGTATTCGGAAGTGTCGGAGGCAGCCTTTTCAAGCTTCAAGGGCTGTCTCCAAGACGTTGCGTGCTGGATGAACACCAACAAATTAAAACTTAATGCAGACAAGACGGAAGTGATTTTCTTTGGAAAAGGCTTCCCTCTACCCTCGGACCTTTGGTGGCCGGCGGCGATGGGACCAGCCCCTTCGCCCAGCCAATCGGCAAAAAATCTGGGGGTGCGATGGGACGATAGCCTGTCCTTTGCCTCGCATATCCAGCAGGTAGCTGGGTGCTGTCTGTGCAAGTTGAGGAATCTACGGAAGATTCTGCGACTCCTACCAGAGGGTTGCCGAAAAACAGTAATCCATGCCACAGTGACATCAAGGCTGGATTACGCTAACGGCCTCTATCTAGGCTTGCCAAAGTACCTAACTCAGCGGTTGCAAATGGTCCAGAATGCGGCTGCGAGACTGTTAATGCGTATCCCATTCAAGCATTCAGTCTCTCCGCACCTTCTTTCACTTCACTGGTTACCAGTAGCCAGCAGGATCAAATTCAAGGCACTCACGCTGGCCTTTAGATCTCTGTATGGCACCTGCCCAAACTACCTGAGAGCTCGGTTGCCGAGATACACCCAGGCCCGCTCCCTCCGCTCCAACTACCACGTTCAGCTAGCAGTTCCACGAACAAAAAGGGCTCGGCTGGGAGGAAGAACCTTCTCGGCCAATGTGGCGGCGCTATGGAATACCCTGCCCCCAGCGCTTCAGCAGGCCCCCTCCGAATCCTGCTTTAAGCAGATGTTGAAGACTTGGCTCTTCACCCAACCGCGCTAAGTGCTCAAAAGTGGTCCCAGTGGCCATGCCTGCTCTCCTAGCGCCGGGACACCTCCTTGTGAGGTAGCTGTTCGCGCTTTAGAAATTCCGTATTATTAGTCACTTCAATGTCACTTTAGCAACACTTGAGTAATTGCAAGTTGTATGAATAATTAAGATCAATAGTAACATGGCAGACTAGTGAGACAGGGCAAAAGTTATGTGTGACAGACATTAATAGGAGTGATATTATTGAGGAGATGGTGTTGTTGAACACAAAATAATGCGCACATCACTATCACTGTATATGATTTGCAAACACATGCCCATTTGTATGCGGTGTGTCCGTGCATTACCATTGTTTTTTGCCTAGGAGTACATCCTACAGATGTATTTTTGATGATTGTAATAAAACAATCCCTGACAGGGTCCCTGTATATGTGTAAATTTCTTAAGGACTCCACTTCCCTTGCCTGGTCTATGGCAATGCATCGTTGTGCAGAGGAATCTATGGCAACAGGTAGCTGTATGACTTACCGCCGATTTCGTACCCAACGGACTGGGTTTTGAAGGTGATCAAAGAGGTAGAGCACTGGCAGGACGTGTATGATGGTCTCCATGACCCTAGAAGACAAGTAGAGGTGAGTTTCGGCTTTATATCCCTCACTTTTTGCCATTTCAGATGTGAGGGTAGACCGGACGGTCACACCGACTGAAAAGCAACTTGTAATTGGGCGGGCAGCTTAACGGCAGGTCCAAGCTTCCCACGGCCTCATAGGCCTGCTCCGGGGCCACCGCGCTCGGAGTTGGCTGGTGGTGTCAGCGGTTCAGCAGTGGTCTTCAGAAAGCCAATCCACCCAACTCGTAATACGGCAGTTGGACCACTGAGCTCCCTGCAGTCTGACTGCCAATACGGCGGTCCACGGACTGCCAAACTCATAATAAGGCTTTTAGTATCTCACTAAATCAATCCAAAATAATTCAGTAAGTAAGTTCATTGGAAAAGGAAACCAGAGCATTGAGTTCAGGTTGTCTGCAAGGAAAGGAGTCCAAATTGATCAGCAATTACAGCAGCAGCTGGAAAAGCATCACAAGTTGTTGAGCAAAACGAGTCAAAAAAATAAAAGAGCTCTTCGATCTGTCTCGATTCTAATCTTCTTCCTCCACACCTCCTCCTTTGGGTATAGTATAGATGATGCAGTTGTGACATCAGCGATCAGACCACAGTGGTCTATCCATTGTACAAATAACAAAAAACCAGGAGTGGAGTGCCCAAGGGAAGTTTAAAGACCTGCACGGATAGTTTGCCCAGAACATCTATTATATAACACCTAGTTATCCGCGGGTCTCGCAGGGTTCACCAAAACCTTAAGGAGCTTTGACACAGGCAAAGGAACTCGCAAACATTCATTGGGGGGAGTCCTTAAAAAAGGATGGAATCCCATAAACATTCAGCCCCAGACAAGGTTTCCCTAGACAATAGTTTTTAACCAAACCGCTCTTGCAAATCTAGGGAAAAGGTGTATCCTATTTAGCCAGCTAATGGTACAAAATAGCTTGATGGAGCTAAGACAGTCCGTCATGTTTAAATGATGAGACATTATGCCAGGCTCGTTATTTTTACCGCCCATCTATACAGTCCCGGTACTTGGAGCCGCATGCCATTTAAGAGCTAACAAATGTTTTGGTTTAAACATATACAAGAATATAAATCCCATGGGCCTGAGAGCCTGATGACAGTTCAATGTATGTCATTTAAAATGATGGCGGGTTTAGTATTCACGTTATGTTAGACCTTCAGAACGCATTTACTTTGAGGCATACGTCTTTATAAGTCCAGCTCCGAGAACACATCTAACATCACAGGATAATGAGGTCAATTAGGAACACCGGTGCAGGGCTGCCACAGGCAAGGTATGTAAAGCTCACTTTAACCTACCGTCGGTCACCTCCGGTTGCAGATTCTGGAAGCCCGGTGGACCGACGGACAGGTAAGCACGTAGGAAGAGTCTGTAAACTTAGCGTGAGTTATGCTGCCCCCCTTTCAATTTAAAAACGCTACTCTGGGCAGTTTCTAAATGAATTGTATTTGGCAACTGCCGTTTTTTTTCTTGTTATATTCCGGCATGTAGGAAGGGTCTGCAAACTATGCGCTAGTTATGCTGCCCCTCCTTTTCCATTTAAAAACGCTATTTTGGGCAATTTCCAAATAAATTTTATTGCTGGTCGGCAACTGATGGTTTTTCTTGTTAGATGCCGGTGGTGTGTGGTATATTTAAAACATAAGACCCACACTACTGGTTTCTTTTACCTTAGTAGGCAATAGTATGAATACCAAAAACACGGCACAAATTCACCAGGACTGTTTGGCGCCAGACAATTTTCTGCATACAATGTAGAACCTTCCACATTTTAGCCACATCAGAGTAGACTATGACATATGCGTTTACATAAATCTTTGGCTTTGACCTTACCTTCTGTGTGGCTCCATAAAGGAGTAATTCACGCCTCACTGCTATATTAACAACTCCCAAGCTTGCAACTGGTATAAAGTAATGGGGTGCACCGCAGCAGTTTCATCTATGTGCAGCATTTTGCTGTGATAAGCCTGAAAACGCATGTAATAAATTCTTAGCATATCACACCTTGGCTTGGAATGTATATACATGTTAAACTTTTTATGACCTTGGTTATTTCTATGAATTCCCACATTGATCCTAGGATTACAATGTGAACAAATTGTTTTTTTTTTAAATTCACTAAGTTGCGGGTAGACTTGTTTACAATTTTGAGTCTGATACCTGCCCACTTTTTCTCCTTAGAGTGGTGCCTCCCGTCCTGATCTGTTGTCAGGTGAGGTGAGGTTTCTTACTCGTACACCACGGGTAAGTTCACTTTATACAAATTCATGAAATTCACCGGACACATGCAGATATGTCCACAGATGAGTAGTAATGACTCACTCAGTATAAGTTTACAAGACACAGGCATTTTTATCTCTTTTTCTGTTCTTCCAACAGGTATCACCAGTACATTGTATTCCGACAAAAAGGAAATTACTGGTGTTGTAGGTTGGCTTTGTTTCAAATCACATTTGAGTTACACTTATTATTTTCACTTAAACACGCAGTAGCATACAATATCGAAGGTCCTGAGGAAGGCCGAGACACTCTTTAGGTCAAATGGCTGAAACATGTAGACCTGATACATGGACAGATGCGGTTATTATTTTCAAACCGCACATGCACTGTTTTTAATCCTGACATCAGGAGATCACTGATAAAGCCCTTTTTCTCTTGGTAGTAGTTTTAATACACATTTCAATTTTTGCACTGCGCCCGTTACTCAAATATTACGTGCTTTACATCTCCTGGATTTTAGCAGATCCTATACAATAACAGTATCACAGAAAAACATCCCTGTACTCCTCCCTCACAGTGAGGGGGTTGTAGTCCTTGTCTGCACTAGGCGTTGCAGCCAAGAGGAGAAATCCCAGATGATGAAGCATGTCACCTTGGTGGGTGATGGAATTCCGTCCTTTTTTAAGGACTCCCCCCCAATGAATGATTGAGAGTTCTTTTGCCTGTGTCATAGCTCCTTAAGGCTATCCATTGTACGGTCATCTTCCATTTGTCAGGTACCATTTGCTACTTCAGCATTGTTTCCCTAGCTAGTCATGAGAAACCATAGTCTTTGCCATCCTCACAGGTTAGTTACAAAAAGAAAAATGTATTTGTAGCTCCTTCATGGGTACAATCCAAGGACCCTTTGCCACCAATTCACACACACAAGGAATAAGGCTTCATTCATAGTCAAATGGTTACATTAGGCAGGAACAGTTAAAGCCACATTTGAAAGAAGCATGTCAATGTTAATTCCATTTCGATAGGCCACGAAATAATGCAGCCTAAGCAAGAAAACGTCAATGCATTGAATTCATCTTCTTTTAGTGAATCAACTCATTCATAACTAATAAAACCATAAGAAAGTAAATCAAACGTTTCAAATTAAGAAATAATAATAGTTTTGTCAGCAATTATTATATTTTAAAAATGAATGATCCTAAAAATGGCCTACTCATACCAATTTCAAAAGTAGCAACATGTAAACTAATTCTAAAAATCATTAAAACAAAATAATTGTTACTAATATATGTTCTTTATGATGGTAGGTACTTATACTGAAAGTTTCAAGCATGCAACTCTTATCAACATTGATTTGCACCAATGTCGAGTTTGTGATAACACTCTGCAATTGAAATCAATAGAAATGCTAAACTTCATGACATCTGGTTATTATTATAATTTATTATAATTAAATAATCCTACTGTTTCTAGTTAATCAAGCATGCTTTTATGGCGCTGATAATTTAAGTTTTCTCTATTTCTGTGATGTCAACGTGTGTAAGGTACATGTTATTATTTCAGTGTCAAAGAGGTTGTAGCACAAGTACTGAGTTGTTTGACCATGGTGTGTAAGTATAAACCCACTCTTTCAGGGCAAATGATGCAGCATGATGTAGAGTTGCCTGAACGTCCTCGTAACACGGAGGAGATCACTAATTCTGTCTTCACTTGTTTTAAAAGGCAGAATACGGACAAGTATGCTGCATTATATTTCTTTTTCAGGCGAACTACTGATGTTGCTCCTCTTGCTCGTTGCTGCATGCAGGATAGCCCTTCCTTTGAGGAGAAGTCCAGAATGATTATGGAAGTTATTGAGCACTGGACCTCTTTTTGAAGTCAAATGAACAAGGGTTTCTCAATGGTAGGCACCGGTCAATTGAACTTAAGAGAAGCCTGGCCACAAAATATGTCACTGACATTCGACAGAGAGTGCCTGGGTGTCGGTTGTAGATTTGGGCTGTTGCCAGGTACATAGTCATCGTATTCAGGAGTCATGTACCTCAGCTCCTTTCTCTGATGGACAGCTTTTTCATCGTCCTCACCACAATCAGCATACCCTTCCAAGTTGGTGACTTGAAACCTCTTTCTATGTGTCCTGGGATAGTAGCTGGTATTTATGTGGGCACATGGAGGATAGAAGTCACTAGTACACAGGGCCAGCTTTAGGGCAGTGCGACTGCTGTGGTGGCACTGGGTGCAGACCAGTGGAGAGGGTGCTGGCCTCATGGGGGGGGCACTGTGTTAAGCAATAACTTGTGATTGGAGAGATGAGGGGCACTCATGCCCAGTGGTGGTGAGAGAATCCAAGGAGGTGGTCATGTGGTGTGGGGGTTCCAAAAATAAATATTGCACCAGGTGCCTCCAGTGCTAAGACCGGCCCTGCTAGTACAAGTTCTTGAGGTGGTGCCAGAGAAAGCTCAGGCTGGATGTATTGGGGAACTGAGGAGCCAGGTTATGGAATAGCTGTAGGCATCAAATCCACGCCTGCAGATAAACGAAGGAGGTGCTGGAGGATACGTGAAATACTAAGGTAGAGGCAGTGTTTCATAAAATACTTGTCTCGTGTTCTTCAAGGTATCCAGGAAATCAGCAGAAACCCGGGCCATCCTAGGTTGTGGGAAGACCAATTGATCTTAATATTGGTGAGTACAGGGTAGGGGACATCATGTCGGAATTCCCTCATCCCAAGTGGATATATAGCTTGTGCGGGTAACAGCTTGTAGATCTTCCTGACGCTATTTAGCTTCTGAGTCCACTGACACTGGACTCCCAGTCATGCTCCATGTTCTGCATCATTGCTAAATACTTTGCCCTTCTGACTTGATGGTGATTCTTTCAGAATCTGTGGAGTCGGTGCAGCTGTGTTGCATATGGGCAACATTGGTGGCAGCAAAGGAAGGGTCACTGTGACCCAAGTTTATGGAATCATGACAGTTGTAACCATTGGAAAAGCGGTTGTCGACGAAGCGGTTGTTGAGGGATTAGTCAACAGAATTGTTGGCGGATTTGTTGTCTGCAAATAAACTGCAGACGAGGACACCGTCAATAAAGTAAGCAAAAATGAAGCAATTGTTGACAAAAGGATCATCGATGGAGAAGTCTTGACGTGAGTGGTCATCAATGGAGAAGCAGCCAATGAGGAGAATCTTGCCCGTCTATTGAGTAGTTTTCAGTATAACAGTTGTCAAAGGGGGAGGAACTAAAAGATAGTCATTGATGGATTAGAGGCCAGTTTAGGTCTAGAAGTCTTATTCTATTGAGAAAACATAATTGAGAGGAATTTGTACATCTAGAGAGCCACTGTCAATGAGACAGGCAAAGACTCTGAAGTTGCACCTAAAGTGCCAGTGGGCATAATCATAAACATAGAATTAATAGACCTTGATTGTTTGGGTCTTTTCCAGGAGCTGGCCCCCAGAACTGCAAGTCTACTCCTCAGAGGCAGGGACAGAGGATTGTATGGTGGGGGTCACAATTGTCTCTTAGTAAGGGTGTCTGCACAACTACACCTTTTTTTTGTTTTAAACACGTTTTAATACATTTTAAGAAAAAGCTATAGGTTGTACAGAAGACAATATCATCTACTTAAAACATGTTGTTACACGTGTACAAAGCATACAGTTCAGTGCCAGAATTTAATCAATTAGTGGAGTGTCTAGTTCATGGTTGGGCATCTTGACTGTACCATTCTTTGACTGATTGCATCTGTGTTAGGGTTTCTGAGTAGGCTAGTGCTAGATATTGGTACCTGTTTTGATCTCCCCATTCTATTCCCCTTATCAGTTATGAGAAATTGGGTTGAGGGGGCGAACAATGCTCAAGCAACAGCCACAATCCTTGTCATGGTGAACCACAAAAGTCACTAAATTAACTTGTTCTTAACCCTCAGGTAGCTTGGCACAAAAACAGCCAGGGTTAACTTAGAGGCAATGTGTAAAGTATTTTTGCAGCACTTAAACAGTAATAAAGTGAAAACACAACATAAGAAAAATCCCACACCTATATCGAAAAATAGAGTACAATTTAATAAATTAATTAATAACAAAACGACAACAATTTAATCAGTAGAACTGGAGATATACACTTTTAAAGTTTCAGGTAAGTATAGCACCTAAAAGCACAAAGTGGTTATCTGGTTGTACGAGATTGTGTGAAAGCCACAAGTTCACGTTCACTGCGATAGAATGAAAGCTGGAAAGAGGGACCAGGTTAGTCCAGCTGAAAAAGTTACCATCCAAAGTCCAGCTCAAAGAGTTCTGTTCAGGTTGGAGGAGGCCGCAAGGAGATGGGAAAGTGTTGCTTATGGTTGTTTCTGTATCACGAAGAGCAGGCCGGGAATGGCAGACGGTCGTTGCTGGAGATTTGAGTTGGCGGTCACTGCAGGCTGTCGATACTATAGAACGAAGTGGAGACCCTAAGTTGCCCGAAGTCACAGGCGGTCGTTGTAGCACGAAGAGTCAGGGTCACCTGAGCTTCACATTGGCGGTCAGTGTGGGTGGCAAGATCTTGGCGCAAACAGCCTGAAACTTTAGGATTTCTCCTTTTCTTCAAGGAGGAGCTTCACCTATGCTACACCAAATGTCCAAGACCTGGGCAACACTTCTTTGGGTTCAGGAACTCACTCCAGTAGAGGCCAGCAGGGCTCAGGCAGGTACAGTTGCAGGCCGAGTTGCAGCAGGTCAGTTGCAGAGAGGCCCCCAGAGCTTGTTGTGTCCCTGTAACTCAGAACAGCTAACCCTTGGAGTCACTTCAGCCTGAGATGAAGGGTGTAGATCCAATCTTCCTTCTCAGCAAGTAGGGCAGGCCTCAAGCAGCAGTGTGTTCTTCTTCTGTGGTATCCATAGGTCCAGGAGTGTACTGAAGAGTGCGTGAGGGTCCCATTTGTATACTTGGTACCCCCTTTGAAGTGGGAAAAGCTTCTGGTGTTTTCCCCCTACAGAGGTGTATGGAATTTCCTGCCTCCCTGCCCTGGCCCTAGTCTGTCGGGGGCACAATAAGCTAGTGTGAAGTACTTTGTGAATATGCTGGGCCAGTTCCTTTGAAGTACAAGTGTGGTAGGTGACAGCACCACCCTCCCATTAAGCCAGGATGGCCCATCCTGTCAACACCCAAACCCTCTACTGTGATGCTGTTTCCGAGGAATATACAAAGGCCAACTGCCAATTACACCATTCATGTCACCTAGGAACAGGCTGCAGACACCAAATTGTTAGGACAAAAAAATGCCAATTTCTAAAAGCTGCATTTTCAGAATTGCGACTTAAAATCCGAGCTTACCATTAAAGAGGGTTTTAAGTTAACATTTCTCAAACACCAAACATGATATTCCAACCTACTCCCAACCAAAAGTTATCACTTATTATGTGTAATAAGGTAACCCAATGTTATCCTCTGGGAGAGGTAGGCCTTGCAATAGTGAAAAATGAAATTGTGAGTCCTTCACTACCAGGACATGTAAAACTTAAGTTAAGTACCTGGCCGTCTTTTTAAATATGTTACACCCTGCCATTTGGGCTGTTTAGGGCCTACACTAGGGGTGACATATGTATTAAAAAAGAAGGATTAGGCCCGGCCAAAGTTTTAATTTGCCAGGTTAAAATGACAGTTTAAAACTGCACACACAGGCGGCAATGGCAGACCTGAGACATGTTCAAAAGGGCCACTTAAGTGGGTTGGCACAGTAAGTGCTGTAGGCCCTAGTAGCATTTAATTTACAGGCCCTTGGTACCTGTAGTAACACTTTATTAGGGATGTATAGGTAAATTAAATGTGCCAATTGGATGTAAGTCAATTTTACCATGTTTGAAGGCGAGAGCACATGCACTTTAGCACTGGTTAGTAGTGGTAAAGTGCACAGAGACCTAAACGCCAACAAAAACATGTTCATAAAACAAGAGGGATAAAGCCAAAATGTTTAGGGGTGACACTGCAGAGAGGGTCAGGTCCAACATCGGTCATCTGGATTTCATCCCTAACCCCCACATTTTTTTATAATTTTGGGGTCAACCTCATGCTCTGTTCCTCTTTTCAATATGGTCAGTCCATTTTGTTACCCCATAACTTCAGGGTGGGCGCAGCATGGCTCCCTCATCACATGGCAATGTCCCTTCTTGCTACCAAAAGGACCATATTTTAGAATATTTAATTTCATTTCAATATTGTCTAATTTTTCTAAATCCCCACCACTCCTAATTGTGGCTGTAATTCAAAGCTTTCCCCTTTCGCTGCAATGATGACCTTACTTCTGACCTTGTGCCGAAATGCTTGTATTTGTTAGCTTCACCATATGGTGGGGATGAATGTACACACTTGATTGCATCCTCGGAGACAGCTGCTATTCCCTACCCTCCTGATCTTCAGTTGCTCCTTTATGTAAATTGCTTGATTTAAGGCTCTTAGTTGTTTTAAGCAAGTTGAACTAAGCAGAAGCACACCCTTGTTGCAACTTCACATAGGTGTTTACATGCTTCATCCCAGTCTTAGTCCTCTACTGTACCTATACCCCGTTCCCATTTTGATGTAAGGGTTGTGATCTTTCCTTGGGCGTTATTAGTTTGTTTTATATACTTGAGAAATGGCATTTTTGCAGAGGGATGGAGCCAGTAATCTGTATTTGAGTAAATGTTCTTTCTGTATTATTTGTAGGAGGTTTGTGTACCTTGCCTTTGCCTGTTTCACCTGTAGATATTTATACTGTTGGGTACCTGGCAATTCAAATTCCTGCTGTAGGCCTTCAGGCGTTTTGAGACCTTCTTGGGCCCAGATATCCCCCAATTTAGCCATGCCTAGCATATTCTATTTGCTAAACGCCTCCAGAGTTCCTACATTTTGTAATAACTTAGAAATCCACATAGTTGTTTCTACAGTGAGCACCCTGGTCCAGCTATGTGTTGGTAAGCCGCCTGCCATGCTTTGATCACAGCCCTAGTGCCATCTGGTCTAATCTTCGACGTTTCCTATATGTAAAGCCCTTCCAAGTGCCTCCTGGGTCCCACTGCTCTCCTGCGCTCCATCAGCTCTAGCGTGGAGATGAATATCCAGTCATTTGTTACTATCATCTGGGTGCCCCAGAAATATCTTTTGAGATCTGGAAGTGCAAACCCCCTGTTGTTGTCCTCTACAAAGTGTTGTCGTCTCTATTCTGGCTGTTCCTCCATCCCATAGAAGGGACCTAGTCAAGCTACTAACTTATGAATATGTGTGTTTGGGATCAAGTAGTGTTGCAGCATGTGCAAACGTTTTCGGAGTGCTATCAGTTTATATAGTGCTGCTCTCCCATTGGGGGCGGAGGCGTTTTCTCCAGTCGGCCATGTGTACTTGAAGTGACCCCTATATATATATATATATATATATATATATATATATATATATATATATATATATATATATTACCTACTGGCGGTCGCCAGTAGGTAGTTATAGTTAGGACCCTGTTTCCATAGGAAATCCGCAACATTCTATTTTGAATAACTTTGGCGCCGGTTGACGAATCCTCGCGAAATTTTCAAAATAGGTGGGGCGCTACGCTCCGCTCCTACCGTGAAAGTCTCGGGGGATTCGTCAAGCGGGGGCTGAGATAAAAGGGGGGTCCCAAAACGCGTTTTTCCCATGCATTTTTCCATAGGACCTTTAGACACAGCTACAGCCCGAACGGCTGAACAGAATTACTTGAAATTTGGCAGAGAGGTAGTCCTCAGGTCAAGGAAGTGCCTTTTGTAGGTTTGGTGTAAATCTGTTCAGTAGATTCTGAGAAAATAGCCTTTAAATCAATATATATATATCTGAGCCAGCTTACGGTGCGCTTACGGTGCGCTTACCGTACGCGTACGGTGGCGTGCGCGAGCGCGATTTTGATTGGCTGTTAGATCTTAGTAAACATTCGAATCGGTCGAAACCAGGAAGCGGCGGCCGCCATTTTCTCTCTCGCTCTCTGAGTTGGGCAGCAAAAACGATGCCAAAAAATGTCTAAAGAGGCAGTTTCTTGAGATCCTAACCACCCAGCATTGATATAGGGGTCCCCAAACAACCCCCAAGCCCAAATAATTTTTTTTTTTTTTTTTCAGAAAATCGCCGATTACGCTTACCGTACGCGTACGGTAAAAAATTTAAAAAAAAAAAAAATTATCCACACTCTCCCCACCCCGTGTGCAAATGGAGCCCGAAGGGCACCATTTGTGCATGGCTTATTACAGGTAAAAAATAAAAAAAATAAAAATTTCACAAAGATGCGCATAATATGTCCCCCATGTGCGCACGGTGCGCGAAGCGCATCGTGCGTACATGGCCCATCCCGCATAACGTGGGCACGCGCACCGCGTGACCACTGTGCGTGCACGGCACTAACTGCGTAAAGTGGGCGCGCGGTGCGCGAAGCGCACCGCGTGCTCACTGTGCCGCACGGTGCGCGAAGCGCACCGTGCGCGCACGGAACGAACTGCGTTAACTGGGCGCGCACGCCACGAATGGCGTAAAGTAACTTAGCATTTAAAAAAACGTACAAATTCACTGAAAAAACCATAGGTTTCACACACGTTATAGTTAGGAATTAGCATTTAAAAAACCTTGCAAATTCACTGAAAAAACCATAGGTTTCACACATGTTATAGTTAGCTGTACATTTCACTCGTAAAAAACCAATGAAATTCCCCCGTTATAGTTAGTGCAGGCAACTATAACTCACGCAACCGCAATCTTCTGCTGATGACATATGTGTCTTTATGAAAAAAAAATATTTGTAATATATGTATAGCTAAAATTTAATGGAAGAAGACATGGGCAAATAAGTGTCTAAATACAGTATTAGCATCAGCAGAGGATTGCGGTCGCGTGAGTTATAGTTGCCTGCACTAACTATAACGGGGGAATTTCATTGGTTTTTTACGAGTGAAATGTACTGCTAACTATAACATGTGTGAAACCTATGGTTTTTTCAGTGAATATATATATATACACAAGACTTTCAGGATAAGAGCGGACCGGAACTGGCCAAAAGTTTTGAAAATTTTGCGGAGATTCGTCAATAGGCGCCAAAGTTATTCCAAATAGAATGTTGCGGATTTCCTATGGAAATTAGGTCCTAACTATAACTATCTACTGGCGACCGCCAGTAGATAATATATATATATATATATTCCTCTTCGGAATTCACTTGGATGTGTGGCTGCATGCGGTTGCCGCTCGTGGAAAGGGGGTCCCGTCACCGGAAAGCAACCAAGTTCCGTGTAATATATTCCAAAACTCCTCGTACTTCCTTTCACGGCGAACAGAGAAGGACGGACCCAAACAGGTAAGGCAGTAGATGTAGTTTATTGACTCCCTCTGCGACGCGTTTCGAGCACCCTGTGCCCTTGATCACACAAGAAAGCAAATGTCTGCCAGCTTTTTCAAATGCTACGTGTCCACCCATTGGTCAGTTACAATTTCAATTTCATAGACATGGAAAAAACATTATAAACAACAACTGGTATTATGTTCTCGTTTGTTGTGGACATTATAAATATGTATTGCTTTTCTCATGAATCATATGTAAATATAAACATCGTTTTTGATCTGCATAATGCTTGGAACATAGAATAGAGACATTTAAAGGAAAAATACCCATATAAATATGTAAAAAATATTTAAAAAATATGTATTTATATATTTTTTCTCCAAAGTGATCAGCTAAAACATTTATGATAAAAATATATATATAAAACCATAAAAATGACTTTAAAATAGTTGTGCAAAAAACAATCACTTCCTGTGCAAATGTGCAAAAAATGATATATAATTTTTTGATGATCACTTTTATCTTAAAAATTGTCATTTTGTTTTAGCTGTAGCAAAGTTAAATTCACTGCATCAATGCAATTTGCTGTTGTCACTATGTCTCTAAATGTTCATCCATAATTAAACCACAATCCAAATGTCCTAATTGTTTTTACGATGTTCTGATTGTTTTTACGATGTTCTAATCATACCCAAGATAATAATTTAAATAATGTTTTTTTCTATTTTGTTAATCCTAACTTGTATAAAGTATACAATATCTATAAAGTGCATTAGTGCTTACGAAAAGAGAGTTTTTTTAGTGTGTGTACCTAGAAAATCCTAAATATATCCTATGACCTATGGAAATAAAGAAGCCTCATGCAATTGGCCTCTTAAAAAGTAGCGAAAACAAGAAATAATCTAATATTAAAAACACCCTAAAAAAGTGCTTTAATTAAAAATTTATGTGTGTAAAAAGGATACCCAACATTGCATGAAAGTTTTTTTAACTAGAATAAGTCCCTTTAATGAGTCATCTCTCAATAAATATCCGAATAAGTCCCTTTAATGAGTCATCTCTCAATAAATATCCGATATAAAACACCAGATAAAATCTGATAAAAAATATCCGATAAAAAAGTGTATATGTATAAATATATACAAACACATACAAGTATATAAATATATAAATAAACATATACGGTGGTTATTTCATTTTGACATGATACACTGCAAACTAGGCATTCCACAATACCTATGACATATAACTGTAAAATTTAAGAAAAAACTGATTCTAATTTACAAGAAATTATGCATGTCTTCTGTGGTGTTAAGACCATGGGGTGCCTTACTGTCTAAATCTAGAATTATGCGTGTTTCCAGTCTTCTTAGTAATTTTTCCCTATTGCCCCCTCTTCTTAGTGGTGCAATAGCATTGATTACATAGTACGTAAGGCAATTTAAATCATTGTTGTGTATGGCCTTGAAATGTCTGGCAACTGGATATGTGCTGTCATTATTGACAATTGCCCTGAGATGCTGTAGAATCCTGACGTGCACCTGTAGCTTAGTGCTTCCCACATAACGTAAGCCACAGGTGCACGTCAATGCAGATCAAAAACGATGTTTATATTTACATATGATTCATGAGAAAAGCAATACATATTTATAATGTCCACAACAAACGAGAACATAATACCAGTTGTTGTTTATAATGTTTTTTCCATGTCTATGAAATTGAAATTGTAACTGACCAATGGGTGGACACGTAGCATTTGAAAAAGCTGGCAGACATTTGCTTTCTTGTGTGATCAAGGGCACAGGGTGCTCGAAACGCGTCGCAGAGGGAGTCAATAAACTACATCTACTGCCTTACCTGTTTGGGTCCGTCCTTCTCTGTTCGCCGTGAAAGGAAGTACGAGGAGTTTTGGAATATATATATATATATATATATATATATATATATATATATATATATATATATATATATATATATATGTCACACCAAGGATTACACCGCACTCCAGGACACAACGGGTTTAGTGAAGCTTATTTATTTAAGCATTTAGTCGCTACCAAAGTCGCTACTGTTTGGTAGTGACTTTGGTAGCGACTAAATGCTTAAATAAATAAGCTTCACTAAACCCGTTGTGTCCTGGAGTGCGGTGTAATCCTTGGTGTGACAGAGAATTTCGAGGTTTGTCTGACCTCGACACCAGCACCTGCTAGCAACGAGCGCGCCAGCTACAGACAGCTTGTTGAAAGAGATATATTTATATATATATATATTCACTGAAAAAACCATAGGTTTCACACATGTTATAGTTAGCTGGACATTTTACTGATAAAAAACCAATGAAATTCCCCCGTTATAGTTACTGCAGGCAACTATAACTCACGCGACCGCAATCCTCTGCTGATGCTAATACTGTATTTAGACACTTATTTGCCCATGTCTTCTTCCATTAAATTTTAGCTTTACATATATTACAAATATTTTTTTTTCATAAAGACACATATGTCATCAGCAGAAGATTGCGGTCGCGTGAGTTATAGTTGCCTGCAGTAACTATAACGGGGGAATTTCATTGGTTTTTTATCAGTAAAATGTCCAGCTAACTATAACATGTGTGAAACCTATGGTTTTTTCAGTGAATTTGCAAGGTTTTTTAAATGCTAAGTTACTTTACGCCATTCGTGGCGTGCGCGCCCAGTTAACGCAGTTCGTTCCGTGCGCACACGGTGCGCTTCGCGCACCGCGCGCCCACTTTACGCAGTTAGTGCCGTGCACGCACAGTGGTCACGCGGTGCGCTGCGTGCACCGCGTGCCCACGTTAAGCGGGATGGGCCATGTACGCACGATGCGCTTCGCGCACCGTGCGCACATGGGGGACATATTTTGCGCATCTTTGTGAAATGTATTCTTCGGGCACCATTTGCACACGGGGTGGGGAGAATGTGGATAGTTTTTTTTTTTTCATAATTTTTTACCGTGCGCGTAAGCGTAATCGGCCATTTTCCGAAAAAAAACCATTATTTTTTTTTGGGCTTGGGGGTGGTTTGGGGACCCCTGTATCAATGCTGGGTGGTTAGGATCTCATGAAACTGCCTCTTTACATATATTTGGGGTACGTTTTTGCTGCCCAACTCAGGAAGCGAGAGAGAAAATGGCGGCCGCCGCTTCCTGGTTTCGACCAACTCGAATGTTTACTAAGATCTAAGAGCCAATCAGAATCGCGCTCGCGCACGCCACCGTACGCGTACGGTAAGCTTACGGTAAGCGCACGGTAAGCGCACCGTAAGCTGCCACAGATATATATATTGATTTAAAGGCTATTTTCTCAGAATCTACTGAACAGATTTACACCAAACCTACAAAAGGCACTTCCTTGACCTGGGGACTACCTCTCTGCCAAATTTCATTAAATTCTGTTCAGCCGTTCGGGCTGTAGCCCTGTCTAAAGGTCCTATGGAAAAATGCATTGGAAAAACGCGTTTTGGGACCCCCCTTTTATCTCAGCCCCCGCTTGACGAATCCCCCCGAGACTTTCAGGGTAGGAGCGGAGCGTAGCGCCCCACCTATTTTGAAAAATTCGCGAGGATTCGTCGACCGGCGCCAAAGTTATTCAAAATAGAATGTTGCGGATTTCCTATGGAAACGTGGTCCTAACTATAACTACCTACTGGCGACCGCCAGTAGGTAATATATATATATATATATATATGCAGGTACTTTTTGAATGTCAGCAACTCATAAGAGAAGGGGAAGGTATGACTGTGGTAAATCAAGTTAGTCAAGCAGATGAACTTTTTTGTTTAGATGTTTTTGACAGTACTACCACTAATTTTAGACCAAAATCGAGTTTCACACCTAACACCCCTAGAGATACTTTGGATATATACTCTGACCTGGTAATAAAAGATTTAAAGGAAATATCCTTAAACTCTAGCAAAGAATTTTTAAAGAAAGCTTCAGGTTTTGATAAAAAATACGAATGTGTGATGGCTAAAATTCAAAGCAGACAGGACATAGTAGTAAGGCAAGCTGACAAGGGCGGCAACTTGGTACTGTGGTCCCTTGAAGCATATAACTGTGAGGCAGCCTTACAATTGAGAGACAGAGAATGTTATTCAGTAGTCCCCCACAGTAATCTAATTGAAATCAAACTTAAATACCAAAAAGACCTTGCGAGATGGCGAGGAATTGGGTTGATTAATCAACTAGAATACTTGTTTTTGAGGGTGGATAACCCAGTGGTGCCCATATTATACCTAATACCAAAAATTCATAAACACAAGGATAAACCACCAGGGCGTCCTATCATCTCAGCCATCGGTAGTCTCTTTGAACCAACCTCCAGATATTTAGACTCATTCCTACAACAGTATGTGAGGGCATTACCCGCTTATATTCAAGATTCAAGGGATTTCTTGAATCAATTAGAAAATATAAGATGGGAAGAGTCTTATCTCCTCATAACATTGGACGTCGTGAGTCTGTATACTAGTATTGCCCATGAAGATGGTCTAAGGGCAATGAGGCATTTTTTAAACTCAAGACCTATTAATCTCTACCAGCATACTAATATGCAGTTGGAGATGTGTAGGCTGTGTCTCACCAACAATCACTTCCTTTTCGGAGGTGATACTTACAGACAGATTAAGGGCACGGCGATGGGCACCTGCTTCGCCCCCAGCTATGCCAATCTACACATGGGCTGGTGGGAGGAGCAGGTGCTCAAAGTTGACTACATTAATGAGTGGAGAGAAAATGTCATTAAATGGATCCGCTTCATTGATGATTTATTTATCATATGGAACGGATCTAGAGAATCAGCACAAAAGTTTATTGAAAGCATAAACATAAACAAATTGAACTTAAAATTTACTGAGCAAATAAGTACAGAGAAAGTGACTTATTTAGATTTAGAGGTGTATATTGCACAAAATTCAATCCAAACGTGCACTTTCAGAAAACCAACTGCAGGAAATTCAATCCTGCATGCGGCTAGTTTCCACCCTACTAAACTCAAGATGAGTATCCCTTATGCAGAGAATCTGAGAATGAAACGCAACTGCAGCGAGGCTACTGCTTTGGGGCAGGCCCAGGAAGCCTTGAGCCACAGATTTCTCCAGAGAGGATACAAAATGGAAACGCTAAGACAGGCAAAATTGAAAGTAGCAAATATGGAGAGAAGTGTATTATTGAAACCAGACATTAAAAAAGCTGAAGAAAAGCGGAAGAATACTGAAAGTCAGATCCGCATGATCACTGGTTTCAGTACATACCAGGCTAGAGTGAGAGATAGCCTGAGTAGACACTGGCACCTCGTCAAGCAGGACCCTATTCTAAAGGGGAAGGTCACACGAATCCCTTTGGTGACTTTTAACCGTGCTAAATCTATGAGTGATGACCTATTTAAAACTGATTTTGAAGCCAAGAAAGGTGGGGGTTGGCTTAAAGCAAGCCCAGGCTTCCACAAATGTTTTAAATGCAAGGCCTGTAGACACGGTAAAAATACACATCAAATAATGTCTCCCCTTTTGAATAGTCCTTGGAAAATAAGAAAGCCACTTAATTGTAAAAGCGAATTTGTTGTTTATGTCTTGAAATGCTCTTGCCCTAAGATGTATATAGGAAGCACCATCCACATGGTCCACGTGCGCATCCTGCAGCATCTTAGGGCAATCGCTAATAATGATAAAAACTATGTTGTTGCTCGTCACATAAATGAATTCCACAAAGGCAATACTAATGAACTAACATACTTTGCCATTGATCAAGTCCCTAAAGAACAAAGAGGAGGCGATAGGGAAAGGAAATTAAGAAAACTGGAGTCTAAATACATACTTATGTTCAACACAAAAAGTCCTCATGGTATGAATGTTGAAGAAGATCTACACATACATTTAAAATAGAGGTATCGTTCCCAATCATGTTGATTTTAAATTTTGGTTTTAAATTCTGATTTTAACTATAACTATCCAGTGATGGATTGATTGCTCCTTTTTCCATACTCTTCAACATGATCGTTTTAAGGACAACCGTTGTTTAACAATAATCATAGGATTCCCTGATAGATAGAATACTGTTGCACTAGCACTTTATTGTGACAATATTGCGATTTTTTGCACAAAGAAAGGCACTAGCACTTTATTTTCAAGCATTGAATTGCACAAAGCACTAGCACTTTATTGATACGGAGTTGAATCCTATTGTTAAATTATTCCATAATTGTATGTCCTAATATGACATTATTATGTGTCTTTTCTTTTCCCTTGTCTCCCCTCTTGGTTCCTGGATGTAAAGGTTACCAAAATGGATTGCAAATGAATTATTCATTGGAAACTTCGTTGATTCTAAATTATGAACGATGGACAATTCAACCATGACAAGGGATCTAAATTTATATGACTAAATCATGACTTGTGTAATAATGTTATAAATGATTTGGAGTATGGAAATATAAGAATGATGCACTATTGATAGATTGGTAGTGTCAGATAATGTTACTCTCTTTGAATTTTCTCCCCTACTTTTAATGGATGTTTTGATTTGAATGTAAATATGTAAATATATGAAATATTTGTAACTTTTAAATCCAATCCATTTTTTTGACTCACTTGAATGAGATAAATGTTGATATAAGAGAGATTTCTGGCACTATGTCAAGACAACGTTGTATTGGAAAAAACTAAGCATCACGGCAATAATAGTCTGCTGTTTATGTCTATTGAGGAGCTAATCATGTGACCTTGTATTTTTTGCTTAAAATGGAAACGTTTGGTCCACATTAGATTGTGTGAGCAAGGGATACGTCCCGAAACGCGTAACGAAAGGAAATAAATACCCAAGCCGGATGGCTGAAAGCATCCCGAGTGTCGGTGTCTGATTTGGAGAAAGTCGGATTTGGTTGCAAATATATATATATATATATATATATATATATATATATATATATATATATATCCACCATAAAGTTGCCCAAAAGATCACGCCACACACGGAGAGGTGAGTTCCTTCTTTTATTGCAGGTTACAGCAGCACACGGCTCCCATTTCAGCATTCAAAAACAGCCATACGCGTTTCAGATTACCTTGAGTCCTTGATCACTGGCAATCTCAAAACAGCGGCATTGCGGGAACTTAAATACGAAAATCCCGCCCTGGTGGGCGTGTGCCATTGCATCATGGATATTGAAGTTCCCATAATAAACCTCAGTGGGTGCCGTCATGTAGTTTGAGAGATAAAAGTCTTTTTTCCAAGTGGATGATGAAACTGGGAAAGCCACGTTATGCTGTCCATACCTCGACCTGCAACCTTGAACCCTCGCCGTCCTTTCGGCACCAAACCTTCAGCACCGCAGGTCCGCCTTAAAGCAGCAGGGCGTGATCGCGGTTAAGGCGTCCCGCTAAACATCCACCATAAAGTTGCCCAAAAGATCACGCCACACACGGAGAGGTGAGTTCCTTCTTTTATTGCAGGTTACAGCAGCACACGGCTCCCATTTCAGCATTCAAAAACAGCCATACGCGTTTCAGACTACCTCGAGTCCTTGATCACTGGCAATCTCAAAACAGCGGCATTGCGGGAACTTAAATACGAAAATCCCGCCCTGGTGGGCGTGTGCCATTGCATCATGGATCTTGAAGTTCCCATAATAAACCTCAGTGGGTGCCGTCATGTAGTTTGAGAGATAAAAGTATTTTTTTCAAGTAGATGATGAAACTGGGAAAGCCACGTTATGCTGTCCATACCTCGACCTGCAACCTTGAACCCTCGCCGTCCTTTCGGCACCAAACCTTCAGCACCGCAGGTCCGCCTTAAAGCAGCAGGGCGTGATCGCGGTTAAGGCGTCCCGCTAAACATCCACCATAAAGTTGCCCAAAAGATCACGCCACACACGGAGAGGTGAGTTCCTTCTTTTATTGCAGGTTACAGCAGCACACGGCTCCCATTTCAGCATTCAAAAACAGCCATACGCGTTTCAGACTACCTCGAGTCCTTGATCACTGGCAATCTCAAAACAGCGGCATTGCGGGAACTTAAATACGAAAATCCCGCCCTGGTGGGCGTGTGCCATTGCATCATGGATCTTGAAGTTCCCATAATAAACCTCAGTGGGTGCCGTCATGTAGTTTGAGAGATAAAAGTATTTTTTTCAAGTAGATGATGAAACTGGGAAAGCCACGTTATGTTGTCCATACCTCGACCTGCAACCTTGAACCCTCGCCGTCCTTTCGGCACCAAACCTTCAGCACCGCAGGTCCGCCTTAAAGCAGCAGGGCGTGATCGCGGTTAAGGCGTCCCGCTAAACATCCACCATAAAGTTGCCCAAAAGATCACGCCACACACGGAGAGGTGAGTTCCTTCTTTTATTGCAGGTTACAGCAGCACACGGCTCCCATTTCAGCATTCAAAAACAGCCATACGCGTTTCAGACTACCTCGAGTCCTTGATCACTGGCAATCTCAAAACAGCGGCATTGCGGGAACTTAAATACGAAAATCCCGCCCTGGTGGGCGTGTGCCATTGCATCATGGATCTTGAAGTTCCCATAATAAATCTCAGTGGGTGCCGTCATGTAGTTTGAGAGATAAAAGTATTTTTTCCAAGTGGATGATGAAACTGGGAAAGCCACGTTATGCTGTCCATACCTCGACCTGCAACCTTGAACCCTCGCCGTCCTTTCGGCACCAAACCTTCAGCACCGCAGGTCCGCCTTAAAGCAGCAGGGCGTGATCGCGGTTAAGGCGTCCCGCTAAACATCCACCATAAAGTTGCCCAAAAGATCACGCCACACACGGAGAGGTGAGTTCCTTCTTTTATTGCAGGTTACAGCAGCACACGGCTCCCATTTCAGCATTCAAAAACAGCCATACGCGTTTCAGACTACCTCGAGTCCTTGATCACTGGCAATCTCAAAACAGCGGCATTGCGGGAACTTAAATACGAAAATCCCGCCCTGGTGGGCATGTGCCATTGCATCATGGATCTTGAAGTTCCCATAATAAACCTCAGTGGGTGCAGTCATGTAGTTTGAGAGATAAAAGTCTTTTTTCCAAGTGGATGATGAAACTGGGAAAGCCACGTTATGCTGTCCATACCTCGACCTGCAACCTTGAACCCTCGCCGTCCTTTCGGCACCAAACCTTCAGCACCGCAGGTCTGCCTTAAAGCAGCAGGGCGTGATCGCGGTTAAGGCGTCCCGCTAAACATCCACCATAAAGTTGCCCAAAAGATCACGCCACACACGGAGAGGTGAGTTCCTTTTTTTATTGCAGGTTACAGCAGCACACGGCTCCCATTTCAGCATTCAAAAACAGCCATACGCGTTTCAGACTACCTCGAGTCCTTGATCACTGGCAATCTCAAAACAGCGGCATTGCGGGAACTTAAATACGAAAATCCCACCCTGGTGGGCGTGTGCCATTGCATCATGGATCTTGAAGTTCCCATAATAAACCTCAGTGGGTGCCGTCATGTAGTTTGAGAGATAAAAGTCTTTTTTCCAAGTGGATGATGAAACTGGGAAAGCCACGTTATGCTGTCCATACCTCGACCTGCAACCTTGAACCCTCGCCGTCCTTTCGGCACCAAACCTTCAGCACCGCAGGTCCGCCTTAAAGCAGCAGGGCGTGATCGCGGTTAAGGCGTCCCGCTAAACATCCACCATAAAGTTGCCCAAAAGATCACGCCACACACGGAGAGGTGAGTTCCTTCTTTTATTGCAGGTTACAGCAGCACACGGCTCCCATTTCAGCATTCAAAAACAGCCATACGCGTTTCAGACTACCTCGAGTCCTTGATCACTGGCAATCTCAAAACAGCGGCATTGCGGGAACTTAAATACGAAAATCCCGCCCTGGTGGGCGTGTGCCATTGCATCATGGATCTTGAAGTTCCCATAATAAATCTCAGTGGGTGCCGTCATGTAGTTTGAGAGATAAAAGTATTTTTTCCAAGTGGATGATGAAACTGGGAAAGCCACGTTATGCTGTCCATACCTCGACCTGCAACCTTGAACCCTCGCCGTCCTTTCGGCACCAAACCTTCAGCACCGCAGGTCCGCCTTAAAGCAGCAGGGCGTGATCGCGGTTAAGGCGTCCCGCTAAACATCCACCATAAAGTTGCCCAAAAGATCACGCCACACACGGAGAGGTGAGTTCCTTCTTTTATTGCAGGTTACAGCAGCACACGGCTCCCATTTCAGCATTCAAAAACAGCCATACGCGTTTCAGACTACCTCGAGTCCTTGATCACTGGCAATCTCAAAACAGCGGCATTGCGGGAACTTAAATACGAAAATCCCGCCCTGGTGGGCGTGTGCCATTGCATCATGGATCTTGAAGTTCCCATAATAAACCTCAGTGGGTGCCGTCATGTAGTTTGAGAGATAAAAGTATTTTTTTCAAGTAGATGATGAAACTGGGAAAGCCACGTTATGTTGTCCATACCTCGACCTGCAACCTTGAACCCTCGCCGTCCTTTCGGCACCAAACCTTCAGCACCGCAGGTCCGCCTTAAAGCAGCAGGGCGTGATCGCGGTTAAGGCGTCCCGCTAAACATCCACCATAAAGTTGCCCAAAAGATCACGCCACACACGGAGAGGTGAGTTCCTTCTTTTATTGCAGGTTACAGCAGCACACGGCTCCCATTTCAGCATTCAAAAACAGCCATACGCGTTTCAGACTACCTCGAGTCCTTGATCACTGGCAATCTCAAAACAGCGGCATTGCGGGAACTTAAATACGAAAATCCCGCCCTGGTGGGCGTGTGCCATTGCATCATGGATCTTGAAGTTCCCATAATAAACCTCAGTGGGTGCCGTCATGTAGTTTGAGAGATAAAAGTATTTTTTTCAAGTAGATGATGAAACTGGGAAAGCCACGTTATGTTGTCCATACCTCGACCTGCAACCTTGAACCCTCGCCGTCCTTTCGGCACCAAACCTTCAGCACCGCAGGTCCGCCTTAAAGCAGCAGGGCGTGATCGCGGTTAAGGCGTCCCGCTAAACATCCACCATAAAGTTGCCCAAAAGATCACGCCACACACGGAGAGGTGAGTTCCTTCTTTTATTGCAGGTTACAGCAGCACACGGCTCCCATTTCAGCATTCAAAAACAGCCATACGCGTTTCAGACTACCTCGAGTCCTTGATCACTGGCAATCTCAAAACAGCGGCATTGCAGGAACTTAAATACGGAAATCCCGCCCTGGTGGGCGTGTGCCATTGCATCATGGATCTTGAAGTTCCCATAATAAACCTCAGTGGGTGCCGTCATGTAGTTTGAGAGATAAAAGTATTTTTTTCAAGTAGATGATGAAACTGGGAAAGCCACGTTATGTTGTCCATACCTCGACCTGCAACGTTGAACCCTCGCCGTCCTTTCGGCACCAAACCTTCAGCACCGCAGGTCCGCCTTAAAGCAGCAGGGCGTGATCGCGGTTAAGGCGTCCCGCTAAACATCCACCATAAAGTTGCCCAAAAGATCACGCCACACACGGAGAGGTGAGTTCCTTCTTTTATTGCAGGTTACAGCAGCACACGGCTCCTACATATATATATATATATATATTCCTAGATAATGTAATCCCTCTGATGAGACCCACAGCGAACAAGTCTTTCCAGTGGGTGTAAGGGTGACTTCTAGGTGGTTATGGGAAATATAATCGATTTGGTCCCGCTGATACGAAGACCAGAATAGGAAGCATATCTGTTGAATATTTCAAGTTATCTGGGTATCTGTTGTTCTGGGTTAGCAAGCTGAAGAAGTGAGATCGTCTGCGTATAGTGAAATCACTTCTTCCCAATATGTTTCCAATCTAAGGGCCCGATTCACAGAACTAACTTAAGACAAAATCCTAAACTTACTACCATTTTGGTATTCACAGAAGGCACTTACTCATTTTGGTATTCACAGAAGGCACTTACTCATTTTGGTATTCACAGAAGTTAGGAGTCCTAACTTTAGGACTTCTAAATGCCTTCTGTGAATACCGAAAGTCTTAAAGTTAGGATTTTTCTCAGTTTAGGAGTAGTAAAGTTAGGACTCCTAACTTTAGGACTCCTAAATACCTTCTGTGAATACCGAAAGTCTTAAAGTTAGGATTTTTCTCAGTTTAGGAGTCCTAAAGTTAGGAGTCCTAACTTTACATTATGTTTATGAAATTGGCTTTTTTAAAGGATTTTATGTATTTCTTATGGAACCTGTGCTGCGATGTACTTTTTTGAATCTTTGAGATTGTAATAAAGTCAATAATGGTAAAGATACTCTTCTGTGCCCCTAAAGGAACTTCAGATGCTCCTCCAGAGGCTTGCACTATTTTGCACTAGCCATGGACTAGAGATTAACATCCCAAAAAATAAAATTCATGGCATTTAATTGCTCCATCAGTACCGGACTGACCGTAGAGGGCATCAGGCGTTTCCATGGGAGGCTGGGGGCCAATTTTGATACGGTTGGGGTCGGTTTTGTTACTGGAGGGCGAATTTGCAGCAGCACTGCAATATCGGTCCCCAGTAACAAAAGCATCAGTGCTTCATACTTGCAGCCCCCTCAGCCCCGGGGACGGGGCGGGGGTAGGGCGGGCTGGTCTGACAAAATTTCCAGGGCTGCTTTCGGGTTCCTAGTCCTGCCCTGTACTCCATGATCACCACCTAGAGGGAGGGACACTCCATCACTCAAAACTTCTCACACGTCTAAGCCATGCAGGGAGAAACGTGAAATCATGACTGGTGAGGGACCAGGAAGAAGGCTGTGACTCAGTGGAGGGCATGCTGATTGGGAACCTTCTGATAATGACTTCACACCGCCTGCTGAACATGTCAGTGACACATCTTCCGCTCCCCAAACATGCTCCCTGGCCTTGTGTCACAAGCTTCGCACAGCCATGTTGCTCGTTAGCAATGAATGTCCCAAGGGCTGCGGCCGCAAATAACTATTTACCCACCAGAACGTCTCATCACTGTAATGGACTAATGTGAAGCATATATTTGTGTTGGGGTGGAGAGGTAGTGTTGGGGGCACTCTAGCTTTAGTGCTTTTACTTTTTCCCAGCGCAGTGACGCTGGGAGGGCAGAGGAGTGGGGTGGGGGGCATCAGTTGGTGGCGGCGAACAGCAAAACCAGGTTTTGCTGGTGTTCACACTTCGCACTGATGCAAGAGGTCATTTGAATGACTACCTGTGTGACATCAAAGGCAGGCGATCCAACCTTAAGAGACGATTGTGAATAAAAAGGAAATATTCAGATTCGAAATACCCATTTCCTGTTTACTTATCTGCCCTACTGATCCATGCGGTGATTCCAAGTCATTACACAAGACATTCTACTGTGTCTTTCGTTGACACAACCTCAGAATACGGGCATGTCTGGGACCTGCTGATTGCAGGGACATTTTACCCAATAACTAAGACTGGCATCATAGAGAATGTTATGTACTGAAGCCATATCATGACAAAAGCCCTCTTTGCCTTGCCCTGGCTGTATTTGAGCCATTCCTTCATGCTTTCACATCTTTACACCCACCACCTCTCTGAACTGAAGCGTTCATAGGCGTGTGCAGAGGAACCCTCTGCCCACGGCGTTCACTGCGCCCTTTGTCCTCCACCCACGCTCATGCCAGCTCTGCCAGCGCAGGGCACCGGGGGAGGCGCAGCCGACAACGGGCCTTACTTGTTGAACGGAGACAAAAGGCCTTGGTAAAAAGACGCGGTTGTATTTATCGACCGGCGCCGCCTATTGCGAAAAAACAACATTGATTGTGTTTATAACGTTTGCAGTCATCTTTGTTCTCAGAATCTGGTGTTTGTATTAAATGATGCCTCGGGTTGAATTGCCTTCTTTTAACTGTTCGGTTGTGTGCTGCTCAGAGGCATGGGCTGTGACCTTCACCTTCCTGCTCAAAGTTTGGTTCACGTTTTCTTCAGTTGACGTCATGCAGTGCTGAAAGATAGTCGAGTCTTTCCGACATTACCAATGCAGTGCCAGCGTATTTTTTTCGCAGTGTCCATGGTTTGCTCACACTAACGCTCCGTTACTTTTCTTCAAGAACATTCTTTTGGCGTGAAACTTTAAGTGATGTTTATCAGTATATACTTCAGCAAATTGTAACAGCAGAATGTTTTACTTGCCTTCTTTTAAACACACCAGCCCTCCAATCTCTAGATACATAACTTATTTTTTAAACTATTTTTTTAAAATTATTTATAAAGTTGTGAAATTACTAGTAATTTAATTGCAGCGTCCTATCATGCACGTTTAAATTAAGGCCTTGTCCACAAGCAGCATTCCCTTCAGTCCTGAAATATATTTTGCTCATAAAAATTGCAGAAAGACATTCTTGACCATCCTCAGCCAAGAGTGGAAACAAGGTGGGGTGGTTCGTAACGTCCAACTTGAGGGCATGTCAGTCCTCCTGTACCCCATCCCAGGGTCGGATTGGCATCACAATTTGGCCCGGGGACTGCCAAAAAAAGTGGCCCACTTTCGCAGGGTGTGCACTTTCACGAAACACCATTTGGATACTCTCAGAGGTCTCATATGTAGAGAAATGTTTGGAAAATGAAGAATTTTAAAGCTTACAGAGTCAGTTCTGAAAATTGAGTAGTTACCTGCAATCTTAACGCCCTGCACAATGTAGTTAGATGCTGTTTCCCAACCAGACTCTGATCACCAAATAAATCAGAAATCTAGTACAGAGTCAAGGGGACAGGGTAAGACTGGAATCCCGTGAACGTAAGTACCTTTTGCCACCTGGTCGCCCATCCCCTCTTTCTTTGTGTGCACTACTCTAGTTAGACAGTAATCCCCAGTTCTGCTGGGCAGTACCAACTGGGGGCTGGGGGGAAAGAGGAGGTGAACAGAGCGGTAAAGAGGCAGTGTAATGAGAGAGGTGAAGTAGAACCACAAATCAGGTATTGATAGGTGTGATCGGGAGAGACATAAGGTAAAGACGGAAAGATCGGGTAGACGGAAGAAAAGGTACATAGCTATAGAGTGAGGAAGAGGTAAGTACATAATGATTGTAAGAGATATAGGTCATATTTTATGGTCATAGACAAACACATGTAAACCTGCAAAGTGAACCTTCTTCACTTTTCCAAAGAGAATATGTATCAAATGCCACACAGAATTCAAAAGAAGCAATAAACACCCTCTGTTCTCAGAATCATAGTTCAAGTGACCTACAGACAACTAGTGATATTGGTTTAAATATTCCATCTGTGTAACAATCCCTCACAATTCTTCATGTGCCCTCCATGTGTAAAACACATGCTGTAGCACCAAACCTGAAGCACGTATTGTGGGCCACATTTGCCAACAGCTGCTCAACCTTATAAAAAGCGCTTCGCACAACATGGAATTTTATTTCTTTTTATTTACAGATTTATTTACTTTTTTATTCCACCCGTTCACCTCTTCCACCTTCTCACTTCGGACGATTGCTCAGTGGGTTAAACTTTGTGGAGGTTGGAACTAGGAGTCAGCTAAAATTTTCATCCTTCCATAAGGATGAAATGGCACCGGTACAAAACACTACTGCTTTCCTAGTACATATCCCTTCATGGTATCCGTACAGACGGCACTGCAGCCGAGAATAGTGCTCTCATGGGGTGCACCTGGATGGCGTCTCTGCACCCCCGCAATAATTGGAGTGTATTGTAGCTCCCAGAAGAACCCTTTGTATATGCAGATTTGGCAGGACGCTACAGCAATGTCTCTTGTCATGATGTGCACATCTTTGATGTCGCTGGTATAGGTCCGAACGAGAAAACATCAGCGCTGTACAGTACAACTGCAAAGATGTGCCACTAATGTACAAAGAAAAAAAGATTACTAATCTACTATTAACCTCTAATCTTGGGTTCCGGAGTAGCTTGCTACTCATAATAAAGCACTTCAACTCATCATCAGGGGTAATAAGCGCTATATAAATACAATTTACAATATGCAATTAAGCATGCATTTCTGTGGGATGAAAGGCAGCCCTCAGTCTTATTTATGTTTTTGCATTTTTACAACTGCTTTGCTGGTATCAGAAAGGCAGCGTGGCTTTTAAGTTCATTTCATGCCACATAGTAACAATACACATAAATACACTCCTCATCATACCATATAATTCTAATCACCATAATTTCACTCAATGCCACACAGTTCCACGCAACATAATTCAACTCCACACTTTATCATTCCACAAAATTCAGCAAAACACTACATAATTCAACTCAACAACACATTTACACAACACACCACATACATCCAATCCACATCACACAATACCACATCATGCCACAAAATTCATCGCACCACACAATTAAACAGCACATCATATCACTACATAAATTATCATTCCACATAATCCCACTCTACATAATTTCAGTACACCCAAAATCACATAATTACTATCCACATAATTCCACTGCACACCTTGCCACATAATTGTACACCACATGATTCCACAACTAACAATTTCAATCCAAACCACATAATTCCACACCACATACCTCCACTCCAAAACACATGAGTAAAACACATTGTCATTTACAACTCCAGTAGCTCTAACTCTCGCAAATGCGAAACCTATTGGCATTGTTAATGCTTGCTTTTTATTGTTCTTTTGACATTTTTATATTGTATGAAATTAGCCCAAGGGTATTTGAGTGCTATTCATGAGCACCAATTACAGTACATTGATTCGTTTTTTTTATTTAAGGGCCTGGGAGATGGAGTGATATACCCAAAATCACAGGATGTTGAGAGCAGATGACGGGACTCAAACCTGATCCCCCATCTCTGCAACTCTGACCTTCAGACCACATATGCCTATGCACACGCAAGGCATGAAAGTGTGAAGATATTGTTCTCGGGAAGGGCTCTTGTGCTTGGAAGGGGCTCTGACTGATAGGCTCACACCCTACCAGGCGGCACAATTAGGTGCCCACTAGCCAAGGAAGAAGTGACTGGCTGTTAAAGCTTCGAGTCCTCAAAGTCTCAAGGGTCAAGCCGTTGTACACCAGCCTCTTATAAGCTTTTTTGTGTGACACCCCTGAAGGCAATGATTGAAGTCTACAAAAGCAGAATATATTTAAGGAAATGTTGGGGTTTACAATTAACATGGCCAAGTTAGAGGTGATGAACCTATCCATAGCTCCCCACTCCCTATTAGCTCTAAAGGGGCAAAAGCCCTTCAAAGGGAGCAGATCTTCCTCAAAATACTTATGAGTTCACCAGACTTCCACTTTATGGAAATTATTTGCAGGGAATTATCTGAATCTCATTCAAATCATTGCTTCCGGACTGCAGCAATGGCAGATCCATAAGATGAATTGGTAGTGTGGCAACAGTTAAGATGACAATGTTAGTCCTTACATGCAGCATAGCTATGCAGTAGTGTCACTGAGGACCGTCTGACTCCCTTCACTCAAACAGCAATTTTATTTCACCTTTTAAAGAGAATGCTCATGTCAAAGCAAGAGAATTAATTTTTGGAAGTTGTGCTGCACACAATATGGGCAAAGCTGAACGAAAACAGAAGAGGTTGAAGGTATTACAGCTCCTAAAATTAGCTCTCCTGCACAAATCTATGGTGACAACATGGCCGCAGCTCACAATACAAGAGCAGAGGACGTGTCAAACCCCATGAAGTTGGATATGGATGATATGGAGAATTTGCTTAGGTAGCAGCTATTTACCACCAAGTAAATAGTGAATTTCCTTAGCTATTTAGCGGTAAATAGTGAATTTCCTCAGCTATTTGCACGGCCGCTGGCTAAGTAGTAGAAAGGATATACTATTTCACCAGCGACCTTGAAAATAGCAGAGAAAATTCACCTTTTACCCAGCCGCTGGCTAAATACTATAGATTCTGCACTGTTTGACCGTCCACCGTGCAAATACCAGAAAAATGTCATTATTTACCCATGCGCCGGCTAAATAGTAGTGATTCTGCACTGTTTGGCTGGCAACCATGCAAATAGCATGAAAACTACTGACCCAGCTGCTGGCTAAATATTTGAGATTCTGCACTATTTATCCTGCGGCTGTGTAAATAACAAGGGAAGTTCACTATTTACCTGGAAACTGGGTAAATAGCAGAGGTTTTGTACTATTTGGGCAGCAGTCAAGCAGGCAAAACAACTTCACTCATTACCCAGCTCCTGGCAAAACAGCAGACAAGTACAAGCAGGCACGTTGCCACGCAAATAGCAAATAAACCTATGTGGCTGCAGGTTAAATAGCAGAAATAACCTATTATATGACCAGTAGCCTGGCAATTAGCAACAATTTCAATAGTTACCTGGCAGCTGACTAAATATCAGAAATTATGTACTATATTGTCGGTGGCCTTGCAAATAACTTGAATAGAAACATCAATATTCACTTGGTAGTTGGCTAAATAGTAGACAGTATGTACAACTTGACCAATAGTCATGCAGATGGCAGAGGAACGTCACTGTTTACCCAGCTGCTGTCTAAACATCTTACTTTCTATTTTATTATGCCTTATGCAGATTTCAACAGGCACTTACACCAGACAGAACAAGGAGGGATCACAATTGGCATCCATCGCCTTATATAAGTTATGGTACTGACTTCATTTGCAAAAAGTGGTCTCAAGTTCCACACATACTTTTTGCTCATGGAATAGTATTTTGCAACCCGGCATATGTGCTGTTCAGTTGGTTCACAAAATAGTGAATCATGGTGGTTGCAGAACGACCTGCCTAATTATTATTCTTTAAGAAGTTACCATTTTGTGGCCATATGTGATTGCCTTTAATCACAGAGATTGTGGGCTACAAGGAACAGCACACCATCGTCTCTATGACTGCATTCTAAAATGGCAGACATTTTTTTTCAAAGCGTCCCGTGTTCCTTAAAGGAAGCAGTGCTGGTTTAAAATTCAAAGTTTTAAATTTTGGAAAACATCTTTCCGCATGAGCCTGTCAACATGATTTTCAAAGCGAAAGCAGGCCTAAGGGGACCCCTTCCCCTTTGCAAAGTAGTTACCATCCGAGCTTGAGGGTCGTTAGTTCACAAAGGGTTCCAACAGCAATTGCAGTTGCAAACTATTGATAAATTCCTTTTCAAATTGGAACGGGGAGGGAGGAAACCCTTACATTAACCCTTCTATTTGCAATTCGGAAACTATCTAAAAGTCCTTTTACTAGTCGAAAGAATTTTACAACTCACAAAAAGGGTTTTGTGCAAAATGTTAAGCATGTTTGTTGTCCCAAACCCTGAGATTTTGTGACCTGAGGCTGTTAGATCTAAAACTGGTTTAGATGCAGGTACTAATGTTTGAGAAAGTATCCAAATTATTTTGACAGACATGGCACAGAATGTCACTCCATTACACATTGGACCAAGAAATAGCGGATTGAGAGGCACTTTATAGAGCTGTCTCGTACTTCACAAATGCTCATACTCATTTACGTTTACCTATAGACATGACTAATAATAAAGATGAGTAGGACCGTTGCAAGACTAGTTAAAGCTGTTCTCTCTTCTAAAGCTATGTACTTGCAATTACTCACAATGCCATGAGAATGTACCAGGGCCAAATATAGGATTACCAAAAAGCTCCAAGTTATCAGAACATCTTTTTCTGCAGCCAAATGGTTCATTCTGGAAATATTAATTCTGGTTCAATTCAGTTCAGTTCAACAAATCAGAATAAAACACCTGAAAACGATGATTTGTAAAAGCAAAAACTCATGGTCCCACATGCTGGGGGTTTTGTTCAAGGGGTAGAGGGCCAGTATTTGTTTCCTGTCCTTTAGAGCCAGGATTTACTATAAATAGGTTAGACAGTATAAATGCTTTCCTTTGACTGCCCCTACTTTATCTGGCCTTCAGATGAAGTGTTCTATAGAGAAGCCACAAGCAATGGAATGGGACTATAATTTAATTTACCTGAATGTCATTGGAAGAGGAATTCATTTTCACTGTAAATCAGCAACTTATTGCGGGCCTCCCGGCAGTCGGCCTCAGAGGGTTTGCTCAAGACCTTCTTCTTCTGTCGTTTGGAACGCTGTGAGGTGGAAGCTGTAGATGTAGGGTCCCGCAATGGGGACGCCGAGTGAGGCAGAATGCATGTCAGGAAGTGCTCGAGTGTCATCCAGAAAGTGTATCACCCGAACATCCTCCTGCCACACACATTGGAGACGAAAGGGTTGGCCCCATTTACACTTGATAATCCGATCTCGTAGTGGGTCTGTGGGAGCCTTAAGGGCTCTCCGGTGCTGTAGCATCATCGGAGAAAGATCCTGTTAGAGCCACAGTTGGTGGCCCTCAAAGTGGATAGTGGATAGCTCCTAGGCAGCTGACATGATAACTTCCTTCTGTCGGTATGAATGGAGATAGATATGTACTGAGGTTGGCCCGGTTTGGCAGTCAGTCGCCCAGCACGGTGTGTGCGGTCTAAAGTGAGCTCCTGATCCTGCAAGTAGAGGGCAATGTGTTTGAAAAGGCAGATAACAAAGTCCTCAAGACCGCCCAAGATCGCCCGAGATGGGATGCCCCTAATTTGCATGCTGGAGCAACAGGACTAGTTCTCAAGGTCTTCAAGGTGATAATAGAGGTCCAGGTTTTGATCACGTAGCGCCAACAGTTACTGGCAATGACCCTCCAGCTCCTCATCCCATGCGTCTCGGCCTTCTTCCAGCGATGCCTCTCTCATACCCACTGCCTCCACATTCTGGCGTATTTCCTTAATATCTGTGGCAATATCATGTTTGAGACCAGCAAAGTCCTCCCGCAGTGTCCCAAATAGGCGTTCCAGGAATGCCTTAGTGATGGCTATGGCCTGTCTATGTTACCTGCTCCAGCGTCATCAGCAAGCGGGTCCGGCACTATAGGTCCAAGCATTCTCTCTCTCTTCCTAGCGGTGGATTTGGCCAAGATGCCCTTAACTGAGGGTTCTTTTTTCCCTGTGCGGAGGGAGGACATGGTTAGGCCCTAATAGGTCCACAAAGGACTCCGATACTCACACCACTACTGCGGCAAATAACCAGGTCCAGTCGAGGACTAGGTGCAGGGTGTCCTCCGATCCCAGGAGGACAGAAATTCCAGGAGTACCCCACCAGTGCTTAATTTGTAAATGAATAAATGCCAGGGCCCTTGTGAGGAGACCACAGCAGCTTGCACCACCTGTTGCACTACTACTGACAATTCAGGCTCTTATGCATTAAAAATGAACAATACCTGCCACCCAAGCTATTTTTCTTGCTTTGGGTGGCAGATATTAGTCATTTTAATGTATACAGAATTATTTAAAAAATGTTGTTGTGTTCATCACAAAATTGGAAAACAGCACCACCATGCGGCTAGCTGTCATGAGTCCCAGTGTTGACAATTGAGTGCTGATGTCGAGCTGTTTCTTGTCCATCTGACCCTGGTCCCCTCTATCATGGTCGTCCTAGATATTGTCCTCCTTAGTCTAGTCTTCCAAGTTTCCATGTTGAGGATCACCCTGGTTCATGTAGTCCTTGTCACCCTAGTTTAGGATTCCCCTGAGTCTGACCCTCATGGACCTTCTGGTCCTGATCTCACTGAGCCTATATTTCTTGGGACTGTATACCCCCATGTCATTTGAATCTAGGGTTTCCAGGTCCTGCTAGCCCTGGTCATTTCTAGTTGTGGTCTTCCCCGTTCTGGTCCATTCGACTCTGGCCTCTTAGTCTTCCTTGATCTGATCGCTGTGGTCTTGGCTCTCCTGTCTATGGTCCTCTCCTCTGGTCTCCTGGTACTGGCCCTCTTGGTTTGTCTACCTGAGTCTGCTACTCCTGGCTCTGGTTGATGTCGACCCTCTGATCCTGGTTGGTGCGCTCAGGCCCTCCTCGTTGCTATGGACCACGCCATTCTGTTCCTTCTACCCCTAGTCCTTCTGTTCCTTCGAATCCATGTCTACTGGGTCCAGATTCGCCTGTTCCACATTCTCTTGGTTCACCCTAGTCCTGGTACCGGTAGTTCCGTTTTTCCATGTCCTGTTCCACATCATCTATTTGTTCCAAGTCTCGTCTGGCATTGGTAACCTAGGACCTTGTAGATTAGGTCTCCCTGGTCCTGGTTCTTTCTGTCCTGGTCCTCATGGATCTGGGTGTCCTATCCTTCCTGGTGGTCCACGTCTTGGCCCTTATTCTCCTACTTGTCATCCTCCTTCTCCTACTGGTCCTACTTCTTCCTTCCCCATCCTCCCTCCACAATGACATTAGTTCGGTACACGTCTGTGACTCAGATTTGTATTTTTGGTTTTCAGATTTATTTTGCTGAGACACACTAGCAATGATAGAAATGAAGGTTAAGTATAGACAGGACCTTGCCCACTTAAAACACTGCTTAGCATGTTCAAATCAAAATCGAATCGACAATGTCCTGGTGACTAAAATGTCAGTGTGGCTGAAGGGGTCCTCATGACTTGGGACCAATAAGCATCAATACCTGCAAGCCCCCCTGCTAGCTGAATAGTGTGAATAAGTGTGTTTATTCACAGGCAGCAATGTGAACTCCTTCTGTTAATTACCCTGATGCATTACTTCCCTGTCTCCTTCTTTCCCTTCCCCGTTCGACAGAAGCCCCAATACTGTGTCTCATTCAATTTACATCCTACAAGGGTCCCAAAGCACTGTGCCTCCAAGCACCAATTGCCTACTGTTCAAATTCCTTCTGTTGGGGCCCAGATGGAAGAGGTGTGGTGCAGCGGCCAGGGTGCCTGACTCCGGACCACGGGGTTCACGGTTCGATCGCCGGCAGCAGGTTAGCCCATGTGACTCTGGGCAATAGCTCGCTTAATCTTCCCAACGGCCCCCAACGCCGGGACACCTCTCCGGATGTAGCTGTGCGCTTTGCAAATGCTGGTATTTCATTTCATATGACCTATCTGTCTACATTCCCTGTTTGCTGCTGCTTGTTAACTGCACCTGTGTTGCCAGGTTTAAAATACCATGCAAGCACAACCCCCCTTAAACAGAACCCTACAGCTGGCACAAGACCTGATATAAGAGACCCAAAAAGAGCCCAGCCCTCAAAAATCATCAAAAGGAGGATCATGAGCATTAAATTAACTATGTACATTCATTAATGAATACAAACATGTATGTAATATGCTTTTAAACCATACTCATCATTTTTTGTAGACAGCCAAATATTCCCAGACTGCAGTACAAGATATCTTTGTGCAATCTCCTGAAACTCCTGAAGTTTCATATCTACATTTATTTTTAATATTATAATAACATAAATGTTTTAGTTGAAAATTGATTTTTCATTTCAAACAACTTTAGCTTAATTCATGTCCTTTTGTACCATTTTTTGCACATTTGTATATGCACTTACTTTCAAACACCTCACAAGTTGTATCCCCTTTAAAAGATGGCCACCACCCTACGATTGCCTGTTGTCCCTTTTTATTTGATGGCGATCTAAATAAAGACCTACTTCACACTATTACCTGGTAGTGAGTCAAATTGTACATCATCTCTGCTATTTAGCCTGTGGCTGACTCAATAGCAGAGATTATGTACTGTTTTGGGGGCACTGGGTAAATAGCAGAGATGATGTACTATTTGGCCAGTGACCACGTAAATAGTCACTTCCATTTGCTTAAAGAGGTGAAAGCTATGTGAAATATGTGTTTGACCAGTGTACAACATGGCCATTAAACTGTAGTTAATGTAGCTAACACTAATATCTCTAGCAGGAAGGCTGCATGAAGTTGGACAGGAAATTGGAGTGAATGAAGATGCACAAAACCTTTGAAGGAAAATGTACAATCTAGCATTGAAAATGAGGCTTGAGTGCCATGGGATGGCAGAAACCTTTATAGAATCTTTATAGATCCTTTTGTTGAAAAATTGGTTTAACTACTGCTACCAGAAACCAAGCTATCAGATAGTCACTATGGAAAGAAGTCAGAGGTCGCTCTGTCTTCGGATTCCCCACTCCAGCAGCAAGTGTCTGGTATGACCCTGGGATATGTATTACACAAGTATGTCCTCTTTCTTCTCAGCATTGGTTCGAGTTAATGCTAAATCACCACTCACCATTCACAGAGCAAAGGACTGCAGTCTTTTAGTAGCCCAGAAAGCCAGTCACCACATGAGTAAAGCGTAAATCAGTTCAGTCAGGACAATGAAGTAAATACTTTGAGTCACAAGCACAATCAGAAATGGACCAGAAGTCCAAGGTAAAATCACAGATAACAATAACGGAGCTGTGGAGAGACCACACCGCCTGCAAACTAAATAGAAAGCGAGAAGATTGAAACAACAAGAAGTTGCCAGACTCCAAAAGAGGAGAAGAATGCTGCTTTGAAGCAGCATTGCCATTCAAGACCCATATGTATTTTATTACAGCGTCATGCATGAAGGCTGAAAGGCAGGGGCGGCTCCTCCATGTGGGCAGAGGAGCGTCGCCCCACTGCTTTCTCGCAGTGCGAGAAGCAGAAACATAAAATGGTATTTTAAATACCATTTTATGATTCTGCTTCTCGCACTGCGAGAAAGCAGCAGGCAGGGTTTGTTTGGGGGCGGGCGGTCCTGCTCGAGTGCAGGGTAGGAGTGCCTTGCCCACTGTTGTGGGCGCTGACGGTTTGGTCGGCCCCAGAGCCGACCAAACCAGTCATACGCACTCTGCATTTTCTCTATGTAGGCTGCATGCAGCCTACATAGATAAAGTGGCCTCCCCATAGACGCCTGTGGTGTCGGTGTCCAAGCCAATCACAACGCTGCCATTGCAGCATTGTGATTGGCTTAGGGGAGTGGAGGGAGGCTGCCTGTGGCTGCTTCCTGTTGTAGAGAGGATGAGGCAGACCGACGACGCGGGACGGGCAGCAAAGGTAAGTTAACTGAACTTTTATTTTTTTTAAGTTAAACCCCCCCCCCTGCACGAGTCATACCAGCCATGATTGAAAGGCACTGGAACTACCCCACACCATTTTGGATTAGGACATAGTCTTTCTACAGTGCACCTGACCACAGCTCGGTTGCCACTGTAAAAAAGACACCTTACTCTTATGGTATGTTGGTATGGTTTAATGAGTGCAGGTAATACAAACAGCACAGCTCGCTCCACCAGCAGTATATATTGTTTCTCACTCACTAGGCTATTACAAAGCTCCCTTCACATTCTACATTTCAACCTAAATAACATTTTCTACAACACAACAGCTTGTGAATAGGATGTAACATATCTTTCCCTCTTCAAACAAAATAAAACATATAGGGGCACAAAAAATGCTATTTTTTTCTTACATACCTTTAGATATATAAAAAAGAAATCGTTATATTGTTTAGGCACTTCTCCCTTTCAGTAATACTTTCGCTTCTCAACCATTTCCATGATCATCACTTCCAGATACTTTTGAACCAGCCTCCAAACCAACATTCTTCATCTTGTGCAGATTACAAACTGCTAACATTGTTGTATTTCATTTTGTCCAACCACTAACATTATTCTATCATTAAAGGCTTCATGACTTTCTTTGGTGATGAGAATTTGAATTCAGCTTTCCTGATTCGTACACCAAGCGGAATACACACCCAGTTTCATATTTAAAACTTTCTTTCAAATCAGCCAGTTCTCACACATAGTTGGTCCTTATACTGTTACTGTATCGAATGCACCTTTGCTTTCACATCTTTCCTAGAGAATCCCTCCTCTTAACATCTCTTCATCCACACAGGGTATACCTTTGAACATGGAACCCTGCTTCTCAGCCAAAGAGGTGACTCTCCGGTCGTTGACTGTGGCGTCAATGTACAGAAGTTTCCTTCTTTCAATCTTCCATTCAAGAGAACCCTTTGTGATTAGCTGGATGCGTTCACCAAATACCCAATTAAAACATTCAACCAGTCCATTCTTCCTCGGGTGGTACAACACAGTTCTACCCTGTTACTCCAAGATCTGCTTCACGGACTCTGAGATAAATTGTGCAACTTTATCAGAAACCACACATCTAGAAGAATCCTCTCTTGAAAACAGTTTGGTCATGAATTCAATTACATCTTCCGATATACGGAACAAATTTCAGCTCTGGTCACTGTGAAAATTAATCTACCATTACAAATTCATAGTCCCCTACCTCTAACAGGTCCCCATACATCGATTCCTGATTTCTGCCTATCAGGAAGCTCACTTGGGGCAATCAGGGACTCCTGCAACTTATGTGATTGTGGCTCACATTGTACAGAATTTTGAACACATTTTAATCTTGTGGTCCATGCCTAGCCACCAAAAGTCGAACCTCACCTTCCTCTTTATTGATGACATACCCCCATGACCATCATGTAGCGACTATCAAACTCTTTCTCAGACACAATGGAACAAGCAGTACATCTGATGTGTCTATTCTGGCCATACTAACTTGTATGAGTCCAACATTTCTTTCTCATCATTCATGTGGTATCCCCCTACCAGATAATTTGTTAATCTCTGTTCATTGCCATTCCATTCTCCCATTCCTTGTTGGCTCCCAAATAACTTTCCTCCACAGTGGCCATTAACCATTGGTCCTCCTACATATCAGTTTCCTGACTCTCAAGCGGCAAGGAAAAAAATAAACAGTTAGCATTAACATACTGACAACCAGGTACATAATGCAGGTTGAAAGTAAATTCTTGTAAATAATATAGCATTTAGACAGCAGAGGAGTGACTTTATTGTCCGTTTTCAGGAGAATATGTTGTACAGTTGCTTGTGGCCTGTCTGCAAATCAAATTATGTACCCCAAATATATATTTTAAAATATTTCACAACCACCAGCATGGAAGTGCTTCCTTTTTCTTTGACAAAATAGGAGCTTTCTGCACCTTTGAATGATTGGGAGGCAAATTCCACCAGTCTCTCTTAGCCATTCCACTCCACTATTTGCATGGCCTCCAGACCATATGTGCTATCATCTGTCACCACTATGTTTTTATTCCTGGGATCATTAGGTTTTATAGATACTGCTTGTGCAATGCATTTCCTAATGTGCACTGTTTGACAGTCCTCACTCTATTTGAGCCTGACATTTGCCTTTAATATGACACTCATAGCACTGATCCTGTCAGCACAATGATCAACAAATTAAGCATAAAACTCTGCCATCCTTAAGAAGGAATGCAACTGCTCCTTGTTCTAGAGTAGCAGTGGATCCTCAATCAACTTTACTAGTTAAAGTTTTGCTTTGACACTATCTCCACTAATCATTGCCTCAGGTATTCCAGCTCCGGCATAGCAAACTTAAACTTGTCTATGCTATTAACCAGGCCTGCCTCATATAACATTTCCAATGTTTTTCGCAACAAAGTATCATACTCCTCTTGTTCCTTGTCCCAGATCAAAATATCATTCTGGACGCATAAAATCTGTGAATCCACTCAAAAGCTCAGCATCATCCTTTGAAACACTGGGAATGCAGAGGCCAGCACAAAGGCACACTTACAAATCTGTACACCCTTTCAGGTATAACAAAGAGTGTCAAATGCTTAGACTCTGGGTGCAGCTCAACGTAATAATATGCTTTTGATAACTCCAAAGTCATAAATGACTTTCCCTCTCCAAAGGTAGCATCTGGCTGATGATGGGCAGAGGATGACTGTCCAACCATATGCATTTGTTCAAATCTTGATGCACATTAAAAAGTTTCTCTCAGGTTTCCTGTCCGGAACCATAGGACTTAGCAATTCGGAAGTTTCAAGTGGCTCTAAAAATCGTCTACGATTTCTCTCTTGCACAGCCATTCTACTCTTCCAGCAGAGCATATCTTAACTTAGAACACATGGTAACATGAAAACAGTCCATACATTGTAACACATGGTACAACATTTTCGTGCAAAACAATGTGATGTGACAAACCCTTCAGACACAGTAACTCTTCTGAAGACAGATTAGGAAAGGAATGTTCCCACCCATCCCTATCTTGATTTTCCATCATCAGAACCTGCTCTGTATGGTTGGGATGCCAAATAATAACCAAAATATTCTGCCCACTCCATTCTAATAAGAACTTCTTGCCTTTCTTATCCACATAAATCTTGGCATGGGCCCTCTGTCCCTTGAATTCCAGATTGGCCTCAAACACCCTATTAATGACAGTTTTCGCTACAATAACCTTGTGGTCATGATTCGGTGTCTGATGAATTTAGATCTTTCAACCCTTTGAACACATCTACATCAATTATGGTGTAGAGAGACCAGTAGTCTGCCCACATTTCAATTTTAGTACCATCTATTGTTACCTTGCAAAATGAAGGAACATACTCTTCAGACACATAGGGCCCGATTCACAGAACTAACTTAAGACAAAATCCTAAACTTACTACCATTTTGGTATTCACAGAAGGCACTTACTCATTTGGTATTCACAGAAGTTAGTAGTCCTAACTTTAGGACTCCTAAATGCCACCTGTGAATACCGAAAGTCTTAAAGTTCGTTTTTTTCTCAGTTTAGGAGTAGCAAAGTTAGGACTTTTAACTTTACGACTCCTAAACTGAGAAAAATCCTAACTTTAAGACTTTCGGTATTCACAGAAGGCATTTAGGAGTCCTAAAGTTAGGAATCCTAACTTTACTACTCCTAAACTGAGAAAAATCCTAACTTTAAGACTTTCGGCATTCACAGAAGGCATTTAGGAGTCCTAAAGTTAGGACTACTAACTTCTGTGAATATCGAAATGAGTAAGTGCCTTCTCTGAATACCAAAATGAGTAAGTGCATTCTGTTAACACCAAAATGGTAGTAAGTTTAGGATTTTGTCTTAAGTTAGTTCTGTGAATCGGGCCCTGTGTATTGTTTCCCTGTTCTCTCCTTCGCACACCTCAAATGCCTTATCTCCATTACTCTTGTCAGCGCCACAATCATGATCACCGCTAACACACTTTGCATTACTCATCCCATTCTTGTATAATTGTGATACGTGCCGTATTTTCCAAAATACATTTTTTTGTTTAAATCTTTTTTATTGATTAACATTTTTGCATATTTTAAGCATACAGTCAGAGTAGTGCTCATGCATCAAGAGAGAAAGAAAGAAAAGTGATTGCCAACAGCATAATGTGCAGTAACCAACAGCAAAAGGAGAGAAAGATGAGTAGATCACAGCGACCACAGGAAGTCATGGGACAATGTCCATAGACAGGGCGGATCAGTGCTGATGAGTCTCACCACCGAGTGGCATGCAAATGGTTCAGATATAGTGCAGTTCGAACCAAACTGGGGACATAGGGTACAACAAAATGAGGACAACATAAGTCAAGGAAGGGAAAGGGAGTCGCTTGAGACCTGCTGCCGTATCTAGTGTAACCGGGGGAGCCAGAGCTGCCAGGACCCAGTGGTAATGAAGTTCTGGAACAGGAGAGTCAAGTCAGCCTTGAGGTCAGTGCTATTCAACACTCCTGCCGGTGGGGGATGAACTATGGATACCAGCCCCAGATAACGTATTCGGGTCCCCTGTGTTAGTGACCATTTCTTGGAGCTTGGAAACCATTGTGTCCCACTGAGACGCTAGGGGGAATTTATGAATGCTGAGTAGGTCCCCCCTACGTAGCGCTACACCCTCCGCCTTAGCCCAATTAAGCAGGGATCAGCGCCAGGCAAGTGGGTGAGGCAACAGAGGGGATTTCTATCGCTTGGTGATCAATCGTTTGGCCGTTATTAGACCCAGGTCGAAAAATAGTGTGGCGTCTCTATATTTTTTGTTTCTGCTAAAGAATAGTAATACATGGGCTTCCCAACTGGGGGGAATATCTCGGGAGGTGCAAGTTGTCAGGGTGGCTGCCACATTGCTCCAGTACTCATTTAAGACCAAACAATGCCAGAGCATATGTAGAATGTCGGCATCTAACCGCAGGCAGTGGGGGCAAGCCACATCTACGCGGAGGTGGTACCTGTTGATTTGAGCTGGGGTATGTTAAGCCTGATGCAGCACGAAGAGTTGAATTAGTTTGAACTGCTGATTACGCAGAATGTATGTCGGGCTGCCTTGAGCAACAGTCCACTCTCTATCTGTGAATGCCCTCCCCAGGGTCCCCTCCCAATGATGCCGAACCCGAGTGAGGTCAGCCTCTGTGTGTTGCCGGATGGAAGATGCGAACCAGCGAGTCAGATGTCTTCCCTGTTCCCATCACATGAAGGTATTGCAATGTGCGGTGTATGGGAGGCTCCTGAGTGAGTGTACCCCAAGTAGACAATAACAAGGCTATAATTGTTCTATGTAGTAAAAACTGCCCAGGGCGCAGGTTCCCTTCAATCAATCAATCAAAACATCTGTAAAGCGCACTACTCACCTGTGAGGGTCTCAAGGCACTGGGGGTGGGAATGCTGCTACTGCTCGAAAAGCCAGGTCTTGAGGAGTCTTCTGAAGGTCAGCAGGTCTTGGGTCTGCGGTAGGAGGATGGGGAGGGTGTTCCAGGTCTTGGCGGCGAGGTGGGAGAGCGATCTGCCGCAGGATGTCGCTCTTCGGATGCGGGGGACTGTGGCGAGGGCGAGGTCGGCGGAGCGGGGCTGGCGTGTGGGAGTGTAGAAGCTGAGTCGTCTGTTGAGGTACGCTGGTCCGGTGTTGTGGAGTGCCTTGTGTGCGTGGGTGAGGAGCTTGAAGGTTATCCTCTTGTTGACGGGGAGCAAGTGCAGGTCTCTCACGTGGGGTGTGATGTGGCTGCGTTGAGGGATGTCGAGGATCAGGCGTTCAGAGGCGTTCTGAATGCGTTGATGTCATTTCAGGAGTTTGGCCGAGGCTCCTGCGTAGAGGGCGTTACCATGTCCAGCCTGCTGCTGACGAGGGATGCAGAAACAACAGCTGACGGACAGAATGCAGAACAATGTCATACATTAACCCCAGTACAGAGATCTGGGCCTAAATCCATCGTTGTTTTGCTCACCATGCCATTCCAGTTTGAACCCAGCCATATGCAAATCGGTCTTGACCCTGTGCCTCATGGGAACAGTCCAGCCCGAACTGCCAAGCCAGGTCCTCCCTGGACTGGAACCAAGCATCCTAGGACCAGTTTCGGGGTTTCACCCCTCTTCTGCCAGGATAGCTTGATTCCAGTGGCATGGAGAGCACGGGACTCACGTCTGAGCATACCCGTCCCACTCGGGGTGACAAATGCAAAAACAACAGCTGATGGACAGAATGCAGAACAATGTCATACATTCACCCCAGTACCAGAGATCTGGGCCTAAATCCATCGTTTTTTTGCTCACCATGCCATTCCAGTTTGAACCCAGCCATATGCAAATCGGTCTTGACCCTGTGCCTCATGGGAACAGTCCAGCCCGAACTGCCAAGCCAGGTCCTCCCTGGACTGGAACCAAGCATCCTAGGACCAGTTTCGGGGTTTCACCCCTCTTCAGCCAGGATAGCTTGATTCCAGTGGCATGGAGAGCACCGGACTCACGTCTGAGCATACCCGTCCCACTCAGGGTGACAAATGCAAAAACAACAGCTGATGGACAGAATGCAGAACAATGTCATACATTCACCCCAGCACAGAGATCTGGGCCTAAATCCATCATTTGTGGGTTTGGAGCTTGAAGGTTATCCTCTTGTTGACAGGGAGCCAGTGCAGGTCTCTCACGTGGGGTGTGATGTGGCTGCAGCGAGGGATGTCGAGGATCAGGCAGGCAGAGGCGGTCTGAATGCGTTGAAGTCGTTTCAGGAGTTTGGCCGAGGCTACTGCGTAGAGGGCATTACCGTAGTCCAGCCTACTGCTGACGAGGGCCTGGGTGACCGTTCTTCTCGTTCCGGTGGGGATCCACTTGTAGATCTTGCGCAGCATGCGGAGGGTGTTGAAGCGGGAGGATGAGACGAGTTGACCTGTTTGGTCATGGAGAGGGTGGAGTCGAGGATGAACCCTAGGTTGCGTGCGTGGTCGGTGGGTGTTGGAGCTGATTCCAGTGCGGTCGGCAACCAGGAGTCGTCCTAGGCCGAGAGGGTGGATCCGAGGATGAGGACTTCCGTCTTGTCCGAGTTTAGCTTCAGTCGGCTGTTCATCATACACTCGGCGATGGCTTTCATTCCTTCGTGGAGGTTGGTTTTGGTGGTGTGGGGTCCTTGGTGAGGGAGAGGATCAGCTGAGTGTTGTCGGCGTAGGAGATGATGTTGAGGTCATGCAGTTGTGCGACGTGGGTGAGCGGTGCCATGTAGATGTTAACCAGTGTTGGGCTGAGGGATGAGCCCTGGGGTACGCCGCAGATGATCTCAGTGGCTTCGGAGCAGAAACGGGGGAGGTGGACGCTCTGGGTTCTGCCGGAGAGGAAGGAGGTGGTCCAGTCCAGGGCCTTCTCTTGGATCCCAGCGCCGTGGAGGCGTGTGCGTAGGGTGCGGTGGCAGACCGTGTTGAAGGCGGCTGACAGGTCCAGGAGGATGAGGCCCGCGGTTTCTCTGTTGTCTAGCCGGGCCCTGATGTCATTGGTGGCAGCGATGAGGGCAGTTTCGGTGCGGTGGTTGCTGCGGAACCCAGACTGGGACGGGTCGAGGATGCTGTTCTCCTCGAGGTAGCGGGTCAGTTGTTTGTTGACGGTCTTCTCGATGACCTTCACCGGGAACGGGAGCAGGGAGATGGGCCGGACGTTCTTGAGGTCCTTGGGGTCCACCATGGGTTTTTTGAGTAAGGCGTTGATCTCGGCGTGCTTCCAGCTCTCCGGGAAGGTCGCTGTCTTGAAGGAGATGGTGATGGCTTTCTGGAGATGGGGTGCGATGGTGGTGCTCGCTTTGTTGAAGATGTGGTGTGGGCATAGGTCTGACGGAGATCTGGAGTGGATGGTGTTCATGATTTTGATGGTGTCGTCGTCATTTATGTTGGTCCAGGAGAGCAGGCGGTTGGTGTGGGTGGTGGTCGTAGGGGTGGAGGTCTCAGTGGTTGTCTGGCGGTCGTGGTGTTGAAGCTGTTGTGGATATCTGCAATCTTGTGATGGAAGAAGGTGGCAAGGGAGTCGCACAGGTCTTGCGAGGGTGGGATATCGTTGGTGTTGGAGCTGGGGTTGGAGAGTTCCTTCATGATGCTGAAGAGCTCTTTGCTGTTGTGTGCGTTGTTGTCTAGGCGGTCTTAGAAGGAGGCCCTTTTGGCGGATCTGATGAGGTGATTGTGTCTGTGCGTGGCGTTCTTGTGGGCTGCGTAACTGTCCGTTGTCCATTCACGGTGGCATTTCTTCTCTAGCTTTCGGCAGGATTGTTTGGAGTCCAGGAGGTCTTCAATGAACCAGCTGACTTTCTTGCTGGTGTGACTGTTGGATGGTTTCTTGATCGGGGCGACGGTGTTCGCGCTTGAAGGTTCGCGCAGTTGTCGATCCACTGTCTGAGGTTGCGGGCGGCAGTGTCGGGGTCGGTGGGGTCGGCTGGTGGGCTCCGGGCAAGGGTGGTGGTTAGCTGGTCATCGGTGACTTTGCTCCAGCAGCAGTGGGGGATCTGTAGGGTGCGGTGGTGCGTGGTGGGTTTCCCGGAAGGTGAAGTGGATGCAGCGATGGTCGGTCCAGTGGAGTTCGGTGGTGTGGTTGAAGGAGACGTGGGAGCTTGCAGAAAAGATGGGGTCAAGCGTGTGGCCGGCGGAGTGGGTGGGTGTTGTGATGAGTTGTCTGAGTCCGATGTTGTCGAGGTTGTCGATCAGGGTGGTGGAGTGGGTGTCGTTGTTGTTCTCAAGGTGGAAATTCAGGTCCCAGAGGAGGATGTAGTCCGTGGAGGCGAGGGCGTGTGCGCTGAACTGTGGTCGGGGTCCGGGGGGTCTGTAGATGAGGGTTCCTCTGAGGGTGGTGTTGGGATCGGTGTGGATCTGGAAGTGCAAGTGTTCTGCAGTGCTGAGGGTGTCGTCGGTGTTGGTCGAGACTCTGAGTGTGTTCCTGTGGACGATGGCGATTCCTCCTTCTACTCCGTTGATGCGGTCCCTGCGGGTGATCTTGTAGCCGTCCGGAATGGCTATGGCGATGTCGGGTGACGAGGAGGGGTTCAGCCAGGTCTCCGTCAAGAAGGCGACATCTGGGGAGGTTGAGTCGAGTAGGTACCAGAGTTCAACTACGTGTGTGCGGGCGGAGCGAGTGTTGAGGAGAATGCATCTGAGGTAGTTGGGTTCTTTCCTGGTGGTTGGGTTGGCGGGTTGGATGCTGGTGAAGCTGCAGTTCCGGTGGCAGTTCCGCTATGAGTTCCTGGTATGGGATGAGGGTGCCATCCTGGAAAAGGTCTCCCACGTCCTGTATTCCCTCCGAGGCCCAGTGTTGTAACTCAGTCACAGTCGTGTAGGTGTCCCCTCGTGGAGTTGCCAACGGTGGGATAGTGGAGGCATATGGGATGGTGGTTCTAGTGAGAAAAAGACTCCTATGGAAGCACCTGTGTGCTACGTTGAGTAGAAGTGTGTTGGAAGGTCTGCACGTGGAGCACGAATGAAACATTTGTAAAAGGCTACCCTGTGTCAGTGGGGGCTGTAAAGAAGCCGTATCTGGTAGGTAACGGGATGATAGCCTCCTGGCAACTCATTGCAGCTGGGAAGCTAAGTAGTAATGTTCAAAGTTAGGTACCGCTAGGCCACCCAGTTCGGGAGGCAGGTAAAGTTTCTCCATAGACACTCTGTGGCGTGATGCTCCCCATATAAAGTCTCGCGCAACCTTTTCCCATTGCCTGAAGAAAGGGGGGGAGATGATAAGGGGTAGAGCGGCGAAGTGGTAGAGAAGGCAGGAAAGGACTACCATTTTAATAAGGGCGATCCTCCCGGAGATCGCCAATGGAAGAGTCTTCTAGAAACCCATCTGTGACCGAATCGCTGTGGTGGCCCGGAGTATGTTCCCATCGAAAAGGTCAGTTCTGTTATGATAAACTCATACCCCCAAATAGCGAAAAGGGTCCACGCACCAGGCTACGGGGGTCCCCCCAGTACGTATCCTGGATCAGTAGTCTCCTTCAAAAATGGTGAAAGTATATATTTCGCTGCATTGACTCGCAGTCCCGAAGCACGTGCAAAATGACTGAGGGCTTGGTCAAGTGTGGAGGGGATAATATGAAGGCATCGAGCATATAAAAGCAGGTCATCTGCGTATAGCGAAATGGTGTGGGTGCCATCTCCCAGTGTAATCCCCATGTCGAAGTGGGTGGGAATATGGACTGCCAGCGGCTCCACTGCCAATGCGCACAAAAGAGGGGACAAAGGGCATCCCTGTCGGGTTCCACGTCGCACCTGAATTGGATCTGAGACATAGGGCCCCGTCCAAAACCGGACTGACGGCTTGCAGTATAGCAGTCGCATCAAACTAAGGAAGTAGGGTCCGACTCCAAAACGGGCCATAACGGTGAAGAGTAAATTCCAAGCTAGCAAATCGAAGGCCTTCTCAAGGTCTAGTACCATGCAGTCCGAGCGAGGCCAGTCGATCGAGGCATATTCCACCACCCGAATGTAACGTCGTATGTTCAAAGCAGTATTATGCTGTGGAATGAAGCCATTCTGGTCGGAGTGCACTAAATCAGGGACAAGCAGAGCCAGCCGATTGGCCAAGATTTTTGCCAGGATCTTATAATCCGTGTTCAGTATTGCAATCGGCTGATAAGAGCCAGGAGACTTGGGGTCCTTACCAGGCTTCCTCAAAGAAACTACATTAGCGATACGCATGGTCGGCGGTAAAGCCCCAGCTGAGATTGCCTCTATAAACAGCGAATGGAGATGTGGTACTAAATGTTCTGTGTAAGTTTTGAAGAACTCTCCCATGGGAGGCCGTCCGGACCTTGCGTTTTACTGGAGGACAAGGAGCGCAGCGCTTCTCGTATTTCGTCCTCCGTTAGGGGAGAGTCTAGCTCCAGGAACTGGTCAACTGTAAGAGTGGGCAACTCCACTGTGTCCAAAAAGGAATCCACATTTTGGGCGTTGTCACCAGTCGAGTCTCATACAGTCGAGTGTAGTGTTCAGTCATCAGTGTGTGAATGTCTTTCTGAGTGTATTTTCCAATATTTATAGCATATCATTTTCACAGCAGGACCTGAGTTGGATGTGACCATATGCTTTACACTGCTGCACTGGTAACACTTACTTTTCTGATTGCCACTATTGTTGTTTATTTGCAACTTTGTGCCTATGACATTTATTTTGGCGTTTATGTGGTGGAAATGTACCTTGCAAATAATATCTAGTATCCTGAATTTTATTTTGGCATGGTGTCATGCTAATTTAAGCATGTAAACAGAGGCCTAGGCTTGTCCCTTCAAACAAGTGTGAGTGTAGAAACTTAGTTGTTGATAGGGATCCACAACAGGAGGCTACTGGAGCTGGTCCTGCGAGAAACCTGCAAAGAGAAGAAAGACAATGGAATAAGAACAGAATAGACAGCAAAGAAAGACCAAATTAAAAGAAACGAAAGAAGGAAGGAAACAGAGAAGGTTAAAAGGGAAGAAAGGGTGAAAGAAAGAGACTCTAAATGGGCAGGAAAAGAAGACGCAAAACTTGAAGTGGGGCATCGAAGTGGGCGAAAAGAAGGCGGCCAGAGAAATAATAGAACTGGGAAGAATGGGAAAGTGAAAGCTGGGCCTCCAGACAAACAAGGTGGCTTTCGAAGGAGGAAACCTTGGAGAGGCGGAAGAAGACAGCAAGCCTGATGTATGGTCCAAGGAGTGGTGGTTGCTTCAAAGGACAGCCAAACCAAAAGAAACCACCACAGTCCTGGAGGATTGTGGCCAAACCAAGTTGGAGATGGGAAAAGGACATACAGATTGGGGGCGGAGAAGAAGGGGACGTGTTTGACTTTCTCTGTGGCTCGAGGGAGTAAAAGGATACCCCACACATACGAAAGACTGATGGAGAGGAATAAAAGTGATTAACTCAAACTGCTGGCGCAGAAATCTTTGAACACGGATAGCAGAAATCCTACACCAGAAACAACTTTTTAAACAAATGTTTATTTTTATTTATCTACTGTCCTTATATTCTGCCAACTTTTCCTCCTGGAGCAAAAGGAGGGAAGGGCGGCAACAGCAGTAGAAGTCACTCAGTTTATAGGGTGGATAAAGCATTACTTTATTTTTGATATTTTCACCAATACTCACCTGGTGTTGTTTTTCTTTTATTTGAGGGATGCCACCCAGAGGGAGGAAACACTCCATAGGTATGGGGGAAAACAAAAGATAATCAGACTGTGAAGAGAATGCCCAACTCCACACCTCCACAGAGTGGTGTCAGAAGTAGGATTGTGGACTATGAATGCTTCAATTGATAAACTAGAGGAGGGTCAGCAGAAACTGGAGTGTGCCTTGGAGATGTTCACCTCATGGCAGTTGAAGAAGCCTGTAGACACAACAAATTAGTCAGTTTTCCCAAAGTCAGGATGCGGCTATCAGGAAGTTATCAGATGTGCTAATAGGGGACTTACTCTTGGTAGTTTTACAGAAGTATACTGCAGGAGAGGACCCTGCTTTTTTACCAACTTTGACTATAATGCCCAAAGTACAACCTGACCTTGAGAAAAATGGAGACAGTTTATTGTGCCGTAACTTACTGGAAGATTACAACCCACATAACAGTCTGCTAATCACAGAGGTATCACCCCATAGAAAGAAATTAAGAAAAGCATTCTAGAGAAGTTGGCTATTGGCGGTGAAACATATAGGATTACATTTAGACAGGAAAAACAGAGATCTGGGGAGTCTCCAAACACTTTAAGTTACCGAAGTAAGGAAGTAGCGGACAAATGGCTAAAATCGGAGACTGTTTCGAAAGGAGAGATATTAGAGAAAATGTACGTAGAGCAGTTCTTACTCACTCTTAGCCATCCGGTGCAGAGATGGGTGAAACAACAAAGCAAGCTCATGTTGAACACAGCCATTGAAACTGCTTCTGCATTTTACTGAGCATGAGCTGCGGGGTTATAAGGAGGAACATTCTGTGAAAGGGAAACCGACAGGTCTGGAAAAAGGGTTAATAACCCCACTAGGGGTAAAAATGTAGAATTTGAGTGAAAGAATGTCAAAAATTAATACAATACTGCTGCAATGTCCACGTCTCAGTTGTGGCAGTAGTGGACATATCACGTGGTTCTGCCTAAAAAAATGGGAAGAGAAAAAGATCTTCATGCAGGGAAAAATATTGAGCAATGCTAGATTTTAATTAGTGCAGTTTAATTATCTGCACAGGGCTTATTTGACTCTGCTGAAATTGGGCTATATCTATACTGGGAGATGCATCACACTGCACAAAGACTGTGCCCAGAGACCAGTCTGGAAAGGACAATTGAAAGAAGAACCACCCTAAACAGATTCTATCTTTTCAGACAGGCTCTACACATCTCCTGTCTGTCAGTTTTGTATACAAGTTGGACTAATACCCCACTTGTTCCAATTCCAAGCTCTCTATCACCAAGAAGGGAGTGCTTCACAGAGTACTTAGAACACTGCTGTGCAACCAAGGCTGGGGTTTGCCTTACAGACAGACTCCTAGAAGTGAGGGGTATCCCCTGAGGAGCTGAATTCTTGCTGGAGGAGCTGAATACCTATCCTGAAGAACCTAGATGCTTGTTTACCTGCTCAGAGAGGGAAGGAGTCTGCCATCCCTGCAGTAAGACAGACTGCCGAGGAACGAATGAGGTGCATGGCTTCCGCGTTGTCTGTGAGGCACTCACAAGAGAGGACTGCTAGAGAGCAATTTATTGGACCCAAACGTCAGAGGGCCTTCAGGCTCTACATGATGATTCCTGGCAGGAACCGTGACTGTAACAGCAATTGTAGAAGCCTGATTGGTCTGCGACTGCGTGTTGTGAGCAGCCTGTGCCTGACTGCAACTGCCTTAGCAGAGATCAGCTTGTGTGTTGCCATATCTGCCCAAGTTGTGATCGGTGTGTGCATAACTGTGATTACTCGAGCTTCCTCAGCGCCTGCCAGGATACGAGTGCCAAAGTGTTGCCAGCCTGTGCATGGCTACAGTTGCCAAGGTGTGAACAGCCTGTGAGGATGCTGCAACTGCCAAGGGTCACCAGATCCAGTCAGGTCTTCGTTGATGACCTGACAGCCCCAACATAGGCCCGTCATCAAGACCCCAAAATCAGAGACACTTACTGTTGGTTCAGTCTGGACCACACAGATCTGGACTGCCACCTTCTGCTCCTGTCTGCTAAAAGACCTGGAGTGGACACAGCGCCGTACGCTGCCCCAGTTGACCAAGTCATAGACATGACTAACTGCTGGCATCCGTGATGTCACTCATTGGGAGTTTGCATGCAAGGCTGACCTGTGAGGATTGATTCCACTCCAGAGTGGTGAGCCACTAACTGAGACTGAGCGCACATACCATCAACCTGCACCTGAGCTCCATAATATATACTACTGTCATCTCATAGGGAAGGGTGGGGGCCACCCAGACCTGGGGAATAGTAAGGAAGTAGGGAAAATGCAACACTAGCCAAATAGCCTTTGAGATACTATATTGTTTCTTTTATTAAGTGTGGTGAAGTACTTTCTTTCTCGAAAAGATAAGCACTTGGTTTAACATTCGCTTATTGAATTGTTAATTTCTGAACTCTGAGATCAAGTCCCACACTACCTCCTGAGAAGCCTACGACTGCTCGCCATCGCTATCACTGAGAGCCAGGCGTGGAAAAGGTTGTACTTGGCCCAATTTGCAGAACCTTAGTAGGGCGGAGTCCAGGACATCAGAGGAAAGGGACCTCAAAGCTCTTGACCTCCAGTAGTCCCTGTGGTCCCCCGAACGGGGTCTGATAGTGGGTGAGAGATGTGGAACTAGAACCCAACAGACTAATGCTGCAAATGAAATGACATATGTGCTGTGAACAAGCCCAGTTTAAAAGAACAGAAACTGTGGAAGTGTTATGGAAATGCAGGAAAGGCAGCACTCAAACTGCATTAAGGAAGAGTCATTCCCAGTAAAGGAAGTGGGAAGGGCAAAAAAAAGATGACTGGGAAGCCTGTTACGCTTGGCAGCTCTGTGGTGATTGCTTATGGCTGCCAGACACCACTGCCGTTTTTGTGTTTGCGATAGTCACTTTGAATAAAAATACAAATAAGATTAAAACAGGACTTAGCTCTAAGCAAAACAAATAAAAGTCAAATAAAAGACAAGTCTAGTATATTGTCAATGATTATTTCCTTTAGTTCTATCATTAAATAATTATTGACCCTATTTGAAAAACAATGGGCCTTCCTTTGAGTGTTACATTCTCATTTAAAGGAGCGCCTATTACTGCACCTTTGCTTTTCCTAACAGTCCTCCTCAGATTCAAGTCAAGAATGCAAAATGTTATCTCTTTCTCAGATTTTTCAAGCTTGCCCCAAATTTCTCTTAAACATTTCCAATCGCAGAATTCCAATCCATTATATTTCTTTATCTTCTATTTACCATGAAATTGAAGTGTGGCTTCAGTAGAAAGTTGTCACACCCAAACAGTTCAGTCTTTTGCAACAAAATAGGGTTGCCAACTTTCCCAGAGAAAAATACAGGCTATCTATTCACATTTTGAGAATCTGTGTAGGAAATTTGCCCTTTCTCTTGTCTTACCCTGGATTTTTTCCTTTTTTGCTGGACCCTATATTTTTGCTCGCTGAAGAACCTGGTGCACTTTATCCCTATTAACCAGAGATAAAGTGCCTGTGATACCCCACCTCTTTTCAACATGGTGAAATTGGCATACCGATAATTGGCATATTTAACTTACCTATGGACCCCTAGTATATGGTACAATATATACACCTGTAAGGTAAATGTCACTAGTGGACTGCTGTTGCTAATGTGCCACCAATTACATGACAGTGCAAACATGACTACAGGCCCACCATTTGTAGCCTGGCTGTTACAGTTTTAAATTGCAAATTTGACCTGTCAAATGACAGTTCAAAACCTGCCTTTTGAATATGTATTAAGTCACCTTTATGTAGGCCTTATTGCCCATAAGGCAGGGTGTATAGTAGGACATCTAGCAATGTAATGTTAAACCTGTCCTCCATGGCTCCAAGAGCGATTTTCACTGTAGCAAGTCTGGCTGTTTGATAGGGAAATGCTGGGTTATAATATCACCTTTAATAATGCAAATTTTGGTTGGAGAAACAGATAGAAAAATAATTACACAAATATTTTTAATAGTTATTAAATATACAATTCAATGGTGAAGTTGGGTTTCTGATAAATATTAATGAAAATGTAGTTTTAGAAAGATACCTTTTCCGTGCCCAAAGCCTCTGGGGGGCCATTTAGATTCACTTTCTCTCTGCTGCCAGCCAGGAGCAAGCAATAGACTGATCTGACATGTCCCCTCTGAACCTGATAGAATATGCAGGATGGATTTGTGAGTTTTAGACGTGCCAGTCACCAGCAATATAATGTTAGTCCTCCAATCCCTCTCTGCACAACCCCCAGCGTGGTCCATGAAACTTACGCTGGCGATTGTCCCGAAGCGTGATGGGTGTTGGGAGTGATAGAGAGAGAGAAATCTCCAGGAGTTTTCGTCTTAACAGGTCGGAGCGGTTCGGGAAACGGTTCTGGGTTATGCATGAGGCCTTTCCTGTGTGCGGGGCAACCAAACTCTGAAAGCAATCCGATGGTACAGGTCAGGTCAGCTGAGATTACAATTCTGTTGTTCACAGCAAACAAATACACATGGGATACTATGATTACACTTGCATTACTCTTAACATGCCACAGCCTCATAACTGTTCTCTAGCAGGTCGCTAGGGACAACATTGCTCAAGGTGCTTGATAATATTAACAATGCTCCAGCACTGCACCAAATAGTACAATGTAAATGTTCTAGGACGCCGTTAATATTAACACTGTCTATGTGAATTTACTCCAGCAGTGACAAATTCTTGGAGTTATTTACAAAGGATTTGGTGTAAAAGTATTTGTAACAGTGTTCATTTTGCCCAGGCCGTTTGAAGAATCACAGTATTTCTGATGGTGCATGGTGTGCGCACCAAAGAATCTCTAGTTTGTAATTTGTAAGAAGTCACCACAAATTATCATCCGCCTCAACTCAATTGTTAACTGACACAACCGGGAAGGCGTATCTACACCTTGACCTTGTGTTGTGATACGCATATGTAGAGACGTTCACAGTCTCGAATGCAATCAACTTAAAAGTTGCAAGTCTATTCAAAAGGATTGGCACTAACCTCACACTGTTGCTGTTATGTTTCTACATTACCCGAGATGCAGTTCTTTTTGTTGTTCTATTCTGCGGCGTGTCCTTTGGAAGCATGCTCCGCCGGAGGTGGAAGGAATCAGTGGGCCTGGGTAGGGGTGACAGGAACTGCTGTGCAGAATCAGGAGCACTGACTTCGACAAGGATGTTTTCCTCTCAGAAGGACAACATAGCCAAGCACATGCATGCAGGTGGGGCAGAGTATTTATACCCACCCTGCAAATAAAATGGCCGCCATGTCATGTGACTTGGCAAAATCTCGCTGGATCTCACGGGATTAATGTCCGAAGCAGTAGAAGTTCACAGTTTAACACCAAACAGGTCCTGGAACCTTTTAATAAAACAAACAAGTGGTTCTGCAATACTTACCTAGGAATTATAGCGGATGGCAGAAGCAAAGAAATGGGGCCAGAGGCTTTCATTGAGAGCTTAATGTGTGCTCGTCTTGGAGGGTCACGTGGATATGCACGGGGGAGAATTAAGGAGTGTGTGTCCTGGAGGGTCACAGAGAATACGCACATGAGGGAGCAGTTGGGGGTAACCCAGGGTACAAATGAGATATGTGAGGCAAATAAAGACTCAGGGCACAACAGCGAGCATCCTTTTTTGACAGTACAGTGACTATTCCTACTGAAGTGTTAAATCCTGCTTGACATGAATTCTGGGGTTTTCCATATAACTCTTGGGGCACACTTCAAAGCTCAGAAACAGGATAATAAAACAATTCTTGTGTATCCACTATCTGGTTGCTGGAAAACATGTTTTTTTCTACCAGACTTCTTTATCTGAGTTTATTGTGGGTACAGTGTCTGTCCTAAGATCGATTTTAGTGTTCATTAAGGGAGGACACTAAGATTATCATCATACACTGCACACACACATACTTCTGGTCTTCAGAACCCAGGTTTAGTCTGGCCGAAGACATCTGACATCTTCAAAATGCCCAACGTTGGTTGGATTGGCCCCAGGATCATTTACTCCACTTGTTAGGAAGAGGACCAAACCTGCTATCTGTGACCTGAGAAGAGCCCTGAAAGGACTGGACCTGCTCTCTCTTGTATTCAGGACAAAGAAGTGGATTCCAAGGTTAATTAATCTGACCTCCTGATAAAGCTACAGAGACACAACAAGCAACAAGGGGCCTTTTCCTGCAACTGCCCAGGCTGACCAGTGGCAACTGGAGGTGGACTGAACCCTGCTGTTTGGCCCCTGCTTGACACCATGTGAGTCAGTAAGTGCCGCCCATGAGGTCCTGTGAATGTTTGGGGGGCTTCAGAAGTGTACTCCTATTGTGGATTGGGGCCTAAAGGACTAAAGTCAGGAGGAAAAACCTTTGGCCAGATGAACCTGTTTGGTGTATCCGACATGTGCTTCATCACGGTTGTGTCAAATTGTGCCTAGGTCCCATTCTACCGCTACCCTTGACTATCATAGGCACTTTGTGCTACTCAACTCTATTCCTACTTAAAACTTTTAAAAATCTTACCTCTCTCCTTTTATTGGATTTTTCTCATTTTGGTGTTGTTTTGTTTATTAGAATTTTGCAAATTTTAGACGCCTAGTCAAAGATTGTTGGCTGATGGAAAATTTCAGGTCTTGACTGCCTTGGTCTGCCAGAAGTATGGACCATCCCTTCTAGTAGCCATTCTGATGTTTACGCAGGAAGCACCTAAGCAGAAAGTGCTCCCAGAAGGAATCCCGATAGGAGGAGAAAGACAGAGGCCAAAATACCTCCAAGGTGCCAATGGAATTCCAGAAGATGAAGAAAAAAGAAGGAAACAGGAGGCAAGTCTCAACAGGAGATACAGGAGCAGATGGAAATCAGGAAGCAGGAAGCAAGGGCTTGACTGACACTAGGAATATTACCAGACAAGTCAGAACTGATGAACACTAAGGCAGCAGATCTTGAAGCATTGTAATGGAAAGTCAAAGGCGGACCTAACGATGGAGAAAACTGCACAGGCAATACGAAGCCTCCAATCAGGGAAAGCAATGGGCCCGAACGGCCTCCCGATAAAACTCTACAAACTGAGACCTGATGGTGTAGCCCCTCACCTTCAGAGAATGTATGAAGAAAGTTTAGAGAAAGGATGCCTTCCGCGAGACCAGAGAGTGGCGACTCTAGTGGTGATACACAAAGACGGTAAACCTAAAAATCAATGTTCATCATAGCGACCAATATCCTTGTTAAATGCAGAGGTAACATTTTTGGCTACCTTACTGGCTACCTGGCTAGTCCGGGGTGTAACAGGGTTGGTCCAACCGGATCAATCGGGATATATGCCAAGTAGGAACACCTCACTGAACCTGCAACGGTTGCACAGAGTCATGGGGTGAGCACACACTATTAGAGAAGATGCGGTGGTGGTGTCTCTTGACGCTGCCATGGCATTTGATACCATGGAGTGGGCGTATCTTCTTGCTGTTCTGGACACAATGGGGTTTGATCCAAAATTAATCGACTTGATACGTCTCCTCTATACTGACCCTCTTGCACAAGTAGTAGTCAATAATAAAAAGTCAGCCTGTTTTACCTTGCACAGAGGGACACGGCAGGGATGCCCTTTGTCCCCACTTTTATTTGCACTGACATTAGAGCCTCTTGCGTACTGGATCCGGAGGGACCCTATAATATGGGGATTGCGTTGGACGGAGGAGTGGGAAGACCGTATATCACTCTACGCCGATGATATTTTATTATATCTGGCCTCACTACAAAGATCCTTACATAGGGTGCTAAACATTTTTACGAACTTTGGTGCTTACTCGGGTTATAATATTAACTGGTCAAAATAACTTGTATTTCTACTAAGCGGAGGCCCGCCTGCCCTACCCAGAGATTGCAAGATGACAATAGCCACAGAGGGATTACAAAACCTAGGATTATATATTACACGAAAACCCAAATCATATTATGCGTCTAATTTGTTGCCACCTCTACAGAGACTTAGACAAGATGTAGAACATTGGTTGGAATTTGCCATTGTCACTGCTGGGAAGAGGGGCACTCTTCAAAATGATGTCACTGCCACGATTCTTGTATGTACTGCATCATTTGGCAGACCTGGTTCCTGCGTCCTATTTTGCTGAAATAAAAAGTGTGTAGAGAACGCTGCTTTGGGGTACTAATCCGCCGGGAATCTCTGTTTCAAAACTGGTCAGAGGATGGTACGATGGCGGTAGTGGATTGCCTAACATTGAAAAGTTCTATTGGGCTTCGCAACTAGCGGCCATCAATCATTGTGTTTATCGACCTCCAGCTGACCCCGGATATCCAATGGACAGATGGCTATTGTCTGGGAGTAATTATACCCGTAATGGAAAGAAAAAGGGGAAATCCCTTCCTTAAATGTACCAGAAGGGAGGAAATACCATTGTAGTCATGATGGATTGGGAAATTCCTATTTGAATTTATATGGCCGGAGGTGTTTTGAAAATGGCTAAATATCTAACCCTGATTTCCTTACCAGGGAACTCTGGCAGAGAGAAGGCCTTACCAACTGGAGAAGCAGACAGTGTCTTCAAAGTGCAACCCCTCACAGAAAAGAATCAGCAGACAGTGAGCAGTTACAGAGGGCCAGCCACCGCAAAGTAATATTGTTGATTTATTACGCTAATCAGCTAAAGAAAGTTGACCGCCCGGTCTTGAGAGCATTCTATTTATATGGCTATTGTGCTGCAGCTGATTGAGTCGCACCTTACAGCTGGCTGCCCCAATCCTGGCTGATGAGTTTCCAGAGACCATCCAGATTTGGTGGAACTGCAGCCAAGCTCATGTGTCCATAAACGGTCCCTGGGACACACCCAGGAGGTTGTGAGCATGCGTACTTCGGTCCCATAGTGAGAGCTTGTTGTTTAAATTGTTCCCTGTAACTAGGGCTACTGGAATTATGTGGCAGGGGAGTGCCAAATTATGCGGCAGGGTTGCGTAAATTATGCGGCAATAAAAGGCAAATTATGCAACGTAATGCAGCACATTTTCTGATAGTATTACTTCATTATTTTGTACTTTTTACTCTGGCTGGGCCTTGAGTGCACCTCATTGGTACCAGTGTAATACCCAAATATAGCAATAAGCAACAGAAAGGTGAATGGTCAATGTTAGACTTGGGGGGTCTCTAGTTGGCACAGGTATGCACTTGTGACAAATAGGGACCCTCTCCTCTAGTCAGGGTAAGGGGGTACACTTCCAAAATAACCCCTGCTCACCCCCTTGGTAGCTTGGTACGAGCAGACAGGCTTATCTCAGAGGCAGTGTGTAAAGCATTTGTGAAAACATACCGTAATCAAGTGACAACACTACAGATGGACACCACACAGGTTTTATATAAAAAATAAGTATTCTTTATATAGAGTTACCACAAGACCATTAAATGACAAAAACACACAATACTGTTTCTTTAGATGGTAGAATTTTGCTTAGTTCTCTTTAGTTCTTAATTGCGACACTTTAAGTCAATGTACCTTTTAGATGCGACACGCAGGGCAACGAAAGGGTTGCAATGATGTTGATGCGATGAAGTTTTTGGTGCAAAGAAATAAAGACGTGAAGATCTTCCAGATGCGGCACGCTTCTCCGATGTTGCGAGAAGACTCGATTCGATGCGTAAGCTGCAGCGGCGACACCCCTTTAGGCGATGCGACGACAGCGGCCTTGGCAGCGACACTCTTCTCCGACGTTTGCGAGACGCTTCCGCTCGATGCGATGTTGCAGCGGCGACACCCATTTACGCGATGCGACGACGGCGGCACGCTTCTCCGTGGATGCGAGGCGCTTTTCTTGATGCGGTGCAATGCGACAACTATGATGGCTGCGATGGCGGCACGCTCCTTCCTTGATGCAAGACTCTTCTCTTGATGCGGTGCAATGCGTCAGCTACGATGGCTGCGATGGCGACACGCTTCTTCGGCGTTGCGGGACACTTCCTGGATGATGTGAGACGCTTCCGCTCGATGCGATGCTGCAGCGGCGACACACTTTACGAGATGCGACGACAACAGCTCCCGACGGCGGCACGCTTCTCCTTCTTGCGTCACGCAGTCCCTCAGAAGGCCCAACAACAGCAGCAGGCACTTCCAAAGAACTCTGGGGAGCTGGGGGGTGAAGTCTGTTGTTCCTGAGACTTCAGCAGGAGGCAAGCTCTTTTCCGAGCCCTTGGAGATCCTTCACAAGTTGAGCAAAAGTACACACAAAGTTCCTTTCTCCTCTCTTTGGCAGTAGGGCAACCACTGCAGGCCAATCCCCCAGGTTCATGGATAGTTTCCTCCTCAGCTTCTTCTGGTTCCTCCCTCAGCAGAGGTTCTTCTTGTTTTCCCAAAGTGATCTAAATTCTTGGGATCAGGGTCCCAATACTTATACCCCAAAATCCTTTGTCCTATGAGGGCAGAGGAGCCTTTGCCCAGTCCAAACCAGTTCCTGAGCACTCTGTTTACCAGACTTCTCCTTTCCTTTCATAGTGTAGGGCAGAACCATTAGACGCCCCACAGGAGGTGGAGCCAGCATTGTGGAAGGCAAGTACAGCCCTGGAGCACTTTGTTGACAGGATTCCTTCTCTTCTTTCACTGTGCAGGGCAGAGACATCAGCCGCTCCCCAGGAGGTGGAGCCAGCATTGTGGAAGGCAGGCACAGCCCTATTCAGGTCCCTGGTGCAACCCCTCCCACCCATCTAGATGCAGATCTCTCTATTCACCACTGGGACACCTCACCCTGTCTCCTGGAATTCCCCAGCCCTGTCACTCAAACTCCAGTCAAAGGAATACACAGCCTAGCAGAGGCAGGTTTGAATGGTTAGACAAGAAAATGCCTACTTTCTAAAAGTGGCATTTTCAAACACAGAATGTTAAAACCAACTTCACTAAAAGATGTATTTTATCATCCTGAGTTCATGCATACTAATTTCTAATTTCTACCATGTTCCCTGAGTCAGTTAGGATTATAAAATGTAATAATCAAACTGCCCATTCTGGCCTATGGAGAACAGGTGGCCTTGCAATAGTGAAAAACGAAAATGGCTGTAATTCACTATTAGAACATGCCACACACACCAGGGCATGTTCTACCTTATCCTTACAATGCACCCTGCCCTTGGGCCTATCATAGGGGTGTCTGATATGAAGAAAAGGGAAGGTTTAGGGACTGGCAAGTGGGTGCACTTGCCCAGTCAGCATGACAGTAGCATACTGCGCGCAGGCTCTGCAATGGCAGACCTTAGACACATGTTTACAGGCTGCTTCTGTGGGTGGCATACCCAGTGCTGCAAGCCCACCAGCAGTATTTGGATTACAAGCCCTGGGCACTCCTGGTGCACTGTACTAGGGCCTGACAGGTAAACCAAACCAACCAATCATGGAATCACAAATCATACATCAATTTACAATAGGGAGCACTTGCACTGTGGCACTGGACAGCAGTGGCACAGTGCCCTGAGCAACTAACACCAGCAAAAACATATGAGGCAACAGCGAAAAATGGAAGGGAGACCCACGCCAATGTGCCAGGTCTAACAGTCAACCTTTGCAAAAGGCGTTCCCATGCATGGCAACATGTGTTGTTTTATTTTTAGTAACTTTTGACCAGTTTGAACTAGAAACAAAAATTATTTTTGTTAAAATCTACAGATTATGATGCAGATGGTGGATTATGTGGCAAATGCGACAAATCTATAATTATGCAAAAATCACCATGGCCGCACAATCGCGCTATTCCAGTCGACCTGCCTGTTACCGCGAAGCTCCTTTCTTCCTGGTCACCCTTACTTTGCAGGCCGGCCATTTGAGTGACTTGTCGAGGTGTTCATCTGTCGAGCTCTCCTGTAGCACAGCTACTCCAGCCCACAGCAGCTCTGCTTACTTCCTCAACCTGTTGGGTGGACATCCTCCTCCTTCTGGCGAAAATGCAGGACTCAGCTGTTGCACCTATGGTGACCTTTCCTCCAGTCATAAAGCTCCGGTCGGAGTGGCGTGCTAATGTCATCCCAGCTGAGCTTTAACAAGCAGAAGGTTTATTGTCCACTATGACGCCTGACGTTACACTACAGCGCTTACTTTTTGCGCGACTGATAAACTGGGAGTCAAGTAATCCCTGTAATCCCTACACAGATTTTAGTGCTCCCCGCTGAACCTGTCTCAATTAAAGCATTCAAAATGATAATTCCTATTTAGTACGTAGGATCCCATTTGAGCCTACAAAAATGACGAATAGGGAAGTCTTGAATCTTAAAGGGTTCATTTACAGAATTTAGTCATACAGAAATTGACTGGAAGAGTCAAATCAGTTAATCAATAAATCAGAGTGCAGAGCTGAGTTAAACTACAGAAATCAATCAATCTAAAAACTCAGTAAGGTGCATGTCAGCAAAATACAGAGTACAAATTGGGAGAGCAACCTGGCATGGATTTACCTTGTAAGTTTAGTGAAAGCGTGTTACCTCTTACCTTGTAAGTTTATTGAAAGCATGTCAGGTCTCCTCACACATCGAAGAAGAGCATACTTTTATATGGTTCTGAAAAAAGCATTTCATATATGTACTACTGTTGTACCTGCTTCTCATGGTCTAAACCTAATCAGAATTAACCAGAGAGAAACAGTTGCAGATGAATACATTTGGAAAAACATACTTCCACAACATGGAACCTCTCATGGCATCCACCTATGTTGGAACAAATATTATTATATTGTGCGTGATTCTGCCAAGTTTGCGAGCTGCAATCTTGATTTGTGCAAATGTTAATCAGAACAGCGTGTGAATGTCACAGTTCTTGCCTATGAAACACCTTCAAACTTTATTCTACTGAGACATGACATTTGCGAGGTTATCCACGTGGCGCAGTGAATCGTCACAACGGATGTTAGTCCGTGGCCTAACATCATAATCTTAACCAGAGTTTGTGTCTTCATTTGTGCAAAGCATTACATTTACAACAAGAGCTACATCAACTCCCCTCTGACCATTCACTAGAATCATCACAAATTTGCCCTCTAGGAAATTCACAAGACAATAATCATCAGCTTTGGACTCTTTCACCAGGGCTCCATTTGCGTCATCTAGTAGTACACATCTCTTCGTATTTCCTCCAATTCAGCTTTATCTCTTTTCCTTTATCTGCTGCATTATGTTGACAACTTCTTTTTCCCATAATTCCTAAAGTTAGGACTCCTAAACTTAGGACTACTAAATTGAGAAAAATCCTAATTTTAAGACTTTCGGTAATCACAGAAGGCATTTAGGAGTCCTAAAGTTAGGAGTCCTAACTATACTACTACTAAACTGAGAAAAATCCTAATTTTAAGACTTTCGGTATTCACAGAAGGCATTTAGGAGTCCTAAAGTTAGGACTCCTAACTTCTGTGAATACCGAAATGAGTAAGTGCCTTCTGTGAATACCAAAATGAGTAAGTGCCTTCTGTGAATACCAAAATGGTAGTAAGTTTAGAATTTTGTCTTAAGTTAGTTCTGTGAATCGGGCCCTCTGTATATTCCCCTTATACTGGAATCATGTCCTATTAGTACTGGGTCCTTCACTTAATAGTTCTGGTCACAGTCGCTCCAACCCACCATTTCTACTGTCTCATTCCCTTCTCTTTCCTAAATAATATATTGTTTCCCTCTGTTGCCAAACTTAAATTTAACTTTGGATGTAATTCCTTCTTTTCAGGGGGCAGAGCTTGCCGGGCCGCAAGATGGCCGCGTTGTAATCGAGCTCCGCAGACCGTCGCTTCTATCCGGCAGAATTTGCTTCTCCAGATGCTGCAACATTAACTGAAAAAGCAGGACGAGTGTTGCCTAAGTGACGGTGACCCTGGTGCGGTGATTCCGGAACCCATAGTTGTGGTGGCGACGGAGATCCGGCTGTTGATACCATCCTATACTGCGGCCTGGTAACGCACTCCGTCTGAGCCCTGAGGCTCGCGTATGTGCATAGTGCCAATATCGGCAACTGTTGGACATAACATATAAGTACATAAATAAACCACACGACACATATGTAGGTGGAGAAATATTGCTGCAGGTTTATTAGCATAACCAATATGCAAACATGGTGGGTTATCTTACGGGCGATCCGATCCCAGGGCAGGCGAACCCCTATGCCGCCTGCCCGTCTGATAAGCCTGAATCACACCGTGGCAGTCGCCAATTGGTGCATACCAAACCTTGGGAGGGGCCACCCCCTCCCATCAGTGGACCACCAGTCCACTTGCTTACTCACGCCCCCCCGTGAGAGGTGGGCGGAGCGTAATATGGCAGCCCCCGGTTGCTCAGACCCACAACCGCCCGTAGGACTAACGGGGCGCCGTAGTTCTTCCAGGGGACATCCCTGGGTATCCTGGCTTAGCACCACGCTGTGCTGCTGCATGAAGTACCCCTTGGTATCTGCAGACTCTGGATCGCCCTGTAACTCCTCCACAGCCTTGGGAGTGGCCACCGTCACTACCAGGGCCCCCCACCAAGGTAGACCTATTTACTTGCTACAGCCCAAAGCTTCCCCTAGATCCAGTAGGAAAAGATCCATGCCTAAACTAGAGAGGTGCACCCCATCTCCCTCCAGGCACCATGTGGACTCGGCGTGTATAAGACCTTGCCTGATGAAGCCAAAACCTCTTTGCCTTTTAACTAACAACATGCTGATAACCGGGCTTCCCCAGGTCCAGCCAAACAAGTCTTAGCCCATGCAGGACCGGAGCCAGCATGCCCCCTCAGGACAAGTGCCCCCATTCTTTCAAAACTCCCCGTGGATTATGACTGATATGACCTGAAACCTATAAATAGGCGTTGGTCCAATGTTACCTTTGCATGGCTGAAGAACAATACCTATGACAAGCCACTCCTGCCAGGAAGTGCCCGCGGGTGGAGGTAAGAGTTGACAAACCCGCTCTACTTCCTCTTACCTCAGTTATCTGAGTCTAGCACTAGTCGGAGTATGACCATCACCTTCCGACAGTCACCACCCTATGTGAAGCCTTGCCCTCCCAAACTTCTGCCCGCATACCAGGGAGCAGACAGGACAGCGTGACCCAGGGGGGAACCAAAGCATACATAAATACCTCACTATGTTGAATACTGGGAATGCCAATGGTTCTCCTGCTACTTTGCAGCCCAAATATGCTTCCCAGGAGTTTCCCCCAATCACATGGACCCAATCGTCCCCATTGGAAGGCCACTTCCACAACCTGCATAGCTGCCAGCCAGTGCTAGAGGGCGGGAGAAGTTACCCGTTACCGTTACTCACATCAATGGTACCTGTTTTGTCGAACTAAAGGACGGGCTACTAAGTGAGCTGACCAGGCTCTGCCCTTGTAACCCGAGGTCAGACCCAAGCCCCTCTAAGTTCTGCTGCTTCACCTGCCTGTTAACACGAATCCCAGGGCAGACCACCGGCCTCTAACCCATGCTTGGCCATGCCTGAGCTAAAACACCTCTGAACAGCATGACAACAGGCAAACCACCAGCATTGCATTCTGAATGTTCCTGACACTGACAAGGAACACGCGCATAACTGAAGCAACTGGCACCCTGCCATAAAAGTATCAATTTAGCCTTCTATGAATGCAAACGCGCTTTTGAGGCTATCCGTATTAGTGCTCCCTCCCAACAGGCAGCCCTAACCAGGCAACCCGCCCACTCTCGGCACTGGCACACTCCCGCCCCAGCTGCCCTAGAGTGCCTGTTCGTGTGTAGCCACAACCTTACGTTTATCACTGACAGATACCAGGGTATGATGAGACTCAGCTGACTCTACTGCTGAGTGCCAGTTGCACCATTGCAAGTATGTCTTTGCCTATTCGGTGTCTGGCTGCAAAGTAGATGACATTGCCAGCCCCAGACCCGGGTGAAAATAGAAGCTTTACAGCTGCTGGTGCTATCAACGGTACACGTCGCCTGATGGAACAGAATGCAATTCCCTTACTCCTGTTGGGCACGAACCCACAACCAATTGATCACCATGGTTCAATCTATGTCCCTAATAGATATCAATAGATAATAGATATAATAGATATAATCTATGAGAAATCTATGTTCTGCAATGGCACTACTAGCAGCCTGCACCAGTCTGCCAGTGCCGAAAAGACCTTTGTCATGCTGCCCGGCCAAAATCATTCTGGCCCTGCTCTAGAAGCGCCCACTTCTGCCTTAGGTCAACAATTCGCCAATAACATAGCTTAGCAGAGTGCTGGGTTCTGCCTCCTCATCCATCGCAACCAATTATGAATCCACCCTCATCCTGCCCTGCAACAAGCCGGACTAGGACTCAAAGCGTCACACCAGGACTCACAGTCACAACCCCCGGAACGGACGCGCACCCCCCAACCTACTGATCCCCAGACCGCCTGCATACTGCTCACCGTAAGGCTGAGAAGAGAGGCTGATGATTTAAAAACCCTTTTAGCTGAACATTAGACAGACCCGACAGGGAGCATCATACGAAATGAGGTCGGGACCACCACACCCGCCTGTGAATCATCCCCGGTGAATTTTGTCATCACCCCTCCTAAGCCCTTGGAGATCACCCTCAACAACAGGTGACATGCACCCAGTGGGACCTTCAAATCCCAGATACTCTCAAAGTCCTTGCCACCTGGCGGCGCTCCCTGCTGCCGGAATCTTGCTGCCCCACAACTCGCCCCTCTTGGCCTGTTGGAAATTAAAACGCTGAAATTGTGTGATCACCTCTCGTGTGGGGGGGGCGGTCGGTGGAACGTATAACATGCGTCCCGACTGTACTATATACGCGAAGGTGTGCAAGTATATAAGAATCAGACCCTAACTGTGCCTGAGCATAGGACCTAGAATTCAAACTGAGACCTATAGAATATGCGTGGTGCACTGCCGCACCACTTGGCCCATCTGATCCACTTCACAAACCTTGGAAGTAAGCCCTTGCTGGTTGCCCTCAGATCCTAGCCGTGCAAGCCTGACCCAGGGGGGTTCCCTTACTAACAGAGCATTCGTCCTACTGCTAGCCGGCTTCCCGCTCAGTGTCCCAGGACATGAAATGCTAAATCCAACACATAATCTACGTTCTCCTACCGCAAACGAAAGGATAAAGTGTTCACCAAACCAATGTAAATTAACCTTGCAAGGAGCACTTGTCTGGAGACATACAGCATCTGTCAAGAAGCGCAGCAACGTGGTAATCAAGCCTGGGGCGCTGACACGCCTCTATTTCCCTTGAACCCCAAGAGGCCAACAGAGGCAAACCCGCCCCCCCCCCAAGGCGAGAAGGATAGATTGGGCAGGAGGAAAGCTGAATGTAACCGACGAGCCAAATCCTACCAAAGGGGAGCACACAGTTACTGCGAAAATGGGTACCTTGCCTTCCACAGGATCCAACAAAAGACCTACATGATAGCCCTAATGGATAGGTTCCACTGCCTCACTCATGAAATACCGGTCACCCGAAGTGAACGGCTCACATAAAGACACCAACGGAGCAGAGGGAGCCCTGCGTCGAGTTCAAGGATCGTTTAACAGTTAACTAATCTGCAGGGCTACACAGCTTGCTCAGGCGATCACCCTGGCAAGCAGACCGGCCACCAGCACACCGCGCCGTTACTAGGTGTTCCGCGCACTGAAAATCCTGACTGATCACTATAGATGGCGTTAATCTCCGCGCATTGCGAATACCTCTCCATGTTCAAATGTAAATGATGTGACGCAGGTGTAGAAACGTGAAACCAGAGCCCCCCATTACGTGGGATACTGAGCACATGTCATGCGTCCCTATTTTAACTACAAAATTAAGCACTCCCTACAACAAGCCCATCTATTGGCTAACCAGCTGACCAACAGAAGCGTATTAAAACAGGGTCAAACGTGCACGTGCCTTGGGCCCACTGGAAGGCAACAGCCATATGATGCCTGACAGGTGTCCCGCTCCTTGGAAGCCTGCATTATCACCATTCATAGCGTTACTCTAATGCGCATTGAGAAATACATTTGATTATACAAATGTCTGTGTATGTGAGCGCAAAGGTGTTGCAACGATAAACATGAGCTCCAGTTGCCTGACATACTGCGCACATATCATCGCATCTCTATATTTACAACGCGAGGAGCACTACCTACACCAAGCCCATATGTTGGCTGATCAGTGCTTATGATTGCATATAGTGAAATAAGTACCCATCCTAGCTCAGTTGTAAGGCCCACGAGAGCTATTCTACCTCATGTCAGCCTGCCTGCGAATACGACAGCTGGGCTGTCCCCCCACACCAGTAAACCGCCAATTCTCCATGAAAGACACCAACAGAGCCGGGTGCGCCCTGCGCAAGCTTCAAGTATGGAATAAAAGTTAAAAACTGGTCTGCAGGGCTCCCTAACTAGCTCAGGCAATGACTATGGCATGCAGCCCGGCCACCAGCACACCGTAAACTTGCTAGTTGTCCCGCTCGATGAAAGGCCTGACTGATCACCCCTCATAGCGTTAATCTAACGCACATTGAGAATTACATCTGTTATACAAGTAAATGTATGTGCACACAACGGTGTATAAACGTTTAAACATGAGCTCCAGTTTCATGCCATACTGAGCACATGTCACTTATTCCCTATATTTACTACAAATAGCACCACCTACCACAAGGCCAACTATTGACTACCCAGCTGAGACCAGCAGAAGCGAATGAAGAACAGGGTCACAGTGCGCGTGCCCGAACTGGAAAGCAGCAGCCATAATGGAGCCGGACTGGCGAGGTGCACCTAGCGCTGGCGATGAAGCCGACCACCTTTTAGCCGGCTGCCGCTAAGAGACCCTTCCATGCCTGGGTGACCCTGAAGCACCGCCTTCCTTACACCACAATGATCCAGGCTGGCTGTGCGTTACTGCACACCATATGTATATCGCGCAAACTCAACCCAAAGTTATTGGAGCGCTAAACATAGCACCGTAATTAGATTACACACTCATGCACGGGGAGATAAGTGATTTGCCCAGACTCACGGGATGTGGACGCGAGCTCGAGGCTCGAACCCTGGTTTCCTGCACCAGAAGCGACAGCGCCGCCGACGGACCACCTCCTCTCCCAATTACGGCCGCCTAAATTAGTCAAAACAGAGGAGCACTCGAGGCCTAAGTAATGTTCGCAGTGCTCCACAACCTGCAGTTATAATAGTAGTCAAACAGAGCAGCGCTACCTCCCAGTGACCTACATAACCTATGGCACAAGTCCTATGCTCGACCCACAGGAAAGGAGACAGAACTAGTGTTGATCTTGTGCTGCAGGACTATCATGGTGAAAGAGGACCCTACAGCTCTACAGGACTTACCACCAGCGAGCGCCGCGCTTACATAGGCAAGCTGCCTGGGGCTGCCAAAATGCCCCACACCATTGCTGTGCGCCTGTGTCTCAGGCTTTGCCATACCCCGCCGCCGCAACTTAATCAATGTTGCCCGCGCGTAGCGTCGAGCGCACGTGTAAGCCCTCCGCTGCCCTCCGCCCATGTTCTTCGTCATGGCCCCCTGTCCCAATTTGCGCTACCACGTCCTTGAAACACACAAGATGGGGGTTGAAATAAACATTGGCATTAGAGAACTCATTGTGCATGTCGACCCGCGCTGCCAACCCTCCCACTCGGGATATGCAGTTGGCCAATGGTACAGCGCCAATGGCTTATAACGTAACGCAGCATGCTCTGCCCTACCTAGTACATAGGCAAGGCAATTACCTCTGTTCACTTACAATCGGTATGCTAGACGACATATGATCAACTCGTCCCTCCAACCACGCGCTACGACTCATTCAAGCAGCGGTCGGCAGCTGTTAATACGTTACCCAATCTTAGTGCTCTATGTATAACCAAATAAGCACTTAGCCTTGAAAACCCGCTACTCACTTCATAGCTCCCGTGATACATCAACAGAAGCACCCAAAACGCCAAGCTGTCCTGAACGCCGCCTTATGCCTTTGCTCAGATTTGCGATACTATACCAATTATCGTCGCACCCCAAGGCCCCTCAGGGATCGGACCACCTCGTGAACCTGGGTTCCTAAACGCTACACGCTTGGGCTATGCCACCAATGGAACAACAATTCTTCATATGGGCACAAGTAACTTACCCGCCTCCCTAACTGCTCATCTATGGCGTCACAATAGCCGTTAGCACATGAAAACAATGCAACCTACGGGAATAAGCGAATTGCCTGCCTGCCAGCAGATCATATATGGAGGCACAATAGCCTGGGCAACCAGCACGCAAATCTAATTGTTCTCAGCCCCGACGCTGACTGGTGCATGTTTCCCCCTCATGCTGATACCAGCGCAGGTTCTACAACGAGACATACCACGACCGGCGTGCACTCACATCACGGACAGTGAAGCAAGGCCCCTCATTCGTCGCACCGCGGGGCATAACTGATCACGTGGGCTAGTCTCGCCTATTGAGACAGCCAGCAGCATGTGGGGGCATCCGGATACCGCGAAAGCTGCCTGTTCTAGGAGGTAGTCGCGTGCGCAAGAGAACACAACATGCCCGTCTGCCCCACCTCGGGTCCCGGTGCGGTTCAGGTCCCCCCAGGATCGTGCGTTCAATAGGCTATGCTTCTAACCAGCGTAATGCTCTGCCAGCTGCGGCATGGCGGCTGAAATCACAGTAAAGCAGCATCGCTGAACAAGCTTCGGACGCTGGTTCCCCCCCCTCCTGTTATGCTGCAGGGGGGGCAGACCGCAATAGCACATGTGATCCAGCAACCGCAATCTCAAAGGGCGCCCCACGGGGCCAAGGCCCCCCGGCCTCGACTCAACTTGTCCCTGAACTAATCGAGGCATGACCCTGGTGCCCCGGCTCGAAAGTCGGCAGCTCTGGCTGCAAGACTACCCCCTCTCCCCTGATTAACCCCTCCCAGCACCGCCAGCCCGGGTTCGGCAGCTGGCCAGGGCCAGGCCGCCCAACACTATTACCAGCCCCGGGAGCGGTTGCAACAATGCCATAAGGTACTTCCTCTCCGGGGCTGCTGACAATGGAGAAGTTATACTAGTCCCAATCCAGTGCCACGACGCGCGACGGGCGGGGCACACCGGAGATGCCCAGCCCCATACTCCAGTCGCGGGTGTGACGCGATCAAAATTGCACTACATACTAAGTAAACAAGGGGTGCCGACTACGAGACCGGGAATATAACTGGCACAGCTGATAAAATTATCGAAGTGAGTGGCTGGGGGGATAACCTTAATAACCTTTCAAAACATAGCCTAAATGCGCATGGTAAAAATGACTCATTCTTTCATGAGTCGTGCCAGACTGGTCCCTTATCACTCAATCGGAACTCGTGCGCCGCAACTTCCTGACAAAGAGTGTGCCCTGCCGCGGCCAATGCAGGGGAAAGAGGTGACCTGCACAGCTGAACATTCACTCCAGTGACTGCGTCGGACGCGCGATCCGTAGGGCCCACCGGCCACTCAGCCCGAACACCACTGAGGGCCGCCAACCACAAGTTGCAGCAACCCCCCTCGACTGCTGTCCGCGCGGGCGGGCAGTTAACTTTAAATTGAGATAGCCCCATTTCGTGGGATTTTTCAAGGCAAGAAATACCGCCTGCTCCTACCTAGTGAGCTACGCCGGGTACGGCCAAACGTCTGACGGATTAAGCGGGGTCACTGAGCTACATCCCCACCGACTCTCGCTCTCGTCACCACCAACACTCACCGCGATAACCGGGATCCCGAAAACCCGACGCAAGACCAGGAGGAGCGAACGGCATCAAGGCGAGACGAGAGGGACAAGAGGGCGAGGAAGGGGCGGCGACAGCCTAAATACCCCTGCCCCCTTCCCCCTCCGCCGGAAGTGGTCTTTTGCCGGACGTCTTCCCTGGCCAAACCCCAGGGACTAGACCGGCTACCCCCAGTGCCATCATGCGGCACTAAGGCGGCCGCCCTTTTAGGGGGGTTGCTGCGCACCCCCCCGGCCAGCCTTGCATTACCGCGTGCGTCTCAGCCTGGGGTCTGAGTGATCGCCCGCACCTTATTGTGCCTAATTCCCAGAGCCGCCCGATGTCTACAGCTGAAGACGGTGAGGATTGCGGTGGGGCATGGTGGCGGGCATGAATCGGGCTACTGGCTGTATTAACCCACCCGACTGCTTGCGAGTCTAATCCCGTCCCGCGCACTGTGGATCGCCTCAGCCCCCCGTGCTCCCCCGATCTAATTCCTCCGTGACTGCTGCACACCACACAGTGCAGGCCAATGATGCTGTCCCTGTGAATCTCTACTGTGAGTACTGAACCTCCGCAATACAATTTTTCACCCCTGGGATGCACAACCTCTTCCACTGCAATGTGAGCTGCTTGAGGGGACGATCCAGCCCGGCACTGTGGTTACTATTTGGAACTGTGCCATACCGATCCTCTACTCCTCGATTCCCCCACGCAAATACTGATATTAAAGTATTTATTAAAATTTCCAATAAGGCAGACAGTCTACGATACAGGATCATTTAAGGCAGAGAAAACATAACTCCTGCAACATCCCCCCCCCGCACCTCCCCACCCATCCCTCCCTAGTGGAACAGCAGCATAGAGACAGTACACTGTGGACACCAAATCTGCATTTGATAGTATAAACCTAGAAAGGGTCAGTATTAGGCGGAGCACATCTCACATAACTGTGTACCTGTTAGTCAAGAGCCCACCCCCATTCTAATGGAACTATGAAAGACAACAGAGAGGCTCACAATATGTCAGGATGGGACATCAGATACTCCGTCAAGGGGGCCCAAAAATCTTTCGGACGAGAGGATTCCGGCAGTTCCTCCTCATAGGTCTGTAGTTGAGTTTTACAGAACACCAGGTCCCGGAGCCACTTCTTTATAGCGGGCGATGTTTTGGCCCCCCAGCATTGCGCCACCACCCTTTTTGCAAACAGAGTAGCATCAACAACAAGTCTCCTATTGCAGGGCTTAAAACACTTGACATACACCTGCAAGCAAATAACTGGAGAGCAATCCACAGGCTCCAGCACAACATCAGACAGAAGGGCCACCACTGCCGTCCAGAAAGCAAATACACTCCCACATGTCCAGGCAACATGGAGAAAGTCTGCACCCTCTGCACCACATCTCACACAATTGGACGTTTCCTTGAGACCATATGTGTATAGATGCAAAGGGAAATAATATACCTGGTGCAGGAACTTAAAGTGTATAATTCGGAGATTGCAATTAGCTGTAAGTCGGCTAGTAAGCCGGCAACACGCGGTCCACACCTCTGGCGCAACAGGGGCACCCAGCACCACTTGCCAACGCGAGCAGGAGGGGTGCACCCCAATATCACGCTCGCACTGAGAGGCATTATAAAGTCGAGTAACTAATTTTTTTCGGCTCGCTCCCGTCAGCAGCACCTGCAGAGCTCTCAAAGTGGTAGGTTCAGCGGGGTAACCCGGATACGCCGCACGGAGAGCCTGGCGAACCCGAACATATGTGAAGTTAAACATAAATCCCTGCTCAGGGCCACCCTGCGCCTCCCCCAACGTTTTAAATCTACCCTTCACATATAAATCACCCAGACGGTGTATGCCAGCCGCAGCCAACTCTCGCCGGGCAGTCGCCTCCCGAGCCGCCGATATATCGGCGTGGGAGAGTAACGGCAATGATGGGGCGTACAAATAAGAGAGTTGAGCTCTTGTCGCAAGCATGCGCCAGGCCCATGCCGTGCACTGTGCATTGCTGATCTCGGTCCGCGGGCCGCCAGACCCCCCCGAAAGTGTCTCCGCCTGCAGCGGCACAGGCAGCACCGCGTCCGCCTCTATAGCCACATGTGGCTGATACCGCGGAGGGAAATGCCAGTAATGTGCGAACTGCGCCTGGGCGCACAGAGAGTAAAGGCAAAGATCAGGTGCCTCAAAGCCTCCGCGTTCGAAGGGCTGCACCAACAAATCCCATCGACACCTTGGCTTCCTACCTCCCCACACAAACGAGAGCAACGCCGACTGGAGGGTGTGGAAGAACGCAACGTTCAGCCTGATAGGGATGTTAATAAAGAAGTACAGCAGTTTAGGCAGAAAGACCATTTTTATCACCGCAATCCTATCCGCCAGGGAGAGGAGCAGGTGTGTCCATCTGGCAACCTGCTCAGTGATGCGAGACACTGTGCGTCCGTAGTTTTCAGAGATCACGATGGCAGGATCCCTGTGCACCGAAATGCCCAGATACTTCACTGGGTCAGTGGTCCACGTCAGTGGAAAATCCAATTCCACCTCTTTGGTGAACACGGTTTGAGGGAACACCACCGACTTAGACCAATTGATCCCCAGGCCAAAGAAGCGCTCAAATTGGACATATTCCCGGAGCAGCGCAGATAGGTGGACCTCGGGCTCTCTGACATATAACAGCATGTCATCTGCGTAGAGAGAGACTATCAGAGGCCGTTGTCGAAACCGCAGTGCAGCTGCGGCGTGCCGCTGCCGCAGTTTGCATGCGAGGGGCTCCAATGCCAGGGCGAAAAGCATAGGAGACAGCGGGCAGCCCTGCCTCGTGCCCCCACCAATAGGAAACAATGAGGACACCCACCCATTTACTCGAACCCTGGTGACGGGCTCTTTGTACAGCACCCGGATCCACTTCAGAAAGAAAGGGGGGAAGGCCATCCTTTCCAGCACAGTAAACATAAATGACCACTGTAAGGAATCGAAGGCCTTGGCCGCATCGAGTAGTACGGCCACCGCCTGAAAGTCGGGCTCAAAGTAGTGCAAGGTGGAGAAGAGTGTATGCAGATTATGAGTAGTGGATCGCTCCGTCACAAACCCCGATTGGTCCGGCAGCACCAACAGGGGAATCAAAGGTTGCATTCTAGTGGCAATCATTTTTGCTAGGACCTTTGCGTCTATGTTAATCATAGATAACGGGCGGTATGACCCACATTGATTGGATGGCTTATCCGGCTTCAGGAGTGTGACCAGTAGGGCCTCCCGGAGAGAAGGGGGCAGCTGCCCAGTCTCATAGGCTTCCGCATAAACCTCCAAGAGCCACGGGGCGAGGTCTGCCACATATGTCTTATAAAATTCACTGGGCAGCCCGTCCGGGCCCGCAGCCTTACAGGTCAGCAATGACATGATTGCATCCCGCACATCCTCCTCATCAAAGGGCTGCACCAGATACTCCCGCTGTCTTCGGAGAGCCACCCAAGCGCTACATCATCAAGGTACTCATGAATCGCCCCCAACGGTGGGGTCTCTTTGGCAGCATAGAGGCGGGTATAATATTGTAGCATGACGTCGCAGAGCGCAGCAGTCGATTGGTGGAGATCCCCGGTTTCATCGAGAAGTTCTGTTATTTGCTCCTGATGCCGCGGCTCCGACAATCGGCGATCGGCCAGGGCAACCTCCCTCCCCATAATATCGCACTACTCTACACCGAGAGCAATGCAGTAACTCCTGATCAACAGTCTGGTTATGCTCAGTGACCAGCTCCCGTATGGTGGCCAGTTTTGCAGGGGCTGGGTCAGCATCATATTCCCGCTCCAGTGCGGAGATATCAGACGCCAATCTCTGAATTCGCCGACGGATGTCCCGCAAAACCCCCGACTGGGCACCGATGCAAGCCCCCGCACAGTCACCTTAAACGCTTCCCAGAGCGTCCCCGCACTGTCCACCGTCCCCTCATTCTCCCGAAAGAAATTCTTTATAACCTCTGCTATTTGCTGTTTAAAAACAGCGTCTGTGAGTTCTGAGGGCTGCAACCGCCAGGCAAACGGAGGAGTCCGGTACATAGGCATCTGCAACGTTAATGGAACCGGAGAGAGATCCGAGAGAGTACGGGCCTCATGCGACACCGCCGCCGTCCAAACGCAAACAGACTCCGAGACCTGCCAGAAGTCTATACGGGACCACGAGCCATGCACCGAGGAAGCGAAAGTACTCTGACGGTCCGCGAGATGACGAGTTCGCCAAACATCATACAGATGTCCAGTGTCTAAAAGCCCCAGTAGAACCTCCGCGGCGCGCTTGGGTCGAGCCTCACCACCGCCACAGCGGTCCATAGTGTTGTCTAAACAGAGATTGAAATCTCCTCCCCATATAATCTGTGCCGGTGGGAATAGCGAAATCCCGCACCACACATCCAAGTCGAACGAGGGGGTCGTCTATATTTGGACCATATACATTCACAATCAGCACACTCTCTCCAGCCAATCGACCATGCACCATCACAACTCGGCCTTCATCATCCACCTCAGACCCGATCTCAGTAAAGGGCACCCCTTTTTTCACTAGGACCATGACCCCCCTAGAGTAAGTAGAAAATGAAGAGGAGACCCGTAGTCCCGCCCACCGAGCGCCCAGTCTGCTAGCAGACTCAGCAGTAAGGTGGGTTTCCTAAAGAAGGGCTATGTGCACTCCCATACGGTCCAGGCACGCAAACACTGACCTGATCTTTTTAGGTGTGTTAAGGCCCCGAACATTCCAAGTAAGGAACTTGAGCACACTAGTCATCCTGTAAGAATTACCCATACCCAACCGCCTAGTCTAATGGCCATCATGCAATGATACCAACAGTCTCGATGTACGTCCAACAGTGTACAGTTTTTACGTTCCAGCTGTCCCGCCATGACCCTACCCCACCCACTTCAGCTACCCCAACGTGCCAAAGCCTTCCCAGAAATCCAACATAACCCTCCCCCCAAACACCCACAATAAAAAAACAGAAGCGGGGTACACCCATTCGTGGGATGCGCAGATGCGCGTACCTACTACCAGTAGGAGTCAACCGAGCCCGAATGCAAAACTGTAACAATACATGCAACTAGCCTAATATAAAGCCCATGGAGAGGGAACGCCCTCGGCCAAAGGAGTCAGGAAGCACCAATTAGTTGGCAGAACGGTCACTGCTCCCCCTCCTCAGGCACAGCTGTAGAATCCCGCTTCTGACGCTTCAGGTGCTTAGCGTGCTCCATTGCGGCCTTCGGAGAGGAGAAGATCTTATTATCCTCAGCAGAGCCTATACGGAGCCGAGCCGGATACAACATGGCATACGGCTCCTCCTCCTTGCGCAAAAACTGCTTCATATTCCCAAATTCTCGCCTAGCCGCCTGGATGGCCACTGTGAAGTCAGGGAAGAAGGCCAATGAGTTGCCCTGATGAACAATAGAGCCTTTCTCTCGTGCCAGACGCAGTAATGGTGTCCCGATCCCTGTAGTTCAATACCCTGGCAATTTTAGGATTAGGGGGGGCCCCCGGGATCGTTCTCGCAGCCAAAGAGCGGTGGGCGCGCTCCACTATGAACATGCTGGATAGATGCTCTGTGCCAAAGATATCCAAGATGAGACGCTCAATGTAGGCCTCCATTCTGCCCACATTGGTCGACTCCGGTAAGCCTGTAATACGTAGATTGTTGCGCCGGGAGCGCGCCTCCAAATCCTCATTTTTTGCTTGGATAAGGGCCAGGACCTTTTCCATGTTCAGGGTTTTTTATGCAACTGACCTCAGCCCATCTTCAGTCGTCGACTCTCATTGTTCCACCTCCCCCATGCGCGCATTTTGTTTCTCAAGCTGAGATGACATGTGGTCCAGTCGATGGTTTACAGCAGCCATCGTGCCCTCGATAGACTGCAGGGTGCGCTGCATAGCTAGCAACGTGGATTCTAGAGTGGGGGGGACTTCCACGCGGGTGTCGGCCACCGCATCAGAGGCGGTTTGCTGCGGAGTCTTTGGAGCCCTGCGGGACTCGAAGGTGAGACGCGGCTGAGATTTATCTGTCCTCCCCATAATGAGTGAGTAACACCTCCTGTTAGACAGACGATGAGCACGAAACGATGAGTCAGAGGCAAGCGTGAGTGAAAAGTCCGACCTGACCGCTCCCCCCCAGTGAGAATCCGGCAGCAACCTGCAACTGATCAGGCCTCAGGGCATATAGACACAGGCCATGAAGAGGGGAGCAGAGAGGGGACCCCAAGTTGCAGACAGCGCCCGCGGGGGCCGACCCAGCAGAGCCAATATGCGCGCGGCGGTCCAGGAGCGTGACAGCACACCGCAGCCTGACGGAGCACAGCTATACCCCCACCGCTCAGAGGCCAAGGACCAAACACACCACGGCCCCCGTCAGCCCATACCTGAATCCACACCTTCCGAGGCAGAGAGGCGCGGCAGTTGGGGAAAGCAAGTCAACCAGCAATACACATATGAAGCCCCACGTGTTCACAGAGCGATATACAACTGGCACTGATCTCTGCAACGAGCCTCCACAATAATGTATCCTAGAGGCCAGTGGCACCCCCACGTCACCGGTAATAGTCCACCGTGGTTATGACAGCAGGAAAGTCTAGCGCAGGGGGTAGCAAGGAAGAGCGAACATAGTGCGCCCCAGACCTCAGAAGTGGCTCACTCAGTGGGCTTCAAGTAGCGCCCCCAGGCCAGTGCTGGAATTTAAAATGAAGGACCACCAGAGCTCTCGCTGCCCTGGCCAGAGCTTTCCAGAGTTGCGACAAGCCAGCACCGAGAGACAGCAGAAGGAGCAGAAGGGAGGCCTCACGCCCCCCAGTCCAGAAGATGTGAATATTAGGCGCCCTGCAGATGTCGAGATCAATGGCGCCGCCAGCAACTGCGCACCAAAGGTCGAGGCGGGTGGCTCACCGCCCCGTTGCAGCAGGGAAGAGCAGGCGGCCCCGCCGGCGGCCCGCAGCAGCGCCCCAAAGAGCCACAGACGACCGCCGCGTAGCAGGCCCAGCAGCCGTTCGGGCCTCACACGCTCGCAGCAGGCGCGCTGCGAGCGCCCCTTGCACCAGCCGCAACTCGCGGGCCGCGGCCCGGCTGCAGGCCCGATCCCGCCTCCGCAGCACAGACCTCCGCCAGGCCCCAAACCCACTCACCGCGACCGGCGCCGACAGGCGCACAGCGGATCCAGAGACTCTCCACTCCTCCGCAGGGGGGCCGCCTCAGCCGATAAGGACCTGCGTCCAGTTGGACGGCGGGGGTATCCAGCCGCACTCCCTCCAATGGAGCCGCACACCAGCAGGAATCGCCTCAGGCACCAATCCGCAAGGGGGAGACGTGCAGAAGCTGCCGCTCTCCGGCCTCCAGTGACAGCTCGGCCTACCGCGACCCGGCAGCCGCCATCTTCCTCCGGCTGGCAGCAAAGCAGGTCAGTGTGTGTTCGACCCGCTATGGAGCTCTCTCCAGCCTGCAAACACCATGGGCAGAAACAGCAAGTAGGGAGAAAGCCCCTCCGTTATCAGGCAGGCCCACAGGCCAGTGCATGCAGCAGATATTTGGCGGATGACGTCTCAGTGTGGTAGAGCCTCACAGAAGTGCGGCCATTTTGCCGCGCGCTCTCTGCAACGCAACTGAAATACTTGACTGCAGGAATATTGGTATCATGTGCCGACAGTTTACGGGCACTCGGCGCCGCAGGGGCCAATTAATTCTCTGCCGCAGAGTTCTATCACTTCCTCAAGCCCCCAAACATTGTAGTAAAGGCCCGTTGGAGCATCGGCATGGAACGTCAGTGACTTCCAGGTGCTATATACAAGCTCAGAAACAATCCTTTGAGACCAACTCACCACTCGCTTTTGGAGCTGCTCTTGGGCGGCTTAAGCACCTGGCAGACCGGATAGGGGCTTGGGAGTCGGGTGAGCTGTTTGACTGGGAGAGCCTTCATCCTATGCCCTCTTGCTGCACAATAACCTTCAGATAGCAGTGCATTGTGGAGTCGTGACGAAAGACAAGTCGCTTTGGTGCGCTGTGTGTGAGCTGAGGTGTCACCGCTGGGAGGGCGTCTAACCACCTCACTTTGATGTGGCCCTGGATTGAATTATACATCACGCGGAACGTGAGGACTGCCTTTGGTTCTGGATACTCTGTTGCGATTTGGCCCAGCGGACATAGCAGCAATAATGGGTAAGCTGGATAAGTTGCAACCCAAAATTAATTTCGAGCACCGGAAGACTAGGCGCAACGATGACGCAGCGGAATCTGCATTGTCGGATACTGAACGCCCAGCGGATGACACCATTGGGAATATCAAGACCATTATAGCGTCAATGCAGAAAGGCTTAACAGCTATAGATGCAAAAATCGATACTTTGGCTTATAGAATGGATAGGATGTCTGAGCGAGTCGATAAGCACGCTGAACGTCTCGATATGGCTGAGCGCCGCATCACAGAATCGGAAGAGGCCCAATCGGATTCACATACCACACAAAAAAATATAGAAAAAGCCTTAATCGCCCTGCAGGATAGAGCTGAGGACTTAGAAGTGAGATCGAGATGGAGCAATCTCCGCATCACGGGCCTTCTAGAGTCGACCGGGACAGGCAACATGGAAAAATTAGTCGAAGAGTTACTTACTAAACTGCTGGGCCCCGGGATCTTCTCATTAATGTTTGTTGTGTAACGGGCGCACCGTTCACTGGGACCTAGACCGGCTCCTGGAGCTCCCCCACACCCTATCATAGCAAAACTCTTGAACTATAGGGACAGGGACGCTGCACTCCGGATGGCTAGAGAACTTGGCTCATTGAAATATGAAGGTTCCAATCCTTCCTTGTTTCCCGACTTCACTCTTAAGGTTCAGGAAGCCAGGAGACAATTTGCACTTATGAAGCGCAAATTGCGCGATCAGAACATTGAGTATGCAATGCTGTACCCGGCGCGGCTCAGAGTGCGACACGATGGCAAACAGCAGATATTCACAGACCCTCGCTCTCTTCAGAAGGCCATAAAGGGCTGGGGCAAGGCTGGCGCGTCTGGGAAGTCCAGGGAGTGTGCTGCTCAGTCAGTTGCAGAGTCTGGAGACCTGGATAAGAATGACTAGCGTGGTGAAAACAATGTGCAGCTCCCCAAGCTTTGCCAACTTACACGGTCGACATGTTTATTGAATTTCTGTATTTGTAGTACTGATCACCAGTTACTGCTCACTGCATATCTGCACAAAATATAGAGTATGTTTATTTAGTCACTTGTGGCAACCGGTGTCCCCTAAAGTACAGATTAGTGACTAGGATCGCTATTAACATCCTGCAAATGGAGTAATTTGTCGCATGGTTAGGTGGCCTGTAGCAAAGAAGGACACATGTTGGTTTGCCGGGCAACATCTGCCCTAATGCGTAATACGCACTTACATATTACCACCACCGAGAGTATTGATGGTGTATTTACTTTTTGGTTTATGATATTCATTGGTTATTTTTTGCAGGGGAGGGGATGGGTGCTCGTCTGTGCATAGTTGGGGATTGCAAGGCGTGGGTGGGGGGTAATTTATTGTTTTTTCTTTCTCAGGGAGGGATGGGATTCCGACTTTGCTGTGTTGGGGTGTGCAAGGCGTGGGTGGGGGGGCATTGGGATTGTTTGGTTGTGATGCTTTTGTTGTTGGTTTTGTTGCATTGCAGGTCACATGTCGTTGTTTCTCCTTGTACTGGGTGGTTGTTGGGACATTTTGGGGTGCCCCCCTGTGTGAGTTGGGATAAGCAAGGAGTGGGGGGAGGTTGGGTTGGGCTATTATTTGATTTTACTGTCTTGCAGAACAGGTAGTCTTTCCTTTCATTGCTGAGTGGGGTGATGAGGGTTGCCCTGGGCGCTGGGGATATCAACGGCTCTTTCAACGCACATGACCAGCACTAATACTGATAAGACTCGGAATTAACAGTTGCTCCTACTGATTTGGAATGTCAGGGGATTAAACGATCACCGGAAGGTGCGTAAAATGTTTGCATATCTTAAGCATAGGGAGATGGACATCGCATTATTATAGGAAACGCAACTTCATTCTGGCAGTAAGTTGCTGACCGGTAGGGCGTTGTCGGGTTCGGTCCATGCTGCCTGTTTCACCTCCCACTCCAGGAGCATTTTAACATGGGTCAACCCTAGATCGGGACTCCAGTTGGACTGCCTTGAGTCTGGCCTAGCGGGCAGGTATGTTATTTGTAGATGCCATGGGCAGGGGTTGGATCTTCTCATTGTTAATTCCTACGGCCCGAATTACGATGAACCGTTGTATTACCACTCGATCCTTCCTTTACTGAAGGCCCGCATGCCTCCAACAGTACGATGGGGGGGAGATTTTATTTGTATTTTAGACACTGACCTCGACCGTTCAAAAGGGGCCCCTCGTCCTCTATCGAATTCGGCCAAGACCATACACGACATAAACTTGCAATTGAACCTGACGGATGTTTGGAGATCCAGATCTGACCAGCGGGGTGGTTTCACACACTACTCATCGCCTCACGACGTCCACACGCTCATTGACTACTGGTTTATTTCATATACATTAATGCCTGCGGTTCGAGACTGTGCTGTCCAACCTCATTCATACTCAGACCACTCGCCTATTCTCCTGACCATTTCTGCACTCTCTCGTGGCCTCCCTCCATTCTTGTGGAGATTTCCCCCTTAATCATTGCTGGAGTCAGTTTTCAAAGCCGACTTACACACTGTTATTTCTGAGTTCTTTAACATTAATGTGGGCTCTGTCGATTCCTTTGCTTTGGTTTGGGAGGCGTTCAAGGTTTACGTTCGAGGGGTAGTCATTAGTAAACACGCCAGTGTCCTCCGCTCTATTAGAGACCGGCTTGCTTTGTTGGAAAAACGGCTGGCTTCTCTGGAGACCGAGCTGTCTGTCTGTAATGATCCTGAGTTGTGGGAGCAGCTCAAGACTTCTTTGGCTGACTTTCACAATGAGGCGGATTGTGAGGTTAAGCATATGGGTAAATATGCATAATCAAATAGACCTAACAGTGGAACCTTCTAGCTGCCAGCACCTAACCTATTATCACTCCATCAATCATATCCCTTCTATACTTGCTGGGATCTGTGTGCACACTGAATGGCACCCACCATCACAGTGCTTGTTCCCTCGGGAACCTAACAATTCAAAACAAAAACACAGGTGCACCACACAACGGAACTTGATCAATAAGGACAGTTATAAAGTCCATATCCAGAAAAGAGAGTTCTTCAATTTTTTCTTTTTATTCCATTTTCATTTCACGTAGATAAAACAGAGTCCAGTTCTAATGACTCAACACACAGTACAGCCGACGCGTTTCGTCCTAGTGCAGGACTTCTTCGGGGCACTAGATGATGGTGGAGTCAAACACTTCCATGAGCTGAAAGTTCATAAACATCCCTGCTTGTGAGCTGTTTCCCGTCCGGTATGTTATTATATCAAGAATTAGAGCCGTCTATATAAAGGCCACGACCAAATAATGACTAAAAGACACGTCCCACAATGGTGATATCCAACACCGCCAGGTTATGTTACGATGGTGGTCAAAGCAAATCCTGTAGGAGTTTATCTTCAGTTTATCACGCGAAAGCCTAGAAGTAAGAGAGGTAACACCACTTGAGGGATAAGCTTGTGCAATAAGTAACACCGCTAGACCTATAATACATCCGAGCAGAGGGGACGTCCCATAGCAAAGCAACTCTTGAGTTGCAAACCAAATAGGCAGGAAACCAACAGCCGTGATAAGACTGTCGCGGTCAACGGGAGCGCTGGGGAACGTATCAGTAACAGAGAGCCGGGCAGATTGTGAGGTTAAGCATATGGGTAAATATGCTTCAGCTCGTGCCTATGGGGAATCGGATAGGCCAGGCTCCGTGCTCGCTGCTTTAGCTCGACGTAGATCTGAGACTAGGCACACCACCGAAGTACTTGATGAGGACGGCTCTGTCCTGACAGAGCAAGGTTCGATTAACAATCATTTTCGTTGCTACTATCAGGACCTGTACAGCTCCAAGATCACTCCTAGTGGGGATGATATAACACAATATCTCGAGTATATTGAATTGCCTTGGTTGCAAAACTGGCACCGCAAGTTTTTGATGCGCCACATTGAAGCTGCGGAGATCCGACTCGCTTTAAAATCCATGCGTGAGGGGAGTGCTCCCGGGCTGGATGGTCTACCGGTCTCCTTTTACAAGGCTTTTAGTGATCTTCTTATATCTCGTATCATTACCTTGTTTCACGAAAGGGGCGCCGACGGGATAATGCCCCCTACTATGCGCGAAGCACTGGTCATCACTTTGCTGAAGCCTGGCAAGTATCCCGGCAACTGTCCCTCTTATCATCCGCTGTCCTTACTTAATGTGGACACTAAAAGTTTTGCAAAAGTTTTGGCTAATCGGCTCTCCCTTCTATTGCCTCAATTGATTGGACTGGAGCAGGCCGGATTTATTCCTGGACGCATGCTCACCTATAATCTTCGCACTGTGTTCGGTTCCATTCAACATGTTCGTCCGGAGGTCCAGGCTGCGGCGTTTTTTTAGACGCCGAAAAGGCCTTCGACTCCATAGAATGGCCGTTCATGTATGCGGTGTTGCGTTGTAGGGGCGCTGGCGAGGTCTTTTTGCAACTCATCTCGGTATTGTACAATTTACCTACGGCTCGTGTACGCACGGGTGACAAGGTCTCCGCCCCATTTAAAATCTTGCGTGGCACCCGTAAGGGGTGCCCACTATCCCCCTTATTGTATGGTGTAGCTGCCGAACCCCTGTTGAGGGCGCTTCGGGAGTATCACGCTCACCGCGGACTTCGTTTCCCTCGCTACAACTTAATCGTCTAGGCCTATGCCGATGACATGCTTCTATATGTCCGAAATCCTGAGACTCACCTTGCCCTGGTTATTCATGAAGTGTTACGCTACGGGGGTCTTTCAGGCCTAAAAATCAATTGGGACAAATCCATAATTTTTCCACTGACGCCTGTGACTAAGCACTTTATATTAGACTTCCCACTTCAATGGACATCAGAACCGGTGCGCTACCTTGGTATCCAGGTTCATACGGACGCAGACCTGGTCTTGACGGTGAACTATGGCAGGGCGCTAGACAGACTTGGTGACGACATAGACCGGTGGATATGGTTTCCGCTTTCACTTGCTGGGAGGGTCGCTCTAATGAAGATGATGGTGCTTCCTTGCTTTCTTTTTCTTTTTGTTAATATCCCCATTGTAGTGCCTAAGCATCTGTTTCGTGAGCTACGATCCCTGATGAATAAATTAGCTTGGGCGGGTAAAACTGCTAGGGTTGCTCTAGACACTCTCATGTTGCCGTACACAGCGGGTGGCCTGGGGGCTCCGGATTTAGAGATTTATTACAGAATAGCGCAGGCCTCGCATGCCCATAGCTGGGTACACTGCCCACAGGATCTGCCACATCTTCAGATCGAACGGGTTGTTGTTTCTCCTCATCCCCTCCTCCGTCTTCTCACTCAGACCCCTTCGAGAAGATGCGGAATATTGGATTCGGTTAACTCCACGAGTCATGCTTGGAACGCAATACTTAACTCATTTTGCGGTGCTCAACTATACTCGCCCCTTCTACAAGTGGAATGATGTCAGTGGTTTGTCCTTAGTGCAGAGAGAGGAGCTGCTGGCTCCTTGCGTAGCTTGAATATACACACAATGGGGAACCTATTCAGGCACGGCCGGGTGGGCACGTGGGAGGAATTGTCTAGCGGCGTTGAGACCCCAACTGAGCTCACGAAATTCCACTTCTTTAGAACTCGACACGCTCTGCGCTCGGTGATAAGTGATGACCTCTGGTCATCCTTCTGAGTTCTAAGGCGCCTGGTAAACTAATCTCTTGGCTTTATGCTGTGACGCTACTCACTAAGATATCTCCACTGACAAAGGCTAGACTGGCCTGGCAGGCTAACATCAGTGTTTCTATTACAGACGATATTTGGGCATACTGCTGCAAAGTTACGTGCAAGATTTCTATTAATGGCCGTCATAGATTGGCACACTTCATATTCTTGAATAGGGTCCATTACACCCCACAGCGACTGTATAGATATGGTTTATGTGAGTCGGACGCTTGTGATTATTGCCATATGCCAGGTGCTGGGTTCTTCCATGTGGCATGGCTGTGTCCACAGGTGGAGGTCTATTGGGCTAATATCTTTAAAATGATGGGTGACATCATGGGTCTCTCCCTCACTCCAGCGCTGTTATGATATACGAAGCAACTCCAGAAGAATGTTCGTAAATTAAAAGATTCCTTCTTTTCAGTTTTCTCTTTGCCCTTCTTTAGGTTTTTCCTTGGCTCCTTTCTTCGAAATCTCCTTATTGCTTATTCTCTCATTAAGCTAATTTATAATGAACCTTTCAGCATTGTTAATGTTCATGAAATCTCACTTGAGTACGGGTTAGTCAAGCTAGAACATGCAAGAGATGAGAAATATTCCACCATATACTTCTTTTTACTCACCTGTGTATACAATTTCGAAAATCAAGAAGTAGAGTTTGCCATCCATATGTACAGGTTTGAAGAATTAGTAACAGGTACTTCCTCTAAGGGCAGTTCCTAATCAGAATAAAACAGCTTAATTGTATCTTGATGACAGAACAAATTCAAAAACACTGTATGAACAGGTACACAATAGGGGAGGATGAACTTACATAAAGCCCTCAGCTGCATAACTAAGAAGATAAGAGCAAATAAAAATGATTCCCATATGCAGAACCATTACATATTCAGATAATATTTGATTATAAACGTTGTACCCAAAAATGCTTTTAGAATTTACCTTATGTGAAATTCTCCAGTCACGCTTTTCTTTGTTAATTACTAGTGTGTGATTTACTCACTGTTAGATGAGAGATCTCTCTCCGGGAGATAGAAGTCTGCCAGCAAGTCAGCCACAGAGACTACTATGGTAATGTTGGAAAATGGCCCTCTCTGAAGAGTCACCCCAAACCTTTTGAATTCCTCCTCTTATTTTTCTGACATTGTTTGTGTTGGTTTTAGGAGTGTAAGCACTTTACTACTGCTAACTAGTGCTAAAGTGCATGTGCTCTCTTCCCCAAACATGATGACAATGGTGAATACCTGTTTGGCATATTTGTTGTACTGGTAAGTCTCTTGCAAAGTGCTATGTCACATATGCCGCGCCTGTACTTCAAATGTTAATTGTGCGCTGCAGCACTGACTGTGCCACCAACAGAATTAGCCTTTCAAACCTGTCTCTGGCCTGTCACTGCAGTGTGTCTGTTTGCAGTTTACTGACACTTTGACTTGCCATTTAAAACTACTTGTAAAGCCCTAAAATTCCCTTTTTTATCACATATAAGTCATTCCTAAGGTTGCCCTAAGTAACCCTAAGGCAGGGTGCTATGTAAGTAAAAGGTAAGACATGTTCCTTTCTGTTTTGCATGTCCTGGTAGTGACAAACAGCCTATTTAGTTTTTCACTACTTTGGGGCCTACTCCTCTCATGGGCTAGCATTGGGCATTCCTTAATACACCTTTAAGCTGTAATTCCTGATCAGAGAGGAGTCGTTTTTTCGTGTTTCATATGTTTGGCATGGTAATGATAAATCCTCCTTGAAGTTGGATTTAACATTACTGTTTTAGAAATGCCACTTTTAGAAAGTGGACATTTCTCTGCACTTATTGCTCTGCCAGCCTCTCTCCAATACACGTCTGGGGTGGGTGATATCTATACTTTGTACATTCCATCTAGACAGCCACAACATAGGAAGGATAGATGAGTCTGAGTACTCATCTACATACATCTGCATTCTGATGGCCTTGCCTGGGCAGGATGAAAGTGAGGGGCTAACACTTCACTTAAATAGGCAGTGTCTTGTCCACACACAAATGACTTACCTCAACTGATAGCCCGGCATACAGCACTGGGTTGAAAGAGATACTTCAGAGAACTGTTTTGAAGCCACCCCCACATCAAAGGCACTTTTGAGTATAAGTACTGGTGCCCTGACTCCATGAAATCAGACACTACTGGACTTGCAACTGAAGCTCTGCCAGAAGAGCCTGCATTGCTGCTTAAAGGACTCAAATGGACTGCTGATCTGGAAGGCCTACTTTTCTTATTGTCACACTTCTGCCTGCTGCTCTCTGACTGCTGAAGGAGAGCTAGACTCTGCCTTCCCTCCAAGTGTTCTCCAAGGGCCTTCTGGCTTTCCTCCTGGTTTCCGAAGTCTCAGGGTCACAAAAGTCTTCTCGTAATTCTGCAGGGGCTGCTGGACTCTTCCATCTGCGAGGCCGACCCTTGCCAAAGGTGCCCTATCCAGTTCTGGACCTCAGATGTGGGTTCTGCAGCTGTTTTGCTACACAATTGGCGCATTATCACCACTTTGCCAATCACAACTGATGCAGAGTCGATCCGGAGACAGCGCTGCATAGATCAATGATGACGGAGGACCTGACTGCGAGGTTCGACAACGACGCAGCACCGATCTGAGGTCCCGACCATGAGGCTTGACTTTAATGCATTGACCGGCTGAGTGAATCGGAACTGACGCACTGCCTTCACTGCGTGGAGAAGATCAATGCATTTTGTTGCTTGCGTCCAGGAAAGCTACTTTGTTCACCGGGGCCTGCATGGGTCCTGTAGCCGGCCTGCACTTCCATGAGGTTGACCCGAACTTTGACTTTGTTCCTGTCCAGCGCGACCTAAAATAACCTTTTTATCGCCACTTGCTTCTAAACGCTTTACTGAATTTAGTCCTTTAAAATTCAATATCTCAACTTCTATACATTGGATTTTTGTACTTTTGGACTTGTTTTGTTCAGAATATAATAATCTATTTTTCTAAACCTGTGTAGAATCTTTTTGTGGTGTATTCATCATGCTACTATGTGTGTGTGTACTTTACACATTACCTCTTTAGATCAGCCTGACTGCTCTGTGCCAAGCTGCCAGAGGGTGAGCACAGGTTATCTTTTAGTGTGTATCCAGCTTACCCTGACTAGAGTGGTGGTTCCTGCCTGGCCTGGGTGCATACCTCAGCCAACCAGGAATCCAATTTCTAACATTGGTGGCTGCAGTGAGGATAGGATGGTGTTTGTGCAATGCCATAGTAAATCACTGTTCACTACAACTCTATACAAAGACCATTACGAGTTTTGAATTATCCTGTTCTCTCAAATTGGTAATTTCTCTTAATTTACTCCTGCTTCATTTTCATCGACTTGGGACTTTGTTGTTGCACAAGTGAAACCTTGACACAATGGAAATGGATCTCAGCTGCCTGTAATCTTGCGGTATGAGAGAGCTGAGGAGGTTCTACAGGGAGAGGGGGCTGCCTAGGAAAAGAGGTTCCAACAGTCTGGACCTCAAGCTGGCCCCTACATGCATTTGAGTACAAAGGCAGGGGTGGAGCAACAACAGGAAACTCTGAGGGGGAGGACCTGGTGCGGCTCCTCAGTTGGAGCAGAGGAGCGCCGCCCCACTTAAAATCCGTCGAACTCCTGAAAAATAAAATGGTAATTTACTACCATTTTATTTCTCTTCCCTGTCCCGAACAGAGCGTCAGGACGGGGCTGGCCGCTGTTGAGTGACAGCAGCATGTCACTCAGCAAGGAGGAGGGTGGGCTGCTATGGCGTTGTTTAAAGTGCACCTGTCTTTTTGGCCGGCCATCTTGAGATAACCAGCCACACGTGCACTTTAAACAGCTCTAACCCAGCTGTCTGAAGGCAGCTGGGTTAGAGCAAGCCAAAGTCTCCAGAGCGATGTGGAGCACTGAGTAAGGCCGCTCCCTCCAATCAGGGCACTGCTCTCATGCTGCATGAGATCAGCGCCCTGATTGGTCAAAGGAGTTGCTGCCTCCAGTTCCGGTGGTGAGAAGAGGACCAGAGCGGAAGACATCGCGTCGCATTCAGTGAAGATTTTATTTTTTTTATTTTCTTTCGCGCACACATGCCCCCCTATAGTCTCCATACCCAAGTAGATACCAGCCGCCACTAGGAAGGACCCCCTTGGAATTCAAGAGAATGATTCTTCACCAGACGCCCACTAGGGTAGTGTCCCTGAGAAAGGAGAGGAGCAGAAAAATGACTAGGCAAAGGTTCCAGAAGAGAGAGGGGAACCCACAGAGAGGGAGTCCCCTACTGGATCCTATGCTGGGAGCAGTGTCTTCTCCCAAACCCTGTCCCCTGAGGAGATCAAGGACAGGCAGGCTAAGAGGGACCTAAGGCTGTAGCTTGCCCGATTGGCTACAGAAGAGAGAAGAGCCGAGGCTGACAAAGCCCTGGCTGAGGAGATTGATGGCTGAGGCTGAAAAGGCCTTAGCCAGAGATAAACTTGCCATGGAGGTAGCTGAGGCTAAGAGAGCCATGGAAGAGAGAAAAGCCTTGTAGGCTTATTAACTGAGTCTCAAGAAGCTGGATCTGAATGTTAAATAGTTGGTAGAGTCGAGCAAAACTACTGTATCCAGTTCTAAAGATATAGTCCACATACCCAGAGACTTGGTGCCTAACTTCAAGGAGGAGGATGACATACACCAGTGGTTTCAGTCATATGAGGTAGCTTTAGAGGTGCACAGGATCCCTGAGGAGGATTGGAGAGCTGGCATATGGAGTCATATTCCTGGTGGTGGGAGGGACACCCTACCAGCCGCAGCCCGTGCAGGTAAGTGCGGTGGGGCGGTTGGGCCAGATTGGGGGGGGGGGGTGTTGACAGACGACAACGTGGGAAAATGTATGATTTATTTAATTTTCTCTCATGGTCGTCTGTCGAATACCCCCCAAAACAACCCCCCTCACAGCTCTTACCTGCACGGGCAGCTCCTGTGCCCTACTGGCCCTAGAAGAGGGGAACAGGTTGAGGTATACCCCCATGAAGGAGACCCTGGTTAAGAAGTATGAATTCACCCCAGAAGAGTGTAGGTTGAGATTCAGGGGCAGTCAGAAACTGTCTTGACAGTCTTGGGAGGAATTTGCAGAGTACTTTGCAGAGCACTGGAGGGTTGGGTGAAGGGTAGCATCGTAAACACTTTTGAAGGGCTGTACAATTTGATTGCCAGAGAGCACATGTTCAGTTATTGTTTTCCAGGGCTATGACAACACCTGGTTAAGTGTACGTTCTCTGACCCTAGGGAACTTGCAAAGGAGGCAGAGTGTCTGAAAAGGCATTTGGGAGTGATCCTAAAAGGAGGGGCTCAGGTTCCCCCCAACCGAGGGTGGGGGAGGTTCACAGTAACCGGGAAAAGTCCCAGTATAGCGGGGGAGTAAAAAGTCCCATTTCCCTTCTCTGAGTAGAAGGAGAGGTGGGGGTGGGCAGAGACCCAGGGTGCCCTATTCCAAGCCCCACTGCTTGGGATAGCTCCCAGATGGAGCACCAGCAGGAGCGCCTAGTCTGTACCAAGAGACCATTCACTGAGGGGGGCCTCACAGTGTCAGGAGCACTTGGGGCAGCTGCCACAAGCATCCAACCAGTTTTTTTTTCTGGCAGTATCGCATCATAGAGGAGGGTGCGAAAGCAAAGCCCAGATGGAGAGGTAAGAGGGTTAGACAGTTCCCAGAGGGAGGACTAATGGGTCAGGGATTGACAGCTCTGACCCTGGTGAGGACATATCTGCCCTGGGCGTGCTCTATGCTCTGTTTCGGGGACAGAGGTCGAGAGACCTGCGCCAGGAAGACTCTTGCACAACACCTGCAGAGTGTGTTTCCCTTGGGGGTTAGGTGTGCTCCGCTGGAAGTCCTGGCTTGCCAGGCACATGTTCAGCATAAGGGTACAGAATGTGGGCTGGAGGACCAGTTACAGGATACTGAACGGTTGGGAGAACTGGGCAGGGCAGCTACCACAAGCACCCTGACTGTTCAGCTTTCTGGCAGTAGCACTCCTAAATGAAGGGTACAGAACCCCAGAGGGAGGCGGAGCAAGGATTCATCCCTGACTCCTATCCAGCCCAAGGGTTCAGACCCTGGTTTGGAGGACCAGTTGCAGGATACCATCCCTGAATTGGTGGGAGGTGGAGTGGAGAAAGGATGCACGGCACCTGGGGCTATAATCCCCCGCTCTTAGAAACCACAGAGAACCCTGAATTGCCTGGGGCCTGTCTTTTGACACTGACGTCTGTCAGTGGCCTCTGGTCATTGTTGTTCCTGTGGACAGAGGTTTCCTTAGGTTGGGGACTGAAATCAGACCCAAGGGGTGGAATGGACCACATCACTTCATTGCGCATGGTGGTATTCTGATTGATTAAGATACGTGAATTAGTATCATATTTTCCATTTCACTTATGCCATTGGGACCATTTTGTTATGTTTCCAAATGTCCCCGCAGTCATGTGCCTATGAGTCAAATATCATTATAGCCATGATGAGTCAGAACAAATATCACCATAGTCATGATGAGTCGAACTGAAGGCCTTAAGTGATGTTACTGTTTGTACTTTGGTGTTCCATGACTCGGTGGTCTAGGACCCCGGGGGATAATGACCATGCCAAGAACGTTGTTAAGCCTATGAGGCAATGAGTCCCATTAACAGCCAGGGAGGCACTGAGACATGTGCTTGATCCTGGAAACCGCCCCCACACAAGGTACAGGAGGAGGGAGAACACAAGGAGGTCAGGATCATGACACAGTGCTGCAGTCCAATAGTAGCATTTGAAGTACAGGCCCTGGGTATATGGTATACCACTTTACAAGGGACTTACCAGTACAACAAATATGCCAATCAGGTATACACCAATTACAAGGGACTTACCAGTGCAACAAATATGCCAATCAGGTATACACCAATGTCATCGTGTTTAGAGCAGAGACCACATGCACACTAGCACTGGTTAGCAGTGGTAAAATGCTCAGAGTCTTAAAGCCAACAAAAACAAGATCAGAAAAATGGGAGGAGTGCAAAACGTTTGGGATGATCCTTCACAGAGGGCCATTTTCCAACACCACCCCCCTCCAGCCTAAAGCCAGGGTAATCTAATCAATACCTTAATGGACTTCCCTGCATAGGGCGATAGAACCTGGACAATGGCCTACTACTGCACGGGTACTTGCCAGTTCTACGCCTCTCTGAACCCATTTGAATTCCCCTGTCTATACCCTTTGGGGCCACTGAGGTAACCCATGGGGAATCCACCAGAAGCATCCTGGACAGGAATGTTCCCATGAGGCACAGGGTCAAGACTGATTTGCATATAGCTGGGTCTAAACTGAGGTGGCAAAGTGAGCTAAAGAATGATGATGGATTCAACCCAGATCTGTGACTGGGGGTGTGTCTGAAAAGTTTCAGCGCTCTGTCCATCATCTCCTTGTGTTTGCTTTGTTCGCCCTAAGTTGTCTGGGTATGCTCAGACATGGGTCCCTTGCTCACTTTGCCACTGGATTCAAGCTAGCCTGGCTGATGAGGGGTCTTACCCAGAAACCGGTCCCAGGATGCTTGTTTCCGGTTCAGGGAAGAGCTGGCTTGGCAGTTAAGGCTGGACTGTTCCCATGAGGCAGAGGGTCAATACTGATTTGCATATAGCTGGGTCTGAACTGAGGTAACGAAGTGAGCTAAAGAAGTGTGTGAAAAGTTTTCATCATCTCCTTGTGTTTGCTTTGTTTGCCCTATGTTGGCAGGGTATGCCCAGACATGGGTCCCTTACTAAACTTTGCCACTGGATTCAAGCTAGCCCGGCTGATGAAGGGTTTTACCCAGAAACCGGTCCCAGGACGCTTGTTTCCGGTTCAGGGAAGACCTAGCTTGGCAGTTTGGGCTGGACTATTCCAATGAGGCACAGGGTGATGACTGATTTGCATATAGCTGGGTCTGAACTGAGGTGGCGAAGTGAGCTAAAGAATGATGATGGATTCAACCCAGATCTGTGACTGGGGGTGAGTGTCTGAAAAGTTTCAGTGTTCTGTCCTTCATTTCCTTGTGTTTGCTTTGTTCACACTATACATCATTGACATAACCTTTTGGCCATGACATGGAAGTGTGAGTTGTACTTGATGGTCTGCACCATCCCATCTTGATTGACATGCGCCAGACTATGTCAGTGTCAGACCATAGCCAGCAACATGGAATCAGGCAGACCTGTTTTCCCATCGTTTGACACCCAAATATCACTGGAGTCTTTCAAACATTCTGGTTTCTCCCATTTTTCTTTCTTAATTTTGGTAGCCTCATGTTGCAGCTCTCTAAGCTCATTGAAAGTCTGTATAGTATTCAATAGCATAATAAAGACAGTCTGACTTTCCTCACTGCATGGTTCATCCAAGTGAAATGTACTGGACTCAAGAGCACCGTACCTGGCAATCTCATCTGCATATCTGTTATCTTGTGGTGATGAAATCATTGCTGCTGTTGCGGACAGCACACATGCAACTGCTATTTCCTTGAGCATCTAGAGGACATTTAGAAAATTATGTGCATACAGGCTATTGTATATTGGGTAACCAGAGGATATCAGGCAAACTATCTGTGACCACAACTGCCCAAAATTGTGCACCACTCAAATTCATCCTGGCTGTCAGTATAAACGACACCTCTCGCCCCATCAGATGCACAGCATGCCCTTGTCAGAGCTATCAACTCAGGCACTTGTTCAGAGGTTTTGTGTCACAAGGTGAAGTCTTTCACAACCCCTTTTGTCATGCAGATGCCATTTGCTGCTCTTAAGCTACCATGTCTGTCTCTCGACCAAGAGCCTTCAACAAATAATGTGTGATCAAATTCTTCAAGGGGCACCTCCAAAATGTCTGGTCTCGGTTTAGAGCACAATTCTGTCACGTCAACACAACTTTAGTCACATTCACATATGTAAGAGTTATCTTCAGGAGTGGACAAGACGGTTGCTGGTGGAACTATATTGCACAATCACAATGAGACATTTTCTGCAGCCAAAACCTTGTACAGAGTGAGGTGGCTGTTTATCATGTGTTGTGTTCAAGTGCGGGTCATTAGGATTTCAACTGAGTAGAGACTATGACAATGAGGGGATGTCCCATGACAATACCTCTACTCTGCTATATGCTCAAACTAAAAACAACAACTGCTTTAAGGCAACCAGGAAGCGCGATGGCCACTCGGTCCAGAGTAGCTAAAAAATATTCTACAAAAAAGAAGGGTACGAAGTTCCTTGGCGGTATATTACCCACCCAAAAAAATAATAATAAATGTTCTACAGGTAGTAAGGAGGTCCCTCACTCCCACGGCACCCATATGGCGAGGAGCAGAAGATCTCCGAAAAAGAGCCCCTTCAAGGGTGCCCGTTGAGCATTGCAGCGCCGGCCTGAAGAGGAGCAGGCCCACATGATGAAGCATGACATCTAGCTTGCCCTAGTTCCGACAGGAGGAATCCCCCACCTCCTTACACACATTTATTATTATTTTTTTGGGTGGGTAATATACCGCCAAGGAACTTCGTACCCTTCTTTTTTGTAGTCTGAGCGCAGGGCACTTACGTTGGACCTACACAATCCCTATTCGTCCCTCCTTTTGTTTGATAGCTAAAAAATATGCCACTGACATAGATGCACTTTCTCGTGCATCTGTATCAACACAGACAGTGCATTTTCGTCACATATGTGGAAATTGAAGTGAATTCCTTGTTGTAGTATGGCATTACTGAAGCTGGTGTGCTAAAAAGTACATTTTTGAGCTTTAGGAAGGCATCCATACATTATTAATCAAATGGTACCAGGTCATTGATGTGGTTATGTGTGAGCGTCTATAGGGGCTTCGCCAAAAGGGAAAAGACAGAAATCCACTGGTGACAGTAGCCCACCATCCCTAAAAACATTGTCGACTCTCTCTGTGTGGAAGTGCATTTCATTTTCAAGACTTTGAAGATGAGCTCATGCAACACTTTCCTTCTTTTCCGATTTGGTGCTCTAGGTAACGGACTTCCTTTTAACAGTGCTGCAGTTTCTTGGGGGGAGACCTTTTGCCTTTACTCAGCAAGGTTTATAAGCAGAACAATTGTGTCCTGTTTGCAGGCTTCTGTAGTTAAATATGACACGAACAGATCATCTATGCACTAGACTAATGCCGAACTGCAAGGCAACTGTAGGGTCTCTAGGTTTTTCTTTAATATCGGACAAAAGTATGCAATGCTTTCTGTGTACCCCTGAGGAGGTTGACACCACAAGAGAGTCTTATCTTGGAACCTGAACGCAAAAAGGTAATGATTGTCCTTGTGTACAGGGATGGAAAAGAATGCTTGACACAGATCAATGACATTAAAATACTCAGCCTCTGGGAGAATTTGGAAGAGAATTATGACCGGGTTCGGTACCACTCATGGATTGACAATTTTGTTGATTTTTCTCAGGTCCTGAGCTATCCTCCATTTTATGTTTGATTTCCGAATAAAGCCATGATTGGAGAGTTACATGGAATTCCAATCAATACTTTCAGAATGCCCTGTTCTAACATGCTTTCGTTGAATGGTGTTATGCTAGCTATTGCTTCTGGTGAGAGCTTGTACATGGGTGTCAGTAGGAAGACTATGGGGCAGATTTACAAGTTCTGGCGCATCTCTGCAAATCAGCAGGTATGCGCCAGAAAAGATGCGACACACAATTATCTTCTTACACCACCACAAATGCGTCGCATTTACAATGCAGAGCACCATGGCGTAAGGATAGGGTGATGCGTGTCGCATCCTGTGGCGTAAGGGAGGCGCATTGCTGGAGTTGTGTCGCAAACACGATGCAGCACCAGCAATGCACAGAGGCGCCCATACCTAACATGGTGTGCCACTCCTTACGCCTGCCTCAAGCAGCCGTAAGGATTTGTCGCAGCGGCCTCGGGAAAGTGACTCCGAGAAATCTTTTAGATTTCACTTCGTCGTATTTACGAGGCATTCCTGCGACAGAACGCCCACCCTAAAAGTGGCGCATGGGGTTTGTAAATCTGCCCCTGAGTTTTGCCTCAAGGTAACTGTAGAGGGACGGTCAAAAATAAAGCTTGTCCAGTTTATGTATGATGGCTTTCATAAGTGGTGAATAAATATATGGATGTGACCAGGTTTTAAAAGCAAGATTTTGTAGTGGGTGCTACCATATGGATAGTAACACAAGCTAACGGGTCTCCTTTTCTCTTTCCTTACAGGTCCTGGTTGATTGCCACCAGCGCCCATCATGAAATATGAGAGTATTCAGGTAAATGATTTGATAAAGGTTGTAATGAATAATAAGACGCTATGCAGTGAGTCATGTGCTTCTTAGTCTGATTCCCTTGCCATGCAGGGGCGTAGGAAGGGGGGTGGGGTGGGTGCCGGCCGTCTTAGGTGTCATCACTGGGGGGGTGACAAAATGGCAAAAATATGGGTTTTGAAACACATATTTTTGCCATTTTGTCAAGCCGGGGGTGACAAGAAATTTTCCGCACCAGGTACCACCTGACCTTGCTACACCACTGTTGCCGTGATTAGGGTTTACCACTCCTGGGTGTTCCCGTCACCATCACCAGTGTCCTAGGTGCATATGCAAGTAACTCCCTTGTCTTTGGGTGCCTTGGAGATGCTGCATAAAAACTGTTAATCCATGTTCTTCCTCCCCTTTTCCTTAGTACTGGTATTAGAGACCTTGGAGCACCCCCTTCTCACTGCCCATGTCCTTGTTTTCCCTCTAGTAGTCCTTGGCATTCTTTTTGGGCTACATACCAATCATAAAGCTTACAAGGGGTATCCTTTCTCCCACCTCCAACGTGCTTCCTGATCCTCTTTGAGTGTCAGTGGCTGCCCCCTCTCCATTCACTCACTACTGTAGCCACAACTCTCTAGAGTGGGCTGTCTCCTCATGGGCTGTTGGCGTCCACGACTCCTCAGACCACCTCTCGTTGCCTTCCTCTTACATAGTGTGCTCATCTCGTCCCACTTATCCTGTGTCTTGGAACCTTCCTCCGGTCAGGTCCCTATGCAGTCTTCCGGATTTCCCTCGGTCTCGGCATGTCCTCCGTTGGCGTCTCTCCCAGCCTCGATGGCCGCATTCTCCCGGATCTCTGAGAGAGTCTCCCTCATTTCCATCTCCCTTTTCCCAGCTGTGCCTCCTCCCCCTAGTGCCTGAATGAGGTAGCCATTCCTTTGTTTCAGCCACTCTTCATTACGCCGGATCATCACCTTCCCATTCGTAACCTAGTGTTTATTTTTTTTAGATGCCGCCAATGTTAGTCAGCGTTTGTCAGCATTCTCAGTGCTGTTTATCAACCCCTTATCAGGTAAGTGGGTTGGGCTGGTTGGTGGTTTCTTACATCACTCCTCCCTTACTTTCTTCCTTGGCAGAAATTTTTCTTGGGTATACTGGGAGAGGAAATCTATTTTTATTTTTTTAGAGAGACAATAGTTTATTAGTCAGTTAAAACCATAAACATGATCATACAATTCAAAAGGTGTAAAAATGTATACAAGAAAGACTAAAAGAATGTGTCATACATCTATTTCAGCCATTGGGCATCTAGTCCCTCACTTCCTTTAACTTTCCTTCCTAAATATATAAGTAGAGATGATAAATACAGATATTAAATGGACAAAAGGGGCTGATTAGGGACTGATTTTTTCCCTAATGTGTAAAGTGCAAAATTGCCATACGGGCGGCTGGAGTTCACATAAGTACATCGCTATAGATAATGAAAGTGCTTATATGCAGGACTGAGGCGGATAGATATACGGTGTTAGATAGGCCATGGTTTTCCTCCCTGTAAAAGTGCAGGTGTGCAAAACTACGCGTTCAGATAACTATAACTCGCGCGACCGCAATCCACTGCTGATGACGTCACATATTACATCACTCATGACATGGTCATTGACATCACTCATGACATCACTGATGACATCTTAAATGACATCACTGATGACATCATACTTGTGATAGAGTGGCGGTCGCGCGAGTTATAGTTATCTGAACTAACTATAACGGGGGAATTTCAATGGTTTTTTACGAGTGAAATGTCCAGCTAACTATAACATGTGTGAAACCTATGGTTTTTAAAGTGAATTTGCAAGGTTTTTTCAATGCTAATTGCTAACTATAACGTGTGTGAAACCTATGTTATAGTTAGGACCTATTTTCCATAGGAAATCCGCAACATTCTATTCCCAATAAGTCTGGCGCCGGTTGACGAATCCTCGCAAAATTTTCCAAACTTGTGGCCAGCTCCGCTCCGCTCCTACCCTGAAAGTTTTCCGGTGATCTGTCAAGCGGGGGCCGAGAAAAAAGGGGGGTCCCAAAACGCGTTTTCCCCATGCAATTTCCCATAGGATCTGTTGTCGCAGCTACAGCCCAAACCGCTGAACGGAATGACACCAAATTTGGCAAAGAGGTAGTCCTCAGTTCGGACTCGTGCCTTTTGCATATATGGTGTGAATCTGTTCAGTAGTTCCTGAGAAAAGTAGGGTAAAAAAGTTAGTGATATCTATGGCCGCGGAGGATCCGCGGACCGTACCCGCACCGTAAGCGCACCCTCCACCAACCGAGCACGCACCCTCCCGATCGTGCGCTGAATGCTTATTGGCTGTCGAGTGACTCTCTACATTCGAAACCAGGAACTGTTGGCGGCCATTTTCTGCCTCGGTAGAAGTGAGGCTGAAGAAGCAAGGGGAAAAAGTGTGTAAAACATATAAAGGGGGCAGAGTGGAAATACTCTGACCCTCTAGAGGTGCTTAGGGGGTCCCAGAAGGACCCTCTGGGGCCCCCTTTTTTTTAAAAAAAAAAAAACGGCGAAATGCGCGCATGGTGCGCGCATCCTATCGCGTTGGATGCACGGATCCTCTCGCGGTGGGTTCGCGGATCCAAGGGAAAAACAAATGAAATTGTTGGGAGATAAAGATTAACCTTAAGTGTTTTGTTCTTGAGTGGCTCTAAAAAGAGCCGTTGTGTTCATTGAGAGTTTTTGGTACTTATAAGTAAGTACCTATACAGAGTCTAAAGTTGTTGAGGAAGACTCTGTTTCCTTCATCAGTAAAGTGTACTCCATCTCTCCTATACATCTCTTGCATACGAAAGCGCAGATTTTTATTGTAAATGGACCCCATTCTATAGTCTCGGAGAAAAGCAGAAACAGATTTATTCACATGTTTCCTAGCTTTCTCAATCTGTGGACAAAAATGATCGGACCAGTTCCATTTCTGCCTTTGGCATATGTTAGAGTACACAAAGGCAGTTTTAGGGAAAAGTGAAATCAGTTCTGCAAAGGTGTCCTTCATAAGCATTTCCAGACCTACCCCAGTCAAAGTGCCTAAGTCATTGCCACCACAGTGCACTATTATGAGGTCAGGGTGTTGGATTTGCATGAAGGATTTCACCAATGGCATCAATTGGTGCCACTTTAACCCTCTCTGTCCAATCCATTTAATGTCTACATTTGGCAAACCTGGGTCTTTGTGAATGCCTTGGTTTTCTGCATACCTTTTGGCTCCAAAAAATGTAGCTGTGTCCCACAATCCACACTGTAAGCATCTTGTAAGGAGGTCTGGATGCACTCAGATGGTCTCTCTAAATGAAATGGCAGTTTGGAAAGTAAGATGTTTCTAAAATGGTGGCTAAGATGCAATTTTGAAAAAAGACAAGAAATCATTGGTGGTTTGACAACGTTCTACACTGAAAGGTAGGGTGCATATTTCTGTTTTTTAAACGCATGATTCTTATTGGTTAACAAAAACTGATTGTAAGGAACATTATATATGATAAGCTGATATGTTGAGAAGTCAAGCACACTTGCTGTTTTGATTAGCAACATTGTGTGTGCTGAACTTGTGACCTGTGTCCTCAGTACAGTGTTCCATGACCTGTTTCTATGGTAACGGGCAGAAGGCAGATTGGGGGAAGAGTTGAAGTTTATGTCATTTGGAAAGGGTTGAAATGTTTAACCAATAGAAATGTGTGTTTGCTTTTGAATTTATGTGGGAAGGAATGTGATTTGATGTTTACAAGTATATGTGTGGAAAAAGAGAGGGAAACTTTGCCATTCTTTGGTTCTGCTGACAGGTGCACAGTGCAGAGATTCTGTATAAGAAAATCTGGTGTGTGACTGATATCTGGTGTGTGACTGATATACTTCTTAATCTACAAAACATCTTGAAAGGTGAGTTATTTAATTGTGAGTATGTATGTAGACTATTTTGATTTGAATCAGACTAATGTATTTCTTCTGCTAAAGTGTAGGGAGTTCTTTTTTTCTCTACAATCTTATTGACAGTGTGTGTGCATGTAGAAACCATTCTGTGATAAGCATTTGTGTTTTTCATGTGTTTGCAGACAGATAACTGTGCTGTTTTTATATTTTGGTAGAATTAGAAACCAGACATTGTTTATGAATTTGTGAAAGGAGTTATGTTATGTTTCTATACTAAAATGTAGTACTTCTTCTAGATGAAGAAATGTGTTTTGGTATAGTGCAAGGGATAGTGTTGTTTGTCTAGAATCACACAGAGAGCCTGTGTGCATTTGGGAACCACTGTGAGAGAAGCATTTAGTAATATCTTGTATTTGCTGACAGATAACTCTTTTAAAACCTGTGATATTATTAAGTTTTAGCAGCATTAGAAGCCAGACTTTGCTTATGCGTTGATTAAATGAGTCAGGCATTGACACTAAAGTGCAGTTGTGAAATATGTAGATTGTGTGCAGTTCCCTTACCTCTTCCACTGTAGTGAATGAGTTTTGGTAAACTCCTAGGGATAGTGGTGCTTGTCTAGAATCACACTGTGAGTCTGTGTACATTTGGGAACCACTGTGAGAGAAGCGTTTGGTAACATCGTATATTTGCTGACAGATAACTGTTTTAAAACATGTCATGTTGTGAAGTTTTAGTAGCATTAGAAGACAGTTATGGCTTATGCTTTCATTAAATGAGTTAGGTATTGACAGTAAAGTGTAGTCGTGAAATATGTAGATTGTGTGCAGTTCCTTTACCACTTCCAGTGTAGTGAATGAGTTTTGGTAAACTCCTAGGGATAGTGGTGCTTGTCTAGAATCACACTGTGAGTCTGTGTGCATTTGGGAACCACTGTCAGAGAAGTGTTTGGTAACATCGTGTATTTGCTGACAGATAACTGTTTTAAAACCTGTCATGTTGTGAAGTTTTAGTAGCATTAGAAGACAGTTATGGCTTATGCTTTCATTAAATGAGTCAGGCATTGACACTAAAGTGCAGTCGTGAAATATGTAGATTGTGTGCAGTTCCCTTACCTCTTCCACTGTAGTGAATGAGTTTTGGTATATTCCTAGGGATAGTGGTGCTGGTCTAGAATCCCACTGTGAGTCTGTGTGCATTTGGGAACCACTGTGAGAGAAGCGTTTGGTAACATCGTGTATTTGCTGACAGATAACTGTTTTAAAACCTGTCATGTTGTCAAGTTTTAGTAGCATCAGAAGCCAGTCTTTGCTTATGCGTTGATTAAATGAGTCAGGCATTGACACTAAAGTGCAGTCGTGCAACATGTAGATTGTGTGCAGTTCCCTTACCTCTTCAACTGTAGTGAATGAGTTTTGGTAAACTCCTAGGGATAGTGGTGCGTGTCTAGAATCACACTGTGAGTCTGTGTACATTTGGGAACCACTGTGAGAGAAGCGTTTGGTAACATCGTGTATTTGCTGACAAATAACTGTTTTAAAACATGTCATGTTGTGAAGTTTTAGTAGCATTAGAAGACAGTTATGGCTTATGCTTTCATTAAATGAGTCAGGCATTGACACTAAAGTGCAGTCGTGAAATATGTAGATTGTGTGCAGTTCCTTTACCTCTTCCACTGTAGTGAATGAGTTTTGGTAAACTCCTAGGGATAGTGGTGCGTGTCTAGAATCACACTGTGAGTCTGTGTACATTTGGGAACCACTGTGAGAGAAGCGTTTGGTAACATCGTGTATTTGCTGACAAATAACTGTTTTAAAACATGTCATGTTGTGAAGTTTTAGTAGCATTAGAAGACAGTTATGGCTTATGCTTTCATTAAATGAGTCAGGCATTGACACTAAAGTGCAGTCGTGAAATATGTAGATTGTGTGCAGTTCCCTTACCTCTTCCACTGTAGTGAATGAGTTTTGGTATATTCCTAGGGATAGTGGTGCTTGTTTAGAATCACACTGTGAGTCTGTGTGCATTTGGGAACCACTGTGAGAGAAGAGTTTGGTAACATCGTGTATTTGCTGACAGATAACTGTTTTAAAACCTGTCATGTTGTCAAGTTTTAGTAGCATTAGAATCCAGTCTTTGCTTATGCGTTGATTAAATGAGTCAGGCATTGACACTAAAGTGCAGTCGTGAAATATGTAGATTGTGTGCAGTTCCCTTACCTCTTCCACTGTAGTGAATGATTTTTGGTAAACTCCTAGGGATAGTGGTGCTTGTCTAGAATCACACTGTGAGTCTGTGTGCATTTGGGAACCACTGTGAGAGAAGCGTTTGGTAACATCGTGTATTTGCTGACAAATAACTGTTTTAAAACATGTCATGTTGTCAAGTTTTAGTAGCATTAGAAGCCAGTCTTTGCTTATGCGTTGATTAAATGAGTCAGGTATTGACACTAAAGTGCAGTCGAGAAATATGTAGATTGTGTGCAGTTCCCTTACCAATTCCACTGTAGTGAATGAGGTTTGGAAAACTCCTAGGGATAGTGGTTGTTGTGTAGAATCACACTGTGAGTTTGTGTGCATTTGGGAACCACTGTGAGATAAGCATTTGGTAAGATTGTGTATTTGGTGGCAGATAAGTGTTTTAAAACCTGTCATGTTGTCAAGTTTTAGTAGCATTAGAAGCCAGTGTTTGCTTATGCATTGATAAAATGAGTCATGCTTTGACACTAAAGTGCAGTACCATGTAGTATTGTCTTCACTGCACCAGAACTGAAAATTAAATGTTTTTACCCAGGCACTGTCCTAGAAGTAGTCTGATGATTTAGTCAGTTTCTAAGTAGTTATGTTGTGAACCATTCATTACCAAATAGACTGCTTCAAATGTCTATGCAGTATGCATGTAGTTCTCTAACCACCTATACAGTTGTTTTTTACACCTTTAATTCCCTAGTCAGTATCCATACACTTCCAGGAAACACCCTGTCACTCCCTTTGCAGTCTTCTAGTGACCCATTCAGCACCATGTAGTAATCCATTCACTGTGCCAAAACCCAAACACTTATAAATTCACCAAGACACTCTCTTTCCAGTACTCTAATGATTCAGTCACTGTCTAAGTATTCATGCACTGAGCCAGGCCTTAGCACATGGACTGCTTCAAACCCCTATGCACTATGCATGCAGTTTTCTAACCACCTAGAGACTTGTCTTTTACACTTTCAATTCCCTAGTCAGTATCCATATAGTCCAGCAAACATCCTGTCACTCCCTTTGCACTCTTCTAGTGACCCATTCAGTACCAAGTACTAATCCATTCCCTGTGCGAAAAGCCTACCACTTATAAATTCATCCAGGCAGTCTCCTTGCGGTAGTCTAATAATTCAGTCAGTACTCAAGTACTCATGCAGTGAGCTAGGCCTTAGCACATGGACTGCTTTAAATGCCTATCCAGTATGCATTCAGTTCTCTTATCAGCTACACAGTTGTCTTTCGCACCTTCAATTCCCCATTTAGTATTCATACACTTCTAGGAAACACCCTGTTACTCACCCAGTGTGTCTCGTTTTAGTACTGTAATCATTCAGTCAGTCAGCATGTAGTCTTTTAGGGCCTCATGTAGGTAGCCAAATACCGGTCGGTAACGGCCGATTTTCGGTAAATATGCCGTTACCGACCGGTATTCAGACAAGTGAGATGTAGGAGTCCAAAAACCACTTTTCGGTAAATATGAGGCGGTAAATACCGATTCATATTTACCGAATTCCAAAATACCGAATCAGATTTACCGAATACATAATTAACGAATCGGTAAATATGAAGTGGTAAATATGAAGTGGTAAAAATTAAAATGACATGTAGGAGCACTCGGTAATTAAGAAATCCAAGAAAATCGGTAAATAAGAGTCGGTAATTAACACGGATTGAAAGCAGGTGGTAACCATCAACAGTGCAGATAAGCAATCCCAAAATGCAACAGCGTGGACAACATGGCCGCTATGTACGTCATTGCAAGGCGCCTACGTCTACAGGCAGCAGGACTGAGGGTTTGGCGACGGGAGGAACGCATCTACAGACAGCGCATCACACTATTCCAGCTGACTGATGCAGAGATACATGAGAGGTACAGGCTACACCCCGAAACCATCATGGACTTAATCAGGGACCTTCACCCACTCCTGGACCAGCCAATAAGAAGGGCGCACGCCATACCCCCACATGTGCAGGTGCTCTGCAGCCTACATCTGCTGGCATCCGGCAGTTATCAGGTGGTGATAGCTGCGGTGGGTGGGGTAACCCAGAGTTGCCTGTCACGTTTCTTCAGGAAGTTCCTGGATGCCATGATGCAGAGAATGCACCACTACATAAGCTTCCCAAACACACAGGCTGCACTGCAGAAAACAAAAACAGACTTTTATCACATGGCACAGTTCCCCCATGTCATCGGCTGTATTGATGGTACACACATCCCAATCTGTCCACCAGCTGACACAGAGCACATCTACAGGAACAGGAAGTCCACCCACTCCATCAATGTGCAGGTGATCTGTGATGCAGGGAACATCATCACAGATATTGTTGCAAAGTTTCCTGGGAGCACCCACGACTCTTACATCTTCCAGAATAGTGGGATCTACACACGACTGAGTGCCGGAGAATTCGGAGAGGGATACCTGCTAGGTAAGTAACAGTGACGCCCCTTGAAACCTGCAAATCATAGTGTATAGAGGCATGTTACTGATGGTTCCCTTTTACTCATCTAGGCGACAGTGCATATGCATGCCGGTCATTCATCCTCACTCCCTACCTACACCCAGCAACCCAGAGTGAGAGACGATACAACGTGGCACACAAAACAACACGCAATGTGGTGGAGCGCACGTTTGGACTACTGAAGAGCAGGTTCCGCTGCCTGCACAAGAGCGGAGGCGCACGCCAGTACAAACCCATCACCTGCTGCAAGATTATTGCCACTTGTGCAATGCTGCACAACCTTGCCACGAAAAAAGGTACAGATGTGGAACTAACATATTTTGAGGACAACGAGGATGAGTCAGGCCAGCCAGAGGGCAACGCAGCTAGAGTGCCAACTGCAATCGATGGGAGAGAGAGACGGGCAGAGATCACATGCAACTATTTCTGAGTAAGTGAGGGGACACAGCAAGTTGTGAGAAGTCATGACGTAGTTTTAATGTGGCACCACGCCATGAACACATGAACAAGCCAATCTGGCAATATCCCATCTATACAAGGAGTAAGTCCAGGGTTACGTCACCCAATGGGAAGTGGCTAAGCAGGGCTACATCAATGTTTGCGCATACGCGCTGCAGTGGTGGATTGCACGGCCTGTGCATCCTCACTAGAGCCAACCCCAAGCCGCCTGCTGCTCCTGCGTGCTTCTGGGACGGGGGGTGTGATGCTGCTCCTGCTGCTGGTGTCGATGCTCTCCGCAGCATCCCCTGCAGCAGTTGTCGACGCCTGACTAGTCAATAGCACCCCTAGTGCACTTGTCACCTGCACCATCCCCCGAGACAGGTCGCTGCAGCACTGTGTTAGGCCCTCCTGCATCGTCACAGAGCGCCGGCACAGTAGAGAAGTCGCAGTTGCCAGACGGTTGAGTGCCCTGCTGGTAGTGTCCCTTCTCTGGCGTTCCCGGCGCCGTGCTTCGATGTCAGCATCTAATTTGCTGCACAACTGCTGGATTGACTGGGACATGTCCCGAATGCCCGCAGCCATGCCGCTAATGTTATTGTCCATGTTGACTAATGTTGTTGTCATCACCCGCATGTGCCTCTGGACTGACATGACTGCCTTTGATTGCAGGCGCTGTTGTTTCAACATTTGGCCCTCGAGACCCAAGAAGACACCATGGCCGTCAATGGGTGCTGGTGGACTCTGGACACGCGACCTGCGGCGCCCTCTTGCTCCCGTCTGTGCTGCCTGTGAGGTGTGGGGCACAGTGGCATGGCTCCCTTCCTGGGGCCTGGTGCGGTCTTCTGGGCCCATGCTGTCGTCTGACGAGGTGTCTAAGGCTCGTAGCCTGGCTGCTGGACGCCTCCTCATTCTCACACCTGCAAGCGGAGATGTGGCCGGTGATTCGAACATGAGTGGCGATGCTGGCTCTGGTTGAGGTGATGCTGGCTCTCGGTGAGGTGATGCTGGCTCTGGGTGCGGCGAGGCTGGCTGTGTTGGTGGTGCGGCTGCCAGTGGGCCTGCTCCCTGGTCTGAACTTGTGCTGGCTAGAGGTGATATTTGTGGCCGGTGTGCCGTCTCTCCTGCAGCATGCCCTGTCCTGCATGATGTCACATCTGTGGACAGAAATACAACATTGGCTCAGTGTCCCCGAAGGGCTGCATTGCAAGCGTCACAATAAATCATTTCACATTCCAAAATGTCCTCTGTCTCCTTGTGCCTCGAGTGCGTGACATGCCTTGTTGCCCTGTAACATTTACGTCATGGTTAGTGTTACCCTGACTACATCTCCCGGAATGCATTGCCTGTCTGCACTGACACGTGTGGACTGCAGTGTGATTCTCGTTTCACAATGGGGGATGTGGGATAGGGGTAGGGGGGGCTACATTGCTGTGCTTTCGTCTTACCTTGGTGTGTTGCGGCTCTGGCAGAGCTGTCGGCGTCCCCAAGACCCACGACGCTCTCTTGCTCGATTGTGGCCGCCACCAGCTCCTCCAGGTCGGTGAGGGCAGGTGCCCTGTTGGTTCCACCTCCGGTCTGGCTGGCCTCCTTCTGGATGTCGCCCATCTTCCTCTTGGTTACAATCCTCAGGTCATACCAGCGCTTTTTGAGGACCTCAATGTCCCTGTGGGTCACTCCCACAGCATTGACCTGCGCCTGGATGGCCAGCCATATGTTGCGCCTTTCAGCCTCAGGCACTTGCAGGGATTGCCTACCAAACAGCTTCTGGTGCTGCTTCACCACCTCCTCCACCAGCACCTGGAGTTCCTTGGGGCTAAATTTCAGCTTCCTCCTCCTTTCCCCTCCGTCTCTCTGTGTTCTCTGGCTGGACATGCTGTTCGTTTTCCCGCTCGCACAGGCAACGGCTCCCTGCCTCTCCTCTGCACTCAAAGCCTCTCCAGGGTCGGCTAATTATGTACACCTGCCTGGGTGTGGCCACTTCCTGGTTGGGTGGGCTGTCGTTGCACAGGATTAGCTGTTTCGTCAAGTCATGTGATTTTATTTACCGAATCCGTACATACCGATTCGGTATTTTCCGATTCGGTAAATACCACCTCGGTATTTTCCGATTCGGTAAATACCACCTCGGTATTTTCCGATTCGGTAAATACCACCTCGGTATTTACCGATTCGGTGAATTCCGATTCGTGATTACCGAATGTTACCGAATCGGTAACTTTTACCGAATTTTTACCTACATATAACTTACCGATTCTAATTTACCGATTCGGTACGGCTCGGTATTTAAGAACCGGTAAAATTTATTTACCTACATGTGGCCCTAAGTGAGGTAGGCTTTAGGGCATGAACTGCTTCAAAGTAGTATGCACTATGTATGTAGTGTTTTAATCATCGTCACACTTGTGGTTCAGGGCTATAGTTTCTTAGTCAGTTTTGATATAAAATGTGTTTGTACAGTAATGGAATACTGTAAATTTTAAAGTTATTAATATACATTTATTTGTGATTCTTTTTTGCAGATACTGTTTTCAACGTTAAAATCGAGAAATTATGCCAGAAAAAAAAAGAAAAAGAAAAGAAGAGAGACAGGAGGATTATTTGAAGAAACATCAACCACAAGTATTGAATGTGCAAGATAATGTGGCTAAAAGGAAAAAATCTTCTGGTAAGATCGCAAAGCAATTTATTAAAAATGTTTGTAGGAGCAAACAGAATGTAGAGAATGCTGAAACTTCAGAGATTTTTTTAAGTAAGAAAAAAATCAAATTAGGAGGAAATGTAAAAAAGAAAATGTTCAGTCAAAAGAGATAAAGTATGGTAAACGAAGACAAAATCAGTATAAGGAATTACGCAAAAAAATATTTTACAAGAGAGTAGTGCATAATTTGCTGAAAGATGTGAAGAAATATAAAAAGAGAACTTTATTTTATAAAAAGAAGAAGCATATTGAAAGCATTGTGGAAAAGGCTTTTGAAGTAAAAAGAAAACTGTTTATTTTACTGTTAAACAGAATTCGATCACTAGATAAACCAATATATGTAATGAAGGCCAAAAGTAGGAGGAAAAGAGTTATTAATAAAAAAAAATTGTGATTTTTTGGGGAGAATAGAAACACAGTTCTAGTTCAGAGCCTTTTTTTAATGAAGAGAGTTATTCACTAAGTGAAAAATTATTGTATGCAGTTGACACCAGTGGTAGAGGTTATGAAGTTAGTGATGGTTGTCCAATGGAGAAAGAGAAAATGGTTGAAAGAAATGCAGAAGAAGTGATAGATGATGAAGTTTTAGGGAGACGTGCTAAAAACCCTGTGTACACTTGGGATTGCAGTAGTGTTTGCAGTGTACGACAGGAATCTATTGAAAAATGATGTCGTTTTTTACGAGTCTATACTAAAAAAAGTGTAAAACAAAAGATTAAGCTGTTGCAAGGACTAGACCCTTGCAGAGTGAGAAAACATACTGGTTTGCAAGGTCATTCTCTGGCTTGTCTTTCTAGGAAAGTTTATGAAAGTGTTTTTCACCATTTCAGAATGCTGGCAGTACATCATACTCAAATGCGGAAGTTAGTGAGAAGGTTGTCTTATGCAAAAAGTCCAGCACTAAAGTTAAGTGAGTTGAACAGTGCTCTTTTGCGTGGGTCAGTATCAGATGTGAAGCAGGTCTGTGAGGATATTGAGTTTTGTTACTTTGGGCCTCAGCAAGAGAGTGAAGAAACTGACACATTAGTAGAACAAAATGTTGAAGACAATGTACAACCCGTAATTACAGAAAAATATGAAGATGAAATCACAAAGTTTAAGGTAATTTCAGGTGAAACACCAAATGTTTCTTGTATTTGTTGTCGGCGAAGTCACTATAAAAATCAGACTAGGGGTGTCAATCTGTATTTAAAAAGTGAAATAGAAGATAATGATAAGTGGATGGAATTTGCAACTTATTTGTTGGTAGAGGATTGTTTTGATTTGGGATGTGAGCAGCGTATTTGCAAATATTGTTATAATAAATTAGATGAGAATAAAATGCCTGCTATAGCTGTTCATAATAATCTAGAGTTGGTTGCTATTCCTCCAGAGCTGATAGATTTAAATACGTATGAGTCTATTCTGATACAATGTGTTCACCCGTTTCAGGCTATTGTTCGTATGGAGCCCAAAACAAGTAAATTACCTCCATCAGAGTTGCAAAGAGGATTGAAAGGAAGAGTTGTGTATTTACCATTAGATTTAAGGAAACATTTTGAAACTATTGTTGATCATGCAGAAAATGAGCCACTAGTCATTCTAGTTAATGGTGTTCCTACTAAGAATAAGAAAATCTGGCAAGAGTTAGTGTATGTTAGAAAAGTGCAAAAGGCATCATTGTATCTGTTAAAAAATAATGAGTACTATAGAAATGTGTTTGTTGGAGAAGAAGAAATAGATTTAGCAGAAGATAGTGAAACATTAAGTGGACAAATTGAAAAAGTGGACATGTCCAGATGTGAAGAGATCTATGAACATTACAGTGTACATCCACTTCATTCCAAAGAGGTGATGGGGAATACAATTGAGTTGTTTCAAATGAAAAAAGCAACTGGAAGTCCCATGAGTGTATGGGAAGAGAGCTTGGAAGCTCGTCGTTTCCCGCAGTTGTTTCCAACAGGAAAAGGTGGACGATATGATGAACGTCCTGTGCAGATTCCTGCATCTGAATATCGGACAACAAGGTTATATGCAGAAGATCCAAGATTTCGACAATGTATCCCTTATATGTTTCATCTTCTGTTTGAAAGTGACTTGTCTGGACTTTCATATGCAGTAAATCACATTTTAAAAACTGGAATGCATCTTCAAAATGTAACTGCAAAGGATTTTATGGATAAAGTGCATCAGAGAGATGATCATTTAGAATCTCAGTTGATTAATCTGATGGCATGTCAGCGTGGGACTAATGAATATTGGTACCGTCGACATGGAGAACTGAAATGCATGCTACGGAACTTGGGAACTCCTACATGGTTTGTTACACTAAGCTGTGCTAAGTATGCTTGGGATGATTTACTTGAATTTCTTCGAGAGGCAAATTCCAATATAAAAAATATTGAATACAAAACACCTGGAGAATTGTGCTCTTTGGATCCTGTCAATGTATGCAGATATTTCAATCATAGATTTTAAGCTATGATGTCTTTCATCTGCAATAAAAAGAATCCTCCTCTTGGAGAAGTTGTGGGTTTTTTTTTGGAGAAAGGAGTATCAAGCAAGAGGTGCTCCTCACATACATATGTTGTTATGGGTCATGGACGCCCCCAAATTTGGAACAGATTCAGATGAAACTGTTTTGTCTTTCATTGAAAATTATGCTACATGTGCTCTTCCAAATAGTAGAGAAGAGAAAAACTTAAAACAACAAGTCTTACGATTTCAAAGCCATAAGGGTGGAAAATACTGTTGACGAAAGTACAAGTCAAAGGATAAGTTCTATATCAAATGTCGTTTTGGGGGGAGGAGCCTAGCGCGCAACCAAGATGGCCACGTAGGCACAGGGCTCCCGAGGGCCTCCACAACCTCCCACGTCTATCCTGAATATATCCTGATTCTATCGACGGGCTTCTAAAGGCGAACCTATGCAGAGGTGATACCTGTTGTGCAAATTCAAATCGGACTTCAGGAACCGGGATAGCATCGATTTCAAGTCGGCGGCCTACTCCTGACCTTGCCCCGGATTCGAGTTGGCATGGTGCCCGGGCAGAAAGTGAACAACAACGGCCTGCAGGACCCGGGCCGGTGCGCACCCCCTACTTTCACTTTCGTTTTCGGGTCTCCTCGCTGAAACTGACGGAGGGACCCTGGATTGTCAGCGTACATTGATAGTGGGAAGATCGGGTATCCTGCCTGGATCTTGGACCCTAGTCTGGACCACCTTTTGTGATTGCCGAGGCTCCCTAGATCGGCTCTCCGAGGATTGCTAATCGTTTTGGTGGACGACAACCTTGGCGACCATCAGACAATGGCGGCTAGATTGGACGGAGACAAGCAAAAATCCAAGACGGCTAGGCGGGGAGCTCATACCCAAGCTAATAACATGGACCGCTATACCCAGCCAAAAGGATCCCCTAGTGGCCTGCATAAGTCACCGGAGAGATCCAAGGATGGCCCGGGATCGTCTACGGAGTTAACATTGCAGGACGTCATGGGCGCCATCGATGAGATGAAAGCAGCAGTCGGCCAGCAATTCGACACCTTGGCCCATAAATTGGACACGGTTTTGATCGATGTTAAACTTGTCAGAGCGGACCTTTCACAAACGAATGAAAAGGTCAAATCCTTGGGTCTGACAACGTCGAGTCTGACAACGGACGTGTGTGACCTGCAAACCGAGGTTCGTAATCTGCGGACGTCCAATGATTTGTCTGTCCGTCGACTGGAGGATTTTGAAAGTAGGGCTCGGCGGAATAATGTGCGCATAATAGGGGTACCGGAGAAATCGGAGGTCCCTGCGGCTGACCTCTTCGTGGAAGACCTCGTGATCAACCATCTCGCACCCAAGGGATTGAGTAAATTCTTTGCGGTCGAGCGGGCCCATAGAGTTCCGGGTGGTAAGCCAAAACCGGGAGCTCCCCCACTGCCCCTCATTGCCAGAATTTTTCATTTCAGGGACAGAGACGCTATCCTGCAGGCCTCGAGGGTGAGTGGGCCGACGAAGTTTGAGAACACTAACATAAGTTTCTACCCGGACTTTACACAATCGGTCCAAAAGCAGCGACAGGGGTTCATGGGTGTTAAACGGCGACTGAGAGACATGGACCTGAAATATGCGATGCTCTTTCCGGCCAGGTTGCGAGTTGAGTTTGAGGATCGGACACATTTTTTCGATCGGCCGGAGGAGGTTGGAGATTGGCTTGATACCCTGCCCCAGCGACGAAGTCGAGAGGGACCGACCGAGGAGAACGGAGTGGGCCTGGCCGGACAGGAATAGACTTTGGTTCCCGGTGACTGAACATTGTGATGACACTTCCATATTTTGGTTCGATGTTTCTATTCAGTGCCTTATTTTTAAATGCCCGGGGGTTGTGGGGTGCTCAGTGAGGCTCTTTCCTCCTCTGGGGTTTCCTTTTTGTAGATTAGTTAATGCTAGGGCGACAGGCACACTGCAAGTTGGGGGGGCTACACGGGCTCACGCAGGGGTGCAGGGAGGGGGGAGTTGTAACGGTGGGGAGGGGGGGAGTTGTGGACTGTTTGAATGTTCTATAAGGCAACGTAACGCTATACGACTGGTGGTCGGGTTCGTGTTCTCTGGGGGGGGAGTTGTGCGTGGGGTTGGGATGGGGGGTAGGGGATTGAGAGTACTCTCGTGGAATGTGAATGGCTTGGGGGATAGGATTAAACATGGAGTAGTGCTGCAGTTCTTGAAACGCCTGTCGCCAGACATTGTCTTTCTGCAGGAAACGCATCTAATTGGGAATTCTTGCCATGCTATGAATAGGCGGGGATATCGTCTCGTTGTTCATTCTGGTTTCACTTCTGGCTCGCGGGGGGTGGGCATCTTGATTAGAACCACTCTCCCGTTGGAGGTAGACGATGTGATTCATGATGATAGAGGGCGGTATGCTGCACTTGTAGGCCGATGGGAGGGCAGAACCGTCTCGCTCGTTTCTGTTTATGTCCCACCGGGGTTGCAGACCGTAACTTTCGCTGATTTGGGGCAAATGGTCTTGGAGCTCCCGGGGGGGGGGGTTCTGGTGATGGGGGCGATTTTAACTCTGTCGTATCCGGTAGAGCGGATCGTCACCCTCCCAGGGACCTCCCGGGGGCACAGGCCTGGATGAGTGGGTTTATAGATACCCTCAGGCTGATAGATTGCTGGAGACTGATGCACCCGGGGCAGGCGCAATACACTTTCCACTCAGGGGCTCATGGCAGTTTATCGAGACTCGATTATGTCCTTATGCCGGCGGCCCAAGCTGTGATGATTAGGGACGCAAGACATCTGGCCCGGGGTATTTCTGATCATTCCCCACTACTGTTGCACGTTGAGGTCACCCCCGGGGCTGAGGGGAGGGTAGCACCGATTAACCCCTGGTACCTGCGTAATCCTAAAATCCGGGCGGACTTGGTCAAGTCCCTTGAGCGCTATTTCAATGAAAATGTGGGGTCAGTGTCATCTGCTGTCTCATTGTGGGAAGCCTTCAAAACAGTGATCCGTGGGCAAGCACTTTCTCTAATTTCCCACTCCAAGAAAAGCAAGACTGAAGAGGTGGTTCGCCTTGAAAACGAAATAGCCCAGTTGGAGGGGGACCTGGAGTTGGGTGTTACGAATGATAAGTTGCATGTTCTCAGTCTCAAGCAGCTTGACTATAAAGCGTGGGTTACTGATGCTGCCAAAGTGATGAGTAGAGAGCAACAAGGGCGCTTATACGATGTGGGGGATAAGGCTGGAAAATTGATTGCATGGTTGGACAAGAAGGAGAGAGCGAGTCGAGTGGTGCCGGTTATTGAGAGAACGGATGGCGTGCGTGTGACTGACCCTGTGGAAATTGTTGAATGTTTCGCGACTTATTTCCGCGAAGTATATTCTCCAGTCTCGGATGGCCTTGAGGATGACTCTCATCTGTTGCTGAGAGATATTGCGTTGCCGTCTTTGTCAGAGGCGGACAGGGTACTAATGGATGCGACGTTGTCGACTGATGAGATTGCTTTGGCTATTCGCTCGGTCGCTTCTGGCAAGGCCATGGGTCCCAACGGCCTTCCCATCGAACTGTATAAGCTGGGCCCGGACAAGATGGCGCCTCATCTCTGCGACATGTTTCTTGAGGCATGTGATGTGGGCTCCCTCCCCTATTATCAGCGTCTCGCTACAATAGTCGTGATTCACAAGGAGGGGAAACCGCGGGATCGGTGTATTTCTTACAGGGCCATCTCATTGTTAAATGCTGAGCCTAAAATTCTGGCTAAGGTTTTGGCTAATCGTCTGGTTAGGGTCGTTGGCGACTTGATCCATCCGGACTAGTCCGGTTTCATACCTCACCGTAATACGACTCTGAACCTGAGACGTCTTCATGGAGTGCTCGCCAGAGCGGCGTACATACGTGAACCGGCCGTTTTGGCGTCCTTGGATGCCACAATGGCGTTTGATACCATAGAATGGCCGTATCTTTGGGCGGCGCTCGCGAAATTTGGTTTTGGCCCCGGGTTTATCGGGTGGGTGAAGTTGCTGTATGAGGAACCGTTGGCTCAGGTAGTGGTGAATGGCAGAGCGTCGGCGCCCTTCGAGTTGGGAAGAGGCACGCGGCAGGGTTGTCCATTGTCGCCCCTCCTCTTCGCACTTGCATTGGAGCCTCTGGCTGCCTGGTTACGATGGGAGCCCTCATTGCGCGGCATTAGGTGGACGCCTGAATTTGAGGACCGCATCTCTCTTTATGCGGACGACATTCTCCTGTACCTCACATCTCCACGGCAGTCTTTGATTGTACTAGTCGATGTTCTGACCTCGTTTGGTCGCAACTCCGGTTTGGTCATTAACTGGGCCAAGTCATGCGTTTATGTTCTCTCTGGGGATGCTCCTCTCCTCCCGCGTGGCTGCCCTATCCAGATTTCGCGGTCAGGGTTTAAGTACCTGGGGGTATTCATAACATTAGACCCCGTGGCCCGTTATGAGCGGAACTTACTCCCCCCACTCCAAAGACTGAGGGCCGACGTCTCGGGGTGGCGACGGCTCCCGCTTTCGCCGCTCGGACGTGCGGCGTTGTTTAAAATGATGTCGCTACCACGATTCCTGTATGCACTGCAAAATACACTCGACGTCATACCGGCCCGCTACTTCCGTGAGGTGGAGAGCTTGCAGAGGCAGTTGTTTTGGGACGGGCGATCGCGAATCGCTCTTTCAAAATTGACACTCCCTTGGTATGATGGGGGTATTGCACTCCCCGATATCAAGCGATACTATTGGGCGTCCCAATTGGCGGCGGTGAACCACGGGATGTACGGACCGGCCCTGAACCCGGCGTTCGAGATGAATAAAATGCTATTGCCTGGGGGGGATTATAATAGAGCACTCTATTCGAAGTCTCCGGGTGTGCAGTTGACAGGCCCAACCAAGATAGCGGTACGTGTGTGGCATGCTGCTAATGCTGCGATGGGTTGGAAGGACCGCCTGACTCGAGCGACTCCACTGTATGCCTCAGAAAGGCTGGGCTGTTTGTGGAGAACTAAAGGATTTGAGAAATGGGATATGATTGGCATATGTAAGGTGAGTGATCTCTGGGTGAAAGGGGAGTTTAAAACGTTTGAAATGCTGAAAGCGGAATATAAGCTGAATGATATGGAGTACTTTCGGTATGCTCAGGTCCGTCATGCGTTGTGCTCGGTTTTCCCTGATGCTACTGCTATCCCGGAAAATTCCCCACTGGAGGACAGGGTGCTCGATGGCTACGTGCCTGACAGCACAATCTACTTGATCTATAAAAAGCTTATCAACGACCGGGCAGACCTGTTGACCCACTTGAGGGAGACCTGGGTGGCTGACGGTTTGGAATTAGATGATGAGGACTGGGTCTCGGCAATAGCCTCCCCGAGGGAGGTGGCAATTCCAGCCCGCCTTCGGTTCGTACAACTAAAGATACTCCATAGAGTGTATGTAACTGGTCCTCGCCTGATGCGCATGGGTTTCTCCGTGGATGGGATGTGTAAGCGTGGCTGTGGCTCGCTGGGTACTTTCCTTCACGTTATATGGGAATGCCCTGAGGTGGCTCGCTTTTGGCGTCGGGTGCATGTTGTAATGGAAGAGGTCACTCATGTTGCTCTGCTTCCAGAAGCTAGGAGATGCCTGCTGAATGTGTGGGAGCCAACCGATTATAATGTGGCGCAGACGCAGTGGGCGACTTTGGGAAATATGGTGGCTAAACGCAACATCGCACAGTTATGGGGTTCCCAGAGGTCGCCCACAGTCTCGGTGTGGAAGGAGAATATGGATTGGTGCATGTTTAGGGAAAAGACGGTGTATGTAGCGAGAGGCAAGCCTAGGAAATGGACTGGGGTGTGGGGTCCGTGGAATTCTTATCGCGAGACATCTGTGCCCCTCCTCTGGCTATTGTATTGGATGTCCCTTTGTCCCCCTAGCTGACCATTCCTCATCTGTTAGGTTATGAGTAGGTTACAGTTTGATTTTTCCTCTGTTCCCAGGCCCCCCTCCCTTCTCTGCCCCAGGTCATTGATTTCCTACCCCGGGGAGCGCGTCCTGATACTCACACTGCCTATTGCCTTGTTTGTGTGTAATGTTTATTTGTGTTAAATTGAAAACCGAAACCGTATTTAATATTGTCACTCAACTACTGCTTCTGCCTTCACTGGGAGTGCTGATGGACTGACGGGATCCTCAGATTGACCAATCTGTATAACGGTGTAATGATACGTCTCATGCTAATTAGTGGCCGGCCCAAGGGGTTGTAGGCTCATGTCTGTAACTCTTTGAAGTCAAATAAAGGTTTCTTTTAAAAAAAAAAATATGTCGTTTTGGATTTCCACGTCCTGTATTAGCCAAAGGAAGAGTGAACAGTTTTATGTCAGCTGTACGACATACCATCACAAGAAAGTCTCCGAAAAACACCTATAACTTAAGAAGAAGCGAAGAATCAAAATACATAAATGACTACAATCCAGTTATTTTATCCATGTGGAACGCTAACATGGATATTCAGTATGTTGCGCATAATTCCATTGCTGTTGCTTGATATGTAACGTCTTACATTACTAAATCAGAAAAGACTGAATTGAAAGAAATGTGGGAAGAGATTTCTCACGAGAAGACTCTAAGTAAGAAATTATACAGTTTCAGTTTGAAGATGTTATCGCATCGTGAAATTGGAGCATATGAATGTTCAGATCAGTTATCATCTGCAAATCTATATTCCAAAAGTAGAAGAATCATTTGGGTGAGTCTAGGTCTTGCAGGAATGCAAAATCGGGTACTGAAATCTGTTCAAGAAATTGAATATTTAGCAGAAAATGACCCTGAAAGTACATATATTTTGAAAACCAATATGTTGGACACATACTATCCAAAGAGAAGTCATCATCTTGAGAACATGTGTCTCTATGAAGTGCTGCAAAACTACACTTTTAAACGGAATATTACAGAGAACATCAACGATGGAAAATATGGAGTGATTGGTTCTGAAGGATGTCTGGTGAAACAAAGGAAAGGAAATGTAATTAATCACAGAAAACTGAGTTGCGACACTGGTGACAAAAGGGAATTTTACCCTAAAAATGTAGCCCTTTTGCAAATGTTCAAACCATGGCGTTCTGAACTGGAATTACTTGGAGATTTTCCCAGCTATGAAGATTCATTTAATGCTTGTAAAGATAGCATACAATGCAGTGCTTTCGCAAATTATGTGAAAATGTTGAATGATGAAATTGATCAAGAAGCTACAATTGCAGCTGAGATTGCTAGAGACAGTTCTCAAGACAGTCAAAGTTCTGCTGCACTAAGTCAAGATCCACTAGGACAACCAATTGTTGAAAATGAAGCAGCGATTGCAATGAATGAGGTGGAAACAGCAATATATCAAGCACAAGAAGATGCAATACAGTTAGGAAACTTGGAAGAGCAACTAAATGTTGAACAGAAAGAAATATATCAGCAAGTGAAAGAGCAGATTGACTATGGATTATTTCATGAAAAAAAAGGGTGCTCATGTACATCATTTCAACCTATCCGAATGTATGTGAGTGGTCAAGCTGGAACAGGAAAGAGTTTCTTAATTAAAGTAATTACAAATTATCTGCAAAAAACAACTGAGTCGCATTTGTCTTGTGTTGTCACTGCTCCAACTGGGTTGGCAGCACATAACATTAAAGGAATTACTTTACATCGTTTACTAATGCTGCCAGTAGAGGATGAGAACAAATTGGAATACCACAAGCTATCTGGAGAAGCTTGTTGTGAAGTTTCAAGAGTGCTGAAGAAAATGAAACTTCTCATTATTGATGAGGTGAGCATGGTTTCAAACTTGATGCTTGCCTTTGTGCATTTAAGAATGCAGCAAATTCTTAAAACAGAGTATGACGTGCTATTTGGAGGAAAACACGTCATAGTTTTTGGAGATCTACTGCAACTGACACCGGTAAAAGGACAACCGGTATTTAAAACACTTGCCCATGAAGATACCAGAAAGTCTCTTGGCAGTGTTGGTAATGTGAACATTTGGAGTAATTTTGAATACAAAGAACTGACAACAAATATGCGACAGGCAAATGATGCTGAATATGGAAGTATTCTTCAAGACATAAGAATTGGAATTCTTTCAAAAAAAGGGAAAGAAGCTTTGGAGAGTTGATTACTTTGCAATGTCTTTCCAAATGAAAATGCAGTTGCTGCAAAAGTGTACGTGGAAATTGCTAAAAATAAGTCAGTGATTTGCTTAATGTCGACACTGCGTGAGTGTTCAATATTCAACGAAGAATTATTGAAATTGGAAAATGAAGAAATTGTAAAAATGGAAGCCATCGATAAAATACTACATGAAGGAATCACTATTATTTTGACGGGTAAGTTGAAATCAAAACTAGATTGTTTAGAAAAAAAATATCTAAAACTGCTGGTTTGGAAAAGACACTGCATGTGTGTGTAAACTGTCGGGTAATTTTAAGGCGTAATTTGGATGTAGAGAAAGGTTTAGTTAATGGTGCAATGGGCAAAGTGGTGGATTTTGGGAATTATCAGAAAAAAGAAAGAATTGAATTTTTAAAAATTAAATTTGATCAGATTGATGAAGTTAAAGAAATTGGTCGTTGTTCAGTTCGTTTTTTGCTTGTTAAAGATGTATATGTCCGTAGGAAACAATTTCCATTTTCTCTGGCATATGCAGTGACTATTCATAAATCTCAAGGATTAAGTGTAGACAGTGCATTGGTGAACATTGGATCTACTGTATTTAAAGAGGGTATGGCATATGTTACTTTGTCGCGAGTCAGAACATTATCTGGTTTGTTTTTGATTGATTTTGATGAGACAAAGGTTACTGCAGATGCAAACTGTGTAAAAGAGTATAATAGGTTAAGAAGGTTGTATGCTCCAAATTTAGGTCAATATCCTGTATTTGAAAAGCGTATGGTTGGTCGAAAAAGAAGGTTAGAGAATATCTGTTCTGAAGGTATCAAGAAAAGAAAAGAAGAAGATAATGTTGTGATTGCAAGTAAAAAGAAATTGGACACTGTTGAAGAGATTGTTGGTTATCAGTTTGAAAATAGTTCTGGTGTCAACTGCTATGCTAATGTAGTGGTGAATGTTGTTTTTTATCTGGAAGGTTTGCAAGCACAAATTATGCAGAATCGGGAAAAAAGATTTTGTTCTCTGTTGCATTCTGTTTATGAAAAATTTACAACAGATAGAAGTAAAATACAATCTGTTTCAGATGTTCGTAATCTTTTGGATGTGTGTTCTGGTTCTACACAGTTTACACAAAACATCCAACAAGATGCTCAGGAATTTTTAATGTATATGCTTACAATTTTTGAAAATGAAGGTGTAGAAATAGAAATTATTTTTGGCCTTTCTTACAAATGGGAACATTATTGTGAAAATTGCATGTATACATGTAGCACCAATGTAGACACTGAGAGATTTCTGTATTTAACATTACCAGACTGTAAATCCGTGTCTTTCAATAAATTAGTGAAAGGTGCAATTCAAAACATGGAGTGTAGCCAATGTAAATCAGAAATGTTATCCACATTATTTTTAAGAAAATATGGAGAATACATCATTTTAATGATGCAACGTTGTACAGCTGACGGAAGAAAATTGGATACTTTAATAAAAGAATTTGTAGCAGCACAACTATCAATATCAGGAAGGACATTTGTAGCAATTGCAATAATTTTCCATGATGGTCCTTCCACCACATCTGGACATTACACTGCCTATCTAAAATGTGACAAAGGCTGGACACTTTGTAATGATGCCCAGTTGGTTTTCAAACAACGTTTGCCTAGGGAATTACAAAATTCCTACCTAATATTTTTAAAGCCAAAGTTTTAGGAAGATAATTCACTCTCTGAGGAATTTATTATTATAATTTAATAGGACTACCATTGGACAATTTACATAAAGAAGAAGTGCTAAAATACCATTTGGCCTCAAGGAAAGGTATATTTTTGAATTATGGACTTTTTGGTGGTCATTTGTTCGGTGATTATTTTAATGCGGCAACATTTACAGTTTTTATAAGTTAAAGTTATAAAATTTTGTAATCTGTAAGCATTTCATATATGTATGATTTGTATTTTCTGGTATTTTACTGAGAATAGTATGTTGGTTTTTTTAACAATCTTTCTGATTGTTTTTTTTTTGCCCGCTGTTAAGTGATGAGTACCATTGAAATCACTATTTCTAGGGAAATTCAATATATTCTGAGAACAGCAAAAAAGGCAAATAAATTACTTTGTGGAAATTATGTTGTATTGTAAAAAATGTATTATTATATGTAAAAATTCTTTTTTCTTTTCTTTCACAGATCCAAAATTTAAAATAAGCAATTTTTAACAATTTATATTTGATTAAAAAACAGCAAAAAATGAATACCATTTTTTATTCCTATTACTGTGAAGGCAAGTTTAACTAAGTCTCAATATGCAGAATGAAGAGGCCTGCAAGAAGCTACCAAGTTGAAACACGTTTCTAAAAACACTCTGTTTATGTATTTTTGAAATCTGACCATAATCAGGTATCATGTGAACTGCAAAAAAAAAGATTTGAGGGGTTCATAATATTTCATCTTTTAAGCTATTGAAGCACTGCAATCATTACAATCATTCTTCTTTGAACATCTTTGCAGACAAAACTCTGTGCTCACTTTTATCATTCGCAAGGAATTTTAAAAACGGAAATATGACACTTTTTGTAACATAGTTATTGTGTAAGATACTGTTTCATATTTAGAAAGAGAGGAAAAGGCACTCTGTGCATTTTTTATACTCCATGTAAATACAACCTCATCATGCAGACCACTTTGCGTTGATAGGGTGTTCTATAAGTGTTGTTATGCATGATTACACTGAATACTCATAGAACAAGACATATGTCTAGATTTATCAGAAATCATAAATCTCGATATGTGTGTGAATGCTGTACCATTCTAAAATTGCTGTAGGAAAGCACAACAAGAAGAATTGTTTTCATTTCTCCACATTTTTATATCTTCAATGCATGCTGAAATGTTCAGCATACATTGAAGGAGAAAAATGCATTTTCTCATTGTTTTTGGGCAGGAAGGTGTGTCTTCCTGTAGAAAAACAAACAGCACATGACACAGATATCCTTGCACTATGGTGCAAGGGTGCCTGTGTCACTACGTGGCTGCAGTTTAAGCAGCCGTGCAGAGAGAAGCATAGACTTGCAACATATTTATGTACATATGTTGCATCCCTATGCTTCAGAAGTACTACAGCACACTGCAGTTAAAGAGGTTACTGTGTGATGCTGCAGCACTTCCTCATAGTTCTGCACTTATACATTCACCATACGCAACTAATGCATTCATTCAGTCAATTACGTACTACCCATACATTCATCTAAACTTTCACACACTAACAAAGAAATTTAGCTCTTTTTTTAAACCAGGAAAGTTAGTTCTTACAAGAACTTTTTTTTTTCTTCTTTCTTCTTTTATATTTTTTTGGGGGGGGTTTCTAACAATTTTGTGATTTTTTTGTTTTTTCTGAAAAAAAAAAACCAAAAAAAAAAACAGGAGAAACCAAAAAATGAACTTCAGGGAACAATAGAAAAAAAACCACAAAAAAACTAGCAAATGTGACTTTCTTGGCGGCGGCAGATCAGATCGATCGACTGCTCATCATAGCACAAAGTCATATTGCACTTAGTGCAGAGCACTTTTAAAAATTGAAATTGAGGACGGATGTCCAATGTTTGGGCTGATGGATGCACTCCTGATGTGCTCGGCTGCGATGAGGTGGATGGCGCAGGAGCAGGAGTGTTTCTCATCCGTCGGCACTCTTCTCGTGCAAGATTGTTTGGATGAAGGGTCCTCATGTGCTTCATCATACTTTCCGTGCCGCAAGACTATTTTTTGTTAGGATCCCCTCTCGATAGGACTCTTTTGCAAATCTTGCACGTGACCAAGGTGGCATTGGTCTTATTATGCCCCTCGGGAAAAGTAAAAAATTTCCACACCACTGAAGAAAATCGTTTTGTCTGTGGTTCCTCCGGCAAAAATTCATCCTCAGAAGTATGAGGTGATGCAGGTGATGCCTGCTGCCCTGAAGCCATTTTTGGTTGAAAAAAGTTAGAGCTAAGTGTACACTTAGTCTAAAAAATCTTCTTCTCTCCAAAGAGATGGTTCTCCAAAGAAGCTCAAAGAAGAATGATTGAAATGGGTGGGGTCTTTCAGTAGTTAGAACAGGAAGTGTAATGAACCTATCAAATCTCTTTTTTTTGCAGGTCACATGGGATCCGCGCACCGTGCGCTTACGCAGCATGCACCCAGCGCGCATCCGCGAAATTGAATTAAAAAAAATTATAGGATTAGATGTAAAAATATATTACTTTTAAGACTAGTTTAGAGTTTGTCTTCAATTAATATTCACATGAAATACATAAATATGTTTTTTTAAATGTTAAATACTTCGCGGGATCCGCGCACCTACCACGTCATAGACGCAGATGACGCATCGTGGAAGCGCGTAAACATCGCGTTACGTACATCGAATGTGTCACGTATAGGCTGGGAGTCACGTACCGGTCGCATTGCGATTGCGCACTAAACGGATGCTATCGCGTAGGGATCGGGAACGGTGCGCTTAGGGTGCGCGGATCCAAAAACATTGAAAAAAATATATAAAAGAAAGTTTTGCACATATAGTTAAAAAAATATTTTGAAAAATATAAAAAAATATGTTTGAAAAACCTAATAAGTTCAAATAGTATTTAATTTTTAAAAGAATTGATTGAAAAAATAAGTTTAAAAAATGGTGATAAAAAGTATTTTAAAAAATGAAATTAATGAAATTGACACACTGAATTTGAAAAATATAGAAATCCAATCAAGATCATTAAACATGATAATTTCAGAGATAAGTTATAGATAGGAATTAGAATTTAAAAAATCTTTGAAATTCACTGAAAAAAACATAGGCTTCATGCACGTTATAGTTAGGAATTGGCATTTAAAAAACCTTTGAAATTCACTGAAAAACCAAAGATTTCAGGGGCGTTATAGTTAGGAATTGGCATTTAAAAATCCTTAGAAATTCACTGAAAAAACCATAGGTTTCAGGGGTGTTATAGTTAGCTGGACATTTCCCTCGTACAAAACCCTAGAAATTCCCCTGTTATAGTTAGTTCAGCTAACTATAACTCGCGCCCCTGCAATGCACTGCTGATGACGTCACATATTACATCACTCATGACATGGTCAGTGACATCACTGATGACATCACTGATGACAAACTATAACGCCCCTGAAACCTTTGTTTTTTACATCACTCATGACATGGTCAGTGACATCACTGATGACATCACTGATGACAAACTATAACGCCCCTGAAACCTTTGTTTTTTTCAGTGAATATATATATATATATATATATATATATATATAAATTATCTACTGGCGGTCGCCAGTAGATAGTTATAGTTAGGACCGTGTTTCCATAGGAAATCCGCAACATTCTATTTGGAATAACTTTGGCGCCGGTTGACGAATCCTCGCAAAGTTTTTAAAATAGGTGGGGCGCTCCGCTCCGCTCCTACCCTGAAAGTCTCGGGGGGATTCGTCAAGCGGGGGCTGAGAAAAAAGGGGTGTCCCAAAACGCGTTTTTTCCATGCACTTTTCCATAGGGACCTTTAGTCCAAGGTACAGCCCGAACGGCTGAACAGAATTATTTGAAATTTGGCAGAGAGGTAGTCCTCAGCTCAGGGATGTGCCTTTTGCATATATGGTGTCAATCTGTTCAGTAGTTACTGAGAAAATCAAAAGTAAAATCACATACATATCTGGGCGGAGCCTGACTACACATCTCATCGTGAGATCTGATTGGCTGTCAGTGCTTCATCCAAGAAGTGTTGGCAGCCATCTTGGGACCAATATACATGATAGCACCTCATTAAAAAGCATTGCACTTAATAGAAGGTTTTAAGACTTTAGTTACATTATAAATCATTTGTTGATGGTACCATACTCATTTTAGGAATTGTGGTGTGTTCTAAGGTGATTTTACCATGTGGAAAAGCCTTCTGCTGTGATATCATGAACCATGTTTGAGAGAAAACTATTTTCTCATGCTTTTCCCACAGAGGTTTGGAAGGTGATCTATAAGCTAAACTGAGAGCATATTTTCTGTAAATTCACATTATCTTTCTCAGTCATGTAAGAATGAAGTCTGACATTCTCAGTAAAACATGTACATCCAACAAGGGCAGAGACTGTCAGTTGATTCCTTTGTGTTCTACTGCAGCTTCCCAGAGTGCTCTAAAGAACAACTAGAGCGCTAACAGTCTTACTTATGACAAAAGTATGGCACACCTGAAGCCATCTTGATTGGAATAAAGTGGTAACACTTAAAACATTTAATTTACAAAGGAACAAAATGAGGGGGTTCATTTTGCCATATAAATTATGATTAGTGCTGCAGAAAGAAAAACTAGGGCATATTTTGACTTCTGAAATCCTCTTCTATTTCATTAAAAAATTCTGATATGCAGACTGAAACATGCACTTCTAATACTAGCAGCAGACTTCCGTGGTGAGCAGTAGCTTTACTACAGTGATCTAATGAGCAACTAGAGTGCTAACATTCAGAATTTATGGCAAATGTGTGACATATCTGAATACTTTCTTGATGGAATCAAAGTAAAAAACTGAAAGCATTTCCTACTGAGGAGACTGCAGTAAATGAGGAAATTAGGAAACTTCATAACAAATAAATCTCCTAAAATGGCCACCAGAGACAAAAGAGCCCAAATGTAGCCCAAATGTAGCCCAAATATCACCCAGATGTAGCCCAAATGTAGCCCAATGACAGAAGTGTGCAAAACACTTATTGTTTGTGTATTTGCAGTTTTATATAGTGCAGACTTGTCAGGTATTGGAGTGCTTTACATGAGCATCGGTTACATCACACAAGATCAAATTCATTTTGGTTGTAGACATGGGGAGATTAAGTGATTTGACCAGAATCACAGAATGTTGAGCTGAAGCAGAAACTCCAACCTGGTTCCTCAGTTGCAAAGTCTGCAGCTCTGGAAGTAACACCACACCCTCTCCCCTTGGATGCAACATTTAATCAAGTGGTCAACTGGATAAAAAAACTAAGATTACAAATAATTTAAAAGTTCTTTGTCGCTATTTGAAAACTCAGAAAATATGTCCTAATTTTAGTTTTTTAGAGCACTAACCATAATTTTGATGCAAATAAGACCCTCTCATATATGTAATTTCTAAAGGAAATGCTCTAGGCATTACAGTTTTGATTACTTCAAGATGACGTCAGGCGTTCCACACTTTTGTAATAAATATAGAATGTTAGCAATCTAGTTGTTCATTGGGATACTGTTGAGAGGCAGAGGTCAGGGATTCGGACTCTGAAAATTGAAGGCAGGTAGGAGAGTGCAGAGGCAACAATTTGACCACACTAGGCAGGCAGGAAGGGCAGTGGCAGCACAACAGACTATGGAGGGCAGTGGAAAGGGGGGCAGGGGCAACACACCAACAATACAGGACTGGCAAGAGAGGCTGTGGCAATATAATAGACCATTGTGGGCAGAAGGAAGAGGCAGCAGTCAAACAACCATACATGCCAACAGACCCGTTTCAGCCAGGAAACGTCCAATGTTTTTAAGCTCAAATGGGCTTTAATTGATCTGTTTCCTGTCTACAATCTTCTCTTTTTCAATGTAACTCAAAGGGGAAAATCAATACCCCAGTTTTATTTCAAAATCTCCCTCTTACCAAGTTCAAAATGTTCGCAAGTATGGTACATTGGATCATGGTAGGCAGGAGGAATTGGGGTAGGGACATGGATTCGGATAACAGAGGACAGGAGGGACATTGAGAGGTGCTCCAAACTGACCCTACAGGGCAGGCATCAAGGTTTGCAGCAGCACAATACACCACACAGGGCATGCGGGACGGGTTTGCAGCACAACAATCCATAGAAAGCAATAAGGAGGGGACAGGACCATGCACATGGACAACAGACAACAGAGGGGAAAGAGGGAATGGTAGCTAGCTGACCATAATGGACAGACAGGAGAGAAAGCTGCAGCATAACAGACCATAAAGGGCAGGAGGGACGGATCAGGGGCATTACAATGGAACCGACAAGCCAGGAGGGAGGGAATAGGGGTCTGCACATGGAAACAGAGGGCTGGGGGCAAGGGGGCAGGGCAGGAGCAGCAAGATGACCATGGAGGTCAGGCAGGATGGGCACTAGAAACAAGACACACCATGGAGAGCAACAGTGAGACTATGTTGGCATACACACAGACCATGGAGGGAAGGTGGGAGGGGATCAGGAGCAGCTAGCTGACCACACAGGGAAGGTGGGAGTGGCCATGGCAGCACAGAAGACCATGCATGGCAAGCGGGAGGGTAAGTGGCAGCACAATGGCTATGATGGGCAAGAAGGAGGCTGCAGGGGCATGCACAAAGGACCATGGAAGATAGAAAGGAGGGTCAGGACCTGGGCACAGACAAGAGAGTTCAGGGGAAGGGGCCTCACAACAGACCGCGCGGGGCAGGCAGGAGGAGCAGTTGCAGCACAACAGACCAGGGAGGGCAGAAGGGTGTGGCAGTGAAATGGACAATGGAGGACAGGAGGAAGGGGATAGGGGCATGGCATGTGGACAGGCAGGGTGGAGGTGGCAGGGACAGGTTACAGTCATCTGACAATGCTAGGCAGGTGGGAGGGGAGCTCAACAGAACTCTCAGAGTAGATAGGAGTGGCAGGTCCATGGAACATGGTGGTCAAAAAGGATGGAGCAGGGGCATGCACAAAGACATCGGAGGGCAGGGGGAAGGAGAATTGGGGCAGCAAGCTAAGCACAGAGGCTAAGCAGGAGGTCAATGATGGGCCATAGAATTGGGGAATGGAGGGCAGGAGGAGTGGACTGGTACATCATGCTAAATGGAGGGCAGTGGCAGCACATCAGACCATGCATGGCAGGAGGGAGGAGGCTAGTCCATGGATTCAGACAACAGAGGATAGGGAGGAGGTGGATGGGGCAGCAAGCTAACTGTTCATAGAAGGTGGCTATTAGGAACTTTATTGTTTTTTAAATTTGTGTCTGTGCGAACTACTTAAAATATGAACAAGTATGCAGCATAATCTCACTTTTATTCAGGAAGAAGAGGACGTTTGGGACTGTGACTCTGGGCTCACTTGGCAGAAACATCCCCTGACCCTCCACCCCCCATCGCAAAATGTAATGCCCGTGAAAAGGGTAGGTGGACGCAGTGTTATATAGAACATAGTCCTGAGAGCACGATTGAAAATGAAAACTAGATATAGTATATGGTATAAACTATGCACCAAAAAGTGTGATATAAGATGAACCGGGCCTTGAAATATAATATGCAATACATTGTGCGCAATGACAGATTCATTGGAGAGCACGAGATAGCACAGGCACTAGCGCTTGCTATGTGATATGCGCCTTGGAGTGTAATATGCACAGGGCAGTGTTGTATAACCTAAGTAGTCTCTAAAGTTGTAATATAAAATATGTGCTGGGTAGTGTAACATTGCATATGCACTGTGACAAAGATATGGATCCCAGAGTATAATATGTATGGCATAGCGCTGTGCTTTTAACATAGGCATCGAGGAAGGCACGTTAGATGGGGCAATATAACCCGTGCGAAGGCAAGTGTGGCATGACATATTCACGGGGTGGTGTTACAGTGCACATGGGCTAGAGAGTGTCATAGTATACGCACTAGCTGGTGGAATACAACACAGAGGTGTGTGGCACTCGGCGGGCACTGGTGGGTGTAACACAGCATTGGGCTCACCCAGGAGCATGCTGTGACTCTTAAGTGAGGTTTGTCTCCTTTCCAGAGAGTAATGATGATAGATACATACGGTTTGTCCAGCATGTCCTAGGTGTTTCTATAAATATATATTTTTTTTAAATAATAAAAATCAAAGGCCGGCCCGGGGCCATAAGTGGCCTGAGGAGGGGGGCAACACAGCCCCCCTCCTAAAGAATAAAAAATAAAAAAAAATAAAAAATAGGCCATGACCCGGGGGCTGGGGTCCCCGGGGCCGATTAAGGCCTTGGGAGGGCCAAATTAATTTTTTTCAACAAAAAAAAATGAGGGTGCAGGCCCTGAGGGATGGGGTCCCCAGGGCTAATAAATTAGAAAAAGAAAGGGGGCCACACAGCCCTCCTTCTAAAAAAATAAATAAATAAAAGACCGGCATCGCGCCGGAGGACACGCCCCCTCCTTGCAGCACTCTGCAAACGCGCCCCCTGGCCAGTTGTAAGTTGAGGAATTAATTCCCCTTCAATACTGAGGGTCCCAGAGGGCCAACTAGCCCAATATGCGCCAGAGAGCTGTGTTGCAGACAGGTGTTCTGAGGCCACGCCCCTTTTTACACCTCCATGCAACGCAGCTCTGTGGCGCTTACTGGAGGTACCTAGTGGGCTAGTTTGACCCTAGGGACCCTTAGGATTCAAGGGGACTTAATCTCTCAACTCAGAACGGCCACAGGGCGCGTTTACACAGTGGTGAAGGGAGGGGACGGGGCCTGAGGTGACGTGTGCAAACACGCCCTGTGGCGCGTTTTTAAGTTGGGGAAATAATTCCCTTTCAATCCTGAGGGACCCTGGGGTCCAACTAGCCCACCAGGTGCTTCCAGTAAGCACCACTGCTCTGCGTTGCAGAGAGGTGGTGCAGGCCGTGCCACCTTTTACACCTCTCTGCAACGCAGCTCTGTGGCGCTTACTGTAGGTACCTAGTGGTCTAGTTGGACCCTAGGGACCCTCAGGATTCAAGGGGACTTAATCTCCCAACTTAAAAAGACTACAGGGCGTGTTTACACAGTGGGTAAGGGAGGGGACGGGGCATGAGGTGACGTGTTCAAACACGCCCTGTGGTGCGTTTTAAGAGGTAGTATTAATCCCCTGCCCTATTATATACTAGGGGCTTACAGAGGAGGTCATGTTAATCACAGGGGGACCCCAACGCATAGTGTGCCCTAGTGTATGTAGGTGTTTTCACTGTATTCTGAGTGTCTTTTAACATAGCACTGGCTCTAGGACTGGTTAGTCAGACTCAGTTACCACCAGTATCCGTCTGAAAAAGTTGAGGGTACAGGATGATTTTGCAACAAGGCTTGTTTCTGCTCTTCTGTTTGGTCTTTCTGCACGTTATACTTCTTCCTGCACTTTTCTTCGTCTTTGAGGACTTCTGTTGCTTCTTTCTGCATTTCTTTTTTTCTTTCTGTGCGTTTTTCCTTCTTTCTTCACATGTCCTATCTCTGTAGGCATAGCCAGAAATTAGTATTTAAAAAACCTTTGAAATTCACTGAAAAAACCATAGGTTTCAGGCACGTTATAGCTAGGAATTAGCATTTAAAAAACCTTAGAAATTCACTGAAAAAACCATAGGTTTCAGGGGCGTTCTAGTTAGCTGGACTTTTCACTCGTACAAAACCATAGAAATTCCCCCGTTATAGTTACTTCAGCTAACTATAACTCGCGCGCACGCAATGCACTGCTGATGACGTCACATATTACATGACTCATGACATGGTCAGTGACATCACTCATGACATCACTGATGACATCTCAAATGACATCACTGATGACATCACTGATGACGTCATCCATGAGAAAAATTACCACATCTTCTTACACCATAATATAACCTTTGATACACCGAGTAAAAATTTAAGAGTTCCATTCTCAAAACCATATATACTGCAATACCAATCATTACATACCCACTTATTAACTCTTTGGTCTTCATATACCTCCTCTTGCTCACATGTGTGAAACCTATGGTTTTTTTTAGTAAATTTGCAAGGTTTTTTAAATGCTAATTCCTAACTATAACGTGTGTGAAACCTATGGTTTTTTCAGTGAATTTGCAAGGTTTTTTAAATGCTAATTCCTAACTATAACGTGTGTGAAACCTATGGTTTTTTCATTGAATTTCAAAGGTTTTTTAAATGCTAATTTTTTATTTTTTTATTATATTTTTTATATATTTCTTTTTCAAAAATGTCCCTATATATACATTTATAAATTATCTGTATCCTTTAATTTGGTGTGGCTCATTTTTTTTTTTACTTTGAATTTGGATAAAGTTGAACAGCATAGTTAATATCTTCTATTAAGTTATGTCCACTTTTTTTTTTTTTTCAAATATTCTTAGGGTGCGCGCTCAGAGCGCGCACCTAGTACGTTTGCGTATGTTTTTCATGTATGCAGGCGTACGTTATCTACGTACGCATACATACGTTTTAGTGCGTGCTCGCAGTGCGCACCCAGTACGCATGCGTACGTACGTACGCATGCGTGTGTCGTACGTGCTCCACGCGGTACACTTCCGTATACGCGTAGAGTACGCGCGCTGACATTCGCACATACGTGCGTGCTGCGTATGCGCGTTACGTACGCGCATAGTACGTATGCACATGCGCGCGTACGCGTTCGCGCATGTGTAATTGCACCGTGCGCGCTCGGAGCTTGCTCAGTGCGCGCACCTCGTGTTATGTGATTAATAAAACAACACTTTTAATTGGTTTTCATTACTTTCAGTTTCAGATTGTTTCAACTCCACACCCAATCCCCTCATGGCAACTCATGTGATCAAGAAACATCGTTTTTCATTGGTTCAAAGTACTTTCAGTTCCAGATTCTTCCAAAATCACACCCACCCCCCTCATTGTTAGTTCTGATTCCCTTGGAGAAGGAACTACTCTGTTTTTGTGAGACAATGGCAGAGCACCAGCCACCTTCTGAGAGTGAGCAGGACACTCTTGAGAGACAGAGGCAGAGGAAGCAATAAAGACTCCTTTATATGGCAGTTTTTCACTTTTCCTGAGGGACAAAAGAAGGTGAATGCACCAAAGGTCACCTGCACACTGTGTCAGCGCACTTTGTCACGTGGGAATGCTAATAAGAAGTACTCTTTTAGTATTCACACTATGATGAAGCACGTTGAGGCAATGCATCCTGTGACTTTTCGTCAAGCTTCTGGAGCAAACCCTCCACCTGCTCAGCCGACGACATCTGCAGCAGCTCAGCCGAGCACATCTTCGGCAGCTCAGGCGAACACTTCTTCTGCAATGGTGCCTTCACCTTCTTCCACACCTCTGGATATTCGTCCTTGTTTTGGGAGGATGAGTACACACTGCATGGATTGTGGTCTTCTTATTTCTTTGGGTGAGAGCAGTATTGATCTCATTCAAAGAAAATTTGAAGAGATTTTTTTCGTGTTTCACTTCCTCTGTCCCTACATTAACTCAAGGGCTCTTTTTAGAGCCACCTAAAATTAAAACACAAAAACTTGTTTTTTGAATCTATATTTCTGGTTCTTTTTTTTGGGTGCGCGCAACCTGCGCGCACCCAATGGGGTTTTTTTTTAAAAAAAAAATCATTTTTTTCATCTTTATTAAACCTTCAGGGACTCCCTGACAAAGAGAGGGGAGTGGCAAAGTAATTAAAAAAGAGATGGTGTACATTTCACACATGAAGGCAAGAGAGTCTTCCTTTTAAACTTTAAACTCTGCATCAGTACTTACCTATAGGTACCCTAAACCTATCAAAAAAGATAACAGCTCATTTTAGTGCTGCATTTGAATTGGCTGTATTTACAAGGAGAGGAAAAGACACACAGAGTGGCTTATCCTCTCCTTGTAAATATGGAAGAGCACCCTGCGCCACTAGTATGTCAAGAAAAGTGACGTACTGGTGGTGCAGGTGGCTTGTAAATCTGTCCCAGAGATGATAAGGAAGTTAAGGGTAAAACAGACAAACAGAAAGTGACAGATACAGAGACAGAAAGCAAACAACTGAGAAGGAGTAAGGCAGTTAAAAAGACTAAGACATATGGATACAGAGAAAGAAACATGGATGAAAAATTAGTGATGGAGGTAGTAAAGGTAGGGGACTAGTAGAGAAGGAGTGAGGGAGTTACAAAAGAGTAGTAAAGCAGGAAGAGTGAGAGGGAAGAGAAATGAGAAAAGCAGAGTGAGGAGAGGTGAAGAAAAGGAAGCATGAAACGAAAGGACTGACACATACAGATATGTTAAACTTACCTGACCATCAAAGTAAATTATTTAGAAATAAATGTTTTTATTTAATTGCAAAGAAAACTGAATAACATCTTCTAAATTTTCTTTCTAGTTCTGAAAAATAGAAAAAAAGTATTAATATTCAACAATACACTTTATTAAACAGTACATGTTTTTTCATATTTAGCAAAGCAATTTTTTGCCCTTTTTTTGCTGTTTTCAGAATGTTTTGATTTTCACTGAAAATAGTGATATCAATTGTATTCATCATTTAACAGCGGGCAAAAAAAAAAAACAATCTGAAAGATTGTTTAAAAAAGCCCCAAATGTATCCTCACTAAAACATACCTTAATAGAAATGTTAAAAATACCTTTTAAGAACAATAACAATTTTCCAAAAATAACGTCTGTAAACCTTGTTGCAAAAGAACATTTTCCAAAATAATATCTGTCAAAGAAGTCCATAATTGTTTGTTTCACCTTTCCTTAAGGCCAAATGGTAAGTTTAAAATCCCTTTTGAGTGAAATATCCAATTTTAATCCTTTTAAATTTTAATAATGCTTTCTTCCGATGATGATGTTAGTATTTAAAATTTGGGTTTCAGAAAAATTAAGTAAGAATTGGGTAAATCATAAGGCAAATGTTGCTTGAAAATCAATTGAGAATCATTACACAGTGTCCATCCTTTTTCACATTTAAGATAAACTGTGTAATGACCAGAAGTTATAGAAGGACCATCATGAAAAATTATTCCAACTGTAACAAAAGTTTTCCCAGATATGGATAATTGGTTGCCAACAAACTTCTTTAGTAAAGTTTCCAATTTTGTTCCATCAGCTCTACAACGTTGTACCGTTAAAATTACATACTGTCCATATTTCTTTAAAAATAACGTTGACAACATTTCAGATTTACATTTAGAACATTCCATGTTGTGATTAGCATCTTTAACTAGTTTACTAAAAGTCACTGTTTTACTTTCTGGTAATGGTAAATATATGAACCTTTCAGAATCTACATTACTACTGCTTGTGTTCATACAGTTATCACAACAATGTTGCCATGTATAAGAGACACCAAACAAATGTTCTACTTCTACTCCTTCATCTTCCAGTACCATCAGGATATACATCAAGAATTCCTGTGCATCTTGCTGGACATTTTGTGTAAACTGTGTACATCCAGAACATACATCTAAAAGATTTCTGACATCAGAAGCACTTTCTATTTTATTTTTATCATTACTCAGCTTCTCATAAAGGAGACTCAGCAAAGAACAGAATCTTTTTTCATGATTTAGTATTATCTGCTCTTGCAAAGTTTCAAGATAAAATACAACATTCAGCACTACATTTGCGTAGCAGTTGACACCAGAGCTATTTTCAAAATGACAACCAACAACCTCTTCCACACTGTCCTTTTTCTTTTTGCTTGCAGTCCCATCACTGTCTTTTTGTTTTCTCTTCTGTACATCCTCATTACAGATATTCTCAAATCTCCTTTTCCGACAAACAACACGTTTTTCAAACACAGGATACTGACCTAAATGAGGAGCATAGCTTTTTCTTAATCTATTATACTCCTTTACACAGTTTGCATCAGCACTTACTTTTGAGTCATCAAAGTCTATCATGAATAAACCAGATAATTTTTTCACGCGTGACAAAGCAACATATGCCATACCTTCTTTGAACACAATAGACCCAATGTTTACAAAAGCACTATCAACAGTTAATCCTTGAGACTTGTGAATAGTTACAGCATATGCTAGAGAAATTGGAAACTGCTTCCTACGTACATATAAGTCTTTCACTGGCAAAAAACGAACTGAACAACGACTAATCACTTTAACCTCTTCAATCTGATCAAATTTTATTTTTAAGAATTCAATTCCATCTTTTTTCTGGTACTTTACAAAACCCACAACTTTACCCATAGCTCCATTCACTAAACCTTTTTCTACATCCAAATTGCGTCTTAAAATTACTCTACAGTTCATACACACATAAAGATTCTTTTCCAAACCAGCTGTTTTTGAAATGTTTTTCTCCAGAGAATCCAATTTAGTAGCCAATTTGCCTGTCAATATAATAGTTATTCGTTCATGTTGAATTTTATCCACAGCTTCCAGTTTTATGATCTCTTCATTTTCCAATTTCAAAAGTTCTTGATTGAATACAGAGCATTCATGTAGTGTTGGCATTAAGCAGATTACAGTATTTTTTTCAGCAATTTTCTTGTATATTTTCTCAGGAACTATTTCTTCTGTTGTAAACAAATTACTCAGCAATCGACTCTGTAATGCTTTTCTGCCATGTTCTGTGAGTAGTCCAATTCTTATATCTTTCAGAATACTTGCATAGTCCTCATCATTGGCTTGCCTCATATTGGTAATGAGTTCCTTATACTCAAAATATGTCCAAATATTTACATTGCCTATACTTCCTAACAACTTTTTCGTGTCTTCATGTGTAAGAGTATGGAATACCGGTTGTCCTTTAACTGGAGTAAGTTGCAAAAGATCCCCAAAAACTATGACGTGTTTTCCTTCAAATAACACGTCATACTCTGTCTTCAGAATTTGCTGCATTCTTAAATGCACAAAGGCAAGCATTAAGTTTGATACCATGCTTACCTCATCAATAATGAGTACTTTCAATTTCTTCAATACTCTTGAAACTTCCAAGCATGCTTCTCCTGCTAGTTTGTGGTACTGTATTTTGTTCTCATGCTCTACTGGTAACATTAGCAAACGATGTAAGGTAACTCCTTTTATGTTATACGCTGCTAACCCAGTTGGAGCAGTAACAACACAAGACAAAATGGAATCCATTTTCTTCTGTAGGTAGCTTCTAATTACATTAATTAAGAAACTTTTTCCAGTTCCAGCTTGTCCACTCACATACATTCTGATTGGTTCAAATGATGTGCATGAGCACTCTTTCTTTTCATGTAGTAATCCGTGATCAATTTTTTTCCTGACTTCTTCATAAATTTGTTTTTGTTCTTCATTCAGTTGCTGCTCCAAATATGTTAAGTCTACTAATTCTTCCTGAGCTTGATGCATAGCTGTTTCCACTTCATTCATGGCTATTGCTGCTTCATTTTCTACGATTGGTTGTCCTAGAGGATCTTGACTGAATGTCCCAGAACTTTGACTGTCTTGAGAACTGTCTCTAGCTACTTCAGCTGCAATTGTTGCTTCTTGTTCAATTTCTTCATTTAACATTTGAACATAAGTTGTGAAAGTACTGCATTCTATGCTGTCTTTGCTAGCACTGAAGGAATCTTCATAACTCTGGAATTCTCCAAGTAGTTCGTCCTCTGAACGCCATGGTTTAAACAGCTGCAAAAGTGCCAAGTGGTAAAATTCCTTTTTGTCAGGAGTGTCACAACTCAGCTTCCGGTGATTTATCAAACTTCCTTTTGTTTGCTTCACCAAACATCCCTCCTCACCACGGACTTTATATTTTCCATTGTTGATATCTTCTGTGGCATTCCGTTTAAAAATGAAGTTCTGCAGCACTTCATAAAGACACATGTTCTCAAGGTGATGACTTCTTTGTGGGTAATATGTGTCCAACATGTTTGTTCTTAAAATGTCTGTACTTTCTGGTTCGAACTCTGCTAAATACTCAATTTCTCGAATAGATTTCAGTACCCGATTTCGCATTCCTGCAAGGCCTAAACTTACCCAAATTATTCTTCTGGATTTCGAGTACAGGCTTGCAGATGATAACCTATCTGAGCATTCGTAGGATCCAATTTCTCGATGCGATAACATCTTTAAACTGAAACTGTATAGCTTCTTACTGACAGTCTTCTCGTGAGAAATCTCTTCCCACATTTCTTTCAATTCCGTTTTCTCAGATTTAGTGATGTAAGACGTGACATACCGAGCAACAGCAATAGAATTGTCAGCCACATACTGTATATCCATGTTAGCATTCCACATGGATAAAATGACTGGGTTGTAGTCATTTATATATTTTGACTCTTCTTTTCTTCTTAGGTTGTAGGTATTCTTAGGCGATTTTCTTGTAATAGTATGTCGCACAGCTGACATAAAACAGTTTACTTTTCCTTTTGAAAGAACAGGACGTGGAAATCCAAATCGACATTTTGTGTAGAATTTATCTTTACTCTTGTACTTTCGTCGACAGTATTTTCCACACCGATGACTTTGGAAACGTAAAACTTTCTCTTTTAAGTTTTTCTCTTCTGTGCTTTTAGGTATAGCACATGTTGTATATCCTTCAATGAAAGATAAAACTGCTTCATCAGCATCTGTTCCAAATTTTGGGGCATCCTTGATCCACAACAGCATATGAATATGTGGAGCACCTCTTGCTTGGTACTCTTTTCTCCAAAAGAAATCCACAACTTCCCCAAGAGGTGGATTTTTTTATTGCAGATGAAGGACATCATAGCCTCAAATTTGTGATTGAAATATCTGCAAACATTAACCGGATCTAATGAGCACAATTCTCCTGCTGTCTTGCATTGGATGTTTTCAATTTTTGAATTTGCCTCTCGCAGAAAATTCAGTAAATCATCCCAAGCGTACTCAGCACAGCTCAGGGTAAGGAACCATGTAGGAGTTCCTAAATTCCGTAACATACACTTCAATTCTCCATGGCGTCGGTACCAATATTCATTAGTTCCACGCTGACAAGCCATCAGATTGATCAATTGAGATTCCAAATGATCATCTCGCTGTTGCACTTTGTTCATAAAATCCTTTGCAGACACATTATGTAGATGTACTCCAGTTTTTAAAATGTGATTTACTGCATAAGATAGTGCAGACAAGTCACTTTCAAATAAAAGATGGAACAAATAAGGAATACTTTGACGAAATCTTGGATCTTCTGCATATAATCTTGTAGTCCGATACTCCGAAGCAGGAATCTGTACTGGACGTTCATCATATCGTCCACCTTCTCCTGTAGGAAACAGTTGGGGAAAACAACGAGCTTCCAAGCTCTCCTCCCATACACTCACAGGAGTTCCTTTTGCTTTCTTCATCTGAAACAGATCAATAGCGTTTCCCATAACTTCTTTAGAATGAAGAGGATGTATGCTGAAATGTTCATAAATTTCTTCTTCTTTTGACTTATCCACTTTTTCAATTTGCCCAGTTGGTATTCCTGTGTCTTCTAGTATTTCTTCTTCATCTATATAAATGGCTTCATACCATTTATTATTTTTTTTCAAATACAAATTTGCTCTTTGTACTTTTCGTACATCCACCAGCTCCTGCCAAATTTTCTTATTCTTTGTAGGTACACCATTAACCAGAATAACTAATGGTTCAGTTTCCAAAGTATCTGCATCAATTGTTTCCATATTTTTTTTCAAATCCAATGGCAAATACACAACTCTTCCTTTTAAACCTCTTTGTAAATCCGAAGGTGGTAATTTACCAGTTTTTGGCTCCATACGCACTATGGTCTGAAACGGATGGACACATTGAATAAGTATAGACTCATACGTATTTAAATCCGAAAGCTCTGGAGGAATTTCAACCAATTCTAATTTATTATGTACAGCTCTTGCTGGCATTCTATTTCCTTCTAACTTGTTATAACAGTATTTACAAATACGCTGATCTTCACCCAATTCAAAACAATTTTCCAGAAATATATATGTTGCAAAATCTTTCCACTTATAATTATCTTCATTTTCACTTTTTTTATACAGATCAACATTCCTTGTTTGAATTTTGTAATGGCTTCTCCGGCAACATATACAAGTAATATTTGGTCTTTCATTAGAGATGATAGCAAATTTTGTCATTTCATCATCAAAATTTTTACTAACAGTAAGTTCTACATTCTCTTCTACATTTTCATCAATAACTGTGTAATTTTCTGCACTTTCTTGTTCTGGACCAAAGTAACAAAACTGAATCTCATCAGTAACCTTCACTACATCTGATACAGATCCACGGAACAGAGCATTATTCAACTCATTCAACTTTAGTGCTGGACTTTTAGCAAAATACAATGTTCTCACAAACTTTCTCATTTCAGTATGATGAACAGCGAGCATCCTAAAATGGTGAAAAACACTTTGACACACTTTCCTAGATAGACAAGCCAGAGAATGTCCTTGCAAACCAGTATTCTCTCTCACTCTGCATGGATCTAGTCTTTGAAGCACCTTAATTTTCTGTTTAACACTCTTTTTACTATATTCTCTTAGAAAGTCACGTAATTTATCAATAGATTCCTGACGCACAGTACAAATACTACTACAATTCCAAGTGTACACTGGGGCTTTAGGACGTCTCCCCATAACCTCATCAGCCATCACTTCTTCCTCATTTCTTGGGACCATTTTCTCCTTTTCCATTACACAACCATCTTTAACTTCATATGCTCTTCCATTGGTGTCAACTGCATGCAACAAACTATTACTTTGAAGATAACTCTCTTCATTAAAAAAGGGTTCAGTACTTGAACTATGCTTCCATTCTCCTAAGAACACTTTACAAAAGTTATTTTTTTTTACTTCTCTTTTCCTTTTGTTTTGTGACCTCATTACATTGACTAATTTATCTAATCTACGCATCCTGTTCAAAATTAAAATGAATAGTTTTTTTTAATTTCTAATGCCTTGGTAACAATATTTTCTACTAATTTCTTTTTCTTATAAAATTTTGTTTTTTTCTTATACTTTTTCACATCCTTTAGCAAATTTAACATCACTCTTCTCTGAAACATTTTTCGACGAATGTTTTTAAAATCTATTTTCCGTGTCAAGTTACTCTTTCTTACTTCTGAGTCTACATTAGCATTTTCTTTTTGCTGTCGACTCTGTTGTTGTTTTGTACTTGAAACACTGTTTGAATTTATGTTTCAATCATTTTTTTTTTTGAAGATATTTTTTAAAAATTCTTTAGTTTGCTTACCAGAAGACTTTTTCTGTTTTCCAACACACGCTTCACCTCCTATTTTTTTTGTACCAGTCGTCTTCAAATATAATTGTTGTTTCTTTTCTTTTCTCTTTCTTGACTTTATAGGCATCTTTATATTTTTTCAGTGTTGCTCAGCAATACCTGGAAAAAACTAAAAAGAAAATACCTTTATGTAATTTTAATTCTTTACAATTTTTTTTTGCAACTTTTCAAATCCTATCACATGAGCTGATCCTTTCCTACGAGTCCAAGTCTTACAAAACAACAGAAACATGAATTAAATCTCTGACAACAATTCCTCTGTGCACACAGACTCATGGTGTGATTCTAGGCAGAAATCGATATTTGCTTGGCAATTTGAAAGCACATTTACTTCTGTTGAGGAGCAAATGATAATTACTGTGACAGCCTGACACATTTCCCTTATATTTTAGAGAGGCAAAAAAGAGCACATGTCCTAATAGCTACTTGAGACAATCAGCATGTGTTACAGGATGAGTGATTAGAGTAGAGCAAAGGAAATGAGCCTTGGTAACGTTGAATGTGTTTGCATTATACAGTGCTATCTGAAACATAACACAGAGCTGAGTAGTATGCACTGGAGTGTAGGTGAAGCTGCTGCATGTGTGCAAAGAGTGTGTTTCTGGAGACTGTGTATTGTCAGGTGCAAGAGAGATCTGCATGGAGACTTTTACAAATGCATGAAGACTGCAGATATGTGTGTAAGAGTACATCTTTGGTAAAGGTCAATTAGAGTTTTTTACATGTAGGAACTACCTCACAGATTACAAGATTGAAAGGAAAATCTACCCTGTTGATTTCTAATGTGTTAACATTTGCCTCTCATTTGTGAGATAGTGATTTCTGCTGAGTGATAACCATCACATTTGAACAAAACAAGCTGGCCCTTTCCTGAAAGTGCAAGTTTTACAGAACAACAGCAACACAAATAAAATCTCTGACAACAATTCCTCTATCCACACAGACTCATGCTGTGATTCTAGACAGAAAACGATATTTCATTTGGCAATTTGAAAGCGCATTTACTTCTGTTGAGGAGCAAATGATAATTACTGAGACAGCCTGACACATTTCCCTTATATTTTAGAGAGGCAAAAAAGAGCACATGTCCTAATAGCTCCTTGAGACCATCAGCATGTGTTACAGGGTGAGTGATTAGAGTAGAGCAAAGGAAATGAGCCTTGATGACGTTGAATGTGTTTGCGTTACACACTGCTATCTGAAATACAACACAGAGCTGAGTATTATGCATGGGAGTATAGGAGAAGCTGCTGCATGTGTGCAAACAGTGTGTTTCTGGTGACTGTGTATTGTCAGTTGCAAGAGAAATCTGCATGGAGACTTTTACAAGTGCATGAAGACTGCAGATATGTGTGTAAGAGTACATCTTTGGTGAAGGTCAATTAGAGTTTTTTACATGTAGGAACTACCTCACCCATTGCAGGAGTGGATGGACAATCTACCCTGTTGATTTGAAATGTGTTACCATTTGCCTCTCATTTTTCTGATAGTGATTTCTGCTGAGTGCTAACCATCACATTTTAACAAAAGAAGCTGGCCCTTTCCTGAAAGTACAAGTTTTACAGAACAACAGCAACACAAATAAAATCTCTGACAACAATTCCTGTGTCCACACAGACTCATGCTGTGATTCTAGGCAGAAAACGATATTTCCTTTGGCAATTTGAAAGCACATTTAGTACTGTGGATGGAGCAAGTGATAGTTACTGAGACAGCCTGACACATTTCCCTTATATTTTAGAGAGGCAAAAAAGAGCACATGTCCTAACAGCTACTTGAGACCATCAGCATGTGTTACAGGGTGAGTGATTAGAGTAGAGCAAAGGAAATGAGCCTTGATGACGTTGAATGTGTTTGCGTTACACACTGCTATCTGAAGTAACCCCGGGCGTAGCACTACGCTTCGCCCACGTAGTGTACGTAGCTCTGCCTGCTTCGCACTTTCCGAAGTAGACGAAGCAGGGCAGCGCTACGCACACGCCGAGGGCGAAGCGTAGCTGCTTGCCACCCGCCACCCACCTCCCGCCCGCCCTTCTTTTAAATAATATGAGCAATGAAAAATAAAGTAAAGTAAGTCGACTTACCCGTAAGCGCGGCGTCTCCGGGGCTCCCTCTTTCTGTTTCTAATTTCTTCTGGCAAATGCGCATGCGCGGACACCCGCGCATGCGCATTTCTCGCGAGAAATGCGCATGCGCGGGCGTCCGCGCATGCGCATTTGCCAGAAGAAATTAGAAACTTAAAGAGGGAGCCCCGGAGACGCCGCGCTTACGGGTAAGTCGACTTACTTTACTTTATTTTTCATTGCTTATATTATTTAAAAGAATGGCGGGTGGGAGGTGGGTGGCACGTAGTGGGGCTACGCGAAGCGCGTAGTGTGCGTAGATTTGGGCACACTACGTGCTGCTTCACGTAGCCCCACTACGCCCACTACGCCCACCCTTAATCTGAAGTACAACACAGAGCTGAGTATTATGCATGGGAGTATAGGAGAAGCTGCTGAATGTGTGCAAACAGTGTGTTTCTGGTGACTGTGTATTGTCAGTTGCAAGAGAAATCTGCATGGAGACTTTTACAAGTGCTGGAAGACTGCAGATATGGAGGAGGAGCTTCGCGCGCATCCAAGATGGTCGCGTGAGCACAGGGCTCCCCGGACCCTTGCCGCTCCTCGCAACTTATCCTGACATTATCCTGGATTTGTGGACGGATTCTGGAAGATGAACCTTGGCTGAACCCATAACTCTTCTCAGAACGAAAATCGGACCGGGGAGACCTGAAATACAGCGTCTTGCATTTTGGAGGCCCACCTGGGAGCTGTGCCCGGTGCTTTGGTGAACCGTGGGGCCGGGGAGTAGTTGAACAACAACGGCATCGGAGCCTTGCCAATGACCGCGCCCCCACTTTCAGTTTCGCTTTTGCACTTCTGCATGTCCTGATCGAGGAGCTACTTTGCACGGCTGGGGCGTCCTCCGGCCTTGGTACTGGACTGATTTGTGCCTTTTTCTCAACTCTCCCGAGCGGGCTCTCGGACAGTCTGTGTCTGATCTGCTGCTGCCCCTTTGCTATCGGTCCGGGCGGACCCCACCGGTGAGCATCGCCCAACATGGGGGGCAAGGGGGATCCCGAGAGAGACGGAAGACCAAGACATCCCTGCGTGGAGGACTGGTCCAGAGTAACATCATGGATCGCTATACCCAGGGTAAAGGGACCCCCGGGCCGGCGGGTGCCGTCATGGAGGACCCCGGTGGGGGTCCGTCCGCCCCCACGGAATTGTCGCTGCAGGACGTTATGGGCGCCATCAACGGCATAAGGGAGACCATCGCCCAGCAGTACGAGGCTCTGGCCCGTAAAATTGACACGGTTGCCGTTGATGTTACGTTAATCCGGGCGTATCTCTCTAAGACTAACGAGAGGGTTCAATCGCTGGACTTGAGGACATCCACTCTTGTCACGGATGTATCAGACCTCCAGGCAACTCTTGGCCATCTAAAGTCTGGAGGATTTCGAAGGTCGGGCACGACGCAATAATATCCGTGTCATAGGTGTACCGGAGACTTCCAACAATCGTCCGGTGGACCTTATGGTCGAGGATCTCATCCTCAATCATCTTGCTCCTTCCGGCCTGAGCAAGTTCTTCGCCGTGGAGCGTGCCCATCGTGTCCCGGGCGGTAGGCCTCGACCAGGCGCTCCCCCGAGGCCTATGATTGCAAAACTTTTTCATTACAGAGACCGGGATGCGATCCTGCAGGCCTCGAGGGTGCACGGCCCAGTCAAATATGAGAATTCCTCCGTCAACCTCTTCCCGGACTTCACCCAACTCGTTCAGAAACAGAGAATGAGCTTTCAGGGGGTGAAGCGCCGTCTTCGAGATCTGGACATCAAATACTCTATGCTTTTCCCTGCCAGGCTTTGTGTGGAATATGAAGATCGGACTCTCTTCTTTGAACGCCCCGACACAGTGAGTGACTGGTTGGATTCCCTGCCGCAACCGGGAGACCGAACTGGGCGTACTGGCGGTGCCGAGGGCGGTGGGCCTCTGCAGGAATAATTCTTGGTCCTCCACTTTGACATTTCCTTCTGTGCTCGGCCAGGTTCTACTTCAATTGTATATTTTGTCTATTAATGTTTCGTCTGGGTGCGGGCGGGGACGGGTCCCTTTCCTCCTCTAGGGTCTTTTTGTAGCATGGGATTGTTAGGGCGACAGGCACACTGCAAGTTGGGGGGCTGTATAGTCCGCAGGGGTGCAGGGTGGGGGGGGTGGCAATGGTGTGGGGGTGGGAGGGTGGCAGTGGTGGATGGGTTGTGTGTTTTTTCTTTTCAAGGCGGTGTTATTGTTTTCTTTCAGTTTCAGGTGTCTGGCTGCGTGCCCGGGGGTTCCAGCTTCTTGTGTTGGGATGGGGGGGGACGGGTTGAAACTGATGTCTTGGAACGTCAACGGATTGGGGGACCGTATCAAACGTGGGGTTGTGTTGCAATATTTGCATCGATTGGCCCCTGATGTGGTATTTCTTCAAGAGACGCACTTGGTGGGAAATGTATGTCATGCTATGAACAGGGGGGGCTACCGACTGGTCGCACACTCTGGCTTCACCACTGGCTCCAGAGGGGTGGGCATCTTACTGCGCTCTTCCCTCCCGCTTGAGATTGACAAAGTTACCCTTGATGATAGAGGGCGCTATGCGTCTTTGACTGGGCGGTGGGAGGGGCAAACTCTTTCCTTGGTTTCGGTTTATGTTCCCCCGGGCCTCCAGACCTCCACTTTCTCTGATGTGGGTCGTATGTTACTTGAACTTCCTGATAGTCTCCTGATTGTGGGTGGGGATTTTAATTCCGTGATCTCTGGCGAGTTAGATCGTTACCCTCCCAGGGCCCTCTCTGCCGCCCAGGCGTGGCTCGGTGGGTTCTTGGACACTTTCGGTCTGGTGGACTGCTGGAGGTTGATACATCCGACACAGAGTCAGTACACAATCCACTCCGGGGCCCACGGGAGTCTTTCCAGACTAGATTATTTTCTAATGCCCGCGGCCCAGACCACCCGGGTCCGGGAGGTTAAGCACCTGGCCCGGGGCATCTCCGATCATTCTCCATTGTGGCTCCTCTTCGACACCGGGATGCGATCCGCCGGGCGGATCGCCCCCATTAACCCCTGGTACTTGCGTGACCCCAAGATTCGCAAGGGTCTCATTAAGTCGCTTGATCAGTATTTTCTGGAGAATGAGGGGTCCGTCTTGTCCTCAGTGTCCCTGTGGGAGGCCTTCAAAACGGTCCTCCGAGGACACGCCCTATCCCTGATCGTGGAGGCCAAGAAAGCTAAGAACGGGGAGGTGGTTGCATTGGAGGCTGAGATATCGGGGTTGGAGGCTGCCTTGGAGATGGGTGTCACTCAGGACGGGCTCCATGCCCTCAGCCTGAAGCAGTTCGAATATAAGTCCCTTGTTACGGATGCTGCTCGGACAATGTATAGGGAACAGCAGGGTAGACTGTATGATGCTGGGGATAAGGCGGGTAAATTGATTGCTTGGCTTGATAAGAAGGAGAGAGTGAATCGAGTGGTCCCCGTGCTTCAGACGTCGGAGGGAGTGAGTGTGACTGACCCTGGTGAGATTGTGGAGTGTTTTGCGGACTACTTCTGTGCTGTGTACTCCCCGGTGTCTACTAGAGATGAGGCTGACTCTCGTCACTTGTTGAAGGATATTGCTTTGCCCTGCTTGTCGGTGGAGGAGCGTGAGCAGATGGATGCCCCACTTTCGGTTGACGAGATTGCAACCGCGATTCGTTCCCTTCGCTCAGGCAAGGCTATGGGCCCCAACGGACTCCCGATTGAACTCTATAAACTGCAACCGGATAAACTTGCGCCATTTCTCCGTCGTATGTTCTCGGAGTCGCTTGAACTCGGCTCTCTCCCTGATGACCAACGCCTGGCCACTATCGTCGTGATTCCCAAGGATGGTAAGCCTCGGGACCGTTGCGCCTCGTATAGGCCTATTTCTCTGCTGAACGCAGAGCCGAAAATCCTTGCCAAAGTTCTTGCGAACCGCCTGCTTACTGTTATTTGCGATCTGGTGCATCCGGACCAATCCGGTTTTATCCCGCACCGGAATACGGCCCTTAACTTGCGGCGCCTACATGGGGTACTTGCAAGGGCGGAATATCTTTCAGAGCCGGCCATCTTGGTTTCCTTGGACGCCACGATGGCCTTTGATACGATAGAATGGCCGTATCTTTGGGCCGCCCTGGCAAAGTTTGGCTTCGGGGCGGGATTTATTAATTGGGTTAAACTCTTATACGCTGCCCCGCTGGCACAGGTGGTCGTTAATGGGAGGGTTTCCCGGCCCTTCGTTCTTGGGAGGGGCACTAGGCAGGGGTGTCCGTTGTCTCCCCTGCTCTTCGCGTTAGCTTTGGAACCGCTCGCTGCTTGGCTCCGTTGGGAACCGTCGATAAGAGGGATCCAGTGGGCCCCTGGCTTCGAGGATCGTGTTTCGTTGTACGCGGACGACATTCTCTTGTACCTCACCTCACCACGTAAGTCACTCAATGTGCTCTTTGACATCCTCACTTCCTTCGGCAAGAACTCTGGTTTGATCATTAACTGGTCCAAATCTTGTGTCTATGCTATATCCGGTGGCTTTCCTCTCTTGCCTTCTCGTTTTCCCATTAAGGCGTCCAGCTCCGGCTTTACGTACCTGGGGGTGTACGTCTCATTGGATCCTGCTGTCCGCTACGAGCATAATCTCCTCTCTCCACTTCGAAGATTGAGGTTAGACGTGGCCCGTTGGCGTAAGCTTCCCTTGTCTCCCCTTGGTCGCGCGGCACTTTTTAAAATGATGTCCCTTCCCCGATTTCTTTACGCACTTCAGAACTCCTTTGATATTATTCCGGCGGCCTACTTCCGGGAAGTGGAGAGCTTACAAAGGAGACTTGTTTGGGGCGGTCGTGCACGTATTGCTCTTGCAAAACTGACTCTCCCCTGGTACGATGGGGGCATCGCGCTCCCGGACATCAGGAGGTACTATTGGGCTTCCCAGCTATCTGCTATTAACCATGCCACGTACTCACCTGGTCCGAATCCGGCTTTCGAAATGGATAGATTTTTGTTGCCTGGCGGCAACTTTAACAGAGCGATTTACTCTCGATCGGCTGGGAGGACCTTAACCGGTCCCACTAAGATTGCAGTACGCTTGTGGAAGGCTGCGAATGTGGCCATGGGCTGGAATGATCGCTTGACGGGCGCGACCCCCTTGTTTGCGTCTGACAGATTGGGAAGCCTCTGGACGACGAAGGGATTCGAGCGTTGGGACACGATTGGCATCAGCAGAGTAGGTGACCTTTGGGTGAAGGGTGCGGTTAAATCCTTCGCTGCGCTGCAGAGTGAGTACGAATTGAGTGAGAGGGAGTTCTTCCGGTACGTTCAGGTTCGCCACGCTTTGCTCTCGGCCATCGGGGCGGGGACTGCAGTCCCTGTGTCTTCGCCACTCGAGGACCGCATACTCGACGGTCACTTGCCCGACAGTACTATTTCCCTTATCTATAAAAAACTAATAAACATTCGGGCGGATCTCCTCGTGCGTCTGCGGGAGGCGTGGATCGGGGATGGGGTGGAACTGGACGACGAGGACTGGCAGTCTGCGCTGTCCTCCCCTAAGGAGGTGGCTATACCCGTGCGTCTCCGTCTTGTCTAGCTTAAAATTCTCCACTTTGTCTACGTGACGGGCCCTCGTTTAGTTCTGATGGGTTTGTCTGAAGACGGGCTCTGTAGGCGCGGCTGTGGGCTCAGCGCCACTTTTCTCCATGTTCTCTGGGAGTGCCGTAAGGTTGCGGAGTATTGGCGCCGGGTGCATGCGGTCATGGAATGTGTCACTGGGGTCGCCCTGTTGCCTGAGGTTCGCCGATGTGTGCTGAACGTGTGGGAGCCTAACGATTATAATGCGGCTCAGACTCGGTGGCCGGCCCTTGGGAACATGGTTGCTAAGAGGGACATCGCACAGCTTTGGGGTTCCCGGCGGCCTCCCACTGTGTCAGTATGGAAGGAGAACATGGACTGGTGCATGTGCAGGGAGAAGACTGTGTATGTGGCCCGGGGCAAGCCGGGGGCGTGGGGTAGAATTTGGAGCCAGTGGAACGCGTACCGTGGGAACATCTGCGCACCCCCCCTCGTGGACTCATCTGATGCTGCCTTGTCCCCCTGATCTTGAGGTTCCCGGACTATTGCATTTCACCTGTAGATGGTTGTGGCTCTCCCGTCGCCCCCACCTCACCCTTGATCATCCTCATTGACCACCCGAGGGTGGAGTTGGTACTGTGTGGTCCCCCAGCCGTGGTTAGACGCCTCCTTTTCGATGATTTCTGCCTTGTCTTTTGGTGTTATTTTATTTTTCCTTTTTGTTTGTATTCCTAAAATTTATGTCTCCGGATAACTTCTGAGGTGCACTCAGTACTCTGTCAATTCGGCTGAGCCCCAGGGGGCCCATTGCTTCCTTGATGTTGTTGAACATGTACATATTAGCGGCCGGCCCTGGTGGTTGTAGGCCCGTGTTTGTATTGATTTTTATGTGCAATAAAGGTTTTTCAAAAAAAAAAAAAAGACTGCAGATATGTGTGTAAGAGTACATCTTTGGTAAAGGTCAATTAGAGTTTTTTACATGTAGGAACTACCTCACAGATTACAAGATTGAAAGGAAAATCTACCCTGTTGATTTCTAATGTGTTAACATTTGCCTCTCATTTGTGAGATAGTGATTTCTGCTGAGTGCTAACCATCACATTTGAACAAAACAAGCTGGCCCTTTCCTGAAAGTGCAAGTTTTACAGAACAACAGCAACACAAATAAAATCTCTGACAACAATTCCTCTGTCCACACAGACTCATGCTGTGATTCTAGGCAGAAACGATATTTCATTTGGCAATTTGAAAGCACATTTAGTACTGTGGATGGAGCAAGTGATAATTACTGAGACAGCCTGACACATTTCCCTTATATTTTAGAGAGGCAAAAAAGAGCACATGTCCTAATAGCTACTTGAGACCATCAGCATGTGTTACAGGGTGAGTGATTAGAGTAGAGCAAAGGAAATGAGCCTTGATGACGTTGAATGTGTTTGCGTTACACACTGCTATCTGAAATACAACACAGAGCTGAGTATTATGCATGGGAGTATAGGAGAAGCTGCTGCATGTGTGCAAACAGTGTGTTTCTGGTGACTGTGTATTGTCAGTTGCAAGAGAAATCTGCATGGAGACTTTTACAAGTGCATGAAGACTGCAGATATGTGTGTAAGAGTACATCTTTGGCAAAGGTCAATTAGAGTTTTTTACATGTAGGAACTACCTCACAGATTGCAAGATTGAAAGGAAAATCTACCCTGTTGATTTCTAATGTGTTAACATTTGCCTCTCATTTGTGAGATAGTGATTTCTGCTGAGTGCTAACCATCACATTTGAACAAAACAAGCTGGCCCTTTCCTGAAAGTGCAAGTTTCACAGAACAACAGCAACACAAATAAAATCTCTGACAACAATTCCTCTGTCCACACAGACTCATGCTGTGATTCTAGGCAGAAAACGATATTTCATTTGGCAATTTGAAAGCACATTTAGTACTGTGGATGGAGCAAGTGATAATTACTGAGACAGCCTGACACATTTCCCTTATATTTTAGAGAGGCAAAAAAGAGCACATGTCCTAATAGCTACTTGAGACCATCAGCATGTGTTACAGGGTGAGTGATTAGAGTAGAGCAAAGGAAATGAGCCTTGATGGCGTTGAAAGTGTTTGCGTTACACACTGCTATCTGAAATACAACACAGAGCTGAGTATTATGCATGGGAGTATAGGAGAAGCTGCTGCATGTGTGCAAACAGTGTGTTTCTGGTGACTGTGTATTGTCAGTTGCAAGAGAAATCTGCATGGAGACTTTTACAAGTGCATGAAGACTGCAGATATGTGTGTAAGAGTACATCTTTGGTAAAGGTCAATTAGAGTTACATGTAGGAACTACCTCACAGATTACAAGATTGAAAGGAAAATCTACCCTGTTGATTTCTAATGTGTTAACATTTGCCTCTCATTTGTGAGATAGTGATTTCTGCTGAGTGCTAACCATCACATTTGAACAAAACAAGCTGGCCCTTTCCTGAAAGTGCAAGTTTCACAGAACAACAGCAACACAAATAAAATCTCTGACAACAATTCCTCTGTCCACACAGACTCATGCTGTGATTCTAGGCAGAAAACTATAGCTGAGTACTAACCAACACATTTGAACAAAACAAGCTGCCCCTTTCCTACAAGTGCAAGGGTAATAGAGCAAGACCAACACGAATTAAATCTCTGATAACAATTCCTGTGTGCACACTGTGTCATGGTGTGATTCTAGGCAGAAAACAGAATTCCTGGGTGATAGCAGTACACCTTAACTTATAGTGAAGACATACTCCATAATATCTAACATGTTCAAGGCACTTAAATATCTTCCTTAACATAAAATGTAAAACACCACTTTTAAAGTGGTTGGAAAATGTACCATGCAATTTTCAAATGTGTTTCCATATGCCTCTTTTTTGTGAGTAACTAATTTCTGCTGAATGCTAACCATCACACTTTAAGCAAACAAACTGCCGCTTTTGTGCGAGTGCAAGGCTAACAGAACAACAGCAACGCAAATTAAATATCTGACAACAAATCCTGTGTGCAGACACACTCATGATGTGATTCTAGGCACAAAACAGTATTCCTCAGTGATACCACTACACCTTAACTTACAGTGAAAACATACTCCATAATATCTTACTAGTTCAAGACAGTTAAATTTCTCCTAAATCACAAAATGTAAAACACAACTTTAAACCAAGAATGACAATTCTATTATTTATATCAAAATACACCACATACTTCCCCTCTCAAACTCATAACTCACCATTAAAATTAATTAGTTGAGAAAGAAATGTGGCACTCAAACAGCAGATTATCAGAGCCAGAATCTCAGAGCTGTACACCTCTCTCCTCTCTCCACAACCAGTAAATGGCAATTTTTCCCTCTCTTTTTTCCCACATATACATGTTAATGTAAAATCACAGTCCTTCCCACATTTTTTCAAATGGAATCACACATTTCTATTGGTTGCAACTTTCAACCCCTTTCCAAATCATCCCTTCCCCCAACATGACTTCTGCCTGCTACCATAGCAACAGCTCATGGAACACAGGTGTGAGCAGAGAGGTCAGAAGTTCAGCACACAATGTTCCAAATCCAAAGAGCAAGAGTGCTTGACTTTTCAAACCTAACAGTAAATCCAAAGTAATGTTCAGTGAGAACACATTTTTCTGTACCAATCCAAAACATGCTTTTAAAAATTTAAACATACAGCCTAGTTTTAACTGTAAAATGGTTTGAGTCAACCAATGAGTTCTTTTTATTAAAAAAAAGTATGTATGCCTCCATTTTTCAACTGTCTTTCTTTTCATATTGCCATTCTACTGAAAGACACCTCCTGAGTGCATCCTGTTCTCCTTGGAAGATGTTTACAGTGTGGATTGTAGGTCATAGCTATGTCTTCTGGAGTGAAAAGTATGCAGAAAAAAGAGGTATTTTCAAAGACCTTGCTTTGCCAAATGTAGACATTAAATGGATTGGTCAGAGAGGGTTAAAGTGGCACCAATTAATGCCTTTGGTGAAAACCTTTCTACATCTCCCACAGCCTAACCTTATTATTGTGCACTGTGGTGGAAATTACCTAGGCACTTTAACTGGGGTAGGTCTGGAAATGCTTATTAAGGACACCTTTCTGCAAATGATGTCACTTTTTCCACAAACTGCCTTTGTATATTCTAATATATGCCAAAGGCAAAAGTGGAACTGGTCCAACCAATTTTTTCCGCAGATTGACAAAGCAAGAAAGCACGTCAATAAGTCTGTTTCTGCTTTCCTCAGAGACTATGGTATGGGTTCTTTATACCACAACAACTTGCGTTACAACATGCAAGACATTTATAGAGGAGACGGTGTACATTTCAATGATGAAGGGAACAGAGTCTTCCTCTTGAACTTTAGATTCTGCATCGGTACTTACTTGTAGGTACCGAAAAACACTCAATAAACACAAGGGCTCTTTTTAGAGCCACCTAATATCTAAACACTTAAACGTGATTTTTAATTCTATGTTTTTGAATGCGCACCTCGCGATGTTTTTAAAAAAAATTAAAATCTATTTTTTTTGCCCTTCGTGGTCTTACTGTGACCCCCTTACAATGGCTAGGGGGTCAAGAACTCCCTACCCTGCCCCCTATTCATGGTCTCCACCTTTCCTTTTCAGTGCGACACACAAAATGGTGGCCGACACTTCCTGATTTCGACCGATTCGAATGTTTACTGACATCTAACAACCAATCAGAATTACGCTCGCGCACGGCAGGGTGGGCGCACAGGGCTTGCACTGTGCGCGGACCCTGCGCGCGTATAGATATTGATATGCTTTTAAATGCTATTATCTCAGGAAATACTGAACAGGTTTACACAAAAGGCACTTCCTTGAACTTATGGCTACCTCTCTGCCAAATTTCAAGTAATTCTGTTCAGCCGTTCGGGCTGTAGCTGTGTCTAAAGGTCCTATGGGAAAATGCATGGGGAAAACGCGTTTTGGGACCCCCCCTTTTTCTCGGCCCCCGCTAGACGAATAACCCCGAGACTTTCAGGGTAGGAGCTGAACGGAGCGCCCCATTAGTTTTGAAAATTTCACGAGGATTCGTCAACCGGCGCCAAAGTTATTCAAAATAGAATTTTGAGATTTCCTATGGAAACACGGTCCTAACTATAACTATCTACTGGCGACCGCCAGTAGATAATATATATATATATATATATATATATATATATATATATATATATATATATATATATATATATATATATATATATATATATATATATATATATATTATACTGGCGGTTGCCAGTAGATAGTTATAGTTAGAACCTTGTTTCCATAGGAAGCAGATCAGCTCCTATCTTGAAAGTTTGGGGGTGATTTGTCAAGGGGGGACTGAGAAAAAAAGGGGGTTTCAAAACGTGTTTTCTCCATGCAATTTCCATAGGAAACTTTAGACAAGGCTACAGGTCAAACTGCTGAATGGAATTACGCCAATTTTGGCAGGGAGAAAGGTCTTGGTCCAGAAAGCACGCTTTTGTTGAAATGGTGTAACTCCGTTCAGTAGTTTTCGAGATATTAAAGGAAAAAATATATATATATCCGGGCGGAGCCTAACTCCCGAGCACGAGCTTGCCTCTGATTGGCTGCTAACACTTCAAACCAGGAAATGTTAGCAGCCATCTTGTGCCTCGCATCGAGTGAAAATAAAACAAAGGTCCGGGGGCAATTTAATATACCGGAGCTCTGTCTGTGTGAGATACCTCTTTCACGGTCTCTCTCCCCACATCACCAGCTCGCAGCTATGCCTTTAGAAGCCAGTCCGTCGGCTCGCAGCTCTCTACCTCTGCGAGCTAGTACGCTGCTGCGTCGGCTCGCAGCTCTCTACCTCTGCGAGCCAGTACACTGCTGTGCCTTTGCGAGTGGACGGCCGGTAGCTCTCCCTCTGCGAGTCAAGCCCACGGGCCGCAGCTCTCCCTCTGCGAGCCTGGGTGCGAACTGTTGAAATTAGAAACTGTTGGCAGCCATTTTGTGATTCAGTCCACGACAGCTCGCATCTCCCCGTCTACAAGACATCGAGTCCATGGTTCTACCTCTGCGAGGCAACTCTGAAAACGTACTGGAGCTCTGTCTGTGCGAGATACCCCTTTCACACTCCCTGTCCCCACATCAGCAGCTAGCAGCTATGCCTTTAGAAGCTAGTCCGTCGGCTCGCAGCTCTGCTTCTGCGAGCCGTCGGGCCCGCAGCTCTACCTCTGCCCATTAGCTCGTAGCTGTGTGTCTGCTAGCAGGCCCATCGGCCCGTTACTCTCTCTGTACGAGTTAGACCACAGCTCTCTGAAGCATAGCCCCCAACAACTTTCTCGGGCCCGCAGCTCTCCAAGACTGGAAATATACCGCAGATACCGCCTTCACGCTCCCTCTCGCCACATCACTGTCCCGCAGCTATCCCTTTGCAAGCCGACGGCCCGCACCTTTTCCTATACCAGTCGACCTAGAGCTGTTCCTCTGCGAGCCGGGCTGCAGCTCTCCCTCTGTGAGCTGACGGGCCGCAGCTCTCCCTCTACGAACCAGCCAGTCGGCTTGCAGCTCTTCCTCTACGAGCCAGTCTGCCGGCTCGTAAGTCTCTGTCTGCAAACCACCGGTCGGCTCTCAGCTCTTCGTCTGCGACCCAGCCCATTAGCTCGTAGCTGTGTGTCTTCTAGCAGGCCCATCGGCCCGTTGCTCTCCCTCTAGGAGTCAGACCACAGCTCTCTGAAGCATAGCCTCCAACAACTTTCTCACACATAAGCCCCCAAAAGAAAGGGAATTGACAACACCCATACACTCCCTTTCCACACACAAAAAGAGGTGCAAAAGAGAACACACCACAACAAAACCCGTAGTCAACGCGGGTCATCGACCCATGCCGTAAGAGAAGCAGGAAAGGTAGGAGAAAAACACAATAAAATGCTCAGCAGAAACGGAAAAGCTGAAGGTGAAGCGACATTTATCTACCAAGCACACAAAAGTGGTAGATACGAGTGACTCAAAAACATAGTCAACTCTAACCAATGCCCACAAGGGAGACAAACCTAAGTCCACCCACAACCACAAAAAATAGTGGTAGGCTCCAAAACATAGTTTCCTCTCACATACACAGCCCCAACAGTGAGAGGTAAGCACACTGCCACAACAACCACAAGGGGTCAATTATGAAACATTGCACACAAAGGTAACACACCAATGTCACTCATAACCATGAAAATAGTGGTAGGCTAGAGAGGCTCAGAACCTAAGAGCCAGCTCGTACACACACTCCCAACAGAGTGATACACACACTCTCAGAACAACAACAGGGGATGACCACGAGGGACTTGATGTGTAAAATTGAACTCGACCACACATACTCAGGCGGTAACAAAGAGTGACCTAACACCAAGGATCGACTCAAACGCACCACCCACAGGGTGACGTACCCACGACACCCACACAGATCTTAACCTGAAATAAAGTTATCTAAAGATACTACTTGGAGTGGACCTACTTTTGATTACAACACTCTCCCTCTGCGAGCAAGTACGCTGCTGTGCCTTTGCGAGCCATCTCGCTGCTCTCCCTCTGCGAACTGAGCCCACGGGCTGCAGCTCTCCCTCTGCGAAACTGCCCGATGGCCCACAGGTCTTTCTCTGCTAGCCGGACCGCAGCTGTCACTCTGCTAGCCGATATTGGGAATGTAAGGCCTTGTGTTTATTAGTTGGAGTTATATGTAAGTGCGGATGCACAGCTTCAGGTTATTCAGAAGAACTCGGTTTCCCTCATCTGTCAAGTGTACTCCATCACTTCTGTAGATATGAGCCATATCAAAACGTATGTTGTTGTTGTAGATCAACCCCATTCTATGGTCTCTGAGGTATGCAGACACAGCTTTGTTGACATTCTTCCTAGATTTTTCTATCTTATGACAAAATTGGTTTGACCATTTCCACTTCTGTCCGTGACAAGCAGGGAAAAGCAGCGTACATGCAGGCATCTGTTCGAAAAGTAGGAAATGTCATGTTTGTGAACCATCGATGCATGTAGAAACATAACTCACATTGTGTGTCTCTTCCAAACACAGGTGGTGCTGGGCACCCAGCACCAAATGATGAGGATAACCAGTCCCAGACTCTGGCGGACACTGAGCTCTCTGGTCTGACTCTCTCTCTGTCCTCTTCGGATGACGACGACCAACCTGGCCCCTCCGGTGTGAGCAATCATGCAGCACCAGCAGCATCAACATCTGCACCCCCTGTACCCATGCCTCCAGCATCTGGACACCGACAGCGCACCCCCACCAACACGGACAGACCAAGACCAATCAACACCCACAGCACAGGGACACAGGACCCCCCGAAAGCTACAGCAAACACCACCAGCAACACCACCCAAGGGGTCCCAGTGTCACCTGTGTGTCGCACCGATGGTCCTGCCCGTGTGGAGAGGGGTGGTGGGAGGAGTGGGAGGCACAGGGCGCGCCTTGCAGAGGGGTCTGGACTGCATGATGACCCCCATCTGGCACGCATCTTAGATGCGTACCAGGATAGCACTGGAGGATTTGGCCAGGTCGTGGGGATCCTCAAGGACATGCAACACGAGCAGGTCGCCCACCATGCCCGCATGGAGGCCAAGTGGGATGACATTACTGCTGTGCATCGGGCCATACTCCAATGCCTCCGCCAGATCAACACCAACCTGTCCACACCCCCCTGTGTGGCCACAACATCTGTCGCAACACCATCTGCCAGCGCCACAGGGAGGGAGGAGGACTCTCACGGAGAGTCCCCTGCACCGCAGAGGCCTGCACATGAGGATCCCCCCTGGAAGAAGAGGGGTCGTCCGAAGAAGGACATGTGAGAGGCAGATGTCCCAGCACATCCCCAGGGCCTCTAAACCTGTTCTGGACAATGTCCTTTTTGCGCAACCCGTTCACCTTGTCCAATCGCACACAACTCGCCCACATGACATGGAGGGTTCATGTTGGGCCAATGTATCAGATGACTGTGGACTTTACTCTGGACATTTCATTTACCAGCACTTCCAACTCCAATGTGAACTTTGGCTTCCCAAACCAATGTACAGCACCCACCATCCTGTGCACTTCCCTCACACATGTTTGTAAATAAACTCACCAGTACACCGTACTTACCTCTGTTGTGATTCCAACTTGTCATCTTCAGGGAGTTGTCGATCTGCTACACAACACAGTGCATGCCAAATACTGCAACAATGTTTGTTTGTTTTGAATAAGCTTTATTTCGATACATGGATATCATAAAAGCACAAACAATTATAAAAATGTTGGCAATCATAAAAACAAAGATTTAGAAGTAACAGCATCGCCAAGGTTCCTGGGCAGATAAAATTTAAAACACATGTAAACATAATAAATAGGACAATTGAGTTAAAAAGATATAACAGAGTAATTAAACTGCATTACATTTGAACTGCGAGACGTTTAGATCTTAGAATCCAGGCCCACCTTAAAAACTTGGAGAGTGCACAAACATAGAGGGTTCTGGTATCTGATCTAAGGATACGCAAGGCTTGATTATAGTCTCTGATCCCCATGTTTCTGCACAAAGGTTTAAGCCAGAAAGACCTTGGGTGTTTATATTCCGGACAAGCAAATAAAATGTGTGCTATTGATTCGGGCTTGGTCTCGCAGAAAGGACAGAAAGGCGATGTTTGTAGAGGAGGTTTCCAGCGCGCGGTCAACTCACGCACTGGAAGAGTGCCCACCCTAAATTTAAAATAAAGTGCGCGATCAAAGGGTTTCTGAATAGTATCGAGATAAGGCTCAAAGCGCACTTCTTCTTTGAGCCTTAGGAATTCCATGGTGCATCTAGCACCATGGGAACTTGAGTTCCTCCTCGCGGTGACCCATCTCCAATAGATTAACTTCAATTCAGGTTTGGGAGGGGAAGTTCTATTTACCCAGGCATCCTTTAGGCCAAGATCAAACAGTAAGGACTTAACATCCCTTAACCACTTGATCTTATGCCAACACGACATGGAAAGAATTTCGGACAAACCCTCAGCATACTTCGCGAGTTCCGGGGTACGCCAGAGGCGGGCCCAAAGAAGGAGAGGGCGAACTCTTGCCGAATCCTTCAGAGCCTGGCACCCTAAATCCATCAGCAGGGGAGTGACAGGTGTGCTCTGAGGGAGTGCCATCAATTCTTTAAGGAAGGTCGACTCGGATTTAGCGAGCTGATCAACATTATTCATACCCCATAGTTCAGCTCCATAGAGTGCTGAGCTTACACCTCTAGCTTTATATATCGTAAGGGCGGGAGCTATTGGTCTAGAGGAGGAAGAACGATGCTCTCTAAGGAGGGCTCCAGTAATCCGCTTGTGATTTAGGAGCATCTTGTGTATGTGTGATGACCACTGCATTTTGTCGGAAATACGGATGCCCAAATAGTCAAATTCTTTTACCCTTTCCAAAATGGCTGAGTTTAGTATAGGGGGCCGACCTAACTTCTTTGGTGGGTTCAGAATCAGGTATTTAGTTTTAGAGGAGTTTATTATAAGCCCTCTATTAGTACAAAAGGATTGGAAACTGTTCAGTAGGGTTTGGAGACCCATAGGTGTTTTGGATATTAGGAGAGTATCATCAGCGAACAGGAGAGTTGGAATACGTTCGCCCGCCAGGGATGGTGCATCAGAGGGAACTTGTACCAAATGCTCCACTACACCATTCACATAAAGTGAAAATAGAGTAGGGGCAAGAACACATCCCTGGCGGACGCCCCTGTTCACTGAAATTCTCTCTGTTTTTTGGCCTTGGGAACCCCAGCGTACCTGTGCAAAATTCCCCTCATGTAATTTATACAGAAGAGCTAGCAGATATGGTGGAATCTTCATAGTAGCAAGGACATTCCAAAGGGTAGAACGGGGGACTAGGTCGAAGGCTGTTTTCAGATCTATAAAGGCAAGGTAAAGACTACCTTTCCCAAGAAAAACAACCTTCCAGTAGATAAGGAGCAGTCTAAAGACTTGCTCTATAGTACCAGTCCCGGTTCTAAAACCCGCCTGGTAGTTCGAGAGGATGTTATTATCACTTATCCAAGATAACATCCTTTCCAGGATCACCTTTCCTACAACCTTCTGAGTTGAATCTATCAGGCTAATAGGGCGGTAGTTTGCCGGGTCATCCCTACCTCCCTTCTTAAAAATTGGAACTACCTCGGCCCCCTTCCAGGAGTCTGGGACCGGTGCTCCATTCATAATGCCATTAATTAAAGCTGAAAGGAGCTTCGCCCATCTTACTGGGTCGAGTCTAAGTATGTCCCCGGGAATACCATCAGGGCCTGCTGCCTTCTGGGGGACAATGGATTTAATGGCATTAATCACTTCCCCTTCACTAAAATGAACAAATGTTGCTAAATCCTTAATGGGGGGAGCCTCCAAACAGGGAGGCTCACCCTCACTCTCAGGGCAAAATGAATAGAGCTTGGAGAAATGGTCAAACCAAGCCGCACCAGAGATGTTACAGGTGATGAGATCTTGATCAGGTCTATTCTTTGTCCTAATAGTGCTCCGAAAGAGGCCAGAATCCCGCTTAAGGGAAGCTTCCTTTAGCGTCTGCCAATATGAGTCTTCCCAAGCCTTTTTAGCGCCAGCCACACTAATCCTATACTCTCTCCTAGCCAGCTGAATCTCAGGAATGACTCTGTTTTTAAGGGCTGCAATTAAGGCCGATTTCTTCAGCCTGCAATCTTTTGAGTACCAGCCTCCAACTGATTTCTGCTTTCCCCCCCCTGCTAGTTGTCTGCCTTTGCCTTATACTAAAAATAAGGACCCCAAATCTTTAATGAGGCCTTGGAAAAGCGTAGAAACCTTGGCATGATAGGTCTCATGGGAGTATATGGAGGCTAACTCTTCTTGTGCGCCAGACAAGATAGATCCAATCGACTGGACTTTCGTCTCATCGAGGATCACTTTGCGCCATTTGAGGCGTCTCTCACAATTAGATGGACATACCTCAAGGGTAGTCATAAGTGGACCAACTGGCAAGATCATGGGGCCAGTGTCTTTCTCCCATAAAGGGTGTATACTTAGGGATAGCTGATTGTGGTCGCTGTCCGCAGACGAGATTACTTCCATGTCTTGGACGAATGGCCATAGTTTGAAATCAAGGAGGATGTAATCGATCCTTGAGGTGTGGCCTGTCCTGTTATAGGTGTGGGCACCATGTTGGTCCGACCGAGTTCTACCATTAGCCGCCCTTAGGCCAAACTCCAGTGTCAAGGAGTTCATAAAAATAACTGACTTTGACCATCTAGTAATAGGGGGCAAAGATAATACTGGAATACCTCTTTTGGCATCGTCCTCCAGAAGCTCTGGGGAATCTAGCACGGAAAGAGGCTCAAAGGAGCAATTGAAGTCTCCTGCAATCAGAACATGAGAGGCCTGGGGACACTTGCGCAATTCCTGTTCAAGGGACATGAGAGTGGATGACAAAGCTCCCCCACTTAAGCCCCTAGCATAAACGTTGAATAAAATAAGAGACTTTTCACCCTGTGGTCCCTTGATAGTAATCCTTAATAGATCTGGGGAAATGTGGTTGGCCTGCTTGACAGTACATCTCAGGGAGATATTAACCCAGATGAGGAGACCGCCAGAGGGGCGGCCTCTCCCAGACGGGGATAAAACGGCCGGTTCAAAAAAGGTAGTGTACCCCACCATATGGTGGGGTACTGTACTCCATGTCTCCTGAAATATACAGATACAATAAGACTCAATTAAAGAATTCCAAGCTGGGAGATCTAATTTGCTCGAAAGGCCAGCAACATTCCAACTTAGGATCTTCAGAGGAAAGTCAATTTTGAGGGGATCGCAGGGGGGTGAAGAAATAATATGATTAGGGACACCCTGTTGACAAGTAAGTTGCGGGGCCAGTGGAGGGACGGCGCAAAGCTGGGGGTATAGACCAGGCTGTGACCTCTGGTTAGAATGATAAAATGGAGATGGATTAGAAGAGAAATCCGCAGACAGTGCGAGGGGGGTCGTCATTGCGTTATTAGAAGTCTCCCCTGGGGAAAAACAGAGATCAGCCATAGGCAGGGTTCCATGTCAGTATGAGTCATTCTGGAAATGTGGTTCTCTATGTCTATTAAAAGAAGGAATAGCAAGGTCAGTAACTCTAGTCAGCTGATCCCCATCATAGCACCCTTCATACGCTGTATGGGAAAGAAACCGTGAGTGCTGGGAGTAAGAAAAGTCTGAATAAAATTGGCTTAGATCGTAACAGCCTATGCCATTCTGAACGGGGCCAGCATGATGATTACAAATAAACCTTGGGACCCTTGGGTCTCTAAAATTTACAAGGATACAGTCCCCAGATACATTTTTGCATCTATTACCCACCCAAGAGACTCTTCTGACGTAGAGAACATGGCCATCCAAATGCCTCGGGAGCGGCCTGTTATTGTTCAGCCAGTATGTTGTTTTATTTTTCAGTTCAGAGAAGGATTCACGTTTGCCAGCTTTAAGATGGGGAACTCCCACTAAGACAACCACGTAAGGCAAACACTCGGGTGGTAAATTAATTTGTGGCAAAACTTGCTGAGTGCTGGCGGAATTGACATTCGAGGGGGCAAGAGCAGGGTTCACATCAGGAGGTATATGTTGATGCGTAGTGGGCTCCATCTCGTGAGACAATGCTCCTGCACTCGCACAACGTGGTACCGGACCATAAACCAGAGCTTCTTTATTCTTTGGTTTGCAAATCCGAGAAAGGGAAGATGGTACTGATTTATGGGGTGCAGTGGATGGTACATTCTTGGGCCTAGTGGTTGGGATGGTATTAGAATTTGGCAGGATAGGCGGGGAGATAAGCTCACTTGACGCCATCATTGTTGGTTGACCACTGTCACAGTTGTCATGACCAATCTTCGCATGCAACTTGATCAGAGATTTAAGGGAGAAGAAATTATCTAGGGAGGCCTGTTCAAACCTCTCAAGCCTCTCAGACAGAGTCCTCACCCTTTCGGTCAGAGGGAGCATAAAGGATTTAAAAAGAAGTTCTATTTGATCAATTATAGGAGATTGGGACTCGTGGCCAAGAGCACCTAAGTTGGAAGATAGGTGTTCTGCAGATGAAAAGTCAAGGGCTGAGTTAGTAGAAAGCCTAGGCGATAGGTGATTTCTCTGGGGGCAAGAGGAAAAAGGAACTGCACGTCCAGAGTTGGTATTATTGTTATTACATGGCTTAGATTTTTGTTTCTTGGAAACTTTTTGGGGGTCCCCTTTATGGCCACTACCCACTCTTTTCCTTTTACTAGGAACAACTTTTGGTCCTACAGCAATAGGGGCCTCAAGAGGAGAGACAAGAGCGTGACCTGTTACTGGGTTAGCTGACGGCACAGGGGGAGCTGGGTGAGCTACCTGCATGGGAAAGCAAGAAGAATCTAAATGGAGGGGAGGACCGTTAGTAGCCGAACTGTTGGTAATTACGTCTCCGCTAGGCTCCACAGGCTCCACAGACTGCGTAAGACATGGACTAGGTGTAATAATCTGTGTAGGTCCTAACACGGGGGAGGCTGCTAGGGCTATGTTACCCAGTGACGACCTCTTAGTATACAACGGGTCAAGTGATAGGCGCCGTTCCGTGATGGCAATTTCCTTTTCTAACACAGAGCAAGCACGTATAATAAAATGGTCTAAAGTGCCACTAACAGTACGATCACCAACCCCACCTCCCTTTCCTGAACGTGTGGACATAGCCATAAAAGCAGGAGAAGTGATCAGGATTACACACAAAACACAAATGTCTATTGTAGCGCTCTGTGCCAGTAGTTTTTACCAGAGTCAGCGTGAACTTCAAAAGAACCAAAGGAGATGACTCAGCCGTGTAAGCACTGGGTATGTTAACACACACCGGTATACAAAAGTCTCGAACAGTGACAACAAACAGGCTTTACCTTGACCAGCAAAATGCAGATGTAAGGGGGAAAGGCCCAGCCCGGCCTCCTCCGGCCCTGGACGGCCACAGACGGCCCGCCCTTTGCCCGGGCTTAGCCCGCGCGCGGTCCCGCGTCGCGGGGGGGCGGTGTTACTTTTAAAGCGCCTTCGGGCGCGAAATCGTGGTGTCCGCCTCCGGATGTTACTGCAAAGGAGTCTGGATGCCGTAGTCCAACAGAACCTCCACACAGCGGTCGCCGGCAATCCAAGAGCGACAGCGGGAGGAAAAGGAAGCTAGCGAGGACACACCAGCCCCCTAAAAAGCGCCACAGGTAGGGAGAGCACCACCAGCTGAAACAAGCAGATTTGCGAGCAGGGAGACCCGCTCTGCCGGGGGCGGTGTTACTTTTAAAGCGCCTTCGGGCGCGAAATCATGGTGTCCGCCTCCGGATGTTACTGCAAAGGAGTCTGGATGCCGTAGTCCAACAGAACCTCCACGCAGCGGTCGCCGGCAATCCAAGAGCGACAGCGGGAGGAAAAGGAAGCTAGCGAGGACACACCAGCCCCCTAAAAAGCGCCACAGGTAGGGAGAGCACCACCAGCTGAAACAAGCAGATTTGCGAGCAGGGAGACTGCAACAATGTGACCAAAGCAAGGTGAGTCATGGTGATGTGACACATGTGAGGGAGACACACCACTATGGCAACACAAAACATACTCACCATGGCCATGTTACTCATCACACACAATGATGTTGACCTGAAACGCATTGGCATGCACAGACACAACACCAACCCCAGTCAGTGGTAACAAGTCCGCAGGTGAAGTAAGCAGATGTCACTCAGAAGTGGGAAGACAGACAATCGTACATAACAAAGCGTAGCACAGGTTCATTACACATCAGCAACACGTTTATTCCACAATAGTTGCACGGTAATTCTACATAACAGTGGACACACGCTCTCAATGTGTCGGAGAATGGAAGTCCAGGGATGTGTGGTACATCAGTTGATGGGAATTGGCAACTTCCACACTGGTGTTGGCTTCTGGGTGGTGTTGACCACACAACTGGCAAATTACCCTGGGAAGGACAGACAAGATACAGTCAAAAGCACAGAAGAACAGGAGAGAAATGCAATACACATGCACAAAACATGTTGCAAGACACCTACACGAACACTAGTTAGCAGTACTACCCTATTGTGGAGTACACACCACCTGAATGGACACATCACAGCACGCATCCAGTCAAGTGGCACAAAGACACACTCAGATAGCAACAGAGCTGGCACAACACATTCCAGGCTACCTCCATACATTCACATAACAACCCTGGAAACTCACATTCAGGTGAAGAAGTTGTTGATGAGCTGTGAGCGGACGTCACTCTCATCCTCATCATCACTGGCATCTTGGCCCAGGCCGGGATCCTCCACAAGTGCTGGAGGTTGGTCATTGTCATCCTGGATGGATGAGAGGCACCTCCTTCCGCACTGCCATGTTGTGCAGCATGCAGCAGACAAGGATTATTTTGTACACCTTTGCAGGCTCATATGGGGGGCCCCTCCGTTCTTGTCCAGGCAGCGAAAGCGGCTTTTCAGGAGGCCAAATGTCCACTCAATCACCCTCCTGCTCCGACCATGTGCCTCATTGTAGCGCAGCTCGACTGGTGTCACAGGGTTCCTGAGGGGTGTCAGCAACCACGGCATGTTGGGGTATCCGGAGTCACCTACACACACAAAAATGAACAAGTAGATGAGTTTGGTAGGAGTGTGGAATACAACAATGACAAACACAAACAATGAGAAACATTCAGTACACACCGACAAGCCAGGCATGCTGAGCTCGCATCTGTGACATCAGCGTTGCAATGCGACTACTCATAATGTAGGTATCGTGTGCAGAACCAGGGAACCGTGCACACACATGTGTGATCGACATGTGTGATCGACATGTAAGCAAGACAGACCACCAGAGCATTGATCAAATGGTAGTGCTTCCTGTTACGGTATGCCTGCTCATGTGCCTGTGGTGGTATCAGGGCAACATGTGTCCCATCAATAGATCTGATGACGTTCTGCATCCTCCCCAGTGTATAAAAGGCATCTTTTATTTCAGGGAGTTCAGCTGGGCAAGGGAACTTGATATACAGGTCTAGGAATTGCAACATCCCCTCCAAGACATCGCGTAACACCCGACTAAACATCGTTTGCGACATCCCACGAGCAGTAGCCACAGTGTACTGGAAGGTACCAGTAGCAAAGAAGTGCAGGGCTGCCATCACCTTCACCTCTGGGGTCAGTGCTGTAGGGTATGTCCGGCCAGGTAGCAGATGTGGCGCCAACTGCTCCGCCAACTCCGCAATCAGTGGCCTGGTGAAGCGGTACCGTCTGATGCAGTCGCGTTCCTGCATGGTTGCAAGGTCTGGGAACGGCCAATGGACAGCTGGTGACCTGCAGTACAGAGATGCACAAAGGAAGATTGTCAGTTCATCCACCCATGTGGCCATGAATACGATCAATACCACATGCTAGATCATGACATTACACAATGTACTGAGGTGTGTGCTGTTTGGCATGGACACATATGTCACCTACAAGACCACCACCTCACATCTCAATTCCACATGTCCACATGAGTCCCATGTAGTGCAATGGCCAATCATCTGGCTGTGTCACCCAACCTATGTGCTGCTGCAACGTTCCAAACACACACCACAGTGACAAGTGAGGCCTCATGTCTCCCAGGCATCACAGATCTTTGCCATGCAGAAACCCAGGGTCCCTGTATTGCCACATCAACACAGCAATGGACATGGCGTAGCACGTACACACCACAAGGCAAGCGTAAGTCCCACAGGTAGTGGCCACTGTTGTTCCTGCCGGCCCTACATGTACGTCTCTTAGACACAGACCCCATCAAGGGTGATGCATATACCACATGGATGTGGAGACTGTCACCCATTGGGCACATTTGATCAGACACATCTGAGACACAACATGCACACAGACTGTGGGTGCACCTCAATATTGTGGCTACAGGTCTCACTGTGACGTACATGCCATCACCCCCAGGACTCAGGGGGTATGTGACATGTCCTAAACATATCCAACCTGACACTGTGTCCGTGACTCATGCCCATTACTGTACAATTGCACATCACAGTGGTAATGTGCACAACACACAAAGGATTCTGCCCCAATGTACACGTGCACAGCCTGGGAGTGGCTGCACAAAGTGCCAGCCAGAAAAACAGATGTGCCCCCCCAAACACCCAGGGAATGCAGCCTTACATGCCATGGGACACTGTGTGGCCAATGCTGTACTGTGGTAGGTGTGCACAGGTGTCCCTGGCCAGTATATGTGTGTTGCATCCGTATAATAGTCAGACCAATGAGGTCCGGCGCAGGTGACAATGCGTACGCCTTGCACGGGTCATGTTCGAGCCGTGCGTACGCTTTGTCATTGAATGCAATGAGGTCTGACGCGGGTGACAATGCGTGCGCATTGCACGGGTCATGTCCGAGCGGTGCGTACGCTTTGTCATTGAATGCAATGAGGTCCGACGCGGGTGACAATGCGTACGCATTGCACGGGTCATGTCCGAGCCGTGCGTATGCTTTGTCATTGAATGCAATAAGGTCCGATGCGGGTGACAATGCGTACGCATTGCACGGGTCATGTCCGAGTCGTGCGTACGCTTTGTCATTGAATCATATGGAGACGGGTGCATGTGTATATTCAAAATACGCATTGTACAGTCAGTTGAACGAGCCAGGCGCACCCATTGGCTCTGGTCTGTCATGGAGACGGATGCGGATTCAAAACCTGTACGAGTTGTGCACTGGAAATTCAGTTGGATGCCTACAACAATGTTGCAATTTCAAGTCTTCCATGAAGGTGATGATTTGAACGATGCGGAAGGCGTGTATGAGTCGTACATTTAAATGGATTGGCCAGATTCATAGAATGCAACCATGTTGGACCTATCACTTGGGACACATGGCACAGAGTCTGCCTCTGCAGCACAGATTTAAGGCTGGCTAGCCCCCAGGGAGCTCACTTGCCTGCACTACATGCTACTGGACCACATCCCTGCTACCACTGCTGCTGTCTCTGCATCCTCTGGCTCCTGCTATGGCACGTACTCTGGAGAGGGCCCCAGCCTTCTCTGAGGAGGAGAACCAGGCCCTGCTGGACGGGCTCCTTCCACAGTACAGCAAGCTCTATCGGAAACCAGGGGAGCAGGTGAGTGTGCAGTCCACTGCCTTCCTAATCATGCATGTTGTCTGACTAGCAGTACTAGCAGTGTGTACACCAGTGGCAAGCATTCTCACTGACTACTTTCATCACCCAAAGTGAGTAGGTACATGTAATGAATAGGTTTCCTGCTGCTAAAGTGCATTAGTACAAGCTTAAACTATGCAGGCATTGTTAACATGGCAGACATGCAGGTGATTTGTCCTTCCCCATGGTTGCACTACCTGTGTAATTCATTTCCCTTTGTGATGATGACATGTATATCCAAATGTGTGCTCCACAAATCTGGGGCATGTGTGTTAATGTACTTTTCACTTTGTCATCCTCACAGGTTGATGCCCACCAGAAGCAGGAGATCTGGCTGACCATCGCCCGGGCTGTTCGTTCGGTGGGGGTCTACAAGCGCCGGATCCGCAACTGCCAGAAGAGGTGGCAGGACCTTTGGGGCTGGACCCAGAGGATAGCTAGAGTCCAGCTGAAGCTGTCACCTCCACGCAGGAGGGGCGGACACCAGACTCTGACTCCCCACATGCTCCGGATACTGGCGGTGGTCTTCCCCGACCTGGATAGGCAGCTGAAGGCCAGACAGCAGCAGGAAGGGGGTAAGTCCATGCCTGATCTGTGTACTATGTCTGACATGCTAATAGCAGTCTTTTGGCCTGGTCACACTTCCACATTACGTAGGTCTTGTAGTCCAATACTCATGTCCCTCAATTGTGTGATGCACCCTCCTCATCTGTTCCACAGGTGTGGCCCCTACAGTCTGTTGCTTGTGTCACCAGGGCACTGTGTCCCTGAAGTCAGCTATGCTTCAGCTACCGGTCAGCATCTGTTCCTGTGACTCTCTTGTGTGTTTCATGGGTGGGTCAAATGTTTACACAATGCCTGAGATCTGACATGTGATATGTGTGTGCCCTTGAGATGTGTTCCAATTGCTGGTCTGCCTCGCAACATGTGGCTGGGGTGTTCCAAACAAACCCATGCAGCAGGGGACTCCAATTTTTGGGCTTCAGGAGCATGTATATCGAGTATGTCACACTTGCTTAGCCACCTGACTACTGTCCAGGGCTAAGCACTGTTTCACGTAGACCTTGCCAGTCATGCCTCCTCAAGGGCATTTAGAAACACTCTGTAATCCCACTCCTGTGTATGAAATTGCAGGTTGTGCTTAGTGACATGTGCCCTCAGGTGTCTGCCTCTGTGTCATTAGGGTGTGGCTTGTTGTTACGTACAACTGGGGTGTCCATGATTCAGAGGGTCAGCATGACATCTGAGATGTGACTGTGAGAGACAAGACCTGTGTGACATATAGGTGTGTGATCATCTGACAGCGCACAATGGTGTATGTAACTGTGTCCTTCAGGCAGCTGGGTTACATGCATGGCATTCTGTGACGTGTTAATGTACAGGGATTTGTGTTTGCAGAGACTCAGATGTCTGATTTGCATGATGTGGGGTCTTCTGATTCCTGGACATGTTGTTTGCATGGGGTGGGCAAGTGCGACGGTCATCTGCAGAGTTAGCTTTACCTCTGAGCTAGGATTGTGAGTCAGTGCATATTGTTGTTGTCTGGATGCCCTGCCCCTGTGACAGGAGACAGTGTTGACTGACTTTCAGGGCATCCCAGTGCCATGACATTTAACTTGCTATGAGTGATCCTGCATTGTGTTCAAGTGTGCACCATGCACACCATTGTGGCATTGCCCATCAGGACATGAGAACATCATAGTGTGTGTTGCTGGCATGCAACAGGCGTTTAACTTTAAATATGCTGAATAAAGCTTTTTTCCTTATCCCTGTGAACTTGATTTAGCTGTACATTATGTTGATGATGTTTAACATGCCCTTACACCTGTGATGCTTGGTTTCCAATGTTGAATACTGATGTGTTGCTGTGAAGTGGCGGAAGCCCGGTGGAGCTGCACCGACAGCTATAGGGGAGACTGGATCTGCTGCAACTACCCAGCCGGACCTCGGACTTATGTCTTGTCTGTTCTCCGCTGCTGTCTCCTTCCACTTGGGCTCCCAGCTCCCCCTGCTCTCTTTGATTATTGATACTAGTCCGGCAGAGCCCAAACCGCATGGCCGATTCCCGGTGGAGCTGCAAAGACAGCTATAGGGGAGATTGGCTCTAGCACACCGCTTTGGCCGTCACCTACCCAGCCAGACTTCGGACATTTGTCTCGCCTTTTTCTCCACCGCTGTCTCCTTCCAATTGATCTCCCAGCTTCCCCTGTTCTTTTAGAATCTTGAAACTCGTCCTGTGGAGCCCGAACTGTATGGCCGATTCCCGGTGGAGCTGCACCGACAGCTATAGGGGAGATTGGCCCTGGCACACTGCTTTGGCCGTCACCTACCCAGCCGGACTTCGGACATATGTCTCGCCTTTTTCTCCGCCGCTGTCTCCTTCCAATGGACTCCCAGCTCCCCCTGTTCTTTTTTAATCCTGACATTCGTCTTGCCAGTAACTCCTGTATTAAATTTTTAATTTTTCTATAATTAATGTGAAATTTCTGTAACTGGTAACTCGCTGTTTCCTTATGTAAAGCGCTCTGATACTTCCGGGTCTAGCTAGCGCTATATAAAACTCTAAAAATAAAATAAAATAAATAAAAAAGGTACCCCCTGTGGTCCATGAGATATGTATCCTATTCTGGTGGGTATCCATGTCATACTTTGCAGCTACCTGGGTGTGTCAGGATCAACTATTTGTGGACATCTCTGTGAACATTTCATTTGCATGGTCACATCTGTGGCTTGCACCCCTGCACATATGATGTGCTTCCCATTGTCCAATTTGTCACTTCAACAGACTTTGTGCTCCTCAACACTGGACCTACAGGTGTGGGCATCATTGGTATGGGAGCATCTGGGTCCTCTGTGCAACTTGCTAGACATATGTTTTGGGTATGTGCAGATGACTTAGGGGAGACTCAGGTACCCAGGCTGTTGTGACCAGAGCCTTCATTGTGTGGTAACTGATGGCTGACTGACCAAGTGTTCTGCGGACATGAGTGAGACGTGCGGGGAATATGTTTGGCACAGCTGGGCTTCCACAGGAGTTGGGTCCCCTTAAGTAAGTGCGTTGTCCAGTGACATGGCCTGGGCCCATGGTGGGTGTTGTATGAGCATGTGTGTGTGTCCACATCCCTGTTCATACACAGACAGTGTTCCCTTGATATGTTCCTGTTGTTGATGCTTGCTGAGTGGTACTGGGTTCATCCCACTACTTTTCCAATGGGCTACCAGATGTGTGGATGCATGACACACTACTGTTAATTGGTGTATCATCATTGGGATTTGTCAGTTCTGAGTGGTGATGATGTTGTCAGACACAGATGGGACACAGTCAGGGTTCCCCAAGGCACCTGTTTATTTGCTAAATCATGTAGTTGTCCCTGGGCAGTACCTTTCAGTGATTGAGACATTTGTATATGTGTGTGACTGCTCCCACATGTCGGGTTCATGGCTGCGATGCTGGCAGGTGTCAGCATGTGTGCCTTGTGGTTCTCCTTGGCTTCTAGATTGTCCTGGGACTGGGGCAGGGATTCTGAAAGTTACGTGAGCTTTGAGGTCATGGCCATGTACCGCATACTGTGCAGTATGTCTGTCCTTCCCCAGGGTTGTAAACGGTCCTTGTGTGATGTGTCTGTGCACCTTAGTTCCTCCCAACATTCCTGTGTTTGTCATGGGTGCATGTGCAATGTCACCTGTCCATGTGGGCTTCACAGATGCACATTATTGCAGTTCAGGGTGTGTGGTGTTGAGGGTGGACTGATGTAAATGTGTGCATGGATGGTCCCCTAGCTCCCGTTTGTCCATGGATGAGGGGCCATGCTGAGTGATTTGTGTTTGTGTATGTGTGATGTATGTTTGTGGCACAGGACACATGTCTGGGTTTCCCAGTTTGTACGACATCGGCCTTTGTCATCACAATGGAGGTGTCATGCATGCTTGTGTCACCCCAATGTCTGGTCCCTGGGGGTAGTGGTGTTGTGTGTCAGTCTCTTGCTGTGTAAGTTTGTGTTCATTCCAGCTTGTGTCACATGTGTCTGTTGTGCTCCCTCTCATCTCCCAATGCCTGATTGCCCACTGAGGGTGTCCCAATGATGGTTTACTTTTGTGTGGCACTGTGTCCACATCTGTGTCACTGTGGTTCAGCCCCCTCATGTGTTGTGTTGTTGCCTGGGGATACTGTGACACACACACACATGCTGTATCAGATGTGCAGTGTGAGGTTGCATGTTTGTGTTTGTGCATCTGCACCAGTGCATTGGTATTGCTGTTGTGGGCCTTTGTCTGGATGGTGTTTCTGTGATTTTGCCTGTTGTCCCTGTGAGTCATACCACATAATTGTGCACATTCATCCTGGTTGTTAGGTGCCATTGCTGGCATGGAATGTGTGTTTGTGAGCTGACACCTACAGTCTACACATGTTGTTTTGATTGGTGTGTCTATTTTCGAGATGTGTGCATGCTTGGTGATGGTCACTTCTGCTCTTGTGTTATTGTACACTGTATGCATTGTCAGCCCCCATGTGTGGTGCTTGTCTGCACATGGCCGAGAGTGTGTTATGTTTTCACAGCACTGTTAGCCTCACCACATCTCTGTGGGAAGGGGACACAACCACTAGTTTGCCCCAGAAGTGTTTAATGTGTTGGGAGCAGGGATCATACATGCTGTTTGTTATTTGCAGCTTTGACCATGATGACACTTACCTTTTGGTCACTGTGATGAGGGGGGGTTTAGTCCCCATCACCACAATGCTCAACATCTGCTGCATTTTGGAAGCCCCCACTTAACTTCTGTTCTACACAGTGAGGGGGTGTTTTTTTACATTGCCACAGTGCAATGGTGATGCTTGTCTTGTGTATGTCACACTCATGTTTTGGTCACACATGTGCTGTTACTTACATTGTATGTTCGTAGTCATAATCACTGTTGTGGACATTTGTCACAGACTACACACTGTTGTCATGATGTTAGGGGGGATGTATTTTGCTGACATACCTGATGTTGGAGTATGCTGGATGTGTTGCACATCACCCATCCTATGGCTGGGGGTGGCAGTAGTGATGGGCAATATAAGCCCTATGGCTGGGGGTGGCAGGGGTGATGGGCAACATAGTCCCTATGGGTGGGGGTGGCAGTAGTGATGGGCAGCAGGTCCCCTATGGGTGTGGGTGGCAGTAGTGATGGGCAACAGGTCCCCTATGGGTGGGGGTGGCAGTAGTGATGGGCAACATAAGCCCTATGGCTGGGGGTGGCAGGGGTGATGGGCAACATAGTCCCTATGGAGGTGGTGGCAGTAGTGATGGGCAACAGGTCCCCTATGGGTGTGGGTGGCAGTAGTGATGGGCAACATATGCCCTATCGGTGGGGGTGGCAGTAGTGATGGGCAACAGGTCCCCTATGGGTGGGGGTGGCAGTAGTGATGGGCAACATAAGCCCTATGGCTGGGGATGGCAGGGGTGATGGGCAACATAGTCCCTATGGGTGGGGGTGACAGTGGTGATGGGCAACAGGTCCCCTATGGGTGTAGGTGGCAGGAGTGATGGGCAATATATGCCCTATGGGTGGGGGTGGCAGTAGTGATGGGCAACAGGTCCCCTATGGGTGGGGGTGGCAGTAGTGTTCGGCAACATAAGCCCTATGGCTGGGGGTGACAGTAGTGATGGGCAACATAGTCCCTATGGCTGGGGGTGGCAGTAGTGATGGGCAACATAGTCCCATGGGTGGGGGTGGCAGTAGTGATGGGCAACATAAGCCCTATGGCTGGGGGTGGCAGGGGTGATGGGCAACATAGTCCCTATGGGTGGGGGTGGCAGTAGTAATTGGCAACAGGTCCCCTATGGGTGTGGGTGGCAGTTGTGATGGGCAACATATGCCCTATGGCTGGGGGTGGCAGTAGTGATGGGCAACAGGTCCCCTATGAGTGGGGGTGTTAGTGGTGCTGGCCATGCAACCCCTATGGTGGACTGTTGTTAGTGGCCAGGATGTGGATCCCCTGTGTGTGCCATTTTGCAGGTATGTGTCGTTTGTTTATGTGGTAGGTGTCTGACTTACCGCCTGTGCCGTCGGCGTCGGTTCCTGAGCCGGTCATAGACGTAGAGTACTGGTATGACCTGTGTGATGGGATTCATGATGTGTTTGTGTCGTACACGCTGCTTGTTTCTCCGTCTCGTACCCGCTGCAAGCTGGTCCGTCTCGTAGCCGTGTATTGAGTTGTGGAGCGAATTGTAGCTGATATGCTTGTTTTCCGGATGCTGTGACGTCCCATACGTGGCGACCCGTCCGGCGCGTAGGAAGTACGCATTGTACTTGTCATGCCGGAAACGGCTATGGATACTGCTTCCGGGCGACTCGGTTCAGCGTTAGGAGTTACGGCTCGGACGGAGACTGGAGCTTCAATCACAGCTTACATGTCGGTCGGGTTTTTGGAAGTTATGCGCATCGTACTTACTCTACAGGACGAACCGGCTCCGGGTACGTGTCGGTCGCACGGTAAGGCTACGGACAGCTGTCCGAACGGGTATCGGAATCGGCCCCAAAGTGTGTTGATAGAATCCGATGAACTTTTCACCTGTATGTATCCTTCAATGTTAAAAAAAAACTGTTGATACGGAAAGTTCAAAAATAACCAATAGTTCGGGGAAATCTATGATCCTCCTGCTGGGCTGTAATGCTAACGTAACCCATGAAGCATCTTTAGGGGTTTGCAACTTCAAACGTCAATTCCATACCTGGAGATCGTTTTAACTCCATCTACCGAATGGTCGGTCGCAAAGAATTACGAGACGATCACTTCCCAGATACAAAGAGACTTACGGAAATGGCAGACGTGGCCCCTATCACTCCTCGGGCGCGTCGCTGTGGTGAAAATGTCTGTCCTTCCTAAAATCCTATACATCTTTCAAACCATCCTAATGGCCCCTCCTAGAGGTACCATACAACGCTTACAGGAAGTGGTGTAACACTTTATATGGGCTGGGAAACGGCCTCGGATGCAAAGAGACCTCTCCTTCTGCCCCCCCAGCGAAGGCGGTTTGGGGATCCCCAACTTGCTGCAGTACTTCCAAGCTGCGCAATTGAGATACTTGGTGGAATGGTACAGGCCCGAGTCTGTGAAGAGGTGGCTTTTTCAAGATAGAGCGATGGTGTAAACACCCCTTTGGAAGATACCCTTTTTAAAGCGCACTGATAGGCCGGCTCACCTTCAGATGTCCCGCCTCACGAGCACGATGATGCGGGTTTGGGATGCTGTAGCGGTCAAATGGGGGCTTACCACTTTTCCCTCACCACTCACACCTTTGTTCGAGAATCCGGAATTCCCTCTGGGACTAGAAAGTCGAGCGTTCCGGCAGTGGCAGACGTCGGACTGCAGGTCGGCAGGTCACCTGTTCGATCTTGAGGGATTCATCCAGCTGTCTGATGTCACACAGCTCTACGGCATTGATGCGCCGCAAACGTTTCAATACTTTCAAATCCGACATTGGCTGACGCAGCCCGGGATCCGCCAGCTGGTGGGCCGACGGCTGACAGCTTTCGAAAAGTGGTTAATTACCAAAGAATCGGACCGTAAGATGATCATGGACATATACAAAATTATTTGTCCACCAGTCGACTCACGCCGATCAGCCGGCCAGCGGAGATGGGAGGGTGAGTTGGGGAGAGCCCTGACGGACCAGGACTGGCTCTCCATCTACTACAGGGCTAATCACACAGCCAGGAACACCGCCGGTAGGGAAACAGCGGTGAAAGTTGCGACTTATTGGTACTTGACACCGGTACGCCTCAATAGGGGCAACCCTGACCGTAGCTCCACTTGTGACGTGGAGGGCACACTGACACATATCCTATGGGACTGCAGGGAGGTGACGGACTTCTGAACAGCAGTACTTGATGACATTGACAAACATTTTGACACTGAAATTCCCTGCTTCCCTGCTTACACGCTTCTAGGTCTGCCCAACGCACTCACATTTCCGTTGAAATCACTCAGAGGGAGACAGATGGGATTGGCCCTGGGTGCGGCGGTCCAGCACATCATATCACTCTGGGGGTCTCAGACTCGGCCCTCCTACTCTGGCTGGCTGCACAAACTTTGGTACACGTTGGGTATGGAACGCATTCATGCCACACTCACGCAGTCCACGACTTCCTTTACCAAGGTCTGGCAGCTGATTCTGTCACTTCTATCGACAGAATTTAACGAAATCACCTGCCCGAGATATCTCCGCCTGCTGCGCCTCACTGACCCTTCGTCTTCACGCGATGCCCCCGGGACTTCACCGCTTGGTGGCTCCCACGGATAAAGACTTACAGAAACGATTCAGGCACACCGGTTTGGGGGGGTGGGGCTCAAGATGGGGGGTTGTTTTCGTTCCTGTTTGGATATTGACGAGATTACTACGCGACCGGGTGGCGGGAGCCGTGGCCTTCTCCGCGCCGGTGGTCATTTGCTTGTCCACAGAACTTTGGTTAGTTTGCTTTTTACGTGTATGTCTCACCAGTGCTGGGCTAGACATCGAACTCACTCTGTTGGCGCCACCTGGGGCGTATTCGATTTCTGTATTGTACCTTACTTACCTGCCAAAATCAATAAAACAAAGTTAACCAAAAAAAATAAAAAATAACCAATAGAGAGACGTTTTGCAATCTAAAAAAATCAAGGAACTATTCAGATTTGTTCTTTACATGTATTTATGTGTGGATCAACAGGGAAATTGTGCCATTAATGGTTCCATTGTTGATGAAAGCGGTGCATTGCATGTACTGTGTGACACAGAAAGAATTGCATGCATTTCTGACATTTGAAATCTGCAGATCAACTATGAAGGTAAGTTAGAAATTAAGAAGGTGTGTTATGTGTTCTGTAGTAGTGGTTAAGTATTTGAGGCGATATTTTTAACTTTGAAAGTATTTTTTATTTCTAAATCATATAGTGTTAGTAAAGTCTGGTGTTTCACATTCGTTGTAAAATATGCATAAAGTGTGACTAGTTAGTAAACAAGTACTTTATATATGTTTAGGAGTTTTTCACAAAGAAAAGGTGTAAGTTGTCATCTGTAAAGGACTGTGTGGTTTTGAAAATTAGATGTAGCGTTAATTTGGATTTTTATATCTATTCCGCCGCGATAAACAGAATGTCACACGTTTGCAAATTATGCTTAGTCTGGAAATAGTGGGGAAGTGGGGGAGAGTAGAAAATTAATGTGTTATTAACTTAACAGAGGTGGAACAAAAACCAGAAATGTTATGTGCACAGTTTGTGGTCTAAATTTTTACACTGAGAGGTAGATTTCAATATCAGTCAAGGCTGGTGTGGTACTGCGAGGCTTTGGATTTGGGTGTTCTTAGGAAATCTAAGTTGTTGGGGAGCGTTTCTTTAGAAGACATTTTTTATAAATATGTGAGAGATAAAAAATAAATGAAAATGTTCTATGTATATTTTCTGTATGATTTTGTTCACAGTGCTAAAGTAAATGTGATTATTAGTGATTGTAATTGTCAGGGTGTGTTCCTCTGCTGAATATACACAGGCCTTTAAGTGCTCCGGATCTTATCGGTACTGAGCTCCGTTACTTCTTTAAGACAGCCACCAATTTTTTCATCCCAATTAAAGCTGTTAATATACGTATAGTAAAGGGGCGATACAGATATTTTATAAATGTGTGAGAGATAAAAAAAAAATTAAAAGTGTTCTTAGTAAATATTCTGTACGATTTGTTCACACTACTAAACTAACTGTGATTATAAGTGATGAAAATTGTTAGGGTGTGTCTCTGTGCTGAATATACGCAGGCCTTTAAGTGGGCTTTCAGACATCTGCCATTTTTTTCATCCCACTTAAAGCCCTCAATATACGTATATTAAAGAAACAGTACAATAAAAGTTTAGGAATTACACCTCTGTTTACTCTCCTCATGTCCCACCCCCATTTTGTGCAGTCAACCGTAGAGTTTATAAAAATTAAGTGATAAGAGCTTTATCTAGTATGAAAAAAGCACTTATAGCTTTATTGACATGTATGTGGGATCTGTAGTGTAAAGAGAAGGTTGTAATCGGTTTCAATGGTACATAAGTGACGTGACATATGTTTGAAAGATTACATGGTTGTAGGAGTAAGGTATAGAGGTAAATGAGTATAGTTTGTTATGTTTAAACGAGTATGTAGTATTGTAAATCAGGTACACTGTTGATTTGTGTTGAGAAATAAATTTGGCCGAGATAAAGAAAATGTCGCACGTTTGGAAATTATGCATCGTCTGGAAACAGTGGTGAAGGGAGGGGGTGATATTTATCTGTTATTAATTTAAGGCAGATAAAACAAAAAACAGATATATTATGTGTACAGCTTGTGGGCTAATTTTTCACACAGAGAGGTATATTTGAATATAAGCATAGGGAGGTGTTGTACTGCAAGCACGTTTACAATGTGCAGACATTACATGGAGAGCAAATACACAAAGTAGATATGTACCTTTCTTTGGATATGTATGCATGGTTTGAATAATTAGATGATAGTTTTAGATATAGTGTACAATGCCTGGTAATGCGGGGCAAGAGAGGGTGAAGGAGGTATTCTGGAGAGAGACAGCTGTCGTATATTCTCAGTATTAGTTTGCAGACGGATAGCTGCGGGCTGGTGTTGTGTTGTGTTGCAGATGTAGAGCTGCGGGCCCCACTGTTTGCAGAGAGAGAGCTGCTAGACGTTGTCTTGCATAGGGATAGCTGCGGCCTGTTGATGCGGGGCGAGGGAGGGTGAAGGGGATATCTCGTAGAGGGAGAACTGTGGTATATTCGCAGTGTTGACTATTAGAGGTAGAGCTACGGACCACACAGCTTGTACAGATAAACCTGCGGGCCCGACCGCTCGCAGGCGAAGAGCTGCAAGCCGACCGGTGGTTCGCAAAGGGAGAGTTGCGAGCCGGCGGGCTGGCTCGTAGAGGAAGAGCTGTGAGCCAACTGGCTGGCTCGTAGAGGGAGAGCTGCGGCCCGTCGGCTCGTAGAGGGAGAGCTGTGGGCTGGCTCGCAGAGGGACAGCTGTGGGCCAACTAGTATAGGGAGAAGTGCGGGCCGTCGACTTGCAAAGGGATAGCTGTGGGACGGTGATGTGGGGAGAAGGAGCGTGAAGGGTGTATCTCGCAGCGAGAGAGCTGCAGTATATTGCCAGTGTTGGATTGCAGAGGTACAACTGTGGACCCGACGGCTCGCAGACAGGGCTACCTCTGTAAGCCAACACTAGAAATATACCGCAGCTCTCCCTCTGCCAGATACCCCCTTCACCCTCTTTCGCCCCACATCACCAGTTAGCAGGTATGCCTTTAGAAGCTAGTCTGTCGGCGCGCCGCTCTGCATCTGCAAGCTGTCGGGCCCGCAGCTCTACCTCTGCGAGCCATCCCATTAGCTCGTAGCTGTGTGTCTGCTAGTAGGTTCGTCGGCCCGTTGCTCTCTCTGTGCGAGTTAGACCACAGCTCTCTGAAGCATAGCCTCCAACAACCTTCTTGGGCCCGCAACTCTCCCTCTGCGAACCACCAGTCGGCTCGCAGCTCTTCGTTTGCGAGTTCTCGGGCCCGCAGTTGTATCTCTGAAGCCAAGACTGGAAATATACCGCAGCTCTCTCTCTGTGAGATACCCCCTTCACGCTCCCTCTCCCCACATCACTGTCCCACAGCTATCCCTTTGCAAGCCGACAGCCCGCACCTTTCCCTATACCAGTCGCCACGCAGCTGTTCCTCTGCAAGCCAGCCCGCAGCTCTCCCTCTGCGAGCCGACGGGCCACAGCTCTCCCTCTACGAGCCAGCCAGTCAGCTCGCAGCTCTTCCTCTACGAGCCAGCCCGCCAGCTTGCAAGTCTCTGTCTGCGAACCACGGGTCGGCTCGCAGCTCTTCGTCTGCGAGCCGTCGGGCCCGCAGTTGTACCTCTGCAAACCAATACTGGAAATATACCGCAGCTTTCCCTCTGCCAGATACTCCCTTCACCCTGCCTCGCTGCAAATCACCGCTCGTACGTATCCTTTTGCAAGTCGACGGCCCGCAGCTCTCTCTATTCGAGTCAGCCCGTAGCTGTCCCTGTACGAGGCGGCCTTCAGCTCTCCCTCTGCGAGCCGGCACACAAATGTAAATGTCAAGGTACTTATGTCAAATGTCAAGTAAATGTCAAGGTACTTATAGAGCGCACTGTCACCAGACGGACACCTTGCGGTGTCGCCTTTGCGGTTTCCTGGCGCTGATACTCATACCGCTGTGGAACCCCTCCTGGCTTTCCCTGTGAAGTGTCCACTCCTGGGCACCCCCAGGGTGAAGCCAGGCATCCTTAGCGCTGTTGGGGCCGGTGTGGAGGCTAAGCAAGCTATTGCCCAGAGTTGCAGCGTGGGGCCCGTGATTAGAATAGGCACCGAGGCGAGAATAGACAGGTCCGAGGAAATTGAGCCCGAGCCCCGCCGAGGTGGGAATCGAACCCTGGTCCCTGGCCAGAACTCTGCTTCAGGGTCTGCCGCTCTAACCATTGAGCCACACAGCTGTCCCTCTAGGAATCGACTGCCTGCAGCTCTCCCTGTGCGAGCCAGTCCGTGGGGGGGACGATTCACTCCCACTGTGTGCTATTTTTATTCTAAATAAAGCTCTGTTTGTTTAGTTTTTATAAACAGTACTCTCAGGGGCACAAATGGTGGTTGCAGTACTAAAGGACACGTATATGTAAATTAACATAATTGCGAGGTTTACTGCTGGTGTTAAAGTTCTGTACACGACTGGGCTGGCACATTACCAAAATGGGAATGACACCTTACTTAATCTCTCCCCTCTCCATCCCCATGTCAGTTGTTTTTGTTGCTCTCTAACAGTTGATCTGTTTTTTAATATGTACATCCAGAATGAAATGTAAGCCTGTACCATATCTTTGTTAATATGGTGCAGTGTTATGCTTGCTAAGTTACCGATAGAACTGTTAAGGTAATGATGGTAACGTTTACATGTGCCATTTAGGGGCCGATTCCGATCCGGGTCGGAAAGCACTCCGACCGAGCCAGATCCGGAGTATCTTCCGATCGAGCCGGAGTCCTGCAGTCCGACCGAGCGAGTACGAGGCGGCCGTATGCTGCCAGACTCGGTTTGGTCGGACTCCCATTGACTGAATGGATATGTTGCGGACAAGTGCGCCCCCTACAGTGGGAACGCGTCGGTGCCATCCGCACCGTACATGCTTGTGTTGGGGAGACCCATGAGTTTCCCCAAGTGTCCGAGTCGTAGGGCTGCAGGTGACAGGGGGTCCGACGCGGATCCCCAAAAGCAACCACCCGGACAATTTGCGAGCCGGACACTCCGGCTCGCACAGGCTGTCCGACGGGTGCATCGTACTGGCTCATTCGTGAATCGCATCCATTGCACGCCACGGTTAGCTTACGACCGAGACGTACGGAGCGGTTCGGACCCAGAAATGACTCGGTCGGTGAATTTCATGTAGCTCGCATCGTACTTGCTTGCTCGTACAGCTGTACGAGTCGGCCGGAAAACACGCATACGGCTCGTAGTTTTTCCGGCCGGATCACGTTCGGTGCCCTTCCGACCCAGATCGGAATCGGCCCCTTAGTTGAGAATATAAGTCTAATTATACAGATAACAATTTTTCAAAATAGTGTCTACAAAGTTATCTGTACTGGGTTGCAGAGGAAGTGCTCTTGGACGGTGGGGTGCGTGGGACGGTGGGTTTGGGCGGGGGAGGGGAAAAGTAGGAGGTAGTAGATTCACATATAAAATGGGAAGGTGAATCTAAATAATTAAATAAATATGTGCTGTATGTCCGGTGACACTGCCTGCCACCCTACTGTTCCCTTATTCCGCTCCACTGCCATATAGCATTCCCTCTGCAAGCCACCAGTGGAAGTTATCTAATTGTATGTGATTATTTTAACATATTGAACAGATTTATCAAAGAATTTAAACTTTTTTTTCTTTCTCAGAAAATTATTTTGTTTGGATTAAAAATTGAAAATGCCTAGAAGAACTGAAATAAAAGCAAAAACAAAAAGGCCATCTATTTAAAGAAAAGTCAAAAATGCAGATTACATGTAAATGAGAGTACTACAAAAAGACTTTCTTCTAGTAAAAACACTAGACAATTTTTTAAAAAAGTTTTACAAACATTTAATGAAAATAACATCACACAAAGGAAAAAGAAGAATTTTTCAAGTAAAAAGAAGCAGACTTCGACTTCAAAATGCAAGAAAAAAAATCATGATGAGGAAAGAGTATTTGTTACCCGTAGACAAAAACAATTTCAAGAAATTCGTCAAAGACTTTTTCGAAATAGAGTAATTCAGAATTTAATAAAAGGATGCCAGAAATATAAAAAGAAAGTCCTGCAATTGAAACTGAAACAGCATATTGAAATCATAGTGGATACTGCGTTTAAATTAAACCAAAAAATATTCATTTTGATTTGAAGAGGATGAAAACGTTGGATAAAACAATGAAGATTCTGAAAGACAAAAGTAAAAAAAAAGACTTGTGAACAGAAGCAACTTTTGTAAAATCTTTAGTGCAGAATGGAAACATACGTCTAATAGTGAACCTTTTTTTAATGAAGAGAGATACTTCCAAGAAAATAGTTTACCATTTCCAGTTGATACTAGAGGTCGTTGCTACGAAGTTCAGAATGGTTGTCCGGTTCCAAAAGAGGAAATGGTTGCTATTAGTGCAGAACAGTTAATAGCTGAAGAAGTGCAAGGGAGACACACACAAGCTCCTGTGTATAAGTGGAGTTGTAGCAGTATTTGTAGTATTCGACAGGAATCTATTAATATAACGTGAAATTTGTTAATGAGAATATACACTGAAAAGTGTTAAACAGAAGATTAGGTTGTTACAAGGACTAGATCCATGTAATGTAAGAAAATATACTGAGAAACATGGTCATTCTCTGGCTTGTCTTCCACGAAAAGTGTGTAGAAGTGTTTTCCATCACTTGAGGCTGTTAGCAGTACACCATTCAGCAATGCGGAAGTTTGTAAGGAAACTGTACTATGTAAAAAGTCCTGCATTATGTTTAAATGAACTGAATAGAGCTCTTTTACACGGTTCTTTATCATATGTACGAAAAAAGTGTGATGACATTGAGTTCTGATATTTTGGTTCAGAAGAGCAGTGCATAGAAAGTGAATGTTTGACAATTACAGATATTCAAGAAGATGGGAAAGTGATTAGGATTGATCAGTTTGACTAAGAAATTGGAAAGTTTAACATAGTGTGCTCTGAAAATCCAGACTATGTTTGTGTTTGTTGTGGACGTACTAATTATAAAATTCAAATTAGAAATGTTGATTTGTATTTGAAATCTGAAAAGAAGAATAATGATAAATGGAAGGAATTTGCAACGTACTTGTTAGTGGAAGGTCAATTTGAGTTAGGCAGTGATCAATGTATTTGTAAATATTGTTATAACAAATTAGAAAAGAACAAAATGCCCGCTAGAGCAGTACATAATAAGTTAGAATTAGTACCTATTCCGGAGGAACTGGCAGATTTGAATACATATGAGGCAGTTCTAATACAATCTGTTCATCCATTTCAAACTATAATTCGCATGGAACCTTAAACAGGTAAACTGCCACCAACAGACTTACAAAGAGGGCTGAAAGGAAGAGTGGTGTACTTACCTTTGGATTTTAAGAAAAATATTGAAATTGTTGGTGGAGACAAAGAGGAAAATGAAGCAGTAGTCATTCTAGTAAATGGAGTACCAACAAAGAGTCGGAAAATATGGCAAGAATTTGTGGATGTTAATAAACTTCAAAAGGCTAAGTTATATCTTGTGGAGAACAATATTTATTATAAAAGTGTAAATATGGAAGAACAGGTAATACGTTTGGAAGATGGATCTGAAATTTCAAGTGGTTGAATAAAGAAAGTGGACAAGTCAAGGAGTAAAGAGATTTATGAACATTACACAATATGTCCCCTACATTCAAAAGAAGTCAAGGAGTAAAGAGATTTATGAACATTACACAATATGTCCCCTACATTCAAAAGAAGTCATAGGAAACAGCATTGAGTTATTTCAAATGAAAAAAGCAAAGGGAACTCCAATGAGTGTGTGGGAGAAAAGCTTGGAAGCTCGTTGTTTTCTACAGCTGTTTCCTACTGGAGAAGGTGGGCGATATGATGACCGACCTGTACGGATTCCAGCTTCTGAAGATCGCTCAACAAGATTATACTCTGAAGATCCTAGATTCCGGCAGTGTATTCCATATATATTTCTCCTTTTGTTTGAAAGTGATCTGTCTGCTCTATCCAATGCAGTGAACCACATACTTAAAACTGGAGTCCATCAATGACTTCTTTCAGCGAAAGAATTTGTGGAGAAAGTTCAATAAACAGATGAAAATTTAGAAGCACAGTTAATTAATTTGATGGCATGTCAACGTGGAACAAATGAGTATTGGTATCGTCATCATGGAGAACTGAAGTGTATGTTATGGAACTTAGGTACACCAACATGGTTTGTGACACTTAGCTGTGCAGAGTACGCATGGGAAGATTTGCTTGAATTTCTACGAGAAGCAAATTCCAATATAAAGAATGTTGAAATGAAGACACCTGGAGAACTGTGTTCTTTGGATCCTGTATATGTGTGCAGATATTTTAATCATAGGTTTCAAGCTATGATGTCTTTCATCTGCAATAAAAAGAATCCACCTCTTGGAGAAGTTACCGATTTATTTTGGAGAAAGGAGTACCAAGCGAGAGGTGCTCCTCAGATACATGTGCTATAGTGGATCAAGGATGCACCTAAATTTGGAACTGATTCAGATGAAATAGTATTGTCTTTCATTGAACAGTATGTGACATGTGAGATTCCAAGCGAAGGAGGAGATAGAAGCTTGAGACAGCAAGTTTTATGTTTCCAAAGTCACCGTTGTGGAAAGTACTGCAGACGAAAATACAAGTCTAAAGGAAAATGTTATACCAAGTGTCGGATTGGATTTCCACGTCCAGTAATTTCTAAAGGAAGAGTAAATTCTTTTTTTTCTTCTGTAAGGTACACAATAACTCGCAAATCTCCAAAGAATACCTACAACTTGAAAAGAACAGAACTGTCAAAGTATATTAATGACTACAATCCGGTTATTTTAAAAATGTGGAATGCAAACATGGACATCCAGTATGTTACAGACAACTCAATTGCTGTTGCATGGTACATAACATCATATATAATGAAATCAGAAAAAAATGAGATGAAACAATTGTGGGAAGAAATTGCACAAGAGAAGAGCCTTAGCAAAAAATTGTACAGCTTTACTTTGAAAATGCTTTCCCACAGAGAAATTGGATCCTATGAATGTTCAGACCGCTTGTCCTCTTCAAGTTTATATTCAAAATCACAAGGGATTATCTGGGTAAGTTTAGGTCTTGCCTGCTCACAAAATAGAGCGTTGAAATCATTAGAAGAAATTGAATACTTAGCAGCAAATGAACCAGACAGTACAGAAATGTTTTAAACTAATATGTTGGATACATACTATCCGAAAAGGAGTCGACGTCTGGAACAGCTATGTCTGTATGAAGTACTTCAACATTACAGCTTCAAAAGAAATGTTAAACAGAATTTAAAAGAAGGAAAATATGCAGTAGTTGGATGTCATGGATGTTTAGTAAAACACACAAAAGGTAACCTTATCAACCACAAGAAACTCAGTTGGGAAACTTAGATAAGCGAGAATTTTACTATTTAGCACTTCTCCAACTGTTCAAACCATGGCGTAGCAAAAGTGATTTACTTGGAGATTTCGACTGCTACGAAGATTCTTTTATTGCTTGTAAAGATAGCATTGCATGTTCAATTTTCCCTACATATTTAAAAATGTTGAATGATGAAGTTGAGCAGGAAAAGACTTTTACAGCTGAAGTTACTAATGAAAGTTTCCAAGATAGTCAAAGTTCTGGTCCATGTAGTCAAGATCCACTTGGACAACAAATAGTGGAAAATGAAGCAGCGATTGATATGCATGAAGTCTAAATTGCAATGCAACAAGTACACAAGGAGAATATCACATTGGAAAAGTCAGAAGAACAAGTAAATATTGCTCAGAAAGAAATATATATACAAGTGAGAGAACAGATAGAACATGGTTTGTTACATGAAAAGAAAGAATGTGTATGTTCATCGTTTAAACCTATTCTGATGTACATCAGTGGTCAAGCTGGAACGGGTGAACGTTTTTAAATTAAAGGTTTGACACGTTAACTTAAAAAAACTACTGGTTCACATTTATTTTGTGTGGTAACAGCTCCAACTGGATTAGCTGCGCACAATGTTAAAGGAATTACTTTGCATAGATTACTAATATTACTAGCTGAGCATGATAATAAATTAGAATATCAGAAGTTATCTGGAGAAGCTTCTTATGAAGTGTCAAGAGGGCTGAAAAAGATGAAACTTTTAATTATTGATGAGGTGAGCATGATCTCAAACTTAATGCTTGCTTTCGTGCATTTAAGAATGCAACAGGTATTAAAAACAGAATACAACGTTCTCTTTGGAGGAAAACATTTAATTGTATTTGGAGATCTGCTACAACTAACTCCTGTAAAAGGAGAACCAGGGGCAGATTTACAAGCCCCTTGCGACACTTTTATGCCGCCGTTGCATCACTTTTATGACGCAGCGGTGGCATAAAACATTCACCACGTTGCGACTTATTTACAACGTGAAGCATCTAGGCAGATGTATCACGTTGTAAAGCCCTGCGCCACATCAAACCTACGTCAGGTTTCATGTGAGCGTTCTGTCGCAGCGTGGCCGTTCTCTCGCAGGAAAGCCCCGTAAAACTGACGCAGTGAAATGTACAAGATTTCACTGAGTCAGTTTTACGACGCTGCTGTGTCAAATCCTTACGTCTGCTTGAAGCAGGCATAAGGAGTGACACACCACGTTAAGTATGGGTGGCCCCTGTGCATTGCAGGAGTTGCATCGCGCTTGCGATGCCACTCCAACAATGCACCGCCCGTATGCCACAAGATGCGTCACGCATCTGCCCCTCCTTGCACCATGGTGCGCCGCATTGTAAATGCGACGAATCTGTGTTGGCGCAAGGGGGGGATTGCGTGACGCATCTGTTCTGGCGCCTCCCTGCTGATTTGCAGAGATGCGCCAGAAGTTGTAAATCTGCCCCCCAGTCTTTAAAACTCTTCTACATGAAGACACTAGGAAATCTTTAGGAAGTATTGGAAATGTGAATCTCTGGTTAAATTTTGAATATCAAGAACTGACTCAGAATATGCGACAAGCAAGTGGTGAAGATTATGGAAATATTCTGAAAGATGTAAGAATTGGTGTTCTAAGCAAACATGTTTAAACAAGCTTTACAAAGTCGTCTACTAAAGAACTTGTTTACAACTGAAAACACACCAGCAGCAGTAATCTACAAGAACATTGCAGAAAAAAAATCTACGGTTTGCTTAATGCCTACAGTGGAAGAGTGTTATACAATTAATCAAGAGCTTCTGAAATTGGAAAATCAAGAAATAGTTCACATTGAAGCTATTGATAAAATCAAGCATCAAGGAATAACAATTCTTCTTTCAAATAAACTACAGATTAAATTGGATTCTTTGGAAAAGTCTATATCAAAAACTGCTGGCTTAGAAAAATTCTAGATGTGTGTATAAACTGTCGGGTAATTTTGATGCGTAATTTCAATATAGAAGAAGGTTTTGTGAATGGAGCAATGGGGAAAGTTGTTGAATTTGTAAAATATCAAAACAGAAATGCAATTGAATTCTTGAAAATTTAATTTGATCAGATTATAGAGGTAAAACAGATTGGGCGTTGTGCTGTACGTTTTTTGCTGGTAAAAGACTTGTATGTTCGTAGAAAACAGTTTCCTTTCTGTTTGGCATATGCAATAACCATTCATAAATCTCAAGGTCTAAGTGTAGACAATGCTTTAGTAAATGTTGGAAGAACTGTGTTTAAAGAGGGAATGGCATATGTTGCATTATCTCGAGTTAGAACATTGTCTGGTTTGTATTTAATTGATTTCGATGAAAACAAGATTTGTGCTTATATAAATTGTGTAAGAGAATTTAATCGTTTAAGAAGACTTTATGCACCAACTTTAGGTGAATATTTTATTTCTGAAAAACGTGTTGTGTGTTCAAAACGGAAACATGTTGATGAATCAAGTGTGGTTGAAAAGCAGAAAAAAATTCAAGAGAAAAGAAAAGTTGCAAAGAAACATAAAATACAAACAAGTGATGATGTTGTGGGATACCAATTAGAAAATGCTTCTGGTGTCAACTGCTATGGTAATGTTGTTCTAAACGTTATACTTTATCGAGAAGATCTTTATGGTGAAATTATGGAAAGTCAGGAAAAAAGATTATGTTCTGCACTTTATACTTTATTTAAACAATTGAGAACTGACAGGAGTAAGATCCATACTGCTTCTGGTATTTGCCAACTCTTAGATACATGTACTGGATCTTTAACGTTCAGCCCTAATATATAACAAGATGCACAACAGTTTCTGATGGTTATGCTTGGAGTATTAGAAGATGAAGGAATCCAGATTGAGAGTTGATTTGGACTCCTTTACAAATGGGATCACAAATGTGAACAGTGTTCATTAACTTCAAGCACTATAGTTGACAGAGAACGATTTGTCTTTTCCAAAATTAGTAAAAGAAGCAAATCATGATATAAAATGCTCTCGTTGTCAATCAGAAATGTTATCTACATTATGCCTACAAAGATATTGAAAATATCTAATTTTAATGCTACAACACTGTAGACCAAATGGAAGAAAAGTGGAAATGAAAATTAAAAATGTTGTTGCTACTCTAGTATCGATTTCTGGAAGAACTTTTGCTACACTAGCTATAGTTTTCCATGCTGGAGCTACTACCACATGTGGACATTATACTGTATATTTAAAATGCAATAATGGTTGGAGTCACTTGAACGATACACACTTGGAAATAAAATCGAGATTGCCTTCTGAATTACACAACTCATACTTGATATTTCTTCAACAAAAATGTTAGATATATTATTTGGCGTAGAGGGAAAATGGGAAGATGCTTTAAGGAATTCATACTGGATGATTTCGAAAAAAAATGTCGACACATTATTTGGCCTTGAGGAAAAATGTGAACAGAAACTACAGAGTAACGGTAAGATTTAAAAATTGGAAATAGAATTGAATGTGTTATTTGTGTTAATTTCGTATTGTGGTTGCAAGAATTAGTCATTTGTTTTTTTAACAATCTAGTTGATGGTTTTTTTTCCCCAGCTGTTTATGATGATACTACACTGACATCACTGTGAATAGTGAAGTTAAGTAGAATCTGAAAACAGCAGAAAATGGGAGAAACATATGTATTCAACATGATAAATTATGTTGTATTATTTAATAAGTAACACTGTAATTTCTGACATATATTACATTGCACAACAGTTTTACAGTTTATTTTCTTTTCTGTACTGGAAAAGTTAGAAAAAACAGCACTAATGACAAATAGCAGAATAGTAGTTTAATATTAAAAAAAAAACTTTGAAATTCACTGAAAAAAGCATAGGTTTTACAGACGTTAAAGTTAGAAATTAGCATTTAAAAAACCTTTGAAATTCACTGAAAAAACCATAGGTTTCAGGGACGTTATAGTTAGAAATTAGCATTTAAAAAACCTTTGAAATTCACTGAAAAAACCATAGGTTTTACAGATGTTATAGTTAGAAATTAGCATTTAAAAAACCATTGAAATTCACTGAAAAAACCATAGGTTTCAGGGATGTTATTGTTAGTAGGACATTTCCCTCGTACAAAACCAGAGACATTCCACCGTTATAGTTAGTTCAGCTAACTATAACTCGCGCCCCCGTAATGCACCGCTGATGACGTAACATATTACATCATTCATGACATGGTCAGTGACATCACTGATGACATCACTGATGACATCTCAAATGACATCACTGATGACATCACTGATGACATCATCCACGTGAAATCTGATGCACCTCCTCACACCTGAATATAACCTTTGATACACCCACTCTAAAATACAGACTACCATTTAAAAAAAATAGACACATCAATACCAGTTACTAAATACACACTGACTGGTTCCTAGGTCTACACACACATCCACTCATTCTCCTGTACAGTCACTCATACATGCAGTCACTCATCAATACAACACTATCATATGCACTAATACATTTATACAGACCCTCACACATATCCAGAGTTACTGACACAGCTAGTCAGTCATGCAAAGAATCAATCATACTTCCATTTACTCACCTACACAGTTATACAGACACCAGTTCACTTATTCATACAGATACTAACACATAATTACTATGTTATAAAATCACTGATACAAATACACACTCATCCATGCAGCCACTCTCACAGTTACTGACTCTCACATATAGTTATTTATATACACCATCACTCACATATACTGCATTTTACATATGTAGTTACGTGCACATGTACCACTGAAACATCCATTCACTCACTAACACACCCATAGACACACTTACCCACCCATACATTTGTTTCCACATGCACTCTTGAACCCATACACCCAGTGAATCAACCACTCACACATCTATGCACAGTCATACATCTCCCACCCACATACACAGACACTCAAGCAGCCATACAAATACTCGGGCAAGCAATCAATAACTCATATAGACTCTCATGCAGCTACTCACCAACCTAAGCAGCAGCTTACACAAGAACAGAAAGACTGATATAGACTTTCACACAGTTTAGTCACTAACCCATGCATTCAGTAAGACACATTTAATCACTTACTTATACAGTCAGTCACACACCTACTAGATGCTCCATACAGACATTTATACAACCACTCATTCTTCAATACAGCTTGGCATATATATAAAAACAAATGTAAACTTTACAGAAACACACAGTCACTGGAATATCATCAGTGATGTCATTTGAGATGTCATTAGTGATGTCATCAGTGATGTCACTGACCATGTCATGAATAATGTAATATGTGACATCATCAGCAGTGCATTAAGGGGGCATGAGTAATAGTTAGCTGAACTAACTATAACAGTGGAATTTCTCTGGTTTTGTACAAGGAAAATGTCCAACTAACTATAACGTCCCTGAAACCTGTGGTTTTCTCAGTGAATTTCAATGGTTTTTTAAATGCTCATTTCTAACTATAACGGCTGTAAAACCTATGTTATTTTCTGTGAATATATATATATATATATATATATATATACATAATTCACTGAAAGAACAATAGGTTTTAGGGGTGTTATAGCTAGTTGGACAGTTCACTCGAACAAAACCATTGAAATTCCTCTGATATAGTTAGTTGTACTAACTACATCTCGCGCGCCCGCAATCCACTGCTGATGATGTCACATATTACATCATTCATGACATGGTCAGTGACATCACTGATGACATCTCAAATGACATCACTGATGACATCACTGATGACATAATCCATTGAATCTGGTTTGGTTCGTTATTTAAATATGTATTATATATCTAGCAATTTGCATTGAAGAATGAGTGGATATATAAATATAAATATCTGGATGGAGGATTTAGTAGCAGTGTGATTGACTGTTTACTTGACTAATTTATAGTGTCTCACTAAATATATTGGATAGTGACTAAACTGTGTGAATATCTGTATCACTTTGTCAGTTGTTGTGTAAACTGCTGCACTAGTTGGTTACTAGCTACGTGAAAGTCTATATTATTTATTGATTAGTTAACTGAGTATTTGTATGGGAGAGTGAATTAGTGTGTGGTTCGGTGGGGGGTGTGTGACTTCCCAAAGATGTGTGAATAGTTGATTCAGTAGGTATATGAAGTTAAAAATACATGTTATAACAGTTGTTTGGGTGGGTGAATATCTTTATGGGTGTGGCGATGAGCAAATATATGTCTCAATGGTACATGTCCAACAAACTAGAAAAATAAAAGCCAGTGTATGTGTCAGTTGTTGTATATAAATAAGTATACATAAGACTCAGTGATTGTATGAGTGACTGTATGGATAACTGTATACTTGTAATAGTGTTTTTATAACACACTAAGTATGAGTTATTATCTATATGAATAGATGAAGTGGTGTTTTATAAGTGTATAGCTAAGTAAAAGTAAGTATGATCCATTGTTTGCATAAGTGAGTAGGATGACTTCATAAGTGATTAGGATGTGTGCTGGTGTGTAATGTCGATGTAGGTGTATAAGTATATGTGATAGTGTTCTATTGATCATTGACAGCATGTATGAGTGAATCTATTGGTAAGTGATTACATGTGTGTATAGATCTAGGAATCACTGAGTGGGTGTTTAGAAACTTGTATTGGTGTGTCAATGGTTTTAAATCTGGCACTCTGTATTTTACAGTGAGTGATGAAAGGTTATACTAGTGTATGATGAGGTGTATCTGATTGTCACGTGGATGATGTCATCAGTGATGTCATTTGAGATGTAATCAGTGATGTCACTGACCATGTCATGAATGATGTAATATGTGACATCATCAGCAGTGGATTGCGGGCGCGCGAGATGTAGTTAGTACAACTAATTATATCGGAGGAATTTCAATGATTTTGTTCGAGTGAAATGTCCAGCTAGCTATAACACCCCTAAAACCTATTGTTTTTTCAGTGAATTTCTAAGGTTTTTTAAATGCTAATTCCTAACTATATCAGGCCTGATACCTATGGTTTTTTCAGTGAATTTCAAAGGATTTTTAAATGCTAATTCCTAACTATATCAGGCCTGAAACCTATGGTTTTTTTCAGTGAATTTCAAAGGCTTTTTTTAAAATGCTAATTCCTAACTATATCAGGCCTGAAACCTATGTTTTTTCAGTGAATTTCAAAGGTTTTGTAAATGACAACTTTTAATGTATTAATTGTTATACTGATTATTTTGATACTGATTTACTACATTTTGTAAACTGTTTATTTTTAGATATTTTATTTTTTTAATTACATTATACATTACAATACAAAATATACTTTCTCAGAATGAATTACTTTAGTTTAAATACTTTGCAAATAGGCAATATACTTTTAAATATAGTAGTTACAGTTGTTGCAACACAATGCAACATTGAGCTCAATGTGAATTTCTAGTGAAATGCAATTAGTTACTTTATGGATTACTTTTCTAACCAGAGGACTGGATCCTAGATTCAGTCCTTGGACATCTCCTGCAAACAGTTGAGTAAAAGCCTTTTGGTACAGTAGTGATTTTTAAGGAATATTATTGTATTTTAAAAGTTGACACAGAAAATGTTTCACATAGAATCACCAATGTTATCCTATGGCAGAAAATTCACTTAGCAGGTAAGTAGTGTTATAGTTACTTTTTCTTACTCAGTGGTGGATCCTGGATCCAGCACTGGCCAATCTCCTGTAAACAGTTGAAAGAATGTGTTTAAGTCATACAGACGATTTTTTAGGAATATTTTTAGTTTGTGAAAATAGACACTTAGAAACTTTTCTGGTGAAAACCACACAATGGATTCCTATGGAAGGAAATACAAGTTACTAGTAAGTACCCTTACAATTACTTTTCAGGGTCAGTGCTGGGCTAAAAGATGCAGCCCTGGGTTATCTCCTGATAACAGGTGAGTAAATCGGAATTCGTAGTTCGGCTAATTTTAGAGGAATATTTGTACGTTTCAAAATTGGACACTTAGAAACTTTTCTGGTGAAAACCTATGGAAGGAAATACAAGTTACTGGTAAGTACGCTTAGAATTACTTTTCAGTGTCAGTGCTGGGCTAACAGATGCAGCCCTGGGTTCTCTCCTGATAACAAGTGAGTAAATTGGAATTTGTAGTTCTGCTGATTTTAGAGGAATATTTGTACGTTTCAAAAATGGACACTTAGAAACTTTTCTGGTGAAAACCACACAATGGATTCCTATGGAAGGAAATACAAGTTACTAGTAAGTATGCTTAGAATTACTTTTCAGGGTCAGTGCTGGGCTAAAAGATGCAGCCCTGGGTTCTCTCCTGATAACAGGTGAGTAAATCGGAATTCGTAGTTCGGCTGATTTTAGAGGAATATTTGTACAATGGTGAAGGAAGGGGGCGGGGCCTGAGGTGACGTGTGCAAACACGTCCTGTGGCACGTTTTAAGTTGGGGAATTAATTCCTCTTCACTCCAGTGGTCCCCTAGGGGCCAACTAGCCCACCAGGTACCTCCAGTATGCGCCAGGGAGCTGCGTTGCTGAGAGGTGTTCAGAGGCCACGCCCCTTTTTACAACACTCTGCAACGCAGCTCTGTGGCGCTTACTGGAGGTACCTGGTGGGCTAGTTGGCCCCTAGGGGACCTCTGGATTGAAGAGGAATGAATTCCCCAACTTAAAACGCACCACAGGGCGTGTTTGCACACATACCACCTCAGGCCCCGCCCCCTACCTTCACCACTGTGCAATTGCGCCCCGTGGCGTGTTTTAAGTTGGGGGATTAAGTCCCCTTGAATCCTGAGGTCCCTTGGCGGCCAACTAGCCCACCAGGTACCTCCATTATGCGCCAGGGAGCTGCGCTGCAGAGAGGTGTTCAGAGGCCACGCCCCTTTTTACAACACTCTGCAAAGCAGCTCTGTGGCGCTTACTGGAGGTACCTGGTGGGCTAGTTGGCCCCTAGGGGACCTCTGGTTTGAAGAGGGATGAATTCCCCAACTTAAAACACGCCACAGGGCATTATTGCACAGTATCACCTCAGGCCCTGCCCCCTACCTTCACCGCTGTGCAAATGCGCCCCGTGGCGCGTTTTAAGTTGGGGGATTAAGTCTCCTTGAATCCTGAGGTCCCCTGGTGGCCAACTAGGCCACCAGGTACCTCCAGTATACGCCACGGAGCTGCGTTGCAGAGAGGTGTAAAAAGGGGCGTGGCCTCATTACACTTCTCTGTAACGCAGCCCCCTGGTGCATACTGGAGGTTCCTGTTGGGCTAGTTGGCCCCCAGGGACCCCCAGTATTCAAGGGGAATTAGTTCCCCCACTGCAAACGCGCCAAGGGGCGCGTTTGCAGAGTGGTGTAAGGAGGGGCGTGGCCTCCGGCCCAATCCAGGTCTTTTTTTTTTCTGCTTTTTTTTAAAAAGCGGTGCTGTGTAGCCCCCCTTCTTTTTCCATTTTTTTGGCCCTGGGGACGCCGGGCCTGCCCCCAATTTTTGTTTATAAAAAAAAATCGGGAAGGGGGCCGCGTGGCCCCCCTCCCGAGGCCATAATTTGCCCCGGGGACCCCATCCTCCGGGGCATGTCCCTTTTTTTTATTTTTAAAAAAAGTTTTTCATGGAGGGTCTTTAATATACATATTAGGGCTAGAGATTATCTAAGGTATTCATAAAAATATTATATTTCTATTTGTAATAAAGTTATATTACTTTTAAATGTATTTTCGCGTAGGGTGCGTGCTTCGTAAGTGCAGGGTGCGCGGATCCCATGTGACCTAAAAAAAAAAGATTTGATTGGTTCATAACATTTCCCACTGTAACTATTGAAGGACCCCACCCATTTCAATCATTCTTGATGGAGCCTGTTTAGAGAGACATCTCTTTTCCTTCAAGAATCCTTTTTTGCTTGTTTTTTTTGGTGTTTAAAAAAAATTGCTTCTGGACATCAGCAGCAGGAGGGGGAAGGTTCTTCTGAAGAAGAATTTTTGGAAGAGGCACCACGTCCACAGAGGCTGGTGTCTATTGTATGGAAATTCTTCACTTATCCACCAGGACAGAAGAAAGTGAATGCAACAAAGGTCACATGCAAAATTTTTGACCGAGTCCTGTCTAGAGGTAGTGACAAGAAGTATTCGTGTGGCACTGCCTCAATGTATAAACATCTAAGGACCATACATCCTCTGAACCTGGCTCGGGAGGAAACGAGGCAAGCAGCTATGAACCCCTCACCTGCTGCAGCATCTACATCTGGAGTGTCCTCAGCAACACCTGCACCAGATATTAGGCCAGAATTTGCGTTTCTTGAACAACATTGTGTGAAGTGCAAGAAACTAATATGGTTCGGTGAGCAGTCAGCAAATGCAGTTTGTGCTGCGCAACGGAATCATCATTGTTAATTTTTTTTGGGAATGATACATAATTCCAAAGGTTTCCTGTTTTATTCGTTCTTTTTTTTGTTCATTGTTTGAAAAAACACACCAAAAAATACAAAACTGTTCAAAGAAATATAAAAGAAAAAAAAAGTTCTTATCAGAACTACCTTATCTGGTTAAAGAAACAGCTATAATTGCATGGTAATGTGTGAAAGTTTGGTTGAATATATGTGTAGAGCATGATTGAGTGAAAGAATGCATTAGCAGTGTATGGTGAATGTATAAGTGCAGATCTATAAGGAAGTACTGCAGCATGACACTGCAAGCTCTTTAGCTGCACCGCACTGCTGCACTTCTGAAGCACAGGGATGTGACATATTTACATAAATATGTCGCAACTCTGTGCTTCTTCCTGCACTGGCGCACAAACAGCTGCCAAGTGCTACTGCAGGCACCCTTACATCATGGTGCAAGGATGTTTATGGCGTGGAGAGATTGTTTTTGTGTAGGAAGGGACACCTTCCTGCACAAAAATAATCACTAAAGGCATTTTTGTCTTTCAGTGTGTGCTGCGGAATGCAGCATGCATTGAAAGACGAAAAATTAGGTGTACTTGTATTAGTAGCTAAGCCACTCTATGAATACATTACTAGTAACTGGAATAATTACAGTGCTGCAAGTACAATACATGGTCAATTTATGAATGCTGAGGTATTGGCGGAGTGTTAGGATAAGAAGATACTGTTAGTATTGACAGAGTAAAAGGATATGTATAGTGGTGGATAAGTGATGGAGAAGTATATGGAATAGACATGAGGATACCTAGACTGTATAGTTAGAGTGCTGGTAGTTAACAGTAGGGTAAGTTTATAAGTTGTTGTATGTTGGCACAGCGATTAAAGAAAGATATGGTTCTGTCAGGATAGTTGCAGGAGTGGACAGAGACTGATAGTCTGATTGGAGCAGTACTTAAATACTACCTGGCTTATAGCAAGGGTGAATCAGTGCTCCGCTGGGGGTTACAGGCCTGCATAGATTGTGCACATTTGATTGTAGCACTGCGTGTCTTAATACCTGAGTCATTCTACAAATGCATGCATAGTGGCTGGATACTTACACTGCTGGTAGTTGACTGTACGGAGACTTTATAAGTGCTTCTTTGTTGGCACAGAGATTAGATAAGGACATACTTCTGACAGTATGATTGCAGGACTGGACAGAGAGTGACAATCTAATTGGGGCACTGCATGAATACTACCTGGCTTATAGCAAGGGTAACTCAGTACTCCACTGGGGGTTAGAGGCCTGCATAGATTGTGCACATTTGATTGTAGCACTGCGTGTCTTAATACCTGAGTCATTCTACAAATGCATGCATAGTGGCTGGATACTTACACTGCTGGTATTTGACTGCAAAGAGACTTTATAAGTGCTTCTGTGTTCGTACAGAGATTAGATAAGGACATCCTTCTGACAATATGATTGCAGTAGTGGACAGAGATTGACAATCTAATTGGGGCACTGCATGAATACTACCTGGCTTATAGCAAGGGTGAATCAGTACTCCGCTGGGGGTTAGGGGCCTGCATACATTGCGCACATTTCACTGTAGCACTATGTGTCTTAATGCCTGAGGCATTCTACAGGTGTATGGATACTGAGTAGATAATGAGAGTGCTGTTAGTTGACAAGAAGGTGAGTTTTTTGTTTTTTTAAAACTTTTTATTGTAATTATAATCAAGGCACAAGTGAATCAGATAGTACATATAAGCATTATATCCAGACATCAGCGTTTTTTCAGCAATTGGCATATTGATATTACATATATCATAACAGGGGACAATATTCCATCCATTAAATTCCCATCTCCCCGTCATTTTCATCTTCAGACTCCCCCTCCGCCCGTACCCCTGGTGGCTCACAGATGTATCCCCTGAATTTATTCCAGGCCCCCCAGACCCTGCTCCACTTCTTAGGACATCCTCGATTGATAAACATTGCTTTTTCGGCCACCATGGCAGTATCTAGATCCCCACACCACGCAGTGAGTGTTGGTGACTCTCCCGCACCCCATTTTTGTGCGATGTTGCGCTTCGCTATCAGTATCCCCAGTGTGGCCCACTCCTGTGCCGGGCGCGTAAGATCGTTCGGCTCCCATACGTTTAGTAAACATCTCCTGGGTTCCGGCGTTAACGACACCTCCACCGTCTGTGATATGGTCCTCATTACTTTTACCCAATACCCCATGATCTTTGGACACTCCCACACAGTATGGAAGAATGTACCCTCCTCCCCACATCGTCTCAGGCAGTACGGGTGCGATGCTGACCTTGTTTTGTGAAGAGTGTGTCTCGTATAATAGGTTCTATGTAGAATTTGGAGCTGCATTTAAGTCTTTAGGATAGTCCCACCTCCCGTGGGGTGGTCAGCGCCTCCCGCCATTCAGAATCCTCGAAGTCGTCCACGTCCCGGGACCACTTTTCCCTGAGTGCCACGTGTGGATCAGGTAAATTGTTTACTAACTTTCGGTAGGTGAATGAAGTCGCCCGCTTATGCATGCAGTCTGTCAGCAGGCTATCCTCTAGGGGGGTGGCCTCAGGAACCTCAGTGCCGGATGGCAAGACCGCCTGTAACGCATGTTTTATCTGCAGATATCTAAAGATTTCATAGGGCGCTAATTCATACTGCGTTTGAAGACACTCAAATGTAATCACCTCCCCCTTGTGCCACATGTCACCCACCGTGGATATACCAATTGCGTCCCATTTATCAAAGCCTTTGTAATTCCTCAGGCCACCCAAACGTTGTGTATCCCACAGAGGGGTACGTCGGGTTATTGTTCCCCTCCAGCCTAATTTAGCGTGTGCTTCATGCCATAGGTTGACCGCCTGCCTTGTAGGTCCGATTACCGCTGGTGTACGCTTCCTGTTATAAAGTGCGGACATCATGCCCTCAACCCCCAGTCCATGCCTATCTGCCATGAAAGCGGGATCTGTCTGTGGGGCATGTATCCACTGATTGATTACTTTCAGTTGGGCCGCCCAGTAATATAGTTGTATGTCAGGGAGTGCAATGCCGCCGTCGTACCACCCTCTAGTCGATTTGCGCTGTGCTATGCGTGCAGGTTTGTTCCCCCACAACAGCCTGGAAACCTGAGCCGCTATCTTTTTAAAGTAGTCAGGTGGCACTGGGTACGGTGTATTTTCCAACGCGTACAGGAATCGAGGCAGCGCCATCATTTTAAAAAGCGCTGCCTTTCCCAGCAGCATCAAAGGAGTTCTAGGGGAGGCGCGAGATTTCTTTTGACAAATTCGCCCGGGTCCGCCGTGATATAGATACCTAGATACTTAAAGGCGTCCCCAGAGATCTGCAGTGGGCAGTCCTTTGGGAGTTGCGGTGGCGGGCCCTGGAGCACAAAGCGTATCGACTTGGACCAGTTTATAGTGTACCCAGATGCCCGACCAAACTGGTCATATATATTCGGGAGTACCAGAATGGATCGTCTAGGAGAGGTCAGGTATAATAAAACGTCATCCTCATACAACGAGATGCGGTCTTTCCTTCCTTCCGTCCACCTAAGACCCCGGATCATTGGCTCTTAACTGATCCATGCCGCTAACGGTTCCAAGGCTGGGGCAAATAACAGTGGTGACAGCGGGCAGCCCTGACGCGTGCCCCGGGACAGGGGAATGTCATGGGATATATGACCATTAGCCGTCACGTGCGCCAACGGTTTTGCATATAAGAGACGTACCCATGCACAGAACTTTGGGCCAAAGTCCAAGTGCGTCAGCACAGCGAACAAGAAGGGCCACTCCACCATATCGAACGCCATACAAGCGTCCAGCGACAGAAGAATGGCTGGCTCTTGAAGATAAGGTATGCGGGCCATCACTCCATGCAGACACCTCAAGTTCAATGCCGTGTTCCTATTGGGCATGAACCCGGACTGGTCAGGGTGAATCAGGGTTGTGAGGTGTGGGGTCAGCCTGATCGCAAGGAGTTTTGCTAGAATTTTGGCCTCAGCATTGATTAAGGAAATGGGGCGATAGGAGGTACAGTCCTCCGGGGGCTTCCCCGGCTTTGGGATCATCACCACAGTGGCTAGGCGCTCATCCAGCGGGAGCTCACCTGTTTGTAAACTGTCACACGGCCATTTTTGACTTTACTCAACCGGAGGCTCCTCCTGCTGTAATCATCCGACTAACGACAAGCAGCGCTACCATTTCACTCATGTGAACTAGGTAAGCGAAGACATGTTGCTCGTATTCCTCCCCTAACATTTTCTTTGTTGTATAATTCATTTACCTGGCATTCATTCGATGTCCTTGTTGCAGATCATTTTTTAATTCGTACTCTGTTGTGGATTATTTTGCGTGACAATCACTGTCACCTCATGTTCATAGGTGAGCGTCATTTTGCCACGCGGTTTACTCCTGGTTTCTATTCTTAATCATAGCATATTCACCACTAGGGGCTGCAGCTTTTGTCCTCTTGTTTTATACACCACCCCCTTCATTAGAACATCCTTTTACAGTCTATTCCCCAACGGTTAGCATTTCACGGTTTCTCTAGCTTGCTGGCACCATTCCCATACGTGTACCCGCACACCAACTGCTTTTCTCTTAACCATTGAGACGATCCACTGTGTGCAGCATGTTATGCACTACCACTAACCTCCACTTGAGCACCAATGTTTGTACATTGCCCCACAAGTGTTTGTACCAAAAGTCATTATGTTTACATTTATTCCAGGTTGGCCCCTGAAGAAGGGATTTTCATAATCCCGAAATGCATTGGGCACTTTACATCAACAACTTGAAAACATTTCCACAACGTAAAGATACAACCACATTTGTCTAACAACGAACAAATGTATTTGTACATGAAGTTAAGACATTATTAACTTGTTGTACCTTTGTAAAGCTTCATCAAGTTTTTCGTTCTATCAATTAGTTCTAAACTATAAATGTTTATGTTTACTGCAATATGTGTACAGTTTTTTTATATGTGTCATTGTGATTTGAAATAACTTTGATTTAATTGTTCTCTTGGGGGGATCCCCAAGCTTGTGAATAGTGCAAGGCACAAAGTGGGTTTTCCCACTTTTTCCTTTTTCTATGATTCATTTCCGCAGTGACAGCGGAATTTGTTCCTTAGCACCCAAAGGTTAAATATTCCCAAAAAATACGTTAAAGTTTCCAAGACAGTTTATTTTAAGGTGTGCTCCTTACCTCCACTTTTCTTATCATTACATATGTCACAATAAGGAAGCACCCGAACAATATAATGTCGTTTGACTCTATCACTAACCTTACTGACAACAGGGCCACTACTAAGACCTATACCACAGATGAAGCCACTGAAATCTACTCACTGATACAAGATGTTAAATTTTCAGATGCTCATGGAGGCTCAATCACTCAACAACTCAGACAACCAGAGTTCGTCACCAGGAGACAACTTAATCAAAAACTACACGCCTCTACTCTTGTGCAGTACCATAAAGCTAAACGCATACCTAGAGGACTTAGACTGGCAATTAAACCCATGTTATTTCGATTTCATCTTAATCCCATATTTATGGAGAAATGGTACGCAATACTAAATAAATGCTCGTTGGATTTAATCTTACTCATTATTGAGGAACTATCAAAGACCATTAGAGAACTAGAAGATGAAATCCACAACTTAAAAAGTTAACTACAACCACGTTTGGAAGCAGAAGCCTGGAAACTTCAACTTGAAGTTCTTAATCAAAAACTTGATCAATATGAAAAGGAACTCCAAGAGGGCAAGCTTCGGAAATTCAAAAGAGACACAATAGATTATAAACTAAACGAGGTATACACCTGGGCTGGCATCTACTCCCGAAGACGATTTGATAAAAAAGGAACAACATCATCAGACGAAAGTACAGTTTCTGATCAAGAATTAACCACCAAAAGAACACCAATATCAACTCAACCATCCACCTCAGGAACAGGAACCACAATTAGAGAGTCATCTTCGACGTCGGCACAACCGCCTTTTTCACCACAGGCCACGGATCTAACCCGTCCCCCAGAAAAACAAGGCGAGGAAAGAGAAAAATCAGGCAAATCACTTCGGAGCGGGAAGACAGTAACCTAGTGATCAACATTTCATCACATACCTTGAACAAAAAACAAATAGATATCCTTTCAAAAGGATTGTCATTTGTACCGACTAATAAAACAACACTATTAGATGTTGAAGTGGATTTGTACAGGTTTATGCGCCAACTTCGTTTAAAACACTTCTTCACTAACATTGTTCCACCCGGTGATCAAGCAATGCTGAGTTCTCACAATCCATTCAAACCCCGTAGTAAATTCATACCTCCGGTGTCACACAAAATCTTGGATACCTTTGAGCGATTGGTACACAAGGATATTTCTCGCATCAATTTTCAAAATTCCAAGCACAACAATTTCACACAACGAGAGCGATCTCTTATTAACAACATTGCCAACAATCCAGATGTCACTTTGAAACCAGCAGACAAGGGAGGCGCCATAGTCCTCATGGATACTTCATACTACATGGCCAAAGTCAACAATCATGTTATGGACACTAACACGTACATGCCATTACCTCAGGACCCTACCACACAATTGGAGAATATACTTTCCCAATTACTTCAAGAAGCTGTTGAACAAGATTGGATCTCAGACCAAACCAAAAACTTTCTCTTCACCAGAAATGCCAGACGACCCAAATTGTATATGATCCCCAAAATCCACAAAAACCCGTCTGATCCCCCATTCCGTCCCATTGTTTCAGCCTGCGGTTCCATTTTTGAACCTTTAGGAAAATTTGTTGACCACTATCTACAACAATTTGTTCAAAAATGGCCTTCATATACCAAAGACACCACACACTTTCTACAACAGTTGAACACACTCCAAAACATCGACTTTTCCAACATCATTTTATGCACTATTGATGTGACGGCATTGTACACATCTATTCCACACCAAGCCGGCCTAGAAGCCACAGAGTGGGCACTCCTCCGATCACCAGACATAGGAGCAGAAAAATTGTTCATCCTCAAAATTCTACACTTCTGCCTAAATCACAGCTACTTTGAATGGGATGGACAGTTTTACGCACAACTCACTGGAACTTCCATGGGTTTCTCAGGAGCTCCGGCATACGCCAACACATTCATGGCACTTTTCGAACATGAAAACATCATGTCTAACCCTGACTGGTGGACCAACATACTAATGTACTGTCGTTATATTGACGACATACTTATCCTTTGGAAAGGCACTACAATCCAACTAGAAACAATGATAACAGATTTGAATGGATTATTTTGCGTGACAATCACTGTCACCTCATGTTCATAGGTGAGCGTCACTTTGCCACGCGGTTTTCTCCTGGTTCCTATTCTTAATCATAGCATATTCACCACTAGGGGCTGCAGCTTTTGTCCTCTTGTTTTATACACCACCCCCTTCATTAGAACATCCTTTTACAGTCTATTCCGCAACGGTTAGCATTTCACGGTCTCTCTAGCTTGCTGGCATCATTCCCATACGTGTACCCGCACACCAACTGCTTTTCTCTTAACCATTGAGACGATCCACTGTGTGCAGCATGTTATGCACTACCACTAACCTCCACTTGAGCACCAATGTTTGTGCATTGCCCCACAAGTGTTTGTACCAAAAGTCATTATGTTTACATTTATTCCAGGTTGGCCCCTGAAGAAGGGATTTTCATAATCCCGAAATGCATTGGGCACTTTACATCAACAACTTGAAATCATTTCCACAACGTAAAGATACAACCACATTTGTCTAACAACGAACACATTTATTTGTACATGAAGTTAAGACATTATTAACTTGTTGTACCTTTGTAAAGCTTCATCAAGTTTTTCGTTCTATCAATTAGTTCTAAACTATAAATGTTTATGTTTACTGCAATATGTGTACAGTTTTTTTATATGTGTCATTGTGATTTGAAATAACTTTGATTTAATTGTTCTCTTGGGGGGATCCCCAAGCTTGTGAATAGTGCAAGGCACAAAGTGGGTTTTCCCACTTTTTCCTTTTTGTAAACTGTCACAGTACATATTAAACAGGTGCAGGCCACTGTCCCCGCCAACCTTTTATAAAGTTCTACGGGTATACCATTAGGTCCTATTGCTTTCCCATATTGCAAGGAGCCAATCGCCGCCTGTAGCTCGTCGGTTGTAAGGTCCGCTTCCAGTGTAAGGGCCACCTCCGGTGTAAGTTTGGGCATTCTTTTATATAGGTCAGCGCCTCTTCCACGGACATCTCCGATAGTGATGTGTAACCTGTTGAAAGTGTTGTGCTAACATATGCACTATTGCGCGCGGAATGGTCACTATTAGATTATCCCTTGTTCGAAGCTGCGCTATCCACTTTCTGTCTCGCTCCCTTTTATCAAGCCATGCCAGAAGCTTCCCGGCTTTATCGCCAGTCTCATATATCTTATGTCTCGTAGCCGAAAGTCTGAGTTTAGTCACCTCCCTAAGATATTCCCTATGCAGTTGTTGAAGGCGAAAAACATTTTTAAAAGTCTTAATAAAAACCTAGGTTATATGTTAGGATATTGGGTGGCTCTAAAAAGAGCCCTTTTGTTTATTGGGAGATTTCTGTAGCTACATGTAAGTGCCAATGCAGAGTCTTAAGTTGTTGAGAAGGACTCTGTTTCCCTTATCTGTGAAATGTACATCATCAGTCCTGTAGATGCCATCCATATTGAAACGTAGATTGTTGTTGTATATAGACCCCATACTATGGTCTCCGAGATAAGCAGAAACAGCTTTATTGACATGGTTTCTAGCTTTCTCAATCTGTGGATAAAATTGATTGGACCTGTTTCATTTCTGTCTTTGGCATATATTAGAGTACACAAAGGCACTTTGGAGAAAATGCAACATCAATTCTGCAAAGGTGTCCTTCATTAGCATTTCCAGAGCTAACCCAGTCAATGTGCCTAGGTCATTGCCACCACAGTGCACAATCATGAGGTCAGGTGGTTGGAGATGCAAAAAGGATTTAACCAATGGCATCAATTGGTGTCACTTTAATCCTCTCTGTCCAATCCATTTAATGTCTACATTTTGCAAACCTAGGTCTTTGTCAATACCTCTGTTTTCAGCATACCTTTTGCACCAGAAAATATAGTTGTGTCCAATAATCCACACAGAAAGCATCTTGAAGGGATTTCTGTAGGTAGTCAGAAAATGTCTGCAGCTGAGGTAGGCAGGTGGAAGAATAAAATCTACCTAAAATGGTGGACAAGGTCTGCGTGGGGCGGCGGTTTCCACCAGATACCGTTTGATCCAATTTAAATACGTGCACCGGTTCTATTATACATGAGTTCGGCTATGGCGTATGGGAGTGATCCAGTCCCAGGCCTGCTTGCGCTGCCGTGCTGAGGAGGGAACGTTCTTGCATACAGTGTGGACATGTGGGGCGTTACAGGTCTTTTGGCAGGGGGTAGTGAATTGTTTGAGTGAGGTACTGGCCTGGACCCTTCCCTTAGAACCCCGTTTGATCTTACTCCATAGTACTGAGGACATAGGAGGGAATAGGTATAAGCGGCACTTATTGTTTCTAGGTCTCACCTTGGCCAAACGGGATGTGGCCCAGCACTGGAAGGATGATTCTCCCCCTAGACTGTCTCCTTGGAAGAAGGCGTTGGACCGCTGTATGATTGCGGAAATCGCGGTCTTTCAGGCCCGGGGGTGCCCAGCGAAACATGGGAAAATATGGTCAATATGGGCTACATATAGAGGTATAGACCTGGCGTTGTTGGAACAGCCCGATATGGGAGACCCCATAGAAAGATTGCTGAGAACCACGTAGCACGACTCGCTTGCTGTGTCAAGGAGGTGTCTAAACCCTACAGTATTGTGGTAATTGTCATGTTGTGCAAGGAGGAAGAGGAGGGTGTGGGCACGAGTTGGGAAGGGAGGGGGGGGTTGGGGTCTGATGTTTGCAGACCAGGGAAGTGGGAGGAAATTGCAGTGAAGGGGCTTATGTGTTTCACACTATTACGAAGTCTTCTTTCTTGATTGACCCTTGCACTGTACTAAACAATAAAGTTTGTTGTTAAAAAAAAAATGGTGGGCAAGATGCTGTTTTTAAGAAAGTAGAGATTAGATTGGCTGTTTAACAACACTCTACATTCAAAAATAGGGTGCATTTCACTTGGTTTGGAAAGCATGTTTCTTATTGGTTATTAAGAAATGTTGGAAAAGTACAGCAGAGAGGATAAGGGCAAGCATTTCAAAGCCAACCACACCTGCTGTTGTCATTTGTAACATTGTGTGGTGAACTTGTGACCTGGCAGCTAAGTTGAATGTTGCTTGACCTGTTGCTATGGAAACTGACCTTAAGGACAAGTGGTGAAGATGTCAGTTGAAAAGTATTATTCTCTGTGACCAATTGAAAATCGTTTTTCAATTTGAAAAACACTGGGAAGCATTGCCATTTATTGTTTATGTCTATATGTATGGAACAATAGAGGGAAAATTTACCAATACTGGTTCACCCTTGCAGAGTATGTTGATCTACATTCTCTGTGTGAAAAAGAAAATCCTGAGTGAGTGTGTGAGATTCTTCATTCAACAGATTTATTTAAAAGGTGAGTTACATATTTTTGAGGTTAATTTAAAAACGATTTGACATTTTTATGAAACTGTGTTGTTTGAAATATATTATAAAATGTACAGATGTATATTGGGATTATTTTTATTGTATTTGAAGTTTGCTTAAAAAGCAGTATGTACAGTAATATATTTATTTAAGTGTGCTAGAAGATATAGTTGAATGAAGGCTTTTATTTACAATTAATTGGTTAAATATGTACTAAGAAGGTGTATTTTCTAAATAAAATTCATATAAGGTGTAGTTTATTAGACATGATTATTTCTTCTGTGTAAAAAGGTATAGTTTAAAAATATTGCATTATTATAGATAGTGTGGTAAAATGAGGTACAATTGTGCTGTTTGCAAGATGATCATATAAGGTGTTAATAATTATGAATCTGTTATTAGTTGGTACAGTTTCTGCAGTTTTAAAAATCCTTATAAAAAAAGTGTTCTTTATTACTGTTCTTTATTAAGTCTGTTGAGAGGTATAGTTTGATGAAGTTGCAAATTGGTAGATTTAAAGGACAATATGTAGCTGCAAAGAAAGTCAGTACATTTTATTCTTCCTGGTATGTAGTAGTTAGTATGTCATGAGTCAGGTTTTTGTTTACATTATATTTCTATTTGGATGAATTAATGATAGGTGCAAAGGTGGTGAAAATGTGATTTTATAAGTGTATGAGAAGTGATTTTGTGGTTCTATAATGTGTAATTTCACAGTTAGTCTATAAGTAAATGTGCACAATGTATGCGGTGCTTTAACCCCCTGCAGACTACTGATTTACTCCGGCAAAAATCCAATCAGTAGCCATGCAGATAAGCAATCACAATGTCATTCCCTGTCCAATCCTCCTATCATCCTGATAGCACCATGTCTGTATCTACTCTCTGTGCTGAAACACAAGCAGTTAAAAACTCACCCTTCTGTCAACTACCACCACTCTTACTATCTAGTTACTGTGCATACACCTAGAGAATGCTTCAGGCATTAAGACACATAGTGTACAGTGAAATATGTGCAATGTATGCAAGCTCTTAACCCCCTGCAGACTACTGATTCACCCTTGCAATAAGCCAGGTAGTATTTATGTAGTGCCATGATCAGGCTGTCCCTCTTTGACAACTCCTGCACTCTTGCTGACAGAACCATATTCTTATCTAATGTCTGTGCCAACATATAAGCACTTATAAACTCTTCCTGCAGTCAATGACAAGTAGTGTAACTTTTCAGTCACTATCAATGCACTTGTAGAGTGACTCAGGCATTAAGACAAGCAGTGCTACAGTCAAACGTGCGCAATCTATGCAGGCCTCTACCCACCAGCAGACTACTGAGTCACCCTTGGAATAAGCCAGGTAGTAGTCATACAGTGCCCCAATCAGACTGTCACTCTCTGTCCACTCCTGTAATCATCTTGACACAGCATGTCCTTATCTATTTTCTGTGCCAACACACAAGCACCTAAAAACTCACTCTCCTGTCAACTACCACCACTCTTACTATCTAGTCACTGAGCATACACCTGTAGAATGCTTCAGGCATCAAGACACATAGGTCCCGATTCCGATCCTGTAAAACCCGGGTACGAATGGTCGTACGGAGCATATTCTCCGTACGACTCGTACCCGGGAAATGCACCTTACAAACCAGCAAGTACGATTCGTACAGAAATACCATTTCCGTCCGAATCGTAAAAAACTACGTGCGACGAAAAAATACCCACAATTCCGATCCGGGACATCGCGTGCGTGACGTCCGGACGGAGTCAGGCAGAGTTCTACGGACCAGCAAGTACGATTCGTGCCTACGTCACTCCGCACGGATCATTTTTTACGGCAGCCAAAAACTGCCGGGAAATTGAGGACAACGCAAAGAAGGAGCAGCGGTACGCGACGGACAGCCATGGACCCCATCCTACGTGTCATCCCGCCCCTCCTAGCCTACGACCTGGTGCACCGAAACCGCCGCGCACGCCGCAGAAGGTAAGCACAAAACCCTGGGGCAAAGGGGGGGCGAGGGGCAGGAAACATAACCTCTACCTATTTTAAAATATACCATATACTGGCCATACATCACCTCCAGGGTCTGGTCACTTCTGGGGGCGTGTCCATCAATCCCCGCGTAGGCATTCCCATCACCACTACAATGGTGGTACGGCCCGTAACCACGCTCTCAGAGCGTGGGTACGGCCCGTACCACGCATACCCCTACATAACCACTCCAATGGTGGTACGGGCTGTACCCACGCTCTGAGGACGTGGTTACGGGCCGTACCACCATTGGAGTGGTGATGTAGGGGTACGCACCGTACCCACGCCCTCAGTGCGTGGGTACGGCCCGTACCACGCGTACCCCTACAACACCACTCCAATGGGGGTACGGGCCGTACCCACGCTCTGAGGGCGTGGTTACGGCCCGTACCACCATTGGAGTGGTGATGTAGGGGTATGCGTCGTACCCACGCCCTCATAGACATGAGAGGGGTAAGTGCCTATCACTCCCAGCCGTGGACAGAGACATGTGAGGGGTGGGTGCCTATCACTCCCAGCAGTGGACAGAGACATGTGAGCGGTGGGTGCCTAACACTCCCAGCAGTGGACAGAGACATGTGAGGGGTGGGTGCAGAGGAATACCAGCAGTGGACAGAGACATGTGAGGGGTGGGTGCCTATCCCTCCCAGCAGTGGACAGAGACATGTGAGGGGTGGGTGCAGAGGACTCCCAGCAGTGGACAGATACATGTGAGGGGTGGGTGCCTATCACTCCCAGCAGTGGACAGAGACATGTGAGGGGTGGGTGCAGAGGAATACCAGCAGTGGACAGGGACATGTGAGGGGTGGGTGCCTATCACTCCCAGCAGTGGACAGACACATGTGAGGGGTGGGTGCAGAGGACTCCCAGCAGTGGACAGAGACATGGGGGTGGGTGCAGAGGAATACCAGCAGTGGACAGAGACATGTGAGAGGTGGGTGCCTATCACTCCCAGCAGTGGGCAGAGACATGTGAGGGGTGGGTGCAGAGGACTCCCAGCAGTGGACAGAGACATGTGAGGGGTGGGTGCCTATCACTCCCAGCAGTGGACAGAGACATGTGAGGGGTGGGTGCAGAGGAATACCAGCAGTGGACAGGGACATGTGAAGGGTGGGTGCCTATCACTCCCAGCAGTGGACAGACACATGTGAGGGGTGGGTGCAGAGGACTCCCAGCAGTGGACAGAGACATGGGGGTGGGTGCAGAGGAATACCAGCAGTGGACAGAGACATGTGAGAGGTGGGTGCCTATCACTCCCAGCAGTGGGCAGAGACATGTGAGGGGTGGGTGCAGAGGACTCCCAGCAGTGGACAGAGACATGTGAGGGGTGGGTGCCTATCACTCCCAGCAGTGGACAGAGACATGTGAGGGGTGGGTGCAGAGGAATACCAGCAGTGGACAGAGACATGTGAGGGGTGGGTGCCTATCACTCCCAGCAGTGGACAGAGACATGTGAGGGGTGGGTACAGAGGACTCCCAGCAGTGGACAGAGACATGTGAGGGGTGGGTGCCTATCACTCCCAGCAGTGGACAGAGACATGTGAGGGGTGGGTGCAGAGGAATACCAGCAGTGGACAGAGACATGTGAGGGATGGGTGCCTATCACTCCCAGCAGTGGACAGAGACATGTGAGGGGTGGGTGCAGAGGACTCCCAGCAGTGGACAGAGACATGGGGGTGGGTGCCTATCACTCCCAGCAGTGGACAGAGACATGGGGGTGGGTGCCTATCACTCCCAGCAGTGGACAGAGACATGTCAGGGGTGGGTGCAGAGGAATACCAGCAGTGGACAGAGATATGTGAGGGGTGGGTGCAGAGGACTCCCAGCAGTGGACAGAGACATGTGAGGGGTGGGTGCCTATCACTCCCAGCAGTGGACAGAGACATGTGAGGGGTGGGTGCAGAGGACTCCCAGCAGTGGACAGAGACATGTGAGGGGTGGGTGCCTATCACTCCCAGCAGTGGACAGAGACATGTGAGGGGTGGTTGCAGAGGAATACCAGCAGTGGACAGGGACATGTGAGGGGTGGGTGCCTATCACTCCCAGCAGTGGACAGACACATGTGAGGGGTGGGTGCAGAGGACTCCCAGCAGTGGACAGAGACATGGGGGTGGGTGCAGAGGAATACCAGCAGTGGACAGAGACATGTGAGAGGTGGGTGCCTATCACTCCCAGCAGTGGGCAGAGACATGTGAGGGGTGGGTGCAGAGGACTCCCAGCAGTGGACAGAGACATGTGAGGGCTGGGTGCCTATCACTCCCAGCAGTGGACAGAGACATGTGAGGGGTGGGTGCAGAGGAATACCAGCAGTGGACAGGGACATGTGAAGGGAGGCTGCCTATCACTCCCAGCAGTGGACAGACACATGTGAGGGGTGGGTGCAGAGGACTCCCAGCAGTGGACAGAGACATGGGGGTGGGTGCAGAGGAATACCAGCAGTGGACAGAGACATGTGAGAGGTGGGTGCCTATCACTCCCAGCAGTGGGCAGAGACATGTGAGGGGTGGGTGCAGAGGACTCCCAGCAGTGGACAGAGACATATGAGGGGTGGGTGCCTATCACTCCCAGCAGTGGACAGAGACATGTGAGGGGTGGGTGCAGAGGAATACCAGCAGTGGACAGAGACATGTGAGGGGTGGGTGCCTATCACTCCCAGCAGTAGACAGAGACATGTGAGGGGTGGGTACAGAGGACTCCCAGCAGTGGACAGAGACATGTGAGGGGTGGGTGCCTATCACTCCCAGCAGTGGACAGAGACATGTGAGGGGTGGGTGCAGAGGAATACCAGCAGTGGACAGAGACATGTGAGGGATGGGTGCCTATCACTCCGAGCAGTGGACAGAGACATGTGAGGGGTGGGTGCAGAGGACTCCCAGCAGTGGACAGAGACATGGGGGTGGGTGCCTATCACTCCCAGCAGTGGACAGAGACATGGGGGGGGGGTGCCTATCACTCCCAGCAGTGGACAGAGACATGTGAGGGGTGGGTGCAGAGGAATACCAGCAGTGGACGGAGACATGTGAGGGGTGGGTGCAGAGGACTCCCAGCAGTGGACAGAGACATGTGAGGGGTGGGTGCCTATCACTCCCAGCAGTGGACAGAGACATGTGAGGGGTGGGTGCAGAGGACTCCCAGCAGTGGACAGAGACATGTGAGGGGTGGGTGCCTATCACTCCCAGCAGTGGACAGAGACATGTGAGGGGTGGTTGCAGAGGAATACCAGCAGTGGACAGGGACATGTGAGGGGTGGGTGCCTATCACTCCCAGCAGTGGACAGACACATGTGAGGGGTGGGTGCAGAGGACTCCCAGCAGTGGACAGAGACATGGGGGTGGGTGCAGAGGAATACCAGCAGTGGACAGAGACATGTGAGGGGTGGGTGCCTATCACTCCCAGCAGTGGACAGAGACATGTGAGGGGTGGGTGCAGAGGACTCCCAGCAGTGGACAGAGACATGGGGGTGGGTGCCTATCACTCCCAGCAGTGGACAGAGACATGTCAGGGGTGGGTGCAGAGGACTCCCAGCAGTGGACAGAGACATGTGAGGGGTGGGTGCCTATCACTCCCAGCAGTGGACAGAGACATGTGAGGGGTGGGTGCAGAGGACTCCCAGCAGTGGACAGAGACATGTGAGGGGTGGGTGCCTATCTCTCCCAGCAGTGGACAGAGACATGTGAGGGGTGGGTGCAGAGGAATACCAGCAGTGGACAGAGACATTTGAGGGGGGGTTGCCTATCACTCCCAGCAGTGGACAGAGACATGTGAGGGGTGGATGCAGAGGACTCCCAGCAGTGGACAGAGACATGTGTGGGGTGGGTGCAGAGGAATACCAGCAGTGGACAGAGACATGTGAGGGGTGGGTACCTATCACTCCCAGCAGTGGACAGAGACATGTGAGGGGTGGGTGCAGAGGACTCCCAGCAGTGGACAGAGACATGGGGGTGGGTGCAGAGGAATACCAGCAGTGGACAGAGACATGTGAGGGGTGGGTGCCTTTCACTCCCAGCAGTGGACAGAGACATGTGAGGGGTGGGTGCAGAGGACTCCCAGCAGTGGACAGAGACATGGGGATGGGTGCAGAGGAATACCAGCAGTGGACAGAGACATGTGAGGGGTGGGTGCCTATCACTCCCAGCAGTGGACTGAGACATGTGAGGGGTGGGTGCAGAGGAATACCAGCAGTGGACAGAGACATGTGAGGGGTGGGTGCCTATCACTCCCAGCAGTGGACAGAGACATGTGAGGGGTGGGTGCAGAGGACTCCCAGCAGTGGACAGAGACATGGGGATGGGTGCAGACGAATACCAGCAGTGGACAGAGACATGTGAGGGGTGGGTACCTATCACTCCCAGCAGTGGACAGAGACATGTGAGGGGTGGGTGCAGAGGACTCCCAGCAGTGGACAGAGACATGGGGGTGGGTGCAGAGGAATACCAGCAGTGGACAGAGACATGTGAGGGGTGGGTGCCTTTCACTCCCAGCAGTGGACAGAGACATGTGAGGGGTGGGTGCAGAGGACTCCCAGCAGTGGACAGAGACATGGGGATGGGTGCAGAGGAATACCAGCAGTGGACAGAGACATGTGAGGGGTGGGTGCCTATCACTCCCAGCAGTGGACTGAGACATGTGAGGGGTGGGTGCAGAGGAATACCAGCAGTGGACAGAGACATGTGAGGGGTGGGTGCCTATCACTCCCAGCAGTGGACAGAGACATGTGAGGGGTGGGTGCAGAGGACTCCCAGCAGTGGACAGAGACATGGGGGTGGGTGGCTATCACTCCCAGCAGTGGACAGAGACATGGGGGTGGGTGCCTATCACTCCCAGCAGTGGACAGAGACATGTGAGAGGTGGGTGCAGAGGACTCCCAGCAGTGGACAGAGACATGGGGTGGGTGCAGAGGAATACCAGCAGTGGAAAGAGACATGTGAGGGGTGGGTGCCTATCACTCCCAGCAGTGGACAGAGTCATGGGGGTGTGTACATCATGATCAGATGAGCACAACTCCATGGGTGTATGTACGCATCCCTAATGTTCGACTATGTTGATAGTGCCATAACAACACATCACTGACAGCAGTGACCCACTCCCATGAGGATGGATGTCCTTCCCCCACTGCATGACACAACACATGTGGGTGTGAGGACAAATGACACATGCATACCCACCCCTGGCGGATGCAGCACAATACACACACAGAGATCATGCCACAAGACAGTATACTCATGTCAATGCCCACTACACTAAGAGAGCCAAAGGGAACACACACTGTCACGCACATCCCAGGACTGATAGGAATGTACAGGTGCTGGGACAGGCACCAAGATGTTGACTCTCATGGAAGGAATAGGGTAGACTTCCCACAGATACAATGCCCACAATTGTCAGTCAGGTACTCAAATACCCTGCAGAACAAGTACCAAATGTGTGCTAGGCTGGGATAACACGCATACATAGTGTGGAAAATGCTGAATGTCGCCATTAAGGCATGACAACATACTCAATACACAAGTACAGTGACTAGCAAGGATGGCACAGAGGATGCAGCCGGAGACATTGCTGAGCAGGTATGGCCATAGTTGAAGGGATCCGTCACCAACAAAGGAAATGTAGACACAGGTCAGCACAACAAAAGTGCAACTCCCTGCAGGGTAGATGTCAGGTGCCACAGAGGAAGGAACAGTCCTTGGGACAATGTCTCCAAACACAAATAGCACACACGACCAAATATACTTTGCAGAGACATTGTGATTGCACGAATATACCATGGTCCACCCCATTAGCATCAGACTACAACTTTTTCCTGAAACATAACACATTACCACCACCCCAACTCCGGGACCATCAGCACCCACATCAATACCTGAAATGCAAATGTGTTCAAACTGAAATGAAAATGCTTTATTCAGCATTAAATGAAAATGTAGTTAAGGACACTATTTACAAAGGCACATGGCCAGTCCAGATCTGAAGTCCTTGGGGGGGGGACACATGGCCACACGTCTCCCCTAGCTTGCCTGCACATTAGAACTCTCAGGTTCGTCGACTGGGGGGGGCATCATGTGGGGAAGGACCAGGCACCGCAGGGACAGGAGGTGGAAGGGTAGGTGTGGTGGGTGCAGGGACGGACGCCTCCACCACAGGGGGTGGGGCAGCGCCAAAGGTGGAGGTCAGCTCGGTGCTGCACACTGCTGCCAGGTCGTCCAGCGTCTCTCCTTCACCCGAAGAAAACACAGCCTCAAAGGAGGGGGTGGGGGTCGGAGTGATGGGGTGCAGCGCTACTGGGGGAGGTGGGGGACAGGGGGGGACTCAACTCCCCTACTCGTGGAGTGCCGTTCCCGTTTGCGGGCTGGAGAGCCAGAGGGGCTGAGGCCCAGCACAGCCAAGTAGGCCTCTTTATCAGGATGTGTGGTAGGGGAGCCGAGGGGAGTGCCTTTGGAGGGACTGGTTAGTGCGCCATGCGGCCTCGGACTGTGGCTGCGTGTATGCCTGTGTGCCCCAGACCCAGTGGGTGTGCCCTCATCCCCCTGAGTGTGCGTGCCAGGAGGAGTGCGCTTGCCCTTACGTGGTGGTGTGCTGCCTGTGTCTGGTGGGGTGCGTGCTTGTGAATGTCTGTGTGTGCTTGGGACAGGTATGGGAGTGGGAAGTGTGGATGGTGCAGGGGTAGGGGGGGACGAAGCGCTGCAGGAGACTCAATGCTGCCGTCATTGAAGAGTCCATGGACCTCAGCAACATCCGTTGGTCAGACATCGCTGATGACATGCCCTCCATGTACGACACCATCTGTGTCATCATTCGGGTGTGGCCATGGAGGACATTCAGCATCGATGTCTGGCCAACCTGCAACTGCCGCAGAATGTCCACAGACTCTGCAGTGAGGGCAGCAGGGGGGACAGGGGCAGGGGGTGCGGTGCCTGGCACGAAGGAGACACGGTGTTGCCTAGGACGGTCAGAAGGGACCGGAGCAACTGGGAGGGCGGTGATGGGAATGGAGGGGGCGGTGACAGATGTAGTGCTGCTGCCAGGTGTCGAAGCAGCCTCCGCCCCCTGGAGGAGTTCAGCATCGGACCCGTCAGCGTCGTAGTCAGTGTTGTCACTAGACAGGTCCTCCGCCTGACTCCCCTCGCCCTCCGTGCCACTTGCTCCCGCAGACTCGGCAGCAGTGGTGGCAACGGTGCTGGATCCCTCCTACACGTCCGTGCAGGTGTCTCCCTCGGTGTCCTCCGATGATGCTGTGGGCACGGTGAAGAGACAGAAAATAATCAGTCACCTGTATACAAGAGACACATGAGTCCAAATAAAAATGTCACAGTGCATATCAGGAAATGCATCATGAGTAACATCTAGAATAGTCCGCACATATGTAACCCTGCACTCCCCAGTTGGTTGACCCACCATGACACTTGGAAACAATGGAGATCATGACACAACAGCAAAAAACTTGATATCGAATTATACTGAGAAGCTAGTGTCTGGGAACAGTTGAGCACAGCAAGAATATGAATCCATGCCACCTCTTGTTCACTGTGAACGAAACAGTATTGGTGCACCCAAGGCCAAATAACACACCTCAATGCTGAAGGTGTCCCCACACTCTGAGACCTGTGAGTACTTAGGAAACCATAGCCAAAAATATTGCAATCCCTTGGGACTCACAACACTTTACACAATGTACATGTTTAGAATGTGTGAATGTGCCACTTTGTGAACAGAAGACACATCTGCCTGTATGACAGAAGTCACACAATTATGTGCACACAAAAATACATTTACACAGTCATTGTATGAGCTGGCAGCCGAATTCTAAAAAGCCACTATAAATAAGAAATGGGGTATCAGTAAGTACATATACATGGCACCACGGTGGTCTGGATGAGTTGACACTCGTAAGTTTGTATCAGCAACAACCAAGGACTTACACACATGCAAACACACTGTGTGAACATGGAAATGTTTAATCAGAAAACAAGTGGTAATCAAACTGTGCCTTCCAGTAAAATGTGCCAGCGTGTCCAAGGAAAGTGTAAGAGTACTTTATTTTGCACTTCCCTGGGAGACATCTGTCATGCAGGCACATTATTTTCCTTCACAACCAACTAGCAAAAAGAAGCATATGAAACATTGAGACATGTTGACAAGTGTAGTGAGTGCCAAGGTACAATACTTATTGACTAAAAACTTGAATCATGCCACCTGTCACATGGACATCCGTACCATGATGACACAGTTGGCAACACATCTGACCCACTGCCTGTCATGTGGAGTGGCACACATGTCCAAACACAGGACAATGCATTAGCTAATGGGCCTGCAAAGTGTCGGGATAAGGAGCACCTGCACTGAGGAGACACCCTCATGGCAAGCAAGAATGTCCACACAGATGTCAGCACACACAGACCAAACTACGTAGCATCTCGACCACACACTGGTGGCAAAAATGGATGAGCATGAGCCATGTATTTACATTTTTGACACATGCTGCAAAGCAAAAACATTAAACCCAGCACAACATGACTGGGTCACTGCATGTTGAGTGTCTGTCCAGACAATTATCACACACAGGTCAGACCCGGCAAGGAGACATAAGGTTTGGACATGTAGGCCTTGCCCGTACAAACCCCCCATACCTGAGACAATGTTATTGAGACAGATCCTGAAGTTACACCTCTTAATCTGGGTTTACTCAAATGTGCATCAAGAATTCCTAAATGTACTCCACATCACCTCGTGAGGCTGCCAACACATATTTGTGACCAACAACCATCAACAGATAGTTGTACATAGACACACAGGCACTGCCCAGTGTGAGGATGCACAAGCAAAATGGGGTCAGCCTGTACAATGGGCACATGTAGCACACTTTAGATAAATACGAATGAGGGCAGGGAACTATGCCACAGAGGCTGAACACACAGAGAATGGGCACAGTGTTGGATGGCACACATGATTCCGATGCAAGGGTGGCTTAGGGGACTCTAGTGGGAACACTGCCCCATGGTTCTGGAATTATCTGACTGTAACATGAGCTACCGTCCCGGCACTATGCATATCTCCCACTCATGCACATCATGTCTGAGGCCACAACATCTGCAAGTCTATTCATTAGAAAAATCACACTCCTATGTTGAGACTCAGTATCATTGCCAACTAATATGGACCCCCAAATGACTGAACAGGACAGAGCACAGGCAAGGTAACAACACATGTCTCAGACCCCGCCCCCCCCCCATGATGCAGAAAGCAATGTGCACTTGGATTAACTGGCAGCCTAGATGACCATGTGCAATAGTGATTACACACAGACTAGGGAACACATGTCAAGGAGGGGAAGGGAGGAGGAACAGCACCGTTTGACTTTGGGGGACAGGATATGCACTGCACAAATTAACCCTCGCTGTGTATCCAGGCGACTGAGCACTTCCAAAAGCTGGTGACACACAACAAACACACATGTACCTACCCCCTTCCTGCTGCTGCAACTCCTGTAACCGCCTATCCAAGTCAGGGAAGACCACCGCCAGGACACGCTTCATCTGTTGGGTCAGTCGTCGGCCCCCGCGGTGCTTGTGTGGAGGTGAGTCTTTCAGCTGCCACCGGGCGATCATCCGGGTCCAGCACCGGATGTCCTGCCAGGGTTTCCTCACCTGGGCGAGGCGCCGACTGCGACCCTCCACAGATCTCACGGCCCTGACGGCCCGCTTCCATATCTCCCCCTTGGCGTAGGCAGTTACCTGTGAGGATGACAAAGTGAGACAACATCACTACACTTGCTCCATGTCACAGAGACACACATTTGAACATCTTTGATATGTTGAACAGGGCATAGTATGCTGGCAACAAATAGCACCTTTGTCATAGGGACATTAGCCTATGTGGAAGCCCCAATGCACTACATGGCATTGAAGGTCCACAGGTGGCATGAGGGGTGCAACACACTCCATGATCATGGCACACGCTGTGCATCACATGCAACACCAGGCTGATGGACAGCACCTCCAAGCAGTCACATGCCCCAGGCCACTGACGCAACCTCAGCAGAATACACAGACACACACAGGCACAGATCAATCACCTGCCATTGGCTACAGCGGATACAAACCTCACTCTGCACATGTGCCACTTGCCTGTGGGGTGTCACAGGTGTGGTGCTAGCTCAGCAAGTCAGATACTCTGCACGGCTTACTTCTCAGATGGGTGGAGCTGTTGCCTCCTCCATGCAGCTGTGGTGCAACACTCTCACCACAGCTCCACTCAACTCACACACATCTGTGGGTACAGTCACCTGTCACACCGGGGGGGGCAGGGAATCACCTCCGGACAATAGGACAAAAATTGCCCTAAGGATTGGGCAGGCTGAATGTGCCATGCACTATGCAGTGAATGTCACAGTAAGCACAATGTAAGTGAGGAGTACACACAGGAACTAAATCATGCTCTGCATGGGAGACATAAGCCATTCCCCCTGGGACCCACTCTAAACAACATTGCATGTCTGTCACACCTGGACACAATGCCAGAAGTGACAGTCACAAAAAAGGTGCACAGTCAAAGCTAGTGGAGTCAGCACTCACCTGCTCCCCTGGTCTCCCATACAGGCTGGGGTACTGTGGGAGGATGACATCAAGCAATGCCTCATTCTCCTCATGGGTGAAAGGCTGGGCCCTCTCCACAGACCCTGACATAGTGCTAGAGGAAGCACAAGCAGCAGCAGTGGTGTCGAGTGAAAGGTAGTGCAGGCAAGTGCCCTCTCATGGGTTCTGGCTGACTTATATCTGCCTTGCTGGGTTGTTTCATTTACAGGAGTACAGAGTGATTGGTCAGTCTCATTTGCATCCTACGTTTCCTCCAATCCTTTTAAGCATACCCCAGTGAGGTCCTTTGCATGGTTCAAAATTTGAGCATGATGTGAAGTCAACAACCACTTTGCAACATTATATTTAGTTGCCAACTGCCTATTCCAGGCCACATGATTGAAAATGTTAACTTGAAAATCGGTATCCATGACAACCAGCATGCATTTAGGCCCTAATACTTGTCCCTCATGTGTCCCTATGTAATTTAGCTATCCACACACAGGTACGGTGCGTTTCACACATACTCTTACCGCACCAGTTGCACAGTGCGTTTGACACGTATGTGTACGACCAGTGTGTACACCTACGTGTACTACCAGTGTGTACACGTACGTGGACTACCAGTGTGTATATGTACATGTACGACCAGTGTGTACACCTACGTGTACTACCAGTGTGTACACGTACGTGGACTACGGTCGTACACGTATGTGTACACACTGCTCGTACACGTACGTGTACACACTGGTCATACATGTAGGACCGTAGTCCACGTACGTGTACACACTGGTAGTACACGCATGTGTGCACACTGGTAGTGTGTACACACTGGTAGTACATGTACGTGTACACACTGGTCATACACGTATGTGTACACACTGGTAGTCCACATACGTGTACACACTGGTCGTACACGTACGTGTACAACCAGTGTGTACACCTACGTGTACTACTAGTGTGTACGCGTACGTGGACTACGGTAGTACATGTACGTGTACTACCAGTGTGTACACCTACGTGTACTACCAGTGTGTACACGTACGTGGACTACCAGTGTGTACACGTACGTGTATGACCAGTGTGTACACCTATGTGTACTACCAGTGTGTACACATACGTGGACTACCAGTGTGTACACGTACATGTACGACCAGTGTGTACATGTATGTGGACTACGGTCGTACACGTACGTATACAAGCAGTGTGTACACGTATGTGTGTACGTGTACACACTGCTCATACACGTACGTGTACGACCATAGTCCACATACGTGGACACTCTGGTAGTACACGTAGGTGTACACACTGGTCGTACACGTACGTGTACACACTGGTAGTCCACGTACGTGTACACACTGGTAGTACATGTAGGTGTACACACTGGTCGTACACGTACGTGTACGACCGTAGTCCACGTACGTGTACACACTGGTAGTACACGACCAGTGTGTATACCTACGTGTACTACCAGTGTGTACACATACGTGGACTACGGTCGTACATGTACGCGTACTACCAGTGTGTACACGTACGTGTACACACTGGTCGTACACATACGTGTACGACCAGTGTGTACACCTACGTGTACTACCAGTGTGTCCACGTACGTGGACTATCAGTGTGTACATGTACGCGTACGACCAGTGTTTACACCTACGTGTACTACCAGTGTGTACACGTACGTGGACTACTAGTGTGTACACGTACGTGTACGACCAGTGTGTAAACCTACGTGTACTACCAGTGTGTACATGTATGTGGACTACGGTCGTACACGTATCATACACTTACGTGTACGACCGTAGTCCACGTACGTGTACACTCTGGTAGTACACATAGGTGTACACACTGGTCGTACACGTACGTGTACACACTGGTAGTCCACGTACGTGTACACACTGGTAGTACACGTAGGTGTACACACTGGTCGTACATGTACGTGTACGACCGTAGTCCACGTACGTGTACACACTGGTAGTACACGTACATGTGTACGGTCCGTACACACACCCATACTCCGGCAGGAACACCAATGTGATGATACAGACCGTTCACACGCCCTCAGAGCGTGTGTACGGTGCGTTTCACAGCTTACACAGGTGATAGGAGGCGCACACAAATGGAATGGAGGTGTCAGACTCGTGCACGGCTGTACATCAAGTCATAGTCATTGCAGTCCTTCATGTGCAGGGCCTAGGTGTGTCAGGCAGTGATGTGGCACATGTCTCCTCATGTTTTAGCACAATAGATGTGTGATGACCTGTGTACACATGTCATGTGTGATGGGGCAGTATGTGGCACACTTCCCCTTCCCACTTTGCACATGTGTGCATGTAGTACAAACGTGTCAAGCACTGCATCACTGGTATGGCACAGTCACCGACACCCGCAAATGTCCCCTGATGCCAGGGACAGGGACACTAACACCTGACATCTAAGTACCAGAGTGCCCCGATGTGACTATGTCCTGTGTGTGTCATGTGTTCCCATGAGCTTGCTGTTGTTGTTCCGTCAACTGCATCTGCTGTTGCTGCATCCAACATGTGTCTGTGTGTAGATGGGCATGGCACACATATATGCACACCATGCCACATGTGGATTCACACGTTACGTGTGTCTGGATACTTCAAAGATGATTTTATGACATGAGGACATATCTGCACCGTATCCATGTCTGTGTTTTGGTTTTTCACGTGTACCCCTTCATCGCTATGTGTATGATCTGTACATTTCCAATGACATGTGACCTGTGCGTCTAGATTGCCGCCAGCAGTCTGTATGAGATGACATCCTTCAAATGCAAATATGTGGATGTATGTCACTCCTGTGATGTCTCTGGCTGTTCACTTACACTGGCCCACAGCTAGTTTCGGGCCATGTCATGTAGAACTTGACTATCAGCGGGTGTAGCTGGCTTTTCATAGGAGTATCACCTGGCTGGCATACGTGTCCTGGATGTATAGCATAGACCTGACTCTGTATTTAGCAGATGTGTAGTAGCAGTTGAGCATGTGCTCAGTTCATTGACATTGATGTTGTTAGGTACTCACTCTTCGTTATTCCTTCCAATTTTCTGCAGGGCACCGCCTCTCCCCCGACCAATGCCAGACTTGGCTGCCATGAGGGAACGTGACTGCATAAGACGTTACCGCTTCTCGCAACAGTTGATTGAGAACTTGACCGCAAAGCTTTAACAACTCCTCCAACCGCGACACAGGTATCCTACTGCGCTGACCCCCAAGATGAAGGTGATGGCAGCCCTACATTTTTTTGCCACCGGTATGTTTCAATTCACCATAGCTGATGTGGGTGGCATGTCACAGACCATGTTCAGCCGTGTCCTGCATGATTTTTTAGAAGCCATGTTGGAGCACCTGGATGAATTCATCCATTTTCCAACTCGTGAGCAGTTGACAGGCGTCAAGGGTGAGTTCTATGCCCTGGGAGGATGCCCCATGCCATTGGGTCTATTGATGGGACACATGTGGCTTTGGTACCACCACAGGCACAGGAGGTCGCCTATCGCAACCGTAAACATTACCACTCTATAAATGCCCTTGTGGTGTGTCTTGCTAACATGCTGATTTCCCATGTCTGTGCACGTTTTCCAGGGTCAGCACACGATGCCAACATCATGAGGCGTAGCAGGGTGCCAGGAATGATGCTGGGGCTGCACAACGAACGAGCATGTCTTGTTGGTGGGTATACTCTGTTTGTCCTTTGTTTAGCGCTATTTTTGTATCTTACGGCATCTCCTGACCCACTTCTTTATATGATGTTTCCATGTAGGTGACTCTGGCTATCCCAACATGCCATGGCTGATGACGCCCCTCCGCAACCCGAGAACAGCTGCAGATCACCGTTACAACAACGCACATGGGCAGACCAGGCGAGTGATTGAGAGGACGTTTGGCCTCCTGAAGAGCAGATTCACAAGACAGGCGGGTCCCTCCCAAATGCACCGGTGAAGGCCTGCAAGATCTTCCTCGTGTGCTGCATGCTGCACAACATGGCAGTGGAGAAGGCTGTGCCACTCATCCTGGATCCGGATGAGCAGGAACATCCACCCGTGGAGGATGAAGGGCTTGGTCACGAGGCAAGTGACGATGAGGAGGAGGAGGAGGACGACATCCGGAGTCAGCTCATACGCAACTTCTTCTCATAATGGTGAGTCCATGGGTCTGAGTGTGCATTCCTGGAGCCTTGTGTGGCATGTTTTGCAATGTGTGTATCCAGCTGACTGTATGCTAAGTGACTTAGATGTGTGCTCAGATGTGTCACTCGAGTGATGATGTCCTTCCACAAATTTTAGCTTAGACACTCAATTTTAATATACCATGGTGACACACTTATTCCTGTAGAGTAAATGACCATGCATGCGGATTACAATCTCTTCCCTCACTTCTTGTGTGTCTGTCATCCCCAGGTAGTTTCGCATGCTGTCTGCTCGTGTCATCGTTGGCCTCCCGCTATTCCTCATGAGTATTGCAACGTGTGCTGAATCAGCATCCCATGCACGGACATGGGGAAAAGTCTATTTGGTTAAGGATTGCTGCACGGCATTTTGGTGTTGGTAGGTGTTTGTGATGTGTGGGCACTGCTCCTGTGCATGTTGTGTCACTATACATACATGTCGACTCACCATGGGGCACATGACATGTTGCATGACTCCCATGTATTGATAGTCACCCTTCGTAGCAGTCATCTGTGATGGGACTGTGGATTCTGATAAAGGCATCAATGTGTGTACAACTTCCCCCCTCTGAAACATACGGGATGCTACGGCTGGACATAGTATGGGACATCCCCATTAGAGGATAAATGGGGAATTGCAACCCCTCTGTGTGCAGCAGGGGGTGTTTGGCTCACACCCTTCACTTGTGTGCCAGTTCAATGGATTTACAGCATCTGTGTTGTGAAGGGGGTGTCCAGTGTAGGTCCCACATGTTCTGCAAAATGACCTGTGAGTCTGTTCATATTTATGCATTTCCCGAGGTGTGAACCTGAGTAATAAAGGTGTACCTCACCCTCCAAGGTGCCTCATCTCTGTCAATGCTGGTCTCTTGCCACTTTGCATGCGGCATCTCTGGCATAGTTGTCAAAGATTGGGCATATGAGTCTATTTGTAGTTTAGCAACATGCATGCAGTTCTTCAGGGATTTGAATATCCATTGTGCATGATGTCCATGGTTGTGTATGTATTTGGGCATGTTGGTTGCAACAACAGACCATCAACACCTGCTGAGGGTGTGTATCCTGTGCGCAGCTCGTCCTTCAGTTTAATGATCCGGTGTCAGTCATCTTTGGGGATTGTGCATCCATTGTCCATTGCCATGGGAAACCGGACACTCCTCCTTTACATACGCCTGTTGCAGTAGTCCTTTCTGACATCCTTGTCTTTGTGTGCAACTAGTGGCATAGTTTCCAGGTCATGCCGCCTGCTGCTGCAGCCCCTGCAGCGAGGGCACAGAGAGTTTACAGATTCGGCAACACACACACCTCAAAGATGCTCCTCCCTTCCTCCCTCCACCCATTCATTTGGCTGGTATCAGCTTGTCTGTGCCACTGTTGCGCCCACGCGGTGCCAAAGGCTGGACCGTCAGCGCATGCAACGTGCACATTGCACGAACCTCATGTCCTTACATGACCCACATCACACTACAGTCTGATGTTGCAGCCACCCTCCAAGCATTGACCATCCAAGGAGCTACCGCCTGCTCTCAGGCATACCCTAGGCGCACACACGACACCTTTGCATGATGATTGTGCAACTCCAACTGCCTACAGAGCGCTGCCCCACCTTCCAGGCCCTGTCACACCACCAGGTAATGTCCCTCCTACTCCCCACCGGCTCCGTACACCAGCAAGGCCATGGGAGTGGGACTCAAGCCTTCAGCATGTAGTATAGTGGCATAATCTGGCACATGGCCCAGGTATCATCTCTCAGCGTGTCAATCCTCAATGTGTCCAGGTCCCCCTCACCGGCATCACATGCACACAGCACCTCTTCATCAGCTCGTATGCCATTGACAGCCAGGTGCTTCTCACCCTCACCAAAGACGCAGCCATTGGCAGTTCCAACATTCAAGAAGGCATGAGATCCATTGATGGATGGCTGAACATCAGCCACCTGAGGCTGAACTTGTACAGGACTGAGGTAATCATCTGAGGATTGTCCCCTTACAGGTGGGTCAACTGCTTGTGTCCCACCCGCAAGAGCCCTGCACATACACCCAGTAGCCACGCACAGAAGATGGTGTGCATCATGGATTTGTCACTCACATTTGCCATGCTAATCACCAGCATCTGTACCTCAGGGTGCTACACCCTCTGCATGATGCACATGATCCACAGATAGATCCACTCCAGGGAAAGACAGACCATGCCCCAGGACCACGACACCAGCCGTGTCAACTACTGCCCCGCCCTCTACGGAGCAAGTACATCCTAACACCCGGGAAACCAGTCCACATCCAGGCTGCATGTGCACACCTCAGCTTCAACATCCTCCGCCCCAGCCACATCACCGTCCACCAGAGATAGCTGCAATGTATCACTGTGTGCTGCAGGATGACCTTCAGACTCCTCACCCACACTCAGGAGGCAGGCCACAAACCCAGACCCCACACCAACCTTGGCCGTCTGTCATCCGAGACCCCGTTGTGCCAACTCCGTGCATCCAACCTTGCTCTGGCCACCATTCTTCACATCCACCGTACTCCAGCATGCAGGACATAGTTCTCCCACCTGACATACCTGCTACTCCCTCCCTGGCAACATCCACATGAGCCATGACCTCTACGCCTTCAGGATACTCTTCCCAATTGGTCTGTCCGCACAGTAATGCATGCCCCCCCCTCAGCAGCTTCAGGCCATCACGGGTGAGTATTGTGCTCCATGTCTGTATAGTATGATACATTGTGACCCATGTGTGTCCTGTCCCAGACTCAGATTCCAGGGTATGGATGGCTGGAGTTAGTTCAACACTCATGCATAGTTTGACATTTCCCCACACGTAGGTTGTGTACTCATGCAAAATGAATGCTACATGTAATTGTAGAAAGAGAGATTTATTCTCGGTGGGGGGGCCTGTTTAGTGTGGACAAATAGGTGCTATACAGTGTGCATAGAATCCAAAGTTCACAGGGGGAGATGGCATCCTTGTCAGTTGGAGTCATCAGAGTCCAGACCACAGTGTTGGTCATCATTGGTCAGACTGCGACCAGCAAGTCCATGTGGCAGAGAATATCATTGGATGAGGTGCTGCTGTTGCGCCAGAGGGCCAGGTGCCAGGCCAGGTGACCTGGGAGATGTGGATGGTCCGCTGCCTCTCACGGTCTTTTCCGTGGACGACTCACCTTCCTTGCGGGACCCTCAGATGCAGGCCTTGACGATGCTTGGGACGCTCCGTCGGGCGAATCTTCCTCCTCCTCCCTCCCTGTGGCTGGTGCTGGTCTTCGCCTGGTGGCACAGGGAGGGTTGCCCATGTTGTCGGCGATCCGACGGAGTGAACGGCTTATGTCCGTTTGCACTGCCAGGAGCTCAGCCAGTCTTGCCTCCATCCGTCCTTGGTGTTGTTGTTGACTGGCGTGTTGCTCGGCCTGCTGGTTCTTAATCTCGTTGAGGGTCCCCACTACCTGGCTGATGCCCCTGGTGTCACGCCGGTATGTCTCCAAGATGTGGCGTATGTGTGACATACCGGTTCCCTCAGCTGGCTGGTCAGGTTCGCGCCTCCGCCTGCCTCCACTCCCACCACCCCTGCCCACAGGAGCCTGGCCTGCCGTTGTGGGCACATCGGGTCTACCGGACCCCTGAGGGATGGCATTTGCAGGGTTGTCTGCCTCCTCCTGGGTGGCCGGAGAACCTTGTCCCTCCAGGTCAGACTGGCTCAGTTGTCCCGCGCGGGCAGGGCTCCTGGGTGTCTCCTGGGATGTGGCAAGAATGGGGGTGGTGGTTGGCACAGATGTACCTGACGCAGGTGCTGCAGGGGCTGGGTCACCAGAGGGTCCAGGTTGGTTGGGGTCATCCACAGAGTGCTGAGAGTCATCAGTGCCGGTGGGATCATCTTCCTGCCGAGCCTGGGCCTGTGATTGTACCCCCCCAGTGTTGGGGGGAGATCCATGACGTTGCCCTGTGTGTGAGAGAGAGAGACAATGTTAATGCTGTTTCATGCGACATCCATGTTTCATACATGTTCTGGATGCCACAGTTACTCCAGGTAGTTGTATGTGCCTAGCATTCACATCAATGTTCACTTGTGGATGGGTATGTTGCAGGGGACTGATTGAAAGGTTATCCAGGGTCTTTGACATGTCGCATTTGGTCTTGGATGCTTTTTTGGCTGTGGCTTGATCTTGTTGTGTCACATGTCCATTGTGAGAGTGTGTGAATCCCTTGACTGCCCCGGGGGTGTGTGCTTGTGTGAGGGGTGAGTGATCATCATTCAGGCCGACGCTGTTCAACATCCACATGGCCCCCCTCACACAAGTGGCCCGCCACCACAACCTCTAAGACATCTCCTACGCCGACGACACCCAGCTCATTCTCTCCCTCACCAAGGACCCTCACACCGCAAAGACAAACATCCACGAGGGTCTGAGGGCCATCGACGACTGGATGCGGAGTGGCCATCTGTAACTGAACTCGGACAAGACGGGGGTCATCATCCTGGGACCCACACCCTCACCCTGGGACGACTCCTGGTGGCCAATCGCTCTGGGGACATCACCGACACCCACCAAACACGCACGCAACCTAGGATTGATCCTCGCATCCTCCCTCTTCATGCCCAAGCAGGTCAACGGCGTCTCCTCCTCCTGCTACGACACCCTACGCACGTTCCGCCGGATCTACTGGTGGATCCCGACTTAAACAAGTAGAACAGTGACACAGACCCTCGTCAGCAGCTGACTGGACTACACCACTGCACTCTACGCAGGACTCCCATCCACACACCAATGGTGGCTACTAGGCTTCTGCAACGCCTCGGCACAAGTGATCGTCAACGCCCCCCGCCACAGCCACATCACCCCCCTCCTGAGAGACCTGCACTGGGTCCACATCGACAAGAGGATCACCTGTAGGCTCCTCAGCCAAGCACACATGGCACTCCACACTGCTGGACAAGCCTACCTGCACATCAGACTCAGCTTCTACACCCCCACTCGCAAGCTCCGCTCCGGAATCTTCGCCCTCGCAGCTGTCCCCCGCATCCAACCTACTCCCGCCTGCAGCAGATCCTTCTCCTACCTCGCCGCCAGGAACACCCTCCCAACCCACCTACGACTGACCCAAGACCTACTTGCCTTCTGATGACTCCTCAAGACCTGTCTCTTCGAGCAGTATTGGAACCCCCCCGCCTCAGCGCCTTGAGACCCTCACAGGTAAGTAGCGTGCCTTACAAGTACCCTGATCGATTGTTGATTGTTTTACGGTGCCTGCTGGTGGGTGTAGTGTGATTTGGCAGTTGGTCTCCCAGGTGATGTATCTGTCCCCCCATGGAGCATGCTGCCATGTCAGTGAGTGTGAGTTCCTGTCCTAGATATCTGAGCTGGTTGTGTTTGTGTTAGATTTTGCAGTTGTCACAAGAGGGCCTTGTGCTGCCAACAGCAGGGCCAAGTGTCAGCTACCTTGTCAGTACTTTGCCAGTCCCTGTGCATTGCGCATGGTGCATGTGTATGTACCTGGGCCATATGGGCTGAGGGCAATGGTGTCTGTTTCTGAGTTGTACAATATGTTTAGTGATCCCCACCCTCCCAGCATCCCGGACATCCTGTCTTGGGTTTGTGGTTTGTGTAGACTGGGACATGGCATGGCCTTGCTTTGTAAATGGGGCATACTCATGTTAGTGGCCTGAGCGTTGTTTAGAGTGTGGTTGAGTCAGGTGAGGGCTTGGGGGTAGGTGAGTGCATTTGTTGTAGTTGGGGTGTGGATGCCATTCCCCCCATGTTACGTGAGTTGTTTGTGTACTCACCAGGCTCTCGAACTCCTTCGACTCCGTGTACTCCCACCGGCAGAAGCAGGGCCATCACCTTCTCCTCCCAGGGATGGTAATGTACCGGTCTGCGGGGCAGCCCACCTCCTGTGATGTTACTCTGGGCGTATTCCTCGTTCATTTTGCGCTTGACTGCCCTGCGCAGATCGTACCACCTGGCTTGACCTTCATTCCTGGTCCTTCTGATGGGGGCAACAGCATTCACCCAATCGACGATCCTCTGCCACAGGCTAGTTTTTTGGGATATGCTGGTCTGTCTGACCAATGTTCCAAAGAGCTGTGGCTCGACTCTGATGATCAGTTGACTGGGGGTGAGTGCTTGCAATGTTCAACACTCCGTCCATCATTTCCTTTGGTTTTTGCTTTGTTCGCCATAAGTTGGCAGGGTATGCTCAGACGTGATTCCCTTGCTCACTTTGCCACTAGATTCAAGCAAGCCTGGCTGAAGACGGCTGAAATGCCAGAAACCGGTCCTAGGAAGCTTGTTTTCGGTCCAGGGAAGACATGCCTTGGCAGTTCGGGCTGGACTGTTCCCATGAGGCACAGGGTCAGACTGATTTGCATATGGCCATGTCTGAACTGGGGTGGCAGAGTGGGCTAAAGAACGGTGATGGATTAAACCCAGATCAGTTGACTGGGGGTGAGTGCTTGCAATGTTCAACACTCCGTCCATCATTTCCTTTGGTTTTTGCTTTGTTCGCCATAAGTTGTCAGGGTATGCTCAGACGTGAGTCCCTTGCTCACTTTGCCACTGGATTCAAGCAAGCCTGGCTGAAGAAGGCTGAAATGCCAGAAACCGGTCCTAGGAAGCTTGTTTCCGGTCCAGGGAAGACATGGCTTGGCAGTTCGGGCTGGACTGTTCCCATGAGGCACAGGGTCAGACTGATTTGCATATGGCCATGTCTGAACTGGGGTGGCAGAGTGGGCTAAAGAACGGTGATGGATTAAACCCAGATCAGTTGACTTGGGGTGAGTGCTTGCAATGTTCAACACTCCGTCCATCATTTCCTTTGGTTTTTGCTTTGTTCGCCATAAGTTGGCAGGGTATGCTCAGACGTGAGTCCCTTGCTCACTTTGCCACTGGATTCAAGCAAGCCTGGCTGAAGACGGCTGAAATGCCAGAAACCGGTCCTAGGAAGCTTGTTTCCGGTCCAGGGAAGACATGGCTTGGCAGTTCGGGCTGGACTGTTCCCATGAGGCACAGGGTCAGACTGATTTGCATATGGCCATGTCTGAACTGGGGTGGCAGAGTGGGCTAAAAAACGGTGATGGATTAAACCCAGATCAGTTGACTGGGGTGAGTGCTTGCAATGTTCAACACTCCGTCCATCATTTCCTTTGGTTTTTGCGTGGGGGGGTACGGCGCTTACATACACGGGTGCTGGGGTATGGCGCGTACATGCGCGGGTGCTGGGGTGGGGGGGTCCGGTGCGTACATACGCGGGTTCTGGGGTACGGCGCGTACAGGCACGGGTGCTGAGGTGGGGGGGTCCGGCACGCACATACGCGGGTGCTGGGGTACGGCGCGTACAGGCGCGGGTGCTGAGGTGGGGGGGTCCAGCGCATACATACGCGGGTGCTGGGGTACGGCACGTACATGCGCGGGTGGGGGGTCCGTACGACTCGTACCCCGGGCCCAAGTGTACCCGGGGTAGTGGTCATACAAAGTTCGCTCCGTACGGGACGTTTTCCATACTCTTGGGTATTCGGGACGCCGGTACGGATCGGACTTGTGCGCTTGGACTTCAGTTTTACGACTCGTACGTAAATCTGTCCGGGGACGTCTCGTAGACTTTTCCCGAGGCAATTCGTATGTAATTTAACGGTACGAATCGTACTTCGACGTTTGTACAGGACTTGTACGACTCGTTCGTAAAAAAATACGGATACGAGTCGTACGGGAATTTTTTTTTACCGGATCGGAATCGGCACCATAGTGTACAGTGAAATATGTGCAATGTATGCAAGCGTGTAACCCCCAACAGACTACTGATTCATCCTTGCAAAAATCTAGGTAGTATTCATGCAGTGCCCCAATCAGGCTATCTGGCTCTGTCCACTCCTGCAATTATCCTGACAGAAGCATGTTCTTATGTAATCGCTGTGCCAACACACAAGCCCTTAAAAACTCACCCTCCTGACAACTAGCAGCACTCTTACTATCTAGTCACTGTCCATATTCCTGTAGAATGCCTCAGGCATTAAGACATATAGTGCTAGAAACCCTAGGGCCCTCCCACTGGGTATCTTGGATCATTCCCCAGTGACAGTAGAGTTAATAACTTTTGAGTGCCAATCACGCACCACCCTGTCCATGAACCCTGGGTTGTTGAAGATCCTGGATGCCAAGGTGGACCTCATTAAATGCACTCAAAATTACTTTAAGGAAAATGTAGGTTCAGTGGCATCGGCACAAACGTTCTGGGAGGCGTTCAAGACGGTGATTAAGGGGCAGACCCTGGCTCTCCAAGTAGGGTACACTAAAAAACGGCAACAAAATATAGTCCAAATAGAGGGAGATCTCCAGAGACTGGAAGACGAATATAATAGGGCCCCCTCGGATGACATTAGACACCAATTGCAGCTTAAACAGGAAGAGTACCGGTCCCTGACTAGAGAAAAGCTACAAGCTAAACTCCTTCACACCACGCACACACTGTACGAAATAGGGGATAGAGCTGGGAAGTTATTGGCGTGGCTGGAGCGGAAGGAATAGGGGGAGAGATGGGTGCCTCTGCTAACTTTGGGAGACGGGTCACAGGTTACCCACCCGCTGGATATAGCCAACGCCTTTTCCACTTACTTGGAGCAAGTGTATACCCCCTCCACCTCATACACATCTGAAGACTCTCGCCAATTGTTGGCAGACAGTGACGTGCCGGTTCTGCCGGAAGAAGACAGGGAAGCGCTGGAGGGGGATTTGACGGATGTGGAGATATGCCAGGCTATGAGTAAGATACAACCAGGCAAAGCAATGGGGCCCAATGGTATCCCTATAGAATTCCTGAAAGTGGCAGTGGTGCAGGTAACGCCGCAGCTGCGAGAAATGTTTGAAGAAAGCTATGAGAGGGGTCTCCTGCCAGCGGATCTACGACTAGCTTCCATTGTAGTACTTAGAAAACCTGGGAAGCCAGCGACAGAATGTAGTTCATACCGCCCGATTTCCCTGATCAACGCGGAGGCAAAAATCTTAGCTAAAGTTCTCACCCAACGCCTAATAGCGGTCCTTCCGTCTCTGGTTCACATGGATCAGTCGGGCTTCATGCCCGGAAGGAACACAGCCTTGAACATCAGACGTCTACATAGTGTCTTTGCCCGTCGGGAGTTTATTGAGGAAGAAGCGGTGATCCTCTCTCTGGACGCTTCCATGGCATTTGATTCCATTGAATGGCCCTCCCTATTTGAGGTCTTGGGGCATATGGGCTTCGGACCAAAATATATGGGATGGGTGCGACTCCTATATACAGAAATTCGATGACAATTATGGGTGAACAATTGTACATGCAGGTCCTTTCCCCTGGGGAGGGGTACGAGACAGGGATGCCCTCTCTCCCCCCTGTTGTTTGCTTTGATGCTGGAGCTGCTGGCGGCTTGGGTAAGGCGAGACAGTATGGTGAGAGGTTTGCGATGGGCGGAGGGTCACGAGAACAGGATATCACTTTATGCAGATGAGATTTTGCTATACCTGGCATCCCCCTACAGGTCCTTATGTGGGGTTTTGGACATATTCACGAACTTTGGGAAGTACTCAGGGTATGCCATCAACTGGAGTAAATCAGTACTTTATATCTTGAAAGGGGAAGCCCCCAGACTACCGTCGGGATGTAATGTGGAAATCACATCGTTAGGCTTTAGATACCTAGGGATCTTTGTGACTCCAGACCCTCAGCTGTTCTATGAACGTAACCTGGCGGCCCCCCTGGCCCGGCTTAGAGAAGACGTCAAGCACTGGCGTTCTCTGCCTCTGTCTCTGGTGGGGCGGGCAGCCCTCTTTAAAATGCTGGCTCTTCCTCGGTTCTTGTACATTATTCAGAACTGCCCCCACAGAATCCCGGACACCTATTTCACTGGAGTAGAGAGCGAAATTCGCACACTGCTATGGGATGGAGGATCCCCCCGAATAGCTCTGCATAAGCTGACCAAAGGGTGGTACGATGGAGGAATTGCCCTCCCCGACCACAGCCTTTACTATTGGGCGACACAGCTAGCGGTGATCAACCACTGGATATATGGATCCCCGGCGGACCCAGTGTACATGCTAGATGGGTATTAGATGGGCAGATTGGGCTATTTGGAGGCACTATACTCCAAGAGCAGGAAAGGACGATTTATTGGCCCTACGGCACACACGGTAGAGATATGGCATTTGGCGAACTCTCGTCTGGGCTGGACCAAGATCCTTACCAAGGCTACACCCCTGTGGGGCACACAGACACTGGGACTCCTGGGCCACCATACGGGGTTCGATAAATGGGACAAGATAGGCGACATGGTAAAACGGGGGGCAGTGCTCAAGTTCGCAGACTTACAAAGGATGTATGCTATGGCTGAGGGGGAGGTGTTTCGCTCTCTACAGGTGAGACACGCCCTTATGACAGCGATCCCAGACATGGCAGGTATCCCTGACATGTCCCCTCTGGAAGACAGGCTATTGGATGGCCCTCTGCTGAAAAAGGCCATATCACTTACATATACAAAACTGTGTAATAATCTGCCAGACACTTTTAATAAACTTCGAGAAAAATGGCAAAGTGACTTGGGGGCAATAGACGACGAGGACTGGCAGGCGGCCTTGATGTCACCTAGAGAGGCGGCCATAACACAGCGGTATAGACTTATCCAGCTAATAATTTTACATAGGTCCTACCTCACGGGAGTGACCTTAGCGAAAATAGGCTCTAGGCCTAACGTGGTATGCCTTCACATGATATGGGATTGCCCAGCGGTGAGACCCCTGTGGGAGGGGGCCACAAAAAATATCCTAGACGCCCTGGGGAAAGAACAAGCCCTCACGCCTAGGCTAGGTCTCCTAAACATCTGGGAGCAGACTGACCTCACAGAGGTTGAACGACAGTTTATGACATTGGGTTACACACTGGTCAAGAGAGAGATAGCAAGGAAATGGGGATGGCAGACAGACCCTCGCTTCGGATGTGGTCTAGGGAATATGATAAGTGCATGGTTGCAGAGAAAGAGGTGTTTAAGGGGAGGGGGTGCCCTAAAAAATGGGACAGAAAGTGGGGCAAATGGAAGACGTACCGAGGTGAGCTATTTGTGTCCCCTACAATGGAATTAGAGTTGCAACGATCAAAACGAACTTCGCAGGACGTTCCCTGAATGTGCCCCAAGTTCTCAACAATGCATAATCTTGTATGTTGGTATATGCCGATTGCCTCTTGATTATACATGTAAGCTGTATCTGTTTAAATTCAATAAAAAGATTTTCCAAAAAAAAGACATATAGTGCTATAGTGAAATGTGTGCAATGTATGCATACTCTTAACCCCCTGCAGACCACTGATTCACCCTTGCAATAAGCCAGGTAGTATTTATGTAGTGCCCTAATCAGGCTGTCACTCTTTGTCCACTCCTGCAATCATGTTGACAGAACCATATTCTTATCTAATGTCTGTGCCAACATACAAGCACTTATAAACTCTTCCTGTAGTGAAAGACAAGCAGTGTAACTTTCCAGTCACTATCCATGCTCTTGTAGAGTGACTCAGGTATTAAGACAAGCAGTGCTACAGTCAAACGTGTGCAATCTATGCAGGCCTCTAACCCCAGCAGACTACTGATTCACCCTTGGGATAAGCCAGGTAGCATTCATGCAGTGCCCCAATCAGACTGTCACTCTCTGTCCACTCCTACAATAATGCTGACAGTAACATGTCCTTATCTAATTTCTGTGCCAACACAGAAGCACTTACAAACTCACTCTCATGTCAACTACCACCACTCTTACTATCTAGTCACTGTGCATACACCTGTAGAATGCTTCAGGCATTAAGACACATAGGGACAGATGTAGGTAATCCTGAAATACCGAGTCCTTAATAGCGAATTTTACCGAATCGCTATTAAGGACTCGGTATTACAGATGTACATAAAATTCAGTAAAAATTACCGAATCAGTAATAAGCGGTAAAAATTAGCGATTCGGAAAGAATCGGTAAAAATAAATACCGATTCCCCATTACCGAATCGGTAACACCAATTCCTTAATACCGAATCGGTAATTAGCGATTCGGTAATTTAAAAAATTGGTAATTGTCGAATCAGCCAATCCTGTGCATCCTCATTACCTCCCAAACAGGAAGTGTCCACACCCATGCAGCTACATTGATCCTGAAGCTGTTTGTGAGGCAGGGAGCACAGCAAACAAGCCAGGACCATCTCAACAAGCTATTTGCTGACAACACTGAGCAACTATGGACAACCAGGAGAGGGAGAAGGATGCAGCTGAAAGAAAGAGGAAGCACAAATTCAGCGAGCGGGAGCTGGAGGTCCTCATTGAGGTTGTCGCTAAGGACCACAACAAACTTTTTGGGAAACAGTCTCTGCACGTGCCTGAATCCCAGAAAAGGCAGATTTGGCTTGTCATTCAAGAAAAAATAAATGCCATTGGAGTAACCCAACGCTCCATTGAGGAACTCAAAAAACGCTGGTATGACCTGAGGAAGCGTGCTAAGGAGAGGCTGTCAGAGAGGCAGAAGCAAGCAACACAGCACCTGCACCAACTGCCCTGGATCTCCTGGTCGAGTCCACCCTCCAGCCGGAGAGTTTGAGTGGGATTGGGGATGCAGACAGCTCAGCCAGAGCTGGCAACAAACAAGGTAAGATGCATGCACTGCTTGCTGTGCCCCCCACTCCCTAACCCCAATCCCCAATGAGGCATTGTGAATCCCACCTCAGTACATGTTTTACTAAAAACCAGCAATGCATTATGGGAGATGTAGTCAGAAGTAACACATGTCAGAACAGTCAGTCCACTGAACACAAAGGCATGTGACACACATCAGCAATTAGCAAGCAGAGGACAGTCAGTTAGATTGGCAGGTATGACATTTATTATTACACAAATGCTGCCAGATAAGTGAGCAAATGTAAATTCTGTCTTCACAGGCAAGCCATCGCTCAGGGCTGTAGAGGGGAGCAAAGGAAAGGCACCCAGGACAGAGAGGACACAAGAGGAGGAGGTCCGGTCGCCCGCAGGGCACAACACCCCACCACCACCACCATCACCACCACCACCACCACCATCACCACTGCCACCATCAACGCCACCAGCACCAAGAGCCAGGAGGCCTGCAGTGGCCAGCCTCCAGCAGATGGAGGTGTCCGAGGAGGACAGCATAGGAGGACAACAGTCCACGGTGGCTGAGGATGCCAACGGTGCAGGCTCACAGTCCCCCTCAGAGCGCGCCCACACACGTGCCAGACACCGCAGGGCAAGGGCAGCCAGTCCAGCTTCACAGGGCGATGATGAGAGTGTGTTCGCCGGTCTTGAGGGGAACATGCTAAAGGTGCAGCGCCTGCAAGGCAAAGCCATCAGGTCAGTCCAGCGGCAGATGGTACAGATGAATGGGCACATGCTGCGAATAGAGAAGGGCATCTGTTCCATGAACGATACTGTGGCTGAGGGCATGAGGGACATCTCTGAGGCAGTGAGGCTGCTGTGCAGCAAATTGGATGAGGACCATTTGGCAAGGCGCAGGGAGAGGCAGAAACTTGAGAACTACACCAAGGCGGTGAACCGCCTCTCCTCTGCCACCTCTCTGCTCTGCAGGCGCTCGGTGGCCATGCAGAAGGAGATGGCCCACTGCAGCCGTGACGTGGCAAGGGGACTGGTCACAGTGACCAGTGCACTAGAAGTGCTACAGACCAACCAGGTAGCCACTACAGGTGAGGGGGGGGATAGTGAAGAGGCTACTAGTCGCAGTAGCATCACGCCACCTATCACACAGTCCAGGAGGTGCAGCGAACGGCACAGCGCTGCCACAGGACAGACTGGCAGTGAGGACAGTGTGCCCGAGGAACGCAGCAGTGCAGCGCGTGGGCGCAGGAAGTAATGCCAGCCATCACATGGTTTACCGAAATGGGTGGTGTAACCCGTTTTGGTTTTGGAAACTGCATTTATATTAGGCCTGGCATGTGACGCCCTTCATGTTGTGGTGGTGTGCTATGATAATTAAACACCATCACTCACTTACAGTAACTGGCTGTGTGTCCTTACTTACTCAGAAATAGTTGCGTGTTATCTCAGCCTGTCTGTGCCTCCCATCCGATGCTGCTGCCACACCTGCTGCGCTGTGCTCTGGCTGTGGACAGTCCTCACCCTCGTCCTCAGAGTCAGTTCCACTGCTGTTCCTTTCTTTGTGACAAGGTTATGCAGCATGACACATGTTGCTATTATTTTGCAGCAGATGATGGGGCGGTACTGACGTGCAACTCCACTTTTGTGGAGGCAACAGAACCTGCTTTTTAGAAGACCAAAGGCGCACTCCACAACGTTGCGCATGCTTTTATGTGCCACATTGTATCTTCTCTCACTTGGGGTGGAAGGGTTGAGGTATGGAGTTAGGATAAATGCCCGCATGGCATATGTGCTGTCACCTAAATGGGAAAGGAAGTGCCATTAAAAAGAGTCACCAACACATTCATCTAAGGTACACATCAGGGTGTCAGGGTGTGCTACATTGATTTACCTAGCATGTATCCTTCTCCAAATTCACCCCCAGCCAGACGTGTGTAGATCCCACTGTTCCTGAATATGTAGGAGTCATGGGTACTCCCTGGAAATTTGGCCACGATGTCAGTAATGATGTTGTACGCATCGCATATCACCTGCACGTTGATGGAATGGTTAGATTTGTGGTTCCGGTATATGTATTCTGTAGCTGCAGGTGGGCAGATTGGTATGTGGGTCCCATCAATGCACCCTATTACATGTGGGAACTGTGCCTTTTGGTAGAAATCAAGCTTTGTCTTCTGCAGTTCCGCCTGTGTGCTGGGGACGCGTATGTAATGATGCATTCTCTGCATCATGGCATCCAAGAAGGAGTTGAAGAAGCGAGACAGGCAACTCTGTGACACACCACCTGCCACAGCTATCACCACCTGGTAACTTCCTGATGCAAGTAGGTGCAGGCTACAGAGCACCTGAACATGTGTTGGTATGGCATGCACCCTTGGTGTCTGATGCTCCAGGAGTGGGTGCAGGTCCCGTTTCAGGTCTAGGATGGTTTGGGGGTGCAGCCTGTACTTCTCATGTATTTCAGCCTCAGTCATTTGGAACAGTGTAACACGCAGTCTGTACACGCGCTCCTCCCGTCTCCAGATCCTCAGTCCTGCTGCTCGCAATCGTAGCCGCCTTGCTATCACGTAGAGGGCCGCCATTGTGTTCACACTGTTGCATTTTGGGGCTGGTTATATGCAGTACACCTGATTACCACCTGCTTTGAGTCAGTGGTAATTGGCGACTCTTAAATACCGAAAATTCGGTATTACCGATTTTTGGTACATCGCATTTGCGATTATTTTAGGATTTCTTATTTACTGATTCGGTATTTAGGGGTTTCGGTGTCTGCTAATCGCTAAATAAGGAATCGGTAACTGGTTTCCCTTATTTTTACCTATTCCTTATTTGCGATGGCGTTCGGTATTCCCTACATCGCACATGGCTAAATACCGGTCGGTAACGCAGATATTTAACGAATTTCGGCGTTATCGACCGGTATTTAGCCACCTACATCTGGCCCATAGTATACCGTGAAATATGTGCAATGTATGCAGGCTCTTAACCCCCTGCAGACTACTGATTCACCCTTGCAATAAGCCAGGTACTATTTATGTAGAGCCCTAATCAGGCTGTCACTCTTTGTCCACTCCTGCAATCATGCTGACAGAACCATATTCTTATCTAATGTCTGTGCCAACATACAAGCACTTATAAACTCTTCCTGTAGTGAATGACAAGCAGTGTAACTTTCCAGTCACTATCCATGCTCTTGTAGAGTGACTCAGGCATTAAGACAAGCAGTGATACAGTCAAACGTGTACAATCTATGCAGGCTCTTAACCCCCAGCAGACTACTGATTCACCCTTGGGATAAGCCAGGTAGTATTCATGCAGTGCCCTAATCAGACTGTCACTCTCTGTCCACTCCTGCAATAATGCTGACAGTAAAATGTCCTTATCTAATTTCTGTGCCAACACACAAGCACTTGAAAACTCACTCTCCTGTCAACTACCAGCACTCTTACTATCTAGTCACTGTGCATACACCCGTAGAATGCTTCAGGCATTAAGACACATAGTGTACAGTGAAATATGCGCAATGTATGCAGGCCTGTAACCCCCAGCAGACTACTGATTCATCCTTGCAATAAGCCAGGTAGTATTCATGCTCTTGTAGAGTGACTCAGGCATTAACACAAGCAGTGATACAGTCAAACGTGTGCAATCTATGCAGGCTCTTAACCCCCAGCAGACTACTGATTCACCCTTGGGATAAGCCAGGTAGTATTCATGAGGTGCCCCAATCAGCCTATCAGTCTCTGTCCACTCCTGCAATTATCCTGACAGAAGCATGTTCTTATGTAATCACTGTGCCAACACACAAGCACTTAAAAACTCACCCTCCTGACGACTACCAGCACTCTTACTATCTAGCCACTGTCCATATACCAGCACGGCATATGTGCTGTCACCTAAATGGGAAAGGAAGTGCCATCAATAAACGTCACCAACACATTCATCCAAGGTACACATCAGGGTGTGCTACATTGATTTACCTAGCAGGTATCCTTCTCCAAATTCACCCCCAGCCAGACGTGTGTAGATCCCACTGTTCCTGAATATGTAGGAGTCATGGGTACTCCCTGGAAATGCCTCAGGCATTAAGACACATAGTGCTATAGTGAAATGTGTGCAATGTATGCAGGCTCTTAACCCCCTGCAGACTACTGATTCACCCTTGCAATAAGCCAGGTAGTATTTATGTAGTGCCCTAATCAGGCTGTCACTCTTTGTCCACTCCTGCAATCATGCTGACAGAACCATATTCTTATCTAATGTCTGTGCCAACATAAAAGAACTTATAAACTCTTCCTGTAGTGAATGACAAGCAGTGTAACTTTCCAGTCACTATCCATGCTCTTGTAGAGTGACTCAGGCATTAAGACAAGCAGTGATACAGTCAAACGTGTGCAATCTATGCAGGCTCTTAACCCCCAGAAGACTACTGATTCACCCTTGGGATAAGCCAGATGGTATTCATGCAGTGCCCCAATCAGACTGTCACTCTCTCTCCACTCCTGCAATAATGGTGACAGTAACATATCCTTATCTAATTTCTGTGCCAACACACAAGCACTTAAAAACTCACTATCAACTACCACCACTCTTACTATCTAGTCACTGTGCATACACCTGTAGAATGCTTCAGGCATTAAGATACATAGTGTACAGTGAAATATGCGCAATGTATGCAGGCCTGTAACCCCCAGCAGACTACTGATTCATCCTTGCAATAAGCCAGGTAGTATTCATGCAGTGCCCCAATCAGCCTATCAGACTCTGTCCACTCCTGCAATTATCCTGACAGAAGCATGTCCTTATCTAATCGCTGTGCCGACACACAAACACTTATAAACTCTCCCTGCTGTCAACTGCCACCACTTTAACTATCCTCTCCGTATTCATGCACTGGTAGAACGACTCTGGCATTAAGACAAGCAGTGGTACACTGAAATGTGCACAATCTATGCAGGCCTCTAACCCCCAGCAGACTACTGATTCACCCTTGGAATAAGCCAGGTAGTATTCATGCTGTGCCCCTATCAGACTGTCACTCTCTGCCCACTCCTGCAATTATCCTGACAGAAGCATGTCCTTATCTAATCTCTGTGCCAACACACAAGCAGTAAGAAAGTCTCTCTGCTGTCAACTACCAGCAGTGAAACTATCCAGTCACTATCCATGCACTTGTAGAGTTAATCAGGAATTAAGATAAGCGGTGGTACAGTCAAATGTGCACAATGTATGCAGGCCTCTAACCCCCAGCAGACTACTGATTCACCCTTACAATAAGCCAGGTAGTCTTTATTCAGTGCCGCAATCAGACTCTCACTTTGTGTCCACTCCTGCGATCATCCACACAGAATCATGTCCTTAACTAATCACTGTGCAGAAACGCAAAGCTTTACAAATTCACCATGCTCTTTCATTGCAGAACTCAAATGATACAGTCAGTACCTATGTACTCATATAATAACCCAGAAACTAATACATGTAGTATTACAATCATCTATACAGTATTGATCCACTTTTACCCAGTTAGTGCCTGTGCCTTGCAATAAATGGATAGTGATTTTAAAAGAAAACAATTAAATGATTTTTAGATACAATGTCTTTGTTTAGTAATACAATAATATATTTTATTAATTTTGTTTTAATCAAATTATATATTTTTTTCAACAGATATTGCTCATCTTCAATAAAAAAAAAACGTACTATGACTAGAATAACACAAAAGAAGAAACAACAAAGAAAGGAATATTATTTGAAGGAAACACAACAGAAAAAATTAGAGGAACTACAACATGTGGAGAAAAAGAAAAAGTCTTCCGGTAAGAGAACCAAAGAATTTATTTTAAAAACTTTCAAAGGCTGGAAACAGTGTGCATAGTGTGAAAAGTAGAAATAATGCCTTAAGAAGAAAGAACAATAACAAGCAAAAAGGAGAAATGAATGGGAAATTAAGTTTTCAAGAAAAAATATATGGTAAAAGAAGAAAGAATCAATTTACTGAAATAAGCAAAAGAATGTTTTATAATAGAGTTGTCTTTAATTTGTTGAAAGATGTGAAGAAATATAAAAGAAAATCTGCATTTTCTAAAAAGAAAAAACAGATTGAAACTATTGTTGAAAAGGCTTTTGAATTAAAAAGGAAATTATTCATTGTAGTATTAAAAAGAATTCGATCATTAGATAAGCCAATATGTTTTATGACGGCCAAAAGTAAAAGGAAGAGAGTAATTAACAGAACTAACTTTTGTGATTTTTTTTGGGTGAATGGAAACACAGTTCAAGTTCAGAGCCTTTTTTTAATGAAGAGAGCTATTTTCAAACTAATAGTTTACTGCATGCAGTTGATACCACTGGTCGTGCTTATGAGGTTAAAAACGGTTGTCCAATTGAAAAAGAAAAAATGGATCCTAGAAATGTAGAAGAAGTGGTAGCTGATGAAGTTCTAGGGAGACGTACTAAAGCCCCAGTGTATACTTGGGATTGCAGTAGTATATGCAGTATACGTCAGGAATCTATTGATATTTTTCAGAATTTCTTACGAGAGTATTGTAAAAAAAAGTCTTAAACAAAAGATTAAGATGTTGCAAGGACTAGATCCTTGCAGAGTGAGAAAAAATACTGGTTTGCAAGGTCATTCTCTGGCTTGTCTTTCTAGAAAAGTATGTCAAAGTGTTTTTCATCATTTTAGAATGTTAGCAGTACATCATTTTCAAATGCGGAAGTTAGTCAGAAGATTGTATTACGCAAAAAGTTCAGCAATATTTTTAAATGAATTAAACAGTGCGCTTGTGCATGGGTCAGTATCAGATGTAAAAATGTTTGTGATGAAATAGAGTTTCGTTACTTTGGTCCTGAAGAAGAGAATAGACAAAGTGAGACATTGATAGAAGGAGGCATTGAAGAAAAGGCAGAAAAGATTAGTACAGAGAAATTTGAAGAAGAAATTACAAAGTTTAAGGTAAATTTGTGTGAAAGGCCAAATTATACTTGTATTTGTTGTCGACGAACTCACTATAAGAATCAGACTAGGACTGTTGATCTGTATTTAAAAAGTGAAAAAGAAAATAATGATAAGTGGAAGGAATTTGCAACTTATTTGTTGGTACAGGATTGCTTTGATTTGGGTACTAATCAATGTATTTGTAAATATTGTTATAACAAATTAGAGGATAATAAAATGCCAGGAAGAGCTGTCCATAATGAACTGGAGTTGGTATCTATTCCTCAAGAACTGATGGATTTAAATACGTATGAGTGTATTCTAATTCAATCTGTGCACCCGTTTCAGGCTTTTGTTCGTATTGAGCCTAAAACAGGCAAATTGCCTCCCACAGATTTACAGAGAGGATTAAAAGGACGAGTTGTATATTTACCTCTAGATTTAAAGAAAAATATTGAAACTATTTGGGTAGATAAAGAAGAGAGTGAACCCTTAATTATTCTTGTGAATGGTGTTCCTACTGAGGTGCCGATTCCGATGCGGGTCGGAAAGCACTCCGACCGAGCCGGATCCGGAGTGTTTTCTGACCGAGCCGGAGTTCTGCAGTCCAACCAAGCGAGTACGATGCGGCCGTATGCTGCCGGACTTGGTTCGGTCGGACTCCCATAGAAGTCAATAGGAGCCGGTCGTACGACGCGTACATCGGCTCCCATTGACTGAATGAGTATGTCTTGCACAAGGGCACCCCCTACAGTGGGTACACGCCGGTGCCATCCGCACCATACATGCCTGTGTTGGGGGCAGGGCCGGACTGGCCGTAGCGGGCACCGGGCAATCCCCTGGTGCTCCGCACGGGTGGGGGCCGGTTTTGGGCCCCTGGGGGCCGTTTTTGTTACAGGGCCGTTTTTGCAGCATAGCTGCAAAATCGTCCCTGTAACAAAATCGGCCGAAAACTGGCCCTGACAAAGAGCTCGGCGGCACCCCAACCCCCCGCGAGAGGGGGAGGGGGGCAGCCGAGCACTTTGCCAGGGCCGATTTTGGTTCCCAGTCCGGCCCTGGTTGGGGGGACCCTTGAGTCTCCCCCTGTGTCCAAGTCATAGGGCTGCGGGTAACAGGGGGTCCGTCGCGGACCCCCAAAGGCAACCACCCGGACGTTTTGCGAGCCGGACACTCCGGCTTGCACCGGCTGTCCGACGCGTGCATCGTACTGGCTCGGTCATAAATCACATCCATTGCACGCCACGGTTAGCTTACGACCTAGACTTACGGGGCGATTCGGATCCGGAAACGACTCGGTCGGTAAATTTCACATAGCTTGCATCGTACTTGCTCGATCGTACAGCTGTACAAGTCGGGCGGAAAACACACGTACGGCTCACAGTTTTTCCGGCCGGATCGCGTTCGGTGCCCTTCCGACCCGGATCGGAATCGGCCCCAAAGAGTAAGAAAATCTGGCAGGAATTAGTGGATGTCAGGAAAGTGCAAAAGGCAACATTGTATCTTATAAAGAATAATGAATACTACAAAAATGTGTATGTGGAAGAAGAAGAAATACTTTTAGGGGATGATAGTGAAATGTCAAGTGGTCAAATTGAGAAAGTGGACATATCCAAAAGTGAAGAAATGTATGAACATTTTAGTGTACGTCCTTTACATTCTAAAGAAGTGTTGGGGAATACTATTGGATTATTCCAGATGAAGAAAGCAAAGGGGAATTCCTTGAGTGTTTGGATAAAGAGTTTGGAAGCTCATTGTTTTCCCCTGCTGTTCCCAACTCGAAAAGGTGGACGATATGACGAACGATCAATACAGATTCCTGCATCAAAATATTGGACAACAAGATTGTACGCAGAAGATCCTAGATTTCGACAATGTATCCCATATATATTTCAACTTTTGTTTGAGAGTGACTTGTCTGGACTTTCATATGCAGTCAACCATATATTATAAACAGGAGTACATCTTCAAAATGTTTCTGCAAAGGAATTTATGAAAAAAGTACATCAGAGAGATGATCATTTGGAATCTCAACTGATTAATTTGATGGCATGTCAGCGCGGTACTAATGAGTATTGGTATCGTCGTCATGGAGAACTTAAATGCATGCTAAGGAATTTAGGAACACCAAAGTGGTTTGTTACACTAAGCTGTGCTGAATACGCATGGGATGATTTACTTCAATTTCTTCGAGAAGCAAATTCAAACATTCAAAACATTGAATTCAAGACTCCTGGAGAATTGTGTTCTTTGAAGCCTGTAAATGTATGCAGATATTTCAATCATAGGTTTGAAGCTATGAGGTCTTTTATCTGCAACAAAAAGAATCCTCCTCTTGGAGAAGTTATTGATTTCTTTTGGAGAAAGGAGTATCAAGCTAGAGGTGCTCCTCATATACATATGCTTCTATGGATCAAGGATACACCCAAATTTGGAACTGATTCGGATGACACTGTTTGATCTTTTATTGAAGGTTATGTTACATGTGCTATACCTAAAAGAACAGAAGAAAATACCTTAAGGCAATAAGTGTTACGATTCCAAAGTCATCGATGTGGGAAATACTGTCGACGGAAATACAAGTCGAAGGAAAAGTTTTATACCAAATGTCGTTTTGGATTTCTACGTCCAGTAATATCCAAAGGAAGAGTGAACAGATTCATGTCAGCGGTGAGACATACCATCACTAAAAAATCTCCAAAAAATACGTACAATTTGAGAAGAAGTGAAGAATCGAAGTATATAAATGATTATAATCCAGTTATTCTGTCAATGTGGAATGCTAATATGGATATCCAGTATGTTGTGGATAATTCCGTTGCTGTGGAATCATACATAATAAAATCAGAAAAGACGGAGTTGAAAGAAATTTCCCACGAGAAGATTCTCAGAAAGTAATTGTACAGCTTTAGTTTGAAGATGCTGTCACATCGAGAAATTGGATCGTACGAATGTTCGGATCGGTTATCATCTGCAAATTTATATTCAAAGTCAAGAGGAATTATTTGGGTTAGTCTAGGTCTTTCTGCAACGCGAAATCGAGTACTTAAATCTATACAGGAAATTGAATATTTAGCATTAAATGAACCGGAAAACACAGATATAGTCAAAACAAACATGTTGGATACATACTATCCAAATAGAAGTCCTCATCTTGAGAACATATGTCTCTACGAAGTACTGCAATATTACAGTTTTAAGAGAAATACTACAGAGAATATAAATGAAGGAAAATATGCAGTGATTGGTTCAGAAGGATGTTTAGTGAAACATCCTAAAGGAAATCTCATTAATCATAGAAAACTGAGCTGTGATACTCCTGATAAAAGAGAATTTTACTATTTAGCACTTTTACAACTCTTCAAACCTTGGCGTACAGAACTGGAATTACTTGGCAATTTTGAGTGCTATGAAGATTCTTTCAATGCATGTAAAGATAGCATTGAATGCCCAGTTTTTACAAATAATCGCAAAATGTTGAATAAAGAAATCGATCAAGAAGCTACTATTGCAGCTGAGATTGCAAGAGACAGTTCTCAAGATAGTCAAAGTTCTGCTCCACTGAGTCAGGATCCTCTAGGAGAACCAATTCTTGAAAATTAATCAGCCATCGCCATGAGTGAAGTGGAAACAGCAATGCATCAATCTCAAGAAGATATGATGGACTTGGGAATCTTAGAAGAACAACTAAATATTGAACAGAAAGAAATATACCAGCAAGTGAAACAACAGATCGACCAAGGTTTTCTTCATGAAAAGAAAGAATGCACATGCACATCATTTCAACCTATCCGAATGTATGTCAGTGGTCAAGCTGGTACAGGAAAACGTTTCTTAGTTAAAGTTTTGACCGCTTATTTACAGAAAACAACGGACTCAGATTTGTCTTGTGTTGTAACTGCTCCAAAGGAATTACATTGCATCGTTTACTGATGCTACCTGTAGAGCATGAAAATAAATTGGAATATCACAAGCTATCTGGAGAAGCTTGTTATGAAGTTTCAAGAGTGCTTAAGAAAATGAAACCTCTAATTATTGACGAGGTGAGCATGGTCTCAAACTTTATGCTTGCCTTTGTGCATTTAAGAATGCAGAAAATTTTAAAAACAGAATACGATGTGTTATTTGGAGGAAAACATGTCATATTTTTTGGTGATCTACTTCAACTTACTCCTGTAAAAGGACAACCAGTATTTAAGACACTTCTGCATGAAGACACCAGAAGGTCTTTGAGAAGCATTGGAAACTTTAACATTTGGTCATATTTTGAATACAAAGAACTTATTAAAAATATGCGACAGGCAAATGATATAAATTATGGAACTATTCTTCAAGATATAAGAATTGGAGTATTGACAGAACATGGCAAACAAGCTTTTGAAATTCGGCTACTTACTACCTTGTTTGCAAATGAAAATATAGTTCCTGAAAAAATATACTAGAAAATTGCAGAAATAAAATCATTAATCTGCCTAATGCCAACACTGCGAGAGTGTTCTACATTCAATGAAGAACTTTTAAAGCTTGAAAATGAACCAATAATAAAAATGGAGGCGATTGATCAAATAGAGCATGAAGGAGTTACTATTTTTTTAACAGAAAAATTACAAACAAAATTGGATAATTTGGAAAAATCGATATCTAAAACTGCTGGTTTAAAAAAAAAATTATATGTATGTGTAAACTGTCGGGTCATTTTACGGCGTAATTTGAATGTGGAAAAATGTTTAGTAAATGGAGCAATGGGAAAAGTGGTTGAATTTGTTAGTTATCAAGAAAGAGATGGGATTGAATCTTTGAAAATCAAATTTGATCAGATTGAAGGAGGAAAGCAAATTGGGTGTTGTTCTGCACGTTTTTTGTTAGTTAAAGATTTGTATGTTCGTAGGAAACAGTTTCCTCTTTCTTTGGCATATGCGGTGACTATTCATAAATCTTAAGGTTTAAGTGTAGACAGTGCTTTGGTAAACATTGGGAGTACTGTATTTAAAGAGGGTATGGCATATATTGCTTTGTCCCGAGTCAGAACTTTATCTGGATTGTAATTGATTGATTTTGATGAGAGAAAGATTAGTGCAGATTCAAATTGTGTAAGAGAGTATAATCGGTTAAGAAGACTATATGCTCCCAATTTATGTGAATATCCTGTATATGAAAAGCGTGTAGTTGGTCGAAAACGGAGATATGAGAATATCTGAAGTGAAGTTCAAGAGAAGAAAACGAAAATCAAGATAATGTTGACATTCCAAGCAAAAAGCACAAGGAGACTATTGAAGAGATTGTTGGATATCAATTAGAAAATAATTCAGGTATCAACTGCTATGCAAATGTAGTGGTAAATGTTGTATTTTCTTTAGAATATCTGCAACAGCAAATTATGGAGCATCTAGAAAAACGGTTTTGTTCCTTGCTGCATTCTATTTTTGAAAAATTGAAAACTGATAAAAGTAAAATCCAAAGTGTTTCTGATATTCGGAATCTTCTGGATATATGTAGTGGTTGTACGCAATTTACACAGAATGTGCAACAAGATGCTCAGGAATTTCTAATGTATATGCTTGCAGTATTGGAAGATGAAGGAATAGAAATTGATAATCTATTTGGACTTCGTTATAAATGGAAACATCAATGTGAAAATTGTATATTTACTTCTACCACTAACATACACACTGAGAGATTCATATATTTGACAATACCAGACTGTAAAGCAGTATCTTTCAACAAATTAGTTAAAGCAGCAAATCAAAACATGGAGTGTAGCCAATGCAAATCAGAAATGTTATCAACATTATTTATAGAAAGATTTGGACAATATATAATTCTAATGATACAACGTTGTACAGCTGATGGAAGAAAATTGGAAACTTTAATTAAAAATGTTGTAGCAAGTCAACTATCAATATCAGGAAGAACTTTTGTAGCAGTAGCAATTATTTTCCACGATGGACCTTCAACAACATCTGGACATTACACAGTCTATTTAAAATGCAATAAAGGATGGACATATTGTAATGATGCTCATTTGGTTTTTAAATATTGTTTGCCTAAGGAATTACCAAATTCATACCTACTATTTTTAAAGCCAAAGTTCTAACAACATAATTCGGCCTATTGGGAATATGTTAATATGTATTAATACCAATACTTTTGACAATTTCAGTATGAAAGACTTTAGTTATATCTTTTGGCCTACAGGAAAGATATTAATAAAAATGAAGCAGTTGTTTAGAGATATTCTGTCAGCAAATATTTTAAATGACATCATTTAGAGTATATGGAAATTATAAAGAATTGTTGATTGAGTTATTGTTTATCTTCTTTGATATTATATTGAGAAAATTCTGTTAGAAAGAAGCATTTTATATATACGAGAGTTGCATTATATACTATGTTATTCAGGATGTTATTTATATGCAATGTGGAGCGATAGTTGACTATGTTTAAAATATTTTTGACACAGATTTGTTTTTTTTTAAACAATCTTATTGATTGTTTTTTTTTTTGCCCGCTGTTATGTGATGAGTAACATTGAAATCACTATTAATAGTGAAATTCAAAATATTCTGAGAACAGCTAAAAAGGCAAACTAAATAATTTATATAATGGTAAAATTATGTTGTGTTGTAAAAATTATAAGATTATATATTATAACTTTATTTTTCTTCTCTTTTACAGATCCTAATTCTAAATACGCACAATGACTCAGTTATTAAGATACGAAGTGATCCAGTCAAATGTGCACAATCTATGCAGGCCTCTAACCCCCAGCAGAGTAGTGATTCACCCTTGCTATAAGCCAGGTAGTATTCATGCAGTGCCACAATTAGATTCAGTGTCTGTCCACTCCTGCAATCATACTGTCAGAAGGATGTCTTTATCTAGTCTCTGTGCCAACACAGAAGCACTTATAAAGTCTCCCTGCAGTCAACTACCAGCAGTGTAAGTATCCAGCCACTATGCATGCAATTGTAAAATGACTCAGATAATAAGACTCGCAGTGCTACAATCAAATGTGCACAATCTATGCAGGCCTCTAACCCTCAGCAGAGTACTGATTCACCCTTGCTATAAGCCAGGTAGTATTCATGCACTGCCCCAATTAGATTGTCAGTCTCTGCAACAGCAGAAATATGGGGACCCCCTCTAGAGAGTAATTTTGGCTAGGGAAAAGAGGGGAAGAAATCACAGACAACTGAATATATTCCCTCGTAGCCTTCACACTTTCAAAAAAATAAAGTCATTATTAATTTAACTCATCTATTGATACACAATGGTGACCAAAGACATGAATGATTTCATTGATTTATTATTTTCATTTACTTCATTATTTTTCATGACATTACAATTTCACCTTTTATATATATTTTTCATTTTACTTTTTTAGCTTTTCTAACAAAAAATGATCACAATTTATACATAATACAATAAACAGACATAATTATTTGCAAAAAGATATTATTCCATATCCACAATAATGTACAAAATTGAAAACGTGTCCCTATAAATGCTTCAAATAAATACAAACATACTACATTCATTCAAAACATTCATACTCTCACAAAAGTCATACAATCAAGATCTTGTAATTTAGGAGACGATAAAGGATGACAAGTAACACTTCTACGACCAATCAGATGTAATATTGCAGAGCCCCCAAGCTCAATAAGAGGTCGACGCGCGTTTCGGTGGTATAGCAAGATGATACGGCCACCTTCATCAGGAACTACACAGAGTTCAATTCCATCCGTGATATAGTAGTCAAGGGACCTAAAAGAGAATTTTATATATACAAAATAGTCACCATCGTGAATATTCAAAAGTGTTACACAATATGCAATTAATAAGATGGGCCAAACATGCATGTACAAATGATCTGCCAATCAAGGGACCTCCCAAAACCCTAGTACCTATCAACCCAGGAGATTTAGAACTAAAGGAGTTTGCACTTTTCATTTTCTTTCTTTGTGGTTTATTTTCTATTTTCTATTTACCCCACAAACATCTTTTAGAGCTAAATGTAAATGCTCTTATAGACATATCTCTTCCTACCAAACTGTATCAAAAAGAGAGTCATAAGAAGCATTGAATCATTAAAGGGGGTAGAGAAGAGAGAAGAAAAGGAATGAAAAAATGAGGGAGAAGAAATTTCAAAGTTTGTCAATCTTATTATATTCTTAAAAAGAGACTCCTTATTTTTACTTACACGATCTAATGGTAAAAGATATATTCCAAAGGTATGTGCGGCAAAAGCTTCAAATGGCGTGCCTCCACTATGTTCAACCAATAGGACCCCTGTAATTATCTAAATAATAAGATAATTTGATTGAAAAGTGTACTGTGTGCAGATAGAATTTACACACATGATCTACATCTAGTCCAAATACTTCTATATCCTTACCAGAGGTAAATTCTTATAGTACGAGTATATCACTTCGTATTCTTGTTTAAAGACTCCAGAGTGATCAATGAAGAGTCAGATTTGTTCCAAAAATTAGGATACGTGAATCTCTTCCAATCCCTCTTCAATATTTCTTGGTGTTCAGGCTGAGCCTCATTGCAATACCATATTTTGGCTTGAATATTGTAAGTATTCTAAAAGAAAATATTGAGATATTCACTTCATCTGTCAATATAACATATTCAAAGTGATTCAATCTCATCTACCCCGACAACTTATTATGGCAGTGTCTACCCTCACATAAATCTCTGTGTTCAAAGCTTGTATAGAGCATGTGCACCTAAAATGACCCCATATAATATAAATCACATGAGGTTATGGTCTTAACATAGATCCCATCTGCTCATAGAAGTCGCGCAGGATGTATGTAAAATATTCATTGTCATTCCATTAGTTCTCAGGATAGCGGGTGTAATGATAACAAGAATACTATATCAAATATAAGAAAAATTCCCATATTGTTGTATCTCTAGTTCGACAAATCTGGCCGCGTACTATCCATTACCCATTTCCGTTCTATGGTGTCCCCAAAATATATAATTATAACTAACTGTCAGGCTAGATGAGGTATTAGTTAGATTTGGGGTACAGATATGTATTATAGGGTTCCTCTATATTTTTAATGTATCCCAAGACGCGGGGCACAACAGCGACATAGCAATCAGTGTGCGTTAGACTATTTGAAGTTTAACAGAGAACAAAACATTTCATTTACAATAGGAACTACGCCAGAGAGGGAGATTCAAAAACAACAACTACTTAGTTTACGCTATAGAAGGCACCAGAGTTACAAAATTTTGTTAACATAGAGGGGTTATCTCCCAGTCCACATACCTTCGCATCCAAAGCTTTCAATCCTCGCATAGTATCCTTCACGTCTTACAGATGAGAAACGTTCAGTCACTAAAGATTTGTCATGGGTTTTTTTTTTTTAGCCCCGTTTGCCAAACTAACATACCGCGAGATCTCGCTTGGACGTTACCTGATTAAAAGTAGGACTAAATCTCCATTAGTGCTAAGCGCCATGTTGTAGTGTCCAGTGACACACAGCCAACAGTATATCACGGGGTTTTAGATTGCCTTGTTTATCAAACTGACATTATGCGAGACCTCACTCGGTTGTTTCCTAACTGGAAGTCATCGCCATAAAAACAGGACTAAGTCTCAATAGGCACTAAGCGCCATATTGTAGTGTCCAATGATACACAGCCTACAAGGACCGAAAATAAACAAGGGACTTATCTTAAATGAGAATGGCCGCCATCTTAACGTAAATGATGATACGGACATTCAAAAACGGCCAGCTAGTTTGTCACCCTTGTATAATTGACGTATACCGCAATCGCCCTTGTCCAGTAAAATAGCAATGACCCATATACAAAAATATTAAACTTATTGAGGAGAAAGCTCCCGATGTTAAATGTCAATAAAACACATAAATTTACATATCAAGAAATTTAGTGGGGTTGTCTAGATAGTCTTCATAGTATAAGTCAAATTCACGACAACTATCCCACTGCGTGATATGATGCGTTTTTATATGTTTGAGGGATGAATAAAAACTTAATATATTCTATGTCTCAAAGGAGACCTACTTACTATATTACGCTAAGGTGAAGTCTCATAGCCCTGAAATCTGAATGTCTCCACCAGTAATGCAGTGATCCACCATAATAGGGGTAGTCCTATCTGAAGCATATAATATCTGGTCGGCCATCCCAAAAAACATTAGTAATTAATATCCTATGCTTGCGCAAAAGATCTAAATAATATATACATAGATTAGCCTAGTCTTTCGTAATGAACCAAGATATATCCTCGTTGAGTCCATAACGTATACTGTCCAGATGGAAAATCCAAAAGGTCTCTCGCTTTTTGCGTGAAAGTTCTACAGATTGTCCTACTTTATTCTGCACTTTTTCTATAATACACCATTTTAGTTCTGATTCCAAGTGTTGTTTATCTAAAAAATGCTGTACTATTGGTGCAGTGATCTTCCTAGTTCTAATAGCGGACTTGTGTTCACTAAATCTGAGATGAAATTCACGTCCAGTCTCTCCCACGTATGCGAGTCCACATGGACAAAAAAGAATGTAAATAATGTTGCTACTTCTACAATTTGTCAGATGTTTTAAAATGATCTTAACTCCCCTATGGCAAAGGGATGTGGTAACTATAGCTGCATTACATGCATGGCATGACCCACACTTATGGTTGCCAAGAATCATTGGCAGTCCAGTGATTGTCATTTGTTGTGTGGTTTTCCCTGTGTCAGGGAAAACCACACAACAAACCGGATCTCTTAGATTTCGGTTTCTGCGGTATGCTACTAATGGTAGCGCAAGTTGAATATCGTCTTCATTAGTGTTTAGAATTCTCCAATTTTTGTTTAATCACATTTTTTACTTTAAAGTTCAGTGCTGAGTGATTAATGACACATGTAATTTGATCCCGGGGTGTGCGTTTTGTGCCTTGCAAGAGGGCATCTCGGTTATAATATTTTGCCCTCTTGTAGGCATGTCTTACAAGACGATGTGGATATTCTCGACATAGTAGTCGTTTCTTTAGGGCTTCTCCATACTTGTGGAAGTCCTCCATGCTTGTGCAATTACGGCGGACTCGGAGGAACTCCCCAAAGGGAATGGAATCCTTTTGGCAATTAGGATGAAAACTACCATATTGTAGTGTAGTGTTTTTGGCAGTGGGTTTCCTAAAAAGGCTTACCTGGATATTTCCTTCCGAACCATCAATCCTGATGTCCAAGAATTCTACTTGTCTTGAGCTGTAATTCGCAGTGAATTTTAACTTCTTATCGCTTGCATTAAGCCAAAGTATAAATTCTTGTAGATTCTCCGCACCGCCTCTCCAAACAAAAAAAATATCATCAATAAAATGCTTCCATGAGAAAACATTTTCACAAAAAAGGTGCTGTTTCATTAAAAATATTTTTCAGTTCCCATTCGCCCATGTAGATGTTAGCCACACTGGGCACGCAAGATGCACCCATACTAGTGCCTTTAATCTGTTTATACAGAAATCCATTGAAATCGAAAAAGTTGTTTAATAGTACTACCTCTAGGCATTGTAGTATAAAAGCATCCGGTCTATTTCCAGGAAGCCTCAACAAAAGGGAGGCCACAGCCTGTAACGCCTGACATTGGGTAATATTGGTGTATAAAGCCTCAATGTCAAGCATTACTAAAATATCAGAGGTTGGACTAAATGGCATACCTTCAATTTTATTGATCATATCACCAGTGTCGCGTATAAATGAGGCATAGGTCTGAGTTAAGGGACAAAAAAATGAGTCCACGTATTTCGACAATGGCTCAGTACTTGAACCAATAGTAGAGATAATAGGACGCATTGGGGGATCCTCTTCATTTTTATGTGTCTTTGGAAGGCCATATAGGGCAGGTGTTACAGGGTGGATTTTGTTAAAAAATGTATGCTCATCTTCGCATATAAGATCATCCTCTAAAGCCTTCTGAGTTATTTAGGTCCCTTGACTACTATATCACCGATGGAATTGAATTCTGTGTAGGTCCTGATGAAGGTGGTCGTATCATCTTGCTATACCACCGAAACGCGCGTTGACCTCTTATTGAGCTTGGAGGCTCTGCAAGATTACATCTGATTGGTCGTAGAAGTGTTACTTGTCATCCTTTATCTTCTCCTAAATTACAAGATCTTGATTGTATGACTTTTGTGAGAGTATGAATGTTTTGAATGAATGTAGTATGTTTGTATTTATTTGAGTCATTTATAGGGACACTTTTTGAATTTTGTACATTATTGTGGATATGGAATAATATCTTTTTGCAAATAATTATGTCTGTTTATTGTATTATGTATAAATTGTGATCATTTTTTGTTAGAAAAGCTAAAAAAGTAAAATGAAAAATATATATAAAAGGTGAAATTGTAATGTCATGAAAAATAATGAAGTAAATGAAAATAATAAATCAATGAAATCATTCATGTCTTTGGTCACCATTGTGTATCAATAGATGAGTTAAATTAATAATGACTTTATTTTTTTGAAAGTGTGAAGGCTACGAGGGAATATATTCAGTTGTCTGTGATTGTCAGTCTCTGTCCACTCCTGCAATCATACTGTCAGAAGGATGTCCTTATCTAATCTCTGTGCCAACACAGAAGCATTTATAAACTGTCCCTGCAGTCAACTTCCAGCAGTGTAAGTATCCAGCCACTATACATGCACTTGTAGAATGACTCAGGTATTAATACACGCAGTGCTACAATCAAATGTGCACAATCTATGCAGGCCTCTAACCCCCAGAGGAGTACTGATTCACCCTTGCTATAACCCAGGTAATATTCATGCAGTGCCCCAATTAGATTGTCAGTCTCTGTCCACTCCTGCAATTATCCACCACTATACATATCCTTTTACTCTGTCAATACCAACAGTATCTTCTTATCCTATCACTCCGCCAATACCTCAGCATTCATAAATTGACCATGTATTGTACTTACAGCACTGTAATCATTCCAGTTACTAGTAATGTATTTATAGAGTGGCTTAGCTACTAATACAAGTGCACCTCGTTTTTTCGTCTTTCAATGCATGCTGCATTCCACAGCACACATTGAAATACAAAAATGCCTTTAGTGATTATTTTTGTGCAGGAAGATGTCCCTTCCTACACAAAAACATGTCCCTTCCTACACAAAAACAATCTCTCCACGACACAAACATCCTTGCACCATGATGTAAGGGTGCCTGCAGTAGCACTTGGCAGCAATTTGTGCACCAGTGCAGGAAGAAGCAGAGAGTTGCGACATATTTATGTAAATATGTCACATCCCTGTGCTTCGGAAGTGCAGCAGCGCGGTGCAGCTAAAGAGCTTGCAGTGTCATGCTGCAGTACTTCCTTATAGATCTGCACTTATACATTCACCATACACTACTAATGCATTCTTTCACTCAATCATGCTTTACACATATATTCAACCAAACTTTCACACATTACCATGCAATTATAGTTATATCTTTAACCAGATAAGGTAGTTCTGATGAGAACTTTTTTTTTCTTTTATATATATATATATATATTTTGAACAAAAAAAGAACAAATAAAACAGGAAACTTTTGGAATTATGTATCATTCCCCCAAAAAAATATTAACAATGATGATTCCGTTGCGCAGCACAAACTGCATTTACTGACTGCTCACTGAAGCAAATTGGTTTCTTGCACTTCACTCAATGTTGTTCAAGAAACACAAGTTCTGGCCTAATGTCCGGTGCAGGTGTTGCTGAGGACACTCCAGATGTAGATGCTGCAGCAGGTGAGGTGTTCATAGCTGCTTGCCTCGTTACCTCCCGAGCCAGGTACAGAGGATGTATGGTCCTTAGATGTTTGTACATTGAGGCAGTGCCACAAGAATACTTCTTGTCACTACCTCTAGACAGTACTCGGTCACAAATTTTGCATGTGACCTTTGTTGCATTCACTTTCTTCTGTCCTGGTGGATAAGTGAAGAATTTCCATACAATAGACACCGGCCTCTGTGAACGTGGTGCCTCTTCTAAAAATTCTTCTTCAGAAGAAACTTCCTCCTCCTGCTGCTGCTGTCTATAAGCCATTTTTTTTAAAACACCAAACAAAACAAGCAAAAAAGGGTTCTTGAAGGAAAAGAGATGTATCTCTAAACAGGCTCCAACAAGAATGATTGAAATGGGTGGGGTCCTTCAATAGTTACAGTGGGAAATGTTATGAACCAATCAAATCTTTTTGTTTTACGTCACATGGGATCCGCACACCCTGCGCTTATGAAGCACGCACCCTACACAAATTCACGAAAATATATTTAAAAGTAATATAACTTCATTACAAATAGAAATATATTATTTTTATGAATACCTTAGATAATCTCTAGCCCTAATATGTATATTAAAGACACATACATATCATTTTAGAACAGAATTTTTTTTGCAGAAGTCGCGCACCCAGCGCGCACCATATATGGCGTCACGCGGGGCCCGCCACCACGCAAGCATCACGTACCATAATGCGTATGTGTCCCGAATTAGCGGGAGCAGGAGTAGCGCATCAGTCGCATACCTATCATGCACAACACGTAATATTATACATATATCACGTAACTGGAAAACACGCACCCGCCGCACACCATACGCGGATCCTTCACATCTTTTCCAATATGGCGGCTGTAATACGCACACCCGTTGCGTTAGGTACGCCTAGGGTGCGCGACTCCAAATTTAAAACAATTTTCAGAAAAGTATATAATATTGTTTAATAAATAATATATTTAAAAATTAAGTTTAAAAAAATCTTCACATTCGTTACAAAAAACATAGGTGTAACTACTTTTATAATTAAAAATTAGCATTTAAAAAACCTTTGAAATTCACTGAAAAAAAACATAGGTTTCAGACACGTTATAGTTAGTAATTAGCGTTTAAAAAACCTTAGAAATTCACTGAAAAAACCATAGGTTTCAGACATGTTATAGTTAGGAATTAGCATTTAAAAAACCTTAGAAATTCACTGAAAAAAACATAGGTTTTAGGGAAAGTTATAGTTAGTTGGACATTTCACTCGTATAAAACCATAGAAATTCCCCTGTTATAGCTAGCTCAGCTAACTATAACTGCCGCCCCCGCAATGCACTGCTGATGATGTCATATATTACATCACTCATGACATGGTCAGTGACATCACTGATGACATCTCAAATTATTTTGTGTTTTCTGTGCAAATTAAGCTGCAATGGGTATTTTTCCACATTTATTTAACTGATAAATGTATATTCACATTTAAATGTCCAAATGGTTTCAGCAGTATACAGCAGTATACAGTGCAATAGTGTTATCTGAAAACACTTGCATTGTTAAATAGCATAAATAACAGTAGATCTGCACTTAATTAAGCTTAATTAGGAAACCTTTTGTCTTTTTTCATCTTTTTTAATCTCCCCTACCTCTCAATCTGTACACCTACTGACCTGACACTCATGATTGACAGTAGACAGTAGAAAAAAACATCCAAATTAGACCTATTTTCTGTATTTTTCTGTATTTAAAAATAAATACAGACAGGAAAAAAAAATGTTTCTGTCTGGATTTATCTGAAAAAAATCTGTAAAAACGGAAAACTGGAAACCCTAAATATAAGTCACAGAAAGTCTGTTAAAGTGTTATGACTTGTGTATGTACAAAAAGGCAATATATTGTGCTTTTACTAGTGGTATAGCGTGGGTACGTAAGAGCAAAATATAAAATAATTAAATAAAAAAGGGAAATAATAGAATTAGTTGATGTAATAGCTATATTATGTGTTGAAGGAGTTCTGACAGATTTTACACCCAGTGCCACTGCACCTGCTGCACCATTCAAATCATGTCCCTAGTGCCTGCAATATAACTGCATTTGTTACTGCCTGTTTAGCAGTAAAATATAGCAATATTTGGTGTTTAGAGGAGTAATGACAACTTTTGGCCTTGGTGCCACTGCACCATTCAAACCATGACCCTATTGTCTGGTAGGTAACTGCACTTGTGACTGCCTGTTTAGTAAAAAATGTTGCAATATTTAGTGTTCAGAGGGGTTCCTGGAACGTTGAGCCCCAGTGTCTCTGCACCTGATGCACAATTGAAATCATGTCCCTAGTGCCTGCGAGGTGACATATAGCAATAGTAGGAGTTTACTCCGTTACCTAGAGCTTTTGGTCCTGGTGCTACTGCACTTGCTGCACTCTTGAAATGATGACCCTAGTGCTTGCTAGATAAATGCACTTATGACTGCCAGTTTAGTTGTACAATATAGCAATATTAGGTGTTTAGAGGAGTTCTGACAACTTTTAGGCTTAGTGCCACTGCACCTGGTGCAACATTCAAATAATGACCCTGTTGCCTGCAAGATAACTGCACTGTTTAGTAGTCAAATATAGCAATACTTGGTGTTATGACAACATTTGGTCTCGATGTCACTGCACGTCCTGCACCATTTAAATGAAACCCCTTTCAACTGCAAGTTAACTGCAATTGCGACTGTCTGTTTAGGCATGACAACTTTTTGGCCCAGTGCCACTGCACCTGCTCCACCATTCAAATCATGACCCTGGTGACTGAAAGATAATATAGCAATATTTAGTGGAGTTATGACACCTTTTGACCTTAGGGCCACTGCACCTGCTGCATCATTTAAATCAAGCCCCATTTACCTGCATGGTAACTGCAATTGTGACTGCCTGTTAAGTAGTTAAATATAGCAATATCAGGTGTTTAGAGGAGTTCCAACAGTTTTTGGGACCGGTGCCAGTGCACCTGCTGCACCATTCAAATCATGATCATGTTGTCTGCAAAGTAACTGCAATTGTGACTGACTGTTTAGTAGTAAAATATAGTAATATTCAGTGTTTAGTGGGGTGCCTAGAGCTTTTGGTCCTGGTGTCACTGCACCTGCTGCACCATTGAAATCATGACCCTTGTCTTCTGCAAGGTAACTGCACTTGTGACGGCCTGTTTAGTTTTAAATTTTAGCAATAATCTGGGTTTAGTGCAGTCTCTTGAGGTTTTGGCCCCAGTGCCACTGCACCTGCTGCATCATTCAAATCAAGTACCTTTTAACCTCAAGGTAACTGCAATTGTGACTGTCTGTTCAGTAATCAAATATAGCAATATTATGTGTTTAGAGGAGTGCTGACAACTGTTGGGCCCGGTGCTACTGCACTGGCTGCACCATTCAAATCATGACCCTGTTCTCTGTAAAGTAACAGCACTTGTGGCTGCCAGTTTAGTAGTAAAATTTAGCATAGCTCTTGTATATTAACTTTATTTTTAACATGCAATGCTTATTACAACATTTAGAATTTGATCTTAATAACCAAATAGATTAAGTTGAAGAATGGGGCTTAAAAAGTATGAACAGCTTTAGAAGTATTGTAAATGCCTGCAGCCAGGGGAAGTTGACAAAAAAAAGTTCCACACAAAAGCAAATAAACACAGTAAATATGATATGTAAACTGATAATCGCCCCCTTTTTAGATATATTAGATACAAGCGATTTATCAAGCACAGTGCAAGCTCTGTGCAGGCAAAACCTAAAAATGGGCTTACCGCACCATAAAATAGGCCTACAAATTGCCAAACAAACGGCCCACAGCCTATCTGACCAGATATTCCGGTACTGCCTGATTGCCCTATAGTCCAGCTCAACCCTGTTCTCAGTTCTGTTTTGCCTTTAAACGTTTACACCATCTGCCCTTAGTTCTGCCCTCTGTGCTGTCTGTCATTTTAGCATTCCACTTCCTTTTTTTACCCTAGTCTTTGTTCTGCATCCAGTTTCAATTCCCCTACGCAAATTTAGCGTCAGACTGGTCTTTTCGGCAATCTGGCAGTGCCACAATGGCTGATTTGACAGGACCGTGTGTGGGCTGTTTGTAGGTCTGTTTATGGTCTGGTGGGCAGATTTTTATTGTATATATCCCTGATAGCAGCAGAAACATTGCCTGCAGCAAGCACATATGTGTGCAATCTCCCATACCTTGCAAAATATCTATACAGTGTATCTATACAAGTTACAAATATGGACCACATTTTTAGCTCTGATTCACTAACGAAGGCCACTTTTATTTTATCACATGGGACAATTTTCTCACCTCACAGGGGTACTACCACCGTTTAGTGAGCTGGAAGACCCAGCGACCGCATCCCCGCGATGGAAGATATGGATAGAGAGACTAAACAACTAGTTTGTGGCAAGGGAGGCTGATGGAACAGTTAAAAAGTTCCCTACTCTTCCATTATGCCAGAGATGAAATCTTCAAGCTGTTCAAGCACCTGCCGAACACTGGCATTGCTACGGACTACGACGCGGATGTTCGGACATTGAATGCACACTCTGACCCACAGCTCAACCCAGACTTTGAGAGGTTCCAGCTGCGCCAGGCACGGCAACTAGAGGGTGAGTCGATCAACGCGTTCTATGCCCGCCTGCGCGAGCTGGCCAGCACCTGCACAGCGGACGACCGGCCGTTGGAGATCAGGGTGCAGATCATCCAAGGGTGTCGGGACAAAGTGCTCAGAGGACCCATACTGTGCCAACCAGAAAATATACTAATACTAGTGAGGACACATGGCCTATTGGCGGCAAGGGCCAGCAAGATGGACCAAGCTCTCATGAGAGCCCAAGAAAGGCAGGCAAGCGTCCAGATGGAGTGGGTCGACAACCTCCGCTTGAAGACAAAAAACCACATGTACCGGAAACAAAAAACACCAGGAACAGAAGGAAAGTGCAGCTATTGCGAGCAAAAAGAAAACCCGGCGATCAGTATGCCCTGCCCAAGGTCGGCCCTGCGGCAACTGTGGCATCCCTAACCACTATGCTGTGGTGTGTCGGAAGAAATCCAGAGGAAGAGACAACAGTGGACAGAGGCCACCCTCAAGAGCGGTACGTCAGTTGTCAATAATGAACAAATCGCAACAGGAAGAGCCAAAAGTGGCCAGCTGTGTAAGCCAAGGACAAGAGGACTCATCAGACGAGGATGACGTAGAAACATACCTCATATCATTCGCGCAAGAACTAAACCGTCGCCGGAGGCCTCAACCCACGTGCGTCATCAAGATCGCAGGGTCCGAAGTCAAGGCAATCATCGACACCGGGGCCTCGGTGAACGTGATGGGCGTCCAACAGTATCACCAGCTGAGGCCCAAGCCTATACTTACACCGTCCAAAACGAGGATATTCGCCTATGGAAGCAAAGTCCCCTTACCCCTCAGAGGGAAGATGTCAGTACCAGCCAAAGCAGAAGACCAAGAGGTAATGACGACGATCCACGTCATAGACCACGAGGCAGACACCCTGATCGGCAGCTACACCACTGAGGATCTAGGGCTGGTGTCCTTCGCGAGGAGTGTTCAAACACACCAGGTTGAAGACATCCTAGACCAGTTCCCAGGGCTGTTCCAACGGCTTCGTCACCTCAAGCTTCCACCCATCAAGCTGCATATCTACAAGACAGTAGCCCCAGTGGCACTAAGACATCGACTGGTCCCCTTCCACCTTTGCCCGTTGGTGGAGAAAGAGCTGGAGAAGCTAGAGAAGCAAGGTGTGATCGAGAGGGTGTCAGACCCAACGCCGTGGGTGTCACCGATGTAAATCACTGAAAAGCCCAAGCAGCCGGGCACAATACGGCTATGCATCGACATGAAACTCCCCAATCGGGAAATCAAACGGCACATCACCCCAATGATGGATGATATATTTGCGGATGTAAACAGATCCCGATGATTCTCCAAGTTGGACCTACATGCCGGGTACCACCAATTACCCCTCGCAGAAGAGAGCAGGTATACAACAACATTTAGCACTCACCTAGGGCTGCGGCGCTCCAAATGATTGAACTTCGGAATATCATCGGCAGCCGAAGTTTTTCAGGACACCATCTGAGAGATGCTGTCAGGACTACCCGGGGTGCTAAACGTCAGTGACGATATACTGCTCTAGAGCACCACAGAAACCTGAAAGACACCCTACGGCGCCTCACTGGTCATGGTGTGACACTACACCGGGAAAAGTGTTCATTCTTCCAGCCCTCCCTGGAGTTCTTCGGCTATGTGTTCAACCAAGAGGGTACTCAACTGGACCCCCGCAAATCACAAGCCATCCGGGATGCACCAGCCCCCAGCATCGGAAGTGAGGAGCTTCCTCGGTATGGCCACATACTGTGGGTGGTTCATCCCAGACCTCGCTACTCTAGCTGAACCACTGTGAGCCCTCACCAAAACAGAAGCCAAATGGACCTGGGGTAATTGGGAAGACAAGGCATTCCAAAGCTTTAAAGACGGCCTCCTCAATCCAAATTTGCACAAATCGAGCGCGAAGCGCTCGCCATTAATTGGGCATGCAATCAATTCCACCTGTACCTGGGCGGCCAACCCTTCACAGTAGTGACCGACCACCAGCCACTGGTTCTGTTGTTTAAAGGATTGGCTCCGCACCCACCGCCACGGATCGAGAGATGGGCTGTCCAGCTGCAACAGTACCACATGGAAGTAGTGTAACGCCCAAGAGCTAAGAACCCCGCAGACTTTCTATCTCGTCACCTCACACAAGGGAAGGAAAGGGAGCCCCCTGACGAATCGTAGCACCACATCAGAATGGTTTCAAGAGCAGTGTGCCCTCAAGCCATGACTTTAGATGACATCCAGAAGGCGGCTGAGCTTGACCCGGTGTAGACCAGGACCCCACGAGCTGTACAAAGTGGGTCATGGAGAGAGTTTCTCCGACAGTCAAACGACTGGTCCTCGGGAGAATAAGGATGAACTAACAAAGATATGGCGAGTAAGGAACAAACTCAGTGCCACGGAAGAAGGCATCCTCCTGAGGGATTCCCGTCTGGTGATTCCCCAGACACTTAGGCAACAGGCCACCCCCAAGATGAAGTCCTGGATCCGGGAGAAGGTGTGGTTCCCGGAGCTGGAGGCAATGGTAGAAGAGCTGGTGCGCAAGTGCCCGGCCTGTCAGCTAACCAGCTAACCAGCCTGCCGGAGCGCCCAGCTCCAGTATTGACGGGAGAACCCTGCACCGACCCGTGGTCGAGGCTGAGTATAGACTTTGGGAGCTTCCCAGGGGGAAAAACCACACTCGTCCTGGTAGATGCCTACCCCCGATTGTGGAGGTGATTCCATCAACAGTGTTCGTACACGTGGTGCCCATCCTGGAGAAAGTATTCGCAACATTCGGCCTCCCACCTGAGATCAGGAGCGACAATTTACCCCCATTTCATGGGGAGGAGTTCGCAGAGTTTCTTACTCAGCGAGGAATCCACGACCACCGGATCACCCCGCAGTGGCCCCAGACGAACAACGACGTAAAACAGTTCATACGCACGCTGAAGAAAACACTGCGCATCGCCCTCGTCGAACAGGCCGACCCGGAGCAACGCCTACATAGGTTTCTCTGGGAGTACAGGAGCACTCCCCACTGCACAACGTTACAGTCCCCTTGGCCGATGATGTTCAATGGAGCCCGGAGAGACCTACTACCCGCGTGTCCAGGTTGGAAACCTCCATCTCATGACGCCCGAGGCACTCAAGAAAGGAGGAAGCAAAGGAATGACCGAGCTAGCACGCGCCGCCAGGCTGTGCAACAACCGCTCCAATCTGGTGCGACAGTGCTTATCAAGAATCGACGCCCAGGTGGGAAGTTCAAAACCACCCATGAAACAGGGACATGGATGGTCATGGCCAAGAGAAACACTATGGTAATGGCCCGACGAGGGACGGAGGAAGTCTCCCGTACTATCGCCTGGTTCAAGGAAGTTCCGTTAACCCCATCCAGACCCGTTTCGGAGTCCCCTCCTGAGTCTGGCCACCATCCAGCCAGCGAACAGGAGGAGGGCGCAATCCCAGAGGAGTCCGGAGAACCGTCATCAGACCCACATAGTTTCAGATCGAACCCTCAGCCAAGCTCCCGGCTTCAGGACTTTGTGTGCTATCTGATTAATCTTCAAGGACTAACTTGGGAAGGGATGTAACAGGTCAGCAGTCCTGTTGTCCGGTGACGTAACCGTATACTGGTGTAGCACCTGATAAGGCCGGATTCTTGCCTACCTGGTTATCTCCAAGAATCCTCACAGGTCGCCAGGATCTTTTTATCTGCCAGATAGTGTGGAGGGGATGAACACAATAATCAAAATATATCTACCACAATTAGACTTCATTTGGAAAGGACTACTGACTCCAAATCTAAAATTTATAAGATTTTATTACAATCAAAAACATCTGAACGTACAGACACCTCAGTACAAGGTGCAAAAGGTAAATGGGCACTAGCACAAATGCAAGCCTAAGCAAAATTCTCATTCGGCTTAAAACAAACAGAATTACAGATTCTAAAAGCATCAAAAAGATTATCATTAGGCTGATGTCAATTTTAGGAATCATCGATTAAGGAAAAACATTTCTATCCCTACACTAACTCTAAGGTGACATCCCTACTTAGCATTCCCTCCCAGGCAAGAGAATCAAGAAAAAGGTGTCAGAAGTGAAGACTTCCTTTAAGAAGTACCTTCACTTAGTAAGAGATCGATCTAAGATGCTCCTTCTAGCTTCCCGTCTAAACCTCATCTCCTCAACCCACGGGGCACTGTCCCTAATACAAAACCCCAAAATCATAGAACACACCCTTCAGCACCTCTTCGCCCAGGTCTTCTCTCTGTAGTTTTCCACAAAGTTGTCCTGCATCCAACGACGGTTAGCTTGACCTTGGGTCCCAGGAACCTTGCGCAGCAAAAGTATCTATCTCACATTCCAATGCACTCCCCTGTTGGCTTCTCACAGCATCCTAACTCCTAAAACAAAGATCTATTCTCTCTAACGAGCTAAATCTCCTTGCACCTGCAACAGAAACATGGGAACGAGAAAAGCCATTTCACATCTTTAAGATATTACATTTCCCTGCAACCCAAAGCCTTTACCAAGGGAATCATTTTCGGCCTACAGCATTAGCTAACATAAGGAATGAACAGGCCCTCTCTTTGACATATATGTGATCAGGCCTTTACACATTAAACACTCTCTTAAACCACACTCTAAGCATTAGTTCATTATTTTCATATACGTGAATAAGCAACCTACGCGTAAACTTTAACATGGCACACGTTTAGCCTAATACATTGCATTGTACGAAAACTAATGATTATTCGTTTTGTTGAATACATTCACCATAACTTGCAACATCGATCCTCACAAAAGCATTATTACATTTCTAATCACCTCTAAGTTAAATGATTACATCAATACATTTCTACGACACTTCTAAACATACATTGATTAATATGCGGGTGCTGACTAACGGTGAATATGATGCACCCCTACAAATTTCAGAATCTTATGACGCTCTATCAGTTCCCCCCTTTGATGACAATTGTCATCACACCATCACAACCATATTCCCTTGGAGAAAGAACCGACCTAAACAGTGCTTGTTGCCATTCTACTCTGTCGGAACTTCTCCATTCTCTTAAGATTCTGGTATTGACTGTCCTGCAGTCTAGCCATTCGCCTCTCATTCGCTCTAAGAGCTCTTTCAACTCTGTTTCCTCTGTACCACTTACAGGCTCTGATGAGACCCCACAAGCAGATCACACAAACCACAACAATAATGAGAGGCTTCCACACAAATCCAAGGAATCCTTTTCCCAAGCTCGCAAACCAATTTCCCACATGACTGAATCCTTTACCAACCTTCTCCCACACACCCTCTTCAGTCAAATCCGCAATCTCTTGATGAATCGTGGTAATGTTGTCTATATATATCTCCAAATCCTTGCTGTTATCTGGAATATACGTACAACATTCCTGAACTTTCAACAATTCATAGACTCCACCCTCTTTTGCCAATAACACGTCTAGAGCAAGACGATTTTGCAAAACCATAGTTCTTATCGACAACATCTCTCCATCTACCAACAACAAAGACCTCACCGTATTCATTGACAACTCATCAACCACAGTCGCCAACCTTCTTATCTTCACATCATTCAAAACCACACCCAAACTTGGTATCATTGCTCCAAAGATATCACCAATCACTGCTCCTGCACTTGCAGCTCTCCGCACTTTAGAATGATGTCCAGTCTCCAAAAGATTTAAGTCTTCCGTATGATAAATCTTCGGAAAGATAATAGCCAAGTAACATGTACCATACCAATTCGCAGGCAACCTCACATAGGCATTCCTTCCCCACACAAAATACACAGTTGGAATCACTTGCACCGGACCTTGCAAAAAGTTCTTAGCAGAGTCCTCCATGGTAAAGGTATGATCGCACGTACTCTGTCCTACCGAGACTTTTTCATAATAAGTCTGAGGACGTTTCACACACAACTTCCCCTTCTGCGTCTGATCTAGCGCTATGGGTCCATAACTCCCCTTAGATCTGTGCGATCTCTCCTCATCAGTCCAATCTACTGGACTCTCTCCTGTATTCCGTGTCTGGGTCAGTTTTCTATATCTATCCTCTATCTGGCCAATGAACTTCTTTTCCGTTTCTGACAATAAACACGTTAGATTATGTCGGTGAGCATAAACCGTATCCAAGTTCAAAGTCGGTATGAAATACTTCCGAAATCTGTCCTCTGACTTATAATATGCGTACTTATTCAAATGCTTATATGCCGGTACTTCAGGAAGTATTGCATCATAATTGGAAAATAAATACTCAAATTGCCTTCTCTCATAAAAGATGCTAAGCAATAAGCTGCAAGAAATTCCATAGGTTAATGGAAGATGATGGTATCTAATACCCTCATCCACAGAAGAAGGTAGCTGCATGCACACATAGCAATCTTTCGCATTCATTGCATCAACGTACTCATACAACAGCTTCGCATAAGCATTAAGCTTAAAGTCACTTCTAGACAGATCTATATGAAACCTACGACTCTCTTCAAGTCCTCGGGCTCCTATAGTAACCTCTTTCTGGCTAGAGGTGGTAGGTGTAGGTGTTCCCTGTACCTCCCCCTCCTGCTCATGGGAAACGATATATGAGGCTACCACTATCGCAACTATAGCAGCTATCACTATCCCTAAAAGTGTACCTACCACTAATTTAGCTCTACGATGGGTTTTTCCAGCATCTGCCATCTTTGCAAAGTTCTCAGAATTTCAGTTCAACAGCAACATGTAAAAAGTCTCTTTCTCATCCGAGTATTGCTTGTCAAACCAGTTCACACAACGCCTTGAAGCTGGAAGTCCCCCAGCAATTTTCAGTTCCTTATTTACACAGTCCGCAAAAAGACTTCCTTAGCCCTCTATCAGTGTCCTAACAGAAAGTCCCTAACTTTATTTTTCTTCCACTCGGGCCTAGGTTATCTTCTTCTTTTGGACCTTTATATACAACAAAGGGTTTTACTTTTAATCCAGAATGATATTCGCTCCCAACAGCTCTAAAACTCCCTTCAAAATCTCAAGACGAAGGATCACCAACTCCTGATGTGGTGGTACAGTAGCAAAAGTCGGAAAAATCAGCGTCTCCAGAATCAACTCACGAACTTTACTCAGAAGCGGTGGATTCGAAATATTGAGGGTCAGTATTCCTTCGATTTCCAATCCTGGAACTCTCAGCAACACTTCTATTTTCAAGTTCGGAGAATTGCTGATCAACGTCAGGGATCTCAGCCTCCCGGTGCTCGGTATGCCTGGCATCAGTCACAGCGTATGTCCACTCTGGTGAGGCGTACCTTTGACACAGCACTCTTGCTCTCCTTGACCTTCTCAGATTAACTCGAGCTTGCTCTTTGTCACTTTGCTCAGATTCAGACGTTTCAGAAACTGGGGCAAGATCTCTTCCAGGTGCCAATCTCAAGTTTACCCGTCTCTGGTTCACGGGCCAAACTCTCTCTGCTTCAGTGGCACTTCTGCACTCCCTTCGAGTACCCTGTGCACTACTTCCTTCTTCAGCAGAATTTGACTCTACTCCACCCACAGCAACACTTTCTCCATCTGGGTCAAATTCGGGGCTTCGATTTGCACAACCCCTTTCAGCTCGATCTAATGCACAACCAACTGCATCAGCAACCCTCACAGCTTGGCTTGCCCTCTCAGATGGCTCTGCCACCTCAGCTGGATTTTCATTCACGAGAGGGGCTGTATCTTCCAAGGGTGCTGGAACTCTGCGGGTATGGGAGGCATGAACCCAGTTCGGCAGTCCCCCACACTTCACTGCCATGTTCGTAACCAGTATTACCTGGTACGGACCACGCCAACGAGCATCCAGGCAACTCTTCCTTACGTGTTTACGCACAAGTACCCAATCTCCTGGGCATAGGTCATGGCACAAGGCACTCGCGGCTGGAACAACTGCTGCTTGCACCTGCTGAGACACAGAACGGACTACGTCACCCAGGCCTTTACAGTAGTCGAGAATCAAGTCATCAGTGATGTTAATTAAAGCAGTGGCAGGTATTGCTGGTAATCGCATCGCTCTCCCCATGAGTATCTCATGAGGTGACAACCCAGTCCTCCTATCGGGAACACTACGGAGACTCATGAGAACTAAGGGTAGTGCGTCAGGCCATTTCAGTGATGTCGAAGAACACACTTTTGCCATCCGTGCATTTGAAGTCCCATTAACTTGCTCCACAATCCCAGAAGCCTCTGGACGATAACTGCAATGCAATCTCTGATCCACATTTAAGGCAGCAAAAAGCAATTTCATGATCTCACTATGAAAATGTGTCCCTCTGTCTGACTCCAAAAAGGTCGGAAAACCGAACCTCGGGATAAGCTCTCTCAGTAACAGTTTAGCTACAGTGAGTGTGTCACATCTACGTGTTGGGTAAGCCTCCACGCACCTTGAAAAGACACATACTACAACTAAGATGTACCTCAACCCATTGCACTTTGGCATCTCAATGAAATCCAACTGCATCCTATTGAAAGGCTCTCCTGACCTCCCAATGTGGCTCAAAGTCACAGCAGTTCTCTTTCCTGCATTCATCTGCTGGCATGTAACACACCTTTGACACACCGCTTCAGCTACTGCCCGAAACTTCGGGTTATACCAGGTCTGTCGAAACACTCGCATCATCGCGTCTCTACCAAGATGTACAGCACCTTGTATCAGTCGTGCCATTGGGTTCAACAAACATTCTGGCAACACAGCTCGTCCATCATTCGAAATCCATACAGCCACATCTCCCTTTTCACATCCAGCTCGTATCCAACTGTCTTGCTCCTGATCAGTAACTTCATCCTGCACCCGTTTTAGCTCCTCCCATGTATCAGCCATGATCAACATCATGCTGAGATCGGTTCTTTCTTGGCTCTTTTCTACATGACCTTCAGTAAATATGCATTCATATTCTGCACGAAACCGGGCAACTTCATCCGCGTAGCTATTACCCCGCGACACGAAATCGTTCCCCTTGCTGTGCGCAGAACATTTGACAACCGCGATTTCCTCTGGACATTGCAATGCTTCCAACAATTGTCTAAATATATTCCCCATTTCTGATGGGCAAACCAGAAGATGTCATGAACCCTCTCTGTGACCATAACTGCCCAAGATCATGAACGACACCAAACCCATACTGACTATCGGTGTAGATCATTACCCGAATCTGGTCAGCAGCCAAACATGCACGGGTCAAAGCAATAAGTTCAGCCACCTGTGCGGAGTGTACTCCTTCTAACAGTGGCGGTGCGTCCATTAAGGGCGCTGGGGCGTTGCCCCACAAGCCGCCCGCACCGGCAGCTCCCTCTGCGTCAATCATGTCAGTCACAGTCTCAGCAGACAGCATGAACTCGGACTGCCCACCCCCTTCAGATTCTGAAGGGGGAGGGCGGTCCGACGTCATGCTGCTGAGTGACTGACAATACATGCAGTAGACCAGGGGTGGCGCAGAGCGCACAGCAGGCAGCAGTGCGCATGCTGGGTGAAGGAGGCGAATTTTCGCTCCGTGCCCAGTCATGCGCACTACTGTCTACTGTGGCTGGCGCATGCCCATTAGGAGAGCGAGGGTTGAGCAAAGGCTCAAACCTCGGTCTCCTAATGGGCAGGCGGGCGGTGAGTCACCCTGCTGTAAGCCAATGCTGGCGCTGCTGGAGCAGCGTCACTGCGTCAGTATTGGCTTAGAGCTGCCAACCAGTGCTGTTGCCTGTTCCTAAGTTAGAAGAGGCGCCAACGGGACCCGGCCGAGAAGCAGAGAGGGGCCGCGCGGTCCGGACCTGGTAAGCTAAAGTTTAGCTTTCTTTTTTAAATTGTAATCCCCCCACCCCCGGCGGCCTCCTCCCCTCTCCCGCTAGTATTGCGCGAGTAGTAGTGAAGTTGTATAGTTCAATATTTTGCTTAATTAAACTTGCAGCCTCCTCGATTAGCCAACTCTTTTTGAGATGTACTTACTACTTGATCAATTTGTCACAAAAGTGTTGCATTTTGGTTTGGAGGCAACGAGTAAACACGGCTGCCAGAGGATCGATCCCTGGCCTGGCAGCTGCTGTGTGTGCAGCTTATTGGAAGAGGGGCCGGTCTCCTCAGAGTTGTGCACACCAACATGATTTAAACTGGATTGTGGCCACCTAGCGGGATCTCCGCGCTGTGGCGAAACGTGAAAACCTATGCAGACTTGAGGGCGAAGAACTGGGCAGTGCTAGAAAAGCGCTAACTACATAAAAAATGAAAATAAATTAAAATATTAGACAGAAGGGACAGCTCTGTAGTTTCCTTGGGCATCTGTAGTAGTTGTACAGAGATTGGTGGGTGCTTGGCTTGGCTAACTTTCAAACCCTGTGTCTTCAGTTGTTATGTTATGCTGTGTTACGTTACGTTATCTATATTAGGTGACGTTACTTTACAGGTATCACTTTTGCCTCTGGTGCAACCTTTCATTCCTGAGCTCCATTATTCGCTGCTGTAAACTGGAAGTGTCCGGTATGCAGATCGCATGGTATTTTCAGATGGGTCTAATTGGAACAAGAAGTGGGTTCTGTTCTGTTATGCTGTGTCACTTTACGTCACGGTATCTATCATACCTTACATTACCGATCTCACTTTTGCCACTGGTGCAACCTCTTTCGTATTCCTGAACTCCATTATGCGCCACTGTAAGCCTGGGTGTCTGCTATGCAGATGGGATGTTATTTTCAGATGGGTCGAATTGGCACAAGAAGTGGGTTTACTTGGCAAAGAAGGCGTAGGTGATATTTTTGTAAATGAAGACTAGACTGAAGCTATTTGTGGTGGGGTGTCAGCTCTTCACAGAGATGATACGTGATGCAGCAGGAAGCAAGTTGCAAACTGTGATGTTTTGCACCGTTTTCAAGGAAGAGAAAACAAATCTTTTTGCTTCAAAATGATTTTAAGGAGCATTATTTAGAATAACGCTAGCATTGCAAACAGGCAGGCTGTACATGCTTCATATACAGGCCCGCTCTAGGATTTTTCCTTTGAGAGGGTCGTAATTGTTGCATGTATCATGCAAGGACAAGAACAAGTGGTTGTCTGACCAGTACACACAAGTAAAACAAACCACGGCAAGAATGATGTGCGTGTGTGTGTATGTGAAGTGGGCTGCTTATCTGTCATTAAAACAAGAAACTGCAGTTTGCCATAACCTGTAGCAGAATTTTTCAAAGCCATTCACCAAATCACGCTTGAAGCTCAGCAGTCGAAACACAACGGGAAAGTACTTAACAGCCTTTCATTTTCTCATTTCGCTTGTTATGAAGAAAATAGCTGATCTATTGCAGCCTACCCCGGTAGGTTTTTCGGGCTCGCTCGCTACGCTCGCTCGCCTGCCTGAGTGCAGTACCACGATAACTTCCCGCCTCACCACTTTCAAATGTCACCAGCCGCCACTGCCTTCTAAACAAGCGGCTTCAACCACTCCTGTGATGGTACATACAGCAAACGCTGCTCTCAGTCAACCAGCACTGTCTCTTAAACATGAACCGTCCACGAAGGAAATTTCATCAGGGTCTGTGAGCGGCTCATCAACAATGTCTGGTCTCGGTTTGGTGCACAATTCAGTCACATCGAGACAATCATGGTCCTCACAATCTTCATCATCTACATTTGGAATAGGCAACAATGTGGCAGGATTTAAAACAGAACACCTCTTCAAAGTCACGTACTCTGCAGCAAGTATGACTTGCTCATAGCGAGTCAATCGATTGTTCGTGAGGTGCTGTGTTTTAGTCCTTGTCATCAACAGTTCAACAGAATGTGGTACATAAACTGTAAGCGGGTGACCCATTACAATGCTCTCGCACCTTTCAATACTGACACCTGTTGCAGCAACGGATTTGAGACATCCAGGCAACGCAGAAGCTACTGGACCTAAAGTAGCTGAGAAGTAGGCAGCTGGTCTACGGACACCTCCATGACTCTGAGTCAAGACTGCCAATGCGCAACCTTCCCTTTCGCAGCAGAATAGGGCGAATGCCTTATTGTAATCGGGCATCCCCAAAGCTGGAGCACAGCACAAGGCTTCTCTCAGCCTCAAAAATGATCTCAAACAGTCTTTGTCCCATGGTACTAGATCACTCACATCCTTACGCGTCAGCCGTTGTAAAGGCTTCGCTTCAAAGGAGAAATTGGGAATCCGTTGGCGACAGTAGCCAACCATCCCTAAGAACATTCTGACCTCTCTCTGAGTGGTAGGTACAGGCATGTTCATAATAGCCTCAATACGGTCTGGTGACACCTTTCTCCTGCCTTTCTCAATTCTATGTCCCAAATACTGCACTTCACTCAGGCAGTACTGTAGTTTGCTCGGAGACACCTTGTGTCCATTCTCTGCCAAGTAGTTCAGTATGGCAATTGTATCGATCCTGCAAGCGTCTTCAGTCTCCGATGCAACGAGCAGATCGTCGATGTATTGCACCAGAACAGAGTTCTGCGGCAACACAAGACCTTCAAGATTCTTCTTCAAGATCTGATTGAAGAAAGACGGGCTCTCCGTATACTCCTGTGGGATACGAAACCAAGTTAACACACGATTCTACAGCCGAAAAGCAAAAAGAAATTGGCTTTCCTGATGTAGAGGAATCGAGAAGAAGGCTTGACACAAATCAATCACTGTGAACCATTCAGCTTCACATGGGATCTGAAACAGGATCACAGACGGATTCGGTACCACTGGACAACATGGAACGACTATCTCGTTAATCTTTCGCAGGTCTTGTACGATCCTGAACTTCCCACTTGGTTTTTGCAGTCCCATGATGGTGAATTGCATGGGCTACCCATGATCTCCTTTAGAATTCCCTTCTTGATCATCGACTCGATTACAGATTTGATCCATGCAATAGTTTCAGGAGACAACTTATATTGGGGCGTCCTAGGGAACTCTACATTTGGCTTAACCTGGATTTTCACTGGGTCTACACCCTTGACCAATCCGATCTCTTCTCCACTAAGGTCCCAAACATCAATGGACACGGAATCCCTCAAGTCTAGTGGGAGTTCTTCCACTGTCAATGCTGGATACATCTCTATGCACACACACTGATTCGCAACCTTGAAGGTCGCATCATCATCCCTCGTCTGTACTTCTACTCCCTTTGTGGTACAATAAATGGTGCAATTCAGCTTGCACAACAGGTCTCTACCTAACAGGCAAACTGGACTGGAGTCGCACACCACGAACTGGTGCCGATCTCTGAAATTTCCTATCTTCACTGGAATTGGCTCGTCAATGGGCTAGTCATTTTCTTATTTGCCACACCAACGACTTGGATTGATTGTCCAGAGAGGGGTAGGTCAGGGACTACTGCAGATCGTACAGTAGACCGAGTAGCACCGGTGTCAACCAAAAAGGTTGTAGGGTGACCATCAATGTCTGCTTCCACAAAGGGTCCCCTCTGATCTACCTCTAAGACTCCTCCAAGTGCGCAGCTCTCTTCCCCTCTCAAGCACGGTCATGCCAACAGATCTGGGCTGTATTCCTCACTCCCTTCAAACATGGGCATCTGTAGGTAAGTTCGGACTCCCTGTTGCATATTCGGTATCCTAGGTGGTTGAGGAACCTGCATCTGCGGAACACCAGACCCCCCTTTGACCATCTTCGGTCGAGTCACTGTAGGGACCATATCCGCCACAGGAACCTGCACTACCTCTCCTTCTTGCTGTATCTGATTTAACGGGTTCAAAGGACACTCGCATTTCCAGTGTCCGATCTGGTGACAAAGATGACACGCAGTGGTCTTTTTCAATGTCACCACATCCATTCCTGTCTTAGGATCAATTGACTTTGGCCTTCCCTGACCTTGAGCATTCTGATTTCCTCCTTGATTGTTTTCCTGTTTTCTTCCTAAAGTCCCTCCATTAGGCTGTCCCTGAGCTGTTTGCATCTGGACAAGCATCAATTTGTCTTTCAACTTCCTGTGCTTCAATTCTATCTCGTCACTACAGTACCTAGCATACCGTAAAATCTCATCCACTGGCTTATTCTGCCAACAAATCAAATGCTGCTGTATCATAAGACTAACCTCTGGCCTCAATCCCAGTACGAACTTCGAAACAAACTGTCCCATGTCCTTCGTGTCTAACACGTCCAGTCCACTGTACTGTTTAAACGCCTGCAAAAGTCTCTCATAAAACTCATGCACTGTCTCTTTTGGCTCTTGCACTGTCCGATCTATCTTCACCCAGTCAATATCCTGAGGTGAAATTTCCGACTTCAACCAGGTGATCACCTGCTCTAACTTCTTCATTACTATGGGCGACGGACCATTCGAGATTGGGTCCCTATCAGGCTCTGAGACAGGCCACTCAACAGCAATTTTACATGCTGACCATAAATTACTTGGAACCACAATGTCAAATAATGTGTTAAAATCAACCCACAACACCTTCGAGATCTTGACAAACCGATCAACTTGCTTGTACCATTCCACAGGCTTTTCCCTTAACCGGGGAAAATCAATTGTAAATGCAGCCAAATCACCCCTACTCCAAGGCACATGCACATATCCTCCAGTCTGTACCTCTCTCAAAGGGTAATTCCCTACCTCCGTCATCCCCCCACCTGGAGGTGGCGTCTCCCCTATTGTTCTCCTAGAACTTTTCTTCTTGGACCATCTCTCTTCCCACTTATCAAGCATGATCCATGCACGCATTGCTATGAGCAAATCCTTGATATGAGTTCTCAAACCCATGATTCTCTTTTCTTCCAATTCCTGATCACTATACTGCAATCTATGGCTTCCTTGCAATGATTTCGTTTTGGACAAGTCCACATCATACTATTTGGCCAATTCTGATAACTTCTCATGTGCAGTTCGTGCCTTGCGAGTCACATCCTTTGCTACAAAGAGTAACTCATCTTGTTCGTACATGCATGTTCTCTCAAGAGGCAAATTCCCACTTATGAGCTCATCTACCTCTGCCTTTAGCCTCACAACATCTAACATTTTCCCCTTCAGGGCTCCCTTCGTTACTTCCCTACAAGCTGCACCATCCCTTTCATCATAATCACATTCCCGTTCCTATGATCTACTCTCTTCTGACATACTCATAGGAACTGAACGATTCACTATTGTGCCTCGTTCACTTTCTGCTGTTCTCACACTCTGATTCTGGTGCCTCACTGGTGGTGCCCACATCCGCAAATCTGATCTTTTTTTTTTTTTTAAACTTTATTTTTCGTTTTAATACAAACAATCAAATTTCACCCCCCTCCCCCGACATCAGAAGTAAGTAGTACATCCAGATCCAATCAGCAATCATACATATGTGGTACCTTAGGGCGAGGCAGGCCTTCGGCCATAGCGCGAGGGTATCCGGGTCTGCCCCGCTCAATGTCGCACAGGATCTGCCTCTCCTTCATCACCTCCCCCCTCCCCCTCCGACGATAGCGGGGAATACAGCTCCCCACTCGTTCCCTCCGACTCACTCTGCAGCGATTGCCCCTCCTCCGCCAATCCCTCCATACACAGAACTCGCCACTCCAGAAGGTCCCCCTGCAACTTCTCATCTCTCCTAGAGCACTGCATATGCGTTTCTTCCGCCAGCGACCATTCCCTCACATCCCCGAGCCACCTCTCGAGCTCCGGGGCCTTTCGACCCATCCAGGTAATTGCGACCCTACGTCTCGCTAAAACCAACATTAACTGCAGCAGTTTATAGGCTAGTCTCCGTTTCCTCGGTTTGGGAACCAGAGCCAACAGGCAGTGTAGGGGTGTCCGCTGGATTCGGAGGCCAGTGGCGGCCGCAACGCGACCCACTACTCCCACCCAGAACGTCTCCACCAGCGGGCAGTCCCAGGCCAGGTGCAAGAATCCCGCCCCTGGTGCTCCGCACCGGGGGCAGTCATCCCCCCTGCCCGTTCCAAACCTACTCAGCGCCTTCGGGGTAAGGTAAGTGCGATGCATAAAATTAAAATGGGTGAGCTTAAACCGCGCGTTACAGGATACTTTCCTTGTCAAGGCCGCAAATCTGATCTTGACTCGGCCAAAGACCTCGGCCTCACTGGTCTCACCTCTGTCTGTCCCCTAGAGGAGTCTGCTGTAGCTGGCAATGGCGTACTCCATTCTATAGGCTTTGGAGTTTGCTCCATTCCGCTCACTGATCCATTTCCTTCAGTCACACTCCTCGTTCCAACAACTGACTACACTGAGCTTCCAACTTTCTCTTGATCTGGGTCATAAACAGAAACGATAGGTCCAATAGTGACCGGTACCTTTAGAGCATCCGGTAACCGCGCACCTCTCCCAACCTCTGTGCTGGCTACAGGCTGATTTCTAGTACTCTCAGCTGCTGTTGAGATCTTCCCTTCTATTCTCACTTCCGACTGCGTCTGTACTTCACTATTCCCTTCTGACTGAGCCGATTTTCCTTTGCAAAGATCGGGATTGTATGGAGTTGGTCTCTCAGACAACAGCCTCTCTAGTAGACTATTGTCTGTGTCACTATCATCATCATCCTCTACTCGCTTTATCCTCGAGCCATCAGTTTTTACCAGTAGGGGATACAACCTGTCTCCTTCTATCGTTTGCAGTCTCCACCTTTTTTCTTCTGCATCCCATCTTGCATTCTGAAATGCCTTAATCGACTTTTTCACCGTCTCCTGACTTCGATCTCTTTTCCTATCATGCGCTGCTCTAATCCATGCATGCAACGCTTCAAACTGGGTTGGTCTCGGCAAAGGTTGTAATGCCGCCATCACAGATTTCAACTGATACAATACTTCCAATCTGAATGAGCCATATCGCGGGAAAGCTAACGCTCCTTCATTCTGGGTCATTTTATGCCAATTTCAAGCCAAATTATAGTATGCAACCCTACATTTCTTGCCATGTAATGCGCTGGAGTATCCTCGGGAGGGGCCTCTTCTCCCCCACGAGTAACCACATGTTTGTCACCTCTGCACAATTCTCGAAAAACTTTAAAACACTTCATGATGAACAAATTTCAACCGCACACAATGTTTTCTTTTACTTCCTGATGTCAAACCCCACCAATAACAGCGCGACTCACACCAACCGACCTATCGCAGCGCGGCACCTTCTGATGTCTCTTTTCCCCCTACTCTCAGCAGTTCCCCTCCTTCACAACTCACGTCTCACCCTTGCATTCGTCCAATTCATATGCTGAAATAACCGTTTGTCCCAAACAAAGTTACTTCTCTGACTGTCCGTCCACAGTCTCTCGAAGTTGTCGACCTCGGTTGGCAACTGTCTTTTCAAGGCCCGCCAGACAATCACCTCTGATAGGTTACAAATACTCAAAATCCACGTACAACAACCCACGATCAGCGTCGGTTTCTCACACACTCACACATTCGCTCCCCCTATCTCGGTCCAGGTGATCGATGACGTCTCACAATCCCCTTTCGGTGGTCAACAAAATCTACCTCAGGTGTCTTCTACACCACAATCACTTAAGCTACTCGTCGAGCCTAAGACTTTCCTGGGCTGCGCGGGCTCACAGCCTGATCTCACAATCACTCAACACTCACTCCAACTCCGCAAGATATCACACAACAAATCAACACCGCAATCTACAAACATCTCACCCTATTCATACTCACTCCTCCATGAACTGCTGCTTTCCGCCGCACCGCTACTCTCCGTCAATCTCCATCAACCGCTGCTCGCCATCCGATGAGTCACCATCACTTGACTTCTATGGGCCTCAAGGATCTCTTATCCTAATCTAGATCTCCCCTCACCATCGGAAATAACCATCCTACTCTGCTACCAACTGTTAAGGCCGGATTCTTGCCTACCTGGTTATCACCAAGAATCCTCACAGGTCGCCAGGATCGTTTTATCTGCCAGATAGCTTGGAGGGGATGAACACAATAATCAAAATATATCTACCGCAATTAGACTTCATTTGGAAAGGACCACTGACTCTGAATCTAAAATTTATAAGATTTTATTACAATCATAAACATCTGAACGTACAGACACCTCAGTACAAGGTGCAAAAGGTAAATGGGCACTAGCACAAATGCAAGCCTACGCAAAATTCTCATTCGGCTTAAAACAAACAGAATTACAGATTCTAAAAGCATCAAAAAGATTATCATTAGGCTGATGTCAATTTTAGGAATCATCGATTAAGGAAAAACATTTCTATCCCTACACTAACTCTAAGGTGACATCCCTACTTAGCATTCCCTCCCAGGCAAGAGAATCAAGAAAAATGTGTCAGAAGTGAAGACTTCCTTTAAGAAGTACCTTCACTTAGTAAGAGCTCGATCTAAGATGCTCCTTCTAGCTTCCCGTCTAAACCTCATCTCCTCAACCCAGGGGGCACTGTCCCTAATACAAAACCCCAAAATCATAGAACATGCCCTTCGGCACCTCTTTGGCCAGGTCTTCTCTCTGTAGTTTTCCACAAAGTTGTCCTGCATCCAACGACGGTTAGCTTGACCTTGGGTCCCAGGCACCTTGCGCAGCAAAAGTATGTATCTCACATTCCAATGCACTCCCCTGTTGACTTCTCACAGCATCCTAACTCCTAAAACAAAGATCTATCCTCTCTAACGAGCTAAATGTCCTTGCACCTGCAACAGAAAGATGGGAATGAGAAAAGTCATTTCACATCTTTAAGATTTTACATTTCCCTGCAACCCAAAGCCTTTACCAAGGGAATCATTTTCGGCCTACAGCATTAGCTAACATAAAGAATGAACAGGCCCTCTCTTTGACATATGTGTGATCAGGCCTTTACACATTAAACACTCTATTAAACCACACTCCAAGCATTAGTTCATTATTTTCCTACACCTGAATAAGCAACCTACGCGTAAACTTTAACATGGCACACGTTTAGCCTAATACATTGCATTGTACGAAAACTAATGATTATTCGTTTTGTTGAATACATTCACAATAACTTGCAACATCGATCCTCACAAAAGCATTATTACATTTCTAATCACTTCTAAGTTAAATGATTACATCAATACATTTCTACGACACTTCTAAACATACATTGATTAATATGCGGGTGCTGACTAACAGTGAATATGATGCACCCCTACAAATTTCAGAATCTTATGACGCTCTATCACACCTCATCCGTGGGTTAATAAAAGGGGAGGAACTGCACGTGGTTCAACTCCCGAGCTATCACAAAGTGTGTTGTGTCCCTGCGCTGCGTAGCGCAATGGCCAGTCTACTGTTAAGTATATTGCCCCCCCCCCATCAAAATGAGGCGCCTTAGTTCTGATGTGTGCATGTGCCATCATCACCTGTATGGAGATGCTTTATTCCACCAAGATAAGGTGTCATTCAAAGAGTGAAACCATAGGAGGTAAAATGTCACACATAAACACATTCCAGGTATGGAAATGTCACACATAATGTAATTGAAAACGTGTCAGCTATAAATTTGGTCATGGCCAGGTGAAACCCCTGATTCGCTACGCAGGAGGAAGAACAGGTTTTTTTCCAACGTGCTTGGGGACTTTTCCTTTTACACAATTTGTTTTTTTGTTTTTTTACACTTTTCCGTGTACACAAAAATGACCATAGATTCATCACTGTCAGAGGCTTCCTCCCAGCTGAGGACCATGATCTCGCCCCATTAGCAGGCCCAGCCGTCGTCATGATGGGGCGGAGCGGGGGGCGGGCTCAAGGCGTGTCCCCCACCAAGGCAGGGGCAGAGCTAGAGACAGGCGGAATTGTCCCTGTTGCCTTCGCACAGTCGAGAGAGCGAAAAACGAGCGGATATGGAAGCAGACGGCGGAGCTGAGCCAGGTGAGTGTGACCCGACAGGGCGGGGGTCTGGGCGCGGTGTGCACGTCGGTGTACCCCAGCTCCTTGGTATACTTGGTATACTTTGTAGGAGGTTTGGGCTCAGCTTTTCACTTACTAGACTCGGGTGGGTTGGCGGTGACTAGAGTCATGTGTTCAAAGGGGTTTGGCACACTCCCACCGTGGTCCTGGGAGAGTCCCTGCCTCGCCCCTCACTGCCCCCGCCCCTGGTGACAGAGGCTGCTCCCTTTACTTTTCGCTCCAGATTCATCCACATTCCGGGCATAGAGCCCAGCTGGGGTCATCTCTCATTAAAGGTGTTTTTAATCTGTAATAATGGTATTTTTACGGAATCTAATCGCGGAGTAGAAAGCAGTATAGGTGTCCCTCTCCGCCTCCCGTACAGTATCCCCGAACTCAGAAAAGGTATTAAATCCACCCGCACCATCACTCTCTGCGTGAGGTTACCGCCCCACGGGCTGCTTTTCATCCACTGACAGGTTTAGGGCGAGGTAAAACCTCTGCTCCTCTTGTCGACACAAGTTTTCAGAAAAACAGACCAGACACACGCTTAAACAGTTTTTCAACGCGTGCTTTATTCCAATACTGTTATGTTTTTTTTTTACGTGCACCTATGATAACTTCTTTAGTCATAAATATAGTGCATTTTACCGTACATCTAGTGGCACTGCCGGAAGCCTAAAAGAGGAACAGGAACTCTTAAAGAAAATGAATAACGGAGCGTTTTGACCTGCAAGTTGGCGAGACTCCTGATTTCATGCAGTGCTTGCTTATGACGCCGTAGCTAATTACGTCACGCTTGTGTGTCTTGTCCAGTTTTAACGGGATGACATATAAGAGAGAAGGCACTTATATGTTTCTGTAAGTAAGAAAAAAACATTTGAAATGTCTGGCTCTCGTAATAGCCTATGGATGTTTATGGCCCCCAGGCAACAGTGAAACCGACACTAATATTAGGAATTTGACGGTAATTGTTATTGGCTCGCAGTAGACTTAACATTTTCAACTCGCCCTAAGCGCCTCATGCGTGGCCTATTGATGGCTGCTTTGGGTATATGTGGAGTTTGTGAACAACTATCAAAATATGGCCTGCAGCGTTCATGTTGGTTGGCTTATTTATAGTCTGAGGCTAAACTGGTTTAGCATAAACTTTGTAATAATGCATGGACTAAAAGTTTATTTTCTGTTCATCCTATGATTTTGAGGTATTTTAGAAGTTGCTATATGGGACTTTTATTAGGAGACCGGACATGGTAGTACAAAAATGAACATCTGCATGCTTTAAACGTAAAGCTGCCTCTCAAGGCATTATTAAAGTTCACTTGTTATTGAGTCTATTTCAGCAGTGCTTATGACCCGTGGTGTCACCTCTGTCTTTTAAGAGTGGGGGGTGAGCTGGGGACTGCGTGTTGTCTGTGAAGTCGCAGCAGGCAAATGGGTGACTAGATATGACCTGCAGGCCTTATCCGCCCTCACTATCCATATGTAAACGTGCCCACAGTACTGAGTGCTGGCGCTATCCCCTCCACTCATGGCGCTCTGTGTATTGTGTGTTCTTTATCAGTCTCACACAGTCCTTGTTTTCTGCAGAACTAGTCACTGAAGCATGGTGGTGGGCCTTGCTCGAAATATTCAAGAATGAGGCAGGAGTCTCTTGTAGATTCATAAAGGAAAAACTCCACAAAGCAAATTCCTACAAAAAACAACACACACAACTTTCACGACAACCACCTGACCCACACCCGCTCACCTGTTGTGCCCCATTATAAACACCCATAAACCGGACTCTCATAATCTTCAAGAAGTGACTCAGTTCACAGTATGCACTACTATACCGGGATAATATACTGCATGAAAACATTACAGATTCACAAAATCTTGGAAAAAGCAAAGATTCTTAGGAAATGCCAGATTGAGTAAACGTGATTTGTTCAGAGGAATCTTATCGCTGCTGTGGATTACTTTAATAGTTTTACAGTCATTATTCAGAAATTAATCAATATTTTGTTCCTGTAAAGCAATAGACATGATTCTAGGGCATGCTATGGAACCTTTTCAATGTCATGTCCTCATTGGTGCCAGGTCTGAAACCCGGAGGGACCTACCCCACTTAAAGCCCTATATTTAGGTTTGGGCTGGATAGTATTTATTTACCAAATTGTTTCATTTTTTTTGTTCAGAGATGTCTGATGTGACGGGTTTTGTTTACAAAATAAATGTGTTATTGTCAGCAACATTTTAAAATGCCGAAGGTTAGCATATTTTACAATTATGCACACCAGTTAGAGATTAGGGCACTGCGTGCTGTTGGAATTAGGGTGGAAATTCGGTTTTGAATTATATTAGGGGTTAGGAATGGGAATATGCTCCACCTAAGGTTTAAGCAGAGCCACTAGAACTATGCGATTGTGCAGCTGCAATGTTTTTCACATAATAGATTTGCCACATAATTCACCATCTGCAGCATAATCTGCCAATTTTAACTCCCAAAAATCATTTCTAGCTCCAAGGGGTAAAAACTTACTAAAAACGTAGGAACGTGTGTTGCCGCACAGTGGAAGGCCCTTTGCTAAGTCTTACTGGTCATCTTTTTGCAATATTTGGGTGTTTAAACTAGTACGAATGAGGTGCAACCAAGACTATGTAAACAAGTACAAAAATAACAACTCATTGAAGTATTACTATCATAATACGTGCCGCATTGCACCGCATAATTTGCCTTTTCTCGCTACTCGTTTTGACCCTCTCCTGCCGCATAACTCCAGTGACCATGTGCTAAAAGTTAGATTTGAGCCTAGGGTTGTAATTGGCTTTTTGTGTATGTCCTAGGCTTCCCTGTCGGTTTTACATGTGCTTAGCTAGGTTAAGACTTCGGTTTAGTCTAGACCCCCATAGTTTAATACATTTAAATGTCCTTTCAGCGTAAATTTGGATGGAGTGACATCTGGAGGAGAAGGAATTCCATGTAGTGACGTACAACTCTCCAGACTAATGTACAAGTCATGTGTGGCTTCATTTACCGGTACAGAGGTAGCACTGTTTCTTCCTTCATGGCTTCTTTGCACGTAGTTGTCATTCTTTATAAGCTAATTGTAGCCTTTTCAGTATCCCTTGTATTTCCTCTCAGTCAATGAGCGTCAGATTGACGTGTGCATTGTTTGTTCCCCAATGTTTTGCAGTATTGTGATTATTTTGTTATGCAGTGCCTATGCTATGCTTTATCCATATGTCTGATGCCCCAAAGGCCTGGAGGGCGACCCCCGTTACCAATACAACTGGCCAGGGCCCTTTAAAACTTAAAAGGGCTGGCTTTCGGTAGCCAGCTGCGGTGCCAGGGGATGTCAGTCGGTGGGCGCTGCGTCATCACGCCAAGGCGTCTACTTCCTTGCTAATGGAGACTGTGCAAACGCAGGCAGTTGGCACGCGGCGAAGAGCAGACGTGTCCCGTTGTACCTGCGGCTGCGAAGTGCCGACGTTATATCAATACACCCGCCCTTTGTTTGCCTTCATTTTTATAGTGCGATGTTTAATCTTTCTGCTATCGAGTAGAGATAATGACATAAAGGAACATTTAGCAAAACGGTATTTCTTGAAACATAATGTGTAAGTTGCGCAATTACTTTGAGGAAAAAAGCTTTACTTGGGTTCTGGAAAGAAGAAAGGGTATTTTCTGTATACTAAATAGGCATATGAAGCATTTACATTAAAATGAGAGCCATTGTTGTGTTTTATTTGCGTGCGTCGCGTTGGAGCCCTAGAAGGAAGGTCCTGTTTTCTTTTAGGCTTGCAAGGTGCTTTGTTTATTACTGCCCAGCTGAGTTTTCCACTATCCTTGCTCGACTAAGACCTGATTTGTGCACAGATAAGTGGTTAATACGAGAACACTGTGAAATACGAACTGCTAATTAGCGAACACTACACCAGTACATACTATTAACTTCTGCTCTCCGCACCCAGGTACTCGCCAATCATTCTTTTTGTATTTAGCGAAAAATAAACAGAGAACATATTATTTCTGACTTGTAGACTTAACCGGCCATGTAAGGGGCCATTCAGATCATTACATACTTTTTCACACTTCATATATACCTATATCATTTCATTACGAATGGAAGGGGAAACAGGAGAATGTGCTGCTGGACCCCACGATGGGTTTATGCTGTCCTTGCCATGTATCACATGTTGCCGCTAATCATTATTTGACTGTAATACTGCCTTTAAGCCTGTGCAGTGCTCCACCTAACCTTCTGAATAGAGAACACCTCCATCCCCCCTTCTTTCTGCCTTTTCTTTTTCTCAAAGTGAGTAGGTAGCTTGTATTGGGAAATATCTTGGTACCAAGAAATAGAAAACGGGGAGTATGTGGTGATTCCCTGCACATTTACCTAAGCTGGCGGGGCCACATGTTGACAAACAACAACCTAAGTGGATTTCTTGCCATAACTCACAAAAACACAAATATAAAACACTTCAGCACAGGTGTACGAAGCCATTACGTATTTCTGAGTGGGCCAAATCGCTGTTCTGGCCTGTTAAGTAATGCCAAATGGCCTTCTCAGAAGTACAAAAGGTCAAAACTGGTCGCGATTTTGACATGGTAGAAATTGCAAACTGTGACCGCGATTTAGGAATCGCAAATAGGGATTACCTATTTTTGATTCCTATGCACATGTACAAAGCATTTCCTAAATACAAATTGGACATTTAGGAAAAACAACAACCATTGATTTCAAGTCGATGGTAACCATGTGCAAAACTAAAAATGCATTTTAAAAAAAAATTGTGACATGAAGTGCACCTATGCCCATAGGGCATATGTGAACTTACATGTGCACTAGGAAATTTGGGGTGCCTCCAGGGGGGCCTTAAGCCCAGAGGCCCATCCTCTTCGAACCCACAGAGATCAACGGTGGAGTACCCCAAGGATCATCGCTCAGCCCCACGCTCTTCAACATCTACTTGGCCCCCCTCGCCGCCATTGTCCGACAGCATGGACTGAGCAAAGTATCATTTGCCAACACACAGCTCATCCTCTCCCTCACAAAGGACCCCCACACCACCAGACTCTGCTTTCAGGATGGAATGAAAGACGTTGCTTCCTGGATGAACAGCAGCTGCCTGAAGCTCAACTCAGAGAAGACAGAAGTCCTCTTCCTCGGACCCACCCCCTCAGCATTGGACAACACCTGGTGGTCCATCGCCCTTGGAAACCCTCCCTATTCCAACCGACCACGCCCGAAACCTCAGCATCATACTCGACTACACCCTCACCATGACCCAACAGATCAACGCCGTCGCCTGCACCTGCTTCAACACCCTCCGCATTCTTCGCAAGACCTTCAAATGGATTCCGCCGCCCTCAAAATCCAGAAAGACCGTCACCCACTCACTCATAACAAGCAGACTGGACTACGGAAACGCCCTGTATGCCGGAATCCACAAGTCCCTGCTCCACAAACTCCAGACCATCCAGAACACCGCAGCCAGACTCGTCCTCGGCATTCCACAACAGAAATACATCACCCAACACCTGCGAGACCTCTACTGGCTCTCCGTCGAGAAGAGAGTAACCTTCAAGCTATTCAGCCACGCCTACAAATCCCTCCACAACACCGGACCCCAATACCTCAGCAAAAGAGTCTCCTTCCACGTAGCAAAGAGAAACCTCCTCTCTGCCGCCCTCGCCGAAACCCTGCGCATCGCCAGAGCGGGTGGAAGAGCTTTTTCCTACATCGCGGCAAAGACCTGGAACGACCTCCCGATCGACATCAGACGCTTCCCCACTCTGCACACCTTCAGGAAGAGCCGCAAGACCTGGCTCATCGGCTGACTGTGAGGTCCCCCCCCCCCCTCCCCCCCCCCAGCTTCTTGAGACCTTCATGGGTGAGTAGCACTCTTCACAATTCCCTGATTGATTGTTTGAAAGGCACCCTTGGGTTTGCGTTTCGTAAATTGCGATTTAGAGAATTTAGAGATTTAGAAAATAGGAAATCGCAATTTAGGAAATACAAACCATTTCCTATTCCATCCACAGATGGGAATGCACTGGCATTTCCTATTTGCAATTCCCTCATAGCAATTCCTTGACTGCTTTACCCTGCAAGAAGAAAGACAGAGAGAAAGAAATGGAATATAGACCAAAAGGATATTCTAGGGCTGCTGTTGGTGAAACAAACTGAGACGTGGTGCTCCCAGGTTGCTTTAACAATTAATTGATCCTTCACTTTGTATTAGGGCAGGAATGTCCCCTGCTTTGTGTACAGACATCCCTGTTCTGAGTGACCCAACTTCATCATCATCATAAAACTTTATTCGATTGTTAAAAATTTACAATCATAAAAGCCCAAATTAAAAAACATTTTCCATTTATATTCAATAAAAATGGAGATTACAAACTAGCAGCTATCATGTTGTGCAAAATGCTTTCACAGAGTGTGAAATGTTATTAAATAAAAAGTTAAAAACCATTCGATCAGGGGTTATAATTCGTCCGTGGTAGTTAAACTTTTCCTCAAAAAGAAAACTCTTTAAGAACATTGCAAGTCTCCATACTACATGAACACTATCCAGTAATTGAAGTTTTAAAAAAGCAGGATGACATTGTCTTAGCCCGTAAGATTTTAGGAGCGGGATCAGCCAAACTTTTCTTAGTTCACAATAAAATTTACAAAAAAGGACGGTGTGAATTGTAGTCTGCCATGATTGGTTGAGACAACTCCCATTGTGTTCTTGCGATAACCAATCATTCATCTTGGGCCACGACACCATTCTATGGAATGTGTTTACCCCAAATCTAGCCAATAACGTTCTGTCAAAAATAACAATTACGTAAGACCGGTATGGCTCCATTCCAAAAGTCGTTAAAATCAATTGATGATGGCTAACAGTGGGCTTAATGAGTTCACTGGGCAGTCTAGCCTCTTCTAACATACAGAGCCCCTCTTTTTAATGTTTCCCGTGAGATTTTCTGTAAGGAGCTCGGGTTTATAAAATACTCAGGGTGCCCTATGTTAGTCATAAAATCACAAATATAGCTGATCCAAGGTATTTTTAAGGCTCCATCTAGTTTGAGACAATCAGCGAGTATATCCCGGTTTAACTGGGTCTGCTCCTTAATCCAAATACTATGCCACAATAGTATCGGTTCTATTTTAATTAGGTCAGGTAGAAAAGGGACGCCCAGCTCTTCGTGACATACAAAACTTGATGTGCTCGGGGGGGACGGATAATATAAATCTTAGAAAGGAATTCTCCTCTTGCTGCAGCTGTGAAATATTTGCTAGACCCCAGCTCCGTACAATGTGGAGCTGATACACCTTGCCTTATAGATTTGTATCCGCTCCACCGGGGGTTTCATTCCCAGTTTCTTAGAAAATCCTACCAAAGCATTAGTTGTCCGGATGAGCATCAGTTTTTTAGCAGTTATAGTTTGGGCCCATGATTCGTTGTTATTAAACCTAATGCCCAAATATGAAAAACTCTTAGTTGAGACTAATTTCTGCCCCTCGACAAAGATGTCCTTCACTCGCAAGGGTCCACGGTCACATCTCATTACATATGTCTTCGAGATGTTGACACTGAGGCCTAGATCCTTCATAAAAAACACAAAAACCATTGAGGACCCTTTGGAGAGCAATTTGGGTTCTTGCCAACATAACTGCGTCGTCTGCATAAAGAAGTACCGGGAGGGGTCGGCCGGCGACATGGGGAAAGTCATGTGTTGTTCTAACTAATGCTTCTTCTAGCCCGTTAGTATATAGATTAGACCCAACTTCATATGCAAATGGTAGCCTGACTTTTTACCAGCCCAGCTAATGTGCTACTCTAACCTGTGGAATATGGCACCAAAGCCCGCAACTCATGCTATTACAACTCGGTCGTTACGACTACTGCGTTGTTACATTGCATACCTTTACAATGCAAGTAAAAACAATGACTTGCTGTAGGGGGCGCTGGATGTTGGAACAGTATAATTTACTATTCCAACTTCAGTCTGTGCAACCGTAGGGAAGGTGTTGGATTTTAAATCCAACCCCTTCTGCCCCCTAACGCAAGTCATTGTTCCGACTTGCGTTGTAAAGGTATGCAATATAACAACGCGGTCGTTATAACGACCGCATTTTAATGGCATCCGTTGTTTCGCATGTGTGGTAAAGGCTGTTTACCAACCTGTGCTGTGGTCTAGGCCTGTCCCTAGTAATACCAAAGTCTCAAGATGGTTCTGTGACCTGGATGGGGCGCACTCTTTTATTGACAAGGAAGCACTTTCCATGCCCTGGGTTGTTGACATGAAGCGGTGGTGGCTTGTCCTAACCAGACCTTTTTTCTGTTTCAGAAAGGAGTTTGGCCTACTGGCCTGGCTCAAATAAAAGTTCTACTGTAATGCGGCACCAGACTTGCACTGGCATTCATGTGTATCTCTAATGCACGTGTAAATTGTGTGTGTGTGTGTGTGTGTGTGTGTGTGTGTCTATAAGAGACATGTATCTGATAGTGAGACTGAATGTAGTGTAGGCATGCTTGCTGGGGCCAGCGGGATCTGTTTCGGATGGACTCCGGAGAACATAGCAAAAGATGAAGGATGGATACAGCTTTTCTCAGACAGTGTAAGTATATTGCTTGCATTTCTGAAGGCAGAGGTTAAGAACCAGATACTGAAGTGAGGGAGTATAGGGACGCGGCTACTTCTTAGAAACTCTACAAAGACCTTTTAGTATGTGATTGATCTTTAGATTTTCCCGAGATCTGCAATTTGGTAGATAGTAGGTGAGGGACTGAGTCAGCAGATTCTGTTAAAGGTGGGAAAGTTTCACGGCAGGACTTGATCTTTTGTCTGTCCTTTATTGCTGCTTCAGGAAGGCTGGTGAAAGTCAGGTGGAGTCTTCACACTTCATTGAGCTTATCTTATGCTTTGAGCCAGCAGTGAAGCTGCACGCTGTGGAAGCCTTCACCTTCCACAAAGACTGCATCTGCGCTAAGGCCAGCAAAGGACATTTCAAATGGAGCTACTGCACCGCATGTAAAGGTTGGATCTAAACCATCCCATTTTGTTCTTTTTATGCAAGGAAGGGGGTGCTTGATAGAGTACTCAATGAGGTGCCATGAGACTAGGGCTGGTGTCTGCATGACGGCCAGTCTCCTAAATGTGAGGGGACACCATCTGAAGTTTGCTCAGCATGCTGGAGAAGCTCTGGGTCTGCCTAGGACAGAGAAGCCTGCCTGCTTGCTCAGAGAGGGAAGAAAACTACCTGGTACTGCAGGAGGAGTAAAGACTGTCCTGGAGGAGAAGCACATACATGTTCTCAGTGTGTGGAACACCCAGAAGAAGATGACTGCCTAGTGAAGGTGTCTCAGGGACCAACCTATGTCATGAAAGTTCCTTTGGTCTTCCATAACATAGTTCTTGTGGTAAACTGTGTACAGAAACTTGGAGATAAGCGCCAACATGCGTCCTGGCACCTTGCAGCCTGAATTACTGGAACTGTTGAATCCGACTTCTGGCTTACCCTCAGAGGAGCCACTGCTGCTGGAGTGGAAGATATGACCTGGCGCAAAGTGCACATCTTCCAAAACCGAGCACCCACCAGACCAGTCCTGGGGCCACAACTGGCAGACACAAGCATCAGCTAGTCTGACCTGCATTCTCGCACCTGCAGGGGTTTCAGAGAGAGAGGAACAAGATCACTGCCATTGTCAAGTGCTGCAGAACCTGAAAGCGGTCCCACAAACTCTCCAACACCAGCAAGCTGCATCTTCGCTGAGCAGGTGAATGCAAGGCTCCACCTACAGAGACTGGAAAACTGTACACGCACAAAGACAAGACACCATAGAAAGTTTTCCTGTTAATCTTTGGAGTAAGAACTATTCAAACTGACCTACAAAGTGCTGAGGTGGCTACAACTTAAGGAAACTAGCAAGTGTATAGTCTTGACTTGTGGGTAAGTCTCCACAGACTTTAGGGGGCACTGTTAAGCGAGCAATGGGAGGGCCTTGTAGATGGTGTAGTGCTTTAAGAGCCTGTGCGTGAGTTAATTGGACCTAACAGTTGTACCCATGTGTAATTGAGCAGCATTCCATACGGCTGTCATATTAAACATGCTTTCTTTTGCTACTACACTGGGCTGAGCAGTGATTCATTGTGTCTGTTGTTTGACAGTGGAGTTCTGAGTCTCTGTCTTCCCCTATACTACCTCCCTGAGAAGAGTATACGTTTTGTACTTGCCCCAGTTTGCAGATCTGTAGTAGGAGAGGCCCCAAAACACCAGTGGCAGAGGAACTCAGTCACTGCAATTATGGTCTTGTAGCCATGTCTGTTGTTTTACCCACTCCCAATCCCCCTTACCCACAGAACAGTCTGCCTCTAGGATTTGTAATAAATGCATGAAACTAGGATGCTATTCAGAAAGTGTTAGTTCACACAGACTTAGGTATTTGCAGGTCAGTTATCCATGGAGAAAACGGGGACTAGGATCTTGATGGATGAACCATCTACGAATAACTCCATTTCAAGATACATCATGATTGGAAATCTGTTTGGGGTAACTGTAAATGCAGAGAGGAAGAAGGGTTTAAGCTGGGCTGCCTTACAGTAATGATCACTGCCAGCAAAAGCTCCTCTTTCTGTTTCTAACTTGTCTTACATTTCCTGGGGATCCCAACCCAAGGCCTCATATCACTTATACACATAATCTGTAACATGTCTCTTCCAGGAAAAGCCTGGCCTCGATGTAGTAGGTTGTTTAGGCAAATGTTTACAAACAGATCTTTTCTTGTCGAAACAATGAGAGAAAGCATGCCCCAGTACCAAGGCAGTCGCGGTGATCCACCTTTCACTCCACACGATAGTGAAACAGTGTCTTCTAGTGTTGGTCCAAGGGTGACAAATCATGTCAGATTGTCTGAATAAATCACCGCCTGCGTGTAAAGGAAATCTGTTTAAATTCACTGTATGTGAAGGTGTCTTGTCAATATTTGAAAAATGTGTTATGGGTTGTCCACCCTGTGGACCAGAGTTTTACATCTTTGACGTGAAAGAAGCAGCTGATTGGTGTGTCAGGCAGGGCATGGAAGAGAGATGGTGGTATGTAGGAGTGGGGGCTGGACAGGGAAGCATGAGCTGGTGCGGTTCTATGAAGAACTCCAACGAAACTCTCTAAAGTGAGTGTTGTAACGTTTAATTAACACTGTTGTCTTGCTCCACTCTGTTACTTCTCCATTGAAAGTCAATTTTGTGTTTCCTTTTTATGATGTCTAGTTTGCCTGTTATGTTTACTTTTCTTTGCATCTGGCTGCTTGAAGACTTGACCGATCAGCATTTTTACTGGGAGGCTGCATAAACTAAGCTTTACATTTGGCCATATCAAGTGTTGTTTTATATGTACATTTGATCCTCTGTGTAACCGGTTCACCTACTGACAGGCAGCAGTAAGAACAGAAAGCAAACTGAGTAGTAAATTAATATGTTACCCCTGTGCAGAAAATAGTTTATAAAAAACAAGTATCGGACAGTGGTGCCGTTGCATTGAAATCGGTGGTCAGTGGGTGTATGGTGTCACTTCTTCTACATAGGGTATTTTGGCGACCTCACCTCTATGGAAGTGGGACGTCTCCGAGTTAATCTACAAGGCTGTGTCACTTTAAATTGTGAAAAGAGCAGTTGAGTATGTGGAACCTGGTATATGCCCCAGATCACAGATTCTGGGAGAGCAGCACTTTTTCATTTGTATGACTGAGATGCAGTCAAACGGGGCTATTGAAACCAGTTTTGTTGTGATTTGTGAGGTATTTGCAACATTTACTATCATCCCACTTCGGCTTTGAGTGATACTTGACCGCTGCACTTAATTCATCTGGATGCTTTGAGCAGACTACTCCAGATGTTACTGCACTAAAGCCCGACGTACAGCTCACTTAGATTAGGTTACGGACATGTGTTGAAACTTAGAGCTGTTTATTCTTCTCAGATTTTGATCATATCTAGCTTGTTTGTCATGGGGTTACATCTCAAGAAGGCTTTGTTGAAGAAGGGTATCCCACAAAGTTTTTGTGTGGCTGGATCAATAACGTCATAGCCCAACCTCCACTTTGCCTCTGTTTTTCCTTTCTTAATAAACTGGCAACGCATTAGTAGATATAGAATTTATTTAACATGCTAATATTGCAATTGCCAATATATATTGAAAACCTGCTGCATATGTAATGGATTACAAATTCATTCACCTGTGGACATCCGGTAACTTAATAAATGGACAATGCATTAGTAGTTATACAATCTTGGTTAACCGTCTTAGGAGCATCGGAGTAACTGGTTGTGCGCTTCAATGGCTGTGTTACTTTCTGGAGGGGAGATTCTTTCAAGTATTCGAGGATGATAAGGTTTCAAAGCCCCTCCCATTACAGTGTGGAGTCCCTCAAGGCTCATCGTTGAGCCCGAGTCTTTTCAATGTTTATATGGCCCCGCTGGCAGACATTGTAGCCCCATTTGGAATCCGCATGGTGACGTACGCTGACGATACCCAACGGGTCGTAGCACTGAATCATGCAGATCAGTGGTCTAAAGGCCTCCACCTACGTCTTGAAGAAGTCTCTAAGTGGATGGGCATGTCACATCTCAAACTCAACGGTGAGAAAACCGAACTCATGATCCTGGGCAATCCCTTACATTTTAAATCCAGCACTATGTGGCCAGCGTGCATGGGTCCGGCACCGGTCCCAAAGACCGAAAAAAAAGAGCCTAGGCATCTGGTTAGATCAGAATTTAATCTTTAAGGTGCAGGCCAGAAAGACTGTGGCTACCTGTTATGGCCTGCTCAGAATGGCCTGCAAAGTGCTCCTCCTCCTTCCTTCTCAAGCAAAAAAAGGTTTTAGTCCAATCGCTTATACTGTCTAGGATTGACTGTGGTAACGCCCTATATTTGGGTGCCCCTATCGCAGTAGACTCGAACCTTCAAACGGTACAAAACTGTGCAGCTAGACTGCTTATGGGAGTTTCCAATTGCCATTCAGCAAAACCTGAACTTCACTCCCTCCATTGGCTCCCGGTGCCAAGAAAGAATCAGTTTTAAGGCCCTTTGTGTGGTCCATAAATCTCTGCAAGGGAATGGGCCTCCAATAAATTCATCCATGATTCGCCCATACAAGGCCAAGAGGAAACTGCGATCAGATGAGCTTCATTTAGTTGAGGTCCCTAGGATCAAGAAGGCCAGAGTGGAGGTCGGCTGTTTTTGTATAATGCTGCTAAATTCTTGAACTCTCTGCCTCTGTTCCTTCGTAGGGAATCTCATCACCTTGCCTTTCGCAAACAATTAAAGATTTTTCTCTTTCCTTAAGTTCTGTTACCTTTCTCTAGTTTTTGACCAGTGCTGGGATGCTTCTGTGTAGCCATGCGCTATACAAATGCCTTTTTTCCATTTCATTTTAATTTATTTATTTAACATGCTAATGTTGCGATTGCCAATGTATATTGAAAAATTGCTGCATTCTTAATAGATTACACATTCATTCAACTGTTGACATCCGGTAACTTAATAAATGGGCAATGCATTAGTAGATCTAGAATGTATTCATTTAACATGCTAATATTGCAACATTGACATCTGGTAACTGGTTAAAGAGGGATATAGGTCAGCTAGGAGAGGTATGAACATTCTTTTTGTAAGGATTTTTAACATTGGAGGGGTTTTGTAGTTGTGGACTACCTGTATCATCTAGTTTGTTGATGATTGTCCTTGTTATGGGAAGCAATTGATGCAATTATCATTTTTGGGAACATTATTCCTGGGCCTAGCTAAGTGATCAAAGCAGTGCTAGATGAAGTGTGGCTGGGGCATAATGGTGACCCTCGTGGTGGGAGTGGAGCACCGGATGGTCTCTCCAAAGAGCCCAACCAGGTAGGCCTGTCTGGCCTCTTGCAGGGCCATTACAGCAGAACTGTGGAAGCACAGATTGGCCATGAGGTCCTGCGTGATGACCCGCACCAATGGCTGGAAGGGAAGTTTTGCAGATCAGCAGCTCATTAGACTTCTGATGGCTGCGGATCTCTTGGAGACCCATACCGGTGAGGCTTCTTGAATCCGCTGTTGGCACGAGTGCTCTAGCGGGCAGCCTTGGTAACCAGTTGTTTGCAGGGCGCTTTCCCTCAGGTCGACTTGGGGGCAATCTGCATGGTATGGTCACTGTCTTTCAGTATGTTTTTTAAATTGAAATTTCAGCTTCACACAGTACACATGACCTTATTACACTGTGCAGAACTTGCAGAACTAATGAAACGTTGCATAGGCACTGCAGTACAGTTCCAACCTCTACGTCCAACAGAGAGCCTATATTACTAGAGCAGAGCCACAGTCATGTGTTATATTACAAAATGAAGATGCCACACAGATCCCTAAAGGCACACCAATTAGCAAAGAACTATCTACTACATTTGTTTCTAAAATTATATATGTCATGCTACCAAGGTGATCTATTATTTCCTGGTGACCAAACCTGTACTCAATAATTGTTCATGCTTTTATTGGTCCGCATAAATGATGTAGAGACTGTTCATATATATACCTGGACCCACAAGCTTTAGTTATAGTTTTAAAATATTACCTCTTCAAATTATTGCTGAATGTTCTGTCTTTGTGATGACCTGTCATAATTTTTCGAATAGGATCAGCAATATCTATGACAAAATCACACTTGGTAGACTCACTGACCTGCCAAGGGCACCTCGCATCACCCTACACATTAATGCCGCTATTAGTAGCTCCCTACCTGAGGCTTGGCGCCATTCCATCATTGTATCCGTGTTCAAGAAGGGGGACAGTAATAACACTTCTTGTTACAGGCCCATCTTTAGGTCTCGCTGAGCCCCAGCGCTTGCGCTGGCTCGGAGAGACATTTTGTATGTGGGATTTTCAAAGTGCTGCTGGCTGGCCTAATGCTTGCGTTCACGCGATCGTGCACGCGCGCAGCCGGCCGCCAGCAGCACTTTGAAAACTCGTGCGTGATCGCGATCACTTTCGCTTTCAGAGCGATCACGATGACGCACGCGCACACACAACTCCCGCTTCTCCCCCTCCCCCACCACATATTGCTTCTCCGGCCGCTCGCGCACAGCCAATGCTTGTTTTTTTTTCTTTTCCCGTCCTTGTGAAATGTGGCCTTTGGCGCATTGCCACTCTCTCGTTTTTTCCAAGTTTATGCTTTCCCACTTCCGAGTCCTTGTAGCCATAAGTTTGTACCCCCCTACCGTGTTACTCTCAGCCTTCTCATGTAACATTCCTCGCTCTGACACCTCTGGTAATGTACGCGCTATATAAATTCGCATAAAAGAATAAAGGTGATTTCGGCCATCTATTAACTTCCAAAACACCCAGACTCCGTCTGTGCAGAGAATCCACGCATTGCTCGTTGGTGAACAGTGCAAGCTGGCATTGCTCATTGCTGAACATACAAGCCCGAGTTACCCCCGCGCTCTTGAAAAGCTGTCCCATCTGCCAGGCGTGTCACTGGCTTGTTGGTGGAATGGACCAGCAGGGGATTTCACAGCACATCACCACGGCTCGCCTTTCCGCCTCTTGTTTAGTTCCACTTCTTAGAAAGGGTTCGCTTTCAGCAGTGGAATTCAAAACAAACACGCGCCAAACTGCAGTCCGGTAGTCTGGATGCAAGGTTGCCAGTAGCAGCAGTGCCCGCGGTCATAAATCTCCCCTCTGCACCTTCCTTGGCACACGCAATGGGTGGGATGTGGTGCGCGTGAGCAAGTAGTCCTTAGTGTAAATATTGCGTGACTTTGACCCTACACCGGCACGTTCATGTTACTGCGTGAGATCTCAGAGCATGCTTGTGCCACCGGGGAACGTTTGTCTTCTTTTCTCGCGTTATTTCAGCAGGGATTCGCCCAGGCCTCTGTCCAGCGGATGTCTGTCGTAGTTCACGTTTTTGATGTTTTACATCCACTGGTGTCTGTATTGACACCCAACCAACCTCCTTGGACTAAACCTTCCAGGAAGGCTTGTCTGTGAGGGAAGCTTCGTCTAGTGGTGCCTATCTACCCCATGTGTTTCTAGGGGGGCCGCACCTGCGGGACATTACTGCATGTGCACGGTAACTTCACCGCCCCGGCTGTAACCATAGATAGTACAGTCAAGTCTGTTCCCGTGTACACTCAACACAGCAGCGGCATAAACCACATGACCGCACAGTAGGCATTCAGGGCTCACCTGTTGGCATCAGTACAATTGTGTCTTTGTGGTTAGAGCAAATCACCGCAACGCACAGGCCTTCCTCAAATATCCCACGCTATTTACACATTAGCCCTCTGTCTTCTTCAAAGGCCATGTCTCCGCGTCATACTCCCGCCATCGGTTGAGCGCTGTGCTCGGGTACGATCCGTGGCACTGCAAAGGTTCCCTGGGTCCGAACTCAAGCAAGGTATGTGGCCCTCTCAACCCGTGGTTTTATAGTAAAAACAAACAAAAAAACAGCCACTAACAAGGGTGACCTGGACCCCCGGTGCTACTGCACCCGCTGCACCATCGATAGCTACGCCCCTAGGTATGACGCAGCCTATTTTCATTTTCTGCCCTTGACGCAGGGAGACTGGAAATCAGCTTTGTCTATGCTAATAAACTCCTGTATTTTGTATCGTGAGGTGAAACTTAAACGGGGCGGGGGTGGGGCGTCTGCAGCAGCTGACATCACTTTAACTTCGACGAATCTGGAAACAAAAGACTCGGGTGTGCGCCAGATGTCGAGTTGTCGATGAGAATAAAGTGCAGGGCCAGTTATTTGCTAAATCAGCGGAGCGTGTAGTTGTGTATCAGACGGGTGCGTCCAGATTGCAGACAGCCCAGGCTGGCTGCACCGAGAAATGCATCGCGGTTCCTCTTCAGACCCTCATTTGAGCTTGTCACACAAAATGGAACATTGGACAACCTGCCGGGTGCAGGTCCTGGCCGAGACCTATAGGCCTGCCGACGGTCAAGTGTGCAAGTATCATTTGTGAAGCAGGTGCAGTGGCACCGGGCCAGGGGTGTCGGACCATCTGCGCCCAGCGCCCCAGGTAGGGCTGTCAATAACCACCACGTCTTACATTAAAAGCCCTGGTACCTTTCCTAAGCCCCTGCTGTCGTTCCCTGCCTCGCAGTGTTCCTCGTTTATGGTCCCTGATTACATCACCACCCTTTCTAACGGCCCAGAAAACTATTTACAGATCTTTGTTGTTAAAAATAATAGTGATGAACACTATAAAAGGTTTAAAATGCAAATTGCATCTTTTACGAAACCGTGTTGGGCACTAGATTAGAATAAGCATTGGCATAGCCAACAGGTCTCGCTTTTGGGACCTTATAAGTATTTAGTTATGCAGCACAATATCCTTGGTGCAGCAACATTAACTATTGGATGGCTAAACACTTATAAGGTCCCAAAGGCGAGACCTATTGGCTATGCCAATGCTTGTTTTAATTGATGTTGAGGTCAAGATCACAGGCAGGGTCACACTGGAGAGATTAATTCATTGAGCTGAAGAACACAAAATCTTGTCTGACATTCAATATGGGTTTCGCTGGGAATGGGGCACTGTGGAGCAGAATCTTAACACCCACCTTGTAATCAACAAATATATTCGAGCCAAAAGGGGTTCCCTTTATGGACTTCAGCTCTGCCTTTGATAAGGCCAATGGGTCAAGCTCTGCGCAGAGCTGGGGTCCATTGGGGTGGATTTACTCGGGGACCTACACTGTGGTTGGATGACCTCAGCCAGTTATGGTAATAAAGGGGAATGCACTAAGCACTTTGCACTCAGAACATCGGCAGAGTTGTATTTTGTCCCCCTTTCTTTTTGCCAAGTACGTTAATTGACTGGATTTGCTTGCCAATTAAAAAAAATTGCATCTGATGGTCCTGGGGCCGAAACACATGACCAGTACCACTTTCCTTGTGCAGTGCCAGATTCTAAGTAAGGTTGATATTTTACTTGTCCAGGAATTTGAATAGATGCTGGGCTTAACTGGCTAACCCTTTTAAAAAAAGAACATTGGAAGTTTGAAAAGGACGTGTGCTGGAATAAATGATTTCTCTCCCAGGCTGGGCCAACAGGTATTGAAAACTATGCTGGAGATCTACAAAGCTATGAGTATCCCAATCTCCACTTTGGGTTGTGAGAGTTGGAATTACACAAATTTATGCTCGATATCGGTGGCGGAGAATACATTTTACAGGGCCCTCCTAGGGGTGGTGCAAAGGAGATCTTACATGAAGTGTGATATTACTGATTTTATTCAGTTGTGACCTCTCCAGTAGTTGTGTGCTGTCTATCTGATGGGAGAATTGTCTCAATTGGCTAGTTATTTCAGATTGTAATAAGTTGGACAACATGCACAATATTCCCTGGTTGGTTTATATCAAGGAAAATCTTAGAGCCCTTGGGAGATCGTAGTTATTTTCTAACCCACAGAGTATCATGAAGCAAGAGATCTCCTGGTTGAGGCAGAACTTTCTTCTCAGGGTGGCAGCCAAGAGGGAAGCCCCAACCTTGGCCAAATCAACATATAAGAAATTTGTCATGGTAAAATCAGTTCCCGGGATAGAGCCATTTCTTCTTCTTGAAATATCAAGTTTTTAGCTTCGTTTATCAACCTACTTTAGATTGGGTGGTTTCATCAACTGCTGGTTCCGAGTAGAACATGGTATAAGCACACGTAACTGTCCTTATGTTCCTAAGATCAGCTCTCAATTTGCGATACTTTGCACATTGTATTTATTTACCCCTTTTATAAAACCCTCTGACACAAGTTTTTAAAAATCCTTTTTATCTACTGATTTTTTTTTTATCAGATTAGACCTGCCTTTTCATACTTGCAACTTTTAGCAAAACAGAAAAGTTATTTTTATTTGTCAAGGTTTTTATGGAGGTTTATAGGTCAGGATGCTTGGTAGGGTTTTTTAGGCGTTGGCCATAGATATCTTTTCTTGCTTGTTTTAATCATGGTATCTTTTCATTCAACATATCTATTCTTTTATGTATGCATTTACATGTATAACCGATTTATCCCATGTATAACTGTGATGATGTGGGTTTCTTCCTACGTTCAGTTGCATAATTTTATTTCTTAAAATTGAATAAAGTCCTTTTTTATTAAAAAAGGTCCCGCCAAGGAGGTAGCTCTGGTAACTTATCTTGATGACTTGTATAATACCAGAGAACCTAATCATCTTGTGAACCTACTGCTGTTACAGCTCTATGCATCATTTGATATAGTCAACTGTGCTATTCTTTTCGACACCCTGGCTGGTATTGGGCTAGCAGACCAAGCACTTGGTTTGTTCAGGTCTTTTTATCTGACGTGTTTCCAGGTAGAGACCCTCCATCTTTTGTATACTGAGATATGGTTAGTCAGATGTGGCATTCAGTAAAGCTCAGCTTTATTAACTGTAAGTTAGGCACCTATATACAACCACTCTGGCAGCTAATTGGAACATTTGTCTTCCAGGTATTATCTTACAGTGCACGGATGCACACATCTTCTTTTAAGGTTCGACAAGTCATCTTTTGATCCGTCTCTCCAAGACTGAGACTTTCTTTTCTCTGTGTAAGACGGTAGGGCCTCTAACTTCCTATAAATCAATGACAATAAAACCAACATCTTGATTAAACATGTTTGCGCACCAGCCGGGAGCCAGGCACTACATTTTTTTTTTTTTTTTCTTTTCATTTTTTCATTTGCCTCATAAAAAACCGAAAGAGCACCTGGGTCCTCAGTGATGGTAAGGCCAAAGTATCTGCGCTCCAGGAGCTATTCGGATTTCGAATTGGCCTCAGAATAAATCCAAACTATTCCTGCCTTCTCTGTGGGGCAAACACATACTCATGTCTGTACCTCAGCATTGAGCCCAAACACTGTGTGGATCTTTTCTTATCCTAATTGAGTCAATACCCTGCTCTTCACTGGGGCACATAAAGAAACATCTGGTGTGGTTCTGCACCCAGGAAACCCTAAACACCCCAGACATTTTTAATACTGGGTAGCTGGTGCAGTTCTGGGTGGTTTGACTTCTGAGGAATCCAACAATTTTACTTACCCAGAAGTAACTTAACAGATCAAACAATCGTTCCAGAGTTTGTGGGGAACAGCAAAACTCCCACCACCTGGGGTTCCCACAATCTACCAATAAAAACAGCACCTCATATGAGGGGGGGGCCTATCCTAACTGACACGACCAAGCCAAATGTATGTATATTTTTTATTTTTTTTATTGGCATTTGATAATAAACAACATTGCTCAACATCAGCAGATCTAAGGGGGAAAGGGAGGGGTGACAACACGGCATATGACGGGTATAGAACAATGATGCATACCGCTTTAATCCATCCAGTAGGGAGACCGCAGCAGTCACAGGGACATCACATTTATTACCAGTGTGAGTATGCACAGTGACCGGACCGTTTGGTGGCTAGACAAGTGACAGTGCGTTTCCCAACCTCCATTGCTCAGGTGACAGGGTGCAGAGGCGTGGACTTCCTTTGTTAATTGTACGTTCTGCATCTGGGAGGAGAGGGGGCCCCTCTAGCCGAAGGAGGGCTCTCCACCACTGGCCTAGGGGTTGTGTGTGTCAGTTGCAGGAAGGTCAGCAGGGGCTACCAATCATCTTTGGAGTGGGATCGTAGCAACAAAAGCTCCCACTAGTTGGATAGTTGCTCTTGGCAGTAGGTCGCATCCATCAGTCAAGGTTCTGTAATAGGGGATGGCTTTCTGCTACAATGAATTGAAATTTGGTGTTTAGCCAGAAGGAGAAGCATGTTGGTGAGACAACGATCTCCATGGAGAACAACCTTAACATAGCCCAGTAGGGCGGTCAAGGGAGTCCAAGGTGGGGAGTGGCCAGTGATGGTTTGTATAGTAGAGTCGCTCAGCCCAGAAATCTGCCACCAACGGGCACTCCCATGCAAGGTGTAGGAAAGGGACCTGAGGAGCAGCACAACAAATGCAGCGTGCGTCCGTAGATAGGCCCATGCAGTGGAGTTGCATCGGGGTGTAGTATATAGCCTGTGGAGGAATTTAAAATGTATTAACCGCATTTTGTAGTTGGGGGACAGGGACGCCTTCCAGTCGCAACAAATGTACTATTGGTCATCCATGATGGGGGGGGGGGGGGGCAGTATCAGTTTGGATTGGAGCCTGCTAACCCCACCCCCCAGCGCCTTGAGACCCTTACTGGTGAGTAGTCGCGCTTAACAAACGCCTGATTGATTGGTTCAAAGTTGATGATATAGAAGTAACTCTGCTGCAGTGAGGCTTCTCAGCTCTGTGGTCTCGAATGGAGGCAGGAAGTGGTCAGCTGGGTATAGCTCAACGAAGGTTATAAGCCTATGGCTCCGCACGCTCGACCTAGCACCCTTGTCCTGCAGAAGCGGCAGGAGGGGGTTGCGCCAGAGGGGTATGGAAGTCTTGTATAGACAGTCAGGCCTTAAAGACCTAAACCTTTTACTAGACCTGCAGGTCTAGTGACTTAAATAATCTACTCGACCTGTTTATAATGCTCTTGACCCATAAACTGGTTTCAAATTATATGATCCTGGGCAAGTATTTTAATTCACTGAGATGCCATTTTCTTCTTGATCACATTTGAGAGCACCTTTGAATACACAAGTTCAGCGTGTCTGCTGTCCAGAAAACTATTTACTTTGATTTAATAAACCAAACATTAACTCCATATAGAATACAAATCTAGCCACATAAAGGATACACATGACCACTGACTTGCCTCTTAGTTAATTAACTGCGTTGTCATCAGGGTGGGGGCAGGAATGTTTCTCATATCATGTTTAAAAACTATCACTTTTAATAAATACATAGCTAAAGCATAAACTAGCAGCACACTGTCATTTGCATTCAGCAGATTTTACAATGAAATGGCCACAGAATTTGTCAGACATGTGGTTTTAAAACTATATAGTGTACAATGTTTGGAAACACAGTGTCTGCAAATATTTGTCATTTGCACATCACCAAGTAAAGTATTCTGATTTATTTTGCTCCTATTCAAATCTTTGTTTGCATCACTCTACTGAATTACAAAAAAGTGATTTCATAATTCCAGTTATATTTTGAAATACTTGTACTATTTATTCACAAGCAGTATAAATGTTGGAGGAAACAAAACTGGAATTTTACATCCTTTTGTTTCACAATTCATGTCAGCTCACTTGACAAAAGCCATTAACTGTGATAAATAAGTGAAAGAAAAGTTAAAACCATTCTCCAGGAACAGATAGGCAACAATTAGTAAAAAGTCAAACTGACATTTGGCCTCTGTCCTTGAGCAGTCAGTAAATGTGTCAAGATTAAAACAAGGCGTCTTATTTGCTCATTCACTTTCTGAATTAACAGAACACCTGTTTCTTCCAGCTTAGGTTTACTCACCAGCAAGGTCCAGTAAGTGCTAAAAATAACTCGACCTGATAAAATCTAATTCGCAATTGCGAGTGGGCGAGTGGATTTTTCGAGGCCTGGTCAGGGGTGCCCGGCACGCCATTTCAGGCCATCCCACGCCCAGTGCATGCACTCCGTGTTTTATCTAATTTTGCGGCAGTTTGTGGGGTAAATAGAGCACCGTAGTTCAGCCGTTACCGCATGATCCGTCTCTATAGCTGTGTGTAGTTAAAATTGCATGGGGTATAGCCGGAAGTGAAGGTATTGCACATGTGCTCTGAGTGCAAAATCCTGGGTTACTTGACAGCCTAGGTCTGCACGATGAGGTCTGAGTGCAGCTGGCGCAGGAAGCGAATGGTACGAGGGAGGGGGAAATTTAGAATGAGGTACAGGAATTTGGCTAGCATAATAATTTTAGCGTAGGATCCTGTCCTCCAGCCACTCCATGGCCCGGCCGTAGTTGGCCCTCCACAATTCGTCTGGGTCCTGGCTGAGCCAGATGCCTGGGTCCTGAGTGGGGTCAGAGGCCCACTGCAGCGTATATTCAGAGGTAAAAGGCAGTGTACAGTTGGTGAGGGGAAAAATGGTGGACTTTGCCCAGTTAACCTGGATGCCGGAATAGCCCCCGAAGTGGATGACTTCTCAAATAACATGGGCTAGATTCTCCTGCAGCTTATGGATATATAGGGACACGGCGTCTGCATATAGTGACACCACCAGGCCTCTGGCTATGAAGCCAAGGTGGAGATGGTGCTGCCGCATTCTGGCGACCAGGCGCTCCATCTCAACATCAAATAAGATAAGAGACAGTGGCTACCCTTTGCATGTTCCGCGAGTAATTTGGAAGGGTTCAGAAGCCTTCTGTTTAGCCGAAGGCGAGCGGTGAGGGAGGATTGGTTTAGGTGAGGAGAATGTATAAAGAAGTCTGATCTGCTGAATAAAGTGGGGGACTGAGGGCAAGTTGTGCGAGTAGGAGGAAAAGGTATGGCCTTTCGAGAGAGTCATTCAGAAATTATGCGAGGTCGACCTGCCCGGAATGAACCTGCACTATGGTAGGCATCAAAAGGAGGCGGTTCGCCAGCAGTTTAGCAAATATTTTGTTTTCCCCGTTGATCATAGATAGCGGGTTGTAGGAGTCGCATCGGTCTGCGAGCTTGTCTGGTTTAAGGAGCGGCACTATGACTGCCTCTTGCAGAAAGGGGGAAGTACTCCAACGTCCAATGATTTATCATAAGTTGCTAGCAGATGAAGGGCAAGGGGAGGCGAATTTCTTATAGAAGGAGGTGGTTGGTCCATCCAACCCGTGAGCCTTTTCGCCCGGGTGGCTCAGAATGACCTGCACAGTCTCCTCCAGTGAAATAGGGAATCCAGATTTGCCCAGTGCCCTCAGTCCAGCCACAGCAGCTGGATGGAATCCAAATACTCTGCTTGCTCCTCCAGATCACGGACCGGCTTTGCCACATAGAGTTTAGAATAGAAGGAGCTCATTGTGTGCAGGAATCCCATAGGAGTGGACTGGCACTCGGGCTGTTCATCTAGTAGCTCCACCACATAAGGAAGCCCAGGGATTCCGGAGCATGCCCGCTAGTGTCTTGCCAGGACAGTCACCCTCCCTGTACTGATGTGCCATTGCTCCCGAACAAGATATTTTGTCTGACATTTGGCTCATTGTCAAATTCAGTCTCTGTGATTGAGGGAGCCTGGCAACGTAAGGGCAAACGGGGGTACCCGGAGGGGCAAGGGGGGCCCTCGGACCCAGGGAGCGGTGGGCGTGCTCTACAATAAATACCGGGGAAAGGCCCTCTCTGAACAGTGCATGGATTCAACTTGGTCCTCCATTTTGTCGATGGCGGTAGATTCCGGGACCCCAGTAATGTGGAGGTTGCTGCATCTTGAATGTGCTTCAAGATCTTTGTTCTTTGACTTGATGAGCTTGAGGACAGTGTCCATGTGAAGGAGATGTTCGCTGGAGGTGGCATTTGCGCCGTCTATATTAGACACGCAGGATTCAAGGTGCTCCAACTGGTCATTGTGTTTGTCAACACGTTTCTTCATGCAGCCGACGTGTCTTGCCACAAGATCTAATTTCTCGTCTATTTCACGCAGGCTAGATTTTACCTCCACTAGGAGTTCCTTGAGATCGCAGTTCTGTTGGGAGTCCCACGTGGGGGTCCTCAGATGGCGCTTCTGGCTCTGTATTGCGGGTGTATCTTTTTGCCTTCGAAGTAGAGCTTAGATTGCTGCACATCTTGTTTTCCCATGTCTCCGTATAGAGGTGGGTTGGCAGGCGGCATCCGGTGTCTATGTAAGGCTGGTGTGCAGATGCCGGGCACAGTCTTGTGCTACCCCCAGGGTGCTGGCGCCGAATGTGTGGAGTTGGCCAAAGAGTTGCTGGCAGTGTCCTCTGGGAGCCCCCCCCCCCAAAGGGCCCACCTCTCCCTTGAGCATGGCGCACAGCTGGGGGCAGAAGCAGGACCAGAATGTGGCCAGATGTAAGGGGGGTGGCAGGCGCAGTCCGATCTGCCCAGTGGTGTCTCGCCTAGTCACCCATTGCAGGGCAACGGCCAGAAGGATTCAGCCCCCTGTGATGTGTCTCCCCAGGGGTTTCCGTCTGCGCTCTCTCAGCAGCTCTGACATGCATGCAGAGGTTTCTGGGCCCACCACTCGGAGGTCAGTGGTATGGGTCCTCCAGTGCGGCAATACAGGTACGGGGCCCCACCTCTCCCCGATGTACAAAGCACAGCGGGGGGCACACGCAGGCCTGGGATCAGGATGCAGCCAGAAGGGACGGGGGCAGATGTAGATCAGCCAGCCCCCTCGGTGTCCCACCACGGGGCGGGGCAGCAGCCAAATTAATCCAGTCCCCTTTAATTTGAGGGACCCATGGGGCTCGGCTGCAGACTACCCTCTCTTCCCCCCCCACCCCCCAGCTGGGGGCGGATGCCTCTGGCCTGCCGCTTGGTGTCAGTTGGTGTCGCCGGCCCGACGAGGAGCAAACGCCCGATGATGAAGCATGACATCCTTCGGGGTGTGTGAGGGCAACAAGAGACAATAGTGTGTCTCCCCTGTCACCCAGAGTACCTAAACCCTGACCTAATCCTCTCTATCTTTTCACTTCTACTTGTGGATCTTGGTCGCTCCTTGACCTGATTCACCTAGGAACAGTGCCTCTTTTTGTGATTACCTGATCTAATTTGTGGAGCATAGGCACTGGACCATTATTAAGCTCCTGGTCCCCCCTCTCTTCTTTTGACATAGTTAGTTTTAGGGGCCTCACGCAGCACAGGTGCATTCCAAAGCACTGGGTGCCGCTCACTCACCGCACCTTGTCGCCCAGGGTAGCTCCAGTCTGCTGCATCCCCAGACCTCAGAATGGGATACGCTCCCCCGATGTTGGGTACGGGCAGCAGTATCACGTGGCGGAAGCCGCCACAAACCGAGCTGAGGTCATCAGGCCACGGATCCACGAGGGCCTGACGGTCGCCCCGATCATGGGCCAATAAGGCCAAGGGCAGGCAGTGCTCAGGCCAGTCCTCCAGCACAGCCTCAGGGGCGGTAGCTCGGGACCAGCCCACAGTGCCCACTCCCCAGGGGTTGACTAGGGGCCCAGTCCAATGCAGTCAGCGGAGCGGCAGGCTGCCTCGTGGTCAGAGCGACCAGGCCACGCTAGGAATTACTCACTGTTCGAAGCACTCGCAATTCAAGTCAAATCATAGTATAGTACCCTTGAGTAATGTCAAAACAATGATATAGAGTCTGTATCTTCTTTGGTGTGACACCCCTAAGCGACGAAACGCGCTGGCTGAAAGGAGTGGATGGATTAAAAACACCAAAGAAAATACAGAGTGTGTATATCATTGTTTTCGACATTACTCAAGTGTGCAATACTATGATTTGACTTGAATTGCGTGTGCTAACAGTGTAAATTATCATTTTCAATCTCAGATTGATGGTTGGGGAAGCAGGGTGCATCTCCCATTTCTGAATGCTCTTCTAAGATACCATTTGTTTAGGACTGATTAATATCTGCTGTTGCAATTTCTATATGAGCGCCTTTAACCCCTTGCGCCCAACTCAGTAGGCACGCAAGGAGTTAGACACAGTTTTCGCTGCCGAGATAATGGGCCCCAAGGCAATGATGAGGCCCACCAGAGACCTAGGCAGTTACTCAGCAGTCCCAGGTATGCTGTCTTCGAGTTGTGGGCTATATGGGAGCCCGATGGTGCATTCTATACGGCGGATCATGTTTTTCCCCTTCGGAGCCCTCCGAAAAGCTGCCATCTTGCAGTCTGGCTAGGCTCTGCCCCCTCAACAAGCCAAATATTTAGGTTTAAAGTCCAGTATGGCATCATGTTCTTTACATGGTCACAACTCTGGCCAATTTCTATCTTTTTGAAAAAAATATTTTTTATTGGTTTCTTTTATACAGTATATTTCACAACCGTTATTGCCACTGTATGATATGTACAGAAACCGAGGATAATTTCCTTGCATATTTGAACATACATTCCCCAACACCCACCACCCTCTGGCTGCTCATGTGGCGATATTAAGCACTCAAGGTCTATTAATATATTTTATTCTATCCTCTTTGGCCACTGCCCACTCGGACACATCCTGCAACCATTTGGCATATCTGGGTGGGTGGACGATCATCTTTTTCACGGTGATCCGCCATATAGCCAGCACCAGCCCTAACATAAAGAATTTGCGGCTGTGTTTTAAAACTTTTTGTAAAGGAGCTCAGATTAAGCCCAACAGTATTTCAGTTGTGATGCCCGTGACCTCCCATCCCATTGCCACTTTCAAACTTTGCAAAGCGCCCCTCCAGTAAGACGCGTATGACTGTACAACTCCACACTACATGCACAAAGTCTGCCTGCGGTGCACCACACAGCGGGCACCTGGCTGTCCGGTTGGGATAAATGGCGTGTAACGTTTTAAGAGAGGTATTCCTGGTGTCCTTAATTACAGTGTATGAGCGTGCAATTGAGCTCATCGTGCGTGTCTCCATGTGCACCCTTTGCCAATCCAATGGCGTCAACACATCACCAAGCACCTCTTCCCATCTACTGTGTGCTTTCAGGGTTCTTTCTGGTAAGTCATCTTGTAGGGCCCTATTGATATGTGCTATGAATCTTTGTCCCCCAGTCAGATCTACCAACCTATTCAGCGTTTGTGAGGCAAATGGTTCCGTTGGAAAACAGGGCAAATCTTGCACGCTGTGGTTGAGATCTTGGTGTTTTGCAGGTTTTGTCCAGAACCCAGCGCGAATGAGTCGTGTTTTCCCATGTGATAAACATGTCTCCTAATATGTCACAACCCCTCTGCTGCCATACCCAGTCTAGGGAGGACCTGGCTTTGCAGTTCGGGCTGAACTGTTCCCATGAGGCACAGGGTCAAGGCTGATTTGCATATGGTTGGGTTCAAACTGGAATTGCATGGTGAGCAAAAAAACGATGGATTTAGGCCCAGATCTTTCTACTGGGTTGAATGTATGACATTGTTCTGCATTCTGTCCATCAACTGTTGTTTTTGCCATATCTGTATTGACATGAATTTTGTAATGTCTGCAAACGGTTTCAAAACCCAGATCAGCATGCCACGTGCATAAGGTGCGTGACGAAGGACCCTCTTAACCACTTGTTCCCAGATGTGTCTCACCTGTCGGATAAAAAAATGGGTGTGTCTTCGCAATCTGCGCTTAAGAAGCTCTGAAGTGTACGTTTCCTACACGAGCCTCTCGGCAGCTTTTCCGACCAATTGTCCTCCTCATTGAGCCAATGGACTGCATGTTGAAGATGGACCGTCATATAATAAAGCTCAAGATTGGGAAGTCCGATGCCTCCCTGCTCCCATTTTTGTTTCAACATGGTCAGTCCTTATCTCTTCCGTTTTGTGGCCCAGAGGAGATTTATTAATAGACTATACAGCTCTTTGAAGTAACGTCTAGGGAGGTCATATAGCGTGCCCTGTAGGACATACAGATACCGTGACAGCACACCATTTTCTCTCCAGAACCGAACCGAAGCTCGCAGACCCTCAACCTATATTAAGATCAATGAAGCGCTGTTTCTCATAAGCTATTCTAATCCCCAGATAGCGTATACCCTCCGTACTCCATGGTAACTCAACTGCAGGGAGCATCGCGGACTCCATCATTACCAGCCCCCCCCCACCCCCAGCAGCAGATGAGATTTCTGAGTGTCAACAGCAAGTCCGGACACCTCTTCAAACTCTGCTAGGGCACTCAACAGCACTGGAACAGAGTCCTCTGGATCTGGTAAGTACACTAGGGCATCATCAGCATATAACGAGATCACATGTGTATTGTCACGTACCCGGATCCCCCAGGCTCTAATCTCTGTCATAACAGCGCTGCCAGCGGTTCCTTTGCAAGCACGAATAACCATGGCGACAGAGCACCCTTGTCTCGTGCCGCGAGGAAGTGTGCAGCCTGCAGAAACCACACCACCTTTTCGGACCCTGGCCCTTGGATCAGTGTAAAGCAGCTTGAGCCAAGTAACCTATTTGGGCCCAAAACCCATTCTGTCCAGGACATGCCACAGATTCTGCTATGCAACCAAATGATCTGCCTGCTCAATGTTGAGAAATGCAAGCGCATTAGGAACCTTCCCGTAGACTAGGGGCATGGATAACATGAAACAGCCTGTGCAAATGATACAGGATGCTCCTCTTTGGGATGAACCCTCACTGATCCCTGTTGATAAGGGTAGGCATTAAAAGGAGCAGTCTGGCAACCAACAGACAGCTCAATATTTTTACGTCAACATTTAACATGGAGAGCGGTGTGTAAGAAGTCGCCTCCATCAATACCTTGCCTTGTTTTGGCACCGGCACTACAAGCGCTTCACGGATAGTATGCGGGAGGCGTCCACATTGGCGCACCTCATGGTACACCTCCAGTAGCCTATCAACCACTACATCGGCATATTTATTGTAAAATACGGCTGGAATGCCATCTTTCCCCAGCGTTTTTTCTGTTTCCTGGTGTCTCAATGATGCTAGGATCTCCTCTTTCATTATGTCCGCATCAAGGGATTCCCTCTCCTCCGCCCTCAACCTGTGGGACATTCAGATCTGCTAGAAAGTCTACCCCAGGTCATCCGATCTGGTCCCTCTTTTCGCGTACACATTCTCAAGATGAACCTTGAACACCTCATTTATAGCTACCTGGGAGATAACTAGATTTACTCTACTATCCCGTAAAGCCAAAATCGGCTCACAAGACTCTTGTTGCTTCAGCAGTAGTGCCAACATGGCTCCCGTCCTGTCCCCCTCAGCATGCAATCCCTGGTGATATGCAGTGTATGTATGTTTTTCCAGCCTGAGCCAGTCATCCAATACAGCACTACGGGTGCACCTGCATTCTTTAAACTTCTGGGGTTTTGTGGGGAACACTCCTTGTCCTTTTAGGTCAGAGTCTGGCCTCATTTTTTTTTCAAAGTCACGCATCAACTGTTTCACTCCATATGTGTGTAAGCAGACCCCCCTGAGTACTACCTTCATTGCATCCCAGTTGTGTGCCCTGATGCTTGAACTATCCCAGTTCTTCTGGAAAAAAATAGTGATCTCCTCACACACTGTAGCCGCAAACGATGGGTGCCTTGGAAACGTCATAGGGGCACCTCAGGGCATACACGTTCCCTCACCAGGCTCACTAAAAGTGGGGAATGATCAGATCTATATTGTGCCAGATAGGCAGCCTCCCGGACTTGATGAGCAAGCCCCCAAGGTAAGAAAGCAATAGTCTAGCCTACCATATGTACCCGTTGCCAGTGTGAAAATAGTCTGGAGCTTGGGTGTTTCTCCCTCCACACATCCAACAGAACAAGGCTCTGCATCAATTCCCTCATCTGGACAGTCGTATGGGGTTTTGTGTTTTCCCGTGGTGGCACATAATCTAACGTCCCATCAAGCACACAATTACAATCACCCACCAGTATCCTGTCGGTGGTCAGAAATGAGGCGAAGGCCATCAACATGTCAGTGAAGAAGCATGGGCAGTCAAGGTTAGGAGCATACACATTCACAAAGCACCTCCCGCCTATCCAGGCCTCCGGACGAAACAACAAATCGTTCCTCTGGGTCGAGTACATGTCCCCTGTGCTGACACGGTACCTCTGGAGCCACCCAAATCATGACACCCATGCATAACCTGGGTAGGATGTACCAAAAATTGCCCCCTCCAGGGTCTACGTAAACTGGCAACGCTATCCTCCTAAACATGCATTTCCTGCAAAAAGGCCACAGAGACAAGATATTGTTTGAGGTACGCATACACTCTCCGCTTTTTCTCAAGTTGCACCAGTACCCTGACATTCCATGTCAAGAAATTAAAAATACTGCATCTGCCATCATTTGTGTCACGCGATGCGGACACACCAATAAACCCCACCATGCCACACACCCCATCATCCAATCGCAAAGCTGCCACATTCCCCTTGAAACTGTATCATAAACAGAATTATCCCTTTCCCCAACTCCTGCCGCATCTTGGGCAGTATTGCAAACTCGCCTCACCTAACAGTACGCGCCACATGAATCTGCAGTTCCCGCCACATACCCAGTATCCGATTTGTGATCAAACCAGGAATACAAATAAGGAACAACTAATACGCTATGCTTGCAATCCGTTCTCTGTAGCAGTAGCAGAGAAAGAAATTCCTGCAACACTGCCACAGCTTCCAGACCCCTGGTCCCTACATCTTTAGGCGATCCACCTTACCCCATTCAGCATAGTATGAAACTAACATGTACTGCCCTGACACCATATGTAATCCCCCTCCCGCTGGCACTGAGAGATACGTGTATTCCTCATATTTGTATCATGTGCGAGAAACAGTCCGCTCAGGCTGCAAAGCAATTATACAAATTACAACACTTTGGTAACATAAAATTGTCCCACATATACAGGTCTTGGGTAGGGGCGGACCAAAATGATCTCCCACTGAGCACCGCAGCACATCGTTACTCGCCGCGCACCGTACAAGATCAAATCATGGTGGTCCACATCTGTACTGTCTGTGCCATACTCTGGACACTTTGTCTGTCCAACCGAGAGTCACCCGTTGCTGGCATTACCGCCGTGTCTCTTACGTGTACCATTTGAGCACACCACAGTATGTCTCACCCGTGTCGGAGAGCCAGCATGTCCATTTCTTCCAGCTTGCTTCCACTGACATGTCGACTTTTGTTCCTCCATCAGGGTCAATGTTCCAGATTGATCTGACCCCTAAGAAGGGGACTCTCCCACCCCCCAAGATATCCACCCAATCACTGGCCTCATATGCTGTAAAGAAAAAAAATTACTTTCCCCGGTGGACTACTCAGAGCTTTGCTGGGAACATCAAGTTTTTGGACCTTTAAAGTATAGTCTGGTAAAATAGGAATTGGGTGACCTTCAAAATTTGGTTGGCCCTTTACTAGCACCTGTTTGCAGGATTGTCTCCCTGTCCTTGTAATTTAACAGATGGGCAATAGAGCCCTCTGTGGCGCATCCGGGCGCGGTGGTTGAGCCACGGCCCTATGTGCCTGCTCAGTCAGGAAGAATTTTGATAATTTGTGTGGGTGTATAATTTTACCAAGCCACTACTTAAGAAAAAGCTCTGCAGATTGATCCTCCGCTTTTTCAGGGAATCCCACAAAATGTAAATTATTTCTCTGAGATCGGCCTTCGGTATCTTCAACACATTCTTCGAGCCAGATGGACAACTTCTATAAAGAGGACACCTTCTTGCGTAGAGAAGCGACTTAAGTTTGTAAGTGAACCCCATGTCCCTCTGTGGTCTTTATGCTGTCAGTCCCTCCATGAAGATCCACCCGGAGTAGATTCACTACAATGGCCACTGAGTCCATTTTAGTGAGCAGTTACGTTCGAGTACCCTAGATGGCGGCCTTCAAATCTGACATTGATGGTTCTCACACCTGGCTCTCAGCAGGCTGCGCCCCTGCAGACCTCATTCATAAGTCAGCTAACTTCTCCGCCATCGGAACTGCCTGGGTGTAGTTATCCATCTTGTTGGTTTGGGCTGCTTTACCTCTTCTATCATTCCCCATACTGCCTACATGAGTAGTAATCACTCCTCTGTGCTGCGTATTCAGTGCCTGCTTGTTAATGTCAGGATCGTCCTCGCAGGCACCACAGCACGAGCAGCCTGCAAAACTTTGCACAGATCTGATCAGTAGCGCAGGAGCTCTGTTCGAGTGTTTAGGCGCAGACAAGGCATCCTGGCTGGTGTACCCATTTAAGGAAATTACGCAGTAAACATAGGTGCAGGGGGGTCAGGGAGCCACTATTGAAAGGTCAGCATACAGTGTATATGGGTTGCCAGGCCGTTGTTGCAGTGGGCCTGGATTATGTCTCTCAAACAGCTTCCACCACCTGCCTCTCACTCGGCTTCTCCGAGGCCCACCAAAGCCAGAATCAGACCGCAATCCATTGGTGCCATTGTTCAGTGGGAAAAGAGACTGGGTGGGTTCCCAAAATTCCCTGGTAGTAGTATCATCCAGTATCTAACACGGGGGTAGTGTCACAGGTAGCAGCACTAACGGTGCTCAGTCTCCCCTATCACCATGGGAGGCCTCCAACGTGTGCCCCAGGCCGACCGTTGTAGTTCCAAGTGGTGAAATAGACCCACAAGGCTGGACAGTGTCTGGGCTCAGCTGGCAGTCTGGCTCGAGCCCTGCTCCATGAGGGAACAGCCACTCATGCAGTACAGTCGGAGGTACCAGGCAAGGACGTGCCGCCAGGCCCACCGGGCGGGTCGAACCCAGCTGCACTAGTCAAGGGCATGTACCGAGCGGGACCCTCCCATCACAGGTCACTGTCTCACCTCTTAGCGCCGCACGCATCCTCCACAGCAGTACGGCAATCCACCCAGCAGCATCAGGAGCAGCGCTCACCAAATTCCTTTACGGGGCATCCAGACAGCCCCTCAATCAATGCAGTGGCATTTCTCTCCTGTATCATGCAGGCCTCGGCACAAAGCCGCAGCAGTCCCGTCCGACCGCAGGTCACGTCAGATCTCTCAGGGGCGGGTCTAGGGGGCCCAGAGGTCAGATAAACAGCACCCCCACGGTGCGCAGTCTAGCCAGAACCGCAGCTAGGGGGGTCTTTTGGTTCTGGATAGTCGGTGGGTAATAGGATATTGCTGGATGATTGGGGTTTATAGCGGAGCCTCACTAGAGCGCGTCTGCCTTCTTGGCTGACCAAGCCACGCCCGCTAATCCCTATATTGTTCTAAAGGCCCACCTACACATGTGGGGTACAGCTTTTATTGGGGGAAATGTGGAGACCTCGGATAGGAGGACTTTTGCCACTTGTTTGAAGTTCTGAAGTTTTCGGTCAAAGAAAAGAGAGGAAATTGCTATTTTCATTTACCCATACTTCGAGATTTGCACAGGATTGATTCTGGGTAAAAAAACGTGTTGGGATTCATGCAAGCCTCTTCACCATGGACTAACCTGTACCTCTAGTTTCAGAAATGTCTGGGTTTGGGAGGGCCCCCTGAGAGCTGGCTGACTCTATGCTCAAATACCACAGACATCCCCATTGGTATCGCTTCTATCAAAAACATTTCCTAATGTCTAAACCCATGGAAAAAACACACTTTTCTGATACCCGCACACTCAGAAGACCTAGGATAACACAGATTAGGAGGGGGGGACAGGTTGCTGTGTGAGGCAGACTGAAGGAAACGCCACTTGTGGGAGAAAATGATAAAAATCTGATAGCTGTCTTGTTAAGAGAGTTGTACCTGCCAGAAGTTCAGGTCTCTCTCTCTCTTTCTTTCTCTCTTTCTCTCTTTCTCTCTTTCTCTCTTTCACTCTTTCACTCTTTCTCTCAGGCTGATGACACGATTCAGTTACTGACTCCTGTGAGTCGTTGGTAACTATTCAATGATTTGCAACCGAAGTTAGTCACAAACCATTGGTACATTGCATTCTGTTTTGCAATTTAGAAGGAATGCACCTTTTACATTCCTTTTAAATTGCAGTGAATTATGGGTCGCAAACCCAGTTTTTCAAGTTGGGGGGGAAAAAACTTGTACAATTGTTGTTTAACACAATAAATAGATATTTTGCGGTCGCAAATGCAGTGATCTTTCAAATTGCAGGGTTTGCTATTGCAAAATCCTTCATGTCGCTATCTGGCCCTAGGTGTTCGTGGCAGCAGTAAAGTAATTTTATGGCATATGAATAACTGTTAAGTACTACATGAAGAGTATGTTTGGAGTGTTAACTTTTTCAATGGGAAATTACTATATTTTTTTTAGGTGTAAAAAGTATTGAGAGTATTATTTGGTAGGACATATGGATCCCAAGTTGGGTGGGGTAAATATGGTGGTAAGGCTTAGTTGTGCCCTCATTACCTAGCAACGCTGTTGGCAATTCTAAAGGGAACAAGGAATCTAGCCAAATCCTGCCTAAAAACTGATATACAAAAGCTTAAAAACAATCTAGAGTTCTCTGCTACCATCGAGCCGCACCCTCTCCTCTTTATTTATTGGATTTCAGAAAACAAAACTCTCGTCTTCCACCAATACCTTGAAAATGATGTCAATTGAAGTCCATGTGCTGGCAATAATTGTGGAGAGCACTGAATAAGACTTATTTTTTTAATGTTGATTAAAGCGAAATACGGGTAGTATATTTGAGTATTTGGACCCTGGATGCAATAGTACAGTGCTTCCTAAACGTTTTAGAACCAAAACCCAATTTTTAGAACTAAAAACGTTTGCGGACCACCTAGCATTAAATAAGTGCCGGTGCTTAGCACCGGAAAGCACCGGCACAGATTAAACACTGCACTGGACGGCCAAATGTTGGAGCCAGACCGACCGTAATCTCCCCCACATCTTCAACAGCACACAGTTGCATCGATTAGTGAAACACATAACACCCTGACGCCACATCTGATATCTGTACCCAGAAATTCCATGAACCATTCCCCAGTTTCGATACCCTTGTTCTTCAAGGCAATCACATAGCCCCCAGATCCCAATTTTGACAAAATGTCTATCGACCCACCTCATTTATGGATAGCGCAATACTATGATATAAGAGATGTAACATGCAATCCAACGGAATGTATCCTCTTCGCTATTTGTCATTGTAAACTATAAGTGTCAATAAAAATATGTTAAAAAAAAAGTAAAGTGTCTTGATCCTATTAAAATCCTTGTAACCTTTACACTGTAGAGTTACCAAATAAATGTGCTTAATTTTTGTTTTCCCTACTGCTGAATGTGTACAGTTTAATTTACAGGTATTTCCTTTTGTTGTGTTACAAAAAGATCACATCCTACAGCCTTTCCTTTTATACTGTGTACACCAGCAAGATTGTCAGATAATTCACTTTACTTTCTCTGGCTGCAAAGTAAGAGGAGTTTGTAAACACCAATCCCCATGTTAAAAAAAAGCAATTTGTGAGAAGATATAGCCTGACATTTGGCCTCTGTCTTTGAAGCTCAGCAAATGTGACAAGATAAATTCTGAATTTAAAGGTATGTTTTTTCCCTTGGACGTTCATTACCCACTAAAAATCAACTCACTACCCACCAGTGGGTCATGACCCACAGTTTGGGGGAAGACTGAATTAGGGGGGTTGTATTTGCAAAGGAAAATTATGTTTTGTGCTAGGAGTACTCCAAGAAAACTGCAACAGTCCTGATATTCCTGGAGGAGTCTGTTGCTTATAATTTACTCCGGACTTCCCACCCACTGAAAAATTCTGCCTGCTTAACAATAATGCCACTGTGCATTTGCACGTATAAAATGTTTTTCTCTTTGGAGAGACCCCTTCACCTTTTTTTAAATATGGGGGTGTACCCTCCTTATTTCCAAGATGGAAACCCACTTACTTCAGCTTATGATATGAGCGTATAAAGCTATCTCCAAAAGGTATGAATGTCCATGAACCTAAGAGTTTTGCTAAATTGACAAACCTGAAAAAAAGCCCACGGTCCCGCCCCTAGCCTTGCATGACAAAGACAGCTATTGTGCACTACTTGAAGAATTTCCGCTTTCCAAATGTAAAGTCTACGAATCCTGTTCTGTTGATGTGGATTGGAAATTTCCAATCCAAAAAGGCCATCAGTGCACCTCATTTAAACATGGGGGGAGACGCTGCTGTGTAAATCGGGCCCCGAGAATGTGAAAGAAATACCCAGCCCCAGCAGGGGCAAGTCACAGGGAAAGGGCTGGTGTATGAGTGAGTGCATCAGATGATGCTGTAGTCCTGTACAGTAAATCAGATGCAATATTAGGCGCACAAAGAGCGACTGTGACATTTGTAACTTTAATTACGGCACCAAATCGGCTTCCCTTCGAAGTTTTCATTTCAAAGCCTTTAATTGAGCGTGTAATAGAAGGGGAGAGCATAAAACAGTTCTATTTGCGCGCACCTGTAGCCTCTATTCAATACTAAATAAAAAGACATGTTAATAGAAGAAGAGAACGAAAGCCAAACCAGCCATTTGTTGGTGTTCAAGTCCAAGAACATTTTCTGCAGACAGCTGCTCTCGTTTACAGAAGCGTCAGAATGTTCTTTCCGAGGACAGGCTCCAGTTCGCAAATGTTTGCACGCATTCGATTTCCAGAAGGGTTGAAATCTCCTGGTGAAGGCCTGTCACAATACGGGTTCATGGAACCAGTGACCTGCATGATGTTGTGCTCTCGAGCTGCGCCTGTTATTTAGAAAGCATTCACAAACACCTCTATTTCTAAATCCACAGATGATTCACTAGCTGCAGATCTATAGTGATCCGATACGAATGGAAATTAAGCCTCTCATTTTTGTTAATTTCCATATTACTTCTCTATCCAAAATCAATAAAATAATTTAAACAAAAAATTGCAGACATCTAATTGTGCCACCTCGTTTTGGCCTGGCTCTCTTCTGACGTTCCTGCGGGCAGTCCTGACTGGAATAATGAGCAGAGGTCATCATCGAATTCTTTATTGGGCTCTAACGAGCCATAAAAGTCATACCATCACCAGCCCAGAGGAGACTTGGGACTGGCTGGAAGGCTGGCTTACGGCGGGCCACCGCACTAATCGGGCCCAGGGCGTAAGGTTGGACGGAGACGCCCAGGCCTCAGGTGGTGGCTCCCCGCTTCCTGACTGTGAGAAGTCAGTGGGTGGAGCCGAATAATTGGTCTGTATGCCTTTCCTTTGGGTGGATTGACTGATTCCATTTAGACTGAGGGCTGTGGGAAGGGGGTCAGCTCCGACGATTGCCTCTTTCTTTCGCTGTATTGAGCTGGACTGCCTTGGATGGCTTGTTGATTAGTACTTCTTGACCTTTGTCTGTTCCTTTGCCACATAAGTGGGTGAATGTGGGTATATATTCGGCGGTTATCGATGTGTTTAGTGCCAGCCCAGTAGGCTGTAGATGTTAATATCGGAACTGTAAAATTCCTAGAGTTGAGTGCTCGGTTGGGCTGCACGACCCCGTAAGTTTCTGGAAGGGTGGGTGATAGGCACTGCTAGTTTAGGGGACGGAAAGTTTTGTTACCGCCGAGCAGGGAGGCAGGGAGAGGGGGTTTGGGGAATGCACATTGGGTATGCGGGGTTGGTGAGAGGGGCTTGTATTTGTGTTTTGGTTTGGGTATTGTTGTTCAGGCATGATTTGTATTCTCTAATTCAGATGTCAACCGCAGTAGACACGGTGTTGGCAACACTCTTATTGACCATAATGTTCAGCAGTGTAGAGGCATCCATACGTATACTCCCCCTGGCTCGCTCCTCCCTGGTGTATCTTGCGTCTCTAATTCCACCTGATTGGTACTATGAGTAGACAGAAATTTACTTTGCTCTAATGGAATGTGAATGGGTTGGGAGACAGAATAAAGAGAGGGGTGGTTCTCCAATTCCTGAAACGACACTCACCGGATGTCGTGTTTCTGCAGGAGACCCACTTGTTAGGCAACGGTTGTAAGGCCCTGTTGCGATGGGGTTTTCAGATGGTGGCCCACTCTGCTTTTGGTTCAGGCTCCTGAGGGCTGGGCATCCTTGTTCGCAAATCCTTCCCGTTAATGATTAACACGGTCCGTATGGACCCACTGGGTAGATTCGTAGCTCTGTCTGGAACCTGGGAGGGAGCACTCCTTAACTTGGTCTCAGTATACATTCCACCAGGCCTCCACACGCAAGCCTTTATTGATCCCGGCGACCTTCTCCTGGGCCTTCCCGACGGGCGTTTATTGATTGGTGGGGATTTTAACTCTATTGTCTCGGACTCCCTGGATCGCTGGCCCCAGAAAGACCTGCCACTATCGCGTAAATGGATCCATAGCTTCTTGGGTGCATTGGGACTGGCAGATGTCTGGAGGTGCCTGCACCCAGAGGAACTTCAATACCCACATCTTTCGGGTCCCCATTGCACCATGTCATGCATGGATTATGTGCTCACACTTACACATCATCTTCACACCGTCAAAGAAATACGACACTTGGCCAGGGGCATATCGGATCACTCCCCCGTATTGTGTAGAATGGAGGTAGGGGAACCCTCGATTGACCATGTGGCGCCGATCCACTCATGGTATCTCACGCCTTTACCCCCCCCCATCAGGCATAAGGTTCTGACCGAAACCGACCTGTATTTCCAAGAAAACCTGGGGTCAGTCAGCTCATCCGTCTCGCTCTGGGAGGTCTACAGGGATGTTGTTCGAGGGTTGGTCTGGTCCTGGGGCAAATTTCAGGGCAACGTAAGGAGAAGATGGCCGCCGTGACGCGTATTGAGGGTGAGCTCCTAGAATTGGAACACGCAGTTAGATCGGAAGATACGGAAGAAGTGCGTCAGCGGCTTCGCATTAAATCCAAGGAACTCTTGGACCTAGCCACGCAGGCGGCTAAGGCGCAATACCGGGCTACCCTCAGCAGGATTTATGATGTAGGCGACCAAGCAGGCAACTGGTTGGCTTGGCTAGATCGCAGAGATGGGGCACGGCGCGTGGTGGCTGAAATTGCCACTGATTCGCATTCCCGAATCACAGCTCCACAAGATATAGCAGATGCATTTGATAGGTACTACTGCTCCCTGTACTCTTCCAGCACGACCCATTCAGAGGAAGAGGTTTCTTCCCTCTTATGTGATATACGGATGCCGGTGGTTACAGAGGAGGAAAGTCTTGCATTGGACCGGGATATTACAGTGACCGAAGTGGAGAGGGCCTTCCATGATCTGCGGGGGAGGGGAAGCGTCGGGCCCTAACGGGATCCCCATATAATTATTTAAGCTAACGGCGGGCGTGACCACCCCTTTTATCACTGCCATGTTCAAAGAAAGTAAAGAGTTAGGAATTCTTCCTGAAGATCACAGACTAGCCAACGTCATTGTTATCCACAAAGCGGGTAAACCCACTGACCAGTGTTCCTCATATAGACCCATCTCGCTCCTTAACTGCGAAGTGAAGATCCTTGCAAAAGCCCTTGCCACTCGCTTGTTATTAGTTCTCCCCAATTTGGTTCACCCGGATCAATCCGGGTTCATGCCTGCAAGAAACACGTCTCTTAACCTCCGCAGACTGCACGCAGTGCTTTGTAGAGCAGATACGATCAGCGAGGATACAGTTGTGGCATCCCTGGACGCTGCTTCGGCCTTTGACACCATTGAATGGCCATATATGTTTGCGGTGCTACGCAAGCTAGGATTTGGTCCGGAATTCATTAAATGGGTGCGTCTATTGTATTGTCAACCGTTGGCGCAAGTGGTTGTAAACAATCAAAAATCCCCTTTCTTCTCTCTTGGTCGGGGCACCAGGCAAGGTTGCCCCCTGTCGCTGCTCCTTTTTGCCTTGGCCTTGGAACCTCTTGCAGTGTGGATCCATCAGGACCCCGTCATTCAGGGCTTTAACTGGGCATATGGACCTGAGGACTGCATATCATGGTATGCAGATGATGTCCTGCTTTATCTCTCCTCCCCGACGAAATCCCTTAATATGGTGATGGATATTTTTCATAATTTCTGCAGGTTCGCAGGCTATAGGATCAACTGGTCAAAATCGGTCCTTTATGTTCTTAGTGGACAGAGACCTCGACTTCCCCGGGGTTGCCACCTGACGGAGGCTGTTGATGGCTTCAGATATCTGGGAATCTGGATATCTAAAGACTTGACGCGATTTTATGACCTCAACCTCTGGCCACCACTAGCGCGCCTTAAATCTAACATCCAACACTGGAAATCGCTCGCCTTGACCCTCTTGAGACGGGCAGCCCTATTCAAGATGATGATCCCCATCTTCTGTACGTGTTACAAAACACACCCCACCCAGTCTCAGCGTCATACTTTTAAGAGTTGGAGGGCACAGTGCGAGACTTGCTATGGGAGGGTAAACCACCTCGCATAGCCACACACAAGCTCACACTGGGATGGTTTGATGGGGGCATCGGACTCCCAGACCCGAAAAGTTACTACTGGGCCTCGCAGCTTGCTGCCATTAACCAATGCACCTACAGGCGGCATGATGTCCCGGCATTTCGGATTGATCGATGGCTCCTCCTTGGGGGTGGGTTTGAGGGTGCACTGTATACAAAGTCTCAGAAAAACGTTTTGTCCGGCCCGACCAAACACGCTGTGCACATATGGAAAGAAGCCACTAAAAGCCTGGGTTGGGGGGGCGCAAGCTTACTCGGGCCACGCCGCTTTGGCATTGTGACCAGCTGGGTCAGCTGTCGCGCTCCTTGGGGTTTGACAAATGGGATACCCTCGGTATCTCCAGAATTGGGGATCTCTGGAGATCCGGGGGCGTCATGCCGTTTTCTCAATTAAGTCCAGAGTATGAAATGGCCAGGTCCGAACAGTTCCGGTATCTTCAAATTAGGCACGCATTACTATCGGCTCTCCTAAGGGTACGGCCCTCCCAGATTCCTCCCCTCTGGAGGACAGGATTTTAGATGGAGAGTTGCCAGAAAAGGCCATATCCCTCATATACAAGAAGCTTCTCAATAACATGACCGATCCCCTAACACGGCTAAGAGTTAAATGGGACCACAACGTTGCCGGCTTGGAAGATGAGGAGTGGCGAGCCGCAGTGGCTCCCTCCCCCCCGTGAAGTTGCCATCTCCTCCGGACTCCGACTGGTCCAGCTAAAAATCCTCCACAGGACATTCTTGTCTGGACCTTCATTGGCTCATATGGGATACGTCCAAAGTAGTGGGTGCGCACAGCAGTGGGGCCACGAGGGCACTTACATCCATACACTTGAGGAATGCAATAAAATTCAGAAATTCTGGGAAGGGGTGGTATCAATGATGGAAGAAGTATTGGGGCGACGGATACAGTGCAACATCAAATTGATTCTGTTGAACATATGGGACCCCACTGATCTTACAGCTAGAGAGAGGACATGGGTCACATTGGGCTTCATGGTAGCAAAGCGGAATATCGCACGATTGTGAAAGGCTCCGACCTCACCTAACATTGTGGACTGGGCCAAGGACATGGACTGGTATATAGTGACCGAGATACCTATTTATGTCTCCAGGGGCTGCCCGAAAAAGTGGTCGCAAATTTGGGGGCCTTGGAACACTTTCCGGGGGGAGATATGTGAACCACCCAGGGGTCAGGGGGAGGAGGCTACTAATGTTGAATAACGTAACTTTCATGCTAACCACTAAGCTGCATAGGGGAGAAAAGGTTCTTGATGTGCTATCATGCTGTGTGCCAATAATTACATGTGAAATGTTGTATCTCTGATGTTTAACATGCCACTTTTTCAATAAAAAGTTTTTTTTAAAAGTCATACCATAAAATACACAGTACAAATAATACACCATAAAAACTTCAGATTGGATCTATTAAATAATATAATAGCAGCACGATACCAAAACGTTTCAATATTTAGACCGTAGTCTCTGGTAACTTGAGATATCATTTAAAACCGCAATAATGACAGTTTTATTTCCCAGGCACTGCAAGTAAGAAAAGGCTGCTATGTGAGATCTCGAGTCCGAAGCACGCAATGTGGGGCTCAGGAACTGCCGCCTTAGATGTAGATAAAATGTGCAAAACAATATAAAGTGCTCTGTTCAGCAGGGATCTCACAATGACAGAGAGGTAAAATGAAAACCGGGTACCTTTTGGAGGGGTAAGCCACCAGAAAGTGTATGGTTTGTAGTTGAAAGCTTGTGAGTAGAGACTTCAATCTTTCGCCTACAATATACTGTTAGTAAAGTGCTGGGTGTAATAGTGGAGCCTGAAGATTAACTCCGCACTCTTTCCGGCTATAATCCTGCCATGCTTTTTGCGCACATTGATAAAAAAGATTTTTTTTGTGTGCTGAGTAAACGTTTGACAAAAGGGCGTGGCTATGATAAAGAGCTGGGATACCCAGACTTTTGAATCCCTTTTTAACAGTTTTAAGCCAAGGGATGTCTAAGCAATTGTCCAGATTCATCTATTCTGAGAGTACTGATCTACATAATTGGGGTTCTGGGTTTTCCAACTACGGTGCCACAGTAAGAAGGGTTGTAATTTGATGTAATCCTCCAGGTAGTTTAGCCCTACCTCCTTGTGGCAAAATTATGTTGGGGTAGAGTGTGGAAAAGCCAGGAGAATTCTTATAAACTTGTTCTGTACTATCTGGATAGCTTTACAATTTACATGTCCTGAGATACCTGCCCCATATATTTCAACCGAGAAGGCATTTGCTTTTAGAAATACATAACCGCTCACTTGTGGGTTTATGTCCTAACCTTTCTGCAAATCTAAAAACTGCATCAGTTGCCCTCTGACATTGTAAAACTCTAACATTCAATAAAAACCTCCAATTAGAATTGGTATCAATAGGAATGCCTAGGTAAGTGAAGTGAATGTTTTTTTCCAGTTCTCCATCGAGCAAAAAAATTCTGGTCTTTGACACTTTTGGACCACATTTCATTATAAATTACTTAGTTTGGTTAGTTTTAAGTCCTAGGTTATACATAAAATTATTAAAAGCATCTAACAAGGATTGTAGGCCATTTGCTGTTCGAGTAATTGGAACAGCATCATCTGTGTAGTGCAGAACAGGAATTTCTTGTAAATTTTTATTTTTGGAATAACTTTTCCTGCCTTTACTAAGTGGTCACAGAGGGCATTTATGTAAATTAGAAAGAGTTAAGGGGCCGGGACACAGCCCTGCCTCACCCCTGCTACTGACGGAAAGTCTTCTGTGAGATCCCTGTTCATAGTGTAACACACTCTAGCTGTGGTATGTGCATGGAGCCTATGCAGCAAAGAAAAGAAATTATTGCACTATCTATACCGAAGTCGGTTATTATTGACCATAATCTGGGGCGGTCCACTGTGTCAAACGCACTGGTTAGGTCCATAAAGGCAGGGTGAACACATCCTTTTTTGCCTTTGTGTATTTTTGGGACTATCGGGGACAGGTTTAACGTCTGGCCCACTGTTCCCAGGCCTAACTGTAAGTCTGATAGCCCCCCGAGTCTCTGAAGCCCAGCTTTCTAATTTGGTCAATATGACCCTTCCTAGAATTTGTACCGTGCTATCCAAGAGTAAAATTGGTCGATAGCAGTGTGACTGGCTTTTATCTCCATTTTTAATGATGGGAATAGTATTGGCCTCTTCCCAGGTTTGAACCGTGGGCTCAATTATTGCAGAGCTTAGAACAATAATTATTAGAGGAGCCCAGAACTGTGGTAGGGATTAAACAATATCTTCAAGAATTCTGTCGGTTCCTGGGGCTTTCTCAGATGGGCAATTTGCAATTGCCCGAGTAACGACAGAGACCTCAATAATCCACTTAATTCCCGATTAAAGCTTGGATTACGGATGGGTATGGCATCTATAAATTGAAAAGTGGTTCACCCAGGAATCACTTGAGAGGGAGGGACTCACCTAAAAGCGTCTGAGAATTGACTACCTGCCAAAAATCTTGAGAATCTTTCAGCTCATTAGCAGCTCTTAATTCATCCCAGGCCTTCTCTCTTATTTCTACTTTCCTTTTTCAGATGACCTCTTTGTAGATTTTCCTGGCCCTCATTACCCCTATTGTGTCCCGTGGGTGTTTTCTAAGAACTCCTTACGAGTTTATGAGCTTTAGCGCATGTACTATTGAACCACCCCGGGCCAATATGGGATTTTCCTGCTTTTTTGGTCAGTTTATTGAGCCGCTCCAAGATAGGATTTAAACTTGTCTGAAGGACAGCAATTATGGTATCCTTAATCACATTCTGGGAGGGATCTAAGACATTCTCTATCTTGTGGGGTTCCTTTTCGCTTTGGAGACTGAGCATTAATCCGTGGGCATTAAGATTTCCTAACGGGCTACTGTCTTTCTTTTCCCAGCCATGTTTTGATGGATTGGTGTTTGTATGTACAACCATAATTTCTTGTTCCATGGAGACGGGATGATGTTAAACCCGTGGGGAGAAAAAGGTTTCTGATGTAGTTTCTAATGTAGGCAGAGTCTGAGCCTCCCCCTTTTGAAGGTTAGGTTTTGCAGATGTAAATGTAGGTGTAGATAGATTATGCAAGTTATGCAGACCCTCGTTTTATATTTGATAGGACTGGTGGATTGAGTACTAGGCCCGGGGGGACGATGTTTGCGACGACAGTGAGAGGTGGCGCTCAACCAGCTTAATTTCCTTGCTAATAATACCTGCAGTGCGTGTCCGAAAAGCATCCATGGTTGTATTTGTAGGAGATGTTGGAGTACCAAGGTTGGTGCACGTTTTGGTTACATTGGTCTTGTGTTTCCCCATTGAGGGGCAGGAGATAAGGCTCAGGATGGTGCAGTGGCTGGCTAGTGCTAGTTAGGTGGAGTTCGCATATCACACCCTCTCAGGCCTCCTTCTCCGTTGTACAAGAGAGTAATCTAAGAACCCTCAAGGTATCCACGACACTGGGGTACAACTTTTTTGGGAATCTTCAGGGATACTTAAGTACTTAATAGACAGCGCACACAGCCATCCTGAGGAAGGAGTATGCAAAAAGTTACCTATAGCAGAGGTAAATATTGTGGAGATATGACGTAAGCACATATTCATAGACCCACCCGAGGAGTCTTTTTGCATGTTTTTTTTCCCTGTGTGTCTATGATGTTTCTCACTTGTGTGCCACATTTAGAGAGTAGTATTTATTTTACTTTTTGTTTCCTTTCTTTAAGTTTTGTCACTCTTAAATATTATCCCAATTCAGTCATAATGAAAAGAAATCCAAAAGCACAAACCTCTATTGAAATGTATGTGTATATTATATTCCTTTCCACATGGTCCCATTTTCCTAACTGCTGGGCGCCTCTTTGGTTGTGCGTGTCGACTACGGCCAGGACCAAGCCGTTACAGATATCGCCACACTATCCCTTTGACCAGGGATTTCCTCTCCGCACTCGCTGCTCCATTATGAAAAGGCAATGAATCATCACTCGTCCATTGATAGTTCAAGGATGTTTATTTTCCAAACGCTGCCAACACGCAACCCCAACGCGTTTCAGTCTCAGCCGAGACCTTGCTCACAGGGAACAATTAACAAACACAAAACGCCATTACGTTTCCGCGTATTTTAACAATTAAGACCCAACTTCCCGGTACGGTCATCTGTTGCGTTCTGGTATTTGGAGTTTTTGTGTTTGCCATGTTATCGTTTATCCTTAATATAATTTTTGAGTTACAATCACATTATGGCAACATACTTGCATTTACATGATTTTCTTTATCGCGCAAAAGCTCAGTTGCAATTTTAGGTTTTTTTCTCGCTTTGGTGCTGCTTATGTTGTATTTTCAAAAAAGAAAGAAAGGGCTAATATTAGTAAATACAAATTATTGGTGTTATCCTTTGAACTATTTAAGGATTTTCATAATTTATTTCTGTCAACCCCGGGGCGCGAACCCTGGTTGCCTGTTTCCACTCATGGTGCCTCAACATGCTACGCTATTTCCTTGTGCTCATTTTTCTCTCAATTCTGAGTGTTTCAATGCTTAATCCGATATTTTCACTGTTAACCCCCACCCGCTGGCCACTGGGTTTATAATTAGGATTGTATGCATACCAACTGGGTGCTTTACCAGTCATTTGCTGATAACCATTGACAATGTGGGATGGGGTGTGCCTGGGGTGTGCCTCATCGATGGAGGGGCGGATCTTAGTCAGTGGGATACCAGATCGTGGCTTATTCTCAGAAAAATGCACAGATGACGCATGCATACAAGATGTAACTGTTCACTATTGTTGTCTGATGCTCAATAAAGATATTTAAAATAAATAAATGAATAAATGGGTGCTTTACCAGGTTTTTTTATACTAGCGAGCAGTGAAAGGGGGAGCCTGTCTGACTATCCCCATGGTGTTAAGTTACTGGTTCGGCGCTACCATAATTTATGACGTACACATGTTTATTGAGTTAGTAATGCCCTCCAGTGGGCCCATGTACTCTGTGCACGCTTGACACCTCTATGGGTTGTACCCATGTATTACTCCAATTACACCCTTTCTTTTGTTTCTACATTCTTTGCCAGTAATTTAAACTCATTTTATCCTTGATTCTAAATACATTTCTTTATAGTAATCTTATATTGTATATCATCCCTTCATTCGTTGCTGCCATAAGTACAAAGAAAGTTTCAATATAATATTTAACCTCCGTGGCATTTGTTTTAAATTGTATAATGTTCAAGTCATTGTTGTCAGTTGATACACTTGTATTTAGTGTCACTTATTGCATCCAAAAACAACAGTTGATGGACAGAATGCAGAACAATGTCATCCATTCACCCCAGTACAGAGATCTGGGCCTAAATCCATCGTTTTTTAGCTTACCATGCCATTCCAGTTTGAACCCAGCCATATGCAAATCAGTCTTGACCCTGTGCCTCATGGGAACAGTCCAGCCCGAACTGCCAAGCCAGGTCCTCCCTGGACTGGAACCAAGCATCCTAGGATCGGTTTCGGAGTTTCACCCCTCTTCAGCCAGGATAGCTGGATACCGGTGGCAAGGAGAGCACGGGACTCACGTCTGAGCATACCCGTCCCACTCGGGGTGACAAATGCAAAAACAACAGTTGATGGACAGAATGCAGAACAATGTCATACATTCACCCCAGTACAGAGATCTGGGCCTAAATCCATCGTTATTTTTGCTCACCATGCCATTCCAGTTTGAACCCAGTCATATCCAAATCAGTCTTGACCCTGTGTCTGAACTGGGATGGCGTGGTGAGCAAAATAACGATGGATTAAACCCAGATCTGTGACTGGGGGTGAATGACTGGGGGGTGAATGTTTTGCCAATGTGCATCATTCCGTCCATCATCTTGTGTGTTATGCTGTTCGCCCTATGTGGGAAGGGTATGCCCAGACGTGGGTCCCGTGCTCACTCCGCCACTGGAGTCAAGCTATCCTGGCTGAAGAGGGGTGAAACCCCGAAACCGGTCCTAGGATGCTTGATGCCGGTCCAGGAAAGACATGGCTTGGCAGTTCAGGCTGGACTGTTACAATGAGGCACAGGGTCAAGACTGATTTGCATATGGTCATGTCTGAACTGGGGTGGCGTGGTGAGCAAAATAACGATGGATTAAACCCAGATCTGTGACTGGGGGTGAATGTTTTGCCTATGTGCAACATTCCGTCCATCATCTTGTGTGTTTTACATATTGCATCCAGCATTCTTTGTTCATCACGTTTTGTTTGATCCAAGTATTTTAGTATGCATCACAGGTGTGAGTGGAGTTCCTCGTCTTGATTCAATCCTCTCGGGGTTAGAGTTTGAAAATTGAGTATATGTCTGGATTCCTTTTGCCGCAGGATTTTTTCTCTGTCTGCACCGCTGGATTGTTGCTCCACCTGTTCCATGGCATAAAAAGATAGTAGTTTCCAATTCCCACGTGTTTTTTTTCCATATGCTTTGCTATGGCATTACTTCGGTCAGTGTTCATTGTTACCCTAACGTGTTCTAATATACTTTTCTTCAGCTCACATATGGTGCTGCCCACATATCTGAGCGGACAGGGACACTCCACTATATAGATCACAAAGTGACTCTTGCAGGATATTCTCTGTTTAATTTTCCAAGTTGTTTTGTTTGCCATCTCAATTTCTTTTGTATTTTTGGCTATGGTACAAACTTTACATTCCTGCATTTGTGAAATCCCATGCTTTGTAACCATGTTGTCTGTTTGGTTTTGTTTCTGAAATGGCTGTGTACCAACACATCCTTTAAGTTTGTTGCTCTGCGGAATGTCATACTTGGATTATCTACCACTATTGTAGCAACTGTGGGATCTAGAGTTGGGATATTCCAATTTTTTCGATGTATGTTTCTGATCTGTTTGTTTTCCGTGGAGTATGTAGTGATCAACCTTATTTCCTGTTTGGTAGAATCCATGTTAGGGAGTTGTTGTTGTTTTTTAGTGATCAGTTCTGACTGCTCCAATTTTGCGTTTTTTTTGCTGAGATGCTGCAACCAATTTTTTGTTATAATTGCGTCTTTTGAATCTGTCAGATACTAATCTGCCTTTTTTTTGCCATTGAGATTCTTGTGAGCATATCTTCCTTGCTCTAAAAAATTCGCCATATGGGATGTTATTGATTAAACTAGTTTGGTGGTAGCTCTCTGCGTGGAGGACGGCATTGGTGACAGTTGTCTTTCGATGTAATGTTATTTGAACCTCGTTTTGGCTGATGTAAACCTCTGTATCCAAAAAGATAACCCGTTCATCGCTGATTTATATACGTGAATTTGAGACCGGTCTCCGTGTTGTTTAAAATATCAAAATATTCAGCAAATTCCTGTTTGGTACCATCCCAGATAATAATCAAATCATCTATGTACCGTAGCCATTTGACTGTTTTGTTTACATATCGATCATTTTCTGAATTCCAGGCAATGCTACGCTCCCACCACCCCATCGTCAGACAGGCATAGCTTGGGCTAAAAGAAAAGCCCTTAGCCGTCCCCTTTACTTGGCGATAGATCTCTTTGCCGAACATAAAAATGTTTTCCGTAAGGCAGATCCGTACCATCTTCAAAAGCATTTTATTGAGGTCGGAAAATTGAATGTTCTGCTCCTGTAGGGATGATTCGATGGCTAATAAACCTATCTCATTACGGATGTTTGTGTACAAAGATATCACGTCCATTGTTACCAGATGGTAAGTCGGTGCCCATGGGGTTTCCTGTAGATGTCGAAGTAAATCCCCCGTATCTTGTAGGTATGATGTTAGTTTTAGGACGTATGGTAAGAGAAAGGTATCTAAGTAGTTTGCCATTGGTTCAAGTAGGGCCCCCTTCGCCGAGCTGATCGGTCTGCCTGGTGGTCTAGTGGGGTGCTTATGAATCTTGGGGAGAAAGTAGATGGTTGCGGTATTAGGATGGTTCACAGTCAGATATTTTATTTCGTCATCATCTAAGAGATTCTTGTCTTTCCATGCCACCAATTTCTGATACAATTCAAATTTCAATTTCTTGGTAGGGTTTTCTTTCAATCGCTCATAGTACTCTCTATTTTGTAGTTGAGAATGGGCTTCAACTGTATAGGCTTCTTTGTCCATAACGATGATGTTACTGCCTTTATCTGCCATTTTTATCTCTATTTCCTCACAGTTTTTCAGATTTTCCAACGCCGCTTTATCTGACAGGTTATCCGATTTTTTTTTTTTTTTTTTTTTTTTTTTTTTTTTTTTTTTTGATATTGGAGTTGATCTAGTTCTCTGGTAGCCGCTTCTTGAAACATATAAATCTTATTCCCCTGTGGTAGTTTAGGGTAGTATCTTGACTTGGGCTTCATCCCACTGATTCCTGCTCCAAGTTGTGTACAGTGTGCTCCTATGCCCAGGCTTGGGGCATCTGAATCCTCATTGAGTTCCATTCGGGCTACATAACTTGTAACACAAGCATGTACAATGGAATAGGTCTCGCATTTGCGAGAGTTAGAGAAACTGGCGTTGTAAATGTAAATGCTTTTTACTTATGTGTTTTGGAGTGGAGTGGATGTATGTAGTGTGTACTGGAATGGTGTGTTCACGTTAATGCTGTGGATTTTTGGGAACAATACAATCCAGTAGATTTATTGAAATATCCATATGGTGAGTGTTTGCTTTTAAAAATGAGACCTAAAAAGCACAGATATGTAACCATTCTAGAGCGATCATTACATAGAGAATAAAAAGGTAGGTGTGAGCCCAGAGCAGTCAAAGTATAAGCATTACAGAGCACTGCAAAGTCCACCATTTTGCTCCTTAACCATGTGTAGGAAACTTCACACTATTTCTGCGAAGACTAAATTAGGATTACATGTATACTTTCATCAGCTTTGAGTATGCCACAGGTTAAACAGTGCCATCAGCTCTGTATATATATTTTTTTAATTGACGCTTTGAAATGCACAGGTGTCTTTGTGCAAGTGACACATGGCGACTTAGTTCAGCTACTAATGCGCTCTGTGAGACCAAAATATATCTCTCCCGTTCCCTAAGAAGCTCTACCCTGCACCTTTAAAACAAGGGCCAGGTGGGTGACAGGTAAGGGAGTGCGTACCGCCGATGACTACAGATGAGCGCTACATGTGACTGTACGCTGTGATGTTATGCCTGTGTATAGACCTGTCAGACACAGTACAATGCTCGCGTAGCCCTGTAAGGATCGCTGGAGGACAGAAGAGGCACAGCAGTGCTGGAGGATGGGAGCCCGTGACCGGTCTCAATAAGCAGCGGTCTCAGTGGCTCTTGATCTCGGCACTGCACATATGCATCAGTCACGGGGAATGAGGTAACGCCCTGCACAGTCCGTAGAGCCTGCCCTCTGCTCCAAGTGCTGTGCGCGCTGCTCTCCGGTGACATCATCTGCTGGTCATCAATCCAAACTTGACTCAAAACGTCTTTGGAGAAAAACAACTTGTCCTGTCCCTCAACAGAAGACAGGAGGATACAAAGCATATATAGCTACAGCCATTAATGCTGCAAACCTCCTGCTTCTTCACGCAAGGGTTGGTGAATGCACAAAACTGATTTAATCAAATCGTTTAAAATGCCATTTAATCAAAAAAGAATGACACAGGAAGGCGTGGCTAATCGCTCTGAAAATACAAGAGTAAAGCTTGATATATCACAGAATCTGTGAGTGAAACACAAGTAAGCAAATGAAAGTATGCCACCAAGGTGCAGACCGGTGACTCCCCCCCACACACACACACACACAGCTAAAGGAGACATTCAATGTTTTTTTAAACCTAAAACCGCATTTATGAAATTTTCCACAAAAAATGTCATTGCATCTTGTCAAAATATTGCATCTGTAAAAATCGTTCATCATTCGGGTGCCACAAAATTAGCAAGGCCATGTAGCCAAAATGTTTTGTACTATTGTACTCTCGTTCTGAGACCCTCTAAATGGCCGCAAATACCCACAAATGATCAGTCCTGGATCCTCAAGCACGCTGCCCTGCAGCTCAAAACCAAGCACCCCTGCACCGCGGTCTGATGGACAGTGTTTATGCACCAGCGCGCGCCTGTGTGTCATACTAGCTCCCCTCGCCCCCCATCCAACCATAAAAGGGAAAAATGTATAGTCCACAATTTTTAGCTTATTTATTATGTTTTAATGATGAAAAAAGTCCTTGTTAGAGAACTAGACTTTTTTTTTTCCCCAACATGTTTTATTTATTGTATACAAGAACACAATAGCACTTCTGTTACAGAGTTAGCCTAGGTTGTCCCAGGTGAAGTTTATACATCAGTGTCCTAAGAAAGGACATTTGTTTAGCTAACCCCCCATGTCGATCCATCACAATCCCGCAGAGTAACCCAAAGAAAATGTGACATTTCTTTAATTTCTGACTGCAGCCTGAAAAGAACCAAAATGATTCTGACATTACATACAACACAGTGAAAAATAGATTAACGTGTGCTCTAATGCGCCAACTCCCAAACCGCTGAAAGTGAAACTATGTCCCTACTTGGCTCCAGCCAACAGACTATCGGTTTATTGCTGCATCTTATACTCCTTACTTCGAACAGCTGTAATTCTGTGCTCTATGTATCATATGCCATTTTCAATTTGGGACCTTGTATAATGATCTTGGTTTGTTGTAAAGCAAACCGATATAAGGATGTAAAGCGTACATTTGCAACTATATGCCTTATGTAACCATCTGCTACTTTGAAATTTTGGACCTTATTTAACGTACTTTATCTACTGTTAAGTTCTCTTGCACCTTTGGGAAATGTCGCGCTATATTAAAAAAAAAAAAGCATAAATAAATAAAATAGAGGTCCGGGCAGGTGGTGGCAACGCATGAAAAAAGGTAGGTCCTCTTATTGTGAGTGCGTTGGCGAAACAAAGAGCGCTCTTTTCTGCTGTCTAAAGCACTTATTGCCCCCCTGCTGTGGATAAGAGGAATTGCGCCGGCGCTTTCAAAGTGGGCAGAGTTGTCAACTCTTTGACTTTCATACCTTAAAAGGCACCAAACACTTTAAAAAGAATAGACGAAATTAAGCATTCCTTTTAGCAACAAAAAAAACAATTACCTCATACTTGAATGCCACTGTACAATGTGTTTACTTCACTAGACGTGCCACCGTACAGTCCCGTGTGCATTGCTGTAAATTTCATAAACAGACCTTGGAACACACTGGCCTTGATGTTCAACTTGAATAAAACTGGCACCGCGAATAAAGCACGCCACTCCCACACGGGGGCGGGGAGGAGCGAGCACGAGCGAGAGGGGGGGGTTGGGCGTAGCGCGAGTGAAAGCTGGGTGAGATAGGGTGTTTTTAAAAAAAAAATTTTATCCAGTGTCCCGCCGAGACCGGTCCTCATGGTTGGTAAACCCTGACACACACACAAAAAACTCCACACACACATCGCTGCAAGGGCCACGGCACTGCGATGAGCAGTTCCCGCAATGCGTATAGTTATGGCCGTACAAAAGAGTTTGCGCTATATAAATATGCAAAAAAAAAATATATATATAGGAGGGGGTATAAATGGTGAAGATGTCAACTATAGCACGCGGAGGGCTCTGGTTCCCATTACCTGACCCCACGCCATGCTCGGCTGTCCGATGCCAGTCAAAATAGCCTGCCTCATCTGCCAATCTGGTAGAATGGAAAAAACATGCCCAGCCAATTACTAAATGCCGGTGCAGGCCGTGTAGGTTGTAGGGCTCAACAGCTGGGACTGAGAGAATAGAGTATGGAGAAAGCACCAAGAAGTCACTCAGCTGTCCACGAGCGGGATATTTCAAGGAGCACGAGCAGGGTCCCTGGTATCATGAGATGCCGAGCCGTGGTGTTTTACACAGAGTTATGGATTTGCTTCATAATGCATCATTTGCAGTACTATTTGCACATTTTAACAAAAATAAATCTTTTCTAGCTCATACAGACCAAGTAACTAATGAGTGGTACGCGCACGCGCTACAGCAAACATGTGGTTTCAATTATCGCGCCCGTGTCTGGGCACGATAACTGAAACCACATGGCCTTTGGTGCGCGTAATAGACACCAATAGGCCATGGGCGGAGCCATGCGTCCGCCTTTGGCCTATTGCGTGCTGTCTTTGGAAAAGCACGCAAAGGCCAATCGCGGAAGCCAAAAGCAAAAGCACAAGCGTGTGCGATTCCAGGCTCCGTTTTCAAACCCCACACAAAAGGGCTCTCACCTGCGCGAGCAGTGCTACGCACTGCAACGCTAGGGCGCGAGCCCTAATGAACGATAACATGGCAAACACAAAAACTCCAAATACCAGAATGCAACAGATGACCGTAACAAGAAGTTGGGTCTTAATTGTTTTAATACGCGGAAATGTAATGGCGTTTTGTGTTTTAATTGTTCCCCGTGAGCAAGGTCTCAGCTGAGACTGAAACGCGTTGGGGTTGTGTATTGGCAGCGTTTGGAGAATAAAAACCCTTGAACTATCAATGGACGAGTGATGATTCATTGCCTTTTCATAATGGAGCAGCGAGTGCGGTGAGGAAATCCCTGGTCAAAGGGATTGTGTGTGTATGTATATATATATATACTCACTGAAAAAAACCATAGGTTTCACACACGTTATAGTTACGAATTAGCATTTAAAAAACCTTGCAAATTCACTTAAAAAACCATAGGTTTCACACATGTTATAGTTAGCTGGACATTTCACTCGTGAAAACCAATTAAATTCCCCCGTTATAGTTAGTGCAGGCAACTATAACTCACGCGACCGCAATCCTCTGCTGATGACGTCAGATATTACATCACTGTATTTAGACACTTATTTACCCATGTCTTCTTCCATTAATCGTTAGCTATACATATTTTACAAAACTTTATTTTTCAGAAAGACACATATGTCATCAGTGATGTAATATCTGACGTCATCAGCAGAGGATTGCGGTCGCGTGAGTTATAGTTGCCTGCACTAACTATAACGGGGGAATTTCATTGGTTTTCACGAGTGAAATGTCCAGCTAACTATAAAATGTGTGAAACCTATGGTTTTTGAAGTGAATTTGCAAGGTTTTTTAAATGCTAATTCGTAGCTATAACGTGTGTGAAACCTATGGTTTTTTCAGTGAATTTGTACGTTTTTTTTAAATGCTGTTATGTATTTATTAATTTATTTTTTTTTCAGGTTTTTCACCGTGCGCGCACGGTGCACTTCGCGCACCGTGCGCGCTCTGTGGGCACTCGGTGCGCACCGAGCGCCCACGGTTCGCAGTGCGTGCCGTGCGCGCGCAGTGCGCGCACCTCGCGATTTAAAAAAAAGGTTTTTTTCTATCTTGGAGGTCCTTCTGTGACCCCCTGACCAAGGCTAGGGGGTCAGGAACTGTCCACTCTGCCCCCTTTTCACGTTCTCAACCTTTGTTTTTCACCCCCTTAGACTGCGAGAGACATAATGGTGGCCGACACTTCCTGGTTTCGACCGATTCGAATGTTTACCGACATCTAACGACCAATCAGAATTGCGCTCGCACACGGCAGGGTGCGCGCACAGTGCGCGCGTATAGATATTGATATGCTTTTAAATGCTCTTTTCTCAGGAAATACTGAACAGATTTACATCAGACCTGCAAAAGGCACTTCTTTGACCTTATGGCTACCTCTCTGCCAAATTTCACGTAATTCTGTTCAGCCGTTCGGGCTGTAGCTGCGACTAAAGGTCCTATGGAAAAATGCATGGGGAAAACGCGTTTTGGGACCCCCCTTTTTCTCGGCCCCGCTTGATGAATCCCCCCCGAGACTTTCAGGGTAGGAGCTGAGCGGAGCGCCCCATTAGTTTTGAAAATTTCGCGAAGATTCGTCAACCGGCGCCAAAGTTATTCAAAATAGAATTTTGAGATTTCCTATGGAAACTAGGTTGTAGCTAAGTAGATAATAAAAAAATATATATATATATATATATATATATATATATATATATATATATATATATATATATATATATATACATTTACATATACATATACATATATATGTATATACTGGCAAAATTGATTTAATCCTCAGATATGACTCGTATCGGACACCACTTGTCCTTGATCACATACAGAGAGACGCAGTTGGCCATGTTTTTTTAATATACTTGGATTTACACCCATGTGACTATGTAGACATGAAAAACTCTTTGCACTTATGACTAACTTTTTCTACGAAGTCTGTTTTCTAGATGGATGCAGTGAATTAGCTCGTTTTCCCCTGGCATGTTACAAGCACAATTTCTATACAGGATACAACTGGACATAGTATATCGCGATTTAAAAAATTCAGAGGTCTAAAATACCAATACATAGTGTACGCAATTGATTGATAAAATACAACACCTCTAATAAATATCCTAAAATAAAGGTTTTAACCATGAATTTGCAATTGTTAAACTCATAGCAAAAATATAACACCTTAAAATTAGTACAGCACTAAAGCCATATGTAAAAAAACTCATAAACTTTCAATTCACTTAAAGATAATTTATAAGTGGACAGTGTGAAAAATTGCAATAAAACCCTGTATAAACTTAGGAAGTGCAAATTTAGGGAAAAATCACAGTGGTTATTATATCTGCACGAATGCATTGAGATATGCCACTACTAACTGGTTGACTGATGTTATTCATTATATAAATTGTGGGAATTCCAACTGCATCAGCCAAAACTAAATGTGCAAAAATCGCAGATTTAGTAAAGTGCTATGTGCCTAATGAAGTGCTACCCGAGGTCATACCGACCTGATAAAGTGCCACTGCCAATGCTCAACCAATTTGTAAAACTACACACGTGGTTTACTTAAAAATTCATAGAACAAGCTCTGATGGAATAAGCGTGCGGCATATGGGATCGACAACTATATGCTGCCTTCGTCTAGTCTGCGATCCTCACCTCTGAGATAAGTGGTCATGTTTCTCATGTGTTACATCACTCTCACCATACACAGATTTACAGGAAATAATGTAGGTCCTCTGGGTTGTTAAGCCCATTAGGAGACTTGCTATTTAACTCTAAGATCATCCTCTCCCTGTGTCCCCCCAACCCCTTCCCAGTTTGAAGATGGCCACCACAACAAAGTAGTTCAAACATTTAAGATCATTGTTGTACTCGCATCTAAAATGTCGTGCCACAGGATATGTTGGATCGTTATTTACGATGGCTTGAAGATGTTGCAATATTCTGACATGCACCTGCAGCTTGGTGCTCCCCACATATCTCAAGCCACAGGTGCATGTCAGAACATACACCGCTAACTTGGTTCTACAGTTGTAGCTGCCTTTGATGGTAATCATATTGGGGCTGTATGGCGTGGAGTATTGGGTGGTGTTAACCCCAAACTTGTACGCTCTGCATGACGTACATCTGAAGAATCATTTTCTTGGTGATAGCCACATTTGAGAAGTTGATAATTCAGGGCTATTGCTGGCAATTTGTGATTGCATGAAGGGTCCTGTTATGTAAGTAATGGTTGGCTGTGTAGGAAGTCTCGGAGCCAACACCCCATCCGTCAGCAAAATAGGCCAATGCCGTTTAATAATTTACCTTTCCTGTCTGTTAAATGTTGTGATGAGTCTGGGGGCCTCTCCCACTGGTGTAGATACTGTATTCATCTCATCTTTGTGTAGTAGGGAGACCCTGGGTCTGTCTTTTACTTTTCTAACTGCTTCCTGCAGGCTTTTCTCAGTGTACCCTCTCCTTCTAAATCTGCCAAGTGCCTCCTTGTTATAGCGATCTTGGTCCTCTTGGGTACTGCAAATTCTCTTTATTTGTAAAAGTTCTCCAAACAGAGTATTATTAATAAGATGTTTTGGGTGAGAACTGCTGGCATGGAGTGTAGAATTGCTAGCTGTCACTTTCCTATGTAATTTGGTGGCTATTTTGGCTTCTTTAACATACACCTTAACATCTAAGAACTCTATGCTTTCCTTGTTAACTTGAGAGGTGAATTTAAGATTAGCCGTATTTACATTAATATTGTGAATAAAATCCATGGCACTTTTCTAATCTCCCCTCCACACATTAAAAACATCGATGTATCTTAGCCAGTGTTGTATATGATTAGCAAATTCTGCAGAGTATGTGTGTTGAAGGACCTGCTCCTCCCAGCAGCCTACATGTATAGCTGGGAGAGAAGCAGGCCCCCATCGCCACACCCCTCTTTCGTAAATATGCATAATTGGCAAAAATGAAAAAATTGTTATGCAAGCACCATGAGATTAAACTTAAAATTTTGTTATGATTGTAACAGTCCAGCGACCTAGTGTCCAAAAAATAGATTGCTGCTAGACCAGTAATGTGTTCAATACTTGTATATAAAGATTCTATGTCCAGGGTGATAAATCTTTTGGAACTGGATATCATTCACCTTATTCAAAAAGGCTCCTGTATCCTTCACATAGGTTGGAAGTTGTTTCACAAAATCTTGAAGAAAAAAGTCCACATATTCAGTAGCTCTTTCTCCCACACTCCCTATGGCTGAGATGATAGGTCTGCCAGGTATCTCGGTGGTGTTTTTGTGGACTTTGGGGATAAAATATAATCTGGGTATTACTGGATGTATTCTATATGTTCACTGAATAAAGCAAAGGTTAAAGTGAAATTGGTGAAATGTTCAGTAACAATGTAACATTTTAAACTCTATAAGCCACAGAAATTCACTAGTTCTAGTTAAATGTTGCAGTGATATTATAAATCATATCATAGAAGAAGTCATGAGTGATGTAATATGTGGGGTAATTAGCAGTGCATGGCGTCTGTGAGAATAATAGTTACCTTGGGGCATGAGTTATTGTTATTTGAGATACCAATAACTATAACTGGTGAATTTCTGCGGAATTTAGAGTTTAAAACATTATTACTGAACATTTCATCTAACTATAATGTTAATTTAACCTTTGTGTTTTTTCCCAGTGAATTTCATTTTTTAATTTTTTTTTTTAAACGTAAAGTAGTATTTTATTACGATATGTAAAGCCAACCCCCTGCCGTGCATGCCCGGCGTGGGTTAACTGGAGGCAGCCAACCCCTATGCTGGAATTTTGGCCATAGAGCCTAGCCTACGGCCAGGCTCTTTGGCCAACCCCCAGCAGGCAGCCAACCCCACACTTCGCATGGCCTTTGGCCATGTACAGCGGGGAGGTTGTTCAGGCCCTGTGGCCAACCTCCCACCCCCACCCAACAGCTTCCCAAACCCAAGCTACAGGGCCTGGTCTTTGGCCAACCTAACTGGAGGCAAACCCGCTCAGGCAGCCAACCCCAAGCTACACGTGGTTTCGAATGTGCGCGGGGGGTTCACCACAGGGCCTGGGCAACCCCTCTGCAGGCTGCCAACCCCAGACAGTGCACAGCCTTTGTAGGATTTGACCTTCAGGCCCGAGGACCCTATCTCCCAGGGCCAAAAGATATATATTAATGGGAGGGGTGCGTACAGCCACCATCCCCAAGCCTTAATAGGTCCGGGGGACCCCATCCCAGAGGCCAAATTCCATTGAAAAGGGAAGGGGGCATGTGGCCCCTTCTCGAGCCTTATTAGGCCAGAGGGCCCCATTCCCTGGGGCTACATTTAATTGAAAAAGGGAAGTCGCCATATTTTGGGTTCATGGCTGTCGTGCTGGCCAGGCCTTCTGGGATATTCATTGGTTAGTCTTAGTGGTAAGTGAAAAGGGTTACAGAAATCCCAGGAACGTGGAATATATCACATATTTCAGCTGTGTTGTGGGTTTGTGGTGTGAACCTTCCTTTGTGTTATGTTGAATGATGTAGTAACTAATAACAAGGTGGATAATGGCACGGAGCACATTTGAGATCTGGTTCGGAGGGTCCAATGACAGTCACAAGCCATAGATCCACAGTTGTGACAATCTAGGTCTTTCGCCTCTGGTGTCTTGGGGACCCCAAAACTGAGGACCATGTATGCCTTTTAGTATTTGAGTAGTAACAGAGTCTATTTTCATCTTGTGTCCTGGGCCCCATGTACTATGGATTTGTCATAGTCAAACATTGTAAAAGTTGAAGCGTTAGACCACACAGGTGAATTTGCTGCTTCATCATGACGTCTGTCCCAGCAAAATTGATGCAATGTCCAGCACTGCACTACACCATACTAACATAATATGTTGTTTCATATTCAAGTGACATGCAAGAATGTGAATTACCTGTTAATGCCTTTAGATGTGAATCTCACACTCACTGCTGACCCCTTTACAAGTACAGACGAGTTGGTGTTTGAGAACAGTGGTGGTTTTGGCATGTTAACAGTTAGTACTTACATGAGGGTTCTTGCAGCGTAACCGGATTGTCTGGAATGTGGTGGGGATGTGTACCAAATTTGTTACCAGGAACTTTGATTGGAGGTGTGTAAAGCATTGGGTTTTCTCTGTTTGTTGCGGGCAGGTTCATGTGCTGAATGTCGATGCAAACTAATGGTGACATGTAAGTAGGCAATGCCATGGGAAGTATTTCTCTATTATGGCTACTCTTACTCTGTTTAAGTGAAACGGTGGCAATTGGTGTTTTATGAGGTTTTTGTCGGTATTCATGAAATGTAATGTTACCTGACGGAAAGCAGAGAAAGAGGGAAGTAGAGCATGTTTCCTGTAAGTACGTGGGTGCTGGTTTGTGGTAGAAAGTGATGTAACCTATACAGTGTTTGCGACATGGACACAGATGTGAACTGCAAGGAATGTAGAGAGTTACCCATTTCAGCAAAAATGATTTGCATAGCGTGGCACAAATGTGACAGATAAGGAAGGTAGAGAGAGCTATGGAGTCCCCAAAAATGTAGTTGGATTGTGGGCCAACCGGGCAATAGCAGAGGAGTATCGCCCCAACGGTCAGTCAGTCACAGACAAAATTATAAATAAACAAACACAATAAAAAAAAAATCTGTGACTGGCTCTGGCTGAGGCATGCGTGCGGGCGGGTCCGGACCGGGCCATGACAGGGAGGAGTGGTGGGCACTTAGAAGTGCGCATGCCAGTTTGGCTGGCCATTTTAGGCCAGCCAAACAGACGTGCACTTCTGTTTCTCCAATCTAGCTGTGTTGCACAGCTGGGTTGGAGAAAAGTAGAAGGCCCCAAGACACTGCCTGAGCGGCAGTGCCTTGGGGTAAATCCTTGCGCTTCTCTCATAGCATGAGCGCAGCGTCTGGATTGGGTGGGGTAGCCTGTGCTTTCCCAGTGACAACTGGGAGAGAAGCACCAAGGTGGCCGTTGGTGCAGCGACAGGTAATTGCTTTTTTATATTTCTACCCAAAATTCCCCATATCTCGCTTATCCCCCACTTTCATTTTGTGACGGCCGCCACAGCAACCGGGGTGACATTACAAGGACCGATGTGAATTGTGATGCTAAACCAGGTGTGCCGGATGACAACTTTAATTTGTAAATTTGAAGGCAGTATTGTTTCATTATCTAGGACACGGTTATATTTAAAGTTCAAATTAGTATGCACAAAATATATGAAAAGGCGATTTTAACGTAGCAGCAATATTATTGCTTTCTGTCTGCACTCTGTGCAACCTGAAGCAGATCTTTTTCTTATTTCCTGAGTGGTCCTCCTGGCCCAACCTCCCAGGATAAGTGGAGATTACGTGACTGAATAAGAAGAACTTTTGTCAAGACTGCAGCGCCTTGCAAGCCTTACCAGGAGTAGGGCCTCGGCCACGGTCTCTGGTCTTCCTGGAGAGAGGATGTGGTCTAACTGGAGCGGTTGACCTTGAAGCTGAGGAACCAGGTTCGATTATTGGCAGGGACGCTCAACATCCTGTAATTCTAGGCAAATCACTTAAATCTCCCCATGCCTAACAAAATGAATATGTCCGTCTGTAACGCAGCTGGTGCTCATTCATGTAAAGCGCTATAATACCTTCGGGTTGAGATTGTGCTGTATGAATCCCCCCAAAAAAAATCCTGTCACTCATTCCAAGGACAGCAAGGGCGGAAATCAGTCGTGCGAACTTGTCAGCATCGCCACCCTTAGCTCTTGAACCGCTGTTTGCAGGAGAACAAAAGAGGACCATGGGCCTTAGGTTGCCTATACTTCCTCTCCACCGTCTGTGCAAAAGATGGGAAAAAATACTTTAACGTCCTCGATGGAACGACAGCTATTCTTATTTAATTTATTTGCATTTTACTGCATTCTACATCTCGTTTGTTGGCAAGACCTCCTGTGCCAGAAAGTAAAATACACTTTTTATTAATGAATGCAGAATTGAAAAAAATATTTTGGTGCACACGCGTTGTAAACTATTGCCACATTATACTTTATTTGTTAAGTGCTCATTGTTAATTGCGCACTGGGAGAGCAACACATATTAAACAAAAAGAGACGTCTACTGAGTTACACATTAAGTAACCAGGCTTTAAAGAGTGTCCAAAATTTAAGAAGTGGGTATTTTATATGGAACCAAAGAGGGAAAGCACCGAAAAGGCTCGATTACCCATATGGAGTGTACTTGCACTGGGCACAAAAGGAGGAGATGCAAAATAATTGAAGAGAAGGAGCACTTGCTGAATATAGGCCTGGTACTAGAAACAAGACATTGTGTAAGGCAAGTAATCACATGGTAAGGTAGGCACATGTATCTTCTGATCCCCTTAAGTGTTGTGATGTACGACAGGTAGCGGAAGAGTATCTCTGTAGATTCTTTATTAAGTCTTAGTTACCGGTAGCATCCATGTAAAGCAACCCCACCAGGAGCAGACTGTCTGCTGCTCAGCCCATCTTCGACTGTCAAACCTCACCATACAGGCACCCAACCTTCCCATGCATCTCTATCACACCAACATTTCACTTAGAACACTCACACTGGCTAAGCAACTAAAAGCTAGGTAACCTGGGAGAAACATTAGTGGACAGGATATAAAATTAAGTGTCTTAGAAACCACTGTTGTGTGGAGGCAGTATAGGAAATGATAGGTGTGGTCTAGATCCTAGTGCCCTAAACCTGTCAAGCAGGTTTTACATTGCAAGATTAAACCACTGCGCGGTTTGTTTATACAAGCCAAGGAAGACTATAACAGAATCCAAAGGGTTTCTCACAGGTTGCACTCCAAGGCACGACGTGCTTATTTATTATCATGTAGTTTTAAGCGAACATCTCTTTTTCACATGTACATTTCCATGGTAGGAAAAAATATTTTCAAAGTTTTTGAAATACGTATTTATCTATACTTTAGTTCAGTAAAAAGTTCGATATTACCCACCTGAAAGTGTCGCAGCATCGTTAGCAGACTCCTGAAAATGTCACAGCATTAGCATTATACCTTGACCGCAGCGACCTGTCTCTCAGTAGCGGTGCCACAGCAGTTGTGTAATCTACTCGGAGGCTTCAACTCATAGTACTTCCTCTAATTTAAAAAAAAAATTGGGGTTCACTAGATGGTTACGAAGAATTTCCCGAACAGGTCCAGATGTTGTCTCTTTCACTTTGGGCAAGAAACCCAGAGCTTTGTGGCACATCCTTATTCCCCGACTTAATCTTCGTTGGACTCCAGGTCTCTACATCCCTTATTGACTTCGCAGACCATTGGCCACTAATCCCTGCCATTTGTACACAAGGAAAACTCTGAACAACCTCCTTCAGGTTCTGCCCTCTCCGGGCATCAAAACTCCTGTCTCTCCCAGTGGCATAGGCCTCCACCGCAGGAAGCAAAGGAATTGGCCTCTCTCTTACTCTTTACAGGATCTCACAACCCTACACCCATGAAAGCTTCTAAAATGTATAAAAGAACATGAAAGCTCCATTTCCAAAAACGAGGTAAGCCCTCAGCCTCTGAAAAGCCAGTAGAGGAAGCTAGTCCTTTCCCTACAATTTCACAAGAACATGACAACTTACTCAGATACGTTTCACCATTACAAAAATAAATGAACACTGTTATGCAGATATTTAAAATGTGTTCCTGTCAATGTATTGCATGACATGTTGTAGTTAAATATGGAACTCAGCAGAGACCCCCATATTGCCCCTCAACTAAAGCTTTTTTTCAATAATTGTATGTATTTTCTTATTTAGTTAGTTACCCCATGCTCGTTGTGGACATTGCTATATCTGAGGAAAAATCAATATCCGACCTTTAAATTAGTTATCTAGAGATTACACTCCATGTAATAAACTGGGGAACAAGAGACAATGATTACTAGTTGAAGACCGGGCAAAAAGGAAGAGGAATTCGAACCCGAAAGGCTTCAAAATAAACACTACAATATGTAATGTTGGTTTAATCTGAACTAAGAGACATTTTAGTTTGCTTCGTAAATGGTTGTCAGAATGTTAGATATTTCCTTGGGATAAATATATATGGACTCAGTGATCTCTTTAACGTTCCAATAAATACTATTCATGAGTATATTGTTTCAGTCTGAAGTATATTCTGGTAGGTTTCGAAAACAGTATAATGTTGTAATCAGTGATTTCTTTACTTAATATCCCATAGCGCCTAATTGAGCCTGTAGTCTCTACATGAAAACTACACTACTTGTTCTAAAGCTGCATTACAAAAGTTGGTATAATGACTGCAGCACGTTTGTATCCAGTCTTTCTTGTGGCAAGACTGTGCTGGCCAAGAGCAGCACAACACTGATATATGTGAAAAAGGCTGCTTCAATGAGACAAGTGTTTATCACTGTAAATCAAACCCCTGGCCATTGCCTTACAAACTAACATTATGCTTCACTATATGAAATCCACTTCTAAACAATTCATCCCCCATCCCTAAAAAACACTTCAGCATTGTCCAGCAACTCCCAGACAATTCTCATACAAACTCTTTGCCTCAATTATTCTCACAATCGCTCCAATAGCTTCAAATTCATGCATAACTTAACACATAACAAACTTCCATCCGCTCCACCCTCTCTCCTCAGAGTTGATCCGCCCGCCCAGGTGTCTAAACAACTTTATTGTGCCCTTTAACCAACAACTGTGCCTATCACACACAGAAAACCCCTCACTAGAGGCGTTTTGCTGACCCCCCCCCCCACCCAACAACCTCACCAAGCAGATACGCGAACATGTACCTCAACTGAAACAAGTACAATTCGATTTCCAAAGATGAATGATGCACTCTATCCATCATCTTGAAACAACTACCTTCCCTCAATCTGTAGTTCCACATCCTCCAATTTAAATATTGCATCTTCAATGCAAATGTTAGCCATCTCCCAGTTGACCTTCCTTTTTGCTCTTATCTATTGCTGCAGGGTTTCTGGCCCCTCTCCATTGCCTCCTAGGAATCAAATCGGTTCATGTCAAGGTCGTGCCTGACCATAATATTTTCAAGTCCCTTTTTATGTTTTTTAAAATCAGAATCAGGCTTTTCAATTGTACTAGATCGTTCTCACCTAAGTGAATCGGCAACACGTTTGGGCAGCCTCTGCTTTTAAACAATTCTGCCAAACACAGTAGCAGCTCCCCCCCACCTCATCGATCCTTTTCATCACTATTGGATTTTGACTTCAGTATCCTCAAGCCGAGCTGTCTTCCAAAAGTCCCCCTATCCTCTTGCCAGGCAGTTAACTTAATGAATGGCCGCACATCCAATGCGTCGGGCCAGTAACAGACCTATGAAAAAACATACAAACTGGGGAAATACATTGGGAAGGACCCTCATTCAAGAAAATTTACCATTTCCTCTCTAATATATCTTAGATTGATGCACCAAAATCTCAATCTCCTTATAGTCTTGCCTTCACAAACGTCCCCATGACACAAACCCCCACCAATTCTGAGACCTGAAATGTCCCAAAGAATACTCATACCATAAGCAGCAAAAAAAGGGAAGCCTTTCCTTTTCCCGTTAACGCAAACCAATTGCACCCTGGAGACAATTTTTGGCGGTCATGCCATTGTTACTTGCTTCCTCAATATTTTTCTCAACCACCTTCTCTCTGGCCCAACTTTCCAAAATTCTGCAACCTAGCTTCCCCGCTAAAGGTTCGCAATCTCTATAAAACTTCCCTAAAAAGGCTACCTCCTCGATTTCCCTACAGTAGTCACTTGAGACAAGCCCTTCTAAATCCTTGTCAGAATGAAATAGCCACATCGTACTTGCGATTCCTTTTCAAACAACCTTCTCCTTGCTCCTGACGCTATGAATTCTGCCTGTGCTTGTATATACGTTCTCCTCGTAGATGGTGCCGCAGAATCTTCTAGCTACTGAAGCATACCTAATCTCCTAGCTGCTACAAGTCCTCCGGCTTCTCCAGATTCTTCTGCTCTGCTCATGGAATCTCTTCCACTACAAACGAGACGACACATCCATAATGTCTTTGCACGCTCTTGGAACATGCCTGGCTCTGAAAACGATGTTGTAGTTTGAACAGCCCAACAAAAACACTCTCAACAATCTCAGCATCTGCATGTCAAAAGAAAATCGATTGGGACAGTGTTAACCACTGTCATGTTTTCAACATTGAAAGATACCTTCTTGTTCATGAAACCCACCAGTGGAAAGAGTTCAAGGAACGCAATACTTCTTCCTTCAGACTTCCAAGATACTGGTCACTGTTCAGCACACGGCCTCTCTTGCCAGTATAGACCAAAATCACAACTGCCAGCCATGCCTGAAAATATCTATATTGACCACTCCACCTCCTCACCCAATTCTTGCAATGAAACACTGTTGAAACTGGTCAAGAAAGCTGTCCACGTTTTCAGATGATGGTACGGAAGTCACAATCTTGCTAGTGCAAAGCCCAACGTTCTGCAAAAAGCCTTCCCCCGCTCTCACACCTCTACATTTGAAGTTAAAATATCCCAACAATACTTGCAACTTTTGCACTTTGACTTTCCTTTTACTCAACATCTCCCGAAGTAACTCCAGCATCCTTACCTTATTGTTTACTGATAGACGAGCCTGCGTACAATTGAATCAATCTTGATTTCCCTCCCTCCCCCTCCCACCCTTCAAGAAGGTCTACACTGTAGCTGCCCCCACTATTTTCTCTGGTGACACTACTACATCCTCAATCAATTGGCAGAAAACCTCCATCTGGTCTGACAGCTGTTATTTTCTGCCAGCCCAACAAAAAAGAAGTTCTTAAGGTAGTGCATCACAGAGGTGGCTCCAGAAATAAATGGAAAAGAAAATTGCCAAAAGTGCAGAATTTATCAAACATTGGACAGGAAAACGAACGGCCCATCACCAATGCTTTATCGACAAAAAACAGTCCTTGAAAACGGTATGTGTAGCAGTTCAAATTCATCCGAGTATACCAGTAATAAATGGAACACTGACTCAATATGTTTTGTTGCATCAGTGCTCCTAGCCCGTTATGTTTGCCAAATATACTGCATCGCCTGCTGTGGTGTATTTGACTGCTGACACGTCTTCTGCTATGAAATTATTCACAGAAGATGGTCCAGGCCAGGGCAAATGTTGATTCAGGCTGAATATGGCCACTTATTTCTTTTTTTTTTTCTTCCTTTTTTGGCACAACTCCTATTGATGAGATCATCTATCTGTCCAATGGCTACTCTTCAAATGGGCCCTTCCATTCTCCCCTCTCTCGCCACCTTTTATAATCTCTTGTCTATGTTGTGTAAGATAATGTTTCCCCCACATATGGAGCAGTTGTGCCCGAAGTGATAGTACTCCACAGACTGTTAAATGCCCAGCAAGCCCCCAACTTGCCCAGCCTGACTTCTTCCTGTTGCACCCAACTCTCCTTGGTTGGGCCTCCCTGGAAAGGGCTTGTAAATTATAGGTAACACACTAGTTGTATATGTGGTGGGCGTAGGCCTTGTTGGCCTCCACATCACAATGGATGGGTGCCACCTGCAGGCCTCCTCTGATCATCGCACTACCATTGCTGCTATGCAGCCTAAGTCCGCCACCAAACTTGAAGAGGCCACTCTGCGCATTATGGCTTCCACCACGAGTCTCCGCATTGATCCGTGCCCTGGTAAAGCCTCGACTCTTTTCGTCCTCTTGACCCATGGGTGCCCCACTTGACACCACCCCTTGCGCGGTGTGGCTATAATTAATCTCCTGCTCCCAACACCCCTGCCTGCCCTCATGGAACTCTGTGGCAGTGCCGCCCTTGAATGTCACGCTGCCATGGATGTCCCCTACCAAGCTTTATGCCTCTCGCTGACCTGCCACAGCCTCTCCTTTCTTCACCTTACTCTGAGGGTGGGCCAGGCCAAAACGGCTGTCCACCCCTCATGTGACCTCCTTACGGGCCTCCTATTACAGACCCAGCCCTAACTCAGATTCCTAGCTTGAGCAGATCTTCCCTGCCTGCCTGTTGAAGCACTAAGAGCACCACCACCACTGCTATAGGCGTTGCGTCTTCCATACTTTTCTAGTACCTACCCTCGCCCTTTCTTCCTGCCAGACTGTAACCAGCATTAAAAATGCAATAGGTCTCGCCTTTAATTAAGTTAAAGCTATTTGCCTTGCTATTCAATACCATTAGCAAAGCAAATGGCTTTAACTTAATAAAAGGCGAGACCTATTGCATTTTCAATGCTTGTTATCTTATTGCCTCAAGGAATGGACTGCCACCAACCACCTTCGCATTAGTTAAGAACCTTGGAGTTGTAACTCTAGCTCAGCTAAGATTACAGTAGCCTTCCTGAGTGACCTTTAATTTGGGATTTAGTGACTACCTGCCCTGCCCTGCGGTAAGGTCCATTTATCAGTGCATCTTTTCAATGCAGAGGGCTTTACTTTGGATTTTCTTTTAGCCCATTTAGTTCCCGATTATCACAAGTCAGCAACTAAAATGGTGGAACCCAGCTAGAGGAGGGGGGGGGGTTTGGTGGGGGGCGGGGGAGATCACCGGCTTCACCAGGCCTAGTTTGGCGTCTTCTGAATGATTATAGCATAAATCTGCATAGCATAGTAACTGGGAACTTCAGAAAAACTTCAATCAAACCACCTGTAGCACATTATACAAAGGGCATTCTCAACGGACACAAAACACCCAGAGATTCATTTTCTACAAACCACTAAGGACTGTCATCAGAAGCCTACAAACAAACACACACAATACCCACCTTAGCACGAAACACCAGCATGCCCGCTCTTACGTTTTAACAACTTAGATGTACTGAGTAATTCATCCCAAGCCTTTCCAGCTATTGTGGGCTCAATCAACGCGCTCTATGCATACAGAACATCCTCAATGTACACTGATCGCATAATATATCAATAGCACAGTGTTCCCCAAAATCATCAGTTTTACAATGGCGGCAATAAACAACCACTGCACATTGATTTCCAAAGACCGCTATCAAATACTGCTTACCCAAAACATTCCTTTGCTTAAACAAGGCCATCATGCATTGCGCCACAAAATAGATATTACAAATTGGTTTAAAAATATTTTTATATCACAAGTTATATTTAAAAAACACGAAGGCTGGACCTTTCTAGTGAAGTGCATGGGGGAGGGGGGTTTATTTTGGACATGTGCCTTGGACGGACGGTCCCAAAGTTCTGCCCCTGTGTTTTACTTCACAAGGAGAGAGGGGCAGCCCCCTTTTAATAGGACTAATGATTGAACCGGGAGGCTGGGGGTTTTGAGGGCCGAGAGGGACGAACATTATCTGCCTTCTGAAGTGTTATTTTTCCGCCCCCGCTGGGGGACACACATGTATCAAAGTGAACCATGTGGGGGTACAGTTGTCTGACTCCACTGGAGAGCGCCTCCCCCCACCCCTGCCATCTGAATGCTGGGAGCACAGAGAGCCGGGCATCTCTCGGCCCTTCACCAGGCGCACAAGTAATGGCTGCTACAGCCCAAAGAGCTTGGGACCCCGCACCGTGATTTAAAGCGCTACAGTGAAATGACGCTGAAGGATACTCCCCGCCTCCTCCCAAAAACAATGCAAACCCTGCAGCAGGGCACCCTTATGGCGTTAACTACCACTCCACCCCTCTCTTGGACGAAGCCACTGACCGTTTCCAAAAATCCTCACAACTTGTTACCGCTTAAAGCTTCAGGCAGAGTAGCGCATCCATACTGTAGGGGGCTAGGGAAGCTTGTCCTAGAGGCTGTTAACAGTATGTAGGGTAGGGTGGGGGCCTTTCACGGGCCCAGCTGTGAAATAAACAATACATACACTTATGTATTATGGAGCAGTAATGCATTCTTGTCGTTCTGGTGCCAATCACAAATCCACCCCTCATTGGCTCGATGGCCGATTTTCGTATGATCGCGCCACCCCCACACAGCAATCACACTGCTTCCCGGTACGTACAATCCTCCCATGATGCACGTGCACGCAAGTGTACATGCATGTATATCGCATGCGGAATTCGTCACTTCACTGCTGGTCGCAGGCTGTTGGTGCTCGGCATCTGGGGCCTCTTGAAGGACATCGAGCCCCCAGCTCTCGCCAGCGCTGCCCAGGCCTGAGGACCGAGGGTGGGTTGTGGGTGGGTTCCGGGAAGAGGAGCCGTCGAGAGGAAGTGGGTAATAAAAGCAGCGCGGCCCGTCCGCGGGACACACAGCGAGGTAACGGCGGGTGGGCCATTACAGGGCATTAATTGCACCCCAGCGATGTTTGTTGTTTGCCCTCAACCCCCAGTAAAGGCAATTTAATTATCTACCTCCGGCGATAAGCGCTGTTCATTTAAAGTGTAAAAACACAAGCATGTCGCCATCTCCACGAAAGAGGCCTGTCACTTCACACGCGATAGCGCCGTTGAACACATGCCAATCCGCTTCTGAAGGATGAATGGCTGAGTCGTCCCCTCCAGCCCTCCAACATTTTGCCTGCAGTGTGTACGCATGTTTCAATAAACCCCTGGTGTTCCTAGTTTTATTGTGGTGTATTAATTTATTATACATGAAGTGTCCAAGCACGCCGGCTCTCCTCTTCGGACCTCTCGTGGCCCCCTGAAATGAAAACAGGCAGGGTCGGCCTGGCGGCGGCAAGATCGTGGCCCGGGGGAACTGATCTCCCAAAATGTCCTCGGTTGGGACACGCGGCTACCCCGGCGGCGGGACTTGTTTCTGCCCCATTGGGACCTGATGACCCTGTTGCTGCCCCGACAGTGGGGTCTGTATTGCCCTTGCTGCGTGACCTGCTGCTGCCCCGGTGCTGACTGACTCTAGAAAGTGCTGTACTTTCTGCGACCGGGCAGCGGGTGCGAGAGGCGAAGGATGTGGTCACCCAGGACGCACCTAGGGGTCCCATCAACTCTTCCACCAAGCGGGCTGCACAGACCGGGGTAGCCTGTGAAGCGGACGCTCCGAAGGCTATCCTCTGACCCGGGTGGCCTCAGGAAACCCCCCACCCCCACACTGTGGCGTGTGTGGAAGCCAGTCATGGGGACAGCAGGTCAGGGACAGGGTAAACAACGGAGGCCTTTATGTCAGGGAGCAGAGGGTGCGCTGGGCTGATACACGCACCGGGAAAAACAGAGATGAGTAAAAAGGCAGTTTTTTTTCAGTGCTGGCCCCTTCCGCCTATATGTTTTATCTGACTACCAGTCTCTCGCTTCCAGTCTCGGACCACGGCAATGCCAGAAACGGGTGGGTCACTAGGCAAAAGGGCGAGTTAATCGACAGGCCCGTACCTTTGACAGTTTGATGGGGTGGACTGAGTCAGTCATGCCAGGCACATGAGATGGGAAGAAATCTGCCAGCACTGGTCGAGGCCTGGCGGTCTGACATCAAAGCGCTTCCCATGCAGTAGCTACTTCTAAAACGGCAGTAAAGCAGATTTTAAGTACCGCATTAAATACAATTATGAGCAAGATGATTCTTCGCCTTCACACTCGGCAAGAGAAGCATACTACAACAATAAAAAGTACCGACATCCAAACAGGGTTTTCTCCCAGGAATGTTGAAAGCAAAAGAGGATCGCGCCGGAGCTTGTCTTTATGGGGCCATTGGTTTGAAACACATGGCCCCATAAAGATAAGAAACCTTTTGCGACGGGAGGAAAGCAGGCGAGCCCGTCCAAGTGGGCCATCTGAAAAAGCCAAAAGTACACGTCCTAAAAAGCTCTTTTCCTATGGCTGGCCACCGTTGAACATAAACGATGATGCCAACCAATGGAAAAGAGGGGCGGGGCTTAAAGCCCTTTTTAAAGGAGTTTCTCAAAATCATTAGATCTTGCCGAGCGAGCTGCGCATGTGCGCAGCCACACCAGCCGAGACCTAAAAACTGCCTGACCTGCTTCCTCTATTCCCTCGCTAATCAATTCCCTTGTAGTTCCAGGACTATATCCAGTTGCAAATGGTGTAGTATAGAAGAGCTGGCAAGTCTGTTGCCTGTGCTATAGAAAAGCTTGGAACTAGCCCTGTACCTGGCAAACGCATACCTTGTCGTAAGCTAGGAGGAGGTCAGCAGAACTGCAGGAGTGCAGAGAAGGTCTTTCTTCTTACCATGCCAGATAAGCAGACAACGCATGTCTCTGAGCCTGCTGCGTCAAGATTGTTCCGCCCAGTTCCATCAGTGAGTGGAGCATGACACCGGAAGGAACAAAAGTGGGGATAGAAAAGATGCATCAGATCGTAGTTTTCGGAGTGAAGACTAGTAGTTCAGTAAAAGAGGGATATTGTATGTGAGACATTGTGTGTGTGTACGCACATACAGTTGTGTGTCTGTGTTCATGGCTGACGATGTGTTTTTGGGTTCTAAGACACAACAACAATAATTGTATTCATCACGCCGTTGAGTGTAATCATGGTTTACATAGGTCTTCTCCATTAAGGCTTGTTTGACAGCCACTTTTGGGGTCTACGACCCAGCAATAATATGTTTTTGCTACGCTGGTGAATGTCATCAAGGTTTACAAGAGTCTTTGTGATAAACCACGGCGGGGGGGGTGGGGGGGGGGGGCGGTGGTGGTTGATGATTCCACTCCCCAACAAATAATTACCATAAACATTCCTAAAAATAAGTTACTCGATATGCTACAACGAATTGACAATAATTTCTCTAAAAGGCAGTCTTTGTGGGTAATAAGGTTTTTATTTCATGTCTAGTGTCAGAAATACATGTGAGTCCAGTATCATCAACCCGCCTCTGCGCCAGTACTCAAATTATCTAACCTGTGTGGGTATAATATATTGCATAAGAAAAATCATGTAACATAGGGTCTTAATCATATGCATAAGCGAGGGCCAGTTGTTCTTTGTTTTAAATACACTGCGGTCTTCAACAGTGAAGAAGGTCTTAGAGTGCAAAAATCATATTAAAAGAATGTCACTCCTGATTAAGACCCTGGGTGGGTCGAAACTTGTAATGCTTCGTTACCTGAACTTACCTGCTGCAATAAAAATTTCTGTTCTACATGCATTTCGTTTGGAGGGCTTGTCTTTCATGTTCTGGATGTCACGTGCTCTGTGCTGCTTCAAAGTGTGTGGTCTTATATGTGCAGGAAATAGGTTATGTTTACCAGGAACCTCATGCAAATAGGCAAATAAGTCCAAACAATTCACATGGACAGCAATCTGGTTAGTTTCCACACTTTTATAAATCATCCAGTGCGTCAGTTTGTAGGTCTCGCCTGGCGAAAGCAGCGCATGCGCTGCTCTAGCCAGGAGAGCACCTTTTGGAATCAATTCTGCGAGGGCTCTCATGCACGCGTCTGCAATGGACAAAGATGGCTGCTCATGGTATTTGTCCATTGCAATCAGCATGCTTGTGTCGGTAGGGACTGTGGACAGTCCCACGCCATTTTGTTGCCATAGCAATGAAAATGCTGCTGCGCGTGTGCTTTTTTTTTTTTTTTTTTTTTTGGTCCGTGTCCCCGGGGCACAAGCAGGCATCCACTTCTGTGTTTTTGTTCCGCCTGTAGTTCTCCCAGGGCACAAGCAGGCATCCACTTATGTGTTTTTGGTGACTTTCGGTCGGCTTCTCTCACTTTCGGAAATACTGTCGGCTGGTCTGACTGTTAAATACACTATAATTAAAGAAACCTAGAAATAAACGTCCTTTACATTTAGTGTATAGCGGCCTGTAATGAGAGCAGTTCACATCTGCCTGCAGACAAGAACAGCAACGAATATGTCCTCGTTAAATAGGACTGTAGGCAGATATGATCAGGGCAGCTACAGCGGCACTCCCTACGTCTCTGTGCCGGCTTGTGATTCTCGCCCTCTGCCAATGAACTCATCTGTCAACCGATCTTTCAAAAGTAAGTTTGCTTTTCGTGGCCGTTGTTTGTGTCTTTCACCAGTCACTGTTATTTACCGTTTCACAACCTCCATTGTGAAGAATGATGGAACAACAGTGCACAGTGCCAGCCAACATCTTTTATGCTGGTGTGATTGCACGCTCTGTGGTCTCATTGGGTGAACTAGCACGTGCTGCCACATCTTGTGATGCCATTGAGGGTTTAAAAGGCACTGAATGATACCCTGTATGACACTTTCGATGATCAAATGGCTTACAATGTCACTTCCTGTGATGCCTTACTGGAGATCAGATGTATGGGATGTCATTTCCTACTATTTAATTTCCCATGATGTCACAGAGGGGACAATTTGCATGTGACCTCATGTTACTCCAGTGCATGGGGTTAATGGGTTCCTTTTGACAATTGTACTAATTGTGAAACAGACACACTTTTTAGCAGATAATTATAAATTCTGAGGTTTATCTTGCACCAATATCACTTCCACGCCCTCTCACTATATATATGGAACCATCTCTCTGTTTATCTGCTGAGGCTCACACGCGCTTTCACAATTTTTTCCTTACATTTGCATCTGAATGCCTGCATTTCATAACAGTTTGGTATGAGTCGGACAGATATGCCAAAAGCATTGTGTGAGTTATGTGGGATGTTAGATTACAAGTAGGTGTGCTCCGTGTGATTTCTCAAAGTGAACACACATGCACATCTGGAAGATATAATTTACCAGTGTTCCATCGTCTTTAGGAACCTTGTTCTTTACCTTACATGCTGTTTTCTCCTAAATGACTCTGTACCTACAAACCACCTCTTCCTTAGACTCCCATTCTTGCTGAATTAAGTGTATGTGTGTTTTGCCTTCCCTCAGAGCTCTAACCCCTCACTTGTACTTTCACGGCGATTGCCACAGCAATCTATTGTCTGGTCATGAATGGGATTATGACGTCTGATGCTATCTTAAACAGATGCATAGTAAGCAGCCGTGAACCTGTCCTTATGGAAATGTTTTATTTATTAATTGGAGCGCAAGTATAGGCTGTGCAGCAACGAGGGGCTGGGCGACTTTCTTACACATACACACCTTTTATTGGGACCGTTTTAAAAAGAGTGCTCATTAAAATATAACTGCTGCCTGCTGTGTCAGTTGACCATATCACCCTATGAAACCTCAGTGAAATATGCTCCTTGGGGGCCTGTAGGCTGTATGTATCTGTTGTACCTTAATTCCCTTAAGTGCATTCCCCTCTTAGCTGCTCAGCCAGAATGAATGTGATGGATGCGTGGAATGTTGGAATGCCTGATGAGAGAGTGGAATGTTTGTGTGCCAGCTTGCGTGGAGAGAGTGACAGTTGGAGAGAGTGGGCTGAGCAGCAACCATGCTGCTCCTGGTGGGGCCATCATCTAGACTAATCTTGTACCATCTGGTAACCAACTAATAAACCTACTTAAAATATACCTCAAGGCTACGTCTGGAATTTCCTAATATTTATCGTTTCAACAGTATCCTTTTGTTCCAAGCTGTGCAGATCCTCTTGATGCAGGCCTAGCACGAGTCTGATGTGGCCCACATCATGAGTTGTGAGGAGACCCACAATTTGGAGTGGATGGAAGGAGGACCACGTGCCCCGGGGTGTGCATTATTACATTTGGTGCCATTTCTGATTACATAGCGATTAACAGTGGCAATAGGTTTGGGTGCATTTCACTGACGCATCGTTAGTACACACACACACACATGGTTTTTTGTCTCTTTCGCCTGCATGTCCCCCTCTTTCAGTCTGTTTCTTAATATCTCTCTCTCATCCTCTCTTTCAATGGGTCTCTCTTCCCCCCCCCCCACCCCCTTTCCATCTAACTCCTCCCTGCGCTCTATCTCGCCCTTCGGGCCACCACCCACTTCTCATGTTTACTGTTCCTTCTCTTCCTTCCTCTCTCGTGCCCTCTCTTTCGATCTCTCTCTTCCTTCAGCTCTCTCTCTCTCTCCCCCCCTCTTTCCATCCAACTCTTCCTTGCGCTCTATCTCCCCTTCAAGGCCATCCACTGTCCTGTCTCTAGCTCTCATATGCACTCTTCCTTCTCTCTCCCCCTCCTGTCTGTGCAGTGGGGTGCAGCAGCATGCACCGTGCTACAGCATGCACCTACTGTGAGTAACGTTTTCGGGGCTTACTTTGCTGCTCCTTGTTTTTTATTTGCGTCTGTATAGCACCATAGACTATGCAGGTTGATGGAGGAGTTGCTCTTATATAAACAGTGTTACAGCAAATAGCTTTGCATCAAGGAATACTTGTTTTTCTTCCTTTTTTTAACTTTAATGAGCGCAGCGCCATCTTCATGGACAGCGCGCTATGCAAAGCAATAGGTGTTGCTTTTGGTACTGTAAATAAGAATGGCAAAAGGCATTGCCATTTACAATGCCAATAGCTCTAAAACTCGCAGTTGCGAGACCTATTGCATTGTAAATGCTTGTTATAACATAGCGTGTAATCAGAAGGCATATAATTGTGTAAGAAGCATCCGAAAAACCTGTGGGGCTCGGGACAGAGTGCGTAGCAGAGCAATCTACAGTTGTAACAACTTTTAACCCACAAAAGATATTGTCATTTACAACACCAAAATTTAGTTTTAGGCAGAGACGACCCACATCCCACCAAGCTCCTCTTTTGCTCCCTTAACTCCCTGCAGCTCCTGTGTTTGCCTTCTTAATTCATCTTTACAGCCCCCCACGCAGCTCGTCCCTTGCACCACAACCTCCCCCTTTACATTCCTGCAGATAACATACTTGTTTCACAACAGACTACTGAAAAACAAGGCAACTTTACAACTTCAGAAAATAAACATGCATTGTTGCTAGTTTTACATAGCAATAGATAGCAAGCAGTATTAAAATCTCTATTAAGGACTGGCGACTGGCCCTTCCTGGGAGGCTCTAGATCTTTTTTGCAGCTAGGCTCTCGTTTGAGCTGAAGCTTATCCTTCAGATTGGAATACACAGTTTCAATACATTTCTTATGTGCATCTATCATTTGCTTATTTCTTATTTCTACCAACTTTCAGTTACACAGCTAACTTATCTACCTTTCAATTTCATGCCCATCATATCTTTAATTTTTATATCTCTCACGTTCATACCTTTTGTTGCATACACCACTTCTTTACCTATAAAGGGAAATAATATATCATGTGTATACCACCTAGGTTACGCATCTTTTTTTACTTCTGAACTCGACATGGTTAACTTGAACGCGATTTACTTTCATACCTCTCCTGATTGCACACAACCTAGGCTGCTAGCCTTTACTTGCACACCTTTGTGTGCAAGTCTAAATATTGCTCCCAGATTTAAATTTGTAATGATTAAAAGTCACAACTGATGTTAGGACACATGATATGGGTCAAATTTTAGCAGCAATGCATCATTCTCATATGTATTTTCACTTGTATTGTGATCCCCAGTATACCTCACAATTATATGCCTTCTGATTACACGCTATGTTATAAAAACTGACGCACTGGGTGATTTCTAAAAGTGTGGAAACTACCAGATTGCTGTCCATGTGAATTGTTTGGACTTATTTGCCTATTTGCATGAGGTTCCTGGTAAACATAACCTATTTCCTGCACAAATCAAGACCACACACTTTGAAGCAGCACAGAGCACGTGACATCCACAACATGAGAGACAAGCCCTCCAAACGAAATGCAGGTAGAACAGATCTTTTAATTGCAGCAGGTAAGTTCAGGTAACAAAGCATTACATGTTTCGACCCACCCAGGTTCTTAATCAGGAGTGACATTTTTTTAATATGATTTCTGCACTCTAAGACCTTCTTCACTGTTGAAGACCGCAGTGTATTTAAAACAAAGAGCAACTGACCCTCGCTTGTGCTTATGATTACATGATTTTTCTTATGCAATATATTATACCCATACACACAGGTTTGATAATTTGAGTACTGGTGCAGAGGCGGGTTGATGATACTGGACCCACATGTATTTCTGACACTATCCCAAGGAAACGTGATACTAGACATAAAATAAAAACCTTATTACCCACACGTCTTTTAAAGAAATGATTGTCAATTTGTTGTAGCATATTGAGTACCTTATTTTCTGCTTTTTAGGAATATTTATGGTAATTATTTTTATTTGTTTGTGGTCTTTGTTTAATATCCAAAAATATAATTGTAATATTTTGTAAACTAACAAGTAAACCGTGCTACCAGGAGTGTCTTCATTTGGGAGTGAAGTCCAGATTCCAGACACACAACCATGATGGGCTGTGCCTAATCTACAAGATTCAAACCAAATGCTTTCGCACTTGGTGTCTAGGTCAAAGAAACTGTAAACAAACGAAAATGTAACTATAACAGATATTTCAAAGCACGGTAATGTGCTTTAGAATTTACAAAAATGATTTAAAACTTGATGGTTCACCACGTTATTTACAGCAATTCTTGCGATATGAATCTGCTCTAGGTACCTATAATATGTCATTACCTATCTGCAAATAGTGTGTTAGCTGGTTAAAAATTGTGTCTAAGCTTTAGGAGGACTCAGAAAAAAAATGTTTAAGACGTAACTCTAAAACAATTTTAAAAAACGTCCGCACAGTTTCCACAAGGCTGGTGTCCCAAGCCTGATTTGCATATGGCCATGTCTGAACTGGGGTGGCAGAGTGGGCTAAAGAACGGTGTTGTATCAAACCCAGATCTGTTGACTAGGTGTGAGTGTTTGATTAGTTCTGATGCGCCGACCTTCACCACCCCCTTTTGTACCGCTTTGTTCGCCATAAGTTGGCAGGGTATGCTCAGACGTGAGTCCCTTGCCACTGGATTCAAGCAAGCCTGGCTGAAGACGGCTGAAATGCCAGAAACCGGTCCTAGGAAGCTTGCTTCCGATCCAGGGAAGGCATGGCTTGGCAGTTCGGACTGTTCCCATGAGGCACAGGGTCAGACTGATTTGCATATGGCCATGTCTGAACTGGGGTGGTAGAGTGGGCTAAAGAACGGTGATGGATCAAACCCAGATCTGTTGACTGGGTGTGAGTGTTTGATTGGTTCTGATGCTCCGTCCATCACCACCCCCTTTTGTCACCACCCCCTTTTGTACCGCGGTGTCCCAAGCAAGCACATCTCACAAGTATTGGACAGAATTCGATCTTGTTCTGGGGACATAAAAACAGTGGGTAATGAAGGCCCATTTAAACCGTGATGACACTCAATCAATCAATCAATCAATCAGTGACACTTATAAAGCGCGCTACGTACCCGTAGGGTCTCAAGGCGCTGGGGAGGGGGGGTGCCGCTACTGCTCGAACAGCCAGGTCTTCAGCTTCTTCCTGAAGGAGAGGTGGTCTTGGGTCAGGCGCAGGTCGGACGGGAGGGAGTTCCAGGTCTTGGCGGCCAGGTAGGAGAAGGACCTTCCTCCTGTAGTCGCTCTTCGGATGCGGGGGACGGCGGCGAGGGCGTGGTTGGCTGATCGGAGGTGGCGTTTGGGAGCGTAGAAGTTGACTCGGCTGTTGAGGTAGCTCGGGCCTTGGTCGTGTAGGGCTTTGTGTGCGTGGGTGAGGAGGCGGAAGGTGATTCTCTTGTTGATGGGGAGCCAGTGAAGGTCTCTCAGATGACCGGAGATGTGGCTGGATCGTGGGATGTCGAGGATGAGTCTGGCTGAGGCGTTTTGGATCCGCTGGAGTCTCTTCTGGAGCTTGGCGGTGGTCCCGGCGTAGAGGGCGTTGCCGTAGTCCAGTCGGCTGGTGACGAGGGCCTGGGTGACGGTCTTCCTGGTCTCTGAGGGGATCCACCAAAAGATCTTTCGTAGCATGCGTAGGATGTTGAAGCACGCCGAGGAGACGCTGTTGACTTGCCTGGTCATGGAGAGGGAGGAGTCCAGGATGAAGCCCAGGTTTCGTGCATGGTCTGTCGGTTTGGGCGCGGTGCCCAGGGCGGGAGGCCACCAGGAGTCGTCCCAGGCGGAGGGTGAAGAGCCCAGGATGAGGACCTCCGTCTTGTCCGAGTTCAGTTTCAGGCGGCTGGTCGTCATCCACTCGGCTACCTCTTTCATCCCTTCGTGCAGGTTGGCTCTGGCGGCGGCGGGGTTGTTGGTCAGGGAGAGGATCAGCTGGGTGTCGTCGGCGTAGGAGATGATGCTGAGGTGGTGTTTGCGTACGATGGCCGCGAGGGGGCTCATGTAGACGTTGAAGAGGGTGGGGCTCAGTGATGATCCTTGGGGGACGCCGCAGATGACTTCGGAGGCCTCTGACTTGTGCGGTGGTAGGCGGACTCGCTGTGTTCTTCCGTCGAGGAAGGAGATGATCCATTCCAGTGCCTTGTCCTGGATGCCGATGTTGCTGAGGCGCCGTGTTAGGGTGCGGTGGCAGACCGTGTCGAATGCCGCGGAGAGGTCTAGGAGGATGAGGGCCGCTGTTTCTCCCTTGTCCATCAGGGCTCGGATGTCATCGGTGGCGGCGATGAGGGCGGTCTCGGTGCTGTGTTTGGCTCGGAAGCCGGACTGTGAGGGGTCGAGGGATCCGTTCGTCTCGAGGAAGGCGGCCATCTGCTTGTTGACGGTCTTCTCGATGACTTTGGCTGGAAACGGTAGAAGCGAGATGGGGCGGTAATTCTTGAGGTCGGTGGGGTCCGCTGTTGGTTTTTTGAGTAGAGCGCTGAGTTCGGCGTGTTTCCAGCTTTCGGGGAAGATGGCGGTGTCGAAGGATGTGTTGATGATGTCTCGCAGGTGGGGTGCGATGGCAGCGTCGGCCTTGTTGAAGACGTGGTGAGGGCAGGGGTCGGTTGGTGATCCGGAGTGGATGGAGTTCATCGTGCGGATGGTGTCTTCTGTGCTGATCGGGGTCCAGGCGTGGAGGGTGGTGGTGGGGGGGGGTGGCAGGTCGGTCGTGGTGTGCGTTGGTTGGTTGTTGAAACTGCTGTGTATGTCCGTGATCTTGTTGTGGAAGTATGAGGCGAGGGAGTTGCAGAGGTCTTGTGATGGGGTGATGTCGTTGTTTCCTGCTCTGGGGTTGGAAAGCTCTTTCACGATGTTGAAGAGTTCCTTGCTGTTGTGTGCGTTGTTGTCCAACCGGTCCTTGAATGCTGTTCTCTTGGCGGCGCGGATCAGCTGGTGGTGTTTCACTCACAGGCTTAGTGAATACAATTATTGTTGCCGGGCCTTTGAGCCGAAAAGAAGCTGTCAACATTAATAGCACACACACACACACACACACACGCCCCCCCCCCCTGTGGTTTATCACAAAGACCCTTGTAAACCTTGATGACATTCGCCAGCGTACCAAATACATATTATTGCTGGGTCGTAGACCCCAAAAGTGTCTGTCAAACAAGCCTTAATGGAGAAGACCTATGTAAACCATGATTACACTCAACGGCGTAATGAATACAATTATTGTTGTTGTGTCTTAGAACCCAAAAACACATTGTCAGCCATGAACACAGACCCGCAACTGTATGTGCGTACACACACAATGTCTCACATACAATATCCCTCTTTCACTGAACTACTAGTCTTCACTCCGAAAGCTACGATCTGATGTATCTTTTCCAAAGAACAGGACCTTGGTAATTGATGAAAACAAAGATGGTGCACAGCGTCTGGGAGGTGATGCTTCGTTGGTGCCGGGCGGCTTCGGTTCCTTATGACCACAGGAGAGGTGAGGTGTCATTTCCTTTCCTTACTGTGATGCAGGGGAGGTGAGGCGTCGGTTCCTTACTGTTGTCAGGGACGTGAAGACAGTGGTATTGAGGTGTCAGTTCTTTTTGACGATGTGGGGTCAATGGATTCAGGAGGTCACACACGTCTGGCATCGGCTCCGCGATGATGAAGTTTTGGTGAGGTCGGGGCTGCGCAGCGAGTCAGGGAGGTGCGTCGTGCACTTCATGAGCGGGGGCCATGGCTTTGTTGCAGGTAGCGGCGTCGCTCGCCAGCGTCTGATGCAAGTTCCCTCTGTGGCAGTTGAAATAGCAGTTCCAGGTGCAGGAGGACAGAGGGAATGAAGTCTTTGTGTCCCTGAGACTTCAGGACAGGGGGCAAGCTCTACACCAAGTCCTTGGAGATCTCCTTCAAGTAGGATACACAGCAAAGTCTTGGTCCTCTCCTTTGCAGAAACAGCCACAGCAGGCCATCCCCACACAGCACACAACAAAAGGGTAGTACTTCAGCTTTCCTAGCTCTTCTCCTTGGCAGAGGTTCCTCTTGAGTCCAGAAGTAATCTAAAGTCCTAGGGTCTGGGCCCCAATATTTATACTCTATTTCTTTGTCCTCTTGTGGCAGAGAGGCTTTGTGGTCAGTTCAACCAGTTCTGTCCTCTCCAGTCCAGCTTCCTGGCAGGAGGTGGAGACAGCATTGTCCAAGGCAGACCAGGCCTATTCAGCCCAGCCCGACTCCTCCAGGAAAGACAGGACACATCTCAAACCCCCCAGAGGCTGTCTGAAGAGAATGCACATCCCCAGCCCCTGCCTCTCCAAAGTCAGACAGTCAATCCACAAACCAGCAGAGGCACACAGGATGGCTAAGCAAGAAAATACCCACTTTCTAAAAGTGCTATTTTCAAACACACAATATAAAAATAATCTTGACTAAAATATGTATTTTTTTTTATTCTGAGTTCAGGCATACTAAACACCATCTTTCTACCTTGTCTCAATGGGAAGTTATACTTCTAAGATGTTATAAATAAACTTCCATTCGATCCTATGGGACATATAGCATTTCAACCATTTGATCCTATGGGACATATGGCCTTTCAATAATGAAAAACGAAATACACTGTATTTCACCATCAGAACATGTCGCACACTAGTACATGCCCTACCTTTCACATACACTGCACCCTTCCCATAGGGGTACCGTGGGCCTACCTGAGGGGTGTCTTATATGTAAGAAAAGGGAAGGTTGAGGCCTGGCAAGTGGGTGAACTTCCCAGGTCGACATGGCAGTAAAAACTGCGCGCAGTGGCAGGTCTGGGAACCCTTTGAAAGGCTGCTTGTTCGGGTGGCACAATCAGTGCTGCAGGCCCAATAGCCGCATTTGATTTACAGGCCCTGGACACATACAGTGCACTGTACTAGGGACTTAGAAGTAAATCAAATAAGCCAACCATTGAAAACGCCAATCCATAAACACAATTTACAGGGAGAGCATATGCACTTTAGCACTGATCAGCAGTGTCATAAAACAAACAAAAACAGGAGGCCTAAAAAGCTACCTGAAAGTCTGGGGATAAACTCGCGGAATAAGCCAAGTCTAACAGTGGGGTAGAGAACCGCCCCCTTGCAGACAACTTTGTAGAAGCTTTGGGCGCCTCGTCATGCAGTTGTTCCAAAAAGAGCAGTATGGTTCCCGCTCTCCCCCCCCCCCCCCCCCGCCCCCCCCACCCTTCCTGGCTCGTGATGCTAGCAGGTCACTTTAAGATTACTCTCCCTTCTAACCAGGCACATCATGCATTTGCAGTGCGTGCCATCTCTTCTGATAGGTCACTATTAACTTTAGACTCCACTGGCTCTCTATTCCTGCCCCTAGAAGACACGGCGCTCTGTGCAGGCGACATTGGGACCCACATGACTTGTTTTGTATCTTTTCACCACCACTCGATGTATTTCAGTTTATTGGCTATTCGGACACGACAGCGGGGTTAGTTCAGGCCACCTCTCTGGCTCTCAATATTTTTTGGGATGCTTTCACTCCTAGAGTTAACTTTTTTTTCTATCAAAGTGGGTAGCTCTCTCGTCAGTCTGTTCTGATGTAAGTGGCTGGGCCAGAACTCTTAGTGTTTTTTTATTCTATGTATCTGACTGGTACAAGGTACCCTTTTCGTGTTTTTTTCACCCCATCCTTCTTCAATTCCGTCCGAGGTCGGTAGGCCTCACATGACATCCGATTTGCTAAATTGTGCAGAGAGCTTACTTTACGATACATTCAACCAGTGGTCCTTACCACTACGTGGCATGTTCGGTGGAGAATGACCATTATCTTTCTTGGCTGTTACATACTCATTTTGTGAGACAGTGTTTTCTTAACATCGAGAGGCGGTGCTGGTCGTTTTGGATTTTTCTCATGGTTTCGACTGTTCTGCGTTGCCTCGGGCCAATGCTTTTCAGGGAGCCTGACACCAGCCTGTCCACCCAAGCAATGAAGCTGTCCCCTGGGAGATCGAACCTGTTGGTCTTCATCCAGCACGCTTACCCGCTCATGTGGAGAAAAAAATTTCCCTGCATTACTTTTCACTCCTTTTCTGGTATTCCCGACAGTATCAGTTTATACTTTCCTCTATCGACATGGATCTGATGTTATTACTCCATTAGGGAACACTCGCTCGGTATCCAATGCTTCTGAGAATCTTTGCTTTAATGCAGTTTCCTTTTCCCTCCCGAATCTTTTCGAAGCTGGCGAACCTGCGTCCTTGTCCTCCTCCGGTCCGTTCGTATCTTGTGGCCTGGTGTATCTCAGCAAACACCTTTTCGCCTCAGACCTTCCGATCTATGTGTCTTCTGTCTATCCAATTCCATGATCGCGTTTTGTCCGTATAGGGTATGCCTCCTCTTGAAAGAAGTGTTCAGCTGGTATTCTGCTCCAGTTTAGAGCTTCCTTAGGGTACAGGTTCCCTTGGTCATTCTATTCCGGCACAAGGGACACTCAAAATGGACTACTTACCTTTTTCTATGATGGCTTATCGGTCAGCTCTTTCAATATATCGTTTTCTTAAACAGAGCGACATACCAATGGATATTTTCCCTTTACTCCTATGACCAGTAGGGATGTGTGGGATAACCCTGTGGTTAATTCCTTTTTCTTCCGCAGGTTATGACATAACTGACCATTCTGTTATGTGTTGGTTCATGCTGAACAGTTTGGGTGTCCCAACGCTGAACATCTCAGGTAGAGTTTTTTTCCCCTGGATATATCGACTGTCATCATAACTCAGAAGCAGGTGTGGATATGGCCAGATTGAGAGCGTACTCTGTCCAGGAGATTAGGCTGAGATCGCCATAGCCTAGGCTTCATCTCCACGAGCATCGAGCTGGTGTACTCATTAAGTTTTCAAAACCCTTTATTTTCAAGTTGGTTTGGTTCAGGATCTATTGGGTTAAGCAGCTTTGAACACGCATAATCCAAAGCTTTTGGTCCTGTCATGGAATAAAAACAATTCAACGCTTCAACAATTTCAAATTCTATTAATGACTTGGAGGCAAGGATTATCCCACCCTCACTTTGTTAAATATTTTTGACCTTTTACGCCACAAGATGATATTGTTTGTTACCTACCCTCATAATAAGGTAATCATGTCTAACGTTCTTTAACCCACAGGACTTTGTTTTCTTGTATGATATGGTTTTCCTATGTAATGTTTCATATATGTGTAATGTTTCTTTAACCTACATGATTTGGGTATGAGATACTACATTATATTTAGGAGTTTTTACCCTACAGGGCATTGGGTATTACGGTGGTGTTGTCCTTGTTTCCCCAGATTCTAATCGAAGGCCTAAAGGTTCTGAGCAGAAAACTGATTCAAGTGTTACACTGGGTTGATATCGATTTCCAGTTCTAGTTTTCGGATGTTCCGGCAAGACATTCCACTCCAGTTTGCCAGTCGAGTGGGCAGTTGAGTTTGTCCTCCGGTTCTCAGTGTATCCAAGTTCGTAAAACTGTTTGCCATCTCCGGCGCAGAAAGAGGAATAGATATGGAGTACTGTCATTATATCGGCGGAGGCATGACTTGATTGGGTGTATTGTGGATGACATGATTTTTTTTTAAAAAAGCCAGGAGTATCAGGGATGCCCTAGTACACACTCACCCAAGGAAAACTGAGAAAGAAGCAACATCGACCGTTGTGACTGCCTGTGGCTTGCCTCGAATCCAGGGACACTTCCCCTGTGGGAATGGCAGTGTCTGTCACCTCACTGCACCTACGAAAACTTTAAATCTGGAAAGTGGAGGTACCTGGACACAACGCTCACATACCAATTGTAATTCAACTAACGTGGTCTATCTGATCACGTGCCCGTGTGGCTTGAGGTATGTGGGTATGACCACACGCAAAATCAAACAATGCGTGTGTAAACTTTGTAGTAATATCCGATGTAAAAAGAGTGCAACCCTGATGACTGAACATTTCCTCCAGTTCAATCACACAACGAACGATTTGCGGTGGACAATCATTGAACAGATTGCATCAGGGAACAACACAACACAAAGGCTGTTAGAGAAGGAACAGCGGTGGTTTTACCGTCTTGATACCCATACCCTGGGACTTAATAACAAAATCCCATGGGGCACTGTATTACACCATTAAAAATAGCAGTGTGTATTCATATACAGTTAACCACACAGTGAACATCTATGATGGCGGTATGTCTAATCACAGAGGGATGAGATCACTACTGGGAATTGCCACATATTCACTATTTATTTCCTGTGTGTTCTATCTTTCCTGTAGATACAACCACTGAATTGTGTGAACTTTATTTGCCCTTGGTGATATCACAGTAATGTGTATCTACCTTCAATTCATCAAGTTTTAATCTTTATACAGTGATGCCGTTAGTGTCATGGGAACATAGGGGGTGGATCTATTTCCTCTAGTCCAGGGATCGTCCTGGTGTACCATTAATGTCATTATGCTGAACCAAACCCCATCTTTTTTTGCCTACAAACCGGGATGCTATGTCACTTTTGGCTAGTGAGAATCCCCTTTTCCGAAAAACATATATCTTGCCTGGCATGAAGATGGCGATTCCTTAAAACTTGTGTAATAATAAATTAAGTCGTACCCATTGGGCAAAATAAATATTTACTGACGGTAATTGCTTTATTGACATTCCCGCTACTCTTGAGCGCACAATAAAGTGTTGAACCATTCAAAGTTGGGTCTCCATCTCGAAACTAGCAGGTCTAGTTGTTAAATATGAGTCGTACGTCGCGATGTTATGACGTCACGACGTGTGCGCCCCAGTACGGGGATGCAATGTTTGATGTATTTTTTAAAATTAGGATTTCCACAAAGCACCGTCTTCGGGGTCCCAAGGCTGGGAACCGATAGGTCCACTGCTGGCGATGGACTTTGGCGTAGTGAGTAGCAGATGCTCTATCCTCACGCGATATGCAATTGCGATTAATGCGGTTCTACGCTAACCAGTTGCATTCTAGTTCTACCGGTTACAGAGTGTGACTATAAGTTTGCGCCCCCGAAGGACCCATGGGGTAACCTTACCAGAATTTCCTTCTAATCTTGCGTCGTCTTTAACGATCGACACCAGCGAGCTGTATGCTTTGTTCAGTCAAATTCTATAAGCTATGTTTTAAACTATTGGCATTGGCCGGTGTGGCGCATCTAACCTAGGTGCCTTTCTCTATGCAAAATGTGGGATTAACAAACAAAGCTAGGCAGTCGATAAATAAAATCACGTGGTGCCTGGTTCTCCCTACCCCTAATTAGGTGGGTTATCATTTTTTGTCACTTTATAGTTCGAGTGGCACACTAAAGAGCACCATACCTTACTACATGGTTTGAGCTTGATCACTCCTGTGAATATTCAAGTACAGCTAATCTAGTATATGTTTGTCTGTATGACTTGATTTGTTTCTGTGTGTTTGTTTTCTTTCCTTAACTGCAGATACATGTGGCTTTAAACATTTTTGAAAGTCTGACTACAAACCGTAAGTCTTTTACTGATTTTTGACACCACAGGTTAGGGTGTGCCTTAGTGAGTGCATTCTGCCGTGGTGATTTTGACTTTTGGTCCTAACGAAAGCCTCGCAAACAGCGAACGGAGGCAGAAACATGTTGACCATCATTTTTCTTACTTGCACCATGGATGTGTCTGGTCAATTTAGCCGGACTCTTTAACATCCACCACACTGCTTTTAATAGTGCCCAGTCCACCGTGAATAAAGTTCTTTTTTTTTGGCTGAACTGGTCGCTTTTTAAATCACATTTCACCCTAATCACATTTGGATTACACAAAATACCTGCTCCGCTGTAACCAGGCGTCATAGCACACCAGGGAGACATTCGACCTCTCTGGTGGGAGCCCAATGATAAAGCATGTCACCAACTAGGTTGGTGAGTGAGGGTTCTTTTTACTCACAAGAGTGATTCTTTTCTTGATTTCTTTTCTGATTTTTTTTTTTTTTTTTTTTTTAATCTGCACTCTTTTGTTGTTTAAGTAGTATTGTGGATGACGTCACGTGTGGATTACTGGGAAATGTAGTTTTTTTTAAATGTTTAGTTTTAGTTGGCTGCTGTGAAAATATGTTGATAAACAGAAAAGAAAGAGAAACCATAATCCTTGCTTCTGAGTACTTAATAGAATTTAAAATTATTGACGTGTTAGCCAGAAAAAAAATCTTGTTTTTTTTTTTGCTTTTTAAATCGCACCCCATGCCATGAATGATATTTTTCCTGTTTGTTCATTTAATGATATGACTGTGCCATCTTTACAAACAATGAAAGTTACTTAAAGATGATGAGGATATTGAGATGGTCTTGTAACTTTTCCATAGGCCCTCTGTCATTTCATCTACATTGACATTAAACCATCTGGTCCATTGGGTGCTTCCTGCCTCTATTGTCTCTGCCTAGAATCATGGTGTATCATGCTTAACCTTTCTGTTTGCTAGTTGCACACGTGTTAAGCTCTTTCCCGCCTCTTTCTCCACCCTGAGGTGAAAGGAATGCGCGCCATACTCTGTTCCTACCAAGCCTAGCTAGCGCTTTACGCAATATTGCCAGCAGTTAGACAGCAGTCAAGCGCTCACCGTCCACGTACCTGAATACCTCCCAATCGCGTAATACTCAACGCGCCCGTAGTTTCCCACCCCATGATACCGGACAGAAACCATTCACCAGGTAAGCTGCCAAAACTAATGCCATTCCCGTTGACCTCAGATCAATTTTAGAACACGGTAGCCTTATCCTTACCCCAGACTCCTGTAACACCATTTCTTTCCATAGAAGACCCCTTCCACCCTGCCCCCAACAGTTCTGACACCCAGAAGTCACTAAAAATATCCAGGTCACCAAGGTAGCGAACAACATTATTTCCCCTTCTGCGCTGCATATAGCTGGCAGAGTTTGGATCACCTGCGTAAAGACTTGCCAAGTGACTCCCACTTGGGCCCTGCTTCCTGGCCCAACCTTCTGGCATCCTCTTCCCCAGTTCCCCCATTGACAGTACATCTCTCCAGAGCTACTTCCCCATGATCGCAATGACTGTCAAATTTCCAACAATTGTGATTCATGAAAGCCCTTTTTCTGTCAGTGTCAAAATAATCTGTACTACATCCTCTACTTTCTCCAATCCCTCAAGTCTCCAATGAGCCCCAGTTAAAAAAAAATCTCCTCACGCCTTTTTGTATGATTTACGGGTGGACACTGCCAAAGACCCTACCACCAGCTGGAACAGCCTCTGTCTCGCACTGTCCATTTTTCCTTTGGCATCAGTGTTTTGCCCCTGTCTGCCTCCGTGGATCACCCATGGAATCTCTCCCACTGTGAACAAAACAAAGCATCCGCAATGTCCCTGTCCACCCCCTGGCACATATTTTGCCCTGAACAAAACGTCTTGTCTCAAGCATACATAGAGACTTCTAATTGCAGATTCCCCACCTTGTAATATTACCCAGGTATCAGAGTGGATCCAGAAAATCTTGAGCAGTACCTCTGTGAGCCGATAGTTTTCTAAGATAGTCTCCACAGTGGTGTTGCCTGCGTCAGAAGGAACGTCGCAGTGCCCATATAAGCACCACCCGATGTGCTGACATCAGTTCCCTTTCTGCGCCAACAGCGCGGATCCAGAGATCCTCAGTGGTCATGTTTTTTACCACTTGATTATCACTTATTTCAACTTTTTGTTGACTCTCTATTTGAACTTTTGCTCCCAGTGTACTTGGAGACATGTCCCCTCCAAAATCTATGGGTTTTAAACCTTGTTGGGACTGCTACAGACCTATCCATGTCAGATCCTCACTTGGTTTGTCTCTGGTGCCTGGGGTGGGGCCACATCCCCAAGGCCTGCGACAAGTGCAAGTCCATGCACCTCAAGGCGATTCACGAGCGATCGATGAAGCTCCTGGCGGCGTGGAAAAAGAAGGCCCTGTGCCATTCCCGGTCATGTTAATGTGTGAGCTCTCTGAGCCTTTCCCACGGATGCTAGTCTTGTCGCTCCAAGACCTCTTCGAATTCTGGTAAGTCGAAGAAGTTAAATAAAAAGTTTAAGTGTTCTACGACTTACTCCTCCAGACCTCATGCTTCAAAGCACTGTTCCTTCACTCCACCTGCAGAGCCTTCGTCTGGCCCGCCCTGCTCTGTGTTTCCCATAGTTTCCCAGAGCCAGAGAAACTCCTGCTCAGTTGAAGTTCTACGATGCTATGACTGCCATCATTGGACCATAAATCCTTCTGGCATGCCCTCGAGTCCTACAAAGCCGAGAGGGTCCACAGACTAGTCCGCCCGACGCAAGCTGGGCTCTCTTGATCTGGATCGACGCCACCATGGGTGCTCTCCTCCTCCCTGGCTCCTTTCCTTTCGGTACCGTCCCCGATGCCATTGACGAGCCCCTCATCCCCGACTCCATGCCCCTGCCATCCAATCCCTGGACTTACTGTTCCTAGATAGATTTTTCCTCCTAGAAAAAGAATGAGGAGGAAGGGTTTGGTCCTCTAGAGGAGGGCCCTGAGCCAGAATAAAACAGATATGCGGAGCAGGGTCTCGCCAATGGCTTGGACACTTACTTTTCCAAACTCTGGCATGCTTTCCCCTTTGGCTTTGTTTCAGAGTAGGGTTCATCCTTTGCCACTGTGATGTGCTGGGCAGTAGAGGTCCCTGACCTACAGCTACCAGCAGTCGAGGTCAAGACCAACATCTTGACCGAGGTGCTTCACCCAGGACTGGGCTGAGCCTAACTGTTGCTCCCCTTCAGTTGAGCCCTCCTCTGTTCTCCTGGGGCCTAGGCTAACTTTACACAGGGGCTCCTATGCACCTCATGATTGGCCAACACTATCCTCCTCCCCCAGGAGACCCAGCTTCCTGTTCCTGCACCTATCCCATGAAAGCCTGGTTCTACAGGCTTCAATAGCCAAGGTCAACCAATGGCGTTCTCTTCCACGCCACTGGACAGGGCATCCAAAAGACTGGACACCTTTGTGGAAACTCATTTTCTCTTCCACCAGCCTATCCTTTTGGTCTGTGAACACTGCATGCCTTTTTGGCCAATACTCTAATGCGTTGTGGGACCAAGGACAGCCAAGCCTTAGTGGATTGTTGGGAAGCAGCGAAGTTCGACATTCGGTTTGGGCTGGATACCACTGACTCCCTGGATAGAGCCATAGCCTGTATGGCGACACTGTGTTGCCACGCCTGGTTGCGGTCAACTGGGTTCTCGGGGTTGTTCGAGCATGCTTGATTGACATGCAAGTGACAAAAATGACACGACTCGAAAGCTTTCGGGAGAGGTGGTTCACAGCTAGGTCTCTTGGGCACTGTCTAAATGTTTGATCCCAGCAACAATACTGCAGGCGTGGTTTGGGCACATATAGGCATCTTCAATACCAGTTGTACCTGGTAGTCTAGCAGCCTGCCCGGTCATTTCGTGGATGAGGTTGTGGATCTCAAAAGGTTTGCGAGAGTTGGGCCCAGCATGCTGTCCAGTCCCAAACCAAAATCCTAACTTTACTACTCCTAAATACCTTTTGTGAATACAGAAAGTAGTAAAGTTAGGATTTTGTCTCAGATTACATTTGTGAATCGGCCTCTGGTGACTGCTCTGGTGCATTTCATTCAGCATCCCACCGCCAGACACTCTCCTGCTTTCATCACCAGTCTCAACTTGCCATTCACAGATCCTTGCCTTTGGCCCGCTTGTATGAAAGTTCACAGTGTTCATACAGACACAAAACCATAATGAAAATTCAGATGCCCAAAACATACACTTCCTGAATCTGTTTCAAAATACACCCTCCACCTTAAAATCAGGCATACTGCGACTGCAGCCCCAATTTGGGTCTTGTCTAGCAGCACCATGCGACACATTATTGGACGGTATGTCTCCTAACAACTGCATGCTTAAATTGACCTGCAATCTTTTGATATGTTAAAAGCTGAATAGATAGCTGTGTAGTGAAGTTTTCACAGGTTACAAAGCTTCTGTGGTTACCAAGACCTGCTGTCCAAAAAGAAGACAGTACCAGTCCAAAAAACGATATATATTAAGGCCTAGAGGGTAGGTCCCTAATTTCACACAAAGCTACACTGGAACAGAGCGGAACAGAATAGATGACGTAAAACACCAAACCTTGGGATTAGATACAAAAATATATATCTCTTATTTATTTTGTTTTTTGATCATACAGACCTTTTCAATATTTTCAATCTTTAAACTGATGGGTCCATTTACAAATCAATCAGGAAGCACACATATGTATATAAATAAATACATTGTTCAATGTCCCACGCGTGAATATAGTTCATGCATACAAACATTCATTCCAAACAACAATCGACACAATAATCAAAACAACAATTCAGGTCAAGGTGGTGAGAACTATCCAATGGTACTCAGGTCGATGGTAGAACTACTGTATCATCCAGATGTACATAGGTGATACTATAGGAAACAGAAGGTCGGTGATTCAAGCGCCAACGCGCGTTTCGGTATAGGACCCACAGGGGGGCCCCCCACCTTCATCGGGGTGTAGACCAAAAGGGTAGTTGGGGACATGAGCAATACCTAGAATCATTCAAATAAATAAACATAAACAACAAAACCAGAATGCATAATAACAACACATATAGAAGTACTCTGATACATTTTTATATCACAGTAGAGTATATCTACATCTATCTGCCCGAGTCAGTTCCAGTTAGCAGATAAGAAAGGATAAAAATTAACAAGGTCCAAAACGGTACCAAGGTAGCTGGCACCGGAGCGCAACCCCGCGGTGAAGGTTCCAGCATAAAGTGAACGTGCGTATCACACACCATAGAGGAATCAAAGAAGAAAGATGTGCCTCTGTTAGGCTCAATCAAGAACAAAGGCATAGAAGAAGGCATAGAAAACACCAACACCAATAATGCCAGTCCCCATGCAAGTCATGCAATGAATGCATAAGTGGGAGAAGTGAAAGGAGATATCTGTAGCAGTACGTACTTAGAGTTAAAATAACATCCACGAGATCAACATCAGGATAAACCGTATCAATGTGGAATTGGAAAGCGGAATAATCGCTAAGCCTCAGCAGTACATCCCGGCATTTTCGCGAAAGGGTTCCCTGTCCAATCAAATCAGGGGGCAGCTATTCAAGGACAATATGACAGCTGACATATCTGAAGAAAAGAGATGTATACGATTTGTGACGGAAGAATGAACAAAAAACGACCAGCATGAGTTCACACTAGATCAAAGACAGAAATCAACTCAAAGACAATTATGCAAAACAATTTTATAGGCAACCAACAACGTACTTGTCCTTCACAGTCGTGCAGTGCCTAACGATGTGCCGAGGATTCAGGAGCGCCTAATGCTGTTTAGGATAACGGATGTCCAGAAAGAGGATGGGTGTCCAGTCAACAGTGGCGTAACGCTCCAAGGGCGTTTCAACGACAACCTGAAAATACGGGGCAAGTACAGACAGACTATGATGATCCCGGAAGGAGGAAAAATTACAAAAAGGTTCATGACGAACACAATACACAGAAGATACTCGTAATATTGAGAGTGGCCACACCGGAGACCATATGGGTTTGAAACGGGTGTACGCTACACATAGAAGCCATAAACCCAGGAATAGATGAGGAAATAAAGGGGCATCTAGGTAAATACTGGGGATAAATGGAGCGAGCTATCTCAGAGGGACAACATAACTTTCTGGAAGGTTAAAGCTACGGGCGGGCTCAGTCCTTTCAAGCGGTACTTACTTGCTGGTTCAAACCCTCCAGTTCTCTCAGCTCGTCAATCCTGCGCCGACAATGGCACGCACAGGAAAAGTTTGCGCGCAACGTCCCTTTAAACACGTCATGGGCCTCCCACGCGCCAATTGGAAGCTCACTGAACTAAGGAAGGGTGGACATAGAAAATGGACTACCCTCTGTGAGATAAATGGGATATATAGAGGAAGATGTCGGCCATGAAGGAACAAACGGGCATACCCAGTAAAGTCAGCGAATATACATCAACAGGTCATGGTGTCAGGACAGAGATAAATTCAATCCTAGGATCTCTATCAACTAAAGACGATGGATAGGTGGTAAATGATGTCCAATCCGGTCAGACAGGGCGATAGAGGAAACAAAACACCCATGGTTTCAGAGAGAAAAAATCTATTTGTGTTTTAATATACCGAAAACCAGGGGGTTAGATAATGGCATTCTCCCACTGGATCATCTCATTCAGCCCCCGCTGAACAGAGTCTAGATAAAAAATCCAAAATGTCTCTCTCTTTTTCCTTATAGAGCTTGGGTTCCTCCCTGGTGGAGTATGTATTTTTTCCAGAATGGTCCATGTAAGATCAGCATCTTTGTGGTTCATACTCAGCCAGTGGCTAACCAGGGGGGCAGAAGTTTTTTTTTTAACCGAATGTTCGATTTGTGTTCACAAATCCGATTTCTCACCTCACGGCAGGTCTCCCCGATATAGATTAGGTCACAGGGACAAGTAATGATGTAGACAACATTGGAAGGCCGACAGTTGGTCATGCCTTTAAGCATGATGGTCCGATTATTGGCGTAGATGGTATTGCCAACAATGGCCTGAGGGCATGCATGGCAGGTACCACAACGGTGGTTGCCTTCAACGGGTTTGGATCCAGGGATGACAGTCTGGATTAATGTTTTTTTTCTCAGTGATTTTCCCTCTAATGAGGCAGTTTTTCAGATTCTTGTTCCGTTTGAAGGCAAACAGGGGTTTGGAAATGTTGATTCCATCATTGCCGACATTCAAAAGGTACCATAGGGAGTTGATTGTTTGTCTGACCCTGTGGTTAATGTTGGAATGTTTAGTAACATACACCAATTTATCCACAGGGTCAGGGTTCCTTTGGGTGAACATGGATTCTCTATTAAAATATCGGGCTCGTTTGAAGGAGTCTTTAATCCGTTTCTGTGGGTATCCCCGGTCAAGAAATTTGGATTTGAGGATATCCGCTTGTGCAAGAAAATCTTTCATATGGGAACAGTTCCTCCGAACACGGAGGAATTGGCGAAAGGGGATACTGTCCCTTTGGCACCTGGGATGATAGCTGCCGTATTGGAGCAGTGTGTTTCTGGCCGTGGGTTTGATATATAGAGATACACTCAGTTTCTTATGGTGATGTTCGATCCACACGTCCAAAAATTCAACCTTAATATTGCTGGACTGAACTGTGAATTTCAGGTTGATATCGGCTGTATTTAACCAAGCCACGTATTCGCTCAACGAGCAATGGTCTCCGTTCCAGATGAAAAAAATATCATCAATGAAACGTAACCATTCTCGGACGTTTTCGTAGAAAGGTGCCAGTTCGTTATAGATGTTGGTTTGTGTTCAAATTTTCCCATATAGAGGCAGGCTGTACTCGGAGCACAGGACGCTCCCATGCTGACGCCCTGTATCTGATGAAAAAACTCACCATTAAATTCAAAGTAGTTGTCATTCAAGACAATCTTTAGACATTGACTAATGAATGGAGAGTTGGTGATTTGGGTTTCTGTAGCCAAGCTCTCTTGTACCACAGATAGTGCTCCCTCCTGAGGGATATTTGTATATAGCGATTCCAGAGTAACCAAAAGGTCCCTGTCTGGATCAAAAGAGATATCTTCGATTTTAGAGATAAAATGGCCCGCGTCTTTCACATATGACTCAAGGTTACTCACCAGGGGTTTAAAAAAACAATCGACATACTTCGAGAGTGGCTCGAGAGCCGAGCCAATGGTGGAAACAATGGGTCATAGGGGAGGATCCAGGGTATTCTTGGGGGTCTTCGGCACCCCGTATATGATGGGTATACGGGTGTAGCTGGGTGTTAAAAATTCAGCCTCCTTAGCACATATAAACTCCTGATCTATCGCAGTTTTGACCATAGACAAAATGCGTACTTTGAGATTGGTCTCAGGGTTTCCCATAATACGTTTGTAGTGTTTGGTGGACGATAGAGTATTCATTTTCCCAATGTATGTCGCGGTGTTGAAGACAACAATGCCCCCACCTTTGTCACAAGGCTTAATGGTCAATTGTTTGTTATTCTGAAGGGATGTGAGAGCTTTTTGTTCTACAAGAGGGAGGTTGTCAGCCGGTTTAGGCACACTTTTGATGATTTTAGAGATTCTAGATAATACTGTTTTCTCAAAAATACCTACCTCTGGACCAACCAAGTCCAGGCCAGGGGTAAAGTCAGAGTGGGGTCTAAGTCCGGACATGTTGTCCTCAGGGTCAGGAGCAGGTCTGTTGAGGAAGAATTTTTTTAATCTAATTTTCCTAATGAGATGATCCAGTGGGAGAATGCCATTATCTAACCCCCTGGTTTTCGGTATATTAAAACACAAATAGATTTTTTCTCTCTGAAACCATGGGTGTTTGTTTCCTCTATCGCCCTGTCTGACCTGACTTTGACATCATTTACCACCTATCCATCGTCTTTAGTTGATAGAGATCCTAGGCTTTCCGTTGTATTGATATACACTCAGGACAGATTGAATTTATCTCTGTCCTGACACCATGACCTGTTGATGTATATTCGCTGACTTTACTGGGTATGCCCGTTTGTTCCATCATGGCCGACATCTTCCTCTATATATCCCATTTATCTCACAGAGGGTAGTCCATTTTCTATGTCCACCCTTCCTTAGTTCAGTGAGCTTCCAATTGGCGCGTGGGAGGCCCATGACGTGTTTAAAGGGACGTTGCGCGCGAACTTTTCCTGTGCGTGCCATTGTCTGCGCAGGAATGACGAGCTGAGAGAACTGGAGGGTTTGAACCAGCAAGTAAGTACCGCTTGAAAGGACTTAGCCCGCCCGTAGCTTAACCTTCCAGAAAGTTATGTTGTCACTCTGAGATAGCTCGCTCCATTTATTCCCAGTATTTACCTAGATGCCTATCTTCTGTGTATTGTGTTCGTCATGAACCTTTTTGTAATTTTTCCTCCTTCTGGGATCATCATAGTCTGTCTGTACTTGCCCCGTATTTTCAGGTTGTCGTTGAAACGCCCTTGGAGCGTTACGCCACTGTTGACTGGGCACCCATCCTCTTTCTGGGCATCCGTTATCCTAAACAGCATTAGGCGCTCCTGAATCCTCGGCACATCGTTAGGCACTGCACGACTGTGAAGGACAAGTACGTTGTTGGTTGCCTATAAAATTGTTTTGCATAATTGTCTTTGAGTTGATTTCTGTCTTTGATCTAGTGTGAACTCATGCTGGTCGTTTTTTGTTCATTCTTCCGTCACAAATCGTATACATCTCTTTTCTTCAGATATGTCAGCTGTCATATTGTCCTTGAATAGCTGCCCCCTGATTTGATTGGACAGGGAACCCTTTCGCGAAAATGCCGGGATGTACTGCTGAGGCTTAGCGATTATTCCGTTTTCCAATTCCACATTGATACGGTTTATCCTGATGTTGATCTCGTGGATGTTATTTTAACTCCAAGTACGTACTGCTACAGATATCTCCTTTCACTTCTCCCACTTATGCATTCATTGCATGACTTGCATGGGGACTGGCATTATTGGTGTTGGTGTTTTCTATGCCTTCTTCTATGCCTTTGTTCTTGATTGAGCCTAACAGAGGCACATCTTTCTTCTTTGATTCCTCTATGGTGTGTGATACGCACGTTCACTTTATGCTGGAACCTTCACCGAGGGGTTGCGCTCCTGTGCCAGCTACCTTGGTACCGTTTTGGACCTTGTTAATTTTTATCCTTTCTTATCATCTGCTAACTGGAACTGACTCGGACAGATAGATGTAGATATACTCTTCTGTGATATAAAAATGTATCAGAGTACTTCTATATGTGTTGTTATTATGCATTCTGGTTTTGTTGTTTATGTTTATTTATTTGATTGATTCTAGGTATTGCTCATGTCCCCAACTACCCTTTTGGTCTACGCCCTGATGAAGGTGGGGCCCCCCTGTGGGTCCTATACCGAAACGCGCGTTGGCGCTTGAATCACCGACCTTCTGTTTCCTATAGTATCACCTATGTACATCTGGATGATACAGTAGGTCTACCATCGACCTGAGTACCACTGGATAGTTCTCACCACCTTGACCTGAATTGTTGTTTTGATTATTGTGTCGATTGTTGTTTGGAATGAATGTTTGTATGCATGAACTATATTCACGCGTGGGACATTGAACAATGTATTTATTTATATACATATGTGTTCTTCCTGATTGATTTGTAAATGGACCCATCAGTTTAAAGATTGAAAATATTGAAAATGTCTGTATGATCAAAAAAAATAAATAAGAGATATATATTTTTGTATCTAATCCCAAGGTTTGGTGTTTTATGTCATCTATTCTGTTCCGCTCTGTTCCAGTGTAGCTTTGTGTGAAATTAGGGACCTACCCTCTAGGCCTTAGTATATATCGTTTTTTGGACTGGTACTGTCTTTTTCTTTTTGGATTGTATTCTACCCCGCCTGTACCTGCCCTTCATTTATGCTTAGGGGTCCCCCTCTCGTAATTGTTTTTTTTTTTTTGTTTTTTACCAAGACCTGCTGGCTAGGATTGTAGATTTTTCTAACCTGAAAATTGGCAAATAGACCCAGCCTTGTCAGGCGCATGGATACAAGAGTGATATTTCGTACGTATCTGATTGTCGCCAAGCTTAGTAGCGCTGCGACTTAGTCTTGTCTGCTTGTTATGTAAATACTTCATTCCTGTTCTGGGCCGGAAGCCCAATTTGGACAGGCTGTGTTAAATCATCTCTGTTTCCAGTTTTGTTCTTGAGTTATTGTTTCTAATCGAGTCCTGCTTAGTGTTCTATCCGAATAACATGGATTCTGTGAAGTGAAAAATACATCGCTTGGGAGTCATTGTGCTCTATCTTTAGCCACACGCCTGGCACCATCACCCTCTCTAGGCCTCCCATGTCATCTGGAGATTGTAAAGCTGAGATGGAGAACTCTGAAACTATGATGTTAGAATGGGGTCTTGTGCTTTGGAGGGCATGGATGAGATTGCATATAGCGCTAAAAACACTCCCATCCTCGGCTCTCTAAGTGCTGTGTAAATTGATTTAAAAAAATGAAAATGAGTACAGATACGTTTCTCTAAAGGTTCTTAAATCAAAAAGGGGGCCGTTTTATGCATAGCTGATCCATAAATAAATCCAAAGTAGTTTAAAGTGAGCGAGAAGGACAATCCCCCATCACTCTCTTCAATTTTGGTGGTTCCATAAAAGTGAATTCCCCCTTGAAGTCTACACTCTGATTATACCTTCTCAATTATTTTTTTTTAGATATTAAGATGCAGAGTTTTGTGGGACTTTGTGTGTTATGGTCAATAGTTTAAAAGGTGCTCTGTCCTGTACTGGAAGCCAGAAGCTTTTTTATTTTATTGTGCTGTGTTGCTCCCTCCAGTTTCACTGTAAAAGCACAGCAACAGGGATATTGTTGCTGGCATATGGCTTAAGAGCAGACTTTAAAGGTTGTTTTTACTTTATCTCCTGCATTCCACATATTGCGAGTAAGCACACGCTTTGCCACATGAAGGCTTTTAAGATGGTGGGGAACGGCTATATGGTGCGCCCACTTAGCTGGTGTCTGAGGCAGATGGGGTACTTAGCATGGTACTTCTCCAGGAGGCTCGTAAATCTCTTCCCAGGTCTGCAAAAGCGAACCACATGGCTGAATCATCCGGATAGGAAATTAGGGCTTGAGAAGCATTCCGCTTTACTTTCTGACACTTCTGTGTTCTTATTTAAATTGTGCCCAGTTTCCTGAGTGAAAAGTATTTGAAAAAGAAACCATGCTATTAATAAAGATTGAAAACTTTCAATTCAATGTACATTTTGAGATACAGTCAGATAGGTGTTTGCTTTTCCTCCAGTATTTTGACATGTTTTTTTAGATCAAAGCTAGACACTGCTTGTGCGGTCTCTTTGAGACATGTTGTATATACTTTGTGGGCTTGCAGCCCGCTCATTGTTTTTCATTTGTTTCCTTTGGTGTCCTTCAAAAATACTTGGATAAAAGTAGTTAATCTTTCCTATTTGTCCCTCCTTTTTGTCAGTTGTTCACTCCTAGGGAGAAGCGCCCCGTTACTTGTAGGCTTCCACTTGACCCATTTTAGCATCTTTTAAAGGACTATTTTTTTCCTTTCTCTAAGAGCATTTCGCACAATGTTTTCAGTGGCGCAGAGTTCTGTAAACGGCGTTTTTCTTTTTTTTTTTTTTTTTTAGGCATGGAGAGCTAAGTGACGCCCAAAATTACAGAATGTTGCAGCGGCACCGCCGACCATGCTTGTTTACCTTTGTAGACCTCTTCACTGAGATTGCAAGGGCTCCGTACACATCATGTTCCCAGGATAGTCATGAACTTCTGAATGATTTACAGGATTCATATTCACTTGAGGGAATGTCCTGTAATAAAAAAATAAGTCCGCCCTGAAAGACTGAAATCTGAGATGTTGTGATCAAAGCCCCAGTAACTGCAAAGCTCTTTAAAAAAAGAAAAACAGTATTGTCTTTCTGCTATTAACCCTAAATGCACTGGATTCAGCGCTGCCTCGAAAAATCCACAATCTTATCTGCTGCCTTAAATCTTGGGTTATGTAGACAGGGCTTTTTCTTTAATTATTTTTTAGGCACGGAAAGATAAGTGACTTGCCCAGAATCAAAGGATGTTGTAGCGATGACGCCTTCCCTGCTTGTTTGTCTTTGCAGACCACCCCTCCCTATCTCCACCGCAGCCTTTTCATCCTTTTTCACTGAGATTTCAGGGACTCCGTGCACGTCACGTTCCCAGTTCACTGGGAGTTTGTTGCAGTTTTCTGGCTTCTTGTAATGTGCTTTTTACGCTTTTATTTAGGACGTCTATGTCTGGGTGCAGATATACATTGAACAATTGTAGCCCAAAAACGTATACTGCCAAAATATTTAGCACAAGTAAATATGAACCCTACAGAAGTGTTGAAAGGCTGAAAAGTGAGTTTTGGTTCATCTCAAAATGTGTAGCGAGATGGATCTGAAAGAAACACGTTAGTTAGATTCCTCACCTGAGAATATCCCCAGGCGTCAGACTGGATCCGGAAGATTTTTCGTCAGCAATACCCCTTGCGCGTCGCTAGGCGTCGTCTGCGGCTCCGCGTCCGTCGTCGGGGTCGTGCGCCGGAATGACGTCGTCGGAGTACTTAGACGCCGCCCTCGCGCGCTGACGTCAGTTCTTCTTTTTTCCGCGCCAGTAAGCGCAGATCCGGGAGAGCTACCCCTTTTAGTCTTTTTTGACTAAATCTTTTTTGATCACTTTTGATCCTTGTCTGTCGACATCTGGTGCCGGTAGGATGCCTGGGTTCAAGGCTTGCGAGGATTGCCATCGACTGATGTCGGTGACCAACCACCACCGCCGGTGCCTCTACTGTTTAGGCCCCGACCACGACGCGGAGTCGTGCTCCGATTGCCAGGCCCTGACTTCGAAGGCTCGGCGGGAGCGGTCCCGCAAGCTTCTCGAGCTTCGCCACTCGGCTCCGCGTCGTACGCGATCCCGGTCCAGGAGGAGGTCCAAGGATCGCTCGCGGAGCCCTAGCCGACGCCACCATCGATCGTCGGGCTCCAAGTCGTCGGGTAAGTCCAAACGCTCTAAGAAGTCCAAGCGGCGACATCGCTCTTCGGACTCCCCTCGCCGGTCGCGCGACTCGGCCGAGGGTCCGGGTGGTTCCACCCCCGCGGCTCCGGTGGAGCCGCAGGCGCCGCGCCCGTCCCCATACCCTCCGGTCCCTGGGACTAACGCGACGCCAGCGGAGGTCAGTGCCTTCCTCTCGGCCATGAGGAGCCTGGCCCCGCCGTCGACGCCCGCTGGCGCGCCTTCGGGCCCCGCGGACTCGACTGGGCGACCTTGCCTGCCGGCGGCTTCGGCCCCGGCGCCGTCGACGACTCCGGTCTCGACGCCGCAGGTCCCCGCGGGGCCCATGCCTGGGCCCCCGTTGACGCCGGTTGACCTAACCACTCCTCCACCGGCGCCGGCGAATGAACCACCGACGCCGTCACCGGCGCCGCCGGCGCAGACGCCTACACCTCCGGTGCCGCCGACGCCTTTGGTGCCGACTCCGGACGGCGTCCAACCCCAGTTTAGCCCTATTCCGGACCCGGCGCCGCAACGGCGTCGACCGACGCCGCGTCCGGCGCTGCTTGAGACCTGTCATCTCTACAGTCCGGCTCCGATCATTCCTCCTGTTTATCAGGAATCGGACGACGGGGGCGACTGGGAGGGGTTCGAGGACCCTATGGCTGTTCAGTTGCAGCTTTCACAGGACTGGGCAGATGAACTGGGGGAGGCCAGTGGTCTGGATACCTCGCCAGACACTGGATTCACTTCTCCTCCGACTGTGGCTTCGGAGGAGGGTGCAGCATTTTCTGTGGTGCTGCTCAAGGCGGCCGCAGCCCTTGGGCTCGAGCTGCCTGCCGTGGCTGTGAGGACTAACATCCTCACTGAGGTGCTTCAAACCGCAGCAAGCTCCACTGAGCCTCTGCTGCCGTTCAATGAGGCCCTCACTGACGTTCTGCAGGGCACCTGGTCCAAGCCCTCCACAGTTCCTCCTGTGGATAGGAACGTTGCCAGGCGCCACCGCCCTGCTCCGGGCGACCCCAGTTTCCTGTCCCAACACCCTACCCCCGAGAGTCTGGTTATCCAGGCCTCTACCTCCCAATCCTCCTTCCCGACCGCTCCGCCGGACCGGGATTCCAAGAGACTCGAGCAGTTTGGCAAGAAACTGTTCTCGTCCCTTAGTTTGGGCCTGCGGTCTTTGAACACCGCCTGTCTCTTGGACCGTTATTCCCATTCTCTGTGGGATACGGTGGAGGACGTGCTGCCCCTGTGTCCGGAGGAGGTCCGGACACGTCTTACCCAGGCTTTGGCCGATGGGAGGGATGCAGCGCGGCACGCCATACGATGTGGGCTTGACACCACGGACTCGCTGGGTCGGGCGATTTCCACCACGGTGGCGCTCCGCCGCCACGCCTGGATGCGGTCCACGTCATTTTCCGGGGATGTCCAGAACACCCTCATGGACATGCCCTTTGATGGCACTCGCCTGTTTGGTGAGAAGGCGGACAGTGCGCTGAACCGCTTTAAGGACTCCCGGGCTACGGCCAAGTCCTTGGGCCTCTCGGCTCCGCGGGCGCACACCTCCGCTTTTCGCCCCTTTCGTGGCCAAGGAAGGGGTGCCTCCTCACGTCCGCCCAGCCACCAGCCGCAGAACCAACCTGCGCGCGGTCGCGGACGTGGTTTCCGCCGTGGCGGATCTGGAGGACGACGTGGTCAGCCCACATCCACCCCGGCAGCATCCGCCTCAAAGCCTTCCTAGTCCGAGCTTTCAGGCCCATTCCACGCCAGTGGGCGGCAGAGTTCGCCATCACCTGCTCCACTGGCGGTCCATTACATCAAACAGGTGGGTGCTGCAAATCGTCCGAAGGGGCTACTCCCTCCCCTTCGAGACGACCCCTCCAGCCATGCCACCGCAGCACCACCGTATCTTGGGGGATCATTTGAATCTTCTCCGCGAGGAAGTTTCGGCCCTCTTGGCCAAGGGGGCCGTCGAGCGCGTTCCGAGTCCAGAAGTAGGTCGTGGTTGTTATTCCCACTACTTTCTGGTTCCCAAGAAGGGCAAAGGGGGCCTACGCCCCATCTTGGACCTCCGGAACGTCAATGCCTTCCTCCGAAAGGAAAGGTTCAAGATGTTAACCTTGGCTCAGGTTCTAGCTGCCCTAGACCCCGGAGACTGGATGGTAGTGTTGGACTTGCAGGACGCATATTTCCATATCCCCGTCCTGCCGGCCCACCGGCGTTACCTGCGGTTCACGGTGGGCCAAGAGCATTTTCAGTTTACCGTGCTCCCCTTCGGCCTCACCAGTGCCCCTCGGGTGTTCACGAAAGTGATGGCGGTGGTCGCAGCTCATCTGCGCAGATCAGGGGTTCCAGTCTTCCCCTATCTCGACGACTGGTTGTTGAAGGCGGGCTCGCCCCAGGCAGTCGTCTCCCACCTCCAGACTACGGCGGATCTCCTGCATTTGCTGGGATTTTCCATCAACGTGCCGAAGTCACACCTGAGTCCCTCTCAGAAGCTCCTCTTCATCGGAGCAGTTCTCGATTCGGCGCGGTTCCGGGTCTATCCACCGGAACAGCGGGTCCGGGATATACAGGCCCTGATTCCCATCTTTCGGCCTCTATCCTGGGTTTCGGTCAGGCTAGTGTTGCGGCTTCTGGGGCTGATGGCCTCCTGCATCCTACTAGTGCATCACGCCAGGCGGCGCATGCGGGCTCTGCAGTGGGACCTGAAGTTTCAGTGGGCCCAGCATCACGGCAACCTGTCCGACCATGTCTTGATCTCGGAGGGCACTGCACAGCAGTTGCAGTGGTGGCTCACGGACCGCGATTGGGTCATGGGCAGGAGCCTCTCCCTTCCCCAACCGGAGCATGTCGTAGTGACGGATGCGTCCCTCCTGGGATGGGGTGGCCATATGGGAGAGGCAGAGATCAGAGGCCTCTGGTCTCCGGCGGAGTCTCGTCTCCACATCAACCTGTTGGAGTTGAGAGCGATCCGACTTGCACTGAAAGCCTTCCTTCCCTCTGTCAGGGGCAGTGTCGTGCAGGTGTTCACGGACAACACCACCGCCATGTGGTATTGCAACAAACAGGGCGGGGTGGGGTCGTGGACCCTTTGTCAGGAGGCTCTGCGCCTCTGGACGTGGCTGGAACACCAGGGCGTCACCCTAGTGGTTCAACATCTGGCGGGCTCTCTGAACACCAGAGCGGACGAACTCAGCCGCCGGTGCATGATGGATCACGAATGGCGTCTGAACTCCGAAGTGGCGCAAGGTCTTTCAGCAGTGGGGAGAGCCTTGGTTAGATCTATTCGCCACCGAAGAGAACGCGCAATGTCAGCAGTTCTGTGCGTTGGAATTTCCAAGGCGGCACTCGCTCGGCGACGCTTTTCGTCACGAGTGGAGTTGCGGTCTGTTGTACGCCTTTCCGCCTATACCACTTCTGCCCAGAGTGCTGAAGAAGATCAGGCACGATCGGGCCCAAGTCATCTTGGTGGCTCCGGATTGGGCACGAAGATACTGGTATCCCGAGCTACTCAGTATGTTGACCGATCCCCCCGATACGTCTGCCCCTTCGGGAGGATCTTCTGTCGCAGCAGCAGGGGACGGTCCTCCACCCGAACCTGTCCAGCCTCCACCTCCATGCGTGGAGATTGAGCGGCGGCAGTTGATGCCATTTGACTTGCCTCCTGAAGTCTGTGATATCATTCTGGCAGCCAGGCGTCCCTCCACAAAGACGGTATACGCCTGCCGGTGGAACAAATTTGTGGCATGGTGCACAGCAAAGGCTGTGGATCCCCTTTCCGCCCCTCTTTCTGAGGTTCTCCTCTTTCTTCTTTCTCTGGCCCGGCAGGGCTCTGCCCTGGGCACCCTGAAAGGTTATCTTGCTGCCATCTCCGCCTTCTTGCGGCTTCCTGATCAGCCTTCTCTTTTCAAGTCCCCTGTGGTTACACGCTTTCTAAAAGGCATTACTCACACGTTCCCTCCTGTCCCTTTTGTAATGCCTCAGTGGGACTTGAATCTGGTCTTGACATTCCTGATGTGCGCTCCCTTCGAGCCTCTTCACCATTGTCCTCTTCGTCTTCTGACTCTTAAGACTGCTTTTCTGGTAGCCATCACCTCGGCTAGACTGGTGAGTGAGCTCCAGGCTTTATCTTCAAAGCCTCCTTTTCTCTCTGTTCATCCGGACAAGGTTGTCCTTCGGCCTCGTCCTTCCTTTCTTCCGAAAGTGGTGACTCCATTTCATCTTGGGCAGTCTGTCACCTTGCCCACCTTCTTTCCGCCTCCGCATCCTTCCAAAGAGGAAGAGAGGCTCCACCGTCTGGACCCAAAACGTGCGCTCTCCTTTTATCTGGACCGCACAAAACAGTTCCGGGTGGACGACCAGCTTTTTGTTGGGTACGTGGGCGCTAAGAAGGGGAAAGCTGTGCACAAACGGACCATCTCTCGGTGGGTCGTTTTGTGTATAAAAATTTGCTATTCTTTGGCAAAAAAGGACCCTCCTGTTGGGCTGCGCGCCCATTCTACTCGGGCCACAGCGGCTACTACTGCTTTGGGACGGGGAGTCCCTTTGCAGGACATCTGTCAGGCGGCGACGTGGGCTTCGTTACACACGTTTGCCAGGCATTATTTCCTTGACAGCCAAGTCCGGAGGGATGGCTCTTTGGCCGTTCTGTCCTCCAGGACTTTCTGGTGTGATCTTGGTTCGCAGACCCACCACCGGGGATGGTATTGCTTGGGTATCTATTCTCAGGTGAGGAATCTAACTAACGTGTTTCTTTCAGATGAACAAGTTACTTACCTTCGGTAACGATGTATCTGTAAGAAACATTAGTTAGTTAGATTCCTCACCGACCCACCCATCCTCCCCGTTCTGCGAACTGACATCTAGGGTTAAGGTTATCCTTTTCAGGCCCCTAGAGTTTATTTTTTGGCACCAGTGTCGGTCTTTGCATGGCTCTGCGTTCCTGGCGCGGAAAGCTATGTACAAGAACTGACGTCAGCGCGCGAGGGCGGCGTCTAAGTACTCCGACGTCATTCCGGCACACGACGCCGACGACGGACGCGGAGCCGCAGACGACGCCTAGCGACGCGCAAGGGGTATTGCTGACGAAAAATCTTCCGGATCCAGTCTGACGCCTGGGGATATTCTCAGGTGAGGAATCTAACTAACTAATGTTTCTTACAGATACATCGTTACCGAAGGTAAGTAACTTGTTCTTATGTGCGTTAGATATTTTGACAGGAGATTTTGTTGAATCTATGTTTTTGAATCTGTGTGTTTTTGCAGTCTGTTTTTTCAGTCCTTATTTTTAGGTCTTGCGAAGCGTTGCACAGCAAAGTTCTGCGAGACTCTTGTGATGAAGGAGATTTCAGAAGGGGGCTTTAAGCCCCGCCCCTCATTACCATTGGCTGGCGTCACCATTTATGGTAAACGGTGGTCTGCCATTGGAAATGAGCTTTCTGGGTTGCCTTCCTTTGGCTTTTTGTTCCGACCCACCCAGACTGGCTCGCCTGCTTCACGGCTGTCGTGAAGACTTATCTGCTTGTTTGTTTAACAAGCAGATAAGAAAAGTCTCCACGACAGCTGTGAAGCAGGCACAGAGCTCTGAGGCGCATGGAGTCGCGGGGAGGACAGGGAGATCCCGGCAACCTCTGTGTTTTCCTGCCGAGGCAGCAATTAGATTTCCCGTCATACCTAAATGCAGTACTCATCCGTCAGCATGTTAAATACTCGAAAGCTCGGTTCATGTGCTCCATTGATTGCAACTAATACTTGCAAGTTGTAGCGCGTGCATTCCAAAAGTATCGAATGTCTCCTTGCATTAATGATGGCTCAGATTGACCCGAATGCGGACTGCAAGCACAGCTCAACGCGACAATAGGCTCGGGTTGCAGGCAAGCATTGTTTGGTGACGTGACGTGTCTTACCATTCTGCTCTGTGGCATAAACACGTGATAAAAAAGACATCTTCTACAAATAGTGCAGGTTTACAAAAACCTACATTTCGGTTAGGCACCAGTAGACATTTTCACATGCAAGTGATACGACACGTTTTACAAACCTGCATTGACAAGGAGGATTTGTATTGTAGTGCTGTGTACACAGTAAAATGCAGCTTTTGCATTCACATTTCTATGGACTGCCCTTGAGAGGCAGCCGAGGATATCTCTGGTAAATCACTGGATCTGTTTCACTGTATTGTACCTCCATTTCCTTACTGTTAGCTTCATGCGGATCACGTTGCCTTGCTGTCACGCAGATTCCAATCGGAGGATCATTTTTTTGTGCCAAGAATTAAAAAAAAAAAATTCTAAAGAAAGCTTTTGGGATGTCTGTATCAGCATCCAGGAATCGCCTGTTTGTCTTGTAAAAAAAAATGTCTACTTTACGGTATGTTGTTAAAAGGTAAAGCTTTACATGCAGGGCACGCCTTTTTGGCTGTTCGACTATTACATGCACCCTTTATGATGCTCTTTCTCAAAGTACCAACAAACAGACAATTCGGATGGGTGGCAGGCCCTGTTCTGCCTTAGCCCACTCCTGCCCCAACACTTAGAACACTCTTCCACTGACAAGTGAGAATTGATTTCTTAAGTACCTCAAGAAATGGCTATTTTCAAGAGATCAACCCAATGTGCATACTTTTAAAATACAATAACACTGCAGTTTCTGCTGTTTGGTGCCATAAGGCCCTGTGGGTGTGGGCATACTTTACAAAAACATTTCCCATAACGTAGCCTAGCCTAATACAACATAACATAGCCTAACATAACAAAACAAAACAAAGCCTAGCCTAACACAACATAACGAATCATAACATAGCATCACAAAACATAACATAGTATAGCATAACATAGTATAGCATAACATAGTATAGCATAACATAGTATAGCATAACATAGTATAGCATAACATAACATAATAAAACATAACCTAACAAAGCACAACACAACAAAACCTAGCCTAATACAACATAACACCCTAGGCTAACACAACATAACATAGCCTAGCCTAACATGGCCTAGCCTAACACAACATAACATAACAAATCATAGCATAGCAAAACATAGCATAACACAACAAAACAAAACATAGCATAGCAAAGCACCACAAAACATAGCATAGCATAACAAAACACAACAAAACATAGCATTACAAAGCATAGCAAAATAGAACATAGCATAACAAAACATAGCATAACAAAACATAGCATAGAAAAATAAAAATAGCAAAGATTAGCAAAACATAGCATAGCAAAACATAGCATAGCATAACAAAACAAAGCATAGCATAGCATAACAAAACACAACATAGCATAACAGAACACAACCAAGTATAACAAAGCATAGTATAACAAAACAAAACATAGCATAAAACAACACAACACAACAAAACATAGCATAGCAAAACAAAACATAGCATAGCATAACAAAACATAGCATAGCATAGCACAACACAACACAACAAAACATAGCATAGCAAAACATAGCAAAACAAAACATAGCATAGCATAACAAAACATAGCATTGCATAGCATAACAAAACACAACAAAACATAGCATAGCATAGCATAAGAAAACATAGCATTAAGTTTGATAAACTCATAGTAGCGGGCTAGCTAGCTTTAACGGGCAGTGACTGTAAGCAACTCCGTCAACCCAGAAGCAGTCACTCTGTCACCTTTGCTCTTGTATTGCAGTGACTTTGTTTATTAAACCGTGCCCATATTTATACTGTTAGCACTTTACTTGTGCAAATTTCAAGGCTCACAAAACTTTGATGAATCGAAATTCACAACTGAGGCTGTTAAGTTCGTGCTATATAGAACCCTAAGGATAAATACAAAACATTGCCATTTACAATGTGAATAGCTCCAACAAACACAAGACCTATTGCAAAGTACAAAACATTTACAATGCCAATAGCTCCAGCTCCAACAAATGCGAGACCTATTGCATTTCCAATGCTTGTTTCACATGCTACTACTACTGGTGATGGCGTGGCATCTGGTAGATCTGAAGCCCTTTCACTTACCCCATTGACCTTTGTAGCAGTCCATAACCCTCCGCACTAGAGCGCTCTTCATGTCTCACTCACCTGTGCAGTAGTTTATCATCTCCATCCATTTCCCGGCCCAAACCATCTCTTTTATAGCGGCCATTAAGTGCTCCACGGGAAATGTATGTCTGCACATAATCTGCTCTAGCCTCCGTGGTGTTTGCTAGACACATGGCTTTGTTAAACATTCACTGTTGACACATATTAGTTTTGAATCCGGGCAGGGGTGTCTCTGCCCTTCATTACTCAAAGATCGAGGAACGTTAACATCACTAGAAACAGTGCCATTAAATGGCCAAATTGTGGAAGCAGGCACTATGTTAATAGGTGTTATTAGAAAGTCTAAGTCACAGAGGAATGTATTTGTGTTGGATTGCCGATTCCTCTGGAGATGTAGTGCCCCACTGTTTTCTAACTTCTGTCCTCCAAGTCCACTTAACAGCCCACATCATTTTCCTTATCAATTTTTTTCGTATATGCTCCTGCAGCCTTTGAAGAGTGTATGTCTGAATAGCGTGTTCAATTAGATCGTCCTTCAAAAACATCAGTCATATTATTTATTAATGGATGCGTTTTTATATATCGCAAACTTTACCCGAAGGTGTCGGAGCGCTTTGCATTAGGACCAGTTACATTACATGAGGACTTCAGAGTACATAAATAACATAAAATATACAAAACATATAAACTCAAAACACACATAAGAATGGTAGTAAATACATGGGTCTGCTACAGATACTAGCAGATATATATATATATATATATATATATATATATATATATATCAAGGACACAGCCTAGCGTCCGAAACGCGTCTGAGACAGCACCGTTTGTGTAGGGAGAAGCGCAGTGGATATATATATATATATATATATATATATATATTATCTACTGGCGGTCGCCAGTAGATAGTTATAGTTAGGACCGTGTTTCCATAGGAAATCTGAAAATTCTATTTTGAATAACTTTGGCGCCGGTTGACGAATCCTCGTGAATTTTTCAAAATAGGTGGGGCGCTCCGCTCCACTCCTACGCTGAAAGTCTCGGGGTGATTAGTCAAGCGGGGGCCGAGAAAAAAGGGGGTCCCAAAACGTGTTTTCCCCATGCATTTTTCCATAGGGACCTTTAGTCCAAGGTACAGCCCGAACGGCTGAACAGAATTACTTGAAATTTGGCAGAGAGGTAGTCCTCAGGTCAGGGATGTGCCTTTTGAATATTTGGAGTCAATCTGTTCAGTAATTCCTGAGAAAATTTCAGTTAAAAGTACATATATATCTATAGGCGCGCACGGTGATGTGCGCGAGCGCAATTCTGATTGGTTGTTAGATGTCAGTAAACATTCGAATCGGTCGAAATCAGGAAGCGTCGGCCGCCATTTTGTCTCTCGCAGTCTGAGGCAGTGAAAATCAAAGGTGGAGAACGTGAAAAGGGAGCAGGGTGGACAGTTCCTGACCCCCTAGCCTTTTTCACCCTTGGGGGTCACTGAAGGACCCCAAGGGTGAAAAAAACATTTATTTTTTTGACGAAAAAGCACGGGGTGCGCGCACCGTGCGCGCACGGCACGCAGAACGCATCATGGGCACTCGGTGCGCGAAGCGCACCGAGCGCCCACAGCGCGTGCACGGTGCGCGAAGAGCACCGTGCACGCACGGTGCGCGCACGGTGAAAAACCTGAAGAAAAATATATATTAATAAATACATAACTTAGCATTTAAAAAACCCGTACAAATTCACTTAAAAAACCATAGGTTTCACACACGTTATAGTTAGGAATTAGCATTTAAAATACCTTGCGAATTCACTTAAAAAACCATAGGCATAGGTTTCTCACATGTTCTAGTTAGCTGGACATTTCCCTCGTAAAAAAACCAATGAAATTCCCCCGTTATAGTTAGTGCAGGCAACTATAACTCACGCGACCGCAATCCTCTGCTGATGACGTCAGATATTACATCACTGTATTTAGACACCTATTTACCCATGTCTTCTTCCATTAATCTTTAGCTATACATATATTACAAATATTTATTTTTCAGAAAGACACATATGTAATCAGTGATGTAATATCTGACGTCATCAGCAGAGGATTGCGGTCGCGTGAGTTATAGTTGCCTGCACTAACTATAACGGGGGAATTTCATTGTTTTTTTACGAGGGAAATGTTGGCAGCCATCTTGTGCCTTGGTAGAACCAAGGCACAAGTAAACAGAAAAAGAAACGCGAAAAAAAGAGAAGGGAGCAGGGTAGAAACACCGTAACCCCCAAGGCCCGCTCAGGGGGTCCCACAAGGACCCCCAGGGCCAAAAAAAGTATTTTTTTTAAAAACCAAATCGGCGAAAAAAAAGAAAATACGAAGCGCGGGCTTCTGCTCTTCGTTTAATTAAGCCCCCGGGTGGGCCAGGTCCCAGGGGCAGTTAAAAAATGTGTGGGGGGGCCCCAATCCCCCGCACACTGCCCCGGGGACCGCCACCTCCCCGGGGCAATTTTTTAATAGTGTGGTGGGGCCTCTAAGACCCCCCCCCCCAAGCCCCGGGGACCGCCATCCCCCCGGGCTTTTTTTAAAAAAAAAAAAAACTGGGGGGGGGGGGGGGGGGCTCGAGCCCTCTCCACATGCCCCGGGGATCGTCACCTCCCCGTGGCACTAATTATTCAAATTAGGGGGTCCATTACGGACCCCCGACCCCCGGGGACCACCACCCCCAGGGCTTTGCATTAAGTGGGAGGGGGGCAGTGATGGCCCTGGGGACCACCACCCCCGTCTCCTGCAGTGTCCCGGTGTGGCCACCCCCGGGACACTCATGTTTGCAATAACAGGGTGGGAGCCTTCCGGCTCCCGCCCTGTCACTGCAACTGCTTCATTGAAGCGAGAGCAGGGAAACCTGCTCTCGCTTCAATGAATCAAAGCAGATTGCTTTTCTACATGGGGAGCTGCATGTTAGCAGCTCCCCATGTGGAAAAGCAATACCGGCTCCCGCAGGACGCGGGGAGCTGGCAGGGACCGTGGGGGCATTGGGGCTCCCCCACAGTCCCCAAAGGAGAGGACCGGCCCGGGGCAAGGAGTGGCCCGGGAGGGGGGGCCACGTGGCCCCCCTCTCGTGTATTTAAAAAAAGCAGAGGCCAGGCCCCGGGGGGATGGGGTCCCCTGGGCCATATTTGGCCTGAGGAGGGGGGCCACGTGGCCCCCCTCCCAAAGAAAAAAATAAATAAGGGCTGACCCTGGGGGATGGGGTCCCCGAGGCCAATAGAGGCCTTAGGAGGGGGGCCACGCAGCCCCCCTCCATAATAAAAAAATATATATATATATTTGGCCATGCCCCGGGGGATGTGGTCCCCGGGACCGGAATCGGCCACGGTAGGGAGGCCCATGCGGCCCCTTTCCCATAATATTTATATATTTTTGTTTTTTAAATGGGGATGGGGTCACCAGGACCCATAAAATAGTAAAGGAAGGTGGGCCACACAGCCCTCCTACTTCAAAAAATAAATAAATAAAAAAAAGACCGGCATCTCGCAGAGGCCCTGCCCCCTCTCTGTAGCACTCTGCAAACGTGCCCCCTGGCGCGTTGTAAGATGGGGAAGTAATTCCCCTTGAATACTGGGGGACACTGGGGGCCAACTAGCCCACCAGGAGCCTCCAGTATGCGCCAGGAAGCTGCGTTGCAGAGAGGTGTTAAGAGGCCACGCCCCTTTTTGCACCTCTCTGCAACGCAGCTTTGTGGCGCTTACTGGAGGTACCTGGTGGGCTAGTTGGACCCCAGGGACCTTCAGGATTCAAGGGAACTTAATCCCCCAACGTAAAACGTGCCACGGGGCGCGTTTGCAGAGTGGTGAAGGGAGGGGGCAGGGCCTGAGGTGACATGTGTGCAAACACGCCCTGTGGCGCGTTTGAAGTTGGGGAATTCATTTATCTTCAATCTTAAGGGTCCCTGGGGGCCAACTAGCCCACAAGGTACGTCCACTAAGTGCCACAGAGTTGCATTGCAGAGAGGTGTAAAATGGGGCATGGCCTTGGACCTCCTCTCTGCAACATAGCTTTGTGGTGCTTACTGGAGGTACGTGGTGAGCTAGTTGGACCCAGGCACTCAGGATTCAAGGGGACTTAATCCCCCAACATAACGTGCCACAGGGCGCCTTTGCACAGTGGTAAAGGGAGGGGGCGGGGCCAGAGGTGACGTGTGCAAACACACCCTGTGGCGTGTTTTAAGTTGAGGAATTAAGTCCCCTTCAATCCTGGTGTCCAACAGGCCACCAGGTACCTCCAGTAAGCGCCACAGGCCTGCGTTGCAAAGATGTGGTCCAGGCCATGCCCCTTTTTACACCTCTGTGCAACGCAGCTCTGTGGCGCATACTGGAGGTACTTAGTGGGCTAGTTGGACCCCAGGGACCCTCAGGATTCAAGAGGACTTAATCTCCCAACTTCAAACGGCCACAGGGCGTGTTTGCACACGTCACCTCTGGGCCCCCCCCCCTCCCTTCACCACTGTGCAAACGACCCCGTGGCGTGTTTTAAGAGGTAGTTTAATCCCCCTGCCCTATTATGTACTAGGGACTTACAGAGGAGGTCATGCTAATCACAGGGGTACCCCAACGCATAGTGTTCCCTAGTGTAGGTAGGTGTTTTCACTGTATTCTAAGTGTCTTATAGCATAGCACTGGCTCTAGGCCTGGTTAGTCAGTCAGTTACCACCAGTACCCATCTGAAAAGGTTGTGGGCACAGGATGATTTTGCAACAAGGCCTCTTTCTGCTCCTCTGTTGGTTCTTTCTGCACGTCTTGCTTCTTCCTGCATTTTTCTTCGTCTTTGTGGACTTCTGTTGTTTCTTTCTACATTCCTTTTGCTTCTTTCTGTGAGTTTTTTCTTCTTTCTTCACATGTCGTACTTCTGTAGGCATTGTTAGAAACTAGCATTAAAAAAACCTTACAAACCCACTGAAATAACCATAGGTTTCAGGCACGTTATAGTTAGAAAATAGCATTTAAAAAACCTTACAAATTCACTGAAAAAAACATAGGTTTCAGGGGCGTTATAGTTGGACATTTCACTCGTTATAGTTAGTTCAGCAATGCACTGCTGATATCGCATATTACAGCACTCATGACATGGTCTGTGACATCACTGATGACATCTCAAATGACATCACTGATGAAATCATCCATGTGATAATTTCATGCATCTTATCACACCCTAATATAACTCTTGATACACCCACTCTAAATTACAGACTGCCATTCTCAAAACCATATACACTCCAACATCAATAACTACATACCCGCTCACTGATTCTTAGGTCTACACGCACATCTACTCACTCACCCGTACAGTCACTCATACTTACGGTCACTCAGTACAGTACTATCATATGCACTCATACACCTATATAGACACTCACACACTGACACTTATCGATAGAGGTACTCACACACCTAGTCACTCATGCAACTATTTAATCACACTCCCATTTACTCACCTATACAGTTATACACACACCAGCTCACTTACTCATACAAATACTAGCCCATTCTGACGCTCTTATACAATCACTGATAAAAGCACACACTCATCCATACAGCCACTCTCACAAGCACACTCTCACTTATAGCCATTTAAATACTGTAACACACACATATGCTACCTTTCACATATGTAGTTACTCACACACATGTACCACTGAGATATACATTCACTCACTAACATACCCATACACACACTCACCCACCCATACAGTCCATCACAGATGCAGTCTTGAAACCATGCACCCAGTGAATCACTCACACATCTATGCACAGTCACACACACACCCACCCCACCCACACAAACACTCAGGGACCCATACACATACTCGGACAACAAATCAATAACTCCTATATACACTCATGTAGTTATTCACAAACCTATGCAGCCGCTTACACACCAACAGACAGACGGATACAGACATTCACACAGTTTAGTCACTAACCTATGCATTCAGTAAGATACGTTTAATCACTCACTTATAGTCACTCATGAACCTACTAAATCATCCTTTCAGACACATATACACCCACTCATTCTTCAATACGCCTTTCCCTATATATATTAAACATATTTAAACTTTACAGAAACAGTCACTGGATGATGTCATTTGAGATGTCATCAGTGATGTCACTGACCATGTCATGAGTGTTGTAATATGTGATGTCATCAGCAGTGCATGGCGAGGGCACGAGTTATAGTTAGCTAACTAACTATAATGGGGGAATTTCACGGGTTTTGTACGAGTGAAATGTCCAACTAACTATAATGCTCCTGAAACTTATGGTTTTTTCAGTGAATTTCAAAGGTTTTTTAAATGCTAATTTCTAACTATAACGTGCCTGAAACCTATGGTTTTTTGAGTGATTATATTTGTGTGTATATGTATGTATGTATGTATGTGTATATATATATATATATATATATATATATATATATATATATATATATTCACTGAAAAAACCATAGGTTTCACACATGTTATAGTTAGCTGGACATTTTACTGATAAAAAACCAATGAAATTCCCCCGTTATAGTTACTGTAGGCAACTATAACTCACGCGACCGCAATCCTCTGCTGATGCTAATACTGTATTTAGACACTTATTTGCCCATATCTTCTTCCATTAAATTTTAGCTATACATATATTACAAATATTTTTTTTTCATAAAGACACATATGTCATCAGCAGAGGATTACGGTCGCGTGAGTTATAGTTGCCTACAGTAACTATAACGGGGGAATTTCATTGGTTTTTTATCAGTAAAATGTCCAGCTAACTATAACATGTGTGAAACCTATGGTTTTTTCAGTGAATTAGCAAGGTTTTTTAAATGCTATTTCCTAACTATAACGTGTGTGAAACCTATGGTTTTTTCAGTGAATTTGTACGGTTTTTTAAATGCTAAGTTACTTTACGCCATTTGTGGCGTGCGCGCCCACTTAACGCAGTTCGTTCCGTGCACGGTTTTTATCAACTTTAATAAGCCCTGTACATTTGGTGGCCTTCGGCCACCAAAAGCACAGGGGGTGAGGTCAATGTGGATAGTGTTTTTTTTATTTCGATTTTATAATTTCATGTTGCCAAAATTACGTTTTTTTTCTCTATTAATAAAACCCTGCACATTTGGTGGCCTGCGGCCACCAAAAGCACAAGGGGGTGGGGTAAGTGTGGATAGTGTTTTTTTTTATTTTTATTTTTTTACCGTAAGCGTACGGTAAGCTTACGGTAAGCGTACGGTAAGCGTACGGTAAGCGTACCCCGTGAAATTGCCGAAAAAAAAATAAAACCGTTTTTGCTCTTGGGGGATGTTTGGGGACTCCCTCAACATGACTATGTGGGAGGGAGTTGTCAAAACAGCCCCGTAACATGTTTTTGGCCATCATGTTTGATAAACAACACTCAGTGCGAGAGACAAAATGGCGGACGCCGCTTCCTGGTTTCGGCCGATTCGAATGTTTACTAAGATCTAAGAGCCAATCAGAATCGCGCTCGCGCACGCCACCGTAAGCTTACGGTAAGCGTACCGTAAGCGGGCTCAGATATATATATTGATTTAAAGGCTATTTTCTCAGAATCTACTGAACAGATTTACACAACCTACAAAAGGCACTTCCTTGACCTAGGGACTACCTCTCTGCCAAATTTCTAGTAATTCTGTTCAGCCGTTCGGGCTGTAGCTCGTTCTAAAGGTCCTATGGAAAAATGCATGGGAAAACGCGTTTTGGGACCCCCCTTTTATCTCAGCCCCCGCTTGACGAATCCCCCCGAGACTTTCAGGGTAGGAGCGGAGCGTAGCGCCCCACCTATTTTGAGAAATTCGCGAGGATTCGTCGACCGGCGCCAAAGTTATTCAAAATAGAATGTTGAGGTTTTCCTATGGAAACGTGGTCCTAACTATAACTACCTACTGGCGACCGCCAGTAGGTAATATATATATATATATGTTGCAAATTTGCTCAAGATTACATTTTAAGAAGAGTTGAAGCGATTAGGGATGGACAAATATATATTACATATTTACAGAGCATTATCTTCTTGCCATTGCTGGGGTTCATGCGATGCTCATTCAGCCAGGGATTCAGGGTGCTGTAGCCGTACCATCGACTTCCACAATGTTGTCAAGATAAGTGTATCTAGTTAAGTATAGCCTTACTGTGAGGGTTCAGTGGTAAAACCTGTGCTATTTTATGTCGTGCCTTCTGCTGTCCTACATTTGTATGATAATATCCATTCCAATGTTCACCTCAGTGGAGATGCACTGAGAGGTTTATTAAAAAGATTGGGGAATTAAGTTGTGTGTTACACGTACGGCACACCCTACCAGGAGCAGTGAGCACTCTTGCCTAACAAAACACTCTAAAATATTTTCCACATCTCACAGGACAGTGACATCACAGCACAAGAATAGCAGAAAAGGAACAGCAAAAGACTGGACGTAACACCAAGTATTGTCATTCGTGTTGTGTATTTTTATAAGTATGTTGTCATTTACATTATTCCTGTGGTCATGCACTGTACAGTTTGGAGTCCATTACATGACCGGTCCGAAATACTAACTCTACAGTTGCATGTATGATATTTTGTGTTATTACTATTTTGTGCTTATTAGGTTCCAGAAGTTGCTGCCTTGTAACTGCAAGTGTCACTGCGATGATAGGGGCTGGTATAATGCAATAGTGCAAGTGGTTACAGTCTTGTCCTTGGTGTTTTCCTGTGTTTTAGGGTATCGGTGGTGTATCGGTATGTAATCATTGTGGATAATGTTGATTGTGGTACGCTGAACTGGCACTCATTGCTGTGTCGGTCTGTTCCTAATATGGTTATTTTTTCTGTTTGTTGTTTTGCTATTTTTATGGTTGCTGTATTTTTCTGATTCTGGGCTCAAACTGTACTCCTTGATTGACAGCACATATCGTCGCAGAAGCTGTTGAGTATGTTCTTTGCTCTTATCTCTGTTTGTGGTAGAGTGCCAGGTAAGTGATATTCATACCCTGAGTTGTGCAGTACTGAGTGGCTTGTACAGCACATTTCCATAACTAAGGAATCAACGGTGTAATTTTTGTGATTCTTTTGTGGTTCGAGTCATATGCTGGTGGTCTAGGATTGTAAATTGTGCACCATAGGGTAGCAGAGTCTTGGTAAGGGCAGCAGGGGTCTGTGCATTCTCTTTCTACTTGTACTTGTTCGTCAATTTGTTTCGAACTGTCCTTAGGTAGAATGTCTGGTCTTCTGAGCTGGGCCCACAGATGTGTGTCATACCGAGTGGTTACCAGCCACATACCACTTTGAGGGATTTATGTGCTGTCTTTGCTTATTTGGTGTTTTCTAATGTACCCAGTGTGCAGCATTAGATGTGCTGAGTGGGTGTTGACTATCCAGGATGGTAGCTGTGCGTTGCTGTTGAATGTGCTTCTCTTTTATGTACCACAGAGTGTGGTGGGATTGTGTTTGGGCATGCTGTTGTTTGATAGTCTTCATATAAATGAATCTGATCATTTTTGGGGTGAAATAGTATTGTGAATTGGATTCGAGCCTGGTAGTTTGTTGGTGTATGTGTGTGCATCATTCCTTATCTAAGTTGGTGTTGATTGGTGTGCTTGTGTGCATTGTGCATTTTTGTTGGGGTGAGAGAGACTGAACCAAACAGGCTTATGGGAGTGGGACAGGTCTTAATTTGAGCCGACACTTATTTTAGGGACCTAGCACTTATTTTCGTCATAAGATTTACCCCAGGGCAAGAAAGAGAAAAACCTAAAAATGGGAAAGAAGAAAGACAAAAGCGGAAAAACAATGGTAAAGGGAGGAGACGGAAGAAGAAGAACCTGCAAGAAAGAGCTAAAGGGGCAAGTAGCGTATGTTAATAGGTGAAAGAGGCATGAGGGTGAATCAAGACTACGCAGTCTTGGTGATTGACAATCCCGACATTCGGTAACACTGGCCTTCTGACAAATCTTTGGGCTCCATCACTTATTGAAGTGGGGTGACCGGGACGGTCGGATGGGGGTTCCCTTCTCAAAATAAAAGGAACAATGGTACAAAATATACCAAAACGGGTTTCCTTTGTTCCATGGTGAAGGGGTACAAGTAACAGTCTTCTTGTTATGTGGTTGTTAATCAGTTATTTATTTTCACATTGGTTCTACATTCATAATATTCTTAATGCCTGTTTTCTGGACTCCTTGGTATATGAGAAAATAAATGAATAAATAATATTTATTTCAAATATGCTATATTGGATTCTGAGTTATAATGCAGATATGCGCTCTGGCATCAGCCAACTGATTTGGTTTATATGAGTATAGCAGATGATAATATGTGGGACAGTCCCTCGACCTTATTATGTTTGTCACTCTACTCACTTTTCTAGTGCATGCAAGTATCACAAAAGTGTTATTTGGAACAATTGACAAATTTAACTCCACATTACTACCCAGCATTATCCCTCCCATATGCCCCCCCCCCCTTCCCCTTCCATGCATCTTTAGATTACATATTTATCCATTGGAAGCAGCACACAATTTCCCAAAAATGGGCATAGATATCTAATAAGAGTCTCCTTCCATTAAACTTCAGACAGCCTGAGTGTCCTCAATCATCGGGGGGAGGAAATATTGTTATTGTATCATGGCAGGAACCAAACCGGTCCCCATATTTAACAAAGCTTTTATCTCCTCCTGTCCATATCCTTATTTCTCCCAAAGTTTTAAAAGTCACATATTGTATCTTGGTGCTTCTGTTTTGCCTACAATATTGGCCACAATAATAAGCAGGAAATAGTTTTCTCCTTATTGCCATGTGGATGTGCACAGGTTCTGAGAAGGCCACTATCAGAATTGCCATAGGGCAACTAGGCAGGCCTGCTCCAGTAATTAAGCATATTCCCTCCAGTATCTTACACCAGTATAGAGCTAAATCTAGGCAGGCCCATAGCATGTGTATAAGCATTCCTAATTCACCACAACCTCTCCAGTGCGTTTAACCTTGTATTATCAGATCTCTAAACAAACTGGTGTGTAACGCCACCCCTATATATTACTTTATATAGCATTTCTTTCCCCTAAGCATGTTGAGCACAATTATTTTGTCTCCACAATATGCGTGCCAATTGGTCGTCTTATATAGTGAAGTCCAGTTCTTTCTCGCATCTTTTTTACGTCTCGCCTGGCGAAAGCAGCGCATGCGTTGCTCTCGCCATCTCGAGTACCTTTTGGAATCCATTCTGCCAAGGGCTTTCATGCACGCGTTTGCATGTACAAAGATGGCTGCTCTCTCCATTTGTCCATAGCAAACAGCATGCGCGTGTCCGTGGGACTTTGGACAGTCCGACGCCTTCTTTATTCCAAGCTTTCCATTGTCATGGCAACTCGTCACGCTGCCTTGTTTTTATAGCGCGGATTTCACCCGAGGGTATCGGTATCAGAGTGCTTTACATGAACACCAGTTGCGCTACACAAGGCTGTAACTTTTCTTGGCCACGCTGCCTTGTTTTAATTCTTTCTTTTCTTCCTTGCGTGCCTGTTTGTCCTTTTTTAAGACCTTTCTTAGGAGAGAAGCCTCTAAAACCCCCTTTTGTCCATCTGGCTTCGCATGCTTGCCACATAATTCTCATTCACAAATTTTACGCCGCACCAATGGCACTAGCCCCCATTGCTTTCTTCCTCCCGGATGTTCTGGACGCAGCCATTTCCGTGCAGCTCTGCAGCTTCTCGTTCTAGTACTTGCATATTTAACCCATACTAACCAGCAGACGTGCAACCTTTGTTCCTTAGAAAGATAAGCAGTGATTGCGCCGTGCTGAAGACAACGGGTTCTTATTTATTAGTAAAGCCTTCCTATTTAATATTTATGAGACGATCGAGGCTTTAAAATGAGCACGAAGTGTAAAATACAGTAGGAGGAGGCTGAGCAGGAACAACATAGCGCCCTCTACTGTGCATATGCCGCAAGTACGCTTCCAGTAATTAATCGGCTGCGCGTGCCACGCCGAACAGTTTTTTTTTTTTTTTTTTTTTTTTTTTTTTTATTGGAAAGCAGAGCAGGAACTTGAACGGGTATTCGTTAATTAGAACACTTTCCTGTCGTAGCCAGATCTAGCGCCCTGGAAGATACTGGAAGATAAGTTTTTAGTGCGAATTATTAATATTGATGTTGTCCGATGCAACATAATAAAACAAACACTAGCAGCTCGAAAAAAAGACAACAAGCGCAAGCTCTCGGTCCTCAGAACACCAAGGAAATGGGTGTTCTGTAGCAGCATCATAGAAATTACATTTTGTTCTGTTGCGATGAAGCATTGTTTACGATTTGGTGATATTTATAAATGACAAAAGTAAATAACAAGCATTTACAATGCAATGGTCTCGGCATTGTTAAAGTTGGAGCTATTGGCATTGCTCATGACATTATTTTTGTTTATGTTTTTGTTTTTAAAACATTGAAAGAAACTGCATTGTTATTTACAATGTCAATAGCTTAATCCTCTCTCAAATGTGAGATCTATTGCATTTGCACCCACACACAGAGCCACACAAAAAAAATTACATGAGAAAGAAAGACAAGATGGCTTACCTAAGACCCGCAAACGGCATCATACATTCCGGGCAAAGCACTCCATGCATGACGCTGCATGGAGACGACACGGGCCGGGGTAGACCTGTAAAACAAACAGAAAAATGCATTAGATGAGAAACATAGACAAGATGTCTTACCTGAGACACGCAACCAACATCATACATTGCGGCCAAAACACTCCATGCACGACGTTGCACGGAGACGACACGGGCCAGGGTAGACCTGAAAAATAAACACAAAAAAACATAAGATGAGAAAGAATGACAAGATGCCTTACCTGACCGGGGTAGACCTCAAAAACAAACACCCAAAAAAATAAATTAGCAAACAAGAAATGTAAATAAACAAAGATCGCTTACCTTAGAGGTTCGGAAATCGCTCTGTACATCCCAGCAAGAGACACGAATAAACACGAACGTCCCTGTAAAAAAAAAAATAAAATACAAACACGCCCACCAGTGTAAAAGGGACGGGGCTTAAAAAAGAGAGAGAAGCGAAAAAGACGAGGCTTGTTTCGACAGACAAAGCTCTTCTCCAATGGCTGACCAGCATTTAAGAGGCCAGCCAATGGAGAAGAGGGGCGAGTTCAAGCCCCACTACTGAAAAACGTTAAATCTCGCAAGCGAGACTGCACAAGCGCAGCCTTCGCTAGCCGAGACCTAAAAAGAGCTGGCAGCGGTGGGATTCAAACCCACGCCATCGAAATGACTGGAGCCTAAATCCAGCGCCTTAGACCACATGGTCGTCACGCTGTCTTGTTTTTATAGCGCAGATTTCACCCGAGGGTATCTGTATCCGAGCGCTTTACATGAACACCAGTTGCGCTGCACAAGGCTGTAACATTTGTTGGCCACGCTGCCTTGTTTTAATTCTTTCTTTTCTTCTTCGCGTGCTTGTTTGTCCAGGCGTCGTCCCTTATTTGATGGTCACCTATTGTGCCTTTTTTACGCGTCACAATCCACTTTTAAAGCAGTCAGTGTACCCAGCCACTTTGCTAAAATATTTATCACAAACGCATTTTGTTGGCAGTGATCACATATTTTTTGCTTATGTGAACGGTGTGATTAGAATTATTCGGAAATACAAAGAAAGATCAACTTTCTTCTGCGCAAAACATCCATTGCAAAAACTGAAGCTCTCTCTGCCAACGACCTGTGCTTTTTTTCGCAAGAATAATTGAAACCATTATCTGGAGAGCACAATCTTTTTGAAAGCCTGCCAGCTAATTTCCAAGTAATTTTTTCGGCAGTGGCACACAAACAACTCTTCGATCTGAAGTTCAACAATTGCACTTTTAAGAGCTGGCCTTTAATTTAATTTGCAGTTATAAGATTTATATTTGTGATTGGCTCAACGTTTAATTGTTTTAATTAGTACAATCTTATTATATAAAAATCTAAGTGCGTACCCATTGAAATTTTACCAAAGCAACACTTTTGTTGTTTCCCTTACTTTTAACTCAGATTCACGCTGTAACCCCTCATTAAAAGCACTGGCCTTTGAAAGGGTGTGATTGCCTGCTTTATAAATTCGTTTTTAATATGGCTGTTAACGTTTCCTTGGTCCGTGATACAAAATGGCTGATACTGGAGGTCTTTTGAGAATTTCAGAGAGGTACTTGTTCTCGATCCGATGCAGAATGCAAGTTTGCCCATCCGTCACGGAGTTGTCATGTGGGCAATGGTCGAGTTATTGCCTGCTTTGATTCTCTGAAGGTAAGAGCAGTATAATTTATGTCTTCTATTTGCGTGTTCTCTTCTGCCTTGTGGCACAAATCAATCTTATGAACATCGAACAATGAATGATACATGCAATTATTAATGGTAGGTTCTTCTGCAAGTAGATTGTTTTGTGGAACTAAATGTACAGACTTTAGATTCGGCATCAATGAACTTCCAAATATTGGTGGTTTCCTAAGCTTGTCCCAGTTTACGTACTAATGGCATAAGCAACTTCGTGCATTATGTACCATGGTTTAGTGTTTAGACAGATCTTGCTTGACTGATTACACAGTGTGACAATAGCATATATTGATCCAGAAATAGTGAGTGTATTTGTAGAAGTGTTGCACAGTTCTTCACTCTACTCTAGGCATATCAACACAAAGTTCAGTCAAAATTAGGGCATTGGTTTGATGAATATCTCATGCTACTTGAGTTTATTTGCATATTTTTACAATAGGAGAAGTACAAATGTGCTCTTTTCTTACGCGGGAGCACGATTCAGGAGAGCGCAGAGAAGTGATTTCAGATGAATTATTCTCTGCATGTCTCTGCCTGGGGCGTCTCTCCTATGCAGAATCCCCAGCTGTTTATGGGTGCATTGCATGTGTGCGTGTGCAGGTATGTATGCTTGTGTCTGAAGCAGGGCTGCGTACATGCTTTAGATCTTTACATGTACACGGGTTGCATGTCTTTACGTGCGTATGTTTGCACGTGTGTTTTATGTGCATGTCTATTTCTGCTTACTTTATTGTGTAATCAATTAAAAATGTAATAGGTCTCGCCTTTCATTAAGTTAAAGCCATTTGCTATACAATACCATTAGCAAAGCAAATGGCTTTAACTTAATCAAAGGCGAGACCTATTGCATTTTCATTGCTTGTTGGAGAAGGTAAACAATCTCAGCTCCTTGGTTGTACTAAGATTTTGAACATAAATTATATTGCTCCTGTGTTTTCATCAGTTTCTCAAAGGGTTTCAATGAACATGTGCTCCCTTTAACCCTAGGTTTCCTAAATTGCTCACTTGTAAGTAACAGAATCTTTCATCCTCCCAGATGCCAAATTCCTCTAAGTCAGCTAAAACATGCGCTCTCACTAAGGCCTAAAGGCTTGGCTATGTAATCTTGGGGATAAATCGGTATTTCTCAAAAGTGGGGGTGAAGGATAGGAGGGAGGACCCCTCATGACACTTATTTCATCCCACACTGTAAGCTATCTTTCGCCACAGTAGAGAAGTAAAGACTTGTTTGTCTCTGGTGTCCAGGTAACCATGCGAGGTCCTACACTGACCTGACCAAAAGCGTGTGATCCCTGTAGCACCACCCTTTTATAGGTTTCAGCCTAGCTAAAGACATCTTGGGGACATTGAGAAAGTTGACCTAGAATGCATTCTGCCCATTGCTTACCATTGGCTTGTAGTTTGCAACTCCCATTTTCTGTCTTTGTATTTTCTGTCTTTGTATTTGCTGGCTTTATTTGCTTTAGGCTGTCCAGCTCAAGTTCATCCCTCCTGTTGCCCAAACCTTGTTCACTTTATTCTTCCACAAACTCGCTTTCCGTAAACCGGCCTTTAAATCTTGTTCTTATCTTGTCACATTTGCTGTGCATTCAAAGACTCCAGTCAAATGTCAGGCTGTGTCTTTTAGGGAGCTTGGTGTTTATTTTTTAATTTTCTGACTACAAAGTGAGAGGATTTATGTGACAGTCATGCTGGCTGCTGGGTGCTGCTTGAGGTAGGCACACAACAAAATGTAAATGTCTGTAAATTAACTGTGCTGACGATCGATCAATACATTGGGTGCTGACATTTCCGCACTTTATCGTTTGTGTGCTGTGTACTTTTATCAGTAAAACTGTATGTGAGAGCAAATGTAATGGTAATTTCAATTGAAGATGTGTTGTGTGTAATGGCAGTGCATACTCCACGTTACCTCGCTCTAGACTGCACTCTTAACTGCACCCCTCTACTCTACCCCTCCCCTTTTCCATCCCACTTTACTCTGTGCCAATGCACTCTACCCCACATGTTTTCAAATACGGAAGTGCAGCTTTTGACGCTGCCACCTAGTCTACTGAGAAATACAGAAGGAGATATTAGGTCATATATTATTCAATACTGGGGACTACATTATCCCAGTGATACAAAAAAGATATTGTGAGGTGGAATCTATTAGAGAGAAAAAAGAAAATGCACATTACTCAGAGGACAGTTGATGAGCCCTGAAGAAGTCCTTAAATAGGACGAAACGCGTTGGCTACTGTGAAGAAAGGAGAACTAAATTCAAAGAATAAAGGAATGTGTGAATTACGATATTTGGTGGAATTGTTTCTTTAACCTTTAATGTGTGCGGATCATATCTTTTGTGCAACAGTGGGCGCGTCAGCAGTGCTCCCACTGTGTGCATCCGCTATGCGTCCATCCTGCCGACACCGTTAAGTAGGTCCTATGAAAGGGGAGAAGCGCTCGGAACAGGGGGCGTTGTGCAGATGGATGATGGGGAAAGTACGACCTTTTGCATGGCTTTTTCTTTTACAGACTGTTTTCGTGGGAAACTGGTGATGTCACTTCCTGTGCACATGGATGATGGGAAATGCAGTGATACCACTTCCTGTGCAGATGGATGATGTGAAGTGTATTAAAAATTTTGTGAACATACACACTCCTGTACACAACCATTAGTTCCCTTAGTGTTGCATGTTTCGTTTGTTCAAAGTGTGGTATCAAGGACAATTATGAAAATGCAATATTTGAATTCCAATATGGCCCTTTTGTATATAGTTTAGGTGACATTTTTCAAAGAACCCAGTGCCAATTACTATGCTCGTATGGCTCGAGTTACTGTCAGTTAACCTAGTTTTCATTTCCGCTAGTTTGGTTCCATGAGTCACGAGCCTCCATAGCATGACCATTTCAGGACAGTTCTATATAATACAGAGACGGTAAGTGTGGTATTAATCTCACTCTATCCAAATTATGGCCATAGTTGAAAACTCAGAATTGGGTAATCGCCTACAGTTAAGACCACGCACACCAGCAATAAAGTAAAGAGAAACCTTCTGCTCGACAGTGGCTAAATGTTCATAGATAGATGTGCGTTATAAGATCTCGTACTCAAGCGTTAGTTTCAGCCATTAATCGTAGACATCACAAAACAACTCTTGCTGCACACAGCTGGACACCTGTCACTACTCCCCCTAGCCATGTTTCATAATTCACAAGATTTACAGTGCATATTCACATCTTACCATAAAATGGATTTTCCCACACTGTATATTCAAATAAGCGGACAATTTACACAATTAAATAGTCAGATTCCACAAAAGAATCACAGTGGTAAAATTGTGTTCTCTTGAAAAGGCTGTAAAATGCAAGGGCCACTTGGCGTCAGCGCACCTCAATTTCAAGCATTAAACACCACCTCTAAACTGGTTTGTTTACCTCAATGACCCTGAACATGAGGCTCATCCATGACGCGTCTTTGCGCATTGCAGTATTTTTGACTGGTAATTGAATATGATGATTTAATTGTGTGAGTTGTCTGTTTATCTTGACGCACAATGAAACTAATCAAATAAATGTTATTTAAATATATGAACGAGTCGGTCCATTGAAAGATGGCTACTGTCTGGATGTTTTGAGCCTGCTTTAGCTGCGCGTGCAGGCATATTGTCCTTTTGCGAAGGGTATGATTCGCGGATGAAACTGGTGCATGCGTCTAAGGGCACATAGAACACAATTCTACCTGTTGCCATTTTGCAACTCCCTAGGATTTTGTCTGCATCATGCCCATGTATGGATTTGTTACTTGTTCCTGATTAACAGTGTTTTAACCACACAACGCTTGCATTGCAACTTTTATTACACCTAAAATGCCTTCCACCATTCACTGCTGTGCATTGCCTGAGTTATAACACACACTCCCTTCTAAATGTTCGACTGAAACATAGCATTGCACATGGACTTTCACGTTCACAATATGATTGGGTTATAGGCTTACGTGATTTGTTAGATAAGGAGCTTTAAGAACATCTCTACACTGTCTCAAGTGATCCATAGTTTGTTGCGGACCATACCATTTTGTCTATTTGTTACAAACAACTTTATTTAGTATTTTGAACATATTTCTAGAACAAAGCAGTCATCTGATTTTCATGCGTAAGTACCATCTTCCCGGAGGTTTCCTGGAAACCACATGTAGGAGAGGTTGTACACTCTAAGGCTTCCATCTAACTTCCTCCTATCTAAACCCCTCCTGGACCAGCTTTCTCTCATTCACTAGCGCCAAGATGCTCCCTTCGGAGCGAACGTCGCGCTCTATAAATACCCCACAAATATCAAATATCAAATAAAACAAGCATTGGCAAAGCCAATATGTCTCACTTTTGCGAGAGTTAGAGCTCTTGGCATTGTAAATGACAATGTCATTTACCCAGGTGTTAAGGAGTGGATGTATGGGGTGGGGAGTGGAATTATTGTATTGTAATTGCATTTATATAGCGCTTGCTACCCCTGATGAGGTGTTGAAGTGCTTTTTAGGCGAGTAGCACGCTACTTCGGAACCAAAAAGGATTAGTTGTGAATTAGTCTGGGGAAATATCAAATTAATGTGAGCAGTGGATATGTTAAGTCTGTCCTTTGGATTGAAAAGGATAGTGGAGGAATAGAAGAGGGAAGAGTCTAGAATGTTTTATTTTTTTTTATTTTGGGAGTTTATGGTAGTAGGAGGGGGTTTGAAATGAACGAAAGGGAGGTGGAGGGGAAGAGTCAGAGGGAAGGGCTTAGAAAGGCTTGTTTGGGAGACCTGAATAGTAAGAGGCATGAGGGGTAGAGGAGGGAAAAGTCTAGAAAGGGTTGTTTTGGGGATCATAGTAGTGGTATGGGGTTTTCAGATGAGTGTGGTAGAGGATGTATTGAGAGGGGTATAGGGTGATAAATAGGGCAGTGCATTGGAGTGAGTAGTAAAATGATGTTTGAGATGAGTCAGAGTGAAGGTAGAGGATATATTTTGAGAGACATTGGGTGAGATATAGGGTAGTGCACTGGATATGCTGAATTAGAAGCAAAGTAATAAATATAAAGATACATAGGTACATGGAAGGTGTATATATACGCATAAGGAAGGTAATATATGTAGATTAAAGTTGCATTTAATAAACTCAGAATTTCAAGTATTACTGTACTTTAATGTATTTATTTTTTGTAATTCAATAGTGAAGCAATTGTACATAGTTATGATAAAGATTTACTTATTTATGCAGTCACTTATATGCATGTTAAACATAGAATAATGTAACTAAGTAATATGTAATTTTTTTTAAGCAGATCTAACAAATATATATCTTTAAAAAAATAATCATTATACACGTTTATACAAAGCAATACACATATGTAGGCACACATCAATAGTCCAAATAAATGCTTATATACAGAGGCATATGCTGTATATTTGTGTTTGAGTATGGTGGTTATGTGGGGAAGAGCCAATTCTTGAGAAGTCTTCTGAAAATAGGGTGAGTATCTGTGGATCTTATGTTTGGGGGTAAAGAGTCCAATAGTTTGGCTGCTTGAACAGAGAAGAATGTGCCACCCATGTTTTTTTTTTCTTGGACGGTTTAATTTTTAGGCGAGGTGCCACTCTAGAGCAGAGGTTCCTTTGTTGAATGTATTTTGTGATTTTATTTTTGATGAAGAGCGGTCCTACTCCATGTTTATTGCTTTGTGGGGGATACAAAGCAGCTTGAATTTGGATCTTCTAGCAACTGCTAACCAATGGGGGGCTTTATGTTAGAGTAGTCTAGCAGCAGAGTTCTGAATCCGTTGTAGTCTTTTCATAGTTGTTAAAGGTGATCCGTGGTAGAGGCTACTGGTGTAATCTAGTTTGGACAGAACAAGAGAGATGGTAGCCTGGACCTTTTGTGGAAATCCCAGGTGGGGGAAGATGTCGCAGAGGTTTTATATTAACAATATAAATGAGTAATTATATAGTAATTCTGTGAGTTGGATTGGAATTGTTGGTTGTGGAATTGTGTGGCGTGGAATAGTGTGGTGTGTAGTGGATTTGTCTTGTGGAATTATGTGGCATGGTGTGCAGTGGAATTATGTGGACACTCATAAGAGGGACTGCACTGAGAGGTTGACTGCACATATGTACGGATCTGCTATAATTAATTCAGCTGGTTTTAAAGTATTGGCAAAGCCAATATGTCTTGGCAGTGGCGAGCTATTGACCATCTCAATGTGCCTGCCTTTCAGCCCTGTTGTTTACCAGCACATCTGCTGTTCTGCATGGCTCAAAGTTACTAAATATTGCGCTCTGATGCGGCCATCGCAGGCCAGTCATGATGCTATTTTTTGTGAGATGTGGTTTCATCTCAAATGTAATGACTTGGATGAAGAGATAATAGGTAGTTGGACAGAAAATGAAGTGTAATAAAGTGGCTTTCGCATAATGTCCTGGTGTTCATGCCAAATGTGTTGAATATATTTATTTTTAAGGAACGAAACAATTCCTCTTTATGAGCATGAAAACATGAACATTGCATTAAGCAATAGCCTGCGATATAATCTATGGTGACTTCAAAACAGAAAAAACAAGCACTGAACAATATTGTATAGTTGCTACTATGATGTATTGTTCTTCAGTTTTAAAACATTCGTTATAAAGTCTTGCGTTAGGAAGACTCACAGCTATTTTACACTGAAAATATTACTGCTATCCCCATGTAGGATTCACTGCACAGCTGTCTCCAGACACTGTTTCACTGGATCTAAAATGAAACATTAATGGTATCACATTCACTCTCGTGCAAGGCTGAGGTGCAATGGGCCTGTCACGCAGTGGATTGAGATAAACGGCAGACAGCAGTCACCTCACCCAAACGCACATAGGTCGGAGTGAATGCTAGAGTGCCCTTTATGCTCTGAAGTAATACTTTTTTTTTTTTAGTCCTGGTGCAACAACTGGTCAAACTCTACAAAACTGGCATGACTGTTACACACTTTTGGACTTTACCTCAGACACTACGTATTTGTTTCCAAGCGCAAAGGAGTTAACCTAACGGCTAGGGCGGTCGACCTCCACTCTGGAGTACTGGGTTCGAGTCTCGGCAATGACGCTGAACGTCCTGTGATTCTGGGCAAATCACTTAATCTCCCCGTGCCTAACAAAAATGAGTGCGCTTTGGTACCCGATTCGGGTCAATTTCGCGCTATATAAAACTGTAATAAAAAACACATTTCAGGTGCTGGCAGCCAATATTTTGGTAGAATAAAGTGTCTTTCCAAGGAGGATATTGAATATCTTCTATAATTTACTGAGGGTTTAGGAGACATGAAAGCCATTTTCCTCATAGAGAAAATGAAAAGGCACCTTTGTGTCAGATAATGCATGTAGAATTCTTCACATTGTTGAACATCTGCATAGATGTAATGCATTTGCCTTCTCCAGAAAATCTGTATCTGTAAATCCCGAACAATGGTGATGTACAGGAGATAAGAGGCTGGACTGAAAAGTCCGGGTTTGGGCTGATGTCAGGGGGTGGTCTCAGGCCAAGGGTTTGGCTGAGGCCTTGTGAGTTGCTTTATTGGGTGAGTGAGTCGTGGCCATTATACAATTTGACAGATCAAGAACACAAAGCCTGATTCTGACATGGAGGCCCTTTTTGCAAACCTAGCATGCAGTGCGTTTCACGTCTGGGTGTGAATAGGACATTGGAACGTAGTTCAGACCAATTTTAAAGCAAACCAGTAAAACACGGATTTATTTTGAATAAGGCTTGACACAAGAAATATTAAAAAATGATACGTCCTCTGCTGGACAGCTACAAGTAGCCCTAGACCGGGCTTTCAGTGGGCTGGGTCCTGCCGGTGTGCACCGGCAGTTCTAACAACCATTGGCATAGCCAATTGGTCTCCCCTTTGTTACCTTAAGTGTTTAGCCAGAGCTATTGGCTTTGGCAATGTTTTTAAGCTATGATACTGAGGTGGTGGTGCTGTATTGGTGCTTAGGTGTAGTGGAGTGTGCAGTGATGCTGAGTTGTTTTGCCGAAGTGATGCTGCACTGATGTTGAAGTGATGCTGCGTTGGTGCTGAATTGCTTTTGAGGTAGGGTTGTGCTGGTGCTGAATTATGGCTGCGCTGGTGGTGAGGTGGGGCTGTGTTGGTGCTGAGGTGAAGCTCTTTTGCTGCTCAGGTGATGCTGCACTGGTGCTGAGGTGGACTGCGCTGATGCTGATTTGGTGGTGCAGTTGGTGCACCGGTGGTGGTGAAGAGATGAGGAGGTGGTGCAGTGCTGATGCGGAGATGGTGCTGCTTAAGTGGTGTGTGCTGATGATGAGGTGGTATATTGAAGAGGTGCTGAGCGATGATGAAGTGGTGGTGCTGTCTTGGTGCTTGTGTAGTAGAGTGATGCTGAGTTGTGGTGAGGTACTGCTGATGTGGTGCTGCGCTGATGCTGAAGTGGTGCTACTTTGGTGCTGAAGTGTGCTGAGGTGGTGCTGTGCTGGCGTAGAAGAAGGTGAGGGATTGTGTGCTTTTAACTAGTGGGAGAGAGGGCCAGGGGAAGAAGCTTGTACTCCTTTGCAGATTGCTATATATTAAAGCTTTGGAAAATGTTAGGTGGGCTGGGGAGAGGTTACCTTGCCTTAGACCTGCACATTATCAAATACACTTATGGTGTGCGCTTGTAACAATCTGTAGGCAAAGGTGAGGGAAGGAAGCTTGCAGTACAATACGATTGTTGGGGATCCAGAGTTGAAATACGTTAGCTGGGTTGGGGAGAGGTCACCCTTCAGTAGTAGTCTATAGTGGAATTAACAAAACCTGTGGGTATTTACTGTGTGGATGTAAATATTTCACAAATAAAGTGGTGTTCCGGTACTAAGTATGAACACCGAAAAGCTTGCAACCTTGCACGCTTCAAACTGTAAAGTCTTAGATTGTAAAGTTTGAAAGTGCACAATGCGTTAGGGCGCTGTTTAGCCTGCTTGAATGTAACACCGAAGCAAATAAGTTAAACTTTGTGTGCTGTGGAGAGGTCACTATAATTAAAAAATCCTTGTTTGAAAACGTTAGGGATGCTCTGTAACATGAAAGCAATGCCTACATTTACAACCATGAATACAAAACCGCTCCAAACTGTGCAGCTTAGTGCACAAAGCAGTTGAGTAAAGTATAATTAAACTACTTTAGGTGGCCAAAAAAGCCAGAACTCTCTGAAGTGGACAGGTTTATTATTTAGAAAAAGGGAGTAATTTAGGGTGTATTTACAAATAATTACTTAAAAAAACAAGCATTTGCAATGCAATTGGTCTAGCATTGGAGAAAGTTAGAGCTATTGGCGCTGTAAATGAGAACATTTTTACTTCGTTTTTGTGGTTTGGAATTATTTAACACTGCTGGGCAAGCTACTTAAATCGTTTTGAAGCTTATGACCTACATGGAATGCTGACAAGCATTTACTTCTGCGCTTGGAGCGATGGCAGCGGGGGCTGGCAAGTAGAATTGTAGGAGGGGTGAAGAACTGGGCTGGATGGCATTGGGCGAGTAAGTAACTCCCAAGTTCCCTTGAGGTATGTTGTGTAAAGAAACAAAAGTCCCCAGGAAACCAGCAAGGTATCCAAATATGTATTTTTGTAATGAGTTTTGATCTGAAAGTGTTTGTCCTCTGAGGAAAAACTAAAGGGGGAGGGGGTATGCTCCCAGCTCCTGCTGCTTGAATGTTAATTACTTGATGCAGCTGCTGGGAAAGGATATGTGAGATCGGAGGAGGACGAACAATGTATGGACTCTGCACCGCAATAACGTGTGCGAGAACAGAGGTTGGAGAGGAGTGAGCGTACTGATGCAAAATATGCAGAGACAAATGTGGCAGGCATTGGAGCTTGCACCAAACTTTTTATATGCACGGAAACGTGCTATACTTAACGTGAACAACAAGAGGAGCGCCCCCTAAACAGGGCTGCTCTATTCCTCTCATCGTTATCACCGTTCACTACACAAAAATCTGGGTAAACTGCGTGAGCTGTGCAGGTTGTAACTGTACGTCTCAGAATTACAAAGAAGAAATAAAAACAAAACGTGATGCGATAGGCAGCTGTTTACTGGTATTTCTCTCCCTGTGAATGCCGTTAAAGCAGAGCAATGCATCAAAAGAAACACGCATTTGACAGCACGGAAACTAGCAGCTGCTGCCCCTCCAGACACGTGCAAGAAGTAGAAGGGGTTAACGGCTTACCAAGCGGCTGCTGTGCGTTCTCGTCTGATCTGCCTGTCCCGCGGCCACCTCTGTGTTGCGATAGAGCTCAGCCAGAGCTCCGGTAGAGACTGAGCATGCCTAGTGCAGGCAGCCGCCTGCACAAGTAACTGCGAGGGGTGAGCTGCATGCCTAGAAAGTTGGAGCTGCCTGGAAGCAGCGACGTACCAGTACTTCACATTGAAGGGCGAGCCACGCACAACAAAAGAAAGGCGTGCGGCCGCCATTATTCAAGATGAATCGCTGCTCTGCTGTGAAAGATAAAGCTCATTAGAAAAAAAAACAGATGGCCCCTGCATGCGCCACTGCTCGAACAAGCACGAAAGTGAAAGCTCATTAGAAAACGGATGGCCCCTGAGCGCGCTGCTGCTCGCTCCCGTAAGGTGGATGCCTCCACATGCACGAGTGTGTGGAAAAGAGCAGACCAATTTCTAAAGGTCATCTCCTAGAGCAGCGCATGCACGCTGCCTTGGCGAGACCTAAAAAGCAGGTGCTGAGACAGATTGCTAGCGGTCTCTTCATTTTTACCCTGACCCTCAGGGTGAAAAATAAATCTTAACTCTGCAGCAGTACCACTCTTCACTACCTTTGATGTAACTTCAAACTCGGTATAGTTTGTGTACAGTCTCATCATTTCAGAACTGAAGCATTCTCAATATTATATAAAACTAACCCATAGGTGTTGCTTCTTTTATCTTATGCAACTAAAAACCATTGACAAAGCCAACAGTCCTGGCTTGTTGTAGGTGTACTGTTACTTGTCATATTATATATCTGAATGCAATGACAGAAGCAGCAAAATACCAGTCAACGACACACTATGCTAAACACAGATTTTTAGCTTGTGTATATTCAAGCCACGCCCTTAATTTGAAGGACCACGCCCCTTTTACAGAGCCCCCACACACCGTTTTTTCACCCCACTTAAACCCCTGGCCCTAGGCCTATTTGCTGCCCTCCATAGTATAAACAGTGTGCTGTAGTCTCACGTGAGCAATTCAATGACCAACCGCAGAATCGCACTGAAGAAGAGAGAGACTGATAGATAGAAAGGCAGATATCTGCTGAAAGAGGGCAAACGATAGAAAATCAAACCAATAATTGTGAAGAGAGAATAAGGCAAACTTGTTTCGATACAATATTTTAAAAGTGAACTTTCCTGTTTTGGAAACCATAATGTGATAAAACCAGTAGCGGCTCGTAGTGGGAGTGTTGCGGGGCGGGGGAGGGGCAGGATTGGGGGTAGTAAACCACAGAATACGGCCGAACGGAGGTAAGTACATTAATAAATAAAACAAATTACATTGCACACGCTGCAACGCCAAATGGCGATGCAGCGTGCGAAATGTAATTCGCTGTCATTGCAAAATATGTCGGGGACTTAAGCTGAGTGGTGGCAGGGGACAGATAGGAGAGGTGAGCTGAGATGACATCACACTCTCATACATGTGAATGCAATATACCGTATGGCGCTCAAGATCTGTTGTAAGGCAGAAAATGAACATTATGGGCCAGTTGTACGACCCGTTTTTGCACGTGCAAACAGGTTTGCGCCCCGTTTGCGCATTCAAAAACCTACAGGGCCATGTACAAACCCTATTTAGGGAGTCTCAATTTATTTGCGACTCGCTAAAAATGATTTTCAACTCGCATTTAGGAAAGGGCGTTTCCTTCCTAATAGCAACCCCCAAATGCCAAGTATGACTGTTTTATGACCTCAATTGCGATCGCAAAACAGTCGCAGTTTATCACCCTTCCCGTTTGCGAGTGGTTTACCACCCTTCTGTGAAGGGGTCCGTCCCCGTCCCCTTTGTGACTGGTTCTAAAAATATTTTTTAAGGGCAGGCAGTGGTCCCAGGGACCACTGCCTGAGCTTAAAAAAATTAAACGAAAACATTTCATTTTTCTTTTTTTAAATGCATCCCGTTTACCTTTAAGGAAAATGGGCTGCATAAAAAAAACTGCTTTATTTATAAGCAGTCCCAGGCTTGGAGGTCTGTTGAGCCCAGCAGGCCACTATACCTGGGAGGGCTAGCTATTCCCAATGGGGTCGCAAATTGCGAGTGCCTCGTGAATATGCATGAGGCATGCAATTTGCGACCCCATTGAGAATCGCTAACAGTGTCTGACACTGTTGTACATGTCAATTTTGCGAGTCGCAAATTGCGACACGCAATTGAGTGCACTTTGCGACTTGCAAAATGACATCGTCTTACATCTGGCCCTATGTTTAGAATTCATATTTGCGGTTCTGTACAAACATGCTTGATAACGATGCTGAATTGTACTAGGCAAAATTAAGACTTCAGCCGGGTAGACGCAGCATGTTCTCAGCAAGCTGTTGGAAGAGACAGACATGGCTCTGGGCCACACTGCAGTTCTAGGTGCAGGGAGTGCGTGAGCAGGGTGCTGGAGAAAGACTGGAACAGATGACCGACAGAAAGAACAAAATTATGAGTCCTCACACAGGGTGAAAGTGAGCGGAGCGCTGAAGCCAGGATTTAAAGGCACTGGCCCCAGCCAATCGGAGGGACAGGCCAGGAGGACACCTCATGAAAATAGAGACGTGATCAGTGGGCGTGTACCTATTGCGAGGGGGATCTCTGATTTGAAGCACCTGTGACCATTATTAATAGGACGACCTAGTCATGACGTTAACGATGTCATCGCACAGGACTTGCGGCCCCCATCCTAAATTGGGGCAATATTCATAAAAAATCGTAATGTTAGTGATTTTCTCGGCAGCGCTTTGCTGGAAATCAATGTAAATAGTTGTGTTTATGATTCTCTTTGCACAGCCCGGGGCGGAAACAGGTGCCCTCGGAAAACCGCTTCTAACATTTGACCTTCGTCGTTGAATGTACAGCAAATGTAATGAGGGAAACGTGATTTACAGCCCTGTTTACAGAAATGGACCTGCAGCAACTGAAGACATTGAGCGCTCTGGTCAAATGCTCTTAGAGAAAGGGAAAAGTAGTCCCTAAACAGATGCTACAATGGGACAAGTGGAAGGGTACAAGTACTAGGATGCTGCTCTGTGGGAGTAAACAACTGACGAAAAGGAGGGACAAATAGGAAGGACTGACGACTAGCAAGCAAGGACTTTTTTTTTAAGGACACTGAAACAGACAAATGAAAGCAGTGGGCGAGCTTTAAGCCCACAAAGCAGTATATACTAAAGTATATACAAGAGGTCTCGAAAGCTCAACCTAAAAAGGCATGCCATTTGTTTGCCTCAAGAGACTCGAAAAAATCTGCCAATGAGACAGGTGCTCAGTGTACCACAAAGCTTCCTTAATCTCGGAGATGCCAGTTTCACGTAGATGAGTAGACTTATTTTATCCAAGGATAGAGAACTAATTTTTCTACCAGAACAAATTTAAAAGCGATAATTTGGAAGTAGGTTGCAAAGATGAGTTGATATGACTACCTGTAGTCTTATTCAGCTTTATTGCTAGACGTTTTAATCATAACTCAATATTTCAGAATAATGCTCTAAACTACTAGCACGTAAACAAACCCCTGGACATCAGCTTGTATGGTCAGACACTCGAGGCATTCGGCTACATATGCCAGTTATATGCTGTGCCCATTATTAAGGGCAGATTATTAATGGTCTCTATCCTAGGCCTCTCTTTAGCATGACAGATCGCTGCAAACACACAAGAAGGAAGGTGTCTCACAGCTTCACCAGTGAAGACTGTTAGTTTGAAGAAGTTTCAATGGCAAATATGTACATTGATCCGTTTGTTGTGGGGGCAATCCTTTTATTTAGCAGTGTCTTTGTTAATAGTGCACTTGGTAAAACCTTTTGCCATGAAATGTAGTTGTTTCTCCCTCCTAACTAAGTAGAGAAGTAGTTATTAATTCGCGGTGAGGTTTACTTTCTAGGTCACAGTGGCTTCACATCAACCATACACAAATCACCTAATAAAATGGATATTTGTCTTCTTGATCTTGAACCTGCTGTAAGGCTTTGCATGTTGTTTCTGGGGGGTGACCGCCTCTTTTGCAATACTTTTTGTTACCCACTTCCATTCCGGATCCCAAAGAAAGCAAGGCTGGTTGTGGCTGGAGGGGGGGGTAGGGAGGTGTGGAGTCCTCTTCGTCTCACTTGAGATCTTTGGGACACTCTGGAAAGAGGCACAAGAAGAAGTCGTCCAAACGGACTTCGTCTTCACCTCAGCTGTCTTCTGTTGACAAGAGTGAAGGAGCACCGACGCTCTAGGCACGGTTCTGTGGAGCCGAAGCCAGGGTCAACTTGGGGTCTCTCTCCCTTTCCGGGAGCCGGAGCGACCCTCTCTCAAATTAAAGATTTTTACGGGGACATGGCACTGCGTATTCGAGCGGGCCAACCCCTCTGGTGAGCCCTTGGCCCCGCCGAGTTGGAATGGGCCCCATCGGGTTCAACGCTGTCCGCTCTGGACACGGCGCTGGTGGGGCCTCAGGGATCCGATCCGGGTTGATGCCAGTCGTGCCATTGCGACCTCCTCTGGTGTCAGACCCCAAGTCTGTGCCACCGGCGGCACCCCATCCTTATCCCCAACAACACTGAATCAGAATGACGTTGCTCAATGCCAATTCTGGTGCAGATTTAACTCTTGGGGGGGGGGGGGGGGTTCTATGTTGTCGCCTGAGCACTTTGAGGATGTGTTCGGATTGGGAGAGGAATGGGACGGGTCTTTGGACCCTTTTGAACACTAGGATGACACTTCAGAGCAGTTGGACTGGTATGAGGAACCTGGGTAAGCCAGTGGACTAGAAACTTCTGCAGATATTGGCACGCTGTCTCCACCAAATGTGGCTACGGAGGAGGGGGCATCCTATGCCATGGTGGTTAAAAGGGTAGCGGAAGTCCTCGGGCTAAAGCTAGGTTCTGTGCAAGTCAGGACTAATCTCCTGACTGAAGTGCTTCATCCTGGGGCTTCCACCTCCGAATTCCTTTTGCCCTTTAACAAAGAATTAACTGATGTCCTTCTAGGCACATGGTCAAAGCCTAGCAGGCGGGCTCTTGTGAGTAGGACAATTGCACACTGCCATCGTCTAGCGGCAGGATACCCAAAGTTCCTCAGCCAACACAACACCCCTGAAAGTTTGATGGTGTAGGCCTCTACATCCCAGGGCGCGTTCCCTTCTGCCCCTCTGGATAGGGAATCCAAGAGGCTGGATTAATTTGGAAAGATGTTTTTTTTCTTCTTCAGCATAGCATTGCGGTTGGTGAATACCACATGCTTATATTAGGCTGTTTCTCCCACTCCCTTTGGGAGACTGTTGCGCATGTGCTGCCACAAGTCCCGTAGAAGGCCCGGGCTGTGCTCTCTCAAGCAGTTAAGGACAGGAGATATGCAGCAAAATTCACCATAAGGTGTGGCCTTGATATGATGGATTTGCTGGGTAGATCGATTTCCACGACAATGGCCTTGAGGCGCTACGCCTGGCTTAGGACAACTGGCTTCTCTGGCGATGTCCAGGCCAATTTGAAGGACATGCCTTTTGATGGAACCAGTCTTTTGGGGGGAAACGCAGATTCAGCCGTAGTGAGATTCAAGGACTCTCGAGCTACCGCCAGATCCTTGGGCCTCTCTTCTACTCCTAGTGGCCAGTCTACCTGTTGCACTTTTGTGACAATGGAAGGGGTTTCCAGTTACGTCAGCCCTATTCCAGCCACCGTCCTGCTCAGGCTTCCCAAGCCGTGCGGGGACGTGGATGCGGTTCATTCATACCTAGGAAGGAAGTCTGAAGCTGTCGGCCACTCTGCAACTGCAGTCTCCAAGCACTCCTAGTCTGACTCTGCAAGACCACACCACTCCAGTTGGTGGGAGAATCCATCATCTCCCCCCTGGAAGTCCATAACATCGGGCACGTGGGTCTTGCAGATCATTCAGGAGGGCTATTCTCTGCCTTTACTTTCCTTTCCTCCTCCCATTGTGGCCAATTCAGAACGGCTGAAGGGAGGATCATCTGATATTGCTCCAGGAGGAAGTTACAGCTTTCTTGGCCAAGGGAGCTATAGAAAGGTGTCCCGGTTTCAGAAGTAGGCAGTGGCTGTTATGCCTGCTACTTTCTGATTCCGAAGAATAAAGGGTTGCAGCCCATTTTAGATCTTCGGAACGTCAATCTCTCCCTCAAGAAGAAGTACAAGATGCTCACTCTAGCTCAGGTCTTGTCAGCCCTAGAGCAAGAAGACTGGATGGAAGCGTTGGACGTGTAGGATGCATATTTTCACTTCCCCATCCTGCCGGGCCCCAGGCATTTCCTGCAGTTTAAGGTAGGCTGCAAGCACTTTCAGTTTACTATGCTCCCCTTCGGCCTTACCAGTGCCCCTCGGGTGTTCACCAAGGTGATGGTGCTGGTCGCATCTCATCTGCGCAGGTTAGGGATCTCAGTCTTCCCCCTACCTCGACGACTGGCTGTAGAAGGCATCCTCGCCCCAGGCTGTAATCTCGCAACTTCATACTACGGCGACCCTCCTGAATTTGCTGGGGTTCTCTACAAACATGCCAAAGTCAAACCTGACTCCTTCTCAGACGCTCCCTTTCATCGGAGCTGTTCTGGACACACTGCAGTTTCGGGCCTATCCTCCCGAGAAGCGAGTCCAGGATATTGAGGTTATGATTATAATGTTTCAGCCTCTATCTTGGATTTCGGTGAGACTGACTCGGAGGCTGTTGGGCCACATGGCCTCCTGCATCCTGTTGGTAAAGGTAGCTTATGCGGGCTCTGCAGTTGGACCTGAAGTTCCAGTTGGCACAGCATTAGGGAAATCTCACCGACAAGGTCCAGATCTCAGAAGGAACTGCGAGAAATCTGCAGTGGTGGTTGACGAACTGTGATTGGGTCAATGTCAGGCCCTTCTCCCTTCCCCAACCAGATTTCACAGTTGTGACAAATAAGTCACATCTGGGATGGGGTGGCCCTCTGGGAGAAGTGGAGATCTGGGGACAATGGTCTCTGGCGGAGTCGGGGCTCCACATACATTTGTTGGAGCTTTGAGATATTCCATTGGCATATAAAGCATTTCTTCCCTCAGTCAAGGGGAAGTTAGTGCAGGTGTTCCCGGACAACACTACTGCTATGAGGTACTGCAACAAGCAGGGCGGGGAAGGGTCCTGGGCCCTTTGTTGAGATGGCTGGAACAGAAGGGCATAACCCTGGTGGTTCAACACCTGGCAGATTCTCGGAATGCCAGGGCGGACAAACTCTGCCGTCAATGCCTAACGGATTACGAATGGTGTCTCCCGTCAAAGGTCTCTTTTATCAGTGGGGAGTACCCTGGCTAGATGTGTTCGCCTCCGAAGAGAACGTGCAGTGTAAGCAATACTGCGTGCTGGAGTTTCAAAGGCGGCTATCTCTTGGCAACGCCTTTTGACGCAAGTGAAGCTCAGGCCTGCTGTATGCCTTTCCGCCCATACCACTCCTGCCCAGGGTTCTGAAGAAGATCAGGTGCGACTGGGCCCAAGTCATCCTTGTGGCTCCGGACTGGGGAAGTAGAGTCTGGTTTTTAGAGTTTCTGAAGATGAGCATCAGACCGCCCCTTCGGGAGGATGTTCTGTAGCAGCAGCAGAGGAGGGTTCTCCACTAGAACCTGTCAACTCTGCACCTCCATGCGTGGAGATTTAGCGGTGGCAGTTTCTCCCGAAGTATATAACATTATTTTGGCGGCCCTCCACTAAGATGGTATACGCCTGCTGTTGGCAGAAATTTGTATGGTACCATACAGAAAGGTCTATTGACCCTCTTTCTGCTTCTCTTTCCAATGTGCTTTTATTCATTCAAACCCTTGCCCAACAGGGCTGTACTTTGGGAACTCTCAAGGGATATCTATCTGCTCTGTCTGCTTTGTTGCTGCTGTCAGACCAACCCTCGTTCTTCAAGTCTACAATTGTAAATAGGTTTTTAAAGGGACTGGGCTCTTGTTTCTGCCCACGCCCATTGTTATGCCGCAGTGGGACCTTCATTTGGTCTTCACTTAGTTCTGTAAAGGCTCGAAAGTCGCACACATAAGATGTCTCCTCCGGCTGCTTACCATCAAGGCAGCCATTTTAGTGGCTATTACATCTACCCGAAAGGTGAGTGAGTTGCAGGCATTGTCTTGTACACCTCTCTACATGGTCTTTTCCAGACAAAGTGGTGGTTCGCACTCATGCATCATTATTGCCTAAGGTTGTGACTCCATTCCATCTAGGTCAATCCATCACGCTGCCCACCTTCTTTGCTCCCCCGCATCCTCCTAAGAAGAGGATTGTCTCTACCGACTGGACCCAAAAAGAGCATCGTTGTTTGACCTTGACCGCACAAAAGAGTTCTGGGTGGATGACCAACTCTTTGTGGGGTATGTTGGAGCTAATAAGGGGAAGGCAGTGCAGAAAAGGACCATCTCTTGCTGGGTCATTCTCTGCAGTAAGGTTTGCTATGGCCTGGCCAAGAAGCAGCGCCCTAAGGAATTGAGGGCCCATTCCACCAAGGAAATGACTGCGACTATGGCCTTTGCTCAGGGTGTCCCAGTCCTTGACATCTGTCAGGCGGCTATGTGGCATCCTTGCACATGTTTGCCAAGCACTACTGCCTGGACAGTCTGGTCCGCAAGGATGGGCATTTTGCCTGTTCAATCCTGCAGGACTTCCTAGTGTAAGGGATTGGTCCGCAACGCACTGCCGGAATGGTATGGCTTCAGAGGTAAGGAATCTGCAGCTAGAAATCTCTATCGGATGAACAAGTTACTTATCTTCGGTAATGCACTATCTGGTAGAGACTATCTAGCTGCAGATTCCTTACAGCGCCACCCATGCCTCCCTGCTTTGCGGACTGATTTTATTACAGCTAGGGTTTCTCCCCTTTTCAGGGCCTTAGTTTTGCACACAACTACGTCCGTTACTTCGTGGCTCTGCGCTTCTGGCGTGGAAAAACCAAAAAGTACTGACGTCCGCATGCCTGGGTGGCACCTATATTGGTCCTGCGACGTCCTAACCGACTCTGACGTCACCTGGAGCCGAATGGAGCCAGCCAATGGCGTGCGCCAGGAGTATTGCTCAACAAAAGTTTCCAATCCAGCCTACTGTACATACGAAATATGGATGAATTTGTGTCCTTTTTTGTGTAAATAAGAATATACAAACTGCTGGAAAAAGATGTCATTCAGTTCTGTATTTTATTAAATGATACAATAAGAGTTTTTTTGTGTTATGTATATTTGTGATGTATAGTGGGTTAAGAATCTTTTCCATGTACATAAAATGTTGAAATCAGTCACATAAGCCAGATGAGAAAATAGTTGGCCCAGTTCAGTAGTCTTTTAGCCTGGGCTGAAATATGGATATCTTAGAATAAATCAAGAATCCTTTCCCTCTTCCTCTGCAATACTTGGGATCAACTGTACACGTGTCCTGAACTCACTCCCTGATCAACGAGACCTGCCTCCGACGTCCCATCTGTGCTGGCTATTTTTGTGGCAATGAGCCAAACATATTCTCTCTTTCGCGCACACTCATTCTTTTGCATGCACACACATGCACTCTTTCACGTGCACTCTTTTTACACACACGTGCATTTTTTCGCGCGCACACACGTAAATTCTTTATATTGCGAATGCTACAACATATACATTTACAGTTACTCTGCATTTGGCTCTGGAAATTCACACACAATTCCGTCATACAGAGAATACTTGCACAACATTAGGCAAGATCCGGGAGACTTTCCAGTGCGTTTTACACCTACTAAATACCAACACATCCCACTGAGTTGCACACCCTCCAAATGCAAATATTCTGAGATGGATTTTTTTGGTGAAACATCGCATGAGTGGCTGGGTCCTTACCTGAACACTGCTGGGGAGCTCGAGGGGGCAAACGCTCTCCGTCTTCGTCTTGGGGCGGACGCTGCCATTTATCCCCGCCGCCGCTGTTGCCGCAGTTTTGCCGCCACACGCTGGGAGCACAGGACTACGGCTCCCAGGATTCCAGGTGACTCCGCCCCCATCTGCCAGCACTTCCGCGCCCGGAGGCGCTAAATTCGAACGGCTCCCTCGGGGGAGCGGGAGTCTTTTGGTGAAACATCGCATGAGTGGCTGGGTCCTTACCTGAACACTGCTGGGGAGCTCGAGGGGGCAAACGCTCTCCGTCTTCGTCTTGGGGCGGACGCTGCCATTTATCCCCGCCGCCGCTGTTGCCGCAGTTTTGCCGCAACACGCTGGGAGCACAGGACTACGGCTCCCAGGATTCCAGGTGACTCCGCCCCCATCTGCCAGCACTTCCGCGCCGGGAGGCGCTAAATTCGAACGGCTCCCTCCGCGTCGCGGGCGGCGCCGGGCTAAGCCCGGGCAAAGGGCGGGCCCTCTACGGCCCTCATCGGCAGGAGGAGGCAGGGGCAGGGCCAGAAACGCTACATGAGCCATCTCTATCACCACTTCTCAAGTAAGGCGAGCCTATATAAGATCTAACTGATAGTTGTATTTACGTTCTTCTGTAATATACGTTATATTATTATAAGCTATGCCTAAAAAACTTGTTGGAGCTCAACAAAACAAGATTAATAATTATCTTGTTCAGACTGTACAGAAAATTAATATGCAAAGGAGGGAGTCCTTGGGGCTGAGCCAATCTCCTGATTTGCTTTGTCTGTCCCCACCCACACTTGATACTACTTTGACAGATGAAATCATTACGCAAGACGCTTATAGTGCAACCACGATTGTTGATATCTCGTTCCAAGTCATACCTGGCACTTCGGATAACGTAACCCCGGCTTCTGAGGGTTTGCCCGCCGAGGGCAATGCAGATAACTACAATGAAAATGATTTTGATCAAGATACACAGTCTCAGGTCTCTGCTCTTGACCAATCTCCTCTAGGTCATGCAGCCAGACATAAGCGACAATGCACAAAGATTCCTCCAAAGCGGGGTGGTTTACGCTCAGGGACAAAACGGAAGAGGGCTATTACCCCAAAACGCATACAAGTGACTCACGCTGAGGATCATCCTACTTGTCCTATTGAAGAAGCTCTTCTTGATAAAATTGCAGATCTTATTGAGACTAAAATCAACATCATTGTTAAACCTCTCATATCTAAGATTGACAAACTGCAAGCTGAGGTTAAGAAGCTGGGTGCTTCCCAAAATACGGTTGCTAGTGGCATTGAAAATATAACTACGTTAGTTACTCGTTTGGGCAATAATTCTAGGGGAGTTGTCGCCGGAAGTGCTTTGGGGGTTGGAGAAGGAATTGAACTGCTTGGGGAGAACTCATCGCCATCAACCTTGTCTGCTATCAGTGATGGCCCCACACTACCATGTCCCCCAACAAACCCAACCCCTTCGGCTAATATTCCCCCAGTGCAAACACAAGTACAAGCCCAAACTTTTACTACGGATCCCCTGCAATTTATCGTTGAAGCCACACCTGTGGTTTTAGTCCTCGCAAATGTCCCTCCGCTGGAAAGAGGCATGGCGGAAAGTTCTAATTCACTGTGTAGCAAAGCCCTACATTGGCTAACTAGTAATATGCGGCTAGCTCCAGGGGGACAGCATCATCTAGCAAGTGCAATCAAATCAGCAACTAGGGTTCCCTGGCTGGGAAATCGGCCAAAAAAACTTAAAGGTGACTGTGTGGCTGTGAGCTTCTCAAATCAACACGTTCTTCCCAATATTCTCGCAAATATCCTTCCTCCCCAACGAAGACAAGGCACTGTGGTCCCCCTTACTTTGAAATTTTTTTATGGGGAACAGCAGAATGTATCTATCCCAAGGACTCCTGCCCCAGGGTGGAACACTAATTGGGATTCTCACTTCAGATGGGGACAAGATTCAAGGAATAACGTACCAGTTCATCGTCATCAACCTTTTATGCTTAACCCTGTTACTCAGCCTCTGGAACTGTTTAACCGCTTCATGCCACTATCTTCTATGGATCAAAAAGACTGACTTTTGCCAAGTCATGAAAATGACGTAGAGGGACCACATCTTGCTCTTGGTTTGTCAGCACAGTCCTCTGCAGGCGCCAGGATCTGCAAAATTATGAGCTGGAACATTGCTGGGCTTAGAACCAAATTCAAAGATAAGATCTGGTTGGACAAAATCAGGAATTATGATATTCTTGCTTTTCAGGAAACTTGGGTAACGCTAGATTGTTTGGCCTTAGATGGCTATTCTCATTTTTTTGTACCTGCAGACCCCAGTAAAGCAGGAAGAGCAAGGGGCGGGCTGGCTGTATATATTTCACTCGACATCAAAGGTAAACCTAGGCATATTAAGTCTAAATCTAAAAATTGTTTAGTGGTTGAACTGACTTCACCAAATTGTAATCCTATTTTACTTGTCAACTTTTATAATTCCCTGACCAGTCAATTTCCTAACGAGCACTTGTTATCCCTAGAGGATCTCTTATCCACTTACATTGAAAACAGTTGTCATGGGTACGAGGTGATCCTTATGGGAGATTTTAATATTCATCCTTGCCTGGCGGGTTGTCAGATGGAAGCTGAGAAATTTTCTTCGTATTCCTCCTCGCCACATTTTGAACACACACCTAGCGGAGAGGTCTTGGAATTGCTCTTGGCTACCCTCAATCTTTATGAATCATGTACCTGCTCTAATGATCTGAGGTTACCGACATACGTGGGTAACGATTCCGGCACAATCATTGATTATATTTTTGTTTCTTTAAGAGTTCTACCTGAAATACTTGCTTATAAGGTAGAAACTTCTGTTTTTAGTGATCACAATCCTGTGATTTTAGAGGTTTTAGCTCAAGGTGTCTTGGGAACTAGGAAGATGGACACATTGTGTGCGACAGACCTTGTGCTAAGAGATCAAAATCGGAGGCTCAAATGGGAACAAGTTACCCCAATAATTTTTTTGCAGGAAACTCTGGCCAAAGTCGCCGGTGAAATTGCCATCTGTTTAGATAATAAAAACCCCAGTGTCACTATGGTCGAGGCCTTTAGTGTTATTTGCCATCAAGTCAACTTAGATCTGACTCTAAAGGCAAAGCTTAATAAACCAAAGGGCCCTAAATGGTTTGACACAAACTGTTCTAAGGCCCATTCAACTCTTCTTAAGGCCCTAAAACTCAAACCTAGAGACAGAGTGTTGATAGCGCTATTGAGGAAACAATATAACCTAGCTATTAGGAAGAGGAAATCTGAGATAAAAGACGAGGCCTGGAATGATTTGCTACTGCCCGAGACACAGAAAGATAGCGCTAAATTTTGGGCAGTTATAAATCACCCATATTTTGTGGGATTAGATAATCAGAGAGCTGATTGCATTATCCCAGATGAACAGTGGGTGACACATTTTAGTAACATCTATAGTTATACTCACACCACTATAGAACGCGAAACTCCTCTCCTAAAACCGCTAACTCACATCTCTCCCTTTACTCAGGAAGAGGTGAAACAAGCAATTAAAGACACACTCTGCAAAAAGGCACCGGGGCCAGATGGGGTCCCTGCAGACTTTTTTAAGAGCGCTCCTGAACTTAGCTCAAAAATTTTAACTAATATTTTTAATGCTACAAGGGAATTTATTTTCCCCTCTAGCTGGGCAAATTCGACCATTGTGCCAATCTTCAAGAAAGGACAGAGGACAGACCCGGCCTGTTATAGGCCAATTTCTCTTATTGACTCGAGTGTTAAAATCTTAGGGAGAGTCCTCTTAGGTAGATTGACCCTGATTTTAGAAAGTAAGGGTATTTTATCTAATGCACAATATGGCTTTAGAGCCAATAGAGGAACCTTAGATCAGTGCCTAAACCTAGAATTAATTTTAAATAAATATGTAATCGCCAAGGGGGGCTCTTTGTACATGGCCTTTATGGACCTCTCCTCAGCTTTTGACCTGGTCAACAGGTCAAGGCTGTGGAGGATCCTTTTGGCCGTGGGCCTCGACCCCCCTTTGGTTGAATACCTAGCTGAGTTACACAAGGATCTTATGACCTCAGTTAGAGTCACTAGGGAAGGAAGATGTACTTGTCATTTTAGGTCAGAGAGGGGGGTTAGGCAAGGGTGTATACTCGCCCCCCCCTCCTCTTCACTCTATATATTAATGACCTCGAGGCAGTAATGTCAAAATCCCATAGTGACATCCCGCGTGCAGGTGAGACAAAGATACCTGTCCTCCTGTACGCGGACGATGCTGTTCTTTTAGCACGCTCTGGAGTTGCGTTGAACAAACTTCTTTTTTCTTTTGGAGTTTTCATGTCATCTCTGGACATGAAAATTAATACAGAAAAATCACATGTAATGATTGCTGGACCCGCAGGTAGGAAAAGAAAGTCGCTAACATTTTATTGCGCGGGGAAGGAGGTTAAGAGAGTCCCTTCTTTTCCATACCTAGGTGTGACTTTCGATGAAAAGGGCACCTGGGGCCCCCAGCTTTTGGTTAAAAGCAGCGCTGTTGCTAGAGCGGCCGCAGGGCTGCTAGGTTTTGTTAAAAAACTGGGCGCCCGTCCCATGGAAAGTATCATCAAAGTTTATAAAGCAAAATGTTTGTCAGTCGCCCACTATGGCTCTGTTATTTGGGGATATACTAGCTCTGCCAAAATACAGAACGTAGAAAATAAATTTTTGAGATCTCTGCTTTCTGTTCCCCAATCAACTCCGATTTTTTCATTGCATACAGAGTTAGGCTTGGGCTATATATCTGACACCCTAAAATTAGCTCCAGTGATTGGTTGGTTAAAAACCTGGCTCAACCAGGAGCTTACTCTAAATCATATTATTTTAAAAGATTGTTTAGCCCTGGATAGAGCCCTTAACATCCCATGGGTAAGATATGTGAAAACCCAGCTCATTTTAGCAGGTCGTCCGGAGCTTTTCTCATCTCCAGATGGAATAACCCATGAAGATTTAAAATCAGTCAAAAACACTCTGACAAATTTATATGCTCTGGAGAGGGAAGAAATAGAGCTAAAAAAAATCCATGGTAAGGAAACACTGTATGCTTTCCTCTGTTCCAGGAATGGAACCATACCTTTTGTCGGTAACAAATCCTTACCATCGCTTTCTTTTAACGAGATTTCGCTTTGATTTAATTCATTTTATACTGGGCGATTTCAGAACCTGGACTAGACCTGATGATGCTGAACCATGTGACTGCGATCATTTTTCAACGCAGGACACAATGCACTTCATTATGTTTTGCGGTCATTATATTGAGATCAGAAAAAGATATTTGTTCCCTATTTTACGTAATCGGGGCTTTATTCAGGTAAAACCAGCCCTGCTGTTTTTGCAACTTCTTCCTAACACAAAAGTAGCTTTTTCAGTCGCTAGTTTTCTAGTTGCAGGAGCACGTTTAAATAAGCATCGTACACGGCATAAGGCACTTTCTCTCTGAAAAATGAACTCTCTCTTTACTCATTCATTTGAATGAGTTTGTGTTTTAATAAACCCTTCTTTTTATCTTTTTTAAATATTTATGTACATTTTATTGTAAAATTTAGTGTTTTTATAATGATTGTTTGTAAAAATTTGTGATCTGATGAAATGGTGACATGTATTTTTGCTCGTTCTTTTATGATTTTTAATAATCGAATAAAGATAATTGACTGACTGACTGACGTGCACTCTTTTTACACACACGTGCATTTTTTCGCGCGCACACACGTAAATTCTTTATATTGCGAATGCTACAACATATACATTTACAGTTACTCTGCATTTGGCTCGGGAAATTCACACACAATTCCGTCATACAGAGAATACTTGCACAACATTAGGCAAGATCCGGGAGACTTTCCAGTGCGTTTTACACCTACTAAATACCAACACATCCCACTGAGTTGCACACCCTCCAAATGCAAATATTCTGAGATGGATTTTTAGCATAAGAACCTTTTATAGAAAATCTGTATTCTTTAACTTTCAAACTCACTATCTAAATAAGAGCAGTTAGATCTGGAACACATTTTTGGTTGGCAATAATGCCGTCTGGTAGCTGCTACCTATATAGGAACCCCTGAAGAGTGGCCAGAATGTTGGGGCCTGTAGATAGATGTTAATTGTGTTCTCAAGACTAAAGCGAATGCTGGAAAAGTAAAACCTTGAAATAAATGCTGATGGCACAGTTTCAAGTTACTCAAATAACTACGGCTGTTGAAGTGTGCGTGTTGCAGTGCCAAAGTAATGATGCAAAGTGTTTTGGGGGCACTTTCTCTTTTAAATTGTGAGCACATAGACATCAGGGGCACTTATTTCAGCCGTGTGTGTGTACTGGCGGGGCTCCTTAAGGCAGGGCTTAGTGGCAGTATCCTAACAGTGGAGCTGGAAAGGTGTTCCCCCCCTCTATTAATAATGATGTGTGCTGTTCTCTCTCTTTCAGTCGAGAATCATCGCATTCTATCATGATTCGATTGATGCCTCCGTTTCCCCTATCCAGAACATGCTTCTGTTACTTTTATGTCGGAATCTCTCTCCCCCCCCCCCCCCCCCCCCCACCCGCCCCCCCCCCTCCCCGTCTTTGGAGTCTTAGCACTGGTGTACTTTTGAAAGCGCCCCCTGCACTACAGCCGGCCTTCGCCGACTTTAGTAGTTACTGTTCTTGTCTCATCTTCTCTTTATTAACGCCGATAAAAGTGAGAAATGCTTTGATGTCCTGTGATCTGACTGTGCGTTGTGTTTTCCCCGCCGTTTAGTGCTCCTGGCATCATGAATCTTCAGCCTTTACTGTACTGTGCATGTTCTATTATTGAAAAATGCTAGGAATTCGCCCTCTGCCCTTGGCAGCTTCGTGCCCCACGGACATTCCACTTAATTCATATTTAATCAAAAAGATTTAGGATTCAGAACTAAGCAAACATCCACTCTTGTAAAGCTTTCTTCCTCTCCTTGAACTTCATACTCCATTCGTCAGTGGCCTGGACTCCCTCTGCTGGTGAGTGAGAGGATGACACTTCTGGACAGTGCGTGACTGGCTCAAGGGCAGCCTCTGTAAACAGTAAAAGGCCCTGTCATTGACTCTTTCCTGTCGAAACCTGCCAAAACTAACCAACTGTGTTGGTTTCCAGGGAGCACACGCTTCAAGGCTCACTCCCACTCGTTATGTTCCCAAGTAAATATCTTAGTGTAAGTTCATGCAACATTGAATGGAATTAATTCCCCTCAGTTCCGCCTTGAAAATAAAACTCCTCACACCTGCCTGTTTTTGGCCGGTGGCACAGACGAGATTGCAGGTGGGAGCCAGGGTCGGCTTGGGAGCAAAAACAAGTCCGAGCGCTCCCAAAAACGTGGCCCATGTTTGCAGAACGCGCAATTTCGTGTAACACAGTTTGGTTATTATCTCGGAACTTATTTTAGAGAAGTGTTTTGACAAAAAAAGCGTTGTAAAGCTTGAAGGGGCCGCCTGTAGCATTGGTCATGACTAGAAACACTGCATCTCTGAAAACAGAAGATTTACACGCGGTCTCAATGCCGTACACAAGGCAGTGGAATACCCGCTCCCAACCAAGTACACCCTGGATTCCGATGATCATATCCTATAAATCAGAAATGGTAATGGTGGAACTTGTGACGGGTAAAATTACAGCAAAAAATGGTGGCCGGGATGGCAAGTGCCAAGTTGAGTTATTCCTGAGATACCATAGGCATCCAAACGGAGAGCAGTGCCATGAGAGGGGAACAAGCACACAGGGTAGAGAGGAGGAAAACACGTACTCACATGGAGTGCTGAAAGAAAAAGAAACAAGCATTGGCAATGCCAAAAGGTCTGGCCTTTAACTGAAATGTTGTATGGTAAATGAATCAATAGAAGCAAATTGAATGGGAATGGATATATATTTTTGTAGAAGCTACAAACTGTAAAATAATATTGGTGTAGGTTAAAAGTTCAGGCGACCGTTCCACTGTGAATTCAGGCCTAAAATCCATGTAGTGTAAATACTGCCCTCCTCCCATCTGTGCTGCTGCCAGAAAAAAAAACCTAAATTATCTACTTATCCAAGACACATTAATAGCATTGCAGTGTCGTGTGTGCACACCCCTGAAAGTTCAAGTTGAGGCAGCTGGATAAATTAAGTGATCACAGCTGCACGGAGGGCAAACACTTTTTTTGTGGATTAACACAACTGCTGCCCAATCAGAACATGTACTCCTGGCGCCCAGTGTAACTGAAGGCAGATCTCATCTCCTGCAGATTCTCACATAATTGACAGGCAACGGCTGTGCTGTCAAGCCAGGCCATAAACAATAGTTCTTTGGTGTGAACTTTGTCCAGTCATCCGGTCAGAAGGATGGCAATGAAGCTACACTCCAGGGGAGGGAATAACACAAGCAGAGGCAGGCAAGCCATTGAATGAGAAACTAGCACATGAGATTGCAATGAAAGCCAACCATTGATAAGCAATGAGCCCATTGTAAGTATTGGTGGTGTCCTCAATAGATCTTTGACATCAGACAGCTAAAAGGTGTAGTTGAGACCTAAAAAATTAAAGTTGCTTATCCTGTGAAACAAAACAAGTGATGGATGGACTGTTTGAGTTAATTTCAGCCGTTGGCAATTGCTTGGTCGGCATCTCAGTCCATTGTTTTTCTCAGACTATGCTAATCTAGAAGGAGACTGCTCATATGTAAATTTGTTTTGTTCCTTCTAAGTATTGGCATTGCCTCAATAGGTCTTCAACAACGGGCCCAGCTTTAAGGTGCAGGTGAGACCTAAAATATGAGAGCTACTCATCTTGTGAAAGGAGGAATCCCAAATTGGTAAACAGCACTTTACCAGAATTTGAACTTGTGTGGTGCAGATCGGCACTAAATATTCATATTTCAGGGGGGTTGGCTGAACTCACCGAGCCATTAGGTCAGCTGAATATAAAAAGCTAAAAATCATCCCATAGATTATTATAAAACTTTTGTGAGCATGGGGTGCTGGATCTTGGCAAGGAAGCAGAAATTCTTGCTTTTTTGTCCAATCCACTTTATTTCATTGAGTAGAAACAATCATATTTGCAGCCTCACAGAGAAGGCATGTGGGTGAGCGGAAAGACCTGTCGCCAGCTTCGGTTATCATGCAGCCAAGCTTCTAGCATATCTGTGGATCCTGAGTATTAGTGACTGCTGTGCGTTCTGCCTACATTCTGACACCAAAGAGACCTTGAGAGTGGAAAGTAATAACGTTGTCAAATACCATACTTTTATTCACAGCACTGTCTCAGGATTGTGGGAAAAAATGGATCCACTAGAGGAACAAGCCCCTCCGAGCTATCTACTGTCTCCAGTCGCAGGTCGCTTCTTGTGTTCATCAAGCCTATCCTTCAACAGAGAGCTGGTGCAATGAAGGACGCACTCTAGAGCAAAGGCATTATTTTACCTAATCATAGCCTGCAAGCTCTTGCTTTTGTATTTTTTTAAGAGACACTTTTTACTGCTCATTTCCCACTTGGAGATGAGGTTCATGGCCAGTGTTACTGTTGACACTATCTTATCTGATATTCGAAGATAAAGCGCCTACCAAGATCGCTCACGAACATATGGGGCTATGTGTCCCTACAGATATTGGATAGAACGATAGACGGCAAATAAATCTGCATATTCAAATAAGGCCCAACTCTAGAAAAGTTAGAAACCATATGGGCTTATTAAATAATAAAAGTGCAATACACAAGTCAAATATAATAGTCAAAATGCAGGATAAATCTATGTAGAGAATTAGCATAAGGCTGAATCAAAATGCAACAAAGAGTCTGACATTAAGTCAGGTTTCAAGTCCGAAGCAAGATGCAGACTGACCAGGGTTCGCTCTCAAAGTCCGGGCAAACCAGACTTGGCTCACCTCCTGAACGGAGCATTTTATAACAAAATACACGGTGACAATCACATTGTAAGCATAAGATGGTCAAATTATCACCCAACTTGACAAATCAGAATATAATGCAGCATCGCCTAAGTCCATCCTAAAATCATCCCCCAAATGAATATTTATACAACCCTTTTTGATGTGATGTGATTCTAAAATATAGTTACGCTCAAAACAATGACATACTCCTATTATGAATAATCCCTCAGAAACACAGGCAGGAAGGGCTGGGAGTCTGTTTCCTCCGAAGCTCACCAAGAACAGCAGGCCAACAAAGCATCTCCGCTCTGCACATTCTGCTACGTGCGGAGACCGAGTGAGGCCAAAACATGCACATGTTACAATACAATATGGATTCGAGCCTAGTTTAGGTCTTATCTGGCCAGTGTTATGGAAAACAGTTATGTAATGTGCAGCATTTTCGATTTTGTGTTACTGAGCACACCTACTTTATTAATCGGAAATATCTTCATCGTTACCCAAGAGTGAAATGTTCGAGCCCAAAGTTCGATTGGAACACGCAACTATGCGATAGTCTACTTATTCTCTGCCACGTTGATACTGGCTGTCGTTGTACTCCAGGAGTGAACCTGGAAGAAAGTGAAGCCTGCTTTGACATGACCAGGATTGAAAACCCATCACCCCTAGCGCTCAGCGGCAGGGGATTTCATGATCCTCAAAAGAGACGCCTCGGAAGGCCCACACTGCCTCACCAGGATTCAGTCTCCTGAATTCTGGCGAGGGCCAGGTCATTTTGTCTAACTAGAAGTGCTGCGGACTCAGAAGATGCTTCAAATTTGCATAAGTATTATGGGATATCCGGGCCGTATTGGTTACTGAATATCCCAAACTGTCTTCACCCACCAGTAGAAGTTGCATTGTACTTTATGGAGTGCAATATTGGTGGAGACTGTCAATTTACTTGAGTAATTTCCCAGTTTTTTATATTCAAAATCTGGTTCTAACATCTAGGTCTATCCTGAATATAAACAAATAGCAGCCATGTTTTCTGACGAAGTTCTTCTGGTGGACTCAAGCACTGACCCCCATTATTCCCAGAGGAGAACACTGCTGGACCTCAATGGTTGGCCATCAACCGGCAGGTGGCGAAAATGCTCTAGAGTAACATGTCTGACCTAGAGATAGCCCACTGCACCAACCGCCACCCCTTGGGTTTAATGAGAAAGGCCGACAGAGGAGAGGGCAGGACATGGGACTGGTATGTAAATTGCTCATTGGTCACCAAACATTTATCCTTCAGCAAGGCTGAAATTGCTATTAAAACACCCTACTACCCACCATAGGGTCAACATGTCCTACTTTCAGGGTAGGGGGTGGTCAGGGAAACACCAGGCCTTAGGCCTTCTTGCCCCCCCCCCCCCCCGTCCGCAGCACAGTATGCACCATTAAGCCTGTAGATCACCCAAGCGGTCCCATTTTACAGTAGGCCAGCCCGGCAGGAAAGTGGAAAGACTCTGGTGACCCCCCCCCCAAAAAAAAATATCCACAGGCTGGCACTCTGACACCTGCCCATAACCTGGTGCCCGACTTCCCATATTGCCAACCCAACCCTGGTGAAAGCAAGATAATTATCCCCCCTTTCTACTTCCGCTTTTTCGTGAAGGGAGACTGAGTGTTTTTCCTACCATAAAGTTGGCTTATTTCTTTTGCAATAAGACCCCACTGTTGAGCAATACCTGAGAGAAGAATACACTAATACAAATTAAAATCTCTGGTTGAGTGATCTCTCCAGGATTTTCACCAAGTGTGTTTCAAAAGTTTCAGCATATAACTTAAGAAGACATCCCCAGCCCAAATAATACACTCTGTGTGCTGCATTGATGAACTTTCCATCCTCCGAGTAGGCTATGGTTTATTTGTAGACTACCCCTAATGTGGAATACCTTCTGGATGTTACTAACCAAAGGCAAATCACAGCTTGTACCCAGAAAGAGAACTGAATTAATTGGTGTCGCTCGCGATATTGATTTCGTGAGTGAAATCTCTCCAGGTAGGGAATTTCAGTTATTCGTCCTGAAAATAATTTTTATCATTCAAGGTTGATTTCCTCAACTAAAGAGACTAGTCTCGTTCATTCAGGTAATATCACAGCCTAAGATGCACATAATCTTTATTCTGTGGTACCTCAAAAGATCTTCCAGAAAATAAATTCCTTTACCGAGAGAGGCAGGTGAATGCTCCTCTATTCTCCTGATTGCATGGTAAGATGCCATGTCCACAAATAAGTTGGGTATCCCTTCTTCCTTGCACCACAGCAGATGATGCAGTTTGAAATCCTAATTTAGGATAGTTTATCTATCAAGAGTGTCTCCCGAGTGGCCTCAGGAGGAAATAGATTAACATGTTTGTTCGCAGTTGACCCGGATTAGAACACCACACCCAGCTTAACTGTTTTCCACTCACCATGCCACATCTGTGTGGTGTGTCACAAGCTTAGTGGAGACACTGACTGCTCTCTAAGGAATTCACCCATGAAAATGGGTTTCCCATTCAGTATTTCTCTCCATCCTACACCTGGCAGAAGACCAGAATTCTCAAGCAGACTCTGACTAGAAAAAGACTCATAAGCGGGAGAGCAAATGGAACATGTCAGTGCAGATACTTAGACTCTTAGGTACTGGGGAGGGGCTGGTTTACCAGTTGGAAGAACCATGTCTGACAGAGAGAGAGTGAGGTCAGCTTCTGTAGTAGATAGCTGTGTTCAGTATCTGGCTAACATGCTTCATTTATGTTTTCCACTTTCTTCCTCTCCGTTCAGAATAAATAAAAAATCATGTCTAGTGATGCCCATCAGTCTGCTTGTACCTACTTGGGCCAAATCACTTTACAACAGATGTATTTTCACTGTTAATAAAATAAGTCTGGTGTATCCTCTACCTTAGTGTAATAGAATATAACACCCATGTGAAACCAGATGAGTTCAAACTTTGGACTCAACACAAGCCCTTATTGAAAGTGGCCCAGTCTGACGTGTCATTGGAATAAGTTATGCAGTAATACCATATGCCAGTGCTGTTTTCATCTGAATTGTTTTCCTGTTTAACCAGACGAAGACTACAGGCAAAGAAACAGGAAAAACATGGGAGAATAGGCACTCGCATAGGGGCACTGACATTGTGGCATCGTGCGTGGGTAGACCATTCATCACCTTATTGGGCTGGGTGGTTTGTAGATTGCCACCTGGACAAATAGTTAAAGAGGACAGCTATATGCTGGCGAGCGCCTTACACATGTGTGCTATTCGGGTCTCTACAAAGTGGCTGCTCACATTGAGGTGGGGAACATTTGGATCAAACTAGTCTGCGTATGAACCAAGACTTTATGTAAGCAGGACATCTAGATGATTGCATCCCTTACGCAATCTTGACAACTTTTTCACCTTATTTTCAACTTACCTTGGTGGTATGTTGCAACTGGAATGCAAATGCTGAAATGGGCCTCTACAAAACCCTGATAGGACAGTCAGCTATTCTTGTTTACATCCCTCCTATCCTACGTATAAAACATGTATACACTCTGAGAAGGCACTGGACATTTTGGGGGTTCATGGTGGTGGTGGTGACTGAAAGAGGGGGTCCAAGTAGGAACCCTTCCCACACTGAGATCTTGACACTTTACTCCTCCTTGCCTCTTGTAGTTGCTCTCTGACCTGGTCTGATACACTTAAGAAGTGTTCTGCTCCCAAAAGGCAGTTAGTTCATCTCTTCAGCCATAGTCTTTTAACACATGGGGCATTTATTTGCCTTGTGTGATCTGTCATTCCATGATTTCTTTGTGTATTCTATTGGTTCCCCTGTTTCTGTATTTATATGTTTCTGTATTTATATTATCAGAGTCTGTCACAATTGTGACCGCCAGGAGGGCTTGACAATATTTTGGTGACTCCAGTGTGATTTTATTTTTATATATGAATCTACCATTTTAGTTCAGTATCACCTATTGCTGTTTTTGTGTGTGGATATTTTATGGTAAACTGTGTAATAAGTAGCATGATGGTCTACTTATTATACTTAACTCTCATTATAGGCACTACCATAGAAAATCTGGCATACATGAAGGCTGAGCACATATAAGTGATATGGTTAGACTATGAGCACAAGTGGGCATACCTTTGGAAGTACACTAGGTAAATAAGTTGTTTGGTGGTCTACATAGTCTCGCCAGGGAGATGGGCAAGCCCAGCACAGGCCCGTTCCCGATTTACCCTTAAGGGTTTATTGAATGAGCTCTGTGATTGGACTCCTTTAAACATAACATTTCCATTAGTTTAACAAATCGAAAAATCATCACTGTTGTGGCCTACAGGCTACCAGTCCTAGTCCTTATTTCAGAACCAAAGAGATTAGAGATCAAAGTGACCTAGCAGTCTGAAGACTCAATAGAGAAACAAACTAGAGGGTGCTTGAGAGCAGGGGAAGTGCTTCACCCGCTGAGGAGAGCACACCACACAGATGAGGAAGAGCATCACCCGCAGAGGAGAGCACACCACACTGATGAGGAAGAGCATCACCCGCAGAGGAGAGCACACCACACTGATGAGGAAGAGCATCACCCGCAGAGGAGAGCACACCACACTGATGAGGAAGAGCATCACCCGCAAAGGAGAGCACACCACACTGATGAGGAAGAGCATCACCCGCAGAGGAGAGCACACCACACTGATGAGGAAGAGCATCACCCGCAAAGGAGAGCACACCACACTGATGAGGAAGAGCATCACCCGCGGAGGAGAGCACACCACACTGATGAGGAAGTACTTCACCCGCAGGGGAGAGTGACTACCAAAGGCCGCATATACAGAGTGGGGCATACACGTGAGAAGTAGAAGAGGAAATGTGTAAATCGTATTCTGCTCTGAGGGGACGGTTATCCCAATTGCTTCCACCGTTAACTACCCATGGATAAATGTTAGTAATATGTTAGCTGAAGATTAAACTAGGCATTGTGCATTTAAGAGCGAGGTACAGCTGAGTACCTCGCGCACATGCCAGTTCTGCACCAGGAGGCGCCGGGGCACCACCTCCTGGTTCCAAACAGTCTTAAAAATGTGAGTTCCTCTGCTTTGCAGCTGCTATATTCACCCACCTCCAAGTGGTCTTACCACTCTAGGATGTAGACCTCGCATATGGAGTTATCCACAGGCCCCTCTGTTAAAGGAGGAGCTGAGTGGGCTTACCATGGGGAGGTCCAGACTTTGGCACTTTGGGAAAGAAGCACTGGTTGCTGGGTAAAAGAACCCATACATCAGGGGTCCGAAAGGGGGCTGCCAGCAGGCAGCACTGTAAAGGGGCCAGTTTTGTGTTGGGCATCGTACATGCCAGGGGCAAGACAACAAACTGGGAGCAGTAAGAAGGTGTTGCAGCCTGTTGGGCTAGAGTTACAGAGTATGTCAGTCTCCTAGCCTCCTAGCCTCCCTGTGCCACAACAACGGTGCATGACAGAGCAGGGACCTCTGAGCTACCAGGTATCTGAGGGTCATGTCGGGCGTGGGGTACGGGACAATTGGGGTCCCATCTTCATCCTTGGAGCTGTCGGGGTGCTGCCTGTATGCGACCTATGCTATGGAAGCGGGAGGTTTGCATGACCTCTGCTAAAGGGTATTTCCACAATAGGATGATACAATAATTGGCTCTGTCTATGCGTGGAAATTACACATGCAAAATAAATCCTAGTTGAGTCATGAGCACTTCTGTGCTCTAGCCTCTGTTCTATTTGGGGAAGTTGGCTCATATCATAGTTGTGAAATATGTAAACCACAATTATAGGCCAACCGGTCTGCTTTGAGGATTTCGAATAGCCATCCTTCTCCAGTGAGCCGACCTCTGGTAACATGTGCTGGTATCTATGTTGTACCGGTCTTTTATGTTTTTAATTGTCCAGGTCTCCACGTTCCACTGTGAGCATTCTCCGGGGCTCAATCAATTGAAATGTAATTATTATCGTAGGAAGGGCGGGTGCAGGCGCGTGGCAAACGTTTCTTAACATTCCTTTCTGCATGAAAGTCCATTACACATTATTTGAGCAACATGCACTTAGCCCTTTACTCAGCAGCGTTAATGTTTAATCTTGATGGAAGAGAATCGGTAACATCCTCCCCCTCTTCCCAGGCCTTGAATTTGATAAAAGCAAGGAGGCACACCAGGTCTTCTCTTACTCCTACCGCTGATGCAGCGGCTTAGAGAAACTGTTTGGTTTGAGCACTATGTCAGCGATGTAATAAAAATGATAGAACTTTGACCTTAGATTGGCCTCCGTAGTACATTTGGATATTCGCTCAGGCTAGTCCCATCATAAAGACTGAAGGTGCACGGATTATAGACAACTGGCTGATGAATGTGTCCAATACACTTTAATACGAGTCTTAAAGAATTTTGACATGTGTATCTCGCATACATTTGTTTTAAAAATGATTATGAACCAACATATTTGTATGCCACATATATTTATGAAATTAATTTTAAACCAACAAAGGAATTCCCAGTAGGCCATTCTGTTTTGTGGTTTATTTTTTAACCGGGGTTATTTATATATGAGAGAGAGAGGGAGAGAGAGAGAGAGAGAGAGAGAGAGACAGAAGGAGAAAGAAAAAGAAAACATGGAGTTTAATGTGTACAAGCTGTGTGGACTGTTGGGCGCCGGCAAACGTTTACATTTTTTTTCTCCGTACACATTAAACAGTAGCTGTAGTTTGAAATTATTGCCAGAGACACTAAGGGCCTGATTTCGATGTCGGGCGGAAGGGCTTCCGCCCCACGCCGACTCAGTCCTGGGGCCGACCGACACTCGGCCGGTGGTTCCGACCGCCTCATTAGGATGCGACCGAACACTGTTCGGCCGCATTCCTACATTTCACTATGGGAGCATGCATTACAGCCGTAAACCGGCCGCAATGCATCCTCCCATAGTGAAATGGGAGGTGCAGTTCATCCCTGCACACCAAGCTGCACCTCAAGGTGCCTACCACAAGGTGTAGGGATCAGTAGTCTGCCTCCAACCGGAGGCTGTGCATCAAAGGGGGCCCTGCTGAGGGCCCCCAAACACTTTCTCTGACATGGTTTCCATGTGGTACAGGCCGGCATGGCAACCATGTCAGAAACAGTGCAATGTAATCTCGAGGGCGGAAAGGCCCGCCCTTGAGATTACTAGCCAGCTTCCTAATGGCGGATGGGCTTGGAGAGCCCGTGTGAAGCCAGCTGGAATGACCAGCCGGTTTCCTTTCTAACCCCCTACATCATAATGTGGCAGTTGGAAACGAAACTGAGCGGCCCATTACGATGCGGCCCTTTGTGGGCTGCATTGTAATTCCCGGTAGCACTAAAATCTTGGTTCCTCTTTAACAGCAGGTGTGCTCCGCTGTTGCAGGGCTATTTTTGGTGTCCTATTTTGCTAAAGTGTCCAAGGGTCTACAGCAGCGTTCTGAACACTACAAATCCTAGAGAACGAACATAACCATGAAAAGGTCCCAAAAAAAGAAATATTCAATAAATTTCCGCATTCCCATCACTCACCAACCTAGTGATATGCTTCATCATCTGGGTCTCCTCTTGAAGTCACTCTAGTGACACTAAGGGCTACAACCCCATCATAATGATTGGGGAGCCCGAGGATGTTTTCATTCAGTTGTAAAGGAGGATAACTCGCTAGACTACCAGATGAGAGCAGTTGATTGTGTGGGAAATAAGTGCAGTGCAACAGTGATAAGTGAAGTTAAAATTGAGTTACGACAGACCACAAATTTATTATGGTCTCCCGCAATTCAAACTAAAAACAGTGCAAATGACAGTTTAACCAAATAGCTGTCTAAGATTACAACTTGGTCAACATGTTTCAGCACACTCTGACATCATTCGTTCAGTGCCTTCATCAGGAACCACTCAATTATTGCTACTGCAAAAATTTGAAAAAATACATAATCGAAAATTAACTACTATCAGTACACTAGAGATAGTTGGAAACAATACAACCAAATCACCTGTTGTGTGGAGTGTACGATCCTTCCTCTATAAAAACCATATACCTGAAGGTATCTGCAAAATAAGAAAGGAACAATATGCGCCACATTGAGGTTCATTGACAGAAAGTTAAGTGTTATCAGAACATATCAAATAGTGACATAGACATTGCTAGCTATCATTCTCCAACATTGGATATAAGCCTCTTTTCTTACCTAGAATTTAAGAGGAGGCTATCTCACCTCACCTGGCAACAGCTCAGGGAAAAAGGAGGCACCGCTCTTAAAAGAAAAGAGTAGAACAATACCTCAATTGTTGTGGTCTTCTACCTCTCCTAACATCCTAATGATTGTCATTATGCACAAATCGTCATACATACACATCAGTTCGCACAGAATTAAAAACCAACTTGTTGAGCTTCTCTCAGCCTACTGATTGTAAATCAATACACTATCATTGCACCACCATCGTGAACAGTATAGTGTCCTCGCTCTAGATGAAACGTGACAATCTTGCTGTTATAATTTTCGCAAACAACCTCTTTATAAACCAGGGGAACTGATTATCTTATTACAGGGGTCTTAGGTCGAGAAACTCTGTCTGCGAGAACACGCGTCTAAAAACTCACGGTGTTCCTCGCAATCTATGAACATACCACCTTGAAAATTCAAACTTAAGGCGGCTCGCACGCAGCTTGCCTACACGAGGTCTAAAGAACAATCTTGTGTGGGCTGGGACACACATTTTGTGGCCACAGTGTATTTAGTGCAAGTGTCACTCGATGAAAATTACACTCGATGGAGAAATGACAGTCTTGCCGCTCATCCGTTTAGCCAGCTAGCGTATTACACAGGAGCTTCTAACATACAAAAAACGACTAGTGATACTCAAAAGTAGATCTCAAATCGAGTGCTCTAAATTACGAGAGCGCGCGTACATTAACAGCAGTCTCTCTCGCTACCTGGGAGCCTGTCTTACGAATGGCCTTTAAAAACAAACTGGCATCTTGCACATAACTCGTGCACTCATAAAGGGTGTAGGGTTAGCGAGGCGGCTCGTCTTGGAGGCAGCAGTATCACTCGTAGTCGGAGAGACTGCCTTGCCTCTTATTTACTCGACAAATGTTAAAACAAAAACAAAAAAAAACCTTCCCCATAGTCGTCTTTGGCACGAAAACACTACTGCGTGCAGATATGCTGCTATGGAAAGAGAATGTCGTCACTCTTAGTGAATTTAGCTAATGGCTAAAGTGGGCTGTTCCATTACCCCATGCTGTATGCTGTGGAAGGTGTAAAAAGAAAAAGAGCCCACCAATGAATAAACAAAACTGTCTGGAAGCTCTAAAAAGTCATTCGATTATATAAATAATTTTAGTAAGATCAAAGGTCTTGGCTTACACCAGACCAGATGAACTTTTCTTCATAAATCTTTAATTCCCGCCACATGTGCATCAGGAATCCTCATATTCCAACACTTGAAACAGGTTTTTCTGTTTCACATTAAAAATGGCATCTCTGCGTCCACTTTTATTTTCTAGCTACCTGCATAAAATCTTGTTGTACTCCTATTATCGGACCCTGTCTCTCGTTCCCATCAGTGTCTTCACATCAACCATCGCCGAAGCTCTGTCCTACGATTTGTATCTCAATATTGATTTAAAGAAAAAAAAGCTGGCTTGCAGCACATTCCCAAGTAACCTTTGCAATCCCTGAACCTCCATTGTGAAAATTCAACTGATGAATATACAGAGGTCAATTATCCCTGTTTTTATTAGTGTTGTGAATGTTGGATATGTATGGTTCGGGTGATCATTCAGTGCTATTCCTTCCACGGCACACTCTGTATGCAAAAATAATAAAGAAAAAGTAATACTCATCTCAACTGTTTCGTTGTATGTATAGAATCTGTAAGCGTCACTGAAAATAGCATTAAGAAGATAAACTAGAAGAGAGCTGAAGGTAGATCTTTTCTAGTCAATCTTTTCTTTTCTTTATTGATAGTGTTTTTTTCTGAATAGTCATTGCCTGCAAATGTAGCAGCTGTTGGGTATTTTTCGCAAGTGTTCCTAAAAGTTCTCTAGAAAGTCCATTAAAGTGCCTGTTACCATACTGAAGCGGTTTAGTAGCACAAATAAATTAGATGATCACATTATCAGGAATGAAATAGAATTAAACAATGAACTTATTGGATTGTCTTTAGTAGGGTTGTCTCCATACACAGTGAAAATCTCACCAATCTTTGTTGCTTAACCTTTTTGTTGCTCCTTAAAATTTACTAAATAATTTATAGAGGAAGCAATCCAGTTCTTCATGAAAGTCTATACAGTTGTTGGCGCCGTATTTATACTAATTGCTGCCCGGATGGTGGTAATAGGAATGTAAAATCATTGCAGGAAATACTAAAGTCATAAATTGTACACTAGGGCTGCACCATTGGGACCTTATTGGATTTTTACTCATTATGTTATCAACCCTCCACGTTCTACAAGCATCTTAATGTGAGTGCATGCTGAATGTATTGTAAAAATATACAATTTCTTTATTTTTGGTTAGTTGAAATTTATTTTTTAATGTAATGTTTTCCCACACTCAGATTTTGTGGAGGAGAGACCGTTGTACTCCTTTAACCCTTGTCTGTTCCGTCTTGTTTTTTTTGCCCTTAATCTTTCTTAATGGTGGCCTACTATTACTGTCCTTTGACTGTGCCTCTTAATGTTATTCTCCATCTTAAATGTTCTGACGTAGGTCAATAGGCAATGCACCGATCTATGCTTTTGTTGCCAAATTGTAGCAGTGTTTGTGACAAACCTATATTAATGAATGTGCAACATTTCATTTTTGTTTCAGCAATTTCTGGATCACTCATTTTATTTTTAACATTTTGACTGAACGCCCCAGTTTGCAAATGTTTTCTAATTGGTTGTTGACTAGAATCAGATACGGTCAAAAGAATATTAAATTAACCACACATCTAAAAACAATACCTGCATGTATGTGCTTAGGCCTTATGGGTTACACAAGGTGCTCCATCTCTAAAGAAAATCTTAAAAGTGATTAAGAATAATGCTATTGCATGCCCTACTCCTGTACTGTGATAGTGTGCCTGTCATTTGTGCACTGTCTCACTATGATATGTAAAGTTTGTAGAAACATACTAGGTAAAACTAGTTTGATAACTCTCTTTTTGTTGAACTATTGTACTCTAATTTTTCACCATGATTCAAATTACTCCACCTGACAAGCCCAGCTCTTTTAATGCCCTTCATTGTTCAAACAAAATGTTTTTCTTGAGGTTTATTTTTCACCTGACTTCAGTGTACTGTTTAGAAGTTAATTTTGGTGGGTGGGGGTTTCACATCTATTAACATCCCATATGCCTGTCCTCCTTTTGGTGTCCATAGGTCTCTCTAGGTCTTCGTCAGTTTTGGTCTTTCAAGTGCACACTTCCACCAAGTCGTTCTTTCAGAGTGCCTCTGTCAGAGTTTTTATGCAGATCTACAGCAAAGTATTTCTACAGTTGGCATAAGAAAAGCCATTGTCATGCCTTTCCAGGAGGGTTCCATCCTACCACTTTTCAGAACCAGTCCAAGCATTCAATTAAGTATCCAAAACTAAGCTGTTTGAGCCCTACTGGCATGCCTGCTACACATATTTGCCAAGTATGCCACTATTTATGGACATACTATTCCAAACATACAAATGTGCGAGTTATGCCTTGTCATTCTGGGGGAAACATTCCACATTGAAGAATAGTAGTACTTTTTAGTTTTACACAGTGACAGTTTTAGCAGTGTCACAGAGCTAATGCAATCTCTCCTTAGAGGGGTAAAATGTCAGCTCCCCAGTTTCGGTAGTGGATGTTGCTGTGATGATAACTGGCAGATCAGGATACCAAGGAGAGCTCAGGATACCACAGCACCAGACTGGACACGAGTAAAGGAAAGAAGCAAGAGAGAGAGGATACTTAAAGGCATCCCAAACAGTAGCAGTTACAGTAAAGTGCTAAGGTAATGGAATTTCTGAATGCAAAGGAATGGAAAAGGAACAATACAAACCAGAGGGCGGCATAAACTGATGTGAACCAGTATGAAGCATAGTGCTACAGCAGCCAATGACATGTTGCCAAGTGTTGACCCTTTAATACGGACTAGACCCTTTATGTCCAGGAAGAATCAAAATGGGAGTTTATCTGAGACCGAGTCAAATGAGTGACCTAGTGTTTGAGTTCTTTCAGTTTCCACCATCCCTTTCTCCACATCCTCCAACCCAAACTTACCTTACTTCTGATCCTACATCTGTGTCGAGGCTTGATACGGAAACCCTAACTGGCATGTCTTGAGTTGAAAGAGTGGATCTCCACCTGTGTGCAAGCAGTCTTGAACATCTGGTCACTAAGTAGTAGCATACAGTAAACTGACCACAGCATGTGAAGTAAGTCTGAGCTCGACTCCTCTTAAGAAATTGGAGGAATGGAAATCGTCCAGTATCACTGAATTTAATATGAATGATCTCTCACCCATCCTTTTTTTCCCCATTGTCCAAAACTCTTACAGTCCTCACTGCTGGGGAAATGCACCACCTAACCATGAAAGCAATGGTATTCACTGTCTACCCACATTACCCAAGCCGCTATTTCCACCTTGATAGTTAGATTGTGTCCTATGCCTTACATTACCCAGTAACAGTACAATATTTTGGGAGAAGGACAATTTATACTTTAGTTGCACTCCATTTACCTTTTGTTTCTTGCTTCACCTGAGATACTCAATGCTATGGTTAGTGAAGCTATAAAGGAGTTTATATAATACGATCTAACACAACCGGTTCTGGAGGATAAAGACAGTCACTACAACCGTCTAAAATAATGAAAACCTCAGAGGAACTTGCCTTCCTTTATATGTGGAGTTGCACAAGAGTGGTTACCAGATGAAAAAACCCTCACTGGTAAAGGCAGAAGCCCTCTCCCACACAGTGGGTGGTATGCTTCATCATCGGGCCCCTCCTATCACCTTTCTGATAAGTAGATGTAGCTACCACCAAAAGAAGACGCGCTGAGTGCTACGCTACTTCGAGCACTGACAAGAATCCATGGAAACTAATCGTTCCAGGTTCTTAAGAGCCTAATGCTGCATGGGGGCGTGTGTGCCCCTGCAATTTTCAACACTGATGTGATGACTCTGAGCGCTTCATGCGGGAGGAGGAATGTGCACGACGTGCCGATTCCCTTTTTAAATAATTATCCATTTGGGTGACTGATTGCCCCGAACACTGTTACGACCGTTTGGTGCTACGGTTCATATGACCAGTAAGGAACAATGAGCACACTGTGCCGATTCTTTTAAATAAGGGGCTCTCTGCCTCCTTATCAATGAATCCTATCTCCTTGACCACCTCTATGTGCCAATGAGTTTACGACCACTGAGGGTTTGGGTGCCTGGTCAGGAAGATTCTCACATGCAACAGGAGGTAGCAATTAATGAGCATCCTGTACAGCAATTGGAGTCTAATGTTCAATAGGCTATACACAAGACACCCGTCTCTCTTCGTCCTGAGGAAGACCCATGTTTGATGCTCTTAAATAGCACTTATACTAGGGTCGAAATGTCGACGCATAACTAGAAGCATTATAATCCAATATCACCTAAATAAAAAGAATGCGATTCTAGGTCACCTTGAGATTTAATATATGTTTTCACTCTATCTTTGAATGTAATGTTGTAAATAGTGTTTTGTACCCCATTGTAATTTGTAGTGATATGTGTATCTCACATCCCACTTCACCTATATCACTTTGACCTTATGTATATGTTGTGTACTCAAACTATACACTATTTCCTCATATAAACTTTGGATATATTTAAATTTACACAATTGGTTTGTGCTTTATAAACAAGACATGTGTTTAGGCTGTTGGATTTTTACATTAGTTGTATAGAAATTTGAAGTAATCCAGACTAAGATAAGTGTGTTGTGGCAGAACCACTGTACGTTTAACGCATTAGTCCCCAGGTTCTGCACAGTACTGGGTATCACCATTGATGAATACTGATTTATATGTGGACTGGCACATGAGTGGTTACCAGATGAAAGAACCCTCACTGGTAAAGGCGGAAGCTCTCGCCCACCCAGTGGGTGGTATGCTTCATCATCGGGCCCCTCCCATCACCTCCCCAATGGAGTAGCTGCAGCTACTGCCTAAATACCTTATTGGGGAGTTTGTGGAAATAGACAGTAAATGATTGCTATGCCACTCGTATGGTCTCATAGGATGTGAGGGAGTGTAGAGCGGTAAAAGGATTGGGTGTAAGATAAGGATTGTGCATTTTATTGGATTCCCTACTGGCAGAATAGAAAAGCGGGGAATTATATTCTACCCACAAAAGATCATCAATGTATTTCTGCCAATTTCCCCCCTCCGAGGAGGTTTTGGCATTCGTCAGGACTAAAGTCACCCTCTTTGCATGACCAAATTCAATCAAAATATAGGTTTCTTATATACTACCTCATCTGTAGTATTTTGTTAGATGTGAGGTATCCACCTCTGTATTCCAAACTGTATGCCTTTAACAAAAGCAGTAGGCTGACAACATAAGTAAATGCAATGTAATTACCAAATGCGTGTGGCTCAATAATGGGCACTATAGTAGTCTAGCGCAAACACATGAAAAACATTCCCAGATAAGTGCCAAACGTACATGCTAGTGTGAATAATCTCACTATAATGGTTTAATGTTATTTCTACAGCCTTGCTGTTGGAGTCACGAACAAGTAATCAACCAGTCAACAAATATTGTTCCAAAACAAGTAAATATCTAAAGGAGATAATCAACAAACATAGATAGTTTTGCAGAGCTCATATTGAAGATTAGGGAAAAGTAAGTCGTGATGATCATACAAATAACTAGCTACCCTCCCTAATAAAATGTAGCTGAAATAAAGGCAATCACAAAACTGAAGCAATAGTTACGTGAAGTTTTAAAATATTACGATTGTTGTTCTGCAGGTACTCTAGATACTTGTATAACCAGGAGACATAGGAGGGTAAACTGTAAATATGTTCATAATGTTTGGATTCTATTAAGCATTCTGTCATTAGACCTTACCATACAACATTATACAAGCAATCATAAATAAAAATAAATCAAAAAACAAGTGTAAAGTTGAGGGTGTAATGACGAGTAAGGCTCAGTAATGTCGGATGTAGGTGGTGTGTTGAAGTTGAAAATATGCAAGTTTAGAACTTATTAGAACCTCGACTAAGTATGCTCGGAGATGGTAGAACTCAGGTTTTTTTTTTTACACTGTCCATATCACAATAGCTACTTTCTATTGTGTTTTTGTTTACATCTTTGTGTTATTTAAAAGTGTTGGGTGGGCTTTGAAGAGTTGATTTTAGAGATATCCAGATCATTCATATGTGGATTCTTAAAAAATCTGAATCCACTCAGAATTACAAATTTACAAAACGAGAAGATCCTTGAGGGGAGAGAACATTGTTTACCCAGTGCAAGATTCACAGATTCTTGCGGGGATCTCCTGTACTCCTTTCTCTGTAATGTTTATAAGAATGCACATATTACTCAAGACCAGGGGTTCACTACCATCAAAGTGTAGTAGTGATATTGGAGTTGTGGCGTTTTGGGGAATTTCGCTAGTCCCTCTTTTATGTTGAGGGGATCTGCTATGTCTTACAGACAGTAACACGGGTGCGGCTGTCTGTAATTGGGAGTGGATGCTTGCTGTCCTGTCTAGTCTATTCCCGGTAGGTTGCACACACTATGCTGTCTCGCAGGTGGATACTGAAAGGGATTTCCATAATGCCAAATTTGCTTTCTTTGAATTGGTGCACCGAAGTTTAAGAATTTTTTGAGTTTTTGTGCATTCAGATTGATCTATATCCTTCCCGTCGTAAAAAGCGTGCTTAACAATGAGGTGGTAAATCTTACATTAGGCAGTGATGTCACAGAGAAGGCAGAAGGAAAACATAAATTAACATTTAAGAGAGAATGCAAATAGATAATACAGCATTTAATAAACGGATAAAAACTTGAACAGAAAAAACAGTTGTGAAGTATTACTGATCAATAGGTCACGGACGGTGATATCGTTTGTTTGTGAAAAAGTTTAAGATTGGAAGTTACTTGGGGATGGGATGGGATGGGATGGGAATCAGTCTCGGGTTGTGGTTAAAAACTTGGGAGATTAAGCCCGGTTACGGCATTGCTGGACAGGGACTTGGGTGTAGATGAGATGTTGTTTGCGAGGACCTGGAATATTTAGAATGTAGTATGTATAGTGGAAATCAGCAAGGGTGGGGTATAGGGATTCATATCCCACTCCATTGTGAAGGTATTTTTTGATTTGCCTATAACAATGGCTCCTTTGGACAGATATGCACTAAATTTGGCACTCCGCGTAGTCCCCGAGGTCCATGTTGCCATATTTCATACATTTCTCTCCCATGGTTATTTTGCTTGCATCTACAATCCAAACCGCTGAAAGGATTTACACCAAACTTGGCATGAAGGCAGAAATGTACTGAGGGAGTGCTTTTTTTTTTTGCTTTGGTTTGATGTAAATCTTATTAGTACTTTTTGAGATGGTAATGTTTTAAAAATGTGTCTGATGTGTTGTATTTCTTGGCCATTTTAGTCTGCAGTGTTTACTAAAACAGTGGACCTGAAGGCTAGTGTCTGCAAATTCCTCTTGCAGCCATAGGACAAGGTTCCCAGATCCACATACAAGGGAAGGCACGATCATTTACTGACTCCCAGACCTTGAATGCCAAAGCACCTTCACCCAAAACATTGAATAGTTTAAAAAAAATGTGTCCATGTGCCAGAGTCCACGGAATATGTTTTGGGGCTGCTCCTACAGTGCACAGCCTCTAACAAGACTGCAGACTAAGGGTCTAATTTAGAGTACTTCAGTCCCGGGACCGCCGAACTCAGTGGTGGTCTGACCACTGCCGGTCCGTCCGCCTTATTTTGGGTGTGGCGGTGCCACAGGTACGCCTCCGTCGGGATCGAGGATCCCACTGCGGTGACGGTGTGGAAATGGGCAGGAATATGCTGGTGCTGAGCATATTGCAAGTTGTATTTCCACTGCCCATTTAATAATGGTGAGCCTGCCATGAAATGGGTGGCAGACCTGCAAGTAAGGGAGCCCTAACAGGACCCCCTGCCACTTCTGGGCCTGGGGGTACATGTGGAGGGGGGCACATCTTGGACACCGCCTGGAGTTTGTTTCCCTTTTCCACGGCTAATTGTATATAATCGTGTTTGCTTTTGTTCACTTGAAAGTGACTCGGTTACAAATCCCCCAATACAGAACATGGAATCCTTTATTAGTGCGTTTTATTCATCGTGGTCCTTTCAAACCGGCGAAGGTGTTCCCAGCCGTTTTGTTATCCTCTGTAAATATTTAACGCTGCTGCAGCATTTTCATTCACCTGATCTTCGGGAATTAGAACAAAGCGCTAATTGGCCAAATCCCATCGAACATAAAATCAATGCTGATCAATATCAACATATTTCCACCCTATGCAGCGCTCGATGCTCGTGCGCGACAACTTCTACAGAAATTATGTCCTTGGAGGCAGGGAAACACTGATGCGGCTTCTGCCTTCAGTTGCACGAGGGCGCCAAACCTAAATGTAGGGGCGTAACACGGGGCTCCTGCAGCCCCTGCGGCGGGGGCTTCAGGGGGGGCTCCTATTCAGCCTAAAGACTGAGCACCACTGAGCTACGGGTGTCTTAGGGGCCCCTTACTACGTTCAGTGTGGGGGTAGGCAGCAGGGGAGGTGATATCATTTTATTTTAGGCTATTGCCCGAATAGTAATATTAATGATGCAGCATACAATACTCCTGTGAACGGCGCCTAGGCGCTTTTCAAAAGACAGATGCAACTTCTAGTGTTCAGTAGATCTGATCCTTGTGTTGATAACTTCATATGGCTTAAGACAGTATCAGCCCTGCCAGGACTTGTCCAAAACCTGGAAGTTGCCATAGAACTCTGCAGTAAGTGCATGAACTCACTAAGCCGCTCTACTGGTTTAAGTGATGTTTGTAAGGTACAGTACGTTACTGTTTGACGCTTACTCTGTCCTGAGACCGTACAATCTGAGAGTTACGAATACGTCCAGTATTAGGGTTTGGTCCTTGTCACTTTTTATGTGACTGCAGTGTGGCGCTTGGCAGAATAAGTTGAACATTTTTGACTCCCCATGATTGGCTGCCTTACTACTCTGCATCAAATATCCATGTTGAGACGATGCTTTTTATTATATAACCAACGTCCACCGATTGCTCTCTTGAAATATTCAAGCAAAGAAATGTTGAAAAAACAGCAGTAATTTGTGCTGTTTGCTTTCAAAATTTTACCTAGCACGTTTTGTGATGTGGCTAACTTTAACAATCATTTGCAAAGCCAATAGGTCTCGCCTGTGGCCAAGTTCTTGGTTTTGAAAATTGGGTGCGGGTGGGTAACGGGAGGGTGGGTAGAGGATGGAAAATTGAATGATTAAAAAAAGCCCTATGAAGCAAACAGCGCTGGACCCTTCATATCACTTTTTAGGTCGAGCCTAGCATTGCAGCACATGTGCTGCTCGCTTTGCGAGGCATGCTGTAGTAGGGTAAACTGTAGAAGTCCTGTGGAAGCCTCCGCCCATATTTTTCATTGGCTGGTGTTATTGCCCATGGTAAAAACTGGCTTCCGATTGATAGTGAGGCTTCTTAGTCCCTCCTTGTTACCGTCCTGTCTCCTTTTGTCACCGCCCATCAGGATTGGATCTTTTACTTGCGGCGTTACACTGTCTCCTTAATTAGTTGGTCAGCACTATTTTTTGGCAGCCGCGTGTTTATTTTTGCATCGCGCTTTCACTTTAACAATAGCTGCCGGCCAACCCCTCGAGTGCTGTGTGGGTAGGCAGCTATTGTTAAAGTGAAAGCGCAATGCAAGCTACTCGCATACATATCTTGATGTTTCAAGTGTCCCTCCGTGATGGGCCATCATCCAAGCTTCGATCCCGGCGGTGAGTTCGTTTCTTTTTTCTTAATTTATTTTTATTGCGGAGTGGGTGATTAATGCTCCTGACCTGCACTGGAAAGGTTCCCTTGGGGCGGGTGATAATCGATAGATATGAAATGATCGAGAGTATCTTTCAATTAGTGGCTGTCTAGCGGCACAGGCGGCTCCGCGGGCCCATCGGAGGCTCTTGCTGCCCTGGCTATCGTCTGGGCGCTGCGGTTCTGGGCTGGGGAGGGGGCAGCGAGGCACGCGCTCATTGACCACCTCCTAGTTAGCCCGCAGGAGATGAGGCCTGCTGCAGCTCATCTGCCTCTCCCAGATTATCTCAGCCCCGCCCCCATCCCGTGCAGTGGGCACGGGTGGCACGGCCCCCGGGGTGTACCGCTGTATCAAGCCCTGGCCACGGTGTGTCAGCATACATGACAACCCTCGTGACACAGTGGAATTATATATATTGTATTTAATTTGAGTTTTAAAGAGCGCTACTTTAAGCATAGCCACACTAGTGGTGGAAATGGAACAATGCTGTACAAAGGCTGCTTTATTTACTCTTGCACACAGACTGCAGTTTAAGATAGCCTGGTGGGTCAAGGAATCGGCTTGAGACACATTTGTGTATCAGACAGTGCCAGGATTTATTACTGATGAGACCGCTCGGGTGGTCAATGCACGACTAAATAGACAGGTATTTCCGAAGCCTGGTTGGACATGGAAATATCTTAACCCATCGTTGGATCGAGTGTGTCCCGAGGGTATTCCGCGGTGCTTCATAAATAGGAGATATTTAGGACACATCACACCTGCTGTCTTTGCAAGGTTCATGCAGCTACAAGTCTTTGCCAGCCTACTAGGCACCCACACATCAGATGCAGCCAGGTGCTATGCAGACTGTCTCGCAGTTTTTATCCAAGAATTGTTTTCTCTGGGTAGTCTTTGATTTGACCTCTGTAGTCAGTCATCGCTTGTCAAGGCAACGCCGATCCCACATTGACTCAGACAGCTGCTGATAAAAAATTATGCACTGAAATGCATAAACACGCTTTTCAGTCTTGGCAGTTGCAATACCCCAACGTTTGATCCAGTTTCAGCAGATGTTCGTAGGGGAAACTGAAACTACAAGTTCCAGCGTGCTTTGTGCAGTTGGCTGACAGACATGGGCTGGGTAAAAAACATAAATCTCCCTCGTGACTGATAGTGTTGTCAGCTACATCACTACAGAAAAAGCGAAATATTATCCCAGAGGCTTAGCTTGTAGAAGGTGCAGCGGCACCGGACCCAGTGACCTTGTGGTTAAAGCACTATGCGTTTGCTAAGGATGCTGAAGGGCAATGCTACCGGCTCTCACCGTACAGGGGCACCTGCCCCTTAAGAGCGCAGGCCGTAGCAGCAGAGCGCATCAATACTGATGTGGCAACGCTATGGCAACCCAGAGCCCGGCTCTCTAGTTAACAGCTGCAGTGATGATATAATTTCAGGAATAGGTCTCTTGTCACTCCCTGCGTGCGCATCTCTTTAACAAATGGCCAAGTTCAGATTTTAAGGAAAAAAAACCTAGAACTAATTTTACCGCGAAACTGGCTCGGTGCTGCCGCTTCTCCGGCGGCGGTATTCGTTCTGCTCTTGTTTTTTGAATGAAGTGAGCGGACTTCACTGTTAGTCTCTCTTATTGATTTGGAAGAGAAAGTGGGGGGGGGGAACAAGACACAAACGGGCGTTCTCTTTAATCTCAGAGCATCCGTGGGATCACAGAGCCTGCGAAGCTCGTGGCCCAAGAAAGATTTTCATAATCCGTTTGGGCACACACCAATCAAAATAATCTTTATTTTCTATATAGCGCTCACTCGACCTGAAGGTATTGGAACACTTTACATGATGCGCACCAGTTACATTACACAAGGACGCAGTCGTTTTTAGGTCGAGCCTAGTGTTGCAGTGCATGCACTGCTCGCTCTGCAAGGCATGCTGTAGTAGGGTATGCTGTAGAAGTGCTGTGGAAGCCTCCGCCCATATTTTTCATTGGCTGGTGTCATTGTCTATGGTGAATACTGGCTTTCGATTGATAATGAGGCTTTTTAGTCCCTCCTTGTTACCGCCTGTTAGAAATGGGGGTCTCTAGTTGGCAGAGGTAGGTACCTTTGTCCAAAGAGGGACCCTTGCTTCTAGTCAGGGTAAGGGGGATACACTCCTAAAATAACCCCTGCTCACCCCCTTGGTAGCTTGGCACGAGCAGACAGGCTTACCTCGGAGGCAGTTTGTAAAGCATTTGTGAACACGTACAGTAACACAGTGAAAACACTACAAATGGACACCACACCAGTTTAGAAAAATAAGTAATCTTGATCTAAACCAAAACCAGGCCAAATGACAAAAATCCACAATACTGTATTATAAGACTTTCAAATGGTAGAAATAGTTCAGTTCAATGCAAGTTGTACATGCAACACTTCTCTCAAAAGTACCTTGGATGCATCACACAAAGCAAACAGAATGGCCACAGGGAATGTGATGCGTCTGTTCCTTACACTCAGGGGAGGTGATGCTTCTGTTCCTTACTGCGGCACAGGAGAGGTAATGCGTCAGTTCCTTACTGCGTGGGGAGTTGAAGCTTCTGTTTCTTACTTTGCACCCCAAACGATGCGACAGTCTTTGGCACCTCGATGTGATGCGTCGATCCGCTACAATGCGTGTCCTCGTGCAGCTGCATAGCAGGCTAGCGACGGGATCGGTGCGGCGGCGGCGATTTCTCGATCTGCGACGGTTTCTTCATTGATGCATCGGGAAACCATTGCGGATGCGACACTCTTCTTCGGTGTTGCGTCGATTACCTAAAGGAAAAATATAAGTGCAAATGCAGGAATGATTTATTACAGGAGCTGAAAGGAAGAGGTATGAGATGTTCCCCAACAACATAAAAGATTATATTATGCTGCTAATTAAAATCCTTTTCCCAGACTAAAATCCTGCAGGTTTCAACATTATTCCTTGAGATAATTTTAATTTCAATAAATGCAGTTCATAAAGTGAATTTATAATTTTCTATGTAACTGAATAAGTGGTCTAGCTTCAGTGGGTTGAGTTTGCAGTAAAACAAGTTGTTGGAACAGAGCCACGAAACCCTTCAAATCACATATCCCAGATTGGTTTGCAGACCAATTCCAGAAAACATTTGAAAATTAATAAACACTGACAGTGATTTTCCAGTCAATAGCAGACAAGAGGAAAGGCAAGTGAATCCATGAGTGAGGTGGACATATTAGTTTGAGCCAAACAGTGAAGACCTCTAGTGGTGTTCATCATATTGACACTAATAACTATAGACCTTGCACTCTATAAGACAATACTAACCAACAGCCAGCATAAGTACTGCTGACTCTGATACATGAAGACCAGTTGTGATTTATCCATGAAGACAAACATTTGGCCATGCCATAATGAGGATTCGTTTAGTCTAAAATTCTAACAAGAAGAAACTACCAGCAGGTGCTTTAAAGGCTTTTAAAAGGGTGTGCTGCACCTACTTAAGATGCATGATGGAGAAATTTGAACTTGGTGGGAAATGGGTTAGGATGAGTATGACTCTTTACATACAGCTGAAGGCCTGGATCCTGATCAGTGGGGTGTTGGCACGAGGCAGGAATGGACGGTGTCTCCTTTATTGTGCTTCATGGCGATTGAGTCCCTGGTACTAGCAATAATACATTCCAATGAGATTTTAGGACTAAAATTTAAGGAAGTTGAACATAAAAGCTTGATTTTTGTAGACTATGTTCTGATTTACTTCACAGAAATGGTAAACTCTATACCTGTTGAAACATTAATTGCGTTGGAATGATAAGAGTGTCACTGTTTGTACAAGATGCTCAGTTCGGAAGTGTATCTGATCACATGTACAAATGTAATGGTATATAAAGAATTCTCTAACCATTAAGGTATTTTAAAACAACAAAAGTTAACAAAGCCATTAGGTTAGGGGTTTTATACGTGTGAAAGTGGTTCTTCATTAATTGTGTGTGGTTCTTTGGAGGGGTCAGTGGGTGAAGGTGAGCATGACTGTGTTTGGATGAATTTATAAATGGTAGGATGTATGGGTGCGTGGCTGAATACATTGAGTAAGTGAGAGTGGATGGATGGATGAATGAATAAGACTTGTTAGAAATATTTGCAAACCTGAAGGTTGACTTGCCTTCAAAAAGTAAGATGCATGTGGTCTGTTATTAGCCATTAAAATATTGTTACAAAACGCTATCCATAGCTTTCCTTGTATGTAACTGGTAGTGCATGCAAATGAAAGACCGCAGTATTGCAAGACTTGCCACAATGATTTTAGCGTAGTGCCAGAATTCGGTACCATCATCCAGTGGATGCCACGACTAATATGAGAGTGGTGGTCATAATCATGAAGATGCCCATGATATAACATACATTTCCATCATTATGCTAAAGCCACCATTATCCAGAAGTGGATACGATTATTCCATGGCTGCCCATATGTTGCCAATAATTACCATCATTATGCCACAGCCAGCCTTGTATACTAGCATAGTTTGTCATTGTGCCATAGGTGTTCACAATATGTTAGTATTTACCAACATTGAGCCAGGGGCAGCATTATGCTAGGTTTCTGAACCATCATGGATGCCATCATTATGCAAAGAATTGCTGTCGGTATGCCACAAAATCACCATAATGCCAGGGCCCGCATGATGACACCTTCCTACCATGGATGTTGGCAATATGTAGAGAATTGCCACCAGAATGTGCCGGCCAGTTTTATGCAAGGTGTGGAAACCATGCAGTGGATGCCCACAGAATGGCAAGAATTCCTCTACTCTGTCCGAGGTGTGCCCCATGACATCTGAGATCTTCCGTAAATGTGCCTAAATGTAGGCACACTGGTGCAGGGTCATCCTCTCGTCCACTGGTCCAGACACCAACAAAATAGAGATCAGCACTGGAGATGGAATAAATAACAAGTTTATTAATCACTCATGAGCGGGACCACATCCACACAACACTCTCGTGCTGCAAGGAGGTAGTACACTGAAGTCACAGAACACAGGTCTTTTATACAGGTTTTCTACAATGTAAGCATGTGAACAGAAATAGCTATTCCTAAAACGTGTTCTTCCTATCAGCAAACAAGGGCAGATGAATAACCATGTGGTCAGCAAAGTTGGAGGGGGAGCAGGAATGCTTATGGTAGCAGTAAACGGTCGACAGTTAACATCTGAGACCAGGTGCACTGACTACCATAAACCCTCAGCACACACATTGCTTTAGCTGAGTCAGGAAGTCAACAAAAATAGATAACACAAGCAGAGTGGAAAGACGAAATAATTACAAAGGAAACTTAAATGGACACCATAGCCAAAATGGCTGTTGCTTATGCTAAGTAAAATATTACACGTTTTCCCACAGACGGCCCTTTTAGCATAAGCTAAGACACTTTCTTATGCTTTAAACGGGGTATGATAAATATCTTGTATATCAATCTGCATCATATCGCTGACTTCTCGGTCTATTGCTAAACAGGCATTTACATTTTTGACATTCGTTTCAGATGGTAGACCAGTAGTACAAGTGGAAATACAGAGGGAACAAAGCATCGGCCCACTTTAGATACATAAACAACAAGTGAAGAGAATTGCAATGATTATGAACAAGGCCGATAATATTTTCAATCCCCATACAGAAAATACATTCCAGAACCATCAGCCCAAGTCCAGATGTGTTTCTTCTCATGATAGGGAAGAGTAAAATAATAATGTTCGATGGGGACAGGAGTAGTAGCCGTCAGTAATTCCTTCTCCAGGATTCATGAGACCGAACACCTTCTGGCCTTAGAAGATTTAGTGAAAAATTATGGAGAAGTAAGTCAAGTTTACTATGACACGCTAATTATGGGGGATTTTAACACTCGAAAATGCTGTCTTAACTGTCCCTCAATGTTGGAGGAGGAAGACGATTTGCAGGTGTCAAACCACTTTGAACATATACCATCAGGCATTTTGTTTTTTAAGGCTTGCTTTCTGCCTACCATTTGCATTGTCTGCAGCAACTAGATACCTCTGCCCCGGTTCCCACCTATGTAGGTAATGGTAGCTGAAGTACAATTGATTATATTTTTCTATCTGCTTTATTAATTCCGGCTGTACAGATTTTTAACGTTGTTTGTAACTGTTTTAGTGATCACAACCCTCTAACACTGGTTCTCCTCCTCTTGTCTGTTTTAAGAGGGGGGGCTGCGAACCAAATTACTAATGGAAATATTAGTACTAAGGATCAAGCACGAAGGTTGAGGTGGGAAAAGATCACCCCAGAGAGTTCTGTGGAGATTTTGTATAAAACCTTTGCCTCGGAGCTTCAAGTATGTATGGACCCGGTATTACATGACAGAGATACTTTAGATGCCTTTGATACCATCATTAAACAGGCTGCTTCGAATTTATTGATTAAAACCAAAGTGAAATGCCCAAAACTAAAAAAGTGGTTTGATGATACCTGCTCGGCCGCCCATAAGGAGATAATGAAGACCGTCAAGCAAAAGTCGAGGGACCCAATATTAACTAGGAGCTGCAGGAAGGCATACAAATTAGCAGTCCATGAGAGGAAAAAACAATTGAGAGCATGCTCGTGAGGAGCTTAGTCAAGCTAGCGTCCTATCTGATAGCTCTAGATTTTGGTCTATAGTTAACAGTCCCCTTTTTAAGTCTCGCCTGACCCAGCGCATGCGCTGGTCTGGCGCTTTACCAAGATTACTTTCACTTTCGCGGCCGCAGGGCCGCTTTGCATAGGCAATAGGTCTCGCTTTTGGGACCTTATAAGTATTTAGGTATGCAACTGTTGCATGGATAAACACTAATAAGGTCCCAAAGGCGAGACCTATTGGCTTTGCCAATGTTTGTTTCTGATGTGTCAAACTCTAGCAAGGATTGTATAATACCCGCAGAGAAATGGGTCCAGCATTTTGGCAACATTTATAGTAATACCAATTTAGCAGAAGCCATGGGACACATTTTCCGGACTAGATAGCTCCCCTCTTCACTTCAGAACAGATGAGGTCTATAAAGCTATTATTTCAACATCAGGCAGAAAGGCTCCTGGTCCTGATGGGGTACCAGCGGATCTGTATAAGGCTGACCCTAAAGTCTGGGCCAAGATTTTAACACATGTTTTTAATGCTGTATGTGCTTATGGCTTCCCCTCGTCATGGGCAAAGGCAGTCATTGTCTCCATTTTTAAAATGGGTCCCCGGAATGACCCAGCATGTTATAGACCAATTTTGCTCTTAGATTCTGCGGCTAAAATTATGTGTAAGGTAGTTCTGGATCACCTCACAGCCTGGCTTGATCATGCCAATGTTATTTCCGATCTCCAATATGGATTCAGGCAGGGGAAAGGGACATTAGATCAATGCCTGAATCTCTATTTGGTGATCGGGAGGTATACCGTTGCCAAGGGAGGGGTCCTGCATCTGGTCTTAATGGATCTAACCTTCGCTTTTGACCTTGTCAATAGGTCTAAGCTGTGGTTGATCCTTCGTGATATAGGGCTAGATGCAGAACTGATCTGCTTTCTGCATACTGCTCATGCTAACACCACGGCCGCTGTGCGGTTTAAGAAGACGGCAGTCTGACAGACTCCTGGGCAGTAGGAAGAGGGGGTCCGGCAGGGGTGCATTTTGGCTCCTCTGCTATTTATGCTATATTAACAAATTGAGCGACACTTTAATGTCATGCTGTAAGGATATACATTGGGTCGGCACCAAAATGATCCCCGCATTCCTGTACGCCGACAATGCGGTTTTATTGTCTAGAACTGCAAGGGGCCTGCAACAACTTTTAAACTGTTTAATAGATTTCATTAATTCATTGGATTTAACTACGAATTTTAAGAAATCTCATGCCATGTCCATAGGTTCTCGAAAGGTGGCTAAGGGCAAAGTTTACTGTAACGGGGATGAGTTAACTAAGGTATTCACGTTCCCATACCTAGGGGTACTCTTTGATGACCAAGGTGCATGGTGTGCGCAACGAACACTTAAAAAGAATGTCCTAGCCAGAGCTGCAGGGGCCACTCTGGACTTTGCAAAGAGACTAGGGTCAAAACCCCTCCCTGCGCTACTGAAGGGTTATAACGCAAAATGTATTCCTATGGCTATGTATGGATGTGATATTTGGGGCTGCAAGGAGGTGAAGGGAATGCAAGTGGCGGAGAATAATTTTATGCACCCACTTCTTGGGGTCCCTGTTGCTACCCCCGTCTTCAGTCTGCATGAAGAATTGGGGGTGGGCTATATTTCGGACCAGATTGCGGTTCCCTGTTACGTTGGCTTAGAATCTGGGCCCAACCTTCCCCAAATTTAAACCAACTCATAATCTCGGATTGCATTGCGCTAGAGGGGCCCTACACATCCCTTGGCTGAAATACATAAAGGAGGAGACAAGATGTCTTGGTTGTCCAGAACTGTTTTTGACCCCGAGGCCCTTGGGCAAGACCGCCATCAGAGATTTTAAACAGCAGTTCATTGATAGGCGGCAATGCCTCGGGGAGGAAGTTGAGTTAGCTAAACCCTTGGTGAGGAGGTTTGTTACTTTGAGCCTGGGTCCGCAGCTGCAACTATATTTATCCTTTGTCAACAAACCATTCCATTGTTTTGTCTTGACGACATTTCGTCTGAATATGGTTCCCTGGTTGCTGGGGTTTCCGAGAGGATACTCAAAACCGGAATCACTAAAACCCTTCCACTGTGATAACTTCTCGGAACAGGATACCCTGCACCTAATGTTCTTCAGTGCTTATTATGATTCTTTGCGCAGGCAGCACATTCTTCCTTTACTTAGAGATTGTCTGTTTGTCCAAGTGAGGCCGGCTCTCCTCTATCTACAAATGCTAGCCTCACCTATGGTTTGTTTTGGGGTCGCAAGCTTTTTAGTCGGGGTCATTAGACATCGGACTAGACTATCATTGTAATAGCAATCTTGTGCTGGTTTAAATAGATTTTCTTAAACAATGCCTTGCATTTTTAAATGTGATATTACCTACAGACTTGGCTCACTATTCTAGCACAGTTGCACTTTATATGATATAGCTTTATTTATTTTTTATTTTTTTTATTTTTTTTTGGAAACCTTTATTACAGAGTTCAAGAGATATACAAGTATGGGCCTACAACCTTCAGGCCGGCCGCTAGTAGACAGTGAGACCATGAAACATATTCATAAACACAAGCAGCAAGCAGTAAAAAGTCCCACAGATCAAAAAATATCATTTGCAGCCACATTGCCCAAACATCCCAAATGGCGGTTTCATTTTAAATGAAAAACAAGAAACAAACCCACAAGGCGGCAAAAATCTAGGCAACAGTATGTGCTCACCTCGGGAGGGCTCTACCGACCTACAAGAATAAGAGGGGGGGAAGGGCAGGGGCAGAAACAAAGTGGTTACGGTAACACAGAATCAAGAGAATGTGCAGACTAGGGAGACAAGGCCGCCGCCAAGTCGGGCGTCAGTGGCGGGGTACAGATCCCGCCGCGGTAGGAGTTCCAGGGGCCCCACACCTTTACCCATTTCCCAGGCTTACCTCTCGCCACATACACAACCTTTTCTCGGAACATACACCAATCCATATTTTCCTTCCATACCGAAATCGTGGGTGACCTCTGGGAGCCCCACAATTGTGCAATGTCACGCTTGGCCACCATATATCCCAATGTCACCCACCACGTTTGCGTCACCGTATAATCAGTCGGCTCCCACACATTCAGCAGACACCTCCTAGCCTCGGGGAGCAGCGCAACATGCGTGACCGCTTGCAACACCTCATGCACACCACGCCAGAATCGAGTCACCTCCGGACATTCCCACAAAATGTGGAGGAAGGTCCCTAACATGCCACACCCACGCTTACACATCCCATCCACCGCGTATCCCATACGCATCAGGCCCGGTCCCGTAACGTAAACCCTGTGGAGTATTTTGAGCTGGACGAAACGAAGGCGGGCCGGTATGGCCACCTCTTTCAGGGAGGCCACCGCAGATACCCAATCCTCGTCGTCCAGCTCCAATCCATCAGCGACCCATGCCTCACGGATGATATAGCTTTTAAAGGTTTTTTAACACGATTACTGTAACAGCAATGCAGGATGATTTTATTATATAATGTATTTTGATGGAATGTGTATTTTTTAGAATATTGTATGCTTTTATGGCTCTTGGCTGTCGAATAAAGTACTTTTGACTGACTTACTGACTGAACAAGGCCGATAATATTTTCAATCCCCATACAGAAAATACATTCCAGAACCATCGGCCCAAGTCCATGTTCCTGAATCTTGATGTATCTCAGTGGCTATTTTATGCATTTTGGAAATGGCATCATAAACAGAAGGGGCATGATACGGCATAAAAACACAGCAGCTACTCCCGATAATGCGACATGCTCCACCACGATCAGCTACAACAACGTCGCGCACCATTCGGTTTTGCAAAGTCACAATTCTCGTAATTTGGACTTCTTTAATCTGTAATATTTCCAAGCGCCATTGCTGTCTGATTAGTAACAGCTTCTACTACACTGGTTAAGCGTCTAATCTTCCTACTATTTAAAGCTGCACCAACTAAGAAAGAGTCCCAAATTAAAATTGACATATTGTTGTAATGCAGTATCAGTTTGATCCACTTAATCATTATTTTTAGTTCTTTTGAATCGGTTCAAAGAAATGTCATTAAACAGTTTTTGATCCTTATGATAAGATGCAGGTGCTAGGAACACAGGAGGAAGCAAAAAGGACACATAACAGGTTCCAGACCATCCAATTGGTAGATGATTGTAGCCTTTACTCCCAAAAATGAAATAAGTGTTGTGTGAGGACAGGAAACTGCTATTGTCCGTTCCAGTAATGTTCAATACTGTGGTACAGTCACTTTTTCCCACTGGAATACTACCAAAACTGCTCACACAAAGATTTGCTCGGGCTCTAGTAACAGCGATAACAAAAGGCCCGTTACCCTTGGCCGTTCGAGTGTTGGGGAAAACCTAACGTGTGGAGGAATTTCCTTTGCGATACTCCTCCATTTCCCCTACAGAATGGCAAGGGAATGAAAGGCGTTCCTCCCTTCTTCTGATGAGCTGGTATCATTCCACATACCCAGCAGTTGGTAGTGTTCGTAGCATTATGAGTATGATGCAATATTTGTATGAAAGTGTTATTGAGATACGACATCCGGTGTTTCTCCTCATGAAAGGGAAGAGTAAAATAATAATGTTTGGTGGGGACAGGGGTAGTAGCAGTCAGTAAGTTTCGAACCGGAGCTACTTCCTCCACAACCCACATAATTGCAGCAATGATGACAACCGTCAAAGTTAGTCCAATAGCGAGCATCATATTTTTACTACAGACTTTTGCAGCATTCGATTTCTTCTCCTCCGGCATGTTAATTTCCTCAGTGAACAAAAAAACAGATGGTGCCCTAAGGTCCTGGGCAGGCGTTGGTTTCTTCACTAACCTTGAGACGAGTAGTCACTAATAGGCTACCCCCTTTGTAGTCAGTCTTTAACCACCCAGGACAGTGGCTCAAATAGTCTTTCTGCAATGAAATGTCTTTCTAAATCGAAGCAGATATCTAGATGTACCAGGGATCGTTTGGTCCGGGAAGACTTCCTCAGGTCTTTCAGGGGACACAGCTCGTCCTTTCTCGGTGACCAGGATGTCGCGGTGATCTGTCAACGCAGCTGGGCTCACAAGGGCATGCGGAACTTTACGACAGTGGGTGGTTTGCACCCAATTCTTCCGGTTGGTCACTCGTACCACAGTTCTGGTAGCCAAGAGGACTTGCTTCGGTCCACGCCAACGGGGTGCCAAAGAATTGGTCTGCTGGAAGGACTTCGTCAAGACAAAGTCGCCAGGCTGCAGATCATGGCCATCACCCTGCGACCTGTCTGGAAGGGCCTCCCTTACCTGCTGATAAATAGAAGACAATCTATCAGTTAACTGGGACAAATAGTCACTCATAAACACATAGGGTACATCATGTACAGGGCGAGGCTTTGGGATTCCCCAAATATTCATGGGCCTGCCAAACACAACCTCATAAGGCCAGATCGTGTATGGGGTATTGATCTGATAGAAAGTAGTGCTAAGGGCAGGGCATTAGGCCATTTCAAAGACATGGAAGCCTGTATTTTAGCCAATTTCAGTTTCAGAGTGGAATTGTAACGCTCCACCAAGCCTGCTGATTGTAGGTGAAAAGAAACATGAAATTTCTGCTTAATCCCTAACCCTTTCATGACCTATTCGACAACTTGCCCAATGAAATGAGGTCCGTTGTCACTCCATAAGACCCAGCAAGTGCCGAATCGAGGAAAGAACTCCTTTAGGAGAACTTTCGCTGTTGTGAGAGCTGTATTATCCTTTGTAGCATATGCCTCCACCCATTTACTGATGGCACAAACCACCACCAGGACATATTTCAAGTTATTACAGCTCTCAAACTGAATGTAGTCCATTTGCAGGACCTCAAAAGGTGCAGTTGGTGTCACAAACCCTCCTGTTGGAGTTCACGTTCCCTTTCCAGGATTATACTGAAGACCAACCAAACAAGACTGGACAATCTTTCATCCCAGCGATGATTTCTATCTGCAGGTGAGGCTCCTGTGAGTTCCAGGGCCTCCTGTGGAGAAGAGAGTGCTGAAAATCGTCGCTAACGCCCGTTAGAGAGCCGCCGCAGCTGAAGAGCGTAAGGAAAATCATTGCGCTGCTGCCGCTGCGTGCTTGCTACCGAAGATTATAGCATCACCTCTTTGCGGGCTGCCAAAGGCTCGCTAACCAGAGATCATCGCATCGAGTTCATCGCTTCACGACATCGCAGCGCGGACGCCGAGCGTCTGCCATTTTCATCGCATCTGGATCGTTGCTCCCTTGTGGAGCGCCATTTGTTTTCATTGCAACAAAATCGCACACGCCGCAGGCTCGGCGCATCATCCTCCCTTCGCGGCAAGGATTTCAACGCATCGCCGGCTTAGCATGGAGAAGTTTGTCGCTTTGTCCTGCACACAGATCAGCGCATCATCCTCCCTTGCGGCAAGGATTCAACGCATCGCTGGTCAAGCGTGAGGAAAATCATCGCTACAACTCCTTAGCGACATTTTGGTTGCTTTGCTACAGAATCCAGGTATCAATCAATCAATCAGTCACTTGTAAAGCGCACTACTTACCCGTGAGGGTCTCAAGGCGCTGAGGGGAGGGGGGTGCTGCTACTGCTCGAAGAGCCAGGTCTTGAAGAGTCTTCTGAAGGTGAGCAGGTCCTGGGTCTGTCGCAGGTGGGTGGGGAGGGTGTTCCAGGTCTTGGCGGCGAGGAAGGAGAAGGATCTGCTGCCGGAGGTTGTTCGTTGGATGCGGGGGATGGCGGCGAGGCTGGCGGAGCGGAGCTGGCGGGTGGGGGTGTAGAAGCTGAGTCTGATATTCAGGTAGGCTGGTCCGGTGTTGTGGAGTGCATTGTGTGCGTGGGTGAGGAGCTTGAAGGTGATCCTCTTGTTGACGGGGAGCTAGTGCAGGTGTCTCAGGTGGGGGGTGATGTGGCTGTGACGAGGAATGTTGAGGATCAGTCAGACGGAGGCGTTTTGGGTGCGTTGTAGTCGTCGTAGGTGTTTGGCAGGGATTCCTGCGTAGAGTGCGTTGCCGTTGTCCAGCCTGCTGCGGACGAGGGCTTGGGTCACCGTTCTTCTTGTTTCGGTCGGGATTCATTTGTAGATCCTGCGGAGCATGCAGAGGGTGTTGTAGCAGGCTGAGGAGATGGCCTGCTTCGACATGGAGAGGGAGGAGTCCAGGATGAATCCTAAGTTGCGTGCGTGGTCCGTGGGTGTCGGTGCTGTTCCCAGTGTGGTCGGCCACCAGGAGTCGTCCCAGGCAGAGGGGGTGGAGCCGAGGATGAGGACCTCTGTCTTGTCCGAGTTCAGTTTCAGACGGCTGCTCCTCATCCACTCGGCGACGGCCTTCATTCCCTCGTGGAGGTTGGTTTTGGCGGTGTGCGGGTCCTTTAGGTATTTTGTGAGTAAAAGGGTCGCAGAGACCACTGCCTTGAACTGAACTCCTCTTTGCACACTTTGAACTATTTTTGCAGCCTTTCAAGAGTAACCCTATTTTCTAGTATTGTGGATTTTTACTGTTATTGGTCTTGTGTGGAGTCTATATATAAAGATACTTATTTTTTAGGTCTCGCCTGAACTAGCGCTTTAGCGATGCTCTGGCGAGAGCTTAAGTAAGCGGGATTTGGAAGTGCAGACTAGTGGCTTTTCAGGCCTCCAAATACAGTGCATGTGCGCTGGGCGCGCGCACCATTTGTCAGCCTGCCTGATCACTTTTGCGGCCTCTTTGATGTTCTCAGTGAGCTGCGCGGCCACTGAGAACATCAAAGCAGCTGCGAAAGTGCTCACCATGTGCCACCCCCTCCCTTATCCCACTTCCTGCTTGTTAATTGAGCCAGCATGACATGACTGCGCCTTTCTTTTATTTGCCTTTCTCGTGCCTACTGTTGTAAGCAGGACAGGCTCCCGCAACTTTAAAAAAAAAAATTGAACCAGCGCGGTATGCCTCAATGGCTGCCACGCTTTAATTTGTTGTTAATTGTGATCTTGCGATCACCGAAGGTAAACACGGGGCAGTGACACGCACAAAATATTGGCAGCACCGACCAGATATAGGCATTGGGAACACCTTAATAATATCAAATACCAAATGGCGTTATGGATATGCAGGCAGAAAATACCCACATATTCAAGAGTATAGAAAATTACAGGATAAAAATGTTTTATTTGCACGTGAATGCACAACATTTAACCATACGCTTTTCCAGAGCGCGTGCAGTTTGCCCGAGTATGCCAGTACTCACACCTCCCCCTTTACTGTCACCAGTTGAAGTCTGCTGTCTTATCTCTTGACATGTGATTTAACTGGTTTTGTTATAAAAAGCACTCGCTGTGCCCATGTTGTCTGGCATTGTGCTTGGAGTTGCATGCACAGAAGGCCTTCCTTACAGAACTGGAGAAACGTTGGTTTGTAGAACTTCCCCAAATCTAGGCAGGTCCAAGCCTAATTATCGGTAGTCCACGTCCAAGGGGTTGTTTCTCATTATATGTAACAATGATTTTCTTCTTTAGTTCAAAGTCAGTTCAAGAGAAGCATCTTTCTCGGGCTTTTGTGCTTGGGCCCCAGCTTGCTGGAGCCGGTTTTCTTTTGAACAGACAGTGCCACCTAGTGTAAATTATGTGAACTCGTCAAAAGTTCAGAAATGTTTCAGTGGGCGATTCAGGAACTGAAACAAGGACCTAACCGGCCTTCACACACAGTTTGCCTCTCTTCCTTTCAAAGAAACACAGACACAGACACACACAGACACACACAGACACACACAGACACACACAGACACAGACACACACAGACACAGACACACACACACACACACACACACACACACACACACACACACACACACACACACACACACACACACACACACACACACACACACACACACACACACACACACACACACACACACACACACACACACACACACACACACACACACACACACACACACACACACACACACACACACACACACACACACACACACACACACACACACACACACACACACACACACACACACACACACACACACTCTCTCCCACTCCCCTTGTGGGGACTATGTGTGAATACCTGCCTTGTGGGGACTAACCTTTCCCAATGTTTTTAAAACACACTAATAACAGAAAAATGTTAAGAAAAAATTCATGATACAGGATCCTGCTTCAAATTTGCAAATATATTGTTATTTAATCATGCGCACAGCACCATCCTTGTGGGGACTTGAACACGTGCTACCATCCTTGTGGGGACCTAGTCCGTAACACTATTTGTGATTGAATACAGTTGAAGGCACATGGCTAATTGTTTATTTTATCAACAAAATACACAAACAACATTATAATCGATTCATTTATGAATTGCTGCATATAAACTAGGTGTGTATATTACTGATAGATTATGCTAATGTGCCGGAAAATGTCATATCATGCTTAAAGAAAGACACTGAAAGCTGTATTTCACCTATTTATTAGCGCTTAAAATCATCTTAGGAGATAAGGGAACTAACACAAAGAAATTAACATATGGAACCAAGGAATATGGTTAATGGAACCCAGAACTTAATTAGCTGCTTAACTTTTTGCCAAAATAGATGTTCAAGTCCCCACAGAGATAGTGGGTAAAGATTATTGTATTTAAGTCTCCATGAAACAGTGTGTACATTCAAAGCTTAAATCCCATTATAAAGAGTGTGAAGCTAATGATGTTCAAGTCCACACAGAGGTTGCGTGTAATTGTAGGAATGCTCAAGTCCCCACAGAGATAGTGTGTTATCATAGCGATGTTCAAGTCTCTACAGAGATGGTGTGTTATTATAGTGATGTTCAAGTCCCCACAAAGATAGTGCGTTATTACAGTGCTTTTCAAGTCCCCACAAAGATAGTGTGTTATTATAGCGATGTTTAAGTCCCCACAGAGATAGTGCATGAAGGTGATTGTGTTTAAGTTCTCATTCAAATAGGGCCCGATTCACAAAGGTAAACTTAGACAACAAGTTTAACTTTACTACTTTTCAGTATTCACAAAGGTAAATTTAGACCAAAAGTCTAACTTTACTACTTTTCAATATTCACAAAGCCCCATACAGAGAATGTGAAGCTGATGATGTTCAAGTCAAAGCAAACGCAAGGAGATGATGGACGGAGTGCTGAAACCCTCCAGTCACTCACCCCCAGTCACAGATCTGGGTTGAATCCACCATCATTCTTTAGCTCACTTCGCCACCCCAGTTCAGACCCAGCTATATTCAAATCAGTCTTGATCCTGTGCCTCATGGGAACAGTCCAGCCCGAACTGCCAAACGAGGTCTTCCCTGGACCGGAAACAAGCATCCTGGGACTGGTTTCGGGGTAACACCCCCTCATCAGCCAAGCTAGCTTTAATCCAGTGGCAAAGTGAGCAAGGGACCAACATCTAGGCATACCCTGCCAACTTAGGGCGAACAAAGCTCTTGAAAGGAGAAGATGGATGGAGTGCTGAAACTTTTCAGTCACTCACCCCCAGTCACAGATCTGGGTTTAATCCATAAGCCATCATCGTTCTTTTAGCTCACTTCCCCACCCCTGTTCAGACCCAGCTATATGCAAATCAGTCTTGACAGTGGAAACAGAGCTTGTGTTTACTTACAGGAATGCTCAAGTCCCCACAGAGATGGTGTGTTTTTATAGTGATGTTCAAGTCCCCACAAAGATAGTGTTTTATTATAGTTTTTTTCAAGCCCCCACAAAGATAGTGTGTTATTATAGCCATGTTTAAATCCCCACAGAGTTAGTGCATGAAGATGATTGTGTTTAAGTCCTCATTAAAATAGGGTCCGATTCACAATGGTAAACTTAGACAAAAAATCTAACTTTTCAGTTTTAACAATGTAAACTTAAACCAAAAGTCTAACTTTACTACGTTTCAGTATTCACAAAGCCGCATACAGAGAATGCAAAACTGATGATGTTCAAGCCAAAACAGAGCTTGTGTGTAATTACAGGAAGGCTCAAGTCCCCACAGAGATGGTCGGTGACTACAGTATTACCACGGTTGCCAAAGAGAATGTGTATGATTATAGACATGCCCAGGTCCCCACAGATATAGTGTGTGATTATAGAGATGTTGAGGTCCCCACAGATATAGTGTGTGATTATAGAGATGTTGAGGTCCCCACAGAGATAGTGTGCGATTATAGAGATGTCTAGGTCCCCACAGAGAGAGTGCGTAATTATAGATATGCCCAGGTCCCCACAGAGATAGTGTGTGATTATAGAGATGGCCAGGTCCCCACAGAGATAGTGTGTGATTATAGACATGCCAAGGTCCCCACAAAGATAGTGTGTGATTATAGACATGCCCAGGTCCCCACAGAGGTAGTGTGTGACTATAGAGATGTCGAGGTCCCCACAGAGATAGTGTGTGACTATATTATTTCCATGGTTGCCAAAGAGAATGTGTGTGATTACAGACATGCCCAGGTCCCCACAAAGGTAGTCTGTGATTAATAGGATGCACAGGGATAGCACACAGAGATAACGCATGATTATAGTCATGTACAAGTCCTCACAGAGATATTGTGCGATTTCAGTGATGTTTAAGTCCCCACAGTGATAATGTGTGATTACAATCATATTCAAGTCTCCACAGTGATATGCATAATGATAGGTATGTTGAAGAACCCCTACAGATCGTATTAGTCTGGTGGCTTATTAACTTAATGAATCCACTTGAGGGATATGTGTTGACCACTCTCTCACATGTTTGAATCCTGGTGCTACTACTCAGTTTTTATTCCTTCCAAGGTCAATAGAATAAGTACTATTTACTTGGATAACAAAAAGCATATGGTATTCAGCAACAAGATACCCTCAGGTGTGAATGTGCAGTTTATATATATGCACAGGAGATGATATGATGTGATAATAGTGGTACTCAAGCCACCCCTATGATAGACTGGAATTATCCATATCTACTAATCCCACTTCAGATGCAGCATTTACTGATTTAAACAGTGTTCATCTAAGAAGGTTCACACTTCCTTAAAAATCCAAGTATCTGTGTTGTCATTTTGTTTTCTAGCCCCCATCTTATCAACTCTAGTCTCCACTAAGAAAATAAAACTGTATTTCTGATTGCAATAAACTCCACAATCTGATTACTTCTGGCACTTTAGGATTATTACAATAGATAAATCAATTTAAAAACTGGCACATCTTTATAATTTTTGTCTCTATAAATCAAGAATGAAATGATCCTCTCCTCACAAATCTCTTCTTTCTCTCAAAGTATACTCTTCAAGTGAGAAGTGGGAATTTTTGATTGTTAAAGGCGTGAGGTCGCATTGCCATAAACCAGCACCACTGGCAATTAGGAAGTACTCCAGAATCCACAAAACCCAGGTTGCAATATATACATATATATATATATATATATATATATCTATCCAACACAAGTTTGCCTGTTGTAAGGGAACCACCAACAAGTCGATTTTGGTAAAGCTTTCTATTTATTGCAGGAAACCAAAAGGAAGCAGCTGGAAAAAGCTCCGCACAATGTGATGCTGCCGACGCGTTTCGTACTGTCCGTACTTCATCATGGGCTGCAGGCAAATGGCAGATACTTGTCACGGCAATTTGTAGACACCTGAAAATTGTGGAAGTCACCGCCCGGTTGGGCGTGGCCAACTGCATGGCCTGCTGGTAACTGTAGCGTCCTTCATCTTTCTCTAGTGAGTTGCCATGCAAGTGCTGTCTCTTGATGCAAATGAAACCCCAGTGGGTTGCGATAACTTGTCCTGCCGTTCAAATTGCCTCTTACAATCCCGCAATCAGCTGACTTGTCCTTCTCGCTGCAGCGCCGGTTGGCGCTGTAACTAGACCACACCGAGGCATGGCCGAGAAGGACAAGTCAGCTGATTGCGGGATTGTAAGAGGCAATTTGAACGGCAGGACAAGTTATCGCAACCCACTGGGGTTTCATTTGCATCAAGAGACAGCACTTGCATGGCAACTCACTAGAGTAAGATGAAGGACACTACAGTTACCAGCAGGCCATGCAGTTGGCCACGCCCAACCGGGCGGTGACTTCCACAATTTTCAGGTGTCTACAAATTGCCGTGACAAGTATCTGCCATTTGCCTGCAGCCCATGATTAAGTACGGACAGTACGAAACGCGTCGGCAGCATCACATTGTGCGGAGCTTTTTCCAGCTGCTTCCTTTTGGTTTCCTGCAATAAATAGAAAGCTTTACCAAAATCGACTTGTTGGTGGTTCCCTTACAACAGGCAAACTTGTGTTGGATGTTATTGCGGCCCCGCCTGAGTCGCTAAGGGAGCTCCGCCATGCCTCGGTGTGGTCTAGTTACAGCGCCAACCGGCGCTGCAGCGAGAAGGACAAGTCAGCTGATTGCGGGATTGTAAGAGGCAATTTGAACGGCAGGAAAAGTTATCGCAACCCACTGGGGTTTCATTTGCATCAAGAGACAGCACTTGCATGGCAACTCACTAGAGTAAGATGAAGGACACTACAGTTACCAGCAGGCCATGCAGTTGGCCACGCCCAACCGGGCGGTGACTTCCACAATTTTCAGGTGTCTACAAATTGCCGTGACAAGTATCTGCCATTTGCCTGCAGCCCATGATGAAGTACGGACAGTACGAAACGCGTCGGCAGCATCACATTGTGCGGAGCTTTTTCCAGCTGCTTCCTTTTGGTTTCCTGCAATAAATAGAAAGCTTTACCAAAATCGACTTGTTGGTGGTTCCCTTACAACAGGCAAACTTGTGTTGGATATATATATATATATATATATATATATATATATATATAATATATATATATATATTTATTTGTGTTTAAAGCGGGGCGTCTCTGCGGCGCGCCGCAAATTCAATGTCCAAACACCAAGTTGCCCTGCAATAGAGACGCCTACACAGTTGAAATTATCTCCATCATTTATTGTGGACAAAAGGCACAGCGCATTCTCCCTCCATCAGGAATGCTAGACATGCCTCGCCACAGAGACGCCCCCCTGCTCATTCAGCGGCCCTGCAGCATCCGTAAAACGGGCGCTTCGAGGAGTTGAAATGCCGGTATTGTGGGAGAACTTTTACAAATGGTACGACGAGGTTCCCCCTCCACAGAACCCACTGGGGGAATACAGTTTGCTTGCATGAAGCCCCACAGCACCCGCTTTGGTAATGTAACGGACTACAGGACCCATAAAGCAACTCTGCGAATTGCAGGGCAACGTGGTGTATATATATATATATTCTGTAAGTGGATTTCCATAATGGATCTAGCAGTCCTTTGTGCAAGAGTAGAAAAAAATCAAGTTGGCAGTGGTACATCTGCCTTTTTATGGGAAGACACATTCTCAAAATGTGCCCAGGTGAAATGATGGGAAACTTTCACAAAGTTGAAACATCTATTTGTTCAGCCTTTTATATTTGGAGTGTAAAATAGAAATTCTTAAACATAGCTTAAAAATTCTCAAAAGTGCCCATGTCAGCTACAAGAGACCTTCTCAGCTTTGATGGTTGTGCGCTTTGAAGGGCAAATCATATACAAGAGTCTTACAAATTGTATTCCTGAACTGAGCTGGTATGCTCATAATGTAAGAGTAGAGAAAGTCACTTTGGCTGACATACAGCTGTCTTTTTCATGTAAATAGGAATCTCAGAATGTGGAATCTTTCACACTGTTAACAAAATTGTTTTTGAGGAGTAAGCCCAAATGTTGTACTTCCGTGTGTGTGGGGTATAAAACTAGGTTTCCTAAAAGGAGCCGGTGAATCCTTTGTTCAGGAATAGCAATGAATAGGGGGAAGCCTATTCCCATTGCACTGCATCACCCTTATGCCTGCTATGAGGCAGGCTTAAGGTCGTGACACAGTAGCGTCCTAGAAGTGGCACAGTGAAATCTGATCGAGTTCACTGTGCCACTTCTACTAGGCTTTTTGCGGGGGAACACCCACCCTACATACATTAATCCGCGACGCAGGTATAATGTGGCGCAGGGCTTTATAAAGTGACGCATCTGCTTAGATGCGTCACTTTGTAAATATGGTGCAACATGGCACATATTTTATGCCGCTGCAACCTCATAAAAAGTGACGTAACAGTGGGGCAAAAGTGTAACAAGGGGCTCATAAATAAGCTCCTCATTTTGCAATTAGGTTTGTGGTCCCTTTGTGCCGGAGTGGAGAAAATTACTAATAGTTCTGTAACTACACTTTACATGAGGAAAGGGACATTTTCAAAATGGGCACATGTTAAATATGGTGAATGAAACAAATATTGATTCCAAAATATCATGTGACATAAATATGTTAAAATATCACAGCTGCAAAAATATAGTGGAACGGAATATCAAAATTAAGAATGCAAGTTTTTCTTGTATGCAATATGGTAATTAAGAAAATTGTTGCAATTAATATTGTGACTTTAGTATACTTGTAATAAGCATTGTTCTTTATTAAAGATATATATTCTTATAATACTACTAAAATTGTCTTTTTTTAAATATAGTTTGCAATTTTAAATGTGTGATTGAATTTTTAAAAGGCAATTAGATGGGTCTGGTGGCTCAGTGGACTAATGTGTCCACTGCAGAGCCCTGTATTCAATCTCATGATCATAGGTTCAAATCCCTGCGGGTCTACTCAGCCTTTCAACCATCTGAGGTTGATAAAATGAGTACCGTTGAGTAGCAATAAACATCTGTTAGTGCTAAAATGCATAAGAGTGAATGTGCAATCTACAAATACCTATTTTAGGTAGTTTATAATTTAGTAGTGGGATATTGGGTTTTTCGGGGAATATGGTGGAAGGTTAATTACATTTTACCTAATTGTTTTTTAATGTTAAGTAATGTAAGGTAAAATCAATATATAAATGATTAGTATGCAATGTTTTAATTGTTTAATTGTTCTTTCATTTATTTGGGTTTAATTTCTGATTTTTAATTAATAGTTTGTATTGTATAATTAGTTATACCTAATTTAGTAACATGTCCAGTTTGTAGGGAAATAGGGTGAGAAAATATTTAAATGAGAATAGTTTTCTTTATACATTTTTTGTTATTTAAATATTTAATTTATATATCATAATTTTTTCATTGAATATTTAAAATGAGACAATAGTTTTATTTAGACTATGCAAGAAATAATTAGTAATATATATCAGCAAGTGTGTATTATATTTATTATTTTTATATGTTTCATTTATTTAAATTTTATTATTTTATTTATATTTTAAAATATCTTCTTGGTGTTTGTGGTTTTTTCAGTAGTAGTGAATTTTACGTATATTTATTTAAATATTTCATTTAATGATACGTTTATTTAATATATTTATATTAAATTGTGCATTTTATTTACATTTATACAATATGTACTTTCTAGTTTATCTATGGTTAATCATTTTATGTTTTGCTGTTTTTTTTTTGTTTTTTTTTTTAATGACTGTATTGGAATGATATATATAACCTTTTTGAAGCCCAACACTTTCTCTACTGTTGCTTAAATTGGAGTGGGAACAGTAAATCTAGTCCATCCAATTTCCTTATCATTGCTTAATTATGGTGGGGATAGTTAATATAACCCTTACAAAGTCCAACACTTTCCCTACTGTTGCTTAGGATGGAGTGAGAATAGTACATATAACCCCTTTTCAGTCCAATACTTTTCCTTCTGTTTTGTATATATTGGGGTTGGAATAGCAAATCTAATCCCTCTGAAGTCCGACACTTTTCCAGCTGTTGCTTACATTGCAGTGTGAATAGTAAATCTAACCTCTCCGAAATTCAGCATTTTTCCTCCTTTTGCTTAGGGTGGAATGGGAATAGTAAATTTGACCCCCTCAGAGGTTCAACACCTTCCCTACTGTTTAGACAGGAGTGGAAATGGCCATTTGAACCACTCTGAAGTCCAACACTTTCCCTACTGTTACTTAGATTGGAGTGGAAGTAGCAAACACTTACTTTATAGAGGACTTGCTCCCTTCACAGCGAAGCTCCGCCTGGTAGCTGCTGCTGCCCCTTGGTCGAGGCAAAGTCCACCCGCAGGCCCCTGCCTTCGCCTCATATCTGGTGGTCTAGTGGTAGAGCGTCACTGCTCTGCTGCTGGGGTGTCCCTCTGCCTCTCTTTTCTGATATCTGCCTTAGAGCCTTTATTAAGCTTTTTCCTTTTTTACCTTTTTCTTCCGTTTGTTTGCCACCCTCGTCCCTTTTGCGGTGATCCCCATGGCCCGCCACCTCCAGTGACCCTTCCCGCATTTCCTGCCACCCAGCTGTCCAGCCCCCAGCACAACTGAATGGAAGCCGTTGACACGCCAAAGATAGGCCTGTCTGCACCGGTCTGTGCCTGGACCATGCCCAGCGCCTGGTATCCTGGTTCTCGGACCTTCCACCGCTATGACGCCAGCACCCTCCTCGCCCAGAACTGAGGACGCGATACTGCCTGTCAACTCGCGTCACCGAAGAAGACCCAAGGACCCTTCTCCTGCCAGAACTGCAGCCTCACCCATGCCAGATCATTTTGCCGCCCAACCAACCAAAAGCTCACTCGACCGACTCAACTGCATCTTCTTCAATGTGCGATCCCTCCACAAACACGCCACAGAAATCTGGGACCTCCTCGACGTCGCCTCTCCCGACATCACCTTCTTCACGGAAACCTTGATCAACCCCTGATCCGGACGAGACATCACCATCACCATCCCTGATGGCTACAAAATCACATGCAAGGACTGCAACAACCGACCAGGAGGAGGCATCGCCATCATCCACAAGAACACCCTTTGACTGACCATGCATGCAAACGACCCAATGACAACCATCTTGAACCTGGACCTTGAAATGGTTATTATGTAATGTTTTAATTGATTAATTGTTCTTTCATTTATTTGGGTTTAATTTCTGATTTTTTTATTTATATTTTGCATAGTATAATTAGTTATTGCTAATTTAGCAACATGTTCAGTTTCTAGGGGAATAGGGTGATAAATCATTTAGTTTTCTTTATTAAGTTTTGTTATTTAAATATTTAATTTTTAAATCATTATATAATTTTTTCATTGAATATCTGTGCAACAGTAGGGAAAGCATTGGATGTCAGAGGGGTAACATTCACTAATCGCCACTCCAGTCTGTGCAACAGTAGGGAAAGTGTTGGACTCAGGAGGGTTAAAATGTACTTGGCCCACTTTAGGGAAAGCATTGGGCCACAGAGAGGTAAAATGTACTATTCCCACTCCAGTCTATGCAACAGTAGGGTTAGTAGTTCACTTCAAACACATAACATACATGAAACACAACATTAATAATTTAATAAAGATCTTAAACTTTATTAACTAACCAACAAAAATATTTTTAAAAAACAATTAAACAATTGGCATAGTTATTAACCAATTTATTAATCAATTACCAATAAAAACTATTTGGCCATTATTTATGACTTCAGTAACTTACCACACTATACCCCACAAACGTAGCAGCCAACACTTAGGGGCCCATTAGGATGGCGGGCGGATCATCCCTGCCGGGCCGGCGGTAGCCACCGCTGGCCCGGCGGGGGCGAACCGCCCTCCATCCATGACAGAAAGAGCCCCTGTCATATTAGTATGGCTGAGGGGTCCGCGGCGGACGGAAAGACCGTCCGCCGCTTTTCCGCCGGTCGACTCGTCGACTGGGCGGAAAAGGGGCATAACATGGTGGCGGCGTCTGCAAGACACTGCCATCCATATTATGATGATGGCGGAGATCATGCGGTTTCTGCTTTTGGGGGCCCGTTGTGGGCCCCCAGGGTGTTGGGGGTGGGGTGTGCACATGGGGCAGTTGCATGCACAAGATGGCAGGCACCACGCGGTGCCTGTCACGTTGTGCATGCAAATTCCCAACATGCATGTTTTAGATTGCGGCGGGTGCTGCTTACAGCACTGCCCGCCGCAATGTAAAAAATGCAGGATGTTCCTGCCAGTGTGGCGGGCACATCCTAACTTGAATGGCGGGACCGCCGCACCTATGGCGGGTGGTCCCTTTCGCCATCGTAATAGACACCTTAATGCCATAATCAATTGCTAATTAAATATTAATTAATACATTAATATGTAATCATTAATCAATCTGTTCGTAATTTATCCATTACTTAATTAATTACCAATAAACTTTCCACCCTATATCCCTACAAACTCACCAACCCGCACAAATAACTTTCAAAATATAATTACAAAATAATAATCAATTGTATTATAATAAAGTGTTCATAAATTGTTAATTATTACTTAATTAACTTCCCACCCTGCACCCCTACAAACCCAGCAACCTACACCTGATAAATAACTTGGTAAATGATTTAGATAATTACTAATTAATTAAATATTGATAATAGATATTATTATTAATTACTTAATTATACTTAAATAACTTCCTACCTTACAGCTCTAGAAACCTAGCAACCCACTACAAAAGTTAAAATTACTCTTATAATTAAATAAACATTTTGAAATCGCTTAACTTTACAATCTATATTTGAAAATATTATATATATAACCTAACTATGTTTAAAAAACAATTTTTTTACAACCATATTATTGAAAACGATATTTACAACAATGATATACATTACTAATCTAAAAAAAATAATGATATTCTTGACAACTATATTTCTGCATCACGATATTGTTGTTACAATATTTTTTTCTTGATATTTCTGCATCCAATATTTCCAACTCCATATTCTGTCCGAACACTACTTTCTGTTACTTTAGGGAGCTTTACAATGCAAAAACATGATTTGTGTTGAAAAGTAAATCCCACTACAACAGTTTGCACTGGGTTTGCATAACTTTGGGTCTAAATCCCATTTTGAGACTGCCTATCTTATACTGTGATACTATTTTTAAATTATGACTAGATTATTCTCAGTGTTTTCAGTCACAGGATTGGACCTCGTTGCACTATAAATGTCATTCACCAGTGCACCGACCAGAATTCTGTTCTGTGGGTAGTTACACAAACAGAAATCTGCAATGATTGCATTATCAAACTGAGCTTTCATAACATAAGACAGTTGTTCCCAACAATCACTTTTATGAAGTTCCCATATTTTTTTATGAACTTCAGCCTGTCAATGAACTGCAAAATATTAGGGCCATATTTATGACCAAGTCATGCACTGCAGCACAGCAAGTCACCTTGCTGTGCTGTGCTGCGCTGCACTGCGTGACAAGGAATGGGCAGGAATGCACCTTTTCTATATCAATAGGTGCATTCCTGCCTTTTCCCCTGCACTGGCACTCTTGGGCTGCCTAGCACCAACGCCAGCATCCTTGCCTGCGCTGCGTTGAGGATTGTTTTTGTACAGGCATCTTCCATCACTAAAACAATTCCCTGAGGCATTTTCCTCTTTCTATGTGTACTACAGAATGCAGCACACGTAGAAAGAGAAGATAACTAGGAGAATTAAATATATTTCTCCTTGTTACGCCTCACCTGGGAAGGTGTAGGTTTTTGGTGCATTCCCGGCTCTACCACTTATGGTAAATCTAGAAATACATCAAAATCAATGCATGTTGCGTGGAAACACTCATGCAACACCCATGGAAATGTCTCCATGGTGCACAGTAATACGGTGCAGCGATTTCCGCTGCATTGCATTACTCAAGATTTAAGAAGCCACTCAGGACCACACAAGTTGGCCTGGCATGACTTCATGAATCTCATTTTTAATTTGCATCGCTCTTGCATGAGTAAAGCAAAGGGGCTTGTAAATATGCCCCTTAGTATGAGGCTGCCACTGAGGCACCATCTTCTGCGCAGATAAACAACTGTATATATGATGGAGGCTGCAGCTGCCCAGATTAAGACATGTGACGGAGGAATTGGGGAGAGGTCTTCTCTTTAGAAGAATAATACTTTCCGCAATGATACTTGTTTTAGAACGAGCTGTCAGACACAAATTCCCTACATGTTAGCAGTGACAACAGGGAGGACATTGCTCTTACTCCTATGAAAAGGGGCATTCCTCACCAACTTATGCTGACTTTCAAATTCTGTGGTGAGTCAAAAAGTTTACAAAATAAATGTATGTCAAGAAACACTTGAGGGATCATAAAACGTAACATGTCACAGAAAATGCAGTGTAGAGGAAATATTGCTTCTAGTTTAATTTAGTGTTCAACTTTACAATGATATACCTTACCTTTTTTAAATCTAATTCTATGACATGAATCAGGGTATTAATTAACGATTTTCATTCATTGACTTTGCATAGAAAAAAAGAGTACAGAAAAACGTGTCTCAAAAGGGTTATTCATAACAAAAAATAATTCAAAATCTAATTTTACACATGCACCACACAGATGATTGAAATTTGCTCTGTTTTTTTGTAACAAACTCAGTTTTTTATTTTACATTTTTCCTGCTATGTTTAAAACCCAGCGGTAAGGTCCATAGTTTTAAATGACATGGTAGACACATAGCTTCTGTTAGCATCTATCCAATTTTCTAGCACACAGAAAAACAAGATGAATGCATATACATCTTGAAGGTGAAGTCACAGAAAACTCTCTTAGGAAGAATCACAGATGTTGGACTAAGTTACTTGGTCTGATTTAGCAGGGTGATTCACACCAACAAAGTAAAGGTCCAGCTGACACATTTTGCCAAAGAGTTATAAAACGCTTTACCATGCCAAATGGGCAACCTTGGTAATCAAACATGACAGGCACATGTGTGGCCTTTGTTTAAAAACTTCATAAACAGTACCTGTAAAATTATGAATATTTTTAATAAAGCTGATTATAAGAACATAAACAAGTTAGTAATAAACAAGAATTAATGTAAAGATGAGGAACGGAAGTGTTCCTACCCATGACAAGGACTCACCAGCTTGGCTCAAGGATATAATAATTGTAGTGAACACTTAGGGCCAGATTATGAGTTTGGTGGTCTGCGGACTGCCAAATTGGTGGTGGTGCAGTGGTGGTGCGTTGGTGGAGTTTCGGCTCTGCCATGGTTTTCATGGCAGTTCCACCCCTATGAAAACCGTGGCAGAGAGAAAACAAAGGGAGCCCTCCAGGGCCCTCTGGTGCCTCACGCAATGTGGATGCAGACAGGGGACACATCATGTGCCCCCCCCCCCCCCGTGTGCATGCACACCAGATCCTGCACGGCATGGAATTTTCAGTCAATGCCGTGAAGGAACTGTTTTGAGCATTCCCTTTGCGGTGCCCATTTTTAGAAGCACCCCGCGGGAAGGCCAAAACCCATCCCCCAGCCAGGAGGAAACTCCTAATCTAGCAGGTGGCTCGACCACAGCTTTGGTGCAGTGGGAGTGTTTGCAGTGGTGTACCGCCTACTCCTGCTTTGCCAAAAGTCACAATCGGGCCCTTAGAAGCTATTCTGGGGTATATTCTTGCTTTTCAGGGCTTACGAATGCTTTAAAAAAATGGAAGAAGGACATTGTTATCTATGTAGGACTGTGTATGGACGGCCAAAAAATCTCGAAAGAGATAAAGGTGAATCAGTCTCCATGACCACAGAGTTCTTATAAGTGTCATATGTCTCTCCTTCTGTGGTCATGCTACTCATGGTGCAGCAATAATTTCCTCACTCACATTTGATGTAAGAAGTTGGAAATCACTTTTTTTATACTATTGAAACTAATGCTCAGAGTCGCCAGCTTTGCAAATAGCAGTTTACTATGACATCTGGTGCAGAAGCAACATGTACAATGGTAAACAGAATGAAGCTGAAAACTTCATTTTCACACTATTTACATTTAGACATGTCTTTACCTACAGCCCTTGCAGAACATTGATACATGAAAACATCCTAGAATTAATCTGAAAGACTTTTTGTGATTTTTTTATGTTTGCGATTCTTGAACAACTACTGTAACAGTTGCTCCAACTTGTTGACAAATAGTAGAAATTTGAGTGTACTAAAGTATTTTGCAGTCTCAAACACTGTGATTCACAAAACGAAAGGGCTTGTGATAGTAGTATAAATTTCTAATATGTAATAACCCCATTTTGCCATTCAGAAAATTGTTTTCAAATCATAACAACAAGCAATGGCAGTGCCAATAGGTCTCACTATGTATTGGAGTTTGTATATAAAAAGTAGTGAAAGTATTAAAGAGCAGTGGTAGCAAAATGGAAAACAAACCCCGAACATCAACAGAAAAGGAAGAAAAAAAGATCAACCGTATTTTGTAATAACACGCAATGCTTAATATTAGTAAAATAAAATGTGTGCTTGTCTATGACAAGAATAGAGTCTAATACTCTATTGCACGTTCAGAGTGACACGTAACACAACGGCGCTCAGCGCAAGTGCGCCAGTATCTGACATCACTTGGGACTATAATTCCAGTATAGAAAGAATAAAACAATACCGGGCAAGTGCCCCTATCAAGAAGGCATGACTGTGACACTATCTCATATTAGATATGACATAAGTAAGTTAAGGAGAGAAAACAGTAACGGGCAAGTGCCCTCGTCCTAGGGGGCGGCTGAGTGACAAACAATGCATACTGTGGGTCAAGCACCTACCAGTGTCCTGCCAGTGACAATAAATTAAACACAAAACGTGACAGATGTGTAATCAAAATCAGAGAAAAAGGGTAGGTTGCCCGTGCCGGTGAGTACGTGTAGGAGGGCCCCTTCCTTTTCTCCTGTAAGGGAAACAAAAGAGGGAGGAAGATAGCGGCTGGTTAACGCGACCGGTCGGGAGCTCTCTATCTTCAGGCTGACCAACCGATGTAACCGATGTAACCTGTTTCTTTTCGGTAGTCTCGACAACCTAGAAGCTTGTAAGAACTGTTTCTCGCCTACTGACATCAGAGGAACTTAAGTAGATTGGAAAAAAATGAGCGACTCAAGCCTTCTCTTTCCTACCTGCATCGACCATGAGAATCGAGTCCGATCGACTCATCGGTCTCGTGAGTACAGGAGCGGGTCCGCTGCGAGTCCCGCGACCGCCGCATGCAAGCAGTACTTTGTTTGGTGTTTGGGCGGAAGCTCAGGGGGCAAGATCCATCTTCTGGAGGGCCACTGCAAGGCTCTCGTTCCGGGTCGGTCAGGGGAGAGCAGCAGAGGCCATTACTACCGCCCAGAACCAACCCCGGGAACAGATCTCAGAGCTGCCAGTGGGAAAGCAGAGCACAGAGCTTGCCTGTCTGGGGAAGGAAAATTTTGCCGTAAGAGAGGGAAAACTGGAGGTAAGAGTAGAGGCTTGCATGAGGAAAGTAAAGATAACAGAGAGAGCCTCGCCTGTAAAGACCACAAGTCCCACAATCCCCCCTGAATATAACAAACAGACAGTTAGCAGAGATTGCATGTTAAACCACCACTTTTTAAAAAATTCATCAGTCTGCAAACTGACATTGGGGGATGTAGGCGAGTTAGACAAAACCGGTAGTGGTAGCGGAACTGGAACCAGTTATTGTCTTAGGAATAGACAATTTCTGGCAGACTGTCCCCGGACCTCCCTTAATCCCAGTACCCGTCAGATTACTCTCGCTAATACAAAAAAAATAAGACCTAGAAGAACCGAGCTAGTTGGAAAAACCCCCTCAGCTCCATTTATAAAAATAAAAAAACAACAACCCAGGTCCAAGGTACATCTGTCAGAGTAGGGTCCAAGACTGAAGGTTACTCCCTCACTTAGATCCTTCTTCAAAATACAAACCCAAGCGGAACAAGCACCAGAAACGACCCTGGAAAACACTCCAACAAGCGCTATCTCCACTCAAGACAAAGTAACGACAAACACTACCGCGATTAAACTGATCGATACAGGGTCAGAGATTACGATGGATTCTGTCCCAGATGCAGATCCGGAACCTAAGACAACTGATCCATCTGAGGTCACACTTACAGATGCAAGTATGATGGACCAACAGAGTCCGAATTCTTCAAACAATCTACTTGAAACTGTATTATTAGAGATGAGGAACAACTTTGCTATCTCTGAAAAGAATCAAATAAAAATTCAAGAGACTTGCGAGGCCTTCGATACCAAGCTAAATGCCCTGGATGAAAGAGTTAAAGTAGTGGAAACAGCAATGGACTCTCTCAGTAAAGAAGTAGAATCTTCACAAAGAGAAATCAGCGCACTAAAGTTAAGTGAAGCAGCTCTCCGAGATAAGCTAGAATCTATAGAGAACCAGTCCAGAAGAAACAACTTCAAAATTCTGAATATACCGGAGGGCAGAGAAGGTGGCGACATAAAAAAATTCATAATATCTCTCTTGAATGAAAACTTCCCCTGGTCAGATCCTGTAGTCTTGGAAGAAGATATACAAAGAGTGCACCGAGATCCTTTCGGGAAAGACAAACTGAAGAAAAATCCAAGGAAAATCCTTATAAACTTTAAATCTTATTCTCTTAAAGAAAGAATCCTAGGTGAGGCACTAAAAAAGGGAGTGTATAACAAAGACAATTGGAACTTCCGAATTAGATCTGATGTCGCCAAGGTGACGCAAGATAGACAGTGGCAACTTGGACAATTTATGCCCGAACTAAGAGAACTTGGGGCGACAGTGCAAATGAGGTTCCCAGCTTCTTTGAAAATTATGTGGAGAAATAAAATGCTCAACATTAGAGACCCAAAGGAGGTTGAACAGCTATTGACACAAATGAAAGAAAAGAAATAGGACGTTAACCCGTGAGCCTGGCAGATAGGGAGCTCAAAAGGGCAAAATTATTTTGCCAATGAAAGGAACAAGGGAGGCTTCCTCTGGGAGGGATTTTAAACACACTATGCTAGAACAAGTGCACAAAAAGGGTGGGGAGCAAAATAGGGAAAAAAATAAAAAACGTCCTCAAAGCAATATAAGGAAGATCGAAGGGGATCTAAGCCTAAACAAATTACCCTCTAAAAACTCGAGAAATAATTCATACTATGGATAATTCATCGCTAGTAAAGATCTTATCCTGGAATGTCAATGGTTTCAGAGTTAAAAAACGAAGGAGGTTGATCTTTGAGTATCTAAAGTTGTCCAACTGCAGTATTCTAATCCTTCAGGAGACTCACTTGTTGAAAGAAGAGTGGGAAAGTATTACAAAAAACCATAGATGGATAGACTCTTATGTCTGTACCAACCAGAATTGCAATGCGAAGGGAGTGGCTATTATATTTAAAAAAAACAGCTAAAGTATCAGTAATAACAAGTATTATGGATAACAAAGGGAGATGGGCCATTGCGAATATTAAAGTACAAGGTGCATTATTCACTATAGTTGGCTACTATGGCCCTAACTCGGATGATCCCGAGCCTCTTCAAAATCTCTACTCTCAATTACTAACAACTCCCTACCCTATAATTTGGGGAGGAGGCTTTAACATAATACTAGATCCAAAACTTGACAGACATCCTACTATGAAGATCAACCTACCAAAAATGAGACAGTGGATCTCATTATGTACAAAAGATCTAGGTCTGGTAGATATCTGGAGGGTGAAAAACCCTGGTATTAAAGGATTTACCTTTCAAAACAAAAGATTGGGCCACTCTTCCCGAATCGATTTCTTTCTTCTAGACTCTAATTTAATGCTAAACATCACTAACACAGATCATATTCCAGCACATTTATCTGATCACTCTGCATTAGTCTTAACCCTACAAGTGAGAAAAAATATCACCCTCGGACGATGGACAGTAGATCGCTCAATCTTTCTAGATAATCAATATACTGACTCACTTATGTCGGAAACTATAGATTTCTTCAAGGCAAATAAAGAAGGGATGCCTCCTCAGGTGGTCTGGGATACCTATAAGGCAGTAATGAGAGGTAAAATACTCAACATAGCAGCCTGGAAATCAAAGATGAGTAAATCTAAGATCAGACTCATCGAGGAAGAGATAATAACTCTTGACAGTAAACTCGAAGGAGACCTACCAGACCTCACCAGAGTGCAACTAACAGCTGAGAGAAATCTAAAAAAGGAGAATTTAGCTGATCATCTAGAGTAGAGACTCAGAGAGAAATGGGAGACGAGCCAACTCTCCCACCATGAGTATGGCGAAGGATGTGGGAAGATACTGGCATGGAAAACTAAGACCGAACAAACCAGGAACAAGATATCTAGAATATGTAAAGCCCAATCCAATATACTGACATCGGAGGATTCAGAAGTGAGAAATGAATTTCAAAATTTCTTTAGTGAACTATATAAAGAAGAAAGCTTCCCGAACGAAACTCAACTCCAAAACTATCTGGAAACCATAGACCTGCCTTCTATAACCAACGAAGAGAGATTAGAGCTTAATAAACCAATAGAACAAGAAGAAGTCGAAACGTCTATCAAAAGCCTTAAGAGAGGGAAAGCACCAGGACCAGATGCTCTACCAAACGAACTATATCAGTCACTAAATAGAGTCTTAATTCCACACTTAACAGAACTAATGAAAGACATCTTCATTAACAAAATAGATCTCCCTGCTTCATGGAATGAAGCAGTCATCAGTATTATATTGAAACCTGGTAAACATCCAGACCACTGCGAATCTTACAGACCCATATCCCTCTTAAATTGGGACTACAAGATCTACACTCAAATTCTAACAAAAAGGTTGACTAAAGTAGTTAACCACCTAATTAACATCAACCAGAAGGGCTTCATGAAGGGACGACAGATTCAAGAACTAACCCAAGAACTCATTTCAGCAATCGATGTAGCAACTCAGGAAAAAATACCCTTAGCCATTATTACCATGGATGCAGCTAAAGCGTTCGATAGGGTTAACTGGCTATACTTGAACGCTGTACTAAATAGATATGAGCTAGGAGATAACTTCCAGGACTCAATTAAATCAATCTACAGATATCCAACAGCAAGAGTTTTAGTTAACAATAATCTTTCAGAGAAGCTACAGATCACGAGAGGCACTAGACAGGGATGTCCCCTGTCCCCACTTCTTTTTAATCTTTATATCGAGCCTCTAGCGACTAAGCTAATGACTAATCCCAAAATTTCGCCATTCACATACAATGGCTGGACGAAAAAAGTAGCTCTCTTTGCTGATGATCTGATGATCTTCACTGATAATTTTTTTAATTGTTATCATGATATCAATGACACAATAAACCAATTTGGTGCAATATCCGGATATATGGTTAATCAGTCCAAGTCTGAAATTATGGAGTGGAATTGTTTCAGTAACCATCCCCTTCAAAAAAAGAGAATACGATATCTGGGTCTCGACATAATTAAGGATATACATAAAATTGCGGAAGTTGACTTTAAAAGGTTACTAAGTGAAACCAGGAAACTCCTAAAAACGTGGAGTGGAATACCCCTAACCTTTATGGGGAGATCTAACATCATAAAAATGATGATTCTTCCCAAATTTACCTATATATTTAGCACAATCCCCCTAGAGTTTGATCAAACAGCAATAAAAAAACTACAGGGGGAACTAAATTCTTTTATCTGGGCTGCTAAAAGCCCCCGAATCGCATGGAACAAGCTTAAAATGAAGAAAGAACAGGGGGGTATAGCAAGCCCGGACTTGATTCAGTATTGTAGAGCCTTCCAGTTCAAATATGCAAGAGTCTTACTAAAAGAATATGAGCTTTATCCATCCCATCTCAAAGCCCTAGTAGGACCAGTGGGAAATTTTTTGTATAAATTTGGACACTCAAAATTCTTTAAAAAAAATCAAACTAAAAGTTCTCTTTTCTGCAGTTAAACTCTGGACTCAGATAAGAAGAATAACCAAAATCCCTTACTATAGCGACTGGGCACCGATCTGGGATTCACCGGGCACTCCGGAATGCCTCCAAGACAGCCTCTCAGCTCCTTTAATCTTAGCTGGAATCACTAGATGGGGGCAACTCATAAAGCAAGATAAAATTATAACTTGGTCACTTCTTGACAATCTTGTGGGAGGCTCCCTATCTAAATTTAAATATTTTCAACTATCTAGCTGGGTAAAAGCAGAGCTGGAAATATACGAAGGAGACAAAGATCTGGAATCCAAAATGCTAACCACTGGAATCCAAAAGAAAAATCTCTCTCTGGTACTGGGCCCTTATCGAATCAGGAGAAGATATCACCAAGATATCAGAAAAGATCTGGAGGAGGGCACTGCTTACAGCAGACATCGAGAATTCTTGGCAAGTATCTATGGGAAAATGTTGGGGTATTATAAAATCCGCTGCCCTAAGGAGAAACCACCTGTTTACTCTTCATAGAGCGTACTGGACACCGAAAAGGCTTTCAAAATTTAACACCACTGACCGGAAAAAATGCCCGAAGTGTGGAGAAGAGGAAGTAGACGACTTGCACATGTTTAGGCAGTGCCCCCAGATCAACGATTTTTGGAGTGAAGTTGGTAAGACCTTAGAGAGGATATTTAACTACCCAGTCAATGTAAGTATACATTCGGTTATCTTTGGGATTAGAGAGGAGGGGGCAAATTTTATTAAATTAACAAAAGATCAAGAGAACTTGCTCTTTACTTTAATATTACTCGCAAGAAGGGAAATATGTGTTAACTGGATAAAATCCAACCCCCCCTCATTTACGGCTTGGATTAACTATATACATAGGATCTCCAGATTAGATAGAAAAGGGAAGACCAGTAAAAGATATAAATATTGGGATATCTGGGAACAACAGAATATGCTAAACTAATTAAAATGATATTTACCACGGGTCCAATGATTTAGCAATGGCAATACAATAGAAGCATTGACTTCTAGAGTAGCCTGGAAGGCTAGCTCCATTCACTCCCCCTACAAGGGTTAAAGAGATGTAGAGATCTTGACAGATAAAGGGAAGCTCCCCTACTGGTAAATCGTAAAAGGGGTAGCGAAAGGAAACTACGCAACTGTTATAAAGATCCCTGAGAAATCTCCAAACCCAGTATTGCAAAATGAGGACAAAAAAAAAAAAGGGAAACAAAAGCATAAAAAACAAATAAATGGTTAAAAACATTATATAGCATCAGATTGCTATTCAATCATATCTGTATAAGACATAAGATAGAACTGATGATTTCAACAACACATCAATGGGGGAAGGGGGGTTGTGGAAGCAGAGATACATAGAATGCAATATAGTACCACAGACAGGCTAATAAAGCCATGTCTCTGTGACGGACAAAACGTATAGTTGAACGGGAGAGGTCGTGAATTATGACCCTTCCCTGAGGTGGATGGATAATTCCTCATCAATGTTTAACCCTCCCGGACTTTTAGTTTGGAAATCTGTGATGTACTGGGATTCCCGCTGTCTGAGAGTAAGGACCCTGTCCCCACCTCTGGGATTCCTAGGGATGTGTTCTAGGATCAGAAAACTTAGTTCAGAAACATTGGAGAAATGCTTGTCATAGAAGTGTCGTGCGACCGGATATTTGGGGTCATTGTTCGTGATGGCTCTTAAATGTTCCATGACCCTTTTCTTGGTTGTGCAAGTAGTGCTGCCGATGTACCACAACTTGCAAGTACATTCAATGGAATAGATGACAAAGCTTGTGCCGCATGTCAAACTGTGTAATTCTTTTCGATATGCCATTATACTCCAGAGCACTTCTGTACTTGCTATTTCTGCACGCTTTGCAATGACCACAAGGATAGAATCCAATGAGGCCATGGCTATCAGTGGTGGGATAATGGGTAATGTCATTTCTGGTCACAAAGTCACCGATATTCCTGTTGCGTCTATAAGTAATAGGAGGTCTCTCAGCTACACTCGTCCCTAGGATGCAGTCAGATTTCAAAAGAGAGAAGTACAAACCATGCCTTGTTTTATTTCCAGACTGACATCAAGGTAATCTGTTTTGTTAGCACTGATAATCCCCGTGAGTAAGATGTTATATTTGTTAGAGTTCAATTTATCAATGAACCTCTCAGCATCACCCCTGGATCCCCTCCAGATGATTAACAAATCATCAATGTAGCGTAGCCACATGATGACCTTCTGGAGGTCCTCTTTCAGGGTGGTGCTTTCGAAGATCTCTTGCTCCCAGTAACCCATGAATAAATTCGCAAAACTGGGAGCAAAACACGAACCCATAGCAGTACCATTGACCAGCATTTCTCCAATGTTTCTGAACTAAGTTTTCTGATCCTAGAACACATCCCTAGGAATCCCAGAGGTGGAAAATGGTACTTACTCTCAGACAGCGGGAATCCTGGTACATCATAGATTTCCCAACTAAAAGTCCGGGAGGGTTAAACATCGATGAGGAATTATCCATCCACCTCGGGAAGTGTTATAATTCACGACCTCTCCCGTTCAACTATACGTTTTGTCCGTCACAGGGACATGGCTTTATTAGCCTGTCCGTGGTTCTATATTGCATTCTATGTATCTCTGCTTCCACAACACCCCTCCCCCTATTGATGTGTTGTTGACATCATCAGTTCTATCTTATGTTTTTTACAGATATGATTGAATAGCAATCTGATGCTCTGTAATGTTTTTAACCATTTTTTTTTTTATGCTTTTGTTTCCCTTACAGGAGAAAAGGAAGGGGCCCTCCTGCACATACTCACCTGCACGGGCAACCTACCCTTTTTCTCCGATTTTGATTACACATCTGTCACGTTTTGTGTTTAATTTATTGGCACCAGCAGGACACTGGTAGGTGCTCGATCCACAGTATGCATTGTTTCTCACTCTGCCGCCCCTAGGACGAGGGCACTTGCCCGTTACTGTTTTCTCTCCTTAACTTTCTTATGTCACATCTGATATGAGATAGCATCACAGTCATGCCCGGTATTGTTTTATTCTTTCTATATTGGAATTATAGTCCAAGTGATGTCAGATATGGGTGCACTTGCGCTGAGAGCTGTTGTGTTATGTGTCACTCTAAATGTGCAATAGAGGATTAGACTCCATTCTTGCCATAGACAAGCGCGCTTTCACTTTGTCTCTCATATCACGCATATGTTTATCTGCATTTTAAAGATTAACTGTGCCAGCCATAACCTGTGTGCATCCATGGCAAATGCCAGTACGAGTTTTCACTGACTATTTGTGTTGCATGGACAATGTGATTTGTATTATTCAAATTTGGCTCATACACACCCTTTTTGCATCAGTCATTATTGAATTATGTTTTATTTTATTTGTATTAATTACTGCCAGGTGTGATAACACATTCTGTATGTACATTAGATACATTTGCTCTAGGCGAGGCATTTCTGTCCAAAGATTTTACCATTCTAAGATGGCCGCCATAGCCAGTCAGGCAGTGTAAGGACCAAGTCCTATGTCTATTTTTGTGTACTCTGTGAGATCGTGAAACTTTATCAGTACGTGATCAAGGCTGTTGCCAAAATGCGTTGTGTGGATTAAAACTTGACGATCTACACTGTGCCTTGCCTGCATTCTTCCTGAGCGCGTACTGAATGAACTTTTGGTTGGTGATATTGAGAACCGGCACGCTCCGCCGAAGTGTACGCCACCCTTCTTGGGTCCTAGCATCCCAGAAAGAGCATCTTGTGGAATATATATATATATATATATATATATATATATATATATATATATATATATATATATATATATAGCAAATTCCCATAAGTCCAACTGAATTTTGATGGAACGCAGGAACAGACTACAGCACGCTGGAAATAGTTTTTGGTGCAGGTTTATTCCATGTAGATCGGCATGACGCGTTTGGGCTGTGTTACCACAGCCTTGATCACATGACACGCTAGGAACCAATCATGTAATATATAATACATTTTGATTTCCCTCCTCCCATAATAACCAATTAAATTGCGCCCAACAAACTACGAGTAGATTCAAGGCAACAAAATAAAAGAAATACTCCGTCATTGAGTACATTGTCTTTCCCAATAGAGAACAATTGAAAATCAATCAAAATAATACCATAGTGGTTGAAGCCCTGAATATACACTGGTCACAATTTCTCAAGTAAACTAAATTGGCCTCTATTTCATACATAGATAGGACCAAAAAGTTAAAAGCTAAATGTACAAAAACAGGTAAAGGGGGAGAGAAAAGAAAAATCTTAAAATAAAGTAAAAAAAGAGATATGAGGTCATAGCGTTCCTCTCAAATAAACAAATAAATCCAAAAATGTATTTAATTAACTCTGAGCAATAAAATAGATCAAAGCCCACTCACTTATTGTCATATGGCTTGCTATTGCTGATTCCATGATGCTTATAATTTTTAGCACAGTAATAGTTATTTGATGGATCAACTGTGGTTTATGTCCAAAGTCTGAACATGAAAAACAATGTAAAAACTATGTATATCACTATGTTAAAAAAATAGCTGATTGTAGCATAAAATATGTCATCCAATAATACTAAATTGAGGATGGGAATACACTACTACCCAATAAAGTGCAAGTGCAATAAATATTAGGATTTAATCAGGATAAAACATTTAGAAAAATCATTATTAAAAATTGTTGTTCAAAAATTATTGATATGCCACAGGATAAAATCAACTATAACATATCATAAAGTGCGAGTGCACCTGTGCAAAATCAGCAGAACATGTGCAAATAGCATAGTAATAGCAGCAAAAAAGAGAGTAGTCAAATAGACGAGATCAATACCTTAAAGTGCTATACCATAAAATAATAAATATTGCAGCATTCATAAAATCGTCCAAAAATCCAGGTACGCAACCCCAGTAAAAGACCAATCACAACCATAGCTTAAAATTAGACTAAAACCAAATCACGGACCGGCTAAAAGAACGATAAAAATGAAAGCTGGCAATGGAATATTATCTTCTAAATACAGATATGGTAATCAAAAATGGATGCATCACTCATGTCACAGACTCTAGCGGTAACCAGTTTTCACACTGTCACAGAAAATTATGCATATCTTCCCCAGTATTAAGGCAATTGGGCATCTTAGTGTCTAGTAAAAGTATAAAGTGAGATTCTAACTGTCTAAGACGTTTTTCCGTTGCCTCCCCTCAATAATTTGGGTACCACATCAATCACAAAATAATTTAATTCATTTAAGTTGTTGTGATGAACCAATTTAAAATGGCGTGCTACAGGGTAACTAGGATCAGAGTTGACAATGGCACAAAGATGTTGTAAAATCCGTACAGATACCTGTAATTTCGTGCTGCCAATATACTTCAATTTGCAAGAGCATTCAAGTATATATACTGCATGATCTGTTTTACACGAAAAGAATCCCTTAATACTAGTAGGGGTTTGTTCAAATGCGTTCAAGAATTCCACGGTATTAGTGCCGAACTTGCAAGCTCGACAAGAACTGCATTTAAAAAAAACCCTACGATTAGATAACCAAGTGTTGGTACTAGTGACCTCAGGGCTAGTCCTCACCAGAGCATCCCTCATAGATGGTGCTCGTCTAAATGTAATCTGAGGTAAACTGGGCACTAACTGTGACATAGTTAAATCAGTTTTCACTATAGGCCAGTTTTTCTAAATGAGTTTCCTTAGATCTTTGTCCTGACTACTGAAGGTCGTGATGAGCCGAACTGGGTCAGGATCACTGGGCTCAATACTAGTGCTTGAACCAACTTTGTCGGTAGTCATTTTGGTGACCATTTCAAAATATTCATTCCGATTCATAGAATTCGCTTTTGCTAAAGCTGTCTCTAGGTCCTGTCTTTTGTACCCACGGGCTAAAAATCTTAGAAAGGATTCATTCTGGCAAGTGGTACAGTCTGATTCTGAACTACATATTCGTTTGATGCGGAGAAATTCCCCATAAGGGATGCTTTTGAGCAGGTGATAAGGGTGAGAACTTTGGGCATGTAGTATGGCATTACCCGCTGTGATTTTGCGGTACAATCCAGTTTGTATGCTGTTATTATTAATGTACAATTCTACATCAAGGAATTGGACTCGGTCTGAACTGATCTGAGCTGTAAATTCAAGATTCAGTTCATTGTTGTTGACAAAGCTCACAAATTCTTTCGCTGATTCAATAGACCCATTCCAAATAATACAAATGTAATCGATTATTTATATATATATATACCCCGAGGTTTGCGGATCATGCTGGCTCCCTCATATGATAACCCAGACCCCCGGATGCTGTTGGAGTGGGCAGAGAGTAACCTGGAGTCCTCCCGCCGTCTGGTAATAATACTGGTTAAGTATGCGGAGAGTGATAGAGTTACCCTGCAGAAGCAAATCGACGAGTTGAACATCGAAATAGAGAAATTACCTGATGCATCTCTGGTAACAAAGTATCGGGAGGAAATGACAATACGACTGCGCAGAGAGGAGGATGTGATAAAGAAGAGGAAGACGTATAAATTTCAGCGCGACCGCCTAGATTATGAGCATGGTCAAATCTTCACATTCGCTAAAAAATACGACAGCGTGAAAGCGAACAAGAAGTTTATCTCAAAAACAACTGATGCAACAAAACAACCTGCCAACACTGCCATACCTGATACCTCTGCCTCTGAGTTAAGTTCCAATGTGGATAGTGAATCTGACAATGATCAACAAAGGGCGCAGAGATTGGGGTTTCGCAAATTTACATTGACCCAGGAACTGGAGTGTATGCGCCAAGATCGCAAACAAACACTGCGCTCGAGTGTCCGAAGTGCAGATACAAACACAATGCCAACAGAAAACGGAGCGCAAGGAGGAGATGCAACAAGTTGCGCAAACGGGAACGCAAAGAAACCTTACAAGAAAACCCGCAAGCAGTGGCAACGCAGGTAAATTCATCATGCAATCAGAATGATCCTCTGACTGTCATAAATCTCACTGATACTGTACTAAGTGAACAAGAAAATAACATTTTGGCATTAGGACTAACGTATAGTGCCAATAGTAATTTTGACTATGCAAATACTAAAATCGATGTATTCAGATTTGTTCGTAAATTGAAACTGCGAAAATTCTTTTCAACACACAAGTCCACCAGAACAATGATACCTACACAGCCTGTTCTAAGTCCCACCTCGTTAACGGCAGGGGATGCTGGGCTCCTACAGGACCTTATTCAAATGCAGGATGAGACCAACTCACATCCAGCTAACCTTGGTCTAGGGCAGGGAGGAGCTATAGTACCTACCCCATTCAAACCTAAATCTACTTTCTGTCCCCTCATGTTAAAAGACAACATTGATATGTTCCAAGAAAAAGTATCACAAGAACTAAAGAGTTTGCATCTTAAACAATCCAATATCAATAAGAAAGATCGATATCGTGACTTTGCTTATCACCAACTTGTAAAGAAATTACAGAATAATGTCAATATTGTGGTCCGCCAGTCGGACAAGGGCGGCAACGTGGTACTTTGGCCAAGAGACATGTACATGGAGGAAGCATTGGGCCAACTCAATGACAGACAATGTTATAAAAGATCCACAATGGCGGAGGTGAAACAGGCATGGAACTTATTCCATATGAAGCTAATGGGTTGGAGAAGCATGGGCCTACTAACAATGGACGAGTTCAAATTTCTCAAGAATGACCATCCAGTGATGCCGATAATTTACTTCATTCCCAAAATCCATAAGAACAGTGTGAAACCACCAGGCCGTCCCATCATTTCCGCCAACAACAACATTATGGAACACACTAGCAAATATGTTGATTTCTTTTTGCAGGATTTTGTAAAAAGTCTTCCATCATACATTCTTGATACTAGTGATTTATTGAAGAAAATGGAGGGTTTAATATGGCGACCAGGGTACCTTCTTATATCTTTAGATGTATCCTCCTTATATACTAGCATCCATCATAGGGACGGTCTAAAAGCCATAGAATATTACTTAAATTTGAGACCCATTCATTTTCATCAGCATAACAGAATGTTACTGTCAATGATCAACATGTGCCTTGAGAATAATTTTTTCTTGTTTTCCAACCAAGTATTCCAGCAGGTGAGGGGCGTGGCTATGGGGGCATGTTTTTCCCCAAGCTATGCCTGCCTCCATTTGGGATACTGGGAGAAACATGTCCTCGTACCCACGTACTCTAAAATTATGTCTGAAAACATTGTCAAGTGGTACAGGTATATTGATGACCTTTTAATTATTTGGAATGGATCAGAAAGTGAAGCTAAGCTATTCATAGACAATCTCAACAACAATGAATTAAATCTTGGCTTCTCTGGGCATATTAGCGACACCTCTATTTGTTTTTTGGATGTTGAAATCCGGGTTTGTTCTAATGTATTGCAGACCAGTTTGTTCAGGAAACCAACGGCGGGTAACGCTATACTTCATGCTACTAGTCATCACCCGGCACATGTAATTAGGAGTATCCCATACGGGGAAATGCTTCGTATTAGAAGAATATGTAGCAATGACACTGACTGTAGTATAGCACAAAAAGACTGCAAAACTAGGTTTTTGAGTAGAGGTTACCCAATGGAACTCATTGATAAAGCCATCTGCAAAGCCAATGAACCAGGTAGGGCACTAGCACTACTAGGCAGAAAGAAACCGGTCTCTGGTGAACACACGGAGTCAAGATTGATTCTGACATATAACAACCAACATCAGACCATACGCAAGATCATAAAGAAAAACTGGGCACTAATTGTGAATGATCCTGTATTGGGGAGTCAATTACCACGATCTCCCAGTATCTCATACAGGAGGGCCAGGTCCCTTAACAATTGCCTAGTGTCCAGTAGCCCCGAAATCAGAACTAACAATTCTTGGCTCAATAGCAGCACAGGCTTTTTCAAATGTGCAGTATGTAAGGCCTGCAAAAACGGGGTCAACAAAACAGAATATACTACTCCCCTTAGTGCGAGTCCTGTCCCCATTCAGCACAAACTTACCTGTAAGACTGAATACGTGGTGTATGTGCTGGAGTGTCCGTGTGGCCTGCGCTATGTGGGCAGTACCAAGCTCCAGGTCCACAAGCGGATACTCCAGCACCTACGAGCCATCACCAATGGGGACACCACGTACCCAGTGGCCAGGCATTTCAATGAGTCCCATAATAGTAACCCAGTAGGCCTGAAATACTTTGCCATAGATACAGTCTTGCCCCTAAGAAGAGGTGGCAATCGAGAGGCATTGTTGCGCAAATTAGAAACCAGGCACATTATTCTCATGGATTGCAAAACACCAAATGGACTCAATGCTAGTGAAGACTATTTTACCTGTCTCTAAATATTTTTGAAAAAATAATGTTTTAAAAATAACTGTTTCAGCATTTTAACATATAAGACTGCCTTCTCCCGAGACTAATTTGGTCTCTTTCTTTATGATTTTTTTATAACATATCTCTTTATACACACACATTTGGTTTGCACATATTTATGATGATTTTATCTCTGCATCTTTTGTACGTACAGCAATATGACATCTAATGATGGGTAGGACTAGCATTTGTCTCACATTATTGACAAAGTGTCCAATAGGATCTAAGGTAACATATTCAGAACGTGATCTTATGCATTATTTTTGAACTGATTAAATGTTCATTAGCTATTCTTTGCAAACAAGGTACCCTAATTTTTATATATGATATTTATTTATTTATTTATCTATTTATCTATATTTATGTGGGCATGTATCACAATTTGTATCTATTTTACTACTCACACATGGTTTTAATATGTATACAAAACAACAAGGTTTTTTAAGAACATGCGGCTTAATATGTAATGCATTTGTGTTGTTTTATTCTCTTATGTATATATTTATATATTTATATACTGTGTATGTTCTGGGTAGATTCTTGTCCTTTACCCCATTTCCCGTATTATACGGTGACTCCTAATCATGTATTTTACATTTATATCGTGCTCCGATCTAACATGCATTTACCGGTATGTTGAGATATGATCGGAGGATGTTTTTTATGTCTATTGCTCAAAACACACACCTGATGCATCTGATAATGAGGTTGTTCACTTTAAATATTTCTGTCACGTCCTCAAACGTTGTCATGTGATCAAGGCCCCACGAGGGCTGAAACGCGTTATGGCGGCATTGGTGTTGGGCACTAAATAAACGCTGGCACAAAAAGCACATTGGGTACGCTTCGTCTTTTGCCAAGGATTTGGTTACCTGAAGGCGTTTCTTCTTCATATATATATATATATATATATATATATATATATATATATATATATATATATATATATATATATATATATATATATATATATATATATATATATATATATATATATATATATATATATATCCCACAATGCCGTTCCTTGCACTTCCCTTCCTCTGGGAAAAACGGACTGTGAGACCACAACTTAGTGCTGCAATTAGGTTTTTATTCAGCCGCCATTTCCGACTAGCTAGCCTGGCTGATGAGGGGGTGTTACCTCAAAACCGATCCCAGGCTGCTTGTTTCCGGTCTAGGGAAGACCTCGTTCTGCACTTCGGGCTGGACTGTTCTCATGAGGAATAGGGTCAAGACTGATTCGCATATGGCTGGGTCTGAACTGGGGTGGAGGCTAGAGACGATGATGGATTTAACTCAGATCTGTGACTGGTGGTGAGTTTCAGCACTACGTCCATCATCTCCTTGTGTTTGCTATTTTTGCCCTAAATTAGAAGGGTATGCCCAGACATGGGTCCCTTGCTCACTTTGCACCTGGATTCAAACTAGCCTGGCTGATGAGGGGTGTTACCAGGATGCTTGTTTACGGTCCAGGGAAGACCTGGCCTGGTAGTTAGGGCTAAATTATTCCCATGAGGCACAGGGCCAAGACTGATTTGCATAAAGCTGGGATTGATCTGGGATGGTGAAGTGAGCTTAAGAACAATGATGGATTCACCCAGATGTGTGACTTGGGGTGAGAATATGAAAAGTTTCAGCGCTCCGGACATCATGTCCTTGTATTTGCTTTGTACGAAAGGAGGACCAGGCAGCCAGCTATTTTCCTTCATACAGCAAAGGCCAGACTACAGAAATGTGGCCTTCTCCTGTCTGTGCACACCGAAAACAAAATTCAGTTAAACACTTTTACTTTTTGAAAATGTGTCATGGGTTCTTATATCAGCGGGAGTGCAAAGACTAGTCACTTATGCATTATAGTCAGGGTCACTAGAATTATGCAAATTTGCACTCATGGTGTTTTCTGCATAAGTATGGATTTGCCCCCTTTCCTACATAATCTCATCTGCTGCATAATCTGCAGATTTTAACACAAAAATTATTGCTAGCGCAAATAAATAAAAAGTTTGTAAAACACAGCGACACATGTTGCTGCGCAGTGAAAGGCCCTTCGCAAAGGTTGAGTGATCACCTTTTTGTTGCATATTGCTGTATTTGGGTGTCAAACAGATACTAATGACGTGAAACCTTTGCCCAAATAGTGTTAATGAGTAAAAATGCCAAAAAAATGAGGTAATACTATCAAAAAATGTGCTGCATTATGCTGCATAACTTGCCTTTTCTTGACACATAATTTAGTCAAACCCGTCACATAATTTGGGGCCCCCCTGTTGCATAATTCCAGCGCCCCTAAATGGAGTGTACTGGACTGGATATGCCAACCTAACCAGAGAGAACTTCAGGAATTAATTTGAGCTCATTCCCAGTCACAAAAAGCTAATTTTACCAAACGTAGTTTTACATTTGCCATGCTTACTAAACTTCTAAGCTGAGAGTCAATTAATTAGCCAAGCGAGCATGCTTATTTCACAGATAATGATATCCCATATTGATATGGTTACTAGGGAGCATGGATTTGCTGAGTCTGTCTTCTTCTTTTTTCACCATCTGTACCCTGAACAGATTTAGCATGTGTCCGGTTTTAATAAAAGGGCAGTTGGACACAGAGGAAAGCAGGTTCATGTGTTCTAGTGCAGAGTTAGCTAGAACCAAAAGAAATTTAGTTATACTGTGTAAAGGTTGCACTGAATTTCTCTTACTGTAACGTGGACAGTGTTGGAGAATGCTGGCATTTAAGGTATGTAAGGTATGCAGTGGCCCTGGGTCCATGCACAATTATATTTCTACGTCTATGTTGGGGGAACACTAGGGTTTTTGATTTTCAAAATTTGGTCACCATGAATATCGGGCCTTTTTATATTTTTCATGCATCCTGTGACTTTTTGTTTCCATATATAATGATAAAAAAAAGTTCCAGAACGAAAAGGATAAAAGTCGAATTTGATGAATTATTCTTTAAGAGTGCAGTGTTTATGTGCTAACAACAAGGAGAGGCTTATGAGACCTGAGTTTCAAGAAGCCACGCAGCTTATAATTGAAAATTTGCAACGTCAGACATTTTCCGTATTCAATTCAAATAAGGGAAAACACACAAGCAAATACAAAGTATTTCCCTGTCTGTGCTTTTCAAAGTACTCCCTCTCTAAAGCACAAGCACAGAAAACAAATTATTATTTATTTGAAATTAGAAATATTGGCTTTCTCCAGTTACGGACACTTAACAGTTTACTTAAATTGGCATAAAGTTGAGGATGGGTTATTTCAGAATTAATTTCCAGCCAGCGCTTAAAGGTGCAAATATGCCAATTTTTAAAGGTGAGAGAATGTGAGTTCCGTTCACCTTTTTACTCTTAACAGGATAGTATACAGGGAATGTGTCATTGGCGTTGGCAACATGTTCTTTGCCTTTGCAGATTTTTTCCTTCCTCCTTCGGGAAGAGCCCCTTCACTGCCCGTTCTCCTTGGCAGCCCTTCCCCCCCTGAAGGTGTGCTGGGTGTGGACCCTGCAGCGCAAGAGAGCCTCTATTGTCATGCTCGTGGCTGGGAAAGAGGTGTGAAGGGGAGCATCCTTCAGCGCTGCATGACAAAGACATTGACTTTGCCGGCTCCCTCAGGCCTCTTTCAGCCCACGCCCCCAGTGTTTACAGAGCTGATAGCCTTCCCCAGCAGTGGGATTCCTCAAGCTGTCCGTCTTTGCTTACAATTCCTGTCTTTTGGCATTAGAAGCGAGGATACTTGTTTTTTGCCTTTCTTTTAGGGCGCACGGTGTACACACAACAGCTCCGTAGAAGCACATCTGCTGAAGCTTTTGAAACCATTGTTAATAATGCTTTTATGAAATATCAACCGACGCAGGCCACGCAAAGGCTTTTCTAAATACATGTAACAGATTTTTATTATGGGATCACGTTTATTTCCCCTGGGTTTCCAGTACTTTTTAAGTACAGCTCCCGGTGAGTGCACGACAGGAGCATAGATATGAAAGCAGCTTGTAAATGAAAGTTGTGCTTGTTCCAAAACTGTCACTGACAAAGAAAATCGTTCGTTATTATGAAGTGCTTGTGCATGAACAAAACAAGTGCTCTCATGAAACAATTGTGTGCCTGGAGTGGACAAAGTGTACATAAACGACATTTGTGCGAGAAAACGGTGGCCTATAAAAAAAAGTGTGCTTACGGCAGAGCGCACCCATGAAAGACAGCAGTGTGTGCATCAGTGAAAATGTGCATAAAGGCGATTTGCAGGGCCGGCTCTAGGGCGGCGCGATCGGTGCGACCGCACCGGGCTTTGACTTGTGGTGGGGGCGTCATTTTCGAAAATGTGTATTAACATTTTAAAAGCACCTGCTGCCTCATTCCTGACCTCCAGCAACTTTCAAACATCAATTAAAATGTCAGGAGAAGTACAGTGATTAATGGTCTTCCTGGAAAGAGACCAGCGGATTGTCTAGTGGAAGTTTTGACTCATCCTAAGGAAGCTCAGAGGGTTAAAATGCCTGCTGCTAAGAACGTGTAAACCATGCAGATAACTTAGTGCATGTAATGTAAATAGGTCAGTGGGTTACTGCTTCTGTAAGAAAGCTCATTTTGTTACTTTATAAGTCAAAATCCTAATATAGAACATTGAGCTATTAACTGTCACCCTAAAGCTGCTGCAAACTGCAAGGAATATGTTAGAACTATATGTTTTTTTGCCCAGTCTTTCATTATCCTAATCTTGTGAAAAGGCTTCATTTGGATAGAAGAACAAGTTACTAACCTTCGGTAACGATGTATCTGTAAGAAACATTAGTTAGTTAGATTCCTCACCTTAGAATATCCCCTGGCGTCAGACTGGATCCGGAAGATTTTTCGTCAGCAATACCCCTTGCGCGTCGCTAGGCGTCGTCTGCGGCTCCGCGTCCGTCGTCGGCGTCGTGCGCCGGGATGACGTCGTCGGAGTACTTAGACGCCGCCCTCGCGCGCTGACGTCAGTTCTTGTACATAGCCTTCCGCGCCAGGAACGCAGAGCCATGCAAAGACCGACACTGGTGCCAAAAATAAAATCTAGGGGCCTGAAAGGACAACCTTAACCCTAGATGTCAGTTCGCAGAACGGGGAGGATGGGTGGGTCGGTGAGGAATCTAACTAACTAATGTTTCTTACAGATACATCGTTACCGAAGGTTAGTAACTTGTTCATCTGAAAGAAACACGTTAGTTAGATTCCTCACCTTAGAATAGATACCCAAGCAATACCGTCCCCGGTGGTGGGTCTGCGAACCAAGATCACACCAGAAAGTCCTGGAGGACAGAACGGCCAAAGAAGCCATCCCTCCGGACTTGGCTGTCAAGGCAATAATGCCTGGCAAACGTGTGTAGCGAAGCCCACGTCGCCGCCTGACAGATGTCCTGCAAAGGGACTCCCCGTCCCAAGGCAGTAGTAGCCGCCGTGGCCCGAGTAGAATGGGCGCGCAGCCCAACAGGAGGGTCCTTTTTAGCCAAGGAATAGCAGATTTTTATACACAAAACGACCCACCGAGAGATGGTTCGTTTGTGCACAGCTTTCCCCTTCTTAGCGCCCACGTACCCAACAAAAAGCTGGTCGTCCACCCGGAACTGTTTTGTGCGGTCCAGATAAAAGGAGAGCGCACGTTTTGGGTCCAGACGGTGGAGCCTCTCTTCCTCTTTGGAAGGATGCGGAGGCGGAAAGAAGGTGGGCAAGGTGACAGACTGCCCAAGGTGAAATGGAGTCACCACTTTAGGAAGAAAGGAGGGACGAGGCCGAAGGACAACCTTGTCCGGATGAACAGATAGAAAAGGAGGCTTTGAAGATAAAGCCTGGAGCTCACTCACCCGTCTAGCCGAGGTGATGGCTACCAGAAAAGCAGTCTTTAGAGTTAGAAGACGAAGAGGGCAATTGTGAAGAGGCTCGAAGGGAGCGCACATCAGGAATGTCAAAACCAGATTCAAGTCCCACTGAGGCATTACAAAAGGGACAGGAGGGAACGTGTGTGTAATGCCTTTGAGAAAGCGTGTAACCACAGGGGACTTGAAAAGAGAAGGCTGATCAGGAAGCCGCAAGAAGGCGGAGATGGCAGCAAGATAACCTTTCAGGGTGCCCAGGGCAGAGCCCTGCCGGGCCAGAGAAAGAAGGAAGAGGAGAACCTCAGAAAGAGGGGCGGAAAGGGGATCCACAGCCTTTGCTGTGCACCATGCCACAAATTTGTTCCACCGGCAGGCGTATACCGACTTTGTGGAGGGACGCCTGGCTGCCAGAATGATATCACAGACTTCAGGAGGCAAGTCAAATGGCATCAACTGCCGCCGCTCAATCTCCACGCATGGAGGTGGAGGCTGGACAGGTTCGGGTGGAGGACCGTCCCCTGCTGCTGCGACAGAAGATCCTCCCGAAGGGGCAGACGTATCGGGGGATCGGTCAACAGACTGAGTAGCTCGGGATACCAGTATCTTCGTGCCCATTCCGGAGCCACCAAGATGACTTGGGCCCGGTCGCGCCTGATCTTCTTCAGCACTCTGGGCAGAAGTGGTATAGGCGGAAAGGCGTACAACAGACCGCAACTCCACTCGTGACGAAAAGCGTCGCCGAGCGAGTGCCGCCTTGGAAATTCCAACGCGCAGAACTGCTGACATTGCGCGTTCTCTTCGGTGGCGAATAGATCTAACCAAGGCTCTCCCCACTGCTGAAAGAGGCCTTGCACCACTTCGGAGTTCAGACGCCATTCGTGATCCATCATGCACCGGCGGCTGAGTTCGTCTGCTCTGGCGTTCAGAGAGCCCGCCAGATGTTGAACCACCAGGGTGACGCCCTGGTGTTCCAGCCATGTCCAGAGGCGCAGAGCCTCCTGACAAAGGGTCCACGACCCCACCCCGCCCTGTTTGTTGCAGTACCACATGGCGGTGGTGTTGTCCGTGAACACCTGCACGACACTGCCCCTGACAGAGGGAAGGAAGGCTTTCAGTGCAAGCCGGATCGCTCTCAACTCCAACAGGTTGATGTGGAGACGAGACTCCGCCGGAGACCAGAGGCCTCTGATCTCCGCCTCTCCCATATGGCCACCCCATCCCAGGAGGGACGCATCCGTCACTACGACATGCTCCGGTTGGGGAAGGGAGAGGCTCTTGCCCTTGACCCACTCGCGGTCCGTGAGCCACCACTGCAACTGCTGTGCAGTACCCTCCGAGATCAAGACTTGGTCGGACAGGTTGCCGTGATGCTGGGCCCACTGAAACTTCAGGTCCCACTGCAGAGCCCGCATGCGCCGCCTGGCGTGATGCACTAGTAGGATGCAGGAGGCCATCAGCCCCAGAAGCCGCAACACTAGCCTGACCGAAACCCGGGATAGAGGCCGAAAGATGGGAATCAGGGCCTGTATATCCCGGACCCGCTGTTCCGGTGGATGGACCCGGAACTGCGCCGAATCGAGAACCGCTCCGATGAAGAGGAGCTTCTGAGAGGGACTCAAGTGTGACTTCGGCACGTTGATGGAAAACCCCAGCAAATGCAGGAGATCCGCCGTAGTCTGGAGGTGGGAGACGACTGCCTGGGGCGAGCCCGCCTTCAACAACCAGTCGTCGAGATAGGGGAAGACTGGGACCCCTGATCTGCGCAGATGAGCTGCGACCACCGCCATCACTTTCGTGAACACCCGAGGGGCACTGGTGAGGCCGAAGGGAAGCACGGTAAACTGAAAGTGCTCTTGGCCCACCGTGAACCGCAGGTAACGCCGGTGGGCCGGCAGGACGGGGATATGGAAATATGCGTCCTGCAAGTCCAACGCTACCATCCAGTCTCCAGGGTCTAGGGCAGCTAAAACCTGAGCCAACGTTAGCATCTTGAACCTTTCCTTTCGGAGGAAGGCATTGACGTTCCGGAGGTCCAAGATAGGGCGCAGGCCCCCCTTGCCCTTCTTGGGAACCAGAAAGTAGTGGGAATAACAACCACGACCTACTTCTGGACTCGGAACGCGCTCGACGGCCCCCTTGGCCAAGAGAGCCGAAACTTCCTCGCGGAGAAGATCCAAATGATCCCCCGAGATACGGTGGTGCTGCGGTGGCATGGCTGGAGGGGTCGTCTCGAAGGGGAGGGAGTAGCCCCTTCGGACGATTTGCAGCACCCACCTGTCCGATGTTATGGACCGCCAGTGGAGCAGGTGATGGCGAACTCTGCCGCCCACTGGCGTGGTATGGGCCTGAAAGCTCGGACTAGGAAGGCTTTGAGGCGGATGCTGCCGGGGTGGATGTGGGCTGACCACGTCTGCCTCCATTTCCGCCACGGCGGAAGCCACGTCCGCGACCGCGCGCAGGTTGGTTCTGCGGCTGGTGGCTTTGCGGACGTGAGGAGGCGCCCCTTCCTTGGCCACGAAAAGGGCGAAAAGCGGAGGTGTGCGCCCGCGGAGCCGAGAGGCCCAAGGACTTGGCCGTAGCCCGGGAGTCCTTAAAGCGGTTCAGCGCACTGTCCGCCTTCTCACCAAACAGGCGAGTGCCATCAAAGGGCATGTCCATGAGGGTGTTCTGGACATCCCCGGAAAATGACGTGGACCGCATCCAGGCGTGGCGGCGGAGCGCCACCGTGGTGGAAATCGCCCGACCTAGCGAGTCCGTGGTGTCAAGCCCACATCTTATGGCGTGCCGTGCTGCATCCCTCCCATCGGCCAAAGCCTGGGTAAGACGCGTCCGGACCTCCTCCGGACACAGGGGCAGCACGTCCTCCACCGTATCCCACAGGGAATGGGAATAACGGTCCAAGAGACGGGCGGTATTTAAGGACCGCAGGCCCAAACTAAGGGACGAGAACAGTTTCTTGCCAAACTGCTCGAGTCTCTTGGAATCCCGGTCCGGCGGAGCGGTCGGGAAGGAGGATTGGGAAGTAGAGGCCTGGATAACCAGACTCTCGGGGGTGGGGTGTTGGGACAGGAAACTGGGGTCGCCCGGAGCAGGGCGGTGGCGCCTGGCAACGTTCCTATCCACAGGAGGAACTGTGGAGGGCTTGGACCAGGTGCCCTGCAGAACGTCAGTGAGGGCCTCGTTGAACGGCAGCAGAGGCTCAGTGGAGCTTGCTGAGGTTTGAAGCACCTCAGTGAGGATGTTGGTCCTCACAGCCACGGCAGGCAACTCGAGCCCAAGGGCCTCAGCCGCCTTGCGCAGCACCACAGAAAATGCTGCACCCTCCTCCGAAGCCACGGTCGGAGGAGAAGTGAATCCAGCGTCTGGCGAGGTGTCCAGCCCGCTGGCCTCCCCCAGTTCATCTGCCCAGTCCTGAGAAAGCTGTGACTGAACAGCCAGAGGGTCCTCGAACCCCTCCCAGTCGCCCCCTTCTTCCGATTCCTGATAAACAGGAGGAATGATCGGAACCGGACTGTAGAGATGGTAGGACTCAAGCGGCGTCGGATGCGGCGTCGGTGGCGCCGGTGACAGCGTCGGTGGTTCAGGCGTCGGCGCCGGTGGAGGAGTGACAAGGTCAACCGGCGTCGACTGGGGCCCAGGCAAGGGCCCCGCGGGGACCTGCGGCGTCGAGACCGGAGTCGTCGACGGCGCCGGGGCCGGAGCCGCCGGCACGCGAGGTCGCCCAGTCGAGTCCGCGGGGCCCGAAGGCGCGCCAGCGGGCGTCGACGGCGGGGCCAGGCTCCTCATGGCCGAGAGGAAGGCACTGATCTCCGCCGGCGCCGCGTCAGCCCCAGGGACCGGAAGGTATGGGGGCGGACGCGGCACCTGCGGCTCCGCCGGAGCCGCGGGGGTGGAACCACTTGGACCCTCGGCCGAGTCGCGCGACCGGCGAGGGGAGTCCGAAGAGCGATGTCGCCGCTTGGACTTCTTAGAGTGTTTGGACTTACCCGACGACTTGGAGCCCGACGATCGATGGTGGCGTCGGCTAGGGCTCCGCGAGCGATCCTTGGACCTCCTCCTGGACCGGGATCGCGCACAACGCGGAGCCGAGTGGCGAAGCTCGAGAAGCTTGCGGGACCGCTCCCGCCTAGCCTTCGAAGTCAGGGCCTGACAGTCGTTGCACGACTCCGCGTCGTGGTCGAGGCCTAAGCAGTAGAGGCACCGGCGGTGGTGATCGGTCACCGACATCAGTCGATGACAATCTTCGCAAGCCTTGAACCCAGGCATCCTACCGGCACCAGATGTCGACAGACAAGGATCAAAATGATCAAAAAGATTTAGTCAAAAAAGACTAAAAGGGGTAGCTCTCCCGGATCTGCGCTTACTGGCGCGGAAAAAAGAAGAACTGACGTCAGCGCGCGAGGGCGGCGTCTAAGTACTCCGACGACGTCATCCCGGCGCACGACGCCGACGACGGACGCGGAGCCGCAGACGACGCCTAGCGACGCGCAAGGGGTATTGCTGACGAAAAATCTTCCGGATCCAGTCTGACGCCTGGGGATATTCTAAGGTGAGGAATCTAACTAACGTGTTTCTTTCAGATAACAATTCTTCTTATGAAAGCGAACCCCTTACAATGATGTTACATTTTAAATTCTGATTTTGTGCCTTTCCTGAATAAGAACTGTAAATATATTGCCAACCAGTATCGATGACACGTCACTCCTACACAACATCTTGTAGTACTATCTGATGTAACATTTCCTATACACTGAATTACACAGATATGACTGTCTCTGTGCAATGTGTGTGTGGTATAAAGATGTCTGACACCTTACACTGGTATGAGTGGTGCTATAGAACTAAATGAATCTGAGAGACAGTGGTTATGGAAACTTGAGAGGCACTGTTAAAGGGTGGTACTGAGGGAATCTGTAGCAGAGGTGGTCATTGGGGGGGCGCCAACAGACATTGTTGCAAAGGGCGCTACCAGTGCTAAAGCCGGCTGTGGCAGTATGTGCATGAATACAATGCATGCATTAAATGAGTTTAGACACAAAGTAATGTGCAGGGGACAACAGTGTGCATGAACTGCACTTTTCCATTCAACCGATCCATTTATATCACATTTTCACCCGTCCATTCACCCACTGATATCCACCATTTCAACTTTGCGTTCAGTCATCCATTCATTCTTTCATCCATCATTTAATCTACATCCATCTGTCCACTCTGCCATCAATCCATTATAATCCATCCATTCACTCTGCCATTAATACAGTCTGCCATCCACCCCTCCATTCTGACATCCATCATCCATTCACACATCCATCTACTCTGCCATCCATTCTTTCATCTTTTAACACACCCTTCCGTCCCTTTACTTTCCCATTGTTTACCTGTCCATCAAACTATTCATCCATCCAACCCATTTACTCTGCTATCCTTTCACCTATCCACCCACCTATTCATTTACTCACCCATCCACCCCACCCAACCTTTTGTTCTGCCATCCTATCCATCCACCTATCCTTTTTCTCATCCTTTCACCCACTCATCCAGCTACCCCCCATTCACCTATCTACTCACCCACTCATCCATCCATGCTTCCACCCTTCCTTTCATTCATTAGTCCTTCCATCTTTCTCTTTTTAATTTGTGCACCTTTCGTTATTCAGTGCTTCTGCTTGCTTTTCTATTAACCCTATATTCCTTTTTCGAGTTAATTATGAACTTTTATCTGCAGAGTTGCAGACATAGGAAGCCCAAAAAGAACCCCAAACCTGTTTTAGTTGCTAATGCGGTGGTTCACGACCTCACTAATTGTCTCCCCCTATGTATCTCATCCAAGGTGCTTCGAGACTACTGCAAGGTGGGCATAACATTGCTTCAGTTAGCTGCCTGAGAGAATGTAGCCTTTACCACAAAACAACGCTATTCTCGCACTCATCTAGCCATCATCTAAAAGAACATATTCCTTGTTGCATAGTAATATTTAAACAAAGGCAAAGCAATATAAATCCTCGCCATTTTTGGTATCAGCATTAAACTAACAATTGCCATTGATGCCCCTAGGTTACTTGCCAAGAGCAAGAAAATCAGTTTATATTGTATCACATTGTATTACACCTTCATTCTTTAATTGCAGGTAAGGATCAAATGTCAATAATAAAGTAATCTGGGATTCAAAACTAACCCAAATTGCTTATAGTAATCCTATAAAATCACTAACAATTTTTCGACCTGAATAGTCTAAATTCAATAGCTTCATGTCAATAAAGTTTTAATTTAATAAATAGAGAAAATGTTAATGAATGAAAAATATTTGGATAAACATAGGGCTATGCAGATTTTACTTTAAAATGTCTATCCTTTCTGCTGCTAGACTGTGTCTCTCCTGAGCAAAGTGTGTTTAAATGCAAAGTGTGTTTAAGACTGCAGTACCACCTCCTGTCTACAGGGGCAGACCTGAGCAAAAATATAAACACACTTAATGAAACACAGGTCCCCACAAGGCAATTTTTTTAAATGTTGTAAAAATCGACACCTATGTTCCTGAAGTCATTCTTTATCATTTAGAAGACATTGCCTTGTGGGGACGGACGGACGGACACGGACACGGACACACACGCACACGCACACACACACACACACACACACACACACACACACACACACCACCACCCCCCCCCCCCCCCACCCTTCATTAGAAAAGGACATCAAACCGACCCGGCTCTACCACTCGCCATCACACATAGGTGCTCCCACCACGCACCCTCAGGCTTTTGTTTGTTGGGCCAACGTGTCTACCCTGCCATACTTGCATCTATTCATTCCTGGCGCCTGTCTCCCCTGCCGCCACCCTCGAACCTTGGCGCGGCCGCAGTGAGGGGAGAACTACATTCCCCATCGTCCCTAGCGGCAGGAAGCTGCACACGCCTCTCCCGCGCCCGGAGGCGCATTTAAGTGGACGAGAGCCCCGGTGGAGCGGTGGCTTTTGTTTGTTGGGCCAACGTGTCTACCCTGCCATACCTGCATCTATTCCTTCCTGGCGCCTGTCTCCCCTGCCGCCGCTGCCACCCTCGAACCTTGGCGCGGCCGCAGTGAGGGGAGAACTACATTCCCCATCGTCCCTAGCGGCAGGAAGCTGCACACGCCTCTCCCGCGCCCGGAGGCGCATTTAAGTGGACGAGAGCCCTGGTGGAGCGGGGGCTTTTGTTTGTTGGGCCAACGTGTCTACCCTGCCATACCTGCATCTATTCATATCTGGCGCTTGTCTCCCCTGCCGCCGCTGCCACCCTCAAACCTTGGCGCGGCCGCAGTGAGGGGAGAACTACATTCCCCATCGTCCCTAGCGGCAGGAAGCTGCACACGCCTCTCCCGCGCCCGGAAGCGCATTTAAGTGGACGAGATCCCCCGTGTCGCGGGATCGCGTGCGGGTGGCGCCGGGCTAAGCCCGGGCAAAGGGCGGGCTGTCTGTGGCCGTCGGGGGCCAGAAGAGGCCGGGCTAGGCCAACCCTCTTTCACCCATTCGCCGTTTCCGATGCTTACAACTTCGCAGGGACAAGATTAAGGTACTGTCATCACCTGTGAGGGCTATAACAACTAGCGGTTCTTCGCAGCTCATATTGTTGCCACCTCAAACATTGCTTAAGGGGTGGTCCACGATGGGCAAGAGGAAACTGTTGGACGCTAACGGGGGCGCTATCAGTAACATTGGTGGGGCAGCTAAAAGGAAAACGGCTAGGAAGACCGGTAAGAAATCTACTCCAACTGCCGCTCTGGATCGTATTGAGTCACTGGTCGAAGATTGTGCAACCATTCTTGTTTCTGCTCCAAACGACACACCCACATCCCCTTCAGATAATATGTCCTTAAATAAAACTCGATCTGGTCCTGTCACCATCCCCGAAATGTTTAGTAAAAAGTCTACCCTAAACCAACTGACTGAAAGGGATGTTGGGCAGAGTAACATTGACAATTCCATGTTAAACACAGAGGAACAAGGCATTCCTGTTGCTTCTGTCAACCTAGCACCTCTCGACTCAATTGCTATTGTTTGTAGCAATCGATTTGAGGTACTGGCTGATAATGATGTTAATACTGTCATTACTGATGCTTCTGCAACACCAGATTTATGTATTGGTTCAGGTAACCGAAATGGGGTTGTGATAGAGGGGGCCGGGATGCATCAAGACCAGCTAGGTGGGGCTTTATTAGGGGCAGGGCAAATAACGGAAACCATCAAGGCCCTAAAACAAGAAATCAGTGATTTAAAGAAATTGGTATTGGAGTTGTTGTCGATTGTCCAAAAGCCGAACACGCACTTATCAAATTCTTCGCCTGATATTTCCTCTCCCCAAATTCCTCTTATTCCAATTCAATCACATAATGGTACCCGTACTGCCAACTTGATCTCATTGCCAACCCTACTTTCACAAGCTAAGACAAATCCAAACCCAATGTCTAGAGCTGGGAGTATTTCTGGCAACACTACTAAGAAGCCCTGTGCAACTCCAAGCTCTTACACCAATATTGGGCAGCCTAATTCTCTCCATAGAACCCCTGTCCCCTCTTCACTTTTTCCATCTCACAAAGCCCATATTCTTTCGACTACCATCAAGCCCACAGTTTTCATGGTCGGCGTCCTTAAGGTCGATTGGTATGAGGACGAAGAATCTCTAAAAAACAAGTTTACTCACTGGATCCGCCATGTTAGAGGCTGCCGATCTCTCATTAGAGCTGACCTAATTAGGGCCTACAGACAAAGAACGGACGGCAACCCTACGGATACCATTGAGCTTACCCTAGCTAACCATTTATTAGCCGATGGTCTCCTAGCTCTTGAATATAGATCTTCTTCCCCCGGTTCATCCTCTATCCAATTCAGACGTTTTCCCTTTACTATCCCCGAACCAACTAGGACGAGGGTGGGCCATCTGATTTACAGAAAGAGGATGAATCCACTTTGGAACTCATTGACTGACTACCACCTGCTGCAAACCTACCTTTTAAACCTCACACATTGTCCTGTGTTGCCTTTAATATTGTTGATGAATCGTCCCCTCTAACAGCCATCACCCATATCCTTAATGAGAAAAAGGGGGAAGGTGGTATTGATCCTATAGATCCCGATTCACATACTATGGGCTCAGATAGTCCACTGCCCCATGCTTTAAATACTGATGTCAAAATTATCTCATGGAACATTGCCGGTTTGAGAGACAAGCTTACATTGCCGGACTGGAACGACTTTATCGCAACCCATGATATTTGTATTTTTCAAGAGACCTGGAGCTTGACAACCTTGTACAAATCTGGCTATACTTGCTATTGTGTCCCAGCAGTATCCAACGGCCGAGGGCACCCCTCAGGAGGCCTCATGATATGGGTAAATATTGCTTTTGCTTGTAGAGTCTGCCACACTCAAAGCGCTTCACCAGATGTGTTGCACATAACAATGAGAGGGCTAAAAGGGTGCCCCACCATTGAGCTCTATAATGTATATATTAGAGGCACTAAATGCGGAACCAAGTCATCGATTGTCTCTATCTTGGGAGAGGAGCTTTCCTCCTGCCCTCCAAATTCATTAATTTTGGTGGCCGGAGATATGAATTGCACCTACGGGCCACTTGCCTCTGAGGATTTATTAGAGATTGAAGAGGACGATGCCAGGTGGGGTATACCTCCCCTGGTAGTTCCTCCAGTCAAGAAGTGGCAATTCAACTGAATGCTTTAACATTGGAATTTGGGTTGAGAGCCGCCAATGGTCGGCTCCCCTCTGATGTCCATGGTGCATCCACCTTCAACAGAATTTCCAGCCCATCTCGTATCGACTACATTTTGATTGATCGCAGACTATGGCGAAACGCAGTGGATTTGGTCATAGCCCCTACCACCGACAGTGACCATAATCCCCTGTGTTTGAATATGAAGAGTCCATGGTCTTCCGATCTACCAAGTTCTGGCCCCAGCCCTATTATGACCACCAAAGAAGTAATACCATCGAACTGTAGAAGATACCTTAAATGGCCAACTATCTCCTCTGACGAGCATAAACTTATAACAATAAAAGAGATTCTGTTGACAAAAACTGTCGAACTTAAGAGAGCTTTTGACGAACCTCATGGGGGTTTAAGGGCTGGGATCATCCACACAGCCATGGCTAATTCGATAGGGTCACTCTTTATGGTATCCTCTCTCACTGGTAAACCCAACAGGCGCAAAGCTCCTGGCATAATCCGGATTGGAGGGTTAGAAAGAAAAAGCTTATAACAGCTGTTAAAAACCGGGACTGCCGCCAAGTACAAATTCCCAGATCAGACTATAGAAAGGCTGTGGCTAAAGCCAAGCGTGCCTGGGAGGAAACCCATTGGTTGGCCCTGAAAGCTGCTAGCTTAGCTAGAGATGGGTCTGCATTCTGGAATCTTTGCAGATATTCAAAAGATTCCGATCCAGATATAATTTTGAATCACATTACAAACCAGGAATGGTTTGACCATTTTTCAAATCTTTATTCTGGTGAGGACACTCAAAACTCCCGGGTTTCTTCTTACATCGTCTTGGCAGACCCTCCCTCTGAGAGTTATGATCCATTTCTGGAGGAGGAGGTCATGATTGCTATTAACAAAATAGTTCCTGCCAAGGCCCCTGGTCCTGACGGCCTCCCTGGTGATCTGTTTCGTTCTGATCCCAAACACTGGGCAGCATACTTTACCATCCTGCTCAATGCACTTCTCAAGGGTTCGCCCATCCCCGAGTCATGGAAAGGTGCAGAGGTAATCCCAATATTTAAAAAGGTTCTAGGGAGGACCCTGCCAACTACCGACCAATAAGTCTTATTGACGTTAGCCAGAAGTTGGTTGGCACGGTCCTGCTGGAGCGTATCTTATTGTGGGCCAATGAGAACAACATCTTGTCCCACTATCAGGCTGGTTTCAGACCAAACACGGGCACGATCGACCAGGTCTTTAGGCTGCTATTGTTATACTGGAAGGTGGTCCTGATCGGCAGGGGCAATCTTCATTTGGCCTTTATAGACCTGAAGACTGCCTTTGACCTGGTCCCTCATGATCGCCTTTGGTTGGTCTTGAAAGACATGGGTGTACCTCCCCCCCGTCCTCTACCTTTTGGTCCGTCTACATGAGGGCAACTATGCACAGGTGAGGTGGGGAACCCAGACCCAGAAAACAGAAAAGATTCCAGTTAACAGAGGAGTCCGCCAGGGCTGTGTACTGGCACCCACCCTCTTTTCCTTATTTGTGAGTGGGGTGGTGAAGTTTTTGCAAGATATCCCAGCGGATGCCCCTGCCCTGGCGGGCGAAAGAGTCCCCACCCTCCTTTTTGCAGATGATACCCTTTTAATCTCTAAAACACCAGCAGGGCTACAAAAGCTTTTGGATAGATTCCACTTGTTCTGCACACTGAGAGGATTGACCATTAACACCCTAAAGACCAAGCTTCTTTCTTTTAAATCGCGTAGATCACCTAGTGTCGCCATCACGTTCGATGGAGCCCCTTTGGAGCATGTAAAATTATTTGATTATCTCGGAATTAGAATTTCCGACAGCCTAAGCTGGAGACCCCACATTCATAAGATGCTGCTAAATCATAAACGGGCCACGGGGGCTATTGCAAAAGAACACCGCTCCTCGCAGAGCAAGCCAATCGCTCCCGCGCTAGTGATCTACCAGGCCAAAGCAGTCGGTTCGGCGCTGTATGGTGCCGAACTTTGGGGATATGATAACCTTGACGAAATTTCCAGGTCCGAGAACAAATTTTTGAGAGAACTGGTTTCTCTTCCAAGGGAAACTCCACTAAAACCACTTTTTAGCGACCTGGGCAGGCGCTCGATTAAGGACATGGCAAGGCTACGCCCTTTGCTATTTTGGGCTCGCCTTTGGCGCACTCCGGAGCTAGCCAATGATCACCACCTATTCGTCAGCAGCCAGCAAAATAAGGGCCATACTATACAGGAACTGGAAAATCCTAAAATCCGACAATATCATAGGGAAAGAGGTCTCTGATTATCCAAAAATAACATTTAGAAAATCAAGGTCTTTAAAAGACCAACTAGTACAGAGTCATTTAACTAAATCGTTTTCTCTCTCAGTACTGCAGTATCTTCACGGCTCATTCCCATGTGAGAAATGCAAAGCATGCAGTACCAGTAAGAGAGTTCTGACTTACCAAATTCCTGATAAAAAGTCTCATAATAAGATTACTAAATTCATGACTTGTACTACAACGCATGTGGTGTACTGCCTTGAGTGCCCATGTGGCTATCGCTACATAGGTAGCACTGTGAATGCAGTAAAAATGCGCATACTAGAACATCAAAGAGCTATTGGCAACAAAGATGAAAACTACCCTGTAGCGCGCCACTTTGCTATTCACCATAATAGCAACAGAACCCTTCTAAAGTTTTTCTGTCTAGACTGCATCCCAAATGATATTAGGGGAGGAGACCGAGAGAAAAGGTTACGACGTCTGGAATCAAGATACATTATTGAACTCCCAGACAAAGTCACCTAATGGCTTAAATGCTGGGGAAGAGCTAATAACTCATTGATAATGTATATATAAATACAGAATTCTATACAGTATTCTATATGTTTGGGTTATGTAAACATGGGAGGACTAAAAAAACGATTATTCTATGGATTAAATTATATAAGGGTGATGATCAATGCAATATGATTCAAATATAAGCAAAGAAGAGTCTAATTGATTGCGCAAATCTAAATCAGCCCATCCAGGGCGTAATAACGACCAATCATGTTGGTTCCTTTGATTGAAAATATTGAAACTATGTATAGTAGTAAAATCAATTGGGTATTATTATATACTTCTTTAGAAATCACTTATTAATGAACCATGAATTATATTGCTTAAGAAGACAAAAACGGAAAGGTACTGTCACGATGTCTTTGGCACACTCTGATATGATAATAGAAATTGATTATGTTAGTCCTTCTTTTAGTTTGGTCAATATCTGTTATGAAATTGAGGAGGACCTAAATACGATATGCTCATGAACCAGATGATATATGAGTTATGAGTAAGGTAATGTGATTGAAGCACAAATGAGGAGATTTAATTGAATTTTATTTATTGTGCAAACTGAACGTCAACCCACCCAGGGTGTAATATCAAAAAATCAAGTTGGTTCCTTGCAATCGGACTATTTTGATTGTAATCATTTTAGGTTGATTATCAATTTTGTAGGAATCACATTATAATGAACTAAGATTTGTATTGTGCATGGAAAAAACGAACAAAACGTAAATGTACTGTTACTAAGTTCCTTTTGCACATTCAAATATGGCGACTGAAATCTATCATGTGAGTCCTTCCTCTAGTTTGACTAATTGTTGTAAATATAAACTTCCGCCTCAAGACGCCAGCCGTCACTGACGAAAGCTATGGCTGAAACGCGTCTGTTTTGAGTTTCTTCGCACGAATAAAATCCTAACCGGGACTTGAACTAACGTGAGTGCTGGTCCTTTTGTTGTATAACATTGGAGCGTTATATATATATATATATAATCTCCACACACCCACACAACAACCACACACAGTTTTTTGGGCTGTCAGCATAAATACGCTGTCACCAAACACTATGAACACCTTGGGAAAGTTTGGGAAGTCACCCCCAACTTTGAAACCACTTGCTGTTTCAGAGTGTGTGCTATACACATGGCAATACCTTGACACAGCGGACTGTTGCAAGGAATGCTTTGAGCCTCGGAGGCTGACAGACCTCAGTCTGTGCATTAGTTCACCCCGTCTTGGTGCTGCATGAAAACAGGGTGCCCACTGTCCAGCATGAAGTGAGACATTGTGATCGGGCTGGAGATGCTCTTTAGAAATCTGCTTAGAACATTGTGTTTCATTTATAGCATTAAACATAAAGGAGCACTGGCAACGCTGATAAAATAGATTTAATTTTAAGTAGTGACCTAAACTTTAAAAAAGCCTACAGTACTGAAACAAGCATTTGCAATGCAATAGGTCTCGCATTTGCAAAAGTTTAAGCTATTGGCATTGTTCATGACAATGCCTTTTTTAATCTATTTTATAAAGCAAACACATAAATAAATGCCATTATCATTTACAAAGCCAAAAGCTAGTGTTGCATTATTATTAGCAATGCCAACTGCTCACACTTTTATAATGCGAGACCTATTGCATTGCAAATGCTTGTTATAACTACTTGTGTGGTGTACCTTTGTAGTGTTCTTCACTGTGTTACTGTGTATGGTCATAAATGCTTCACACACTGCCTCTGAGATAAGCCTAACTGCTCGTGCTACGTTACCACAGGGTTGAGCAGGGGTTATCAAAGGGAGTAGCCCGCTTACTCTGACTTAGGAAGAAGGGTCCCTACTTGGACCGTGGCCAGCCATTGCCAACTAGAGACCCCCATTTCTAACAACGGCCCTTTGTTTGCTCTTCAGTAAGGAATATACAATCATCTAACTCTTGTGACTGAGACAGAGTAGCTGGAAATGGCAATAGTGTAGCAGGGTTTAGAGTCAAACGTCTTTTCAGTGTAATATGAGGGGCCAAAAGTGTCAATTCATATCCTGTCAAGCGGGCACTAGTCAAATGCTGTGTTTTTGTTTGATTTAGCAAGGCATCAACAGAATGAGGTACTAACGTTTTTAAGATCAAATGACCCATTCACTGGCCATTGCAGATCGGAATCTTTCTTTGTGTATTTGTTGCACAGTGGACCGTACATTATGGAAGAAATACCATATTTGACATACATATCTCTATTAGGCATCCCTTCTGGGGGAGCCGGCTGACTTTTTTCTAAACTTACTTTGGTACCAACAGAGCAGCAACACCTCCTACGGAGTGTGCTGAGAACAGGCATGTTTTACCAAATGATGTGTAAAATTTTACTACTCCAAACAAATATTCAAAAAGGAGAAAAATCACCACATTGCCTGCCTTCAAACTTTGCAAAGATTGAATAACGAATTCAAACAAAAAGCCCAGGCTTAACAAATCAAGAGTGCCGCTTTAGCGACCTTACCAAACAGAAGACTCCAACTCCCACCTGCCGATCTCCGGTCGACCTAATGGTCACTACAGATTTGTGCCAAAGAAAACCCCAGTGGAGATCGGCCACCACCTGGAGGGTCAAATTGTGAAAAACGGAAAAGTCACGTTGGCCTGCACAAACAAAGGTCTCATAGTGCAGTGCGCTTCCTCAGCAAAATTTCGATCCTCCATCAAGACCACTCCTTCGGACAGCTGCGTCTCCGATGCGGCCCTCGTTGGGCGCCAACTGTGGAAATGTGCCTAAAAGTGGGCACACTGGTGCAGGGTCACCCTCTCGTCCACGGGTCCAGAGACAAACAAAATAGAGATCAGCACTGGAGTTGGAATAAATATGTTTGTTAATCACTCATGAGCGGGACCACATCCACACAACACTCTCAAGTGCTGCAAGGACATAAGTGCTGCAAGGACGTAGTACACTGAAGTCACAGAACACAGGTCTTGCATGTGAACAGAAATAAGAAGAACAAGTTTTAGGAATAGCTATCAGCAAATAAGGGCAGATGAATAACCATGTGGTCAGCAAAGTGGGAGGGGGAGCAGGAATGCATATGGCAGCAGTGAATGGTCGACAGTTAACATCTGAGACCAGGTGCACTGACTACCATAAACCCTCCGCACGTACATTACTTTAGCTGAGTCAGGAAGTCAACAAAAATAGATAACACAAGCAGAGTGGGAAGACAAAAGAATTACGAAGGAAACTTAAATGGACACCATAGCCAAAATGGCTGTTGCTTATGCGAAGTAAAATATTACACGTTTTCCACAATCTGAGTAGACCTGGGCGGTGAACTTTGCGGAGTTTTCTGCACTCTGCTGAGCTCTTGCACTAATGCTTAAATGCCTTTGCATTTCATGGCGTCATCATAACTAGAATATAAATATACACACATTCATATATACACATACATATACGTTTCCTTCCTGCTTATCCACTGAGACCGAGCAAGGTACATATTGCAGTACATTCAGAAGTTTGTTTTATTATTTGCATATATGCAGATATATGGAACTACGAATTATATTGGGGCAGAGCAGTCAAGGTTGATACTGTTGAACATAGTACAAGCTGTTTTCATTTGATGGTGTTTTAGTTCTGGTCCAAGCAAGGACACACATGGAATAAAGATCACATGTTAATGATTGCAGTCTTTCACAAGACCATCATACCAGATTTTGTGTTTGCCATGTTACATATTGGTGTCAGCATGGAGCAGGCAGGGTTCCAGCAGTCACAGGAGACACACATGGGCTGACAGCACCATCCCACGGGCAGGCGCTGCCTGACTTCAGTTGTAGCGAGTGGCAGAAGAGAAGGTATCTGCGGGTTTGGCTTTGCTTTCGTGAGGGCATTGTAGTTACTGGCAGGGTCTGACTTGACTAAAGTGCTGTCTAGATGTGTCCGAAGAGCTGGTCTGAGAGGTCAGTGTGTGGGCTGGCTTTTTGGCAGTTTGTGACCTCTTTATCTAGTGAGCTGGTTCCTCTGGTATTACCACAAACATTGCCTGCCGCAAGCACAAATGTATGCACTCTGCAATATTTTCCAATACACATATACAGCTTGTCTTTACAAGTGCAAAACTGTCCTGACTTACAAATGGGCGGCACTTTTTTTTTTAGCTGTCTGATTCGCTAATTAGTGGGGGAGGGGAGGGACTATTTTCTGTCCCATTCAATCCCTCTGCTGGGTTGGTAACGTTGCTTTACTGACTGATAAGATGGTGGGTATTTGTAGCATAGCAGTGGCCATCTACATACTAGGAGCAGTTGTGGGGCTCTTGGCAGGAGGCCCATTTCTCCTGTTGGCGCGGCTTAAAACCGAACCAACTACTAACCATGAAACTTTGGAGAGGATGTGGCATAATGGCTAGAGCTGCCGACTTTGGAGTCGGGGAACCAGGTTTTAGTCTCCGCGTTGGCTCAACTTCTTGTGATTCTGGGCAAATCACTTTGCTCCCCATTAATACATGAATGCGTCCTTACTTGGTGCTCATGAAAAGCACTGGTGCTGATAATTAACTGCCGGTGCTGAGCACCGGAACCCACCGGCTAAAATTAAGCACTGACTGGGAGTATTGTGGATTGCTGATATGGAAAGAATGCTTTATTTGCTTGGCACTAATTATTGATGCGGGTTGTTTTTGAGGTTTCGTCAGCTCAGCGTTGCTTGTGAAATCTCTTATATGTTTTATATCTTAAAAGAGGGCTCTTATCAGTTCCCATGGCCGAATTATTCTGTTCATTTGCTTTTGTGTGGAACTTTTTCTTTTGTTAACATTCCCTGGCTGCACGCATTTGCGATACTTCTACTAAAGCTGTTCACACTGTTTAAGCCCCATTCACTGTCAAGATGAGATCTCTTACCACGGAAAAGGCAGGCAGCTCTACTAGTATGCTGGAATGCTTGCTTTTTATTATTTAGTTGTGTAAAGCAGATGCTTTAGCCTTAAAACGGTTGTGGCAATTCCTATTCTTGCCTCATTACGTTTCTTTGCACTTAGTAGGCATTATCGGATTTTTTTCTCAACTTAATCTATTTGGCCATTATGATCAATTTCTAAAAGTTATAATAAGCATTGCACGTTAACAATAATGTTAATATACAAGAGCAATGCTATATTTTACTACTAAACAGGCAGCCACAAGTGAAGTTAACCTTGCAGACAACAGGGTTATGATTTGAATGGTGCATCCGGTACAGAGGTTCCCAGGGCCAAAAGCTATACGGTCCCCAGTGCAGTTATCTAGCAGGCACTAGGGCACATAATATTGCTATATTTGAATACTAAACAGGCAGTCACAATTACAGTTATCTTCAAAGGGACTTGATTTGGATGCTGCAGCAGGTGCAGTGGCATGGGGCCAAAAGCACTAGGGACCCCACCAAACCCAGATTATTGCAACATTTTACTACTGAACAAGACAGTCGCAAGTGTATTTATCAGCAGGTAATAGGGGTCATGATTTGAATGGTGCAGGCTCCAGGCACCCCACTAAACACTCAATATTTCTATATTTTACTACTAAATAGGCAGTCACAAGTGCAGTTACCTTGCAGACAACAGGGTCATGATTTGAATGGTGCAGCAGGTGCAGTGGCACTGGGCCCAAAATGTGTCATCACCTCCTCGAAAAACCTAATATTGCTATATTTTACTACTATACAGGCAGCTACAATTGCAGTTAAAAGGGGCTTGATTTGAATGGCGCAGCATGTACAGTGGCACCAGGGTCAAAGCTCTAGGGACCCCACTAAACACAGAATATTGCTAAACTTTACTACTAAAGAGGCACGCGCAAGTACATTTGTCTAGCAGGCACAAGGGCCATGATTTTAATGGTGCAGACGGTGCAGTGGCATCGTGCCCAAAAGTATTCAGAACTCCTCTAAGCACATTTTGCTATTACATCAATTAATTCTATTTCCCTCTTTCATTTCATTTTTCAAAAGTTTGCCATTACTTACCCGCTCTATACCACTAGTAACAGCACAATGTGTTCCCTTTTTGTACATAAACAAGTCATAACACTTTAACAGACTTTCAGTAACTTATATTGTACAACTACTCAGCAAGCTACAACTTACAACAAAAAACAGCTTATTATTAATCACATAGGCAAAACCTAATGCATTTACCAATGCTTGTTTACTTTCTGATTGGCAATCTGAAAATTGTTTACCATGTGTGCTTGGAGTACAGGGGCACTGTGCACACTGCAGTCATAACTGATGAAAGTGATGACTAGGTCTAGTGTGCGAAGCCTAACTATGAAAGATTACTACCCTGAGGGCAGTATGCAGTCGGCAACAGCCCAAGCAGCCCGTGCAGGGTCATAGCATAGTGAGCAGCCCCGGGCTACATGAGCATCAGTGGTCACCCCGGACAGGTTGGCATATTAGTCAGAACCCTGGCATGTTGGAGTACTCATTGAGCACTGTATTGGAAGCAGCGTGCAATACCTAAACAGTCCCTTAATGTAACTGACTATATATAGACACTTGATCAACACACTGCTATATACTGGAAATAGCCTGGCATATGACACCAGACCGGGACAGAAAATCAATATTGCAGACCAAGTTAGTTTCTGGAAAACAACCTTGATGGACCACCCGCTGCCCCAGGAACAGGCAGGAGTGATGCATACGTGTAAATGACAGAGTTTGTATCCCGCTGTTTAAATTGGAAATATAGTGCGTCTCTTACAAATAATTAGCATGAAACTGGGTCTGTATTAATTGTCGGTTATTCTTGTATGTATTATTGGGTCTACATTATTTATTAAAACTTTTTGGGAAATTTATAATCTTATTGTTATCGAGTGCATACAGTATTTCTCATAGGGAGCACTGTTCCTTTGAAAATATTAGCTACCCCAGGCCCTATTAAAGGAAAAAAATGTTACAGTGCATCGATTATTTTTTCTGATTGTGTCTATCCTATCCTTTCACTGCACTTTGAGATTGAGTTAGCATTTTTGACTTGGTAAACCCCAAGCAATAGACTCATTGTAGCTCAGTTTCTGTAAATCTATCAATAATGATGATGGCTGCCGCAAATGAGCACATAAGAAAAGAACCGGATGAACCCGACGCCAATTCTCGAGGGTAGTTTAAGTGCAGTCTTTCTTCCATTACACCCCTTCACATCACTTTACAAGGCTACAGAGTGCTTCCAACCATCCTGCACTTTATCACTCTCACAGTGCATTGATGGAAGTGCTTTGTGTGTTTATATAGATGGCGGGCTTGATTTTTGAGGCTCTTAAGCGGAAGTGCCCTACATTCTGCATACAGATCGCCAGAGGTCTTTATCGTAATTGTTGTAAAGCGAGAGGCCAGGACCAGCGTGCTGCTAACTCTGAGTGAAACCGAATACAAAGAGACGAACGAGAACCAACATTTCTCCTGAAATAATTGTAAGTAGATCAGACCTACAAACGGAATGATATCGGCTATTGCCGGCAGTCACATCAGGGCTATTAAAACGGAGATGAAAGAGGGAGACGTGTGTGCATTTATTTAATGATTTATAATCGCTAATCGTTAAATATGGGTGAAATAGACCTTGCGAGGCGGTATACCTTTGTATTTCATTGGGGCATCCTTGTAAAATGGAAATAGCGTTTTCTGGCGCAATATGAAATGGACAGTTGTAGGGCGATGCAAGTAGTCCCACAAGAACTCATAGGTAATTAATAAAAGGTGTGATGCTTGGCCAGGTATACATTCTCGGGTGCATCTAGGCAATGAGCAAAAAGTCTACTTCCACAGGGTGTGTGAGGCCCTGCATTGTACATGTGCAGGAAATGCAGCGCTCTGTAACCATTTGTACCTTTGTACTAGGCTCTAGATGGCTTCAACGTGTTTTATTAAAGGGATATTAGTGAATTGGAAAATGTACAAATGTAGGCCACCAAACTAATGAATTACTTTACTGGTAAGATTGAGAAAGACTTGTACTTGGTGCCTGATGCAGTGTAGCTCGTCATCCCAAAAATCCAGTAAACTGTTGTTGCTAGATCTTTAGGGCTAGATGTACGACCATATTTTGCGATCTTAAACGGGAAATTGGCCCAAATGTGACCGCAAAATTGGTCTGCCCCATGTACAAACCCTATTTTGCGAGTCGGTAACCTTTTACTGACTCGCAAAACAGTGTTTGCGACTCGCTATTAGGAATAGGCGTCCCTCCCTAATAGCAACTCGCACTGCAATGTAAGATTGTTTTGCAAACACAGCTGCGGTTGCAAAACACTCAAAGTTTACCACCTACTTCAGGTAGGTGTAAAGCCACTCGCAAACAAGAAGGGGACCCCTTCCCCTTTGTGAGTGTGTGCGAAAATATTTGTTAAGAGCAGGCAGTGGTACCCTGGACCACTGTCTACTCTTAAAAAATGAAACACAAACGTTTCATTTTTCAAGGCATCCTGTTTTCCTTTAAAGAAAACGCGCTGCATTTAAAAAAAATAAAAATGCTTTTAAAAAGCAGTCGCAGAGATGGTGGTCTGCTGACCCCAGCAGGCCACCATCCCTGGGAGTGCTAGCCAATCCCAATGGTGTCGCAAATAGCACCTGCCTCATGAATATTAATGAGGCAGGCAATTTGCGACCCCCATTAGGAATCGCTAACAGTGTCTGAGACACTGTTGTAAATTACAATCTGCGAGTCACAAAGCGACGCAATTTGCGACTAGCAAATTGTAAGGGTTGTGTATCTGGCCCCTAGTTTCTTGTTTCCCTCAACCCTCTGCGTGTAGGGACGCTAAGGTTTGTGCTTCAGGTATTGCGCACTGATGTGACGTCATCAAATGATGCCACTAACTGCTCTACTGGGAGTGCAAAGAGTTAGTAGTATCAAAGAAGGAAGACGACTCTTCCTTTCCTCTAGTTCCCCTAAAGTCTACCCAAAGGCTGTAACCTCCCAGCCGGACCAGTTGACGCTAGGGCAGGGGTCTCCAACCTTTTCTTGAACAATAACTGCTTCTGATTAAGAAAAATGTCCTGTGCTGCTAATCACATCCGATACAATTCACTGTAGTTTGGCTGGATCACTAGTAGTGTTGTCCCAAATGTTTGTCGCAATATCGAGTGACGAAATATTGCGTCATGGCCAAAATATCTTATCCAAAATACTTGAAAGAATATATGTATAAGAAAGAGCAGTTTACTATTCTTAGTTCTACATCTACATACCCGAGGATACATATACCTTCAAGATACGTCGAAGTGGAGTTAAGGATGTAAATAAATTTAAACTTGCCTATAAAATCCTTACCTTAGTGATATTGTGGTAGTCGATATTCTGGATGCAATATTTTGATTGGGCATCATTTAGAACTCAATATTGAAGTACAACACATTTGACAGCAATTTCAGGAAAAGCTTTATCAATATGAAATACCTCCCTGTGACTACGGTCTGATAAAATACCACGTACAGCAGAAAATTTCCACTGGCACAAAGGAAATACTAACCGCTATTAATCTCTTCAACTTGGTTTGAACTGTCATTCAAAGAGCAGCTTTATGTATGTTCTGTATTCTAAATCCTTTTGTTTTTTAACATCGGCATATCAGTTTCCCAAAATGTTTTTTACTATCAAAAATACACTTTCCATATTGGGTTGGGGATGCAGTCATTTTAGCACTGCTATTTTTAAAATGGCTGACCCTCTGAATTGCTTACCAGTCTGCACTACATGGAGCTACTTAAGGGTAGTGAGTAGCTACCAGTAGCTCCTGCACTATCGTTGGAGACCACTGCGTTGGAGAAACATATTTTGAAGCAAGAGATTCCTTTTAGCACTATGATTATCCCACACCCAGTAATTTATAACTTACCTTGGCCTTATTATAATGGGTCTCCTTTCTTATGAGGTGCACTAAACAAACTTGACTGGCAAGCTGTCCTGGAATGTTACTCCATTGGAGGAATTTCATTATATACCAGTGAAAAGGAAACTGGGGGCTAAGAATGAGGGGATGCCCTTCTGCTTTGTATCTGACTGGGTTCCTTTAACATTCCTCAACCTGATTGCTGTAAAGGGTCTGTGCTCTTTAAGGCAATGTATATAGAGTGAATTCAGGTGGGACTATGGTACAAGGTTTATTATCAGGAAGCTGAGTACTTTGTTTATTTGACTGTAAACAACCAGGGTTTGAAGGTATATGGATAGGCTGTCTGTTAACCTTGTGTGTGGTGAACTTGTGGCTATAGAGTGTTATGGTAAAGTTAATGTTCTAGATTACTACAAAACAAAGGAGATGGTTTGTTGGACTATATACATATTTTTGTTTATTTGTATGAATTTGAGATTGCCTTTAACGTTCTAGGACCCAGCGCAGTTATCATTGTGTATCACTTGTCAAGTTTTTGGGAAGCTGGTTAGCCAGCATAACGGAGAGTCCATTACGATTTAGCTCCTAAACATTCATAAACTCTGTATGTGGGAGCAAAAGGGTACCCCAAAACTGACCCCAATCAGATTTCCCCCAATTCACAGGATTGAAGTCTGTGTTAAATCTCCACTTCATGAGGCAATGTGTCCCGCGTTGCACAACCTCCCAAACATCAAAATCAGAAAATACAATTCATGAATTAATTGGGCCCACTCAATAATTGAGTTCTAGATCAATGAAAAGTTAAAGAGCATTGTTACAGAATTTAAAAATAAGCCGCACAAAGTCAATGCCATGAAGGCTTTCAATTGCAGAGTTGTAATATTTTATGATTTTTGCATAATCTGTATAAGTCCCAAATGGGCAGCAAAATCAGGAAAGAAACGGACACCATCCCTAGTAGAATAGGGAAGTCTTCTGGCTAACTCCTGGCTTTTGTTTTTATATATAATTCTTGAATTTGAAATTAAACTTTCTGTAGATTCATCATGGTGTGAGCTAATGTATTAAACCTCTGCATATGAAAAATAAACGTCACATTAACTTAACACCTACACATTAACCCACTACATGAATAATTATTCAGCACCTTCTATGCTAATAGCATCTGGAGATGCTTGAACAAAATAAGATTCATTTACAACAACCTTTTATGTGAATTACTAGATCTTGGTGAACAAGCGGAAGACTTTCAACACGCTACCAGTTACAGCTGAGCTAGGGAAGGTTCCTTGTGAACATAACAATAACAGTGAGAAATTACTCATTATATTTCAGCTTGACTCTGTGTTGCAGAGCTTATAGGGAGAGGATGTGCGCAGGGGGAGAAAACACAAGATGAGTGGCTGAAATGACTTCCATCTTGGCGAAGACGGTGTTTCGACTGAAATTCATTACATTCATTAGAAAAACACACTTCTACACACCATAGAAAGGAGTTGCACTACATCAGTCTGTATATGTGAAATCAAACGTGAAATTGCCGTTTGCTCATTGTAAATAATGCACAAAAATATAAATCCACCAAAATTCTCTTACATGTAAATCTGAATTATCAATGCTTTAATAAAGGCTGCTTCTAATGTAAATGTAATCATAATAAAAAAAAAATTATTGCAAAAAATGGGGTAAATCCTTACTCTTAAGAGGACAGTTAGAAATCTAGACAATGGTGCAAAATATGTTTGAGTAACGAAACCCAGGAATTAAGTACAAAGCAACATGCTTCTAGCTGTTTATAACGTGCAGTGGAAATTCTGGCGCCTTTCCTATCAAGATCTCGGTTTTAACGGATTTTGAAAATTAATGGGTCAACTGTAAGATTTCCTTCCCTGTTGCACTGTGGCTTAGTTACTTTGCCAATGTTTAACAGGTTGCAAACAGAGGTGCGTTTTTAAGTTTGTCAGTTATGGATGACTCTTATTGTTACAGGGACAGGTGCAGGATGTGCTTCAGGGAGTGAAGGGCAAACTCCAGGCTACTCAAACCTGAATACGAAGCAGCTGATGGCCGAGTCTCTCTTTATTGCGGCCAAACAGGAACATGCCACATGTCTCCTCGACCTCTCCCCCCTAGGTTCTCATGGTTTATCTGCTTCGACCACTGCTGTGAAACCTCCATCAGAGTAACCCTTCCAAGGGAAGGAGAGCTCTCCTTCCAAGTCCAAATAATCTCTTCAATTGCACTTCATTTTTATAGAAGATCTGAGAGCGAAAAGTCTAGTTTTCATCTTTAATTAAATGTACTGCAAGGTGAATGTTGTTGTTTTATTTGCCTGTTTATGGGTTTAGCTAATAGCACAACTGTAGGTTTTGAAAAGTCATGTTCCTAGTTACTTTCTACACCACGTCAGTAACTCGTGTTAAGTCATTACCTAGGTACCTTGTAGTTCAGCTGCTTACAGCACTGCTCTTATAGCTCCTCAACAAATACAAATAACATGTTGGAGCCAGAAGAGCTGTACTGGCAAGAGTTCACTCTGAGCAATCGGGTCCCTCCAGTGATTTGCAAGCTCACTTAGGTAACAGGATTCCAGCATTTCTTTGTTTCAGACTCGGAGCACCAGATCTCTACCCAGAATGGGAAGGGGGTGGGTGGATTGGCAGGACCGAAGCAGAGTGCTCTAAAATGTCGATCATGTATCATCGCTAAGTCATTACCCTTGATATCCTCTCCTGCTCATGAATTTAAATTGCAAAAGTTTGTGTCTGTAGTTAGGTGATGCATCTTCTTGCAGTCTCGCTACAGGTAGCTTCAGCAGTCTTCTGCAGAAATGGTACATAGTGGGCTTTGGGTCAGCCCCTTGTTCCTAGTTGGATGACTTCCCGGTCTATCACAGTTCTCTGCTCATTATATGAAGTTTTTCCAGTCTCTTTCCTAGAACACTCCTTCTTCTACATAGATTTGAATTGGCTGAGTAATATCCTTTTACTGCTGACGCCATGAAATAGCCCCCCCCCCCGGTTCATTTCTTCTTTAGTCGTCCATGAGAGCGCTTGTCCTGTTTCTGTTACTGACTTTGCTTCCATAGTGCATGTGCGAAATTGTGTTGTTGATTGACTGGGGTGTGAGCCATAGTCTAGCAACAGTCGCAATCCCTTGCATGGTGAGCCACAAAAAAATCACTAAATTAACATGTGCCTAACCCTGGGTAGGTTGAGACAAAAAGGAGTCAGGCTTAACTTAGAGACAATATGTATAGTATTTATGCAACACACATACAGCAATAAAGTAAAAACACAACAGAAAAAAATCCCAAACCAATTTTTTAAAAAAAAGAGTACATTTTAATAAATTGACACCAAAATAACAAAAATCCAATAAGTAGAACCTCTGAATAGGAGGCCATCAAGCTAGCTCTTGGAGTCACTCTCGTAGTCCTGGGTTAAGGTGATGATGCAGGGCTCAACATCAGGGCTGGCCTCTGAGGGTTCAAGGCAGGCTCCACACAGAAAAGCAGTCCCTCCAAATATAGTAGTAGGCTTGCTGAGTGCACAGCAGGTCACAGCAGCAGTTTTTCCTCCGGTCCAGTAGCGACCTGAAGAGTCGGTGTTTGTGGTCTTCTTTTTATACCCTGGTGCCTTGGTTCTAGAAGATGGGAGAAGCTTCTAGACAGTGACTTTGAAGTGCATGGAATTTCCTGACTCCGCTACCATGGCTCCAAGCTAGCTGTGAGGTCGTTGGACCCCTTGCGTGAAGGCAGATGCAAGTGGGGCTGTGCTCAACCCTGCCCCCCATTCATACCAGCAGATGGCCCATTGATGCACACCTTATCCCTCTTTTGTATGACTGGGAGGAATTCACAAAGTCTGTCATAAATACCCAGTCATGTGACACATTGCAGACTCCAGGCACCAAGGGCTAAGGGCAGGAAAATCGCAAAGTGGCATTTTAGAAATTGTAATGATATATCTACCTGCTCCCATTTGGAAATTGCATTTTAATACATGTAATAAGTAATTCCCAATGCTATTCTACAGTAGGGGTAAGCCTCACACTAGTAAAAAATGAATTTAGGAGTTTTTCACTATCAGGACATGTACATGTCCAACCTTTTAATTACCCTGACCTGTGGGCTACCTAGGGGACTAACTTATAGGTGACTTGTATGTAATAAAAGGGGAGTTTAAGGCTTGGCAAGGGGATTTTAATGCCAAGTCGACATGGCAGTTTAAAACTGCATTCTGGCTGCAGTGGCAGACCCGGGACACATTTCATAGTGCTACTTAAGTGAGCGACACAATAAGTGCTTTAGGCCCATTGGTAGCATTACATTTACAGGCCCTGGATATATGGTATACCACACTACAAGGGACTTATTAGTAAATTAAATACACCAATCAGTTATAAGCTAAATTAACCATGTTTAAAGGAGAGAGCACAAGCACTTTAGCAGTCATGGCAACAAAAACAATTTCAGAAAAAGCGGAGTAAGAAAGGCAAAAAGGTTTGGGGGTGATCTTGTAGAGATGGCCATGCCCAACACTGCACTTTTGCCTTTGTTTGCAAAGAGAATGCCTGTACTCTTTCTCTCTCTCTGCCTCACTCCTCTCTCTTCCTCCTAGTGTCAGACAACGAGCACTGCGACAGCTCAGTATCACACTAACTTTGTGCTTCTCCAGTTCTCTTCCTTCCACACATCTTTTTCTTACCACCACTTAGCCCCCCCCACCATTTTTCTCCTACCTCACGCTGGCTGCGGCTGCTGGTTTTTGCAAATGATGGATGCATTTTAAGATGCAATCGCGGTTGGCAAAGCCATCAGTGGAGAAGTTAATCTAAAAAAAAAAATTTTAATCTTTAAAAATGTCTATTTTTTTACATCTGTCATGGGTTATCTGGAAGCTCTTGATCAAAATCTGTCACTTCAGTGTGTTGTGTGAGGCAACATGTGGGACATTACCTTGGACTATTAAGTAGATGTCCAATATGAATCCCTTTTAGAAATACTAACAGTAAAGGTTTTGTCGCAGCCTTACTTCTCAGTAACTCCGGAAACTGGGCCTTAAATGCAAGTTTGTCTGAAGTAGGATAGTGGGTTCAAAATCCTCAGTTGTGAAAGTGTTCCTCATAGAACATATTACTAGAATTACACAAATGCCACACACAATACACATCCCAAAAACTTTCCATTAATTCTTCGGAGCAGAATTAGTAGAGAAAACCACATTATGAACACCAGATGAAGGTTTATGCTGTGTGGATCTCTGTCCTGGAAGCATTACTTCTCAACAAAATCATTGTACCCAATCTTTGTGCTTCGCTTATGCCTTTACATTTTTGTAAATCCTCCTGTTGAGTTGTGCTCCATTTTAGCAAATAACAGTCCACTTTACAGAATGCAGGTATGTGCACAGTTTACTGTCATAAATGTTTATTTTAACTAATTAGCTGTAGTCTGTCTATTTTGAGAAATTAATTCATTTACAAACTATTTTCTAATTACCTTACAAGACGTTATAAAGATGTACATTTGCATAGCCTATGCTGCGCCTAACCCCATCTCAAGTTAAGTATGTTTATTATCAAGTTAAATGAATTGCAGTTATTGCCAGACCTAGTAAATTTGAAAGAGCTCGTCTTTCTCTTTATCTTGTACATTCTCAGCATAATTTTGTCAGAAGCGTGCCAAGACTGGACTTTCTTTGAACCTAGAGGACGAGCTCGTCAGTGTACCAGCACTTCCTCTGGATTGACATTTTCTAAAATTAGATATCGTTTTTGATGAAGATTATGCAACCGTTCGCAGAAATTTTGAAATACTCACGATTTGGCGTGTTTTGTGTATTTGAGTACGGAGGCTCTTTGTGAATCAGACCCATATTGTCAGGAAATGTCAACTTGCTGCAGATGGGTGCCTCAAACAGAGGGCGAGTGTGGAATTACAGGTGTCAGTAACCTAGAGAGAGAGAAAACACACACACACACACACACTCACACTCACACTCACACTCACACTCACTCACTCTGCATCATCATGGTTTGTGCACTGAAAACGCCAAAGCTTTGCGGTTCTTGATTGTATCCTTTCTCACAGCAAGGATTCTGTAGTGCCACCTCTCTTTCAATTGCATAGGTGACATAAACAGAACAGCGAGACCATTACTTCAATGCCAATAAATAAACAAAAAAAATGAAATTCTGTAATTCCTAACTGATTTGGTTGTTTTTTATACAGTTTGAGGTCATGCCAAACAAGGCAATACAAACAGTTTGTACAGCACATAACACAAAATAAACATACCACTTAAAAAGAAACTCTAAACATCTTATAATGTGTACATTTTAAACTATAAAATCTATCACTATCGAACCCTACACATCCTCATAAAAGATATTTAAATTCTACAAGTACTACCCTTTACCTGCGATCTGATCAGTATTTAAAACACTAAAATCTATCCTGCTTCCTGTCCAAGCTGGAACACTCTACCTTAGACCCATTTTCGCAAAGATATGTTATTAATCATATTTCTAAACGAGGTAGACATTGTCATCCTGCAGAGTGCAATTCACTTGTGTGCAAAATAGTGCGGCAGTATTGCAAAATGTAGTTATTTTTATACCGTACGTAATTGGGCAAGATAGACATTGGGATTGTACGTACAAGGTAAACAAATATCATTGTGCAAAATACAATTTATTATGTGCAAAATAAAGTGATGGTAGTGCAAAATATGGTTATAATTATACAGAGTGCTATTATGCAAGGTAGATATTTAACTTTTTAGAAAATAGCCTCTTTTATGAAGGGTAAAACGATGACAAACAGCGTACAATACTTGTATTTGTGCAAAAGAACAATTAAAACTAGGGACCTCAATGTACCCCTTCCATATCACTAATGCGGCAGACCACTCTGCTCAATTAGCGGTTTGTAAATAACAGACAGGAATTTCCCTACTGCATAGCACAATGATAAATTATCACATCTTAGAATTAATATCATTAAATCATTTGTACGGTGGAGCTGAGTCATTCTAAAAGCCGGTGGCAGCAGTTTTCTTCTACTGTTATCAAAATGTTAGCAGCCTATTGGTAAGTGCAAAAAGGTTAATGATACATTTTGACAAAAGGGACACTTCTATATCTGATCCTGTCTGTCTAGCCAGCTTCCATTGTGTAAAGACTGGAACCTGCCCCAGCCTAATCTTCAAGGCCCACCTTCTAATTCCAATCAGTGTTTGGTCTGTTATAGACCAAATGGCTCTTCATATCACATGGCTTGTATATCATTGCATCATGTTGTTTGTATACTAATTTAAATATATGGCTAAGAATTTTTGATACAGAGTTGAACTCCATGATTCCCATTTGTCAAAACACAATCCGTTCCGCTGTATCCAAATATAGACAATGCATTTCTATTGGGTTAATTCTCAACTGCACAGTAAGAGATCCAAGCATCGCAATCCAGCGATATGACAGTATAAAATCATCATCCATTTTGATTCAAGAAATAAATAACATTTCACATTAGGATTCCATAAGGCATATGCTAAAGTTTGTTATTCAAACAATCATCAAATCTATCAAAATGAATTGTTGGCAATCCTTGCAGTTGATCTTATGTTTCACAACTTTTCTATCATAATTAATTTGTGATCCAAAGTGATGCCAGCAAAGAATTCTAATAGAACCCCCTGCAATGTAAAGAGTGACAACCACACACTAAAACAAATAAAAGGGGACATCAAAAATAATACATACAATGCATCAGATTCCTAAAAGTAAATCCAAGCATGTAGGCATAAAAACAGTGCAGAGTAAATCTTGACACTCTCGCTCATCAAATGCACCTCCAACGTCTCATCCAGATTTAAACCAATTGGAAACTTCCAAAACTCAATGATGAGTCTAGATTCCTGTCTTCTCAGGTGTAAAGTTCTGTCAACCCCTCTAGGATGTATCAACACCAAGTTGATCACTGTTGCTTTTATGACTTTCTGCAAAATGCCTTGCCTCTGGATAATTTTCATTTCATCTTCAATCTTTATTCAGCATCAATTCCATAAAAGTTACCAACAGCGATAGCATTTAAAACCTCTTAAGAATAGGTTAAAAAGCATAAAAGTACACAGACTATTTTTTTTTTATTCCAGGACTCGCAGCCAAGTAGAATTGCATACATATGTCACTAGGGGAAAACAGCCTTTACAGCGAGGCTTTTACCTCGTTGTGCCTTTACCACGCATTTATTAGCCTGCATATTTTTACAGTGAATATGCATTACAAAGCATGCCTATACTCCAGGTAAGTTGGGGGTAAATGGTAGGTCTCCCCCCACAAATACATTGTTGTTAAATCTAAAAACAATGTGTGGTATTGGCATGCGTTGTAATTGTATATTTGCTGTAAAAACGTCTGCCAACAAATGTGTGGCAAAGGCATACGATGCATTTACCTGCATTGTACCATCGTACAACCGTCACTAGTTATCGCACAAAGGATAAATGAAAATTTACAATCATAAAAGCCACAAATATCAAAAGAAAAAAATTGCATCATTATAAGAACGACCAAACACAAGGATGTTCTACAGCATTTTTTTTTTAAACGTGTTTTTATTGCAGAATTAAGAATGAGAACTCCATAATAGCGACCTGTGCCCACAAGGTATCTCAGAGCCCCCCCATCATTGTAGTGCTGTACACAGCCATTCAGCCCACATCCCGGAGGCCGGGCGGCACATCGTTACAATCCTCTGAGTATCCTAGCTATCCTGTCACAGAAGAGCTGGTCAACCTCCCAGGTTAATATCTGCTTTTTACCCAACCGCCTCAGTCCCCAACCATCCGTCCTTATACTGCTACAACACCCCAATAACTCCCCCCCCCCCCCACCCTATCCCCCCCCCATTACTGCTGGCGTGGGCCCCGATCGTGGGGTCTAGCATACTGTTTCTACTGCTATCGGTTGTTCGCCTGTAGCTTCGAGGCCTCGTGGAACCCCGCCCTCCCGGTCTTCCTGCTCTGTGCTCTCCAGCCGGTAGTCCTTCAGAGCCTGTACTATCAGCTCCCATGCCCTCACCCATTCCAATCCCTTCTCATCCCCCGCCCTGGTCGCCTGTCGCCTCCTAAGCACACTCTCACAGCTAGCCCACTTCAGCAACTCAGCCATCCATCTCCCATACGACGGACCCTCCCGGGATTTCCAATGCCATGTGATTTCTCTCTGGGCCAGCATAAGGCCCAAGTCAATGAATTTACTGGTCACTTTCGTCTTCACTGTGTGAGGGAACCAGAGCAATAAACAGGCCGCCATGTCGAACTCCACCTCACAGTCCGTGACAGCGTTCAAGAGCTCCCCCACCTCAGCCCAATACGTCCCCAGCCGGGGACACCCCCACAAGAGGTGGTCGAGCTCCGCTCCAAGCTCCTGACATCTCGGGCACGCCGCATCCTGCACCTGAAAATACCGTTTAATCCTTCCCGGGGTCAGATAGGCTCTATGCAGTACGAAGAAGTGTACCTGCTGGAAGCGGGCATTCCTACTCCCCTTCCATGTCCTCCGCAGAATATGACTCCACACGGTATCCGGGATGGGTTTGCCTATACTGCCCTCCCACTTCTCCTTCAGTGCCGTAAGCGGCTCCAAACCCTCCCGCAGCAGTCTGGAGTGGATGCAGGTGACCGCCTTGATTCTCCCCGCCGCCATCACAACATACTGGCAGGTCTGAACCACGGCGGGCTCCACTAGTCCCTCCCTCCAGTGCCTTTGTACCGCCGCACACACCGCCGCGTGCAGCAGGTAACTCCCATCCGGGAGGCCAAACTGTTCCTGCAGCACCCCAAAGGGCGCGAGCGCCCCGTCCACATACAGGTCTCCCACCATCTGCAGCCCATCTCCTCCCACTCCGCCAACGGTGACCAGTCACCGCCATGTGGCAATGCTGTCAGCATCCCCAGCGGGATCTCCGGCGCATACGGGCGTGCCGCCTTCGCTTTCCTCATGCTCCTGTGCCAGCACTGCCGGAGGGTTCTCTCCTCTATGGAGAGGTCTCTCAAGTCCAGCTTCTGTTGCAAGACTATGTAGGATAAAACGTGTCTCTGGATACCGGACTCCCTCTCATGCTCCGGGCCTCTAAATACTTTAGCGACATTTTGCGTTAAAACCTGTAGCTGTGCCGCCAGGTAGTACAATTCAAAATCAGGGACCGCCAATCCTCCATTGAATTTGGGTCGCACCAAAGTAGCCAGGGCCACCCTCCGCCGTCCCCTCCCCCACAGGAAGCCGACAACCAGTGTCCTCAGCTCTGCAAAAACCCGCTGGGGGACCCAGACCGGCAGGGTGCGCAAATAATAAAGCAGCCGTGGCAGGGCCACCATCTTCAACAGCGCCACCCGGCCCAGCACAGACAGCGGTAGGGAGGCCCAAAAGGTCGTGCATCCCCTCAGGGCCCGCACACTACACCCTATGTTACCATCCATCAAGTCCCCGACGTCGCGGTAGATCCGGACCCCCAAGTAGGTGAAGCACGTGGCCTCCCACACCACCTCCACAGTGAGTGGGGGGTACGGTACATCCGCCCGCAGCGGGAAGACACAAGTTTTAGTCCAATTTACCTTGAGGCCCGACAGCCCCCCAAAGCCCGACAGCAACTCCATAGCCCCCCCCCAGGGCTTCCTCTGAATTCTCGAGATACAGAAAGAGATCGTCAGCGTATAACGAAATATAGTGCGTCGTCTCCCCACCCCGGACCCCACCGTACCCTGACCCCGTCCTCGCCCGCGTTGCCAACGGCTCCATCGCCAGGGCAAACAGGGGAGACAACGAACAGCCCTGTCTCGTGCCCCTGCGCACCGGATACTCTGAGGAAACCACCGATCCCAGGCGTACTCTGGCCGAAGCAGAGGAATAAAGGACCCTCGTCCACCGCCCAAAACCATCCCCCAGACCCATTCGCTCCAGTACCGCATCAAGGTAGCCCCACTCTAAGCAGTCTAAGGCCTTTTCGATATCCACAGATAACACCACCGGCTTCTGGGTAGGGTCCCAAACACTGTCCATTATGCGGACCAGGCGCCGAATATTCATGGCTGTGCTCCTAGTGGGGATAAATCCAGCTTGGTCCTCATGAACCAACCGGGTCATGTGTGGGAGCAATCTAGTAGCCAGGATGCGACTCAATATTTTATAGTCGACCGTCAGCATGGACAATGGCCTATACGAAGTCACATCAGAAGCGTCCCTGCCTGGTTTCAGCAGCGGTACCACTAGTGCTTCCCTCATCGACTGGGGCAATCTCCCTAGTGTCAAGGCCTCGGCATAGACCAGCAGGAGCCTGGGCGCCAATACATCTACATATTGCGCATAAAATTCAATCGGCAGGCCATCTACCCCTGGCGTTTTGTTTCTAGCCATGTGCTTGATAGCCACCCTGATTTCCGAGAGCGTGACAGGTCCACCCAGTTCTTTCGCAGTCTCGGCCTCCAGCCTCGGGAGATGAGTAGTCTCCAGGAAGTCGGCCATTGGACGGCCCTCCGCCCCCCGCTGGCTCTCATAGAGGCCCGTGTAATACGACCGGCAGCGCTCCAGTACTGCCGTTTGTGTGTAGACTACCTCCCCTGTCTCCGTGCGAATGCTCATTACCGGGCAACCTCTAGGTTCCGGGTTAGCCAGCCGGGCCAGGAGCGTTCCCACCTTATCCCTCTCCTCATGCACTCTGGCAGCATACAGCTTGTAATCCAAGCACCTCAGCCGCTCCGTCTCAGTCGCAACCAGCTCCTTCGCCTCTAGCAGCCTATCCTGTAGATCCGGTCGCTCAGGCCTGCGCCGCTCCAAGTCCCGCAGCAACCCCTCCGCCTTCGCCAGGTCAGCCAGGACTGTCGTCCGCGCATTCGAAAACCGGCCCATACAAACGCCTCTGGTCACCACCTTCATTGCATCCCATTCAATCGCTCTTGTGGTAGTTGACCCCTCATTCTCCCTAAAGTAGAGTTCAATGCCCTGCAGGACAACATCACTAAACACCGGATCTTCTAATGTCTCTGGCCGTAGCCTCCACGTCGGAATTGCCGACCTCGGCCTCTGCCACTGCAGCGTCAGCAACAGCGGATTATAATCGGAGACGGTCCTAGTTAAATACTCCGTGTGCGCCATTTTGGGAGCCAGGGAGCCACTACACAGAATGGAGTCTATCCTAACGTGCAGCGCATGTAAAGCGGAAAAAATGAATAGTCCCTATCACCAGGATGTTGCTCCCGCCACACATCAACCAATCCCCACCTCTCCTGCCAGTCCGCCCTGTGCGCCGCTAACCGGCGCACCGGGGAGTCGGCCAGTGGCGGATGCGACCTATCCAATGCCACGTCAGTTATCGAATTAAAGTCCCCTCCTATCAGAATGGGGCCCGCCAGGAAGTGCGCTAGCGATCCCGTCAGGCCAGCAAAGAAGCGCGCCTGATCCACATTAGGAGCATAGAGACTACACAGTACCACATCCTGGCCATACAACCGCCCCTCCACCACCACATATCTACCCTCAGGGTCTACCAACTGATTTGTAGCCTGGAATGGGACCCCCGCTCTCACCCACACCAATACTCCCCTGGCAAACGCCGAGTACGTGGTGCCAAACATCTGGCCATGCCATCTCCTCTGCAGCGCAGTATGTTCCTGCTTGGTTAAATGAGTCTCTTGTAAGAAAGCAATTTGGAAGGATGTTCTACAGCATGCCTTGATTTAAAGTGCACTGTGCATTTCCTTGAAGTTACATAAATTTAGCTCAAGAGTTGACATTAGCCCCAAACCAAGAGCAACACATCGGCTAGACTTGTAACTGCACATCATGCATTTGCATACATTTGTAGCTAGACGTGGCACGACAGATAAAAAGAAGTTTATAATCATAAAAGCAACAGTTGTTAGGACATCGCTTCATTAAAATGGAGCAGCCAACCACAGGTCTATTCTAAAATGTGCCTTTAATTTATAGTGCACTATACATTTCCTTGCAGATAGATAGCTAAAGTGAGCTCAGAAGGGCATATCTTAGGGCGCTGTACAATAACATAACATAAATACTTTTATTTTGTTAAAATCGTAAAAGGGTGGAACTTACCACCATGTGATAAACGTATTGAATCGTCGTAAAACAGCATAAAACATGCCCCCGTGTCCTGGGCAACTTTGCACAGATAATACATGATAATTAAAAACAGGAAGAGCGTATTTAAATGTACAAATATAAAAAGAAACAGGGGTAGCACTTTTATAAAGCAATGACCCTCTCATTAAAGATTGGGGCCAACAAATGACTGTTATAACAGGGGGTGCTGCACACGTAAGGGCTTACATTTGATTAGATGTAACTGTCCCCTCTTGTCTCAAATAAAATGCTTACAGTGTCTTGGAATAAACGGAAAGGAAACAAAATGGACACTTCAACCAAAATGGCTGTAGCTTATGCTAAGTAAAATATTACACATTTCCACAGAACGATGTTCTTTCAAAATGACACTCACAATTTGTTTGTGTTTAAGTAAAGCCTTATCAATATGTGGCTTCCACAAGAGTTTAGGTGACAACCTAATTCCTAGGTAGTCAAAGGTATTCTGCTCTCTCGATTTCACAGCCCCCCAGGGTCATCTTCCGTCTAAATGACTTATGCTGGTTGATGGTCATATATTTTGTTTTGGTAGAGTTTACTACCAGTCCTTGCAAAGAGCAGAATTCATCAAGTTGATTTAACAAGTACTTAAATCCACTTGGGTCTGAGACACTAATTGAGCGTAATCAGCAAAAAAGCAATGCGTGGTTTCTCAAACCAGTAATAGACGGAGCATTCATTACCCGATTCTTAATGGTACGTAAGTGCTCCAGAATCCTCCTCCTTACAGTGAATATATTGCAATCAATATACTGTTTGGGGCATGGACATATTAGGACATAGAATGTGTGTTCCAAGGCGCGAGCAATTAATTTAGACTATATTTGCTTTCTAAGTCATTCTGGAAGTGATATTTTATGTGATTCTACTGTTCTTACAAGCTTTAGATTCTTTTGCATGTAAACAAACCATTGCTTTCTGGGGGGAACCAAATTCTATAGGTACATTGTACTAGATAATCAGGTCGCTCTTTAGAGTATTTCTGTTTGATCAAAATGTTTTAACCCTATTTCGCTCATTTTTGAAAGTGAGTGAAATAGGAGTCCAATTGATTTTTTTTTTTTTTTTTTTTTTTTAACCAAACAGTAAACTGGTTTGAGTCACTTCTTGTACCCTAAAAACTGCTTGTCTAATACCTTCTGTGGGTAACTCCTCTCTCTGAAATGCCCTAACGTTTGATTTTTTCCTCTCAAAAGCCTAATCTGTAGTACAAGTTCCCTCGTGCATGAGAGAGTGCTCTATACAGAATACTCTATTTCAGTACAGATGGATGTCCACTCTGCACATGAAGAACAATTCCCAGGTGATGGGTTGCAAAAAAGAGAAGTTTTAGTCCTACCCTCTGGGATTTCCCCAGAGCATCCAGATTGTGGTTGGATGAATATTAGCAGTGAACACCAAATTCAAAATATTATGTTGAGGTGCCTTGGACACATTTGGGCAGATGGTGTTTTGCCCTTCCATATTGTAAAAAGGTTATTGAAGTGCCTTAGCCATAAGGCTGCATTATCTATATATATTTCCAGATCAGTTGACCAGACAACCTTCTCTTCTCAGCACCCCATCAAGATTTTCGTATCTTTATAGACCTAGATAGTGACATTAGATAGTAAGCATTTGAGACGTGTACAAGTAAGGGGTATTGCAATAGCATTTAACAACAAGGGTGGGTGTGCAAGAAGGTACATGGAATGGCTGTACACCTGGGGTAGTGGGATAGACAGTAGGAGGATGGTTGCACTTGAAGCCTGTCTTGTTTGCACAAGGATAGCGTTCCAAATCTTGAGCGTCATCAATGCAGGCTTGGCATCTGATTATTTCCTTTCATTTCTTGGAATACAGCCCGGCAATGCTGTTGCTGTTCATTATGCATAGTTCCCCACATGCCAAGGTCTTAGTCCTCTGGTATGGCGGAATGCTGTAATTGACTGCCTTAGCAAGCTGGGATGTGAAGACATCCAATTTAGGCTCCGTGAACCAGTTATCAAATGGCTTATTGATTCTGATTATTATGTGTTCTCACTTTGTTTTGTTTTCCTCTTCCACTTTGTTCAGCTTATATGCATTGCTTTGGCCTCTCCCTCGTCTCCACCTTGTTGATAAGATTGCGTTTAATGTGATTGAGCATTCTAGAAGTGAATAAAAGAAGCAAATGTTGGGGTGCTGAGTGACCAAAGGCACAAAGGTGCTACTAATTTCGTCAGGAAGCACCTCTGTGCTGAGGATGAGATGATAAGAGTATTTGGTTCACAGAAGTGACCAGTTATGAAGCAAATTAATGCCCTTTGTGTCAGTGAGTCGCGAGACCTAATCCATTCCAATGAAAGTCCCTTAATAAATATACAGATTGACTGACTTCTATTCTAATGGAGATTTTCATTGGTGTGCTGGAACATCACAACTTCCTTGATTAGCTCCAGCTCTCTTCGGTGTGTACACCAGTGATGTTATGGTTACCTCCATGACTTTAAAGTGGACATCCCATGCCATAAAATAGATGAATGGCAGTCCTCTCATGCAGATGATTCCATCATATTTTCAATAACAGGGAGAGGCTTTCAAAAGATGCTGAATTGACTGACAGACTACTAGATGGGAGAACTCGTTTACAATAGTGGTAAATCGAGGCCCATCTGAGAAAGGGTTTGACCTCAAGGACTTGTAAAAGTGATAAACTACGGAAGATGACATGGCTTTAAGTTCCCAAGTATTCAATGTGTTCCAAACTCTCCCACCATGAGTCAACCAGTACCCTACAGCCATACACAGTATCCCCCTCTTATTGGGCAGTGGTACCATAAACCAATTGTGCAGAGGTAGGGAATCCCACGTTTTAGACCCAGTCTTGACTCTCACCCCATAATATGGTTTTCTATTTGTGTATTTTTAAGCAAAGGTCGGGAGACACTGTAAAATTCTTGCTGTGCTCTTAACGGACATGGGATGTACTCTAACGCCATCGCAATGTTTTATTGAGTTTGTTAACAGACGACTGCAGATAAGGGTGCGCTCACGTCACCCGAACTTCTAAAGTGTTGTTAAGCACTTTTGTAAATGAAGATGTATGCAGTTGGACTCTTCTGTCCTGGTTTCCGTATTGTGGTTCTAGGACACAGACCTATTTGGTGTTGTGGTGTCGGAATTTCGTTGCTTTTAGTGCCAGTTTATCCAACTGACCCATAATAATGTCTGATGCACTTAAAATGCTCCTATTTTACCAATGTCCATCAGTGATGAGTCTGATGTTGTCCCTCCACCAAATAGAGCCTGCCAGTGTGATCAGCAGGGATTGCTTTTGTAGCTTCATGACATTGAGTGCAGATATTTGCCTGTGCCACAATTGTTATATAAGCTCATTTTTCAAATGTTGCTGTTGCTCCTGCTAGTCCTTTTTTTCACTTGTTTGATGATGGGACAGCTGTTTTTCATGCAACCAGGACTCTGTCCTGTATACAGTGTGAAAATTATTTTTCTTGCTGCAGCACCGGTTTGGTTTCCCTTGAACAGACAGATAGCCAGCTGTCCTGATGCTGCTAAACCTGCTTGTACTGACAGCACAGTGGCGGCTGCCAGCTATCGGGGGTGGTGAGGTGGGCTGCCAGCTATCGGGGGTGGTGAGGCGGGCAAACCGCTGCTGGGAACTCAAAACATACACTACACACAAAAAATACATAACAACAAAACAAAAAAACACTTACCTGACTGTGCTCCTCACTCTGGACCCGTTCTTCCTCTTTCCTGCAGCACAGGAGCAGCCAACTTGCTTTTCCAATCATATTGCTGCTCTGAACTGCCAGGATTGGATGGAGGGTCCTGGGTAGACGCACCTTCAGGCCCTTTAGGTCTGTGCTTGGTCTCCACCCAGCTGTCTAAAACCGCTAGGTGGAGAGCTTCATAGTGCGCATGTCACTTTGGACGGTGCAAGATAGCCGTCCAAACTGACATGCGCATTTTGAAGCATCCAGTCTGCCACTGCTCCTGTCCTCTGCTGTGGAGGACATGCCCTGTATGCCTCTGGGTTAGAGTCAAGCTGGCTGCTACAGCGCGCACCATGGTAAAAAATAAAAATGGTAATGGAATCTTTTCAATGCCATTTTATTTTATTCTGCACAGCTCGCAGCAGGCAGGGCGGCAACGCTCCCACGCCCAAGTGAAGAAACCGCTACTGTGATAGCAACTCTTGCAGGATCTTTTTCTATGTCGGTATTGTTCGACTTAAATGTATGCAAGTCTTGCGTCAGTTGCTGTCAGTCTCACTTTCTCATAGATTTCACCTGGAAGCCTGTTGCTCTGCTCTCAATCTGGGTATCAGATTTAGCCATTTCAAAGATTTTGTGAAGAAATGTCTTCCTGAGAAGCTTTCAGAGCAATGATGGTGAAAGGCATCTTTCAGTTACGGTCTGAAAAGGTGTGCACATACTTTTGTGTACATCGGTGTTAAGCCTGGAAGCCAGTTTGCCCATGGATTCTTCTGGCATGCCTGGTTGAATGCATAATATTCATAGCAACTTTTTAAGGTGAAAGTCTGCATGGGACATGTCTGGTTGCCTTGTGAATTTCTGTTTCGTCACTAGAGATGCTCTCCTCTCCTACAGGCCTGCATGCACCCTTGACTCTTGACGCCTCAGGTTCCGCTCATCCTCAGTCTGCCACACCGCCTCACTGAAATCAGCCATGGACTCTCTGCTTCCTGCTGCTACGGTTTGCGCGCAGGTCCCTGGCTGCGTTTAATGAGGGCAGGATGCAGAGGTAGGAACCATCATTCGGTCATAATCCACTATCTCCTCTTGTATGGTGAAACAGTGTTGCCGTAACCAGACTAACATTGGCAGTACTACTGTTCTTTAATATTGACTGTGCACCTGAGACAAGAACTGACTCTTGTGTGGAAGATCTTGGTCCGTGGTTGTGTTGCTGGTGGTCAAAATGTGGCAATAATAGTAATAGTAGTTTGTGTGATTGTGCCGGATGAAGCAGAAATCCATCAGACTGCTATAGTGGGCCTCCTGGTAGTGATAGTAAAACGCAGTGGTCGTAGCATTCGGCTTTTTCAGCAGTAGTAACCTTGGTTGCCTTTGCAGTAATTTTGTTACTTTTTATTTGGCAGCACTCTAGTATTACTGCCATGTAGACGGCAGCACTCAGTAGTGGTTTCTATGGTCCTCAATATGAGTATCCGGGATTTGGAGCTGGAATACTGGGAGCCGGGATATACGATACCAGTTGCTATCCCCACGCCAACTTCCACCAGTTATGAGTCTCCCCCTTGCTTTTCCCAGGAATGGGGAATAACTGCATGGACTCTCTAATATCAGGTCATTTTCTTAGAAAGTGTCAAGCGGCACTGCCAGTGGTTGGGGGGTATTCGGGAGGAAAGGTGGGCTTGTGCCTGTTCGGGGGATCATAGTTTGCTCCCCAGTACTGCTGCAGGGATCGGACTGTGGCTACGCTGTGATGCCCCTCATTGAGATCCGGCCCCTGCTGCAGTCTAGTCTGGCCCAGTGTCCCTGGCATGGAATTATTGGGTCTGGAGTTTGCAGACCCGAATATTTCAGGCTCAGAGAGACTCTGCATTGCGAGTTGCGGAATTCCACCCAGTGTTATTGCTCCAGGTGAAATACCACAACTTGTAATGAGGGCTTGTGTTTTTGGCACTGCTCCTTATTGGCTGCTATCATATATCACCACAGTAGGCTTAACTGCAGCTTTAATCATCATGATAGTTGCAGTTATTGTGGTAATTCTTTATAGGGGAGTAGTGGTGGTAGTAGTAAGGACATCTGGAAGAAGTAGGAGCACAGCAAGTATACTAGGGGCTGCAACTCCCTTGCTATACTTCAGCTGGTGTAGGTGCCACAAACGGAAGTGTGGTGTTGTCGCCACTCCCCATTATTTTGTCCTTTGCTACAGGAACATTCAAAATCTCACCTCAGTCACACATTGCAGTGCCTCCAAGCCTGTTGGAGCAACTAAACCAAGTAACCCACTGTAGCTTTACTTCTGAGTGTCCTAAAGAGACGTCAGTATGTCCGCCTGTGTTCACTACAGGGGTTCACCTCGCAGTTCATTCTCCTTCTTGCCTATTGTGTGTGTACTTGCTGTAGGGAAGGAGGCCACGTTTCCTTAGTTACTGAAGGGCCTTCTTCAGGTTCCTGCTCTTGCATATTTATTGATCTACTTTTGGGGAAGCGTGTCTCCCACTGTGCTGTCCCTGTGCTGGGATAGCACTTGAAGTACTTTTGTTTCCCCGCACTTTCTGTCCACCTCATGGGCAGGAAGCAGTGTTCATTGCTCCATCGAATCCAGGCAGTTTTTCTGCAAAACGTCTGAAAACTGCTTTTGTGATGCTGCTTATTGAAGCAGTCCTGCCACTGCGAGGCGCTATGCTTCAAGCATGCACTGGGGCGATCATCTCTCCTCCCCCCCCCCCCCCCCCCCCCTAACATAACTACACCTTTTTCCTTTTTTCACAGGTATGTCCCCCGTTCCCCTGACCTTTCTGTTAGACTACAGCTTGTTTCGGAATCGGTTCCTTCAAACTCTGCCAAGTTGCTCCACCGCCACCGGTTTGTTTTTTGACCAGCCCCCATCCTTCTCTGTGCCTGTCTCCTCCCCCTCCTGCTTGGTTTTGCTTAATTGGTTTTGTTACCATTGCTTACATAATGAAAGGACAGCAAAACCAGTACTGAGTGTGACTAGTTTGCATAAAGCATCGCTCCTTTGGGGTGTTGGAGGCATCCCACACCCCAATATATTCTATTTATTGAGTTTATTCTTAAATTCCTATTGGGTCTGTGCTCTGATGAATGGAGTGACAAGCTCACTAGAGAGCGTCATTATTTGTTGGTAAAGTAACCGATCTGCATGCCACTATTGGCTCCCTATTGGGAAAGTGCTATAAACAGCATTTTTTTTTTTTTTTTGCATATTTATATAGCGCGAACTCGACCCGAAGGTATTGGAGCTCTTTACATGAGCACCGTATTTACATTACACATTCAGGCACGGGGAGATTAAGTGATTTGCCCAGAATCACAGGATGTGAACGCGACCTCGAGGCTCGAACCCTGGTTTCCTGCACCAAAGTCGGCAGTTTAAGCCGACGGACCACATCCTCTCCCCAGCATTGTGAAGGACACGATAACTGTAAATGTCCCCTAGCAACAAGCGTTTAATAAAGTGCATGGGCAGGAGCTGAATGCCAAAGTGTAAAGGGTAGGTGTGTGATTAGCCAGGTAGAAGGATGGGAGGGTTCTGGGGTGGCGAATCAGGAAACCTGACAGTCTATCTCCAGAAGAGGAAGCCTCCAAGGGTGCTGATGTGTGGCAGCTAGAGGGGTAAGCGCCCATTGGGGACCATGCCCAAATGGGTTCCCCCAGAACTGAAACGGACCAAGAGTATGTCAGGTGAACACCTCACCTGCATGTTTTTGGTGTGGTGACCTTTGCGACAGACTGAGTGTCCTCACCATTCTGCGTCCTGGTGCATCGAACTTCAGACGATGAAGAACTGTTAGTGAGTAGTCATATGAGAACATCACTTTAGGGCCATTAAGGCTATAGTGGGGTCTCTGCCTCCTGCTACTAAGCTTTGGGGGCTACTAGCATCTGCTCCTGGTGATATGAAACTGTAGGGTAGATAGATTCTGGTCAAGGAGTTTTCTGAGACTATTTAGTAGTTTCTCCAGGGAGGAACTGTTAAGTTTCTTCAGTGTTGACCCATGGGCACCTGTATTTGTGCCACTAATGTTGAGAAGGGCCCTTCAGAAAAGCTGCAGGTATACCACGAAAAGGTAGTTTCATAGTCCAGAGTTCTCTACGTCACTATCCTAAGCTTCTTGGGTGTCCAGATCATTATGGCCCTTAATGAGTGTGAGGCATCTCATAGGATTCCATTTGTTGTGTTACCGATTCAGAGTGGTCTGTATTGGCCCACTTACTAAGGGAAGTTGTGGCAAAAGGGCACTTGGATTAGGCTGCCAAACATCTGTGCACTGCCTCTGAGCACAGTTGCGTCTGACACTCCCATTAGAAATGGTGTCACCTTCGGTCACACCGATGACGACAAGGCTCTAGAATGCCTGCCCTGGCCCTCATTCCATTTAGGGGGGACCATGGAGTATAATTGGCGGCCACACTATAAAAGCATAGAGTAGGCAGAGGACGTGTGCTCTTCCCTGCATACACTGGACCACTCTTGAGTGAACGCAGTGTGTAGAGCTGTGCAGGCCTCTGCCCCTGGGTTTTTATGTAAGGTTTGCCTTACAACTATGCCTTATGTATGTCACTTTATATAAAACGCTGTATTTTAGTAGCGTGCTTGTGTTTGAAGTTCGGGGGGGATTCCAGCTGCTCTTGGATAGGGAGTTTGGATTTTTTGGCGAGGATAGTAAAAATGCAGTCTGACAAGTACTGAATTTCTACTAACCTCACCCAAACAAATACCTCCCTATTCGAGAGAGGCGGGAATCCTCTCCTCTGAACTGCAAGCAGGCCGTAGTAGATAATGCAAAATCGATGGACTTTATCCTGGACAACCGTCTAGAACTCCAGAGCTGACTGCGACGCTTCCTGCTAAGACTGCTCTGGGGCATCAGGTGATTCACGCCTCATAAAAACACTTATCACGTGTGGTCCAGCTGCTGCTTCGGTCCAGCTGCTGGGTCTTTCCAGGCTGAATTAAGGAAACTCATTCCTCTCTGGTCTTCCCAAAGCGCACTTAGTGCCTCTGAGAACAGTACTCCACGCAGCTGATCGGTCACAAGAAACTCAACCACATCTCATTTCTTCATGCCCTGCCACGGCTGTCCATCAATACGAGGCCCAAATTAAGACTACATGCAGATACGCTAACCAAGTCCCCCACTGTACCGCTCCGACCACCATGGCTGGAAAATAGTGTCTCTGTAGCTCAGTGAGGATCAAGAAACACTGAATCCCCCCCCCCCCCCCCCCCCCCCCGCTCAAGCCTCCGACATTCACGCACGAGCGCTGCATGAGACCGGCGTTCTCTGGTAGTGCAACAAATCGCTGGAACTCCCTCCTACCAGCCCTTTGCACACTTCATGTCTGTTAACATTCAAAAGGGAACTTGAAATCTTCTTTTTGGAGAACCCAGGGGACATTGGGGATGGCTGCTTGCATGTCGCCCTCTTCTGATTTGATCTCTCTAGTCTGTGCCTTCTCTGGTTACTTGGTGCTCTGTGACTGGTTAGTTACAATTGTTAAAGAACCGAATGTTAATTTGTTTCTGTGATGCTAATAGATTGTTTTGCGGGCTTTAAGTGAGCCGGGTCTCACCGGTGCTGAGCACCGGCAGGTTTTTTAAAGGGAAACGGGTCTCTATCGGGCTCTGTTTTGTGCCCTGACACAGGCGGTTCCTTTTTCCCCCGGACTGCAGTGAAAGCGGTCAAACGAATGTGCGAGCGCTCACACTGCTCACTTCTCACTAGTGGATAAGTTACGGCATGAGGTCGTGCCATTGTGAACTTTGTTGGGAGAAGGAAAATCCTTTAAAGAGTAATTTTCCCTCTGGATTTCCCTTCTATTTTTGACGCAGGAGCAGCAACATGGCCCTGGTGTCACCAGGGCTTTAACTGGAAGCTTTTTCAATATTATATGCCATAGTTGTTGCTTATCTATCTTGTGCAACCAACATCCATTGACCAACCAATAGTCCTGACTTGTTGTAGGTATGATGTTACTTGTTGTATCATATATCTGGAAGCAGTGACCGAAACCGCAAAAAACAAGTCGGGCGGCACACTAGCTAAGCACAGATTTTTAGTTCACCTGTTTTAAACCACGCTCTTAATTACATTGGCCGCGCCCCTTTGAGAGACCCTCCAGTTTTTCTTCCCACTTAAAGCTTCTGGGTCAAGGCCGCGCTGTGTAAAATAGCAAACAAATAATGGATACACGCCTGAGTAAAGCTGCCGCGGGGGCAGGGTGGGTTTACGAAGCTGCGCCGGCGAGGTCAGTATTCCTGCTTCAATCTAGGCGGAGTGCCTCCGCTGGGAGCTGTACAGATGGCGGGCACGGGCGGCTATTAGTGCCTCGTAATCCCTCCGCATCCTAGAAGATTAAGGATATCCTGGAGCGGCTGCGATCAGCTGACATATTTCTGTGTAATGACGGGGCGTGCTCTGCCGAGGACACGCTGCCCCGGCAGGGGAGCCAATCTGCATTTAGCGGTGCCTCCGTTCTTTATGAAAGCTTGTTTGTTTCCACGGGGAGCCGCGGCGGTGCCACGAGACCACACGGCCTGTTGATGGTTTACAAAAATTAACGCACTGTCTGTGGAGCTTGACTGTTCTGGAGGGGCACTCGCGGGAAAGTTATTTATTAAGCGGGGGTTCGTCGCGCCGAGCGGAGGCATGGACTTTCGCAGGCCCTAGTAAAGCATTGCGAAGTTTGTGCTGGTGTTCGAGCGCCCCCTGTAGGATGGAGGCGGCCAGGGTAGGCGCGCAGAGGGAGAGACGGGGGCCCGAGGGAGGCACATGTCTGCCGTAGGTGGATGCAGCACCGGGATGCCTTCACGTTGACTGGGCCATGCATTCGGGGTTTTTCGCAATGGATTCCCGGGAGGTGGACCTGGAGGATTATCACTCGCCCTTTGACTTCGACGGCGGAGTCAATCGAAATTACCTTTTCCTGTCACCTGGTGAAAGCCTGACGCCGCCCGGATCACCGACTCTGCAGCGCACTGGTAAAGGCTGCCTTTCGTGTAGTCAGACGCACGGGAAATAGAGCAGGCACCTGTGATACGACTCCATATGTGTAGGCATGAAAAATTATTTCATGTCAGATTTATTGATAACGTTATTATTGGGTTGCTGTGGTCTGGGTCGACTTCATTAATTTCTGGGAAATATAGTATACATTCATGTTTCCCACTCATAGAGAAAATAACCTTTTCTGTATCTTGACTGTGTCTTTAACCGAACGTGAAGATTACTTTATTAACTATAAAATCATAGTTGACAGTAGTAAGGATGTGCAATGTTTGATTCATAAAGTACGATTTTTTTATTTTTTCCCCCCGTAGTCTGCCTCTAGCCAGTTCGAGCTTTTGGACGATCTTTATTTCCAATAACCTGTGTTGATTTTCCAGTAAATCTTCAAGAGCCTTTCTGTCAGTGGAGAGGTGGTAATTTAAATTTTCTGTCCCATTATGCACCCTGTATTTGGGCTTTAGGCAGTGGTTGAAATGGGTGGGATCTGCAGGGTACGGCGTGCCCCAACTTTTTAAAATTTCATAGAATCCGTTCCCCTATTTATTTATTTATTTTAAAAATGCTTCCCCGGACGCAGGGGTTTAAGTGGGTTGAAAAAACTGGTGGTTCTCTCAAGGGGGCGTGATCAATGTAATTAAGGGCGTGGCTCAAAACACGTAAGCTAAAAATCAGTGTTTAGCATAGTGTGCCGCCCGATCTGTATTTTGCTGTCATTGTGTCCAGATATAATACAACCAGTCACATCATACCTACAAGTCAAGACGATTGGCTTTGTCAATGGTTGTTAGTTGCATAAGATAAATAAGCAGCGACTATATGTATATAATATTGAAAAAACTTCCACTTAAAGTCCTGGTGACACCACGACAATGTTGCTGCTCCTGAGTTTCAAAAAGAGAAGGGAAATCCAGAGAGAAAATGACTCTCTTTAAAGGATTGCCCTTCCTCTACAACGCTCACCACATGCACGTCAATGTGCCTACTGTCACTGCAGTCCGGAAAAAAAGCGGACCGCCTGTGCCAGGGCACAAAACAGAGCCCGATAGAGACCCGTTTCGAAGACCCCTTAAAAAAACTGCCGGTGCTCAGACCCGGTGAGACCCGACCCACTTAAAGCCCTGCCTGGACGGCAGAAATGGCTAAGGCCTATAGATAAGGCTCGCCCGTTCGTGGCCGGGCAGGTTGGGATGAGAAGTAAAAGGACCCTGTCTTTTCTTTCTTGCCCACAGAAGGCGAGGACAGTGTCCAATTCTCCTGCTCGGCCTCTAGCAGCTGCCCCCCTATTTCTCCCTCTTTTTCACTCTGTTTCGCGCCTCCTCACTTGCTGAAAACCGTGACTTCAAAAACAGCTCTTACCCTCTTTCCTTTCCTCTTCTTAATTCGTTCCCCTGTGAAATGGATCCAAAAAAGAAGCAGCACTTTTCTTGGAAATGCTGTCTCTTTCTGATATTTTTCAGTTCCTAAGTAGAACCTTGGGACGGAGAGAGAAAAAAAGGTTCAAAATATGAAAAATAAATAACTAAATAAAGCAAGACAGAGAAGTCGCAAAGTGGCCCAGATTGGTTTTATTCACACCCAAACACATTAGCTCCACTTTACAGAGTTTGCCAGTGAAGCGCTACTTTCATTTTCTCGTATCTCTTTGAACATTATTATTTTCCCAAGGTGCTGGAAGTGCACCATTCCTGGAGGTACTGCAATACCTGGTTGATGTGTGGATCTGAAAATGTTTAATGTGATCCATAACTGTTTTCCAGTTTTTAGCTTCTAAAATGTGTACCATGCCTCTGTGTTCATTGATGTGGTCTTTTAAACCATACTGCTTACATTTTGTAAGGATATAAGCAATGGACATTAAAACGGGTCCCTTCCGGGCCCTGTAGTCACGTGCCTAACTTTCCAAGCAAAAACACTGATCGATTTCTGATTACTTAATCTTGCATTCCCTATGAGTATTTGCTTTTTCCAGGATGTTGTTTTTTTCCTTTTTTTTCCAGGCAGCATATTACTCTTGTGCATAATTTGAATTGAATCGCCTCACCCATTGGTACCTCAATTGGCCTGGTTTCAGCAGTAGTAGTGCAACTCACCAGGGATTGACAATGCAGGATTTGCACCCACAGCAAAGTAAGAGGACTATTCACAAGCCCCTTGCACTCCCTGTACGTAACTTTTTCCCATGTTAAAAGTGAAACTTCATGGTCTCTCTGCTTCATGCACAAGCACTTTTATTTTTTTTAATAACACATTTTATTTGGTTATTTTGCAATATGTAGGGGTCGCAGCCCCACCATGGCAAGAGAGATGTACACTTAGCTTGTGCCAACAACCATATTTCTGATTTATAATACCCACCAAACATGTAGGTGACATAAACGAAAAACTTACAGACAGGTTCCGGTCTCCATATTCGTGCAAGCGATGTATTTTTCATAGTCTGCAACATTAAACGTATCCAAAGACACATTTTAGAACTTACAGTGGGGATATACCAGCACATAAAAACAAAACGATCCAATCTCAGGGGTCCAACTCGGGCACGGGGGGAAGGTCGATACCACAATAGTCTGTCCATCAAGTCCAGATTTTGCTAAGTTTAGCGGGGCACCCTCGGGCCTCAAAAACAATGCACAAGCACTTTTAACATGCTGCCTGCTTTGGGGCAACTGGAATTATGCAGCAAAGGAGGACAAAATTATGTTGTGTTGATAAAATTTTGCAGCCAAAAAAAAAGGCTGCCGTGTAATGCTGTACATTTTCTAATACTGTTATTCTGAAATGTTTACACATACTAACAGTCTCTGCAAACATTTTGGCTAATTATTGCCAGTCTGACATACAAATGCAGCAGTGAGAGGTGACCAGTCAACCTTTGCAAAGGCCCTCCACTTTGCAGCAACACAGGTCACAGTTTTTGATAACTTTTGATCCGTTTGAGCTGCAAACAATTCGTTAGTTAAAATCGTCAAATTATGGAACAGATGATGTATTGTGCTGCAAATATGGCACAGCCATAATTTTGTGGAAAACATTTGCAAACTAAGAAATTTATCATTCATGTTTGAACTGCTCTTGTGGAAAAAGGGAGGCGAAGTGCTCATGACGGAAACTGCATGGCTCGTAGACAAATAGATTCTACTTTTAAGTGTATTTGGGACATTATGTGATTGGAAACGTATCCCACTTTGTGAATGTGTTTTAATGTCAATAACTCATACTGAACCTTAAATAAACGGGTGTACCCATTGATTTATTTAAATTACATAATAAGCTGTAACTGGTCAGTTAAATGCCAAACAAATATTAATAATTGGAACGTTTTGCTCTTTCTGGCCACACCTCTGACACCGCCTACTGACCCAATTCTCGGGTTATCCCCACCCTCTGATTTTCCACCCACAGTTCCCCTACTTTTGTTCCCCCACTTCGAACACAGTGTTTAGGAAGGTTTGGCACAGTGGTTAGACCTGTTTCTCTGTTCTCTCTTGAATCTCATCTAACTGGGTGTACATGCTGCAACACTGTAACCAACTTTTATGTATTTTCATAATAGCCTGTACCCCGTTTCCAGCCTTATTACGTTCAACAGTCTAGTTGCAGATTACCAGAGACTTTGTGACTCAATGTTGAACGCTAAACTTAGGAGAGTGAAATTATGCTTTGTAAAGGAATTTTGCCGATTGATCGGTATCTAGGTAACTCTGTTTGCCTACTGCTGTCTTCCTGGCTGTGACTCTAATCCCATAGACCTCATGCTGCCGGCAGGCCCTCTCTAGACATTGGTGTACTTAGTCTGATGAAGCCGATGCACCGTTTTTGAAGCGATGCCTGATATAAAGTGGCTTTTCCAATGGATACGTCTTCATGCAGATTCCCACCTGATGAATATTTTTAGGTGCTAGACTGAATCTGAAACCTGTTCTCCTAGTAGTAGCTTTCCAGCACCGCCAGGTGTGACCTGTTACTCCAGTTGTGGCTCTGTCTATCCCAGATGTTGCAACACTGGCCTTTATAGGGCACTGCCTGGCTCGCTGGCTTCAGTTCTTGTTTTTCTGGACCTTACAGACGTGTCCAGAGCTCTCATTTAGTTTTTACCGACGTTTTACATTTCCGTGAAACTTGTTTAGGAGACTGTCAATGTCACCCCCTATGGTGTTGGGTTTTAAACACTGTTTACATTGCTGTAAGTGGATGTCGATGTTTGACCTTTCTGCCATCTGTATATAGTGCCTTGGGCTGGATTGTGATCCATCAAATGTGATTTCTTCATCTCCATGCTTCCAAAGGATCCTCTCAAATGCACAAGAAGCACCATAGGAACGACCAGTCCTCCCTTTCCTTCTCCAGGAAATGCCCCATTCCCTGGATATTTGAGAGAGTTGACAATGCTGTTCTCTGACACCAGCCTCTTCCTCTGAGCCAAATTTGTTTTTGAAGAAGCTTTATCTGGAGTTCCCGCTCCATCCCAGATCACTCTTGGGTAGATGCTTTTCGGGATGCACATTTTCAGGGTTCCCACTCCATTCTGAGTTCCTTTTGACTCCAGCTGGTGGGTCAAAAACTTTGGGCTTGATGGTTCAGGCACTGATGCCACTGGACTCCGTGTCTTCAGAGACATTGACCGCACCACCACTTCTGTAGAAGCCATCTCAGTCCAAGAAATCTTCCTCAGTACTGCAGTGGATGAGGTTTATAGCACCTCTCTCAGATCCATGTTTGACACCACTTCATCACTTGAAAATGGCAGGCACCCTTCAAGTGGCTCGAGAAAATGACCTGGCTCTTGCTAACTTTCTGCTCATAGATTTGTATTTTCATATTTAGACACACTAGAAATGCAGCACACTGTGGATAATGTTTGAGGCTGATAAACGTCTCATCCCTTATATAGAGTGGGATTGACTTGGCTCTTCAAACCACCAGTGGCCCTGATATGTCTCCATAAGGGGATATTTGCTGTACATAACTCTGCTTGAAAGTCTCCTGTTCTTTAGACATACAACGCTTCAAACACTGTTTGCACCTCACCGCGACCTGCATGTGGAGTGCCTACCTCAGGCTCATCCCAAACAGACCGAATTCTTGTTATTTGCCAAGAACAATAAACAAGATCAGGAACAAACCTGTTTCAGTGACATGAGGCTTGACCGCTTTGAACCCCATTCTTCACTGATTGTCAAGTCACTTGGATTCGCCATGGACACCAGCCTCACCATCAAGGAACACATTCTCAAAAGAAAAAGACGGCCTTGTACCAGCTCTCTTCTAAAGAAAGTCAAGCCATTGCATCCAGGAAGTGACTTCAGAACTGCTGTTCGAGCACTCCTACTTTTGCATCTTAACCTCTTCTGTGCCCATGACGAGATAGTCTCGTCACGGAGCACGGTTGCGCTGTGCCCATGACGAGACTGTCTCGTCATGAACCCCGCCCGCTAATGTAACGCCTGGCACAGGAGGGGGAAAGGGTGTGGCACTGAAGGGGTTAATGGTGGTAATACCCTACTCCATTGCCTCCCAGACGCCACACTCGCACCTCTTATGGGCTTCCGACCTGCTGCAGCATGTCTTACCCAGAACCTGGAGAAATATGATAATATCACCCCATCCTGATGGGACTCCATTGACTCCCCTTGTCAGCCTGCACAGTCTTCAAAACCAGTTATATCATTTACAGCGCTATTATGACCAGTACCCCTGCTTATCTTGCAGGCAAGCTCACTACCTCTGGTAGAACTCTGTGCACCCGTAGCCAGAGCATGATCAGACTGCAAACTATAAAGTGTTATAAATAAAAAAATATAAAAACGGCCTTTTCCATCCATGCACCCAAGATCTGGAACAACATCCCCTTATCCATCTGGAACACCACATTGCTGCTGTAATTTAGGAAAAAAATTGAAGACTCTTCAAAGAACACTCAGCCCTGCTCCATCTATTGTACACCTTGTCTTTATGATTGACTTTGACAGTGTACAGTCTTCTGCAGCTTTTTGGCTATGTTTGCTCTATAGAAATACCATATTCATGCATGCATACGTTAATCAACAATACAATTATAGTTAGAATAACAGAATAGATTCCATAACCCTGCCAAGACAGCCTCATAAGGTTGTTAATGGGTCCTCACCCACAAACACCTTCTCATTGGACTCCTCACCCAGAATGATGATACATCTGTGTGAGCTCAGTCAGTCGTCTTGGAGCTTTTGATATTGTAGGGACAAATAGTATAAAATTATCTTGGGTGTGCCCATGTAAATTAATTTTAACTAGAGTCATTCTGTTAAGATTAAAAACACTTTGGTACCATAGTAGTACTATTCCTAAATGCTGACGGGTAATAATGCCATTGCGTCACCAATCCAGTCTACATGTTACTGCCATCATATAGGTATATTTTGGTTGTATGAATCAAGCAGCCTTTGTCAGGCTCAAGGCAGCCCTAAACAATATATCAGGAAGCTGCTGTGATTCACAAGTTGTATTTTTGTTCTGTCAAACATGTACGTCATGCACACATGGGAAGACACATTGGTGATTTGAAAAGCAGGGTAAAAGTAATTAGAAAATCATTGAAAAGGTAATTATGCACATAGGTGAAGCACACTGGTGTAAGGCACACGTTGTGGTTGCACTGCATAATTGCAGACGTGATGGTGTTTCCAGCACTGCCTTCCGAATACCTTTGGTGCAATCTATTACATGCTGGGTTCTACCACATGCTATGGGACTGCCCGATGCAAAATCCAGTCTGGCAAACGGTTATTGGCACGGTGGCTGAACTTGCAGCACACACTCTTGCGCCCACACCTGAATACTGTCTGCTGGGGCTACGTGTTCGTCTGAAGGGTGATGGACATCTTCACAGACTCGTTGGCCTTGCCCTTGTCCTATTTAAAAGACAAGGCGTCAGCCCCCCTGATCTCCAACATCGGTTAACCACGCTACTAACATGGACACGAGCGAAGGCCAACACCCTCCAGTTTCTTCGCATAAAGGGGGACTCATGCAATGGAGGGGAATGTTGGGAGACCTTTCTGATTAATGTTTGAAGCAAAAAGCGAGGCACAACCACCCTAAACCACATCTGCACTCCCCACACAAATCATGCCACCAAGATAGTAGCTATGTGACATTGGGAGATGAAGGCGCCCCAGGGGAACACCGTGACCCGAGGGAACCACACCTGCACATACCTCACCCTGTCAACACCACCATAGGGCTTGACTCCTGCCGCTTCGCGACTCCACCACTTACACATAAACAAGTGCCCCCTCACCATCGCGTATCTGTCCCCCTTGCCTGTCCGATACCCCCCACTGGAAGTGTTGCACCAGAAGAAGCACCCCCTCCGGCCCACCCTCAACATCCAAGATACTATACCCCTACCCTTGGCTAACCCCAAAGTTTGTATTACTTTTTGTTTGGGTTTGCTTACAATATTTCGTAATGAGAAACTTAGTCGACTGCAATGTCAGACCCTACTGCTAGCTTGTGTGTGACATGATGAAATATCTCGCTATGCCAGAATCTGTACTTGATGGCACTAAACTGTCATTATTAAAAACGTAATAAAACACATTTAAAAAAAATAAAAAAAGCTTTTAGAAGTTGCTTTCCTGTAACTCAAGTGATCTAAACACAGGGAAACAGGAGCCAGTACGAGAGGAGTAGGATAAGAAGCCAACAAGAAGGGAAAGACACCCTCCATCGTGCCCCTTGTAAAATAGTAGTACATTTTGTTATCCTCCCAAAATAGTAATTTCAGCAAGCTTTTGGGCATGTTTTCCATGTAGTGCCTGGTTCTTCACATTGCGCACCACAGTCTTGCAGTGAATTTTCCAATGTGGCCAATTCCTTTATATCTACCAAAGGTGCTTGTGGTCCATAGAATCTCCTCATCTTAATTGTGTTACCTGCTACTCCTGTTCATCTTTCTTTTTTATTTTAACCTGCCTTATGCTGTGGGTAAGCGCAAACTGCTTCATCTCCTAAAGAAATCCATGCAATACCCTCGGTTTCAAACATCTCTTTTCTGTTGTTCTCTTGAGTTCTATCTTCCATTCTGGTGGCTGAAAATGTATGTGGCTGCAACCCTCTGCCCTTACCCTCACTACTTTGGTTTGCTCAAATTTCTGTAGAAGCTCAGTCAGGGACTGTTGGTGTGTCTATGCCCCGGTTATGATTCAGAGAATCAGAGGATAGTTTGACATCTTTCTGCAGATGCCCCTCAAGAAGGGGTGGGGTGTGTGATGCCAGCTCGTGCTCCAGTTCTCATATGACATAGACCACTCCAAGATGACAGCTATTTTCTATTCTTGCGCCCCCACTGTCTGTATTCCAAGGCCCATGTCTCTTCTTTAAATCCAGACATCACCCTGGTGAGCTCTGGATCAGTTCAGGTACATACGGGAGGAGATAGATTCACTTAATTTCCAAATAGCGGAGATCTTTCCTCTTACAACAGGTATATGGCTCAAAGAATTTGCCTCCGTTTCCTCTGAGGACTTTTTAGGTCCTCTTTAGAGGCGACAAAATCAGGCTTTCCCACCAACTCCTCCTGCCCTGTAAAGTTTTTCAAATAACGTAAACATTCAGTTGGAATCTCAATTTATGACCCTATTAAATGCTTCATTAGTTTATGGCACTCTGCCATCAGCTTTTAATTGTGCCACAGTAATGCTACTCCTAAAGAAACGGTGCCCTAATCTTTAAGAAATGAAAAATGTGTGCCTAATACTTCCTTTCTATCTCTAAAACACTCAAGTGTTTTGTTGCTGAATAACTTTGTAATTTCGCCTAGCCTACAATGGAGGGATGGTGCTCCTACCCATTATGGACGAGCTTGGATGGGATCAGGACATGGGCAACACCAGTACCCTGATTCTACTAGGTCTCTCTGCTACTTTTGACACGGTTGACCATTGTTCTTTTAAACCATGTTGGCACATTGGACATAGGATGTCAGGCACTGATGTGGCTCGGATCCTTCCTCTCCGGCCATTCACAGACTATAAAGGACGGTTTTGCATCTCAAAAACCTGCACTGACTTGGTAGGTGCCTCAAGCATCTGCTGTCTCTCCCCACATGTTTACCAGCTTCGTCAGCCCACTCGCTCAGGCTCTGATAGCGTTGGATATTAGGGCGTTTGTGTATGAAGATGATACACAGATCCTTCTGTGCTTAGATGACAAACCCTCCACACACAGGGCACAAGTCGGGGGTACACGCAGGTACACGACGTCCAACCACTCTTTTCACAGGGTGGATGCTGTCCACCCTGCAAAGAAGTTGAGCCCCACAGAAATATGCTGAACGTGTCCGGTGTCATTTTCAGACACTGGGACACGTTCAGCAGCGCCTGCACGTTGTCTGATTTCGATTCCCAGCAGCAACGTGCAGGCAGGCAGCGAGTGAGCTTTTGTTCCAGCGGGACCGAAGTTAAGGGGCCATCAGGCCTCCTTTTGTTTGTACATCCTGACAGGAGGCGGCCTGGAACCTCACTCTTGAATGTAAATGGCACGGAGGGGAAACAGCACACAGCTTGTTCTCTCTTCACATGTACTTAAGAGAGGCAGCTTTTGCCTTTGTTCAGTCCCTGTATATATAATAGATGCATGCACTGTAAGAATGTCAGGTGTGTTGGTCTGTACCAGTATTTACACAAATAACCATTTCATTAGCACTCATTTATTTCTTTTATAGCGCTATGTAACCCAGTGCAGGGTGTCGGAGCTCTTTACGTAACATACACTTTATACATTTTTTTTTTGTTGCAGATTTATATAGTGCGAACTCGACCCGACGGTATTGGAGCGGTTTACATGAGCACCGGTTATGTTACACAAGGGCACGTTCATTTTTTTTTTTTTGGTAGGCACAGGGAAATTAAGTGATTTGCCCAGAATCACAGGATGTGGACGTGACCCCGAGGCTCGAACCTTCGTTTCCCAGCTCCAAAGTCTTCAGTCTAGCCGTCAGACCACATTCTCTTCCCCACATTGACAATAAATCATGTACATTTGTAAATCAATGTACAACATGAGGCACTGAGCGTTACTAGGTGTAGGAGTCACATGTCCTTCATACTGCAGGTAACAAAATAATCTCTGTGTTAAAAGCAGTAACCCACTTTACTATCTACATAAAATAAAAATCTGTCATCTGCGTATTAGATGAAGTGCTTTGTAGGAGACACATTTACCTTCTCTATTACTTTGATTCAAATCTGGGACTTCACAAAACACAGCTCTCTCCAGCAAGTGCATTAACCACCAGAGTTATCTCACCATTATTACTATTCCCTGAGATGTACTGAGCACCTTCACAGCAGATGCCTTAACCTAATCAAATATTTTAAAATGTAGACTTTGCAACCAATTAATCATAACATATCTACTACCATGTTTCTCCTTGTTGCCAATTAAATTGTGGCTGGGTTAAAAAAATTAGTTGAGGCCCGGATTTTGTGTTAGAATTGCGCCACTTTTTTGTCACAACCCCAACACCAAATCTCATTTGTTAAATCTCATAATGCGCTTAAACGTACTCATGATATACCTGATAAACATGTGTGTGAGGTCTTAATATCTGATGTCACTTCCAGTGAGGTCGCTTCCTGTGATGTCACGTGCGATGTCACGCGTTGACATCATGCGCTGTGATGGCACTTGTCATGATTTCACTTGAATACTGCCTATCCTGGTTAGTCCCCCCTCTTCTTTTTTAGGTCTCGCCTGACCCAGCGCATGCGCTGGTCTGGCGAGACTTATTGAGAGGGCTCAAAGTGCTACCAGGCCAGCCTAGAGCTACAGTGCATGTGCGAGGGCGCGCGCGCGCCGCGCTTTACCGCAATTATTTTCACTTTCGCAGCCGCACGGCCGCTTTGATGTTTGATCGTGATCGCGATCACTTTCTCTTTCTGGGGCTGCACGGCCGCTTGGCATAGCCAATAGGTCTCGCTTTTGGGACCTTATAAGTATTTAGTTATGCAACTGTTGCATGGCTAAACACTTATAAGGTCCCAAAGGCGAGACCTATTGGCTATGCCAATGCTTGTTTCTGATGTGTCAAACTCTAGCTATGCTTGTTTTAGGACTTGTGCCCTGTCCACACATGAAGTATTTCAGCAGACCATGTTTTTGATCTGGAGGTGGATGGGTAGTAGTAAATTGAAACTTGATCCGGAGAAGATGGTGATCATGTTAGTTAATGTGTGAAATGATCATTGGTTAGAAACCTTTTGGCTTTCAGAGATGGCTATCTTAACTCCCATATTTTGTGCATTTTTGAGTTGTGGGGATAAGATCGTCAACTTGCTTTAATGTCTTCCTGCGTGCACTACATCAAAATATTGAGGAAAATTGCATCTTATTTGGCATTTAAATGTATACTCCTTGCGGTGGCTGTACTAATAGGGTCACATTAGATTATACAAATGCCCTCTATCAAGAGCTTCCTATGACCCTGCTGAAAAATCTTGAGACCATTTAGATACTGGCAGCTATACTGGTTGTTTCTGCCCCTCGCTTTGCTCGTGCAACATCCATTCTTCGTAAGGTCTATTGCCCCCCTGTAAGACAATGTATATGTTTTTGACCTGTGTATCATGCAAAAAAAGAATCTTCAATGTTATGCTCTTAAGAGAGGTCTGAGATTTTCTTCTTTAATCTAATGATTATCCCTAGATTTTGTAAATCAAGATCAGGCGGACATCAGGTCAGCTAAACTTTGGAATCCTCTTACCTCCAACTAATGTTCTGAAACTTCTTTATTCCAGTTCCTTTGCAAGCTCAATACCGACTGTTTAGACAAGCTTTCGATTCTTATGAGAGTTATTTAACCGGTTTTGTCCACACTTTATTATTGAAAATTCATATGGACCACTAGTGACAGTTTTTTAATTTTTTTTATAAAAGCTACTAGCATAACCTGAAATAGCTGCATCCTGCTCGTCTCAGTAAGATACTGCTATGTCCTCCAGCTGACCCACCCTCTTGCCTAGCAGGGACTGTCTCTCTCTTGCCTTTTGTCACCTCATTGTTCCTTTGGAGTGTTTGGTGAGATCCTCTTGTACAACCCAGAAAAAGACGGTTTCTGGCAGTGGTAGCAATTACCCCAGAAGGAGAGGTGCTTCAGAGCTGCAGTAAAGAGATGCTTTCTGCGAGCCTGGTTTGATTGTCTCACTAAATTGAGCCATTTTCATGGTGCAAACAGCTGTGGATGAAGTTTTTTTTGTTTGTTTTTGTTTTAATACTGTCAATAGACTAAAGGTCCTTCTAAAAAAATGCAGGGTATGTACCAAAAACTGCATCAGGGAACACTGTCAAAATGGAAACCCAAATGATTTCAGTCGAAATCAGAATGATGGAATACGGATAGTAAATTTCCTTTTGGATGTCTCTGATACTGAGGTTCTTCATGGTGTACTGCCCGAGTATTGGATCCTAAAATGGAATTACAATGTGGGGATTTCCTTCAGAAACTACTGGGCTGGGTTGAGATAAACATGTATGAAAACCACTCACTAAAGCTTAATTTTTTTCAGGATGAAATCTGATTATCTGTTTTGTTTATTTCCATATTTTATTTGTGTCTTGACTTATTTTGAAAGCCTATTTAACACACTGTCCCTTATTTTCCAGGTTCACCAATAACAGGGAGCATACCTGTTGGGGAAGATGCTCTTAAACAAAATACACCTGAAACATTGTCAGAGGAGGAGCAGGAAGAACTTAGAAAGGAGTTGGAAAAGGTAAACAAAAGTTTCACTGAAATAACATGTTAATCGTAAGAATCGTTTTAGAACGTAATTCCCATTTGTTTTCTCTTCTAATAAAAATTAATACTTGCACTTTATGTGTTTGTTTTCATGAATCCAATGAGATCTGTGTTATTTTGCTCACTTGTATTCTGTGGTAAATAATTTAATTACCGGAACTTAATTTGATGCGGAAAATCTATAACAATAGCTCAGTAAAAGAAGAGGCAGAATCCGTGGTATTAGAGGTTCGGAACGGGCTTTATTCCATAATCAATTTAAATCGATGAGCTCCAGATTCCATCACCACGAAGGTTCAGGAAGTGAAGACCGTACTTTATTGATAGGTAATCATTTTTATACAATAGGCATTACAGTGAAACAAATGGAGGAGGCGTAACAATTGATAGTAAAGATAAAACATACATGCGTAGCAAAAGTGGGTGTAACTGGGCGTAACTAAAGAACGTCATCAGGTATGTCATAATAGGGTGGTTCCATGAAAGAATTTCGCAATGTCAGCAGAAATACTTGGCAGAAATGCGCGCGCAGCAGCATGACGTGTGATTGACGTGCAACTAGGGGGTGAAGGGGACTTGACATTTAGCTCTACATGTGGCGACAGAAGTCTGGAGAGTCAAGTCAACCTAATCCCAAATCATATCTAACATCCTATGTTTAAAGAACTGTGTTATCCAAAAGAGAGGCCTTCTTGGAGTAGAATCTTATTCTATACTGACTATACTGACTGTGAGTGCGTGTACAAGCGTCTAAGTGTCTACACTAGATGCGAGGGCAGGAATCTTCCATAGTAACAGGGCTATGAATTACTTGCATAAAGACAGAGAAGCCGGGCCTTTTGCTCGGTAGCTGGAAGAATGTTTACTTAAACTACTAGACAGGAATGCATTGGGTAGGGAGCGGAGCAGATAATTTCGAAGGTGAAATACAGTTTTTGGCAGGCAACAGGCTGATGTCAGGCACCGTTAGCCGCGCAGAGAATGAGGACAAAGTTCATGGATACAGATGCGAGCTCAGACTGAAGCTTTCAGAGGCAGAAGGCAGGAAAAGCTTGATGGCAGAATCAGGGCCTACTTGCCTGGACTGAAAAATGGCATAAGTGAACCATATAAAGCCGGTGGCCTTTCATACTTAGGAATGGAATATCCGGCCCATTCATGGCGAATCTGAAAGAGGACATGTTGGCGGTGGACACACATGTGTTTGCGTCTTCATAACTGGAACTGGAGGGAACATACATGTACTTGTGATTTATACATGAAACCGTTGGGGTCCAAGATAGGGGACATAACTGACCAGAAAAATCCATATTTCCACATTCCCTCCTTGTCCCCTACTTGCCCGTCAAGAGATATCAATCTTCATTAATCCATCGATCTGTTCATATAGCATCATTTGTTCTTCTTTCTTCTTCCGTGATGAATGAAATCTTGGTGGTGGAATACACGATGTGGCACACAGACCACAGATCGCTGGTCCACATTGTAGACATAGACAGCAACTGAATAATATGAGGAAGCCAATACCTAGGAAGGATAGGACCTTCCATCCAAAGGTAGATAATACACTCCAAAACCAACCGGACCAAGTCCAGGTGCCTGGATTCTGGTGTATCTGGCTTACAATCTTATGAAGGCGAGTTATGGCTTTATATACAGATGGCGAATTTTCTGGTATGAAAATGCAACAACTTGATCCGATGACCCTACAAGCTCCGCCCCTATCGGCCAGGATGACGTCAAGGACAAGACGATTTTGAAGCACAACAATCCGCATAGCAGACTGCTCTTCTGTTAAATTGCCTAAGGCGGAAATAGTTTCGTTCACTACTGCTTCAAGGGTTCTGGTTAATCTACGTATCAGCTTACTATTGGTAACTGTACCTATATAGGGAAAGAGACCTTTATTGAAATCTGTGTATTTTTCCCATGCGGTCTCAGTATAATCGACTATTGGGAGATCTCTCCTTTCTCTATTGTGTACTAAATGAGTATTTCTGTGATAATCAGGAGGAGCTAGGAAAACAGGTGGCAAAAGGAATCCGATGTAGCAGGTACCATCCCAATCTAGTGGCAAACGTATGTATGCCGTCTGACCACATATGAAGTAGGAATGGCGGGAAGCTCTAAATGTAGACTTGCCTTGATCACTAATTTCTATTACAGTGGTGCATCTACTATGGCCCATATGTATGGAACCATTCTTTCTTACACATAATTCACCTTTTACTGGAAATACTGACATAGCGGGCAAAATTGGAGTAGCTTCGGATTCGACATTCAGGATCATGAGATTAAGCGTAAAATTACCTAATCCATACACTTCATTTTCTAGATCAGTTCCTGTTCTTTTGGGAAGTCCCTCCTTGTTGGGGTGACAGACTTTGAGTAAAACTAAGTTCAGATTTCCCCATACCCAGTTTTTCTGGTAAACTGCAGAATTCGAATCTAGGTAATTAATTAAACTAAACCATGCTCCACAGGAGCCGTTGTGTGTGAACGGGTATGGAAAGAGAGGTAGAATTCCTTTATAGTTCTGATAGGGAGGGAGTCGGCCACATATCCAACAATTTGTAGCATTGCTAACCTGATGGGAATGATGTAACATACTAATAAAAGTGTTATTGCGCAGCGCAAATCTATAAGACAATTCATGCGGAGGTAATTCACTAAAAGAATGTTCAGCAGTAATATTGTAAACATGTCTAGAAATAGGATAATATATATGCAACAATATACTTGCAGTAATTATTAAAAGACTTAAGAAAAACAGAATTAATAACGTCACTGTGCAATGACTACGCAGTGATTTACAGTACGCATGTCGTTTCAGCTTTATCCTTTTGTTTCTTTCTCTATACAGGTCTAAGGGGTACATGTCAGAGACAAATTCGACCGCTTCACCTTGGAGAGGACTTAAACAATCAAATTGCCTGACTTGTTAGACCTAAGTTTTAGTTTGTATTGTTCATGGCTACTCAGTTCAACCAAAGGGAGTTTAGAGTCACTCGGGGAAGACACGCAAGGTGTGTCGTTTACGTCTGACGGTAGTCCATGAAATTTCTTGATATGACTTGAATGTATCCAGCCTTTTCGTCCTTCGATCTTTACGGCTGTCCTCGTCGTTAGCAGTACGAGCTGAGGTGATTTCCACCTAGGATCCAGCTGAGACTTCCGGTCAAAGTTCCTCACTAAAACCAAATCCCCTGGAATTACGTCATGGGGTTTCACCTCGGTGTTGTCGGGAAAGGCTGCAGCTACCTGTGAACGACAAGATTGTAGTGCAGACATCAAGGAAGCCAAGTAATCTGTCAGCATATTACAGTCAATATCAGTTATTTTGCGTGGTATAGGCGTCCCCCACATATTTGGTGGTCTACCGAAGATCACCTCATAAGGGGATAGCCCTGTTCGAGAGTGTGCTACCATTCTCATGTAAAAGAGTGCAACGGGTAAGGCTACTACCCAGTCGACACCTTTCTCTCTGCATATTTTGGACAATCTAATTTTCAGGGTCTGGTTATGTCTTTCCACGAGACCTGCTGCCTCGGGGTGTCGGACACAGTGAAATTTCCACTGATAACCTAACAAAAGTGAAACGTGTTTCATTAGTTCGGATAAGAACGGCTGGCCGTTATCTGAGTAGACAACACGTGGTAAACCGTATCGTGGGAAGAATTCTCGAACTAACTGTTTGGCAGTAGTCGGGGCAGTGTAATCTGAAACCGGGTATGCCTCTGTCCAACGGGAAAGAGCACAGACAACTACGAGAACATATTTGAATCCTCAACATCGTTCCATCTGGATATAATCCATCTGGAGGACTTCAAAAGGGTGATCAGGAGGCTGAAATCCACCCTGTTCTACGGGAATGCTTTTACCTGGGTTAAACTGACAACAGATCATACAGGTACGGACTTTTTGTTTAGCTGCTGCTCGTAAATGTTTGTTGAACCAAATGTGTTGGATGCTGTCTAGCATAGCTTTTTCTCCTAGATGTGCTGGACTATGTACAGTGTTAATAACGACTTGGACCATTGAATCAGGAAGGAACCACACAGATTTTTCCTTCGTCATCCATCCTTGATCCGTTTGGATCCCTCCTAATTCAGTCCATTTCTTTATTTCGTCTGGTGTAGCATGTGTCTGTATGTCGATTACGTCAAGAGCGGGATCCTTAACCCTCATGCAATGTGTTGGTATCGGGACTATTGTCTTTGTCATGTCGGATGTTTGAGTTTGAGCAGTCTGTTTAGCTGTTCTGTCAGCTAGATCATTGCCTTGAGAAATGATATCAGTAACTTTCGTATGAGCTTTACATTTCATAATTGATATTGCAGTTGGTAGATGTATTGCATCTAATAAGGCATGAATAAGGGGTCCGTGCTGAATGTGGGCACCGTGAGAAGTTAAATAACCTCTTTCTCGCCACAGCACGCCGAAGTCGTGTACAACTCCGAATGCATAACGTGAATCAGTGTATATGTTGACTTTTTTATTTGTGGCTTGAATACAGGCTTGTGTCAGAGCGATGAGCTCTGCTGCTTGAGCGGACAAGGTATTTATGCAATTTGTTTCAATGATTTCAGTGTCTGTTGTGACTGCGTAAGCGGCCACTAGCTCTCCTGTACCTGTTCTCATACATGAACCATCTACATACAACGTCAGGTCTGGGTCTGACAATGGGACGTCTGTCAAATCTTGTCTGGGTTTCGTCGTGATAGTGATAACTTCAATACAATCATGTGCAAGTGGGTCTGTTCCATTTATAGGTAACAGTGTGGCAGGATTCAATGTACTACAACGTCTGATTTCTATATGTGGCTGAAACAATGTTAATTCGTAACCAGTAAGTCGTGCTATGGTCAAGTGTTGTGTTTGTGTGCGGTTCAAGAGAACCTCTACTGCATGTGGTACTTGTACTGTTAATGGATGTCCTAATACTATGGCATCGCTTTGTCTGATTGCTAAAGCTGTTGCTGCCACTGATTTCAGGCACGCAGGCAAAGCCTGAGCCACGGGATCTAATGTACTAGAAAAATAAGCACATGGTTTGTGTGAACCTGCTTGTTCCTGTGTGAGTACTGACAAGGCAGTACCTTCGCGTTCTGTAACGAAGAGTGTAAACTGTTTATTGTAACATGGTGTTGCTAAAACAGGTGCTTGGCATAAGGCTTTCTTTAGGCTTTCAAAAGCTTGTGTATGTTCCTGAGTCCAAGGGAGAACAGTCGATGTGGCTGCCTCCTGTGTTGTCAATTGAATGAGGGGTTTTGCTAGAAATGCATACTGAGGGATCCACTGCCTACAATATGAAGTGAGACCTATAAAAGCCCGCACCTCCTTTTGTGTCTTGGGTATTGGCATGTTAGCAATTAACTGGATGCGATCTGGTGTAAGCTGCCTTCCCTCCTTGGACAGCGAGTGACCAAGGTAAACAACTCGCTGGACACAGAATTGCAGCTTAGAAGGGGACACCTTGTGCCCCTTTTCGGCCAAAAATTGTAATACCGTCAGTGAGGCTTTCTCACATTCAGGTTCGCTTCTAGCGGTGATCAGCAGATCATCGACATATTGAAGCAGGGCAGTGTTGACTGGCATGTGGATACTGTCGAGTTCTCGTTTCAGTGCTTGGCTATAAATGCTGGGGCTTTCTGTAAATCCTTGAGGTGCGCGTGTGAATTTAAAGCTTCGTCCATTTAAACTAAATCCGAACAAGTATTGGCTTTCCGGATCTATTGGGACGCTGAAGAAGGCATTCTTGAGATCAATTACAGTAAAGAATGTTGCTTCGGAATCAATGGCTGTCAGTAATGAAGAAATATCTGGGACTACGGGGTATTGTGGTACTATGCATTTATTTAATTCTCGCAGATCAATAACCAATCGATATACTGGCGGGGCTGTTGGATCTGTTCGTTTAAGAATCGGAATTATCGGGGAATTACATACATTGGAGTCAGTTTCCACAATCACTCCTTGGGTAATAAGCTCGTCAATGATTTGTAGTAAAGCCACTACAGCATCTGGGGGTAACTTGTATTGTCGCATTCGTGGAAGTACCACTCCTGCCTTTAGTGTGACTCGATATGGTGTAATGTTCATGCAACCAACATCTGTAGGGCCTTGTGCCCATAAATGTGTCGGTAAAGTCTGTAGTCGGTGATCCATGTCTCGGGACACGTAGTGCCCTTTGAAATCACGTAAAAATAATCTTACTCCTTCCGGAGAACAACATATAATAGCTCCTAGAGCTTTCAAAGTTTTTATGCCTAACAAGTTTTCTGGACATGATTTAGTAAGTAATAAATCTGTAGTTCGTGTCAAGGGACCGATCGTAAGTGGAAGAGGCTGTGATACTTCATTAATGATAGGTTTTCCTGAAAAACCAAGGGAAATATTCTGTGTGCCTGAGAGGGGTGCCCCTGGAACTTCACTACGTTTTATTGTTGTTCGGCTTGCCCCTGTATCAAGTAAGAATTTTCTATCTTGACCTAACAGTTCACTGTGTACATAAGGTCCTTCTTGGTCTACAGGGACCTCAATAAGGGGTAAGCCAACTTCCCTCTCTAGGCTGTTTCATGAGTATTGTTGATAATCAGGATAGTCATACTGTGCGGTCTGATACATCTGTCGGGTCGTTGTTTGTGTGGCAGCAATAGGCTGCGGTGGTGGAGCTGGCATAGACTGTTGCGGAGCTGACATGGACTGTGCATGCTGCGGGGCTCCTTGTTGGTTCTGATCCTGTCTAATTGGTCGTGGTCTTTCTTTTGCGTTACCTATGGCAATATTATGTTTTAAAACGGGACAATCGTGTACATAATGACCTGGCTGTTTACAATAGTTGCACGTCCCTTTAACAGGACCTGTTGAAACACTGGACTGTGTTATACCCTTCTTATGACCGTCAACTGGCACTGTCTGGGAAACTAGCATTTTCATTTTCGTGTCTTTCATGCGTCTATGTTCATGTTCTTGTTCTTCTCTAATTCTATTGTGGTGGTACTGTAGCATTTGTAACATTTGTGACGGAGTGTTACCTTGCCAGGTACTCTCGAACTTCAAGACTCTATTCTTAACTTGGGGCAAGGCATTTTCAACTAACTTTGTCACAAACAGATGTGGATACGACTCGCTACTTGCTTTTATTCCACTATTTATACCAAAACATTTCTCAAATCTGGAATAAAAATCACTAGTGTCTTCATCTGATTTTTGTTTACAGGCTGAGATTGCACCCCAGTCTTCCTTTTTCGTAGTTAATAAACGTGGCAGTACCTGTACTAGTAAACCTGGTAGCGCTTTGATCTTGTCCCCGAGCCCTGAACCTGGACCTCGAGCTTTTTCTTCGTTTTCTAATGCTGTCCAATCTATCTTCTGGTCTCCCACCTCCCAATCCTTTTCCTTGAGTTTTTCGTAAATGCCCGCAGGCATTAATACCTTCAATATTGTCATAATGTCGGGGTAGGTATATTCTCCCATGAGTAACATATCTTTAATTTCACGATGGAAACCTGCTGGGTCTTTATCATGACTGGGTACCACTTTCTTCATTTCTAATAGTTCTATTTTGGATATGGGTATGTATACAAACACACGTTTAAACTCATTGTCATCACCCTTTATCGGGTGCACTTCGCGTAAGGGATTCTGTCTATCCATGTAATACGTCGTTCTTTCCTTGATGGGCAATGAGACATGTTCAGGACATACAAAAAGAATGTACTGCCTTCTAGATTCTAGTATTTCTCTAATTAACTTAGTACCGGACCCTCTCCATTTATTCGTGAGTAATTCAGTCAATATATCAGGTAAGGGACCAGGATCGGAGTGTTGGCTTTTATATAATATAAGGAGTTGTTGAATCATGTAGATACCAGCTAAACGCTGTTCATCTGGGGCGAGGTTCAAAAACGTATGTGCTAGTGTATCATCACCATATTTTCCAGGACTATCAACCCAGTGAACGGCTGACCTGGCTAATTCTTGTTCGTCCATAGAATCGAGTATATGATAACCCCTTCGTTCTCGGAGTAATTTGTCAGCGGCTTGGAATGAATGTTCGGGGGACCTTATATTTATTATAGGAGTTTGGAATTTTCTGTTATTATCTGAACGTATCGGACATGTCGGATCAGTAAAGCATCTAGTATCATTACAAGATCTTCCTCTACCTACATAGGCCATAGTTTCTAACTGTCCTGTGGGTAGTTCTAATTCTTCCTCGTCTTCGGTTTGTTCTGGTTCGTCTACTGCTAATCTTTCCTCGTGTATTCGTTCTATTTCTTTGCGGATCTTTCGGCTCATAGCTACTATACATGATCGTTTATCGTGTCTCCCCTCCGATATATTCTTACCCCATGTGGTAAGAATTTGCATTTCTTCCGGATTTACCCCTGGTTGATCTTGATTTCTGATCGCACAGTTTATGAGGAAACGTAACAGTTCCCCCTGTATTTCCACCTTTTGATACTCCATGGCTCTGGTAATACTCTCAGGGTCTCGCCCTGACTGAACAAAATGATATATATTTTCTAAATGTGCAGTCATTCCTGGTAGCTTCCCTAAATATATTGCAGCTCGTCGGATACGTAATGATGCCAGCATCATTTCGTCCCCTTTTCCGGGCACAGGGTCATATCTACAATCTATTAGAAGTTCCTTGAGCGTGTTGGGAGTTACTAGTTTGGGCGTACGTTGGTGGGCTATTTCTTGAAAGGAAAGTTTATTTGTTCTGGGTGGCGTAGAAAAAATGCTTGATGTACCTCCGGTAGCACCACCTGGGGTGCTGGATGTGAAAGGATTCGTTGAACGAGATATAGCAACCATAGGTGTGGATGCGGATGTAGAAACAGATGTGCTTGCCGGAACTTGTGTCGGGGTGTGCTGTTGTAGAGGCACAGACGAAGGAGGGTCTTGGCGTTGAACCCCCTCGGCAGACGGTCTATGTGGCGCAGCATTAGCATACTCGGGAGCTGCGTCGTCTAAATAAGAGGAAAGAAAAACATCTTCTGCGGATCTGGGATGCCCTTTGGGATGTGCTTTTATCGGAAACAATGGGGGTGGCAAGTCTCTTGGTATCTCCGGAGTAGCCTTAGGTAGTCCTTCGGCCAGAAGAGGATACATACCATTCACAAGGGCATTTCTTTGTCTGTCTGTTTGTTCTGACTTTACTCGAGTACCTTCTTCAATTAATACACTTTCTCGAACTTTATTTGAATTCTCCTTACTCTTCTCTTCCTGTCTACGTGCTTTTTCTGTGCGTCTATACGATTCTTTACGCCATAATTCAATGGCGTCTTTCTGTGATTGTCTAGCTTTCTTTTTCCATAATTCTTCCTCTACTTTCACGATGCACTCTGCATCCCAGGTCCCAGCTGCGGGCCACCTCTGACTTTCTGGTAATTCCTTGGTGTAGTCTACCCATAGATCAAGAAATAATATGGCGTCTAGGCCATGTTTATGATACATGAAGTACCCTGGAGTGTCCCTAGGAGGAATGGGAACAGCTTCTTCGAGTACCCCTTTTCTAGTAGTGATCTGTCTTAATTTCGAAAAGAGAGGCATATTGAGAACTGATCTGATCTGATACCTAATTTTGAACACGTTTAATACCATAAAACACAATAGTGAACAGTCATTCACACCACAATATACAGAACGTATTTAAAACATTTTAACATTTAACATTTAATGAACAAACAATGATGGTCATTTAGGGAACTAGTCACTAAGCATAATACTCGATACTAACTAGGTAAATCTGAATTATATACTAGACATACTTGATATACTGCTAAACAGTACAGATACACTGCTGAAACAGAGCAGACCGGATTTGTGTACCCAAACCCGTCTTGACCGGCACAACCTATGTGCACGTCAGAACGCCTCCCCGATAATGGTACTCACCGGGTAGCTCGGAACGGAAGGCCTCGGAACTGGACTGAACTTGAACCGGACTGGACTCGACTCGGAACTTCGGAAACTTCGGAAACTGGTGGGCCTCTGTATACCTCGGATCTTGCTCTCTCAGCTAGGCTCTGGTCTGGATACTTCGCACTTCTCACCGCCTCGTCTGGGTGTTGATCGCAGCCTCAGTTACCCCCGCTCGGCAGGAGGGAGATACAGGAAATCCTGTGGGTACGCGTTGTTGTCCGTCCAGCTGTGACAGGAGACCGGGACTGCAACGCACCGCCGGCGCGTGAGATGAGAAAGTGTCCCTGTTCGGGCGCCATTCATGTGGTAAATAATTTAATTACCGGAACTTAATTTGATGCGGAAAATCTATAACAATAGCTCAGTAAAAGAAGAGGCAGAATCCGTGGTATTAGAGGTTCGGAACGGGCTTTATTCCATAATCAATTTAAATCGATGAGCTCCAGATTCCATCACCACGAAGGTTCAGGAAGTGAAGACCGTACTTTATTGATAGGTAATCATTTTTATACAATAGGCATTACAGTGAAACAAATGGAGGAGGCGTAACAATTGATAGTAAAGATAAAACATACATGCGTAGCAAAAGTGGGTGTAACTGGGCGTAACTAAAGAACGTCATCAGGTATGATGTCATAATAGGGTGGTTCCATGAAAGAATTTCGCAATGTCAGCAGAAATACTTGGCAGAAATGCGCGCGCAGCAGCATGACGTGTGATTGACGTGCAACTAGGGGGTGAAGGGGACTTGACATTTAGCTCTACATGTGGCGACAGAAGTCTGGAGAGTCAAGTCAACCTAATCCCAAATCATATCTAACATCCTATGTTTAAAGAACTGTGTTATCCAAAAGAGAGGCCTTCTTGGAGTAGAATCTTATTCTATACTGACTATACTGACTGTGAGTGCGTGTACAAGCGTCTAAGTGTCTACACTAGATGCGAGGGCAGGAATCTTCCATAGTAACAGGGCTATGAATTACTTGCATAAAGACAGAGAAGCCGGGCCTTTTGCTCGGTAGCTGGAAGAATGTTTACTTAAACTACTAGACAGGAATGCATTGGGTAGGGAGCGGAGCAGATAATTTCGAAGGTGAAATACAGTTTTTGGCAGGCAACAGGCTGATGTCAGGCACCGTTAGCCGCGCAGAGAATGAGGACAAAGTTCATGGATACAGATGCGAGCTCAGACTGAAGCTTTCAGAGGCAGAAGGCAGGAAAAGCTTGATGGCAGAATCAGGGCCTACTTGCCTGGACTGAAAAATGGCATAAGTGAACCATATAAAGCCGGTGGCCTTTCATACTTAGGAATGGAATATCCGGCCCATTCATGGCGAATCTGAAAGAGGACATGTTGGCGGTGGACACACATGTGTTTGCGTCTTCATAACTGGAACTGGAGGGAACATACATGTACTTGTGATTTATACATGAAACCGTTGGGGTCCAAGATAGGGGACATAACTGACCAGAAAAATCCATATTTCCACAATTCATCCACAAATTGTCACTTTGTATGCTGTTTGTCAGGTAATCTTCCTGAGGGCTACCAGAAATGTGGCATGGTATTCATGCTAAAGGCTGGTGAGAAGAGTTATGCTACAGGTTGGTGGTTTAGCATTTATGGCTCTCTAAAGGCTTCTTGAAATAGATTTTTATTATAGACGTGCCAGTCGTAGGTATAGGCAAGTTCAACTTTCCAGAAGAAGTGGGTTTTCGATCTAGTAATATCTTTGTTGCTTTTTAAAAAGTCTTCGGGGAATGTAACAGCTACTTGACGCGCACAGCTTAGTTTCTTCCACATAAATTGCCCCAGGTCTCTTCAGAGTGATTTAAATGTAGCATTTCCCAATTTGTCATACAGGAACTTTTGCTGTCTTCTACAGCAAAAAACCTGAACTGAACCTTACTCAGAATATTACCTCATTGAAGTTTGATTAATATATTCAGTAGTTTTCAAGCTATTTGTCTAACAAAACGTTGATGGGTGGGTTTGGCAGATACACCTCTTTATGCTGTTTTTGAATAGTTTCAGAGCACCCAGAAAGGGAATGGCTACTGTGACTTACAAATTCTACTCTGGCTGCCACTCCTTGATGTGAGCTATTCAGGAATGGTTCTCCAATTGTCACAGTCACACACAAAGGGTTATCAGTATTCTGAGTGTGCTCATGCAACACCGGGCAATAATAGAGATTGGTGGGTAAGGAGCTGGTGTGAACCTTTCCAAAAGTGTGCAGGTCACCAGACTTCAGCATCCTATTTCTTTAACGAGACATTTCATCGGAATTCGCTTTTAGTTTCTCATGCTAGTGCACCAACAGGTGAAAGGAGCTCCGGTTCAAGATGCACAGCATAGCAGCATATGGATTCGCAAGAACTTAAGCATCGCCCGATGCCATTCTAAGTCGGGCCCTTTTTAAGTGTGCGTCAGTAGAGAGTCCTATGGTCTCCAACGTATATCCTGTTTTTTGTTTTAAGCCTTGCTTCGTGGTTCTGGTTCATCATGTCGCAGAATTGAGTTTCAGAGCTTCTCATTAGAATCTTCTTGAACTCTGTGTATTCAAAGGTTGTCAGTTCATTAGAAATCTACTTTTTCAAGTTCTGTACACGTACTAGATTTCTAGGGACAAGCGCAACATAACATTTGTTTGTGGAGCATCTGTGAATTCCACAAATAACTACTTACCTTGATTGAAACCTCTCTGAGCGTTTATCATCTTCCGGGTGCAAATTAGAGGAAGAGTGTTTTTTTTGTGTGGCTTGTACTGCATTTTTGTACACTAAAAACATACGAAACAGTCCATGGAGTCACCATGTCTCCAGAAAAAGTATTCAGTTCCATAAAGAGACCGACTGAATCAATCACAGCACTCATTGCAGAGTGGTATTGCCCAAAGTTATATGGAGGGGTAGCTGATATGTGGGGGGTGCAGGGGCGTAACTTAGTCTGTGAGATTTGGGGTTTGTGAATCTCAAATTTCCTAACTAAAAAAAAAACAGCAGGCCACAGTGCGACTGTGTGAGGTACCCAAGGTCCGGAATGGGCTGTGGTTCCATGAGGAGCAGCATCAGTACTCATTTGCATGAATTGGGCCTCTGGGACTGATTTAAGAATTTGGCAGACAAATACTCTGTTGCAACAGCGATGGAGCATCCTGTCTGTCAAACTTAAGGACCGCCCACTCATCAGCATAGCACTTCCTTTGATGGTCCAACGGAGTAGGTGCCATCTGAAGTAAGCTTTCACTCTATTGAGAGTTGACGGTTAGATGGCTTTTTTCTTTTTTTTACTGTCTGTCACCATCAGGGGAATCCTGGTGGTAAGTTACAGTAAAAAAAAAAAGAAAAATTACCCCCACGACATGGGTAAACAGTAGTGTAGGAGGGCATTCGTTATTTATACTTAAAAAAACAAACTCCCGCTTTGGGAGTTTGTTTTTGAAAAATAAACTTTGGAAAAGTCATGTTTGATGGAGCCGTCCATTAACATTTCCCTTCATTGACAGGAACCTGCCAATGTATGGAGATGTATGCCAGGCTGGAGGAAACCTCTAAATTTGATGGGTGGAGTAAAGGCAGAAAAATCCTTTGCCTGCCTTTACTCCGTTCGCCAAATTCTAAATCCGGCTCTCTGTCTAGAGTGGCACAGTGAGCGGAAAACAATGGTTTGGAATGCAATAATTAGACTATGCAAGCAAGTATTCATCCCATCATATTTTGGGTGTTTGATTCTTAGTAGTATGCCTGAAAACCTGTGACTGATGAGGCTTTCCAAACCTACTCCTGCCAATGTATATGAATTAAAAAAATAGTACATTTGTATCCTTTGGAGGAGCACTTCTGTGGGTGCAGATTTGGTACTTTTTGATACACCGGTCACTGAGGGGCATATTTACAAGGAAATGGCATAACGCAGTGCAGCAAGCAAAGGGGCTCCTGTGACATTGCATCACTTAAGGAGATATCTTTAAAGAAATGGTGCAGCTCTGCCCTCTTCATGCGCTGGCACACTGGACTGCTGAGTGGCAACACAGACACCCCTGCGCTATAGTGCAAGGGCATCGCGTTATGGTTAGGATATTGTTTGTGCATGAATGGTTACCGTCCTACACAATAACTATCCTTGAGGCTTCTTGCTCTTTGTATATGTGCTGTAGAATGTATCGCACCTGCAAAGGCGAAATAACGATGAGTAATTAAGAAATTTCTCCTCGTTAAGTCCACTTCAGGCAGGCGCATCATTTAGGCACAAACCCATGACCACAACCTTTTGTAAATATGGTTTTGAGTTAAAATCCATGGGTGGATGCCCAGAAATACCCCTACACCACATGAAACGCCTATTTGATGCAAAGTAATGCAAAGCAGTAGAAGGCATGTGTTACTTTTTCTTCCAAAGCCACGCAAATCAACATTTGTGTGACTTTGCAAACAGCGAAAAGGATTTTGCGTTGGGCTGTCAAAGTTATGCAACCTAGATACAAAATGTTTATAAATCTGGGTTTGCGTCCAAATCTATGGGTGAATGTATGGGAATGCCCATGTACCACCCATGAAACACCTACCTGATGCACAGTAACACAAGAAACCGCAATACACTGTTACTTTTTCTTTCAAAGCTATGTAAACTGACATTTATATGACTTTGTAAATACCAAAAAGGATTTTACATTGGGCTGTGTCAAAAATGTGACGCAATCCAAAGCAAAACTTTGAAAATCTGGGCCAACACATTTAAGTTGCTGATCCAAAACAAGTAACAAGTTAAAACCACATACTGAAATCAGGATGCCCAGAAAAATCGACACAGACCTAGTAGACCCAGCTCTGGGTCCCCAGACCAAACTACCAAGTCCAGAATGTATTTATTTGGGGGGTGTCACTCTCCAAACACCCTCCCAGAAGCTACGTCCCATGGATGTTGCTAGAGTTGGGAGGAAAGGAGTGTCAAGTATACCCAATCGTCCTGCATGTCTTTCACTTGTCTCCTGATCAGATGTTTTTGTACACTGACCATAAGGTCAAACCCCTCACCCCCATCAGGTGTCCTGCGTGTGATCAACCTGAGGAGTAGTTTGGTCTCCCTCTTCATATACTTGGCCAATCATGAACACCAACTTTTGGTCGGACATCTCGCCTAAACTTGGTCTGTGTGCTAGTCACATAAGGAAGCCTCATGTGGGCATATGCAGTTTACAGGGGCGGGTTGTCTGATTTATGGATACATTTATCTAAAACTTCTTTACTGTTTGGATACAGCCTTACTTTTCACCCCTCATTCCTCCCCCACTTGCTTAACCACATGGATTGCATGTACTATAGGGTTCAGCAGGCCACCAGAAGCCAACAGAGTTGGTGCCGGAGAGAGTCCGTAGCAATTGCATCTTATCAAGTCACTGTGGTATAATTAACCAAGGCATTCTACTTTCCAGGAAAACTACAGTCCTTGCCCAAGACACACAAGTGGAAAACATTCTTTAAGATGATAGATGCAGATTGTCTCCTACCAGTTTCTCTCTCTCCCATTTTACCTTTCTCCACAGGATCAGAGTTGGCTCAGTTTAGTTTCAGGAATTGGCTTATTCAGGGTGAGGGAGAGGAAACCTTGGCAATCGTGGTATTCCTTCAGTTTCTGTTACAAGAATTGATAAAGCCAATAGGTCTGGCTTTTTCCCACAGGTGCAATGGTTACATTTTTTTTTTAATGCAAGCATTTGCCACAAATAGAAAAATAAAAAGGAACCGCTATTGCCCAACTGGGTTGGCTGTATGCTTGATAGAAAAACATTGCTACTAACTTTGAATTACTGTAGCCTGAAGATATAGTTTAAACACAAGTGTGACAAAAAAATAAGACTGGATAAAGAATAGAAAGGAAAAAACCTTGTCAAAGTAATGTATTGGACCATTGGCTATGGCACGGTAGAACACTACTTTTAAACAGAAGTGCACATGTAATAGGGCAAAATGCTGTTCATAACAGTACGAGAGCTAATGGCAGAAGTGAGCTGACCCATTGTCACATCCATGCTGTGTGTTCTGGTGGACCGTAGGGGAACATGAAGAGAGCCTGTTTCCAACATCACATACAGCATACATGACGAGCACTGAGATGAATTCATAAATGAGGCCTGTTTTCCTTAAACATACATCATCTTCTTTCTGCACACCATAATTACATGTGCTAAGAAGCACTAGTAAATTATCGCAAGTATTTTAAGTGGTCCCACTTTGGTGAATTTGCTTTATATCACTTGACCCAGTCTTTTTTTCTTTGTTGGTTTGTGCAGTTGCAATTAACAGCAAGGCAAGGTTACATTTCCTTTAATTTGGTCTGGGGAGACCTCAAATGAGGTCCGCTTCGCATCTTCTCAAATTCTGTGTGCAATTTTAAACAAAATCTTTCCTGGGCTCAAATTTTTGAAACGTTGTGTGGAATAATTGCAGCTGCTCTTGTAAATTTAAGTTTATTGCTAAAGACAAATATTTTAACCTAAATATTTTGTTCCGTCTCTTAAACATGGCAAATGTATTTAAGAAAAAAATCATGACATAGACATTTTTGTGAATCCACTGTTGGTTAAGCCTAATGAGGTATTGGGGGGGGGGGCAGGTGTGCCCCCCCCCCCTCCTGGGGGGTGGGGGGAGTGGGTTTGGCAGATGACAGTCCAGCTGTTTTGGGCTATGTCAATTGGGCTGGTTAGTAGTAATTTAACCAGCCATTTTTCTGACAGTGGCCACCATTTTAGGTAGTGTGACACGGTGGCAGGTGCTCGGTAGGCTAATAAAAAATTCTCCTCGATTTTTCCAGTTAATGTTGAGCCATAGGCTGTTGTTGTTGAGCACAGGTGCGCAAGGGAATATGGTTGTAAATGTTGTCACTGGAAGAAGGTGTAAGGCGTTTGGCCCTTTAAGTTGCCATGTTAGATTAAGATGACTATGGTGAACATAGGTGAATCAGGACAATGTGGGGTGGCAATAAAGTTAAACCTGGAGAAAGAAAGAAGTTAAACGTCCAAGTTTTAAGATACTTAGATAGTTAGATGTTAATAGACTTAGGTTAAAGGGTGAAGGGACTAAAGGTCAACAGTTTAATAACAGTATAGGTGTTACAAAGTGGCAAGTTAAAAATGTAAAGGGGAGGGAACGTTTAAGGGAGGGGGATATTGACTTAGAATAATGGTTCTATAGTAATGTTCAGTTTTGTAAGGCTAAGACCTCGGTAACTTTGTGATGTGAACCTGTTTTAAACAAAGCGGACCCTTTTATACACTAGAACAGTGAGTGTCTGCTCTGTGCTGCTCCCCATAATGCTAAATATATCCTTTAAATTTCGGATTGCAAACGTCATGAAACTCGTAATCCCCTTTAGCCACACTTGTATCGACTGTTTGGAAAGAACACACACAAAGCGAAATCAGAGCCCAAGATTAGGACGTTAATGCACTTCGGTCCTCCTTTGACTGCATGGAGGTGGCTGTCTGGCCTGCAAGGGAGAGGAAGAGCGTTGGTGTGCCTCTGCAAAGAAGTGAAAGCAATCTCTCGTGCTCAGCGTCATGAGCGCCTCCCAGCCAACAGAACTGCAGCACGGTACTGCATGACTGTGGGTGTCTGGTATTTTTTCTGAGTTCTGCTGCTTTTTTCCTTCCCTTCCTGGTTAAGTCGTACTGATTTAGATTATTCGCCCTATACATAGTTTTGTTGTTTCTTAAACAGTAAACATTCAGGTTTATAAAGTCTGGAGGGGTTTGATTGACATGAAGAAAACAGACAGCACTTTGATTATTTATCCCAGAAACGACCCACCCCCCCAACCGCCGCTACCCCCTCCCCCGCATATAAACCAATAAAAATAAACAGCCAGCTGGTTGGTTATGTCCGCGAAATATTTGCCTCATGTGATAGCAGTTGGTCACGAGTTCGAGCCCTGGCATTGCTAAGGGAAGCCTTCTGTCTCGTGAGTTTTTAAATTGAATACTATTCATTGTATTAATAGTAATAAATGTTTTCAGTTAGATCGACGGTTGTGAAGAAAAACACCGTATGTGTCACAAGCATGAAAATGAAAGACATACCAAAACATTATATCTGAATTTGCCTGCTCGCAAACGCTGAAAGAAACGTGTAGAAGTGCTTACAAACGGGCCCTCGTTAATAAAAAAAAAAGAAACATTGGTAAATCCAAAAAAGAAGCTACCATGTTTCTTCAATGTTTGTGAATGCTTATTGTAACACGCATTGGCATAGCAAATAGGTCTCGCCTTTGGGACCTTATAAGTGTTTTACAGTTGATGATGTTGCACCAAGGATATTGTGCTGGATAACTAAACACTTATAAGGTCCCAAAGGCGAGACCTATTGGCTATGCCAATGCTTGTTTTTTTTTACAAATCAAGCACTGTTATTGGAGTATAAATGTGGACAGCTAGGGGCACTTGCAAGAGAACATCACTTGAGTGTAGGTAGATGTAATGTTATAGCATGGTGTCCGCCGATCGAGTAGTTTTTATATCTGGACACCAATAACACATGAGTGCAGCTGTAAACTGTAGAACTGAGCTCTTACAGAACGAGAGAAGCCTAATGGAGACACAAAATTATGGATCCCTATCCTGTCCTCAACTACTTAAATGGTATTAAAACATACGTGGGTCTCTGGATTAGAGTGGTCTGCCCAGCTCCAGATCCCCTCTACCACCGCCTCTGATCTCGACAAGATTCATCATTAGACCCTGAAGTGATATATTTTGTCTTTGCACTTTTGAAAAACCTACTGCAAATTAACGGTGCGAAACATGTGCCATTATTGTATATTTTTATATTGTTGGTGTAATAGGCCACGAATATAACCGATAAAAAATGAATAGTGTTAAAAATTGAATCATTTCCAAATATTTTGTTGGGTGGCCGGCAAGAATGGCCCATTTTCCATCTCTGGTTGGGAAAGTACTTCAAAGGAGCAAATAAATCCGGATGGAAATGTCTGCTGAGTGTTTGAATACGGCTCTGAGACTTTCTCCCAGCAAATTACTCTCTGGAGCTCGCAAATTCAGCTTACATGATCTAAAAAGCTTATGATTCAGGCTCTTCCGATAAGAGATTCTCGGAATTTTATGTGACTTTTTTATGGTGGAGAGAAACATTCCAATAACTGATAGAAAGCAACAACGTCGTTCTGGACAAAACATCAAGGATGTGTGTATAATCAAAAATCCACAAAGCCTATTGCACACCCTGCCACTGGGTATCAGTGTAACATCAGAATCCAGAGGTTACATGTGTTGTGGTACGTTTAGAGCATGCGGGAACCAAAAAGCTTCTAACGGGGGGCTATTTATAACATCCACGTACATTTGACATATTGCACCAGCCAGCAGTGCGAAGGATACGTCTATTCAATAAAGCAATTGCATGCACTGCCACGGCATGTCTGTTTAACATAATAAAAAAACAAGCATTGACTGCTCAAAGTTAAATAAAAAACAAACTGAGACGCGCTCTGGGGAGGGGCATGGGCATTGAAGCGAAGCGCGCGCGCGCTTGGCAGAGCGAGAGGAAAGCCATATGGCGCCCCTGCTTGTGCCTGTGTGCATAACCACGTGCAGAACGCCACACAAAGACCCGTGGTAGCACTTTTAAAAGCCCTTACTAAATGTCTCGCAGAGCAGCGCATGCGCTGACTCAGCAAGACCTTAACATTGTACAAGTGAACTACTTTTTGTGTGCAAGTGCACATTGTGAAAGAGTGGAATGCCGTCATTCACAGAAAGGCAAGCCATTGGTTGAAGTTGGCTGACTCTGAGTCTCATGCTGTATCCTGTGGTGGGTAGAACAAAAATGTGAATGCCTCAACAACGCACCAATGAATGAAGTTTGCTGCCCGAAAGTCCATATAAGGAAGTATGTTATACATATAATTTTAGTAAAATCAAAAGGTTTATGAATAATGCCAGACCAAACAAAGTGAGGAGCCAAGAGGACATACCAGAAGGATATAAAAAATATTTTATTGACAAAACGTAAACGTTCAAATTAGTGTTAAAATAAGTTCAAATCAGCACACCGTTCTAGAACAAAAGCACCTTTCAAAGAAATTTGGGAACAGTGCACAAAAGGCAATTTGCAGTGGGTTCAGGGGCACAGTGTATCAGGTAGGGAGTTTCCAAAGATCATGCATTGCCCCCCAAATTCCACTGTGCACAGCTAAAGGTTCAGGCTTTTTGTTTTGCCATGGGTCTAAAGCAGCGTTCTTACCCAGGGGTGCTCGGACCAGAGGTTATCTGTGATGCCTACTCGGGAGGGTCTGCAACTGCTTAGAAAATGTAATATTATTAACAAATTAATAGTCTTTATGGATAAAGAAGCAACAAGTAAAACTCAACATGTTAAACTGTTCTGTAAATGTGAAGAAATTTGAAATTGGAGGCTAAAAATTAAGGTGGTATCCTCTGATTATTTCATGGGAGCAGTTAATCAGAATATAGTCTGGGCAATGGGTTGCCTCAGTTGGTTTTAGAAAAGCTCCTTACCTTCTCATTAATATAATTTTTAAAATTTTGTTTGTGAATTAAATCAAATATTTCATCACATGTTTGATTAATGCTCGCTAACCTATTTTAGTGTATTGTTTTGCAGCTCAAATCGAAATTCCTTTGACTGGGTTCCCTGAATTCCAATAATGACTCATTGCTTCCCCCCCCCCCCTCCCCGATCACAATAATGATTCATTAAGGTTCCATGGATTCCAGTAATGACTAAGTGATGGGTCCGGAGAAGTCAAAAGGTTAAGAACCATCACTACTGAGCCCCAAAAATTAATGGAACCATAATGTTTTGTTAGGAAAATGGTTGCTTTTCTCGCAAAGAATTCAGTTGATAGGATCCCATGGTTACAAGGGTAAACATAAAAACCAATAATATTCACACATTTTAGTCAGCAACGCAACCATAGCCCTCCTCACTTCCCTTAAGCGTCACCCAGTGCATTGCTTATGGAACTGTCTTGTCATAGAGCTCAGTGGGCATGGCAGTAGGCTATGCCTAGCCACCTTTAGGGAGTGTGTGATGAGTGCATGGCCTGGGAGAAGGGCAGGCCCTGTACCAAGAGTATGCTGTTCACTGCTGTGGTTGACTGTGGTGTCGGCAAACCTTCACACTAAATGCATTCACCAGTGATGTAAATGAGAAGTGCAATTGTGGAGATTGTTGTTAAGTTGTTCACCATTACTCGCAAATTGTAGTGCTTCGTATCATAAAAATAAAGCCCTTCTACTAAACTGTCTGAGGGGAAAGTGTTTATATGTAGGTGTACATTCATATATGTGTATTCACTTAAAACACAGTTAAATTAACAAATGAAAACTGAAAAACTACTGAAATTCACCACTTATGGTTAACTCTGTAAACCATAACTCGCAAAACAGGCATGCAGACCACAACTTAAGCATCAAACCTCAGAAATTCATTAAAAATGACAGTTAAAGTACAGTTACGGTTCTGAAGTTTGTTAGTTCTGCATCTGGGATCCAGAACTAGCACAACAGTCATGCAAACCATAACAAATTTGATCAACTTGCTAATCACCTGCACCATGTCATTTAGATACAGAACTAAAGTTATTAGCACATTAAAATGTTTTTGCTAATTTTATCTTTTCGGCCCCCTTGATGGATCGGCACAAAACGTGCTGCACCTAGTGAAGTGTAAAAATGCAAAAGGTCTGCCATATTTCATGAGGGCTCACCAAACTGTGCCACAGTTCATCGCAAATTAACACGTTTGACAGCCCCACGTAACTGTACCCCCAGATCCCAATTCTGTTCAAATTAAAAATATCAAGACTAAGCTAAACGGTAAGCATCTGCCAATATCTTTGCAAATTCGTCAAATGGTGCTAAAGTTATAGGCATGGAAAAAAACATTTTCATTCACAAGATATCTTCAACCTTTAATCCTTTCTTCCCCACCTGCAGTGGCGGCTGCTACCAATATAAAGTGGTGAGGCAGCAGGGGGAGCGAGTACTAATATATAAAAAAGATGACCTGACGGCCGCCTCGGCGCTCCTCTGCTCCATGGGCCACACAGACTTCCCACCCAATCTAGACCCTGGTCTCTTGCAATTACCTAGCATGAGAACAGCGCCAGGATTGACCTTAGTGGGCTGGTTTGATGCGCTCAGGCAAAGGGAGCCTGTTCCTGTTCTCCACCCAGCTGTGCAGTACAGCTCGGTTGGAGATATAGAAGTGTGCATATTGGCTTGGCCGTGCTAAGACAGTGCCTTACAATGCCCACCACTCCTCCTCCGTGCCAGGGCCCCACCCTACACTCGCATGGCTCAGTCAGTCACAGAAAAATAAAATGACAATAAAATTGTTTTATTATAATTTTATTTTCCCACTGCTGGCTCTGAGCTTTCCTCCGCCATTACAGAGGAGCCGCCGCTGCCCACCTGACTTGTTTGTAAAACAAATTTCTCCAACATCGTTTAACAGATTTACACTTAACCAAGCAAAGATCGTTCCTTGAGTAGATTTCTAGTTTCATGCCAAGTTTGATGTATTTCCGCTCGGTGATTTTCTGCAGTGGAGATTCGTATTGGAGGTGAAATGGAAATGCTGCTTTTTTAACCCCTCGTTTCAATTTCGCCCTGCCCCTTTACAAATCAGTATAAAAACCGACATGCTGAACCCAAAGAGGATAACCGTTTATTGGAAAATGTAATGCAGACATATCAAACAGCATCACAATTAGCAAAACAGAAAAAGGCTTTGAAATGAAACACGGATGTAACCATAGCTACAGACCTGCTAGCACCTGGTCTGTAGTACAGCAGTTCTTAACCTTTTGAGTTCTATGGCCCCCCACTGCATCACTACTGAAAGCCGGGAGCAGCAGCCAAGTAATTTCTACAATTTGAACTGCATAACAATACAGAAAGAAGCATTGTCCAATACACAATTTAGGAAATATTTAATTCACAAACCAAAAATACACCAAGCTCGCAATTGTAATTTTAATCTGAAAGTTAAAGCTGTTCAATGTTTTTATTTTTTTTTAACAGGCTAATTGATTTGCTGGACTCGTATCATTTTGTCTTTGTGTTTCTAATGCATGCTGTCTTTTTGTCTTGTCCATAAGTGCTTCCTTTGCGGCCACTAGTCGTGAATACTTAATTCTGTTTTCTTTGTTTGCACTGCTTAGATCACTCAAGCTAAGGATAGCAACTTCACTTTTAGCCCGTACTTCCAAACTCGTATACATTTATAAAATGTTTTAAATTTAGCTTTTTATGTATATATACTTTATTCATTTGCTAATATTTTTAAATTTCTAAAGAGTCGTAGACTCCCAAAATAGGCGTTGCTGACTCCAGGTTAACAACCGTTGCTGTAATCCATTTATTTGAAAGAATTAAAACAAATATAAATGAATGAATATGGTATTTATAGAGCCCACTGTCACTCATACAAGAGCATCCTGGTGCTAGCTCAAACACCAACTTCACCTATAAATCAATGCAGTAGGGGAACAACCAGAAAATCATAAGCAAGAAGGGGGAAATGAAAATAGATCGGAAGTCCCACCCAAATATATTAACGAATGGCTTAGAGTACCCGGTGCAAAAAAGAGGCAAGTCTTCAGACTCTTCTTGAAACCAGCTTCGTTATCAATGAACCAAAGTGGGCCTGGAAGTTGATTCCACACTTTAGCACCTAAAACCATAAAGGACTTGCCACCTGGGATTTAAGCCTGAAAGGTGGAGGTTTTAGAAGATTGGTGTTAGAGGATCTCAATGTCCTCCGAGTCCAATGGTGACAGAACTGGGCAGTAAGATATTTGGGGCTCGTAGCATTAAATGCTCTGAAGACCAGAACGAGAATCTTAAATAAAACCCTTTTATAAACCGGTAGCCAGTGCAACCTTCTGAGTGCTTCAGAGGTTTTAACTGAGGAGTTTAAGCATCAGTTTAGAAGCCAAGTGTTGGACCACCTGAAGTCTGTGGAGTAACTACTTTGAACTCACTGCATAAAGGCTAATCAAGCCTTGATGTTAAGGCAAAAGAGACTGGTTTCCTTGCAGTTAGGGGGAGGAAGTCAAAGTTTTTTTTTAGAGACTTAATCATCAAAAAACACATACCGCCTCTGATAGAGCTTGAGGGCAGGAGGAAAGAGTGTTGTCGAATTTCACTCCCTGATTTTTCGACATGTCTACTGTTGCTGGAGGCCGGGGCATGTGTTAGGCTACCACAACGTGGGGGAAAAACAGATATGCTTTTCCAAACAGGAGAATTTCGGTTTTATCAGTGTTGCCTTTTAAATGTTTTTTTTTTTCCATTCAACAGATCTTAGCAAAACAGTTCAGCTTGTACCCAAAATAATCCTTATCAAGAGATAGTATTGTGTGTCACCTGCATACAAAGTGGTTGCAATTCCTTAGGATGCTATCAAGGATATCAGAGGGGCCATATAGATATTAAATAAGGCAGGGCTAAGTGATGACCCTTGGTTGACACCAAATGACACTGATCAGTCTGATGGCTACCAGTTTTCCCTATCCGCCAGAAAAGATCTGAACTGGGCGAAGGCCTTGTAAGAAATGGCAATCTCAAGAAGACACTGAAGGAGAATCGAATGGGAGATGATATCGAATGCTGCTGAACGATCCAATAAGAGCAAAACAGTGCTGTTACCAGAGTCCTGCCTCATCTTAATGGTTTCAGAGACTTCTAATAAGGCGTACTGTGTGTAATGCTTAGGTCTGAAGCCAGATTGGCAAATATGTAATGTGTTGGCTCTTTCAAGAGAGGAAGTCAGTTGGCCGTTCACAATTTTCTCCAAGATTATGCCCAACGCTGGAAGCAGCAGAACAGCCCTGAAATTGGCCAGAGATGAAGGATCTGCCAAGAGCTTTTTTAGCAGTGGTTTGACCCTGCCACTTTTCAAGATTTTGGGACTGCAGCAATGGAAAGTGAGGTGTTTAATATCTGGTTGATCACCGGATTTACTGTCTCAGTGGTCTTGTGTAGAATAGCCAGCGGGCAGGGATCTCTGGGAGAGCCAGACCTGCACAAAAGAATGGCTTGAAGTGATAGTGATAACACAATCTCATTCAAATTAATTTAGCTAGAGAAAAACATATTCCTTTATATTGTTTCCTTTTACTTTTGTCACCCTAAACTTCAGCCTTTACAGTGCTAAACTTGAGTCCCTCTTTAGGCATTAATTTGTGACTATATTACATAAGCAGAACTGTATAGTGCACAAATAATTCAGTCTCGCGCCTTTACTGCATAGATACCAACCAGTTGTAGGTGCATACATTCATATATAAGCATCAGTAAAGTTCTGACGCTTTTCAGGCACAGTAGTTTACAAATGTCCTTGGCTATGTTTTCCAGATATAAACTCCAGACTTTCTCAAACATTTTATATTCTCTCTTAAAGCATACATAATATGTTCCATTGTTACCATATTCAATATGTTGGCTATAAAAATGAATATGAAATTATCATACTCTAGTAAGTCAGAAGGTATATTCCCTTCCATTGATCCCCTTGGTAAGATGCACTACAAGTCAACTGGGAGGGGCATGCCCTGTACGTCCACAAAAGTGCTTCACATTTGCTTACACAACAGTTTGATATTGGGGCTACTCCACCATATGTGAACCATCTCTTCCTTTGGCCCACATTCTATGAAAGACCTGTCTGACAAATAATGATCAAACTGATTCATTCAGACTGTTTCTTGGCTAGAGACACAGTTCTGTTTGGTCGATTCAGGGCTAGTATTAGAGATGGGGGCTGCTCTCTTTTTAATAATCATGCAAGTAATTTCCTTTACTTATCTCCTTCTCTTTAAAGCCTCCGTCTATATTCTTTAATGGTGAAACCTGACTTATCTCCTTTTGTGTGAAGCCTCTGTCTGTATTCTTTAAGGGTGAATTTATCTAGGGTGTCCTACATTTTCCCTAGTTCCTTTTTTGCTTCTAGCAATACTGCGCTGCTCTTGGGGATGTGTGGTTACAAATCTCTGCTATTGGGTCATCCATTCCAGCTGCTTAGGAAGAGTTTCCCGTAACTTTTGCTTAGTGCTGTATACTTTGTTCATACAATTGCCCTTCAGAACCACTTTCATACTTTCGCACTCATTACATCTAATAGTGCTTGTCGACCTCCAGTTATCCTTGAAGTATGTACCAATTGTACTGTGAAGGGCCGTTGGGAAACCTCTAACAGTTCCCATAGGTATAATTCCACAGTTAGAATTCTAGTTTGAACTCTTCCTTAATATTCTGTTCATAGAGGGCGGGATAAGAGAGGAATCTATTCAAATACCATGCATCTTGAATTATCCTATTAAGACCAAGTCTTAATTTTAACCTGTTATGTTTATTACGTGTAGTCAAATGACAGGAATACTCCCTCATGAGTCTCCAGATATCCAGCTACTTACCTAATCCTGATCAGTGCCACTACCATCCCAAGTTTTATGATGTCTGGGGGCATATCTATCCATATTACTATCTAGAATATAGTTAATCGCTCCCTCATATCAAAGGGTTATCAAGGTAAGGAGGCCCCATTTCTAACAGGGTCCAAAGAAAGGCCCTATAATCAGTGTTTAGTGCATACATGCGAAGTATTTCCTTACCCTCTAGCAAACCTTAAATCAGAATATATATCCCCCCTCTCTCTGCTTTAGAGTAAAAGTGTTGGAAGGCGACACCAGGCCCTATCCAAATTGAAGCCCCTCTAGCAAAGGCAGAGTAAGTGGCTGAATACAACTGGTCTCTCCATTGCACCTTACTTTCCTGAGTGTCTATCAAATGTGTCTCGCAGAAATGCTATTCTGACAGCATAATGTCTAAGGTATGAATACACTCTGTGTCACTTCCCAAAGCTATTAAGGCCTTGTACATTCCAAATAATCACTCTTAATGGCTTTACCCATCTTTCCAGCTCACCTGCAGAACTATACAGACTGCCCCACAGTATATATTCACATCCCCTAACCACTACTGTCAGTAGAAATGTGCATGGGGGATTAGCTTTTCGGGGTGGTATGTTTAGTAATCTCTGTATAACTCCCTTCCTTTGACATTATCAAGTTGCAACTCACAAAACAACTTAAATCTCACTCACCCCAAGTTAATACTCTGGAAACTAAACTGTAGGTGTCTTCCCATTCCCCTCTAATTTCAACGTATGCGCCCTTATACGAGCAACATTGCTTTCACAAACAAAGCTACAAGTGAAAGTTTATTTTATGTCACTTTCCAGGCGTTTGTGATTCCCCCCCCTAAATCACCACCAGCTAACCCTTTTATAGAGTTCAGCCAATCCAAGACAATATACACTCTCCGTAGCTATCCTAACTTGCCATTACATGTCTCTCTCCTCAGAAAGGTCATCGGCGATTCCTTTTGTTGCAAGGTGTTACAAAGCTATGTTGTAATATGCTTCCCCAGATCTAGCTCTACAGCCCCCTCTAATAGGTGATTGGGTACCGCTCACTGGAACTGCACATGTTGAAGGTATCTTATACAAAAGTGCATTCTCCATCGTTCTGGTATATTTAATTTCCAGCATTTCGATCTGCATCATAAAATTGCTCTGTTCCAGGCTTCAAGACCTATTTGGACTGTTGCTTTCTAGTTCCTGACTCAATCTTTTACTAAAGAATACAGTTATTCTCCGTTGATCCTTGCAGAGTCCACTGACTCCTGTCCTTAATGACATAGTCCCACTCCTGTTACTGAGTACCAGCCATTCCCATACTTCCTAGGAGCTACTGAACAAGTGTGATCTGCCATCATGAATCACACACAGTTTTCCCAGAAACAAAAGCATGTACTTCATATTTATGACCCTAAGTTTGTATTTTACTTGATCAGTGATTTTTAGAGTTTTTGTACTTTGTGTGTAATCCAGGAATGTCCTGATTATTCAGTCTTTATACTTTGGATCTCATCCTCTCCTGGCATGCTGAAGATAATTTCCCTTTACTGGTAATTGAGTATTCTTGCTATTGCGGCCCTGAGCGTGGCCCCTAGGAGCAATGGGGGCACCAATGTCCTATTGGCCCTCTCCTCAACAAAATCAGTCGACAACCCTCCAGATTTCACTGTCTCTATGATCCAGTTTTCCAGCAAATCTTCTTGCGCCGAGCCCTCCACCCACTCTGGGAACCCCACAAATTGAAGGATATAATAATGAGACCCGCCCTCAGCATCATCCAACCTGTAGTCTAGTAGATGAGCGTCTTCAGGGAGATACCTAGCTGTTTTTTTAATTCAGCTGCCTGTCTTCAGGACTTCACCTGAATTCTCAGTTTTCTAATGGCCTGTTGTTCTCCTTGTGGAGGTCCAGTCACAGATGGTTCACCTCTGTGGAGATGGTATTTATCTTGATTTTCAGGGCTTACCTGGATCTTTCAGTAGCTACTAGGATTTGGGCCCAAAATTGGGTCATAGTTGCCCCCAGTGTCTGATAATCTCTCTGATTGCACTTAGGTTTTCTTCTGTTGAACACACACCCTTGAATTGGTCAGGTCTGCTCTGCTGAGACACTCTTGGTGCTCTATCTTTTCCCATGTTCAGGCAAACTCAGCTACTCCACTTAGCTTAATGTGCACACTATGCTTGTTGCCGTAGTGTTGTGTAACATGTTCTGGCTCTTGACACAATATTCTGTGACCTACTCCTCTGCAACCTTGATATTTCCTCAACAGTTGGTGTTCATGCAAGCCCCAGTTGCCAACCTACTAATGGCGACCTCAGGAGCACAACTAGTGGCAAGCAACAGTTAGTTCCTTCTGATTCTTTTATGTTTTGTGTCCTGATGAGGACATTGGGCTGCTCAAGCAGTGAGCTTCTGAGTGTGGTACTGCCCTCTGCATTGATTCACCACTGGATTTCTAAATCAGGGAGCCACTAGGCATGGCAGAGAATGAGTGGGGCTAGGCTTTTCCCATGTACTTATTGGTGCGACCTCTCTGAAGTCCTTTAGTATGTCTTCTGCAACTGCATGCGGAAATCATCTCAAAGAATCGGGCAGAGGCAACATCTCCGTGCCAATAGGGGCACATATGTCTGCTGTACTCATCCTGTTTATCCCTATTACGTTCACAGGCAGATGTGTTGGATGTGCCACAATGCTTGGACAGGCCCTACATTTGAGTGGGCAATCTAGCACATACACACATTTATAGCTATGCGTATCCAGACACACATTCGTCTTTGCTACCCCCAGCAAGAGAAGGTGTACTGCTTGGAGGTTATGTGCCAGACTTCACTCTTGGTCCCTAGGAGACCCTTGTAAATTGACTGACGGGTGAAATGCTGACATTCTTATAGGGGATGGTCTGTTATGTAATCGAATTGTAACAGTAACCAATGGATATGTTTTGGACTGTTCTTTGGTTGCCAAGTCTTTGAGACATCACACTGTATATGTGTTTCATTCTAAATATTGCACACCATTGCACCTTTGAGCACTGCACCGTCTGCACTTAAGTGGACTGTTTTGTATGTATGTCATATCACACCTGTTCTGGAGAATAAATGGAGTGAAATATTGCTCATACCAAGCGAGAGAGTTTTATTGATTATATAAGAAATTAGTCCCACTGAACAATTTGTTGTATGTTTCTTTGTGGTACCCCAGTCTTAAGGGTTGGTCCTGTGAATTGTTACATGCTGTACTCATTCAATACTGAAGGCCCACTTTCCCCTCACTCTCATTTATGCCTGGTGCTTGCACCACAAGCCGCCTTGCACCCTCTCACAGAAGCCCCTCAGTTCTCCAGCAGGCAGGGCCCTGATCTCAGCGGTCATCCTCTGGCATGATGAAACCAATTCCAGAGGACAGTTGCAATTGGGTAGGGAGTCTCCCTTAACTTTCCATTGCCCCCAATGGCTTGCCCATCTTTGTGCTCCCAGTTGGACGGTGAATAACCAGGTCAGCTGACTAGTTCCATCAGGCCCGAGCTCCTCCCCTATGCACTGCACAGTGTTGATCAGATAATCCATGTTTGCAGGGCTATTGTCACCATGCCATGCTCACCCCCTCGTACTAGGTGTCGGGAGAAGAGGAAAGAGAATCCATCCATGGCTTCAGGTCCCCACCAGTCTATTGGGCTGTCTTCAGCTTCTCTGGTGCCATGTTGGTCACGCCAGTGACATCAGCGCATCAGGAGAGCCCAGCTTTTTCCCCCGTTCCTCAACTACACTCCCTGCAAATTATGGCCAGTAGAGTCCACGCTGAATATGCCACGTTTTCTTGCATGCTTTTTTCACGCATGCCATTACAACGCGGTCATTACAACGACCGCGTTGTAACACATGCCATTACTCTGCAAGTCGGAACAACGTCTTGCTCTGGGGGGGTGGAGGGGGTGCTGGATGTTGGAATAATATAATTTACTATTCCAACTCCAGTCTATGCAACAGTGGGAAAGGTGTTGGATTTTTAAATCCAACACCTTTTGACCCCTAGAGCAAGTTGTTGTTCCGACTTGCGGAGTAATGGCATGCGTTGTAACAACACAGTCGTTGTAACGACCGTGTTGTAATGGCATGCAGTGTTCTGGTTTTGTGGTAAATGAGGTTTACAGTTTACGCATATTCAGGAGTGTCTTTAGTTGGATTTTCAGCCGACAAAGGCCCATGATGTCATAAAACGAGGTGGGCCATCTTTTTGGGCCATCACTCCGGATCACAGGTGTAGCCATACAGGCTCACCACTCCAGTAACGCCAAGCAGGAGCTGAACAGTGAAAGGGGGAGGGGAGCACATCGGGCAGAACTGCTCTGCCAGATGCATTATTGTAGATAAAGTACACAATTCACTATTTTCATGGAATTTTTCTTTATCATAAATTTTTGGCTCTGAAAAGGAATTCGGTAAAGCGGGTGCAATATAACTATCAATTATCTAGGCATTATTTTTGAGTGAACCAGGACAGGGATAGCTTACCACAGACCAGGGACGGATTAAACCGGCCTGGTTTTCTATTCAGAGGTGTGTACAAAGCTCTGGACCAGCTGTAACCTTTCCTGGGTCCTTTTTGGGTCAGAAATAGTGGAAGCAAAGGAAATGCAGGCCATCTCCATCTGCCCTGACAACCCTGTTCTTACTGTAAACATAATGCTGGTGCAGCTGTTAGGGTCCTTAGAATGGTGTGGGCCAAGGCATATCAGCCAAGATGACTCCTGATGGGCGCCCGGTTTGCTATTGCGAAGAGGATAGCTGGGATGGTGGCTTTAGCCCCCTTTTCAGACCTGGTGCAGGATGGGGTTATACTTGCTCATGGCCATCTTGTCCAAGTTGTTACACCTTGGCAATTGTGTGGAGGGCTTAGCAAGCCCACATTGCTTAAGCGGAGGGTGTTTGTTTCAACCACATTGTGTGTGTGTAAATTTGTTTCCCAAATGAGCATAGTTCCCAAGGCCCCCATCTTTGCTCAAAGCCATGGGTGGGGAGATATCTTAAACCTCCTTCTCGTTAACAAAGAGGGAGGGGGTTGGTGCAATATTTTTAAACGTACCTCAATGTTTGCAAACGTTCGGAGCAATAAAAAAAAATACACAGGAGGCAGCGTAGTGCACTCGTTTTCAGTTACTGAGAAAATGGGAATATTCAGAGATAGGACGAATGTGCCTGCTTAAACCCTATTTTAAGACTGGGCTAATGGCTGTCTTTAATCTATCCTTGGTGTGCTAGGGAGGGGGTGCATTTTCTGTTGGCCCGAGCATGGTGGTGAAATGTTTTTCCCGAGCCTTGCACAAGGGCAGGAGTAGTGTGTATTATTACTACCTTGTGGACGGCGGGGATGGTTATATTTGTATCTCTATTCCTTGCACAATGGCTTGAGAAATTCCTTAAATCCCAGGGACACTTTGTCCCTCTCTGCCTAACACGTGTTTATTTTTGTTATGTATTCATTCTTAACCCCTTCGCCGCGGCAGGAATTCCGCCGCGGCGCTGGGGGGGTTTGGGGGCAGGTGCGGTGGCGCTGTGCTCGTGACGGAACCACTCCGTCACGAGCCACGGGTGAGCTGTGCTCATGACGGAGTGGTTCCGTCACGTCTCCGCCCACTGCGCTAATCGCCCGCACAGGCGGGTATTAGCGCCGCGTGGGCGGAGCGGCCGCCAACGGCCGCAGCATGACGGAGCCACTCCGTCATGAGCACACGGCACCCGTGGCTCATGACGGAGTGGTTCCGTCATGAGCAGGGAAGGGGTTAACAAAGCTGCCACAGAAGATATATGTTTAACTTCTTCTCAACTAGCCCATGGTGAGGGAGGTGCCTGTTCTTCTCTCTGCCTGCCCTTCTCTCTGCCTGCCCTGCCCAATAGTGAGAGTATAATTGAATTCCTGACACTTCCCAAGGTAAGAGGTGTCATTTGCTTCTGACCCCTAACCTCGCCTGAGCCAAAGGCAAGAAGGGTATATTAAAAAACACAGAATTGATAGCCTGGTGCGGTCTTTACTTGTTAGAAGACATCTTCATGATAGCCGGCAGCTGGCCATTCCACTGTGTGCTGCAAAGTGCTCTGAGCCGCAGAGGACTGTAAAAGCTGACGACTGCCACACCACCATGTCTGGAGGTGCAAATGTGGCACCAGGGCAACTATGCTCAGCCACTGGCCTTCTTCATACTGCTAGAAACCAGGAATGGATAGAGAGATGAATAAAGGCATTTTTTCATGTTTTTCCTAGCAATGGATAGGTACGCTATGGTATTTGGTGATGAGAGTTTCGGAGTCATAGTGAGCACATATCGCTCGGGTGTTAGGTCCCTAAACCCAGTTAAGTCATCCTTGCCAATGGGATTTATTCGTTCTTAAAATTCAGCCACAGCTTGGCTTGACATCTTTAGCTGTGCAGCTTTCAATAAGTGCTAAATAGCCACCACACAAAACCCGATTGTTTCAGTTGCTTGAATGTGCTACTTGTAGTCAGTTTTTTAAATCGGAGATTTCTATTTGTTTGACTTCAGTAAGTGGTGAGAGCCATAGTACAATTCGATTTAAAATGCTGAAGTGAAAGATTTTCTAGGCTTAATAATAACGTGTTGAGAAGAGGAAAAAATCATGCACTACGCAGACGATATGCTGCTTTATGTCATTGAGCCTTTGACAACCATTCTGGCTATCTTCCAGATGTTTGAGATGTATGGGGTTCACTGTGGCTACCACATCAACTCTGGTGAGTCAGTGCTTTACCACCCCTATGGTATAGTTGTTCCAACTATCCTCCCTCGAATGCTTCATGTGGAACTCCCCACAGGGAAATGTCTGTCAAGAAACTTGGTGAACATAGTATTGAAATTCCAAGAAGAGGCATAGCACTGGCGTGCGTTGCCCCTTGCGCTGCTAGGGAGGGCAGTCGTCATACTCACCAAACTGTTATATGCCTTGCAAAACTCCTATTATCCAGTCCCAAAGGCCACATTCGCCAAGCTAGAGGCTGATCTGAGAACTTTACCATGGAGTGGGGGGCACCCGAGGATAGCGCTCAAGGCGCATCAGCGTAACACATACAACGGTGGGATCACTCTCCCAGGTGTTACAGCTTTCTACTGAGTGGCAATCATGGTGACCATAAATGATTGTCCGTTTGCACCATAGAACACTCTATTTACAGGCCGGAGCGAGCACAGTTCGCCATCCTGTCATATTTGCATTACATATACGGGGGAAGGACATTCAACAGTTGCTTCCAGCGACGCAGGTGGCATCTGAAGCCTGGAAGAAAGCCACGAGAGGCACAAGTTAGGCAGGCAAGATAAGTGTGGTAACACTCATCTGGGAAGGAGTGCGGATGTGCGAACTGGGTAAACTCAAGGGCTTTGGTACATGGGATCTGCTGGGGATTTCCCAGATAGAGGAGCTCCTGAAAGAGGGTAACTTGACCCTTCAGAAGGAGTACCAAATTAACCCGAAACAATACTTAAAATCTGCACAGCTCAGGCATGCTTGACAAGCGAAGGGACTGGGAGACTTGGATATACCCGAATTTGCCCCTCTGTAGGGTTGACTGTTACTGGAAAAGCTTGAATAGAACACTATCTCTCTCACTTACAAGATATTCAACAGCAATATACCAGATACACCGACTAAGCTGAGAGGCAGGTGGGCGAGGGATGTGGGAGAGATGAATGATGTGGATTGGAAGGCGGCCCTAATGCATCCAAGAGAGGCAATAATGTCCCGGCTGTCCCTGATACAGCTCAAAATACTGCACCGATTTTGACTGCCTACAGTGCATGGGGAGAGCAGTGTCCTCGGAATTTGTGCGATGTAGTGGAGCAAGCGGTACATTTATGCACACGATATGGGGCTGCCCGGTTATTCATGAATATTGCTCACGGGTCGTGAGGGAATTCAGTCATGTTTTGGGAACAGATATCTCTCTCAAGCCCAAATACATTCTACTCGGTATCCCAGGTGATGTGGACATACCCTGGGCTAAACTCCTTAACTCCTTTTCTTAGCAACCTGGGGCTGGTGGTTGCCCAGTGCAATGTGGCGCGTTGCTGAGGAGTACCAGAAGTACCGATGTTAGGAGATTGGAGGAAGGGAACAGACCTATACATCGAGGCGAAAAAGTCACTTGGAGTAGGGGGTGTCAACGCAAATTGTTTATGGTTTGGGGGAGCGGGCTAAAATACTAGGCCTACCCTTCCCTGTGGATGCGGTGGATCGTTCGCTGTAATTTCAATTCATTTATGTACCATAATGTCATCTCACTTATTAATGCACTTCAGCCGTCTTTATGCTACTCCTTGTTGCGATGTGCATGACCTGTGTAAATGATGTTTGTGTACTTCTGCCTCCTCTTATGTTCTACATCTGTTTTGCCGTTTATCATGACATAAAAAATTTAATAAATATATTTAAAAAAAATAGTAATAAAATTGTGTTGAGTTATGTATTTACTGATGCTTTTTATGTCTCCCCATAGGTAGAAGATGAAATCAATACGCTTTCTCAGGTGTTAGCTGCCAAGGAAAAATATCTTGCCGAAATTAAGCGAAAACTGGGAGTTACTGCACTGACTGAGCTAAAACAGAACATTTCCAAAGGCCTTCAGGATGTTGCTTCTACAACAGTGTATGTTTAGACACCACACTTTCTATTTAAGGTTGTTGGGATGGAGGGGGAGTTGTTTCTCATGTTGCACAGTTTTACCTGTAATGGTCTAGCCTGAGTAACAGGGTAAAGCTGCTGCTCCCAACAATGTCTCTATGCCCCAAGTTGTTTTCAAAACCGCATGTGGTTGCTGACTCCAAGAGATGGTTACGTGAATTAAATCCTCTACAGCAGGACAGCAGGTGTCTTGTAGTTAAAATTGCTATGTTGATATGTAATGTTTTTTTATAAAGTGCAATATCTGCTCTTTAATGGTCCTCTTGAATGATGCAGGTAGGCTTATAATTCCCCTCGAGCCATGGCTATTTGTTTGCACTCCTAGCTTACTTATGCCATCATAACCGGGAAGCATTTTATTCATGGGGTAAATACAGTATATACATTATAAGGATATTGCAAATCACTGAGCAGTTTCGAGACTGGGCCAAGTGCCTCTGTAGGCTCATGGAACTCCAAAACATGCAATATCTAATTTATAGCTTTGGTATGTTATTACTAATATGGAACCCCTGTGCCTCATTTGCTGTTTTCTTTCCTCTCAGTAGTACCTGAGCTGCCAAATGGCTTGTCATTTTTCAAACCTTCAGCAACTCGTTGCTTTTTAACCCTTTAAGGGATGAGCGCCTGCGCCCCTGCCCCCTCCCCATACCCTCAACCACCCACCCCCAGTGCTGACCTGTGCCCTTTTTGGATTTTGGGGCAGTTTGCGTTTACATCTTTATAACATATTTAATCCTGGGAAAATTTGTATCCCATTTTCACACGTAGGCGACTTTTAAGGTACCAAGGGTTTGTAGATTCCCCTGGCAGGAACCAAGAAACTACCCTAGTATAGCAACACTTTGTGTCTTTTTTGGTGGGTGGAGGGGAATGGTGAAAGAGTGCTGTGCAAGAAAGGATTTTTTTATTTTTAAATTACTTCAGCTAAAGTTTTGCATGTACTAAGATCACCCTTTTCCTGCTTCCAGGAATAGGCAGAGTTGAAAAATAAATACAGAACTACAGTTATTTGCTATTTTCTAAGTGGTAGTTGATTTTTCAGAGTTTTGGGGCTTCTACTTACCTATTTAAAACAAGCGAGTGAGTTTGAAAAGCTATAGACTTCTGGAAAATTGGCAAAATGTGGAATTCAGCAAGAGGTTATTTGATAAAATTCAAAAATAATTACACTATGTAGGAAAAATAGAAATATGTGACATTTTCCTCTGTAATTTGTTTTGCCAAGATAGCCAGTTTACAAAAGTATTAAAACTGTGTCAGCTAGACTCTTCTGGTCTCCAGGATATATAGTGCTTGTTGTTTGTCCAGAATCATGTGATATGCAAAGACAACAGCTCACCTGCAGCTTATAATGATTTTTCATTGTGCACCAACCATGACTCAATTAAGATGGTACAATCTAATGAATGAAAAATGGGTATGTAGGAAACCCTATGTATTTTTGCAATGTACCTAAGATGATGAGTTTAATAATAGTTTTTATTTGTACAACTGAATTTAGTTTACAGATCCTTTCATGTGGTTCAGAGGGCCTTTTGCAAATAGTGTTCTTTCTTGCACACGGCTTCTATTTGGAGGGCAAAAATGGAGCGAAACTGTATAAATACTAACAAATGTTTCAATATTCTGTATACCCACTATTGTCCCTATAAAATCCGTACTCTACTTGTGTGGCTTGGCCTGTCTCGTGTGACAGGAAAAGCCCCAAAATACAAGGTAACATCAAGATTTCTGAAAATGAGGGGAAAAAGAGGTCCCAATCCCTTACTAGCCGGATATTAAGCGTAAATCCTTCTTGTACTTATTCTAGCCTGTGACAGGGGGAGAGACCCCTAGCCCCCTAGTTTAAGCAAGATTCCGTAGATTTGTCTGGGCAAGATATGTTTCATCTGGGTTTTTTTTAGTGTGGAAGAAATTCCAATTCTGTATGGGTTTATTCAAAAGTATATAGTCATTTATTTGCACTCTATTCGTGAGAGTGGTTGAAAGAAAAAAGGAAGAAAATGACACCGCAAACCCGTGTTTCGCCCCTTTCACCTTTGTGAAGCCGAACACAGCAACCCGAACAGGCATTTAAGCCGGAGAATTGAGAATCCCTTGATACCATTACCAACCGCATCGCTGATATTTTTTTACACGGAATTACCCGCCCTGAGGAAGCCCCAGGCCGGATAGCCATGTAAGGGGCGAAACACGTGTTGGCTGTGTCATTTTCTTCCTTTTTTCTTTCAACCACTCTCATGAATAGAGTGCAAATAAATGACTATATACTTTTGAATAAACCCGTACAGAATTGGAATTTCTTCCACACTAAAAAAACCCCAGATGAAACCTATCTTGCCCAGACAAATCTACGGAACATCAAGATTTCGCCTTGCAGATTGGCCTATTTTTGAGATATGGGTAGCTGCAGTATTTGTGTCCATGCCCAGTCACCACCAAGGGAAACCTACCAAACCCAGACACTTCTGAAAACTAGATACCATAGGAAGTCCAAGATGGTGTGACTTCCGTGGATCCCATAAAGCTTTCTTCCCTAGAATGTCCTGCAAACATTAAACTTGAGTTAAAATTACTCATTTCCCTCACGTGTCTGTGAGGAAAAGTTGAGAATCTGTGGGGATACACAAAAGTCCTACCACCCACTGTTCCCACACTTCTGATATTAATGCTACCACAGTTGTGTGGTTGGTCCTATCACCGGAAAACCCTCCAAACACAACCGGGGAGCATGAAGAGTTCACCTTGAAAACTGACCCTTTCGAGCAATGTTGTTAAACGCAGTATTTAGGCCCGGGCCGCCACCCTGGGAAACCTACCAACCTAGACATTTTTTAAAGCACTTTATATACATTTTCTTTGTAAGACAGTGTTAACATAGGATTAGCTTGATAACAACACAGTCCCAACTCCCTCCAATTCACTAAGTGTACATTTTTTGTATACTAAATAACTTGCATTACCACCCTTCCCATTGGATACTCCATTCTAATAGAGCATTAACAGTCCCCACCATAATGGCACATTTTCTTTCTGTATGCACGCCATTTATCCCATATCCGTCCATGTTTCTGGGGTATTCATGCCCCTTATATATTGGCTGCTTTAGTGTGCTGCATGTCTCCACTGCCCTCCATTTGGATATAACTGGGGAAATAGGATTTCTTCAGTTCTGTGCTATGTCCCTTCTCCCAGGCACGAGGCACAATGGGACCGAGATCTTTTCAGTATGTGTAAAGCCCTTGTCTTCGACCAAGTTCAGAAGGGCCATTATCAGAGAGAGGTCGATAGGAAGGCAAAGGTTTGTGCATGTCCAGGTAGTTTGGAGAAAGTCTCCCCTTTGCTTATCGCATATAAGACAGGGTGGATTTGAGCTTCTTTGCATCTGCCAAAGGGGTTTTCTGGGTCAGATGCATTCTGTGCAAATAAAGTTGTATTAAACAGTACTGGGGGCAATTGAGGATTCCCTCAGTGCTGTTAGGGCAAAGGACCAGTCTTCCACATCCAGGGGGTACAGTTTTTCCCATTCTGTTACTCAAGTTTAGGAACCTGTCCAGATATTTCTGAAAACTAGACACCCAAAGGAGTCCAGGGTAATGTGACTTGTATGGATCACACTAAGTTTTCTTACCCAGAATGCCCTGCAAATGCTAACCTTTCACAAAAATCACACATTTTCCTCCAATTTCGGTGAGGGAAAGAGCAGGAATCTGCTAGTATCTACAAAATTCCTACCACCTGGCATTCCCACACTCCTCCTGATAAAAACAGTACCCTACTTGCATGGCCGTGCATATCGGCTTAGACCGGAAAAGCCTCGACACGCAGCAAGGGAACTGAAAGATTTGCCCTTGCAAATTGACCCTGGTAACCAGTGGGCTTTGTGCTACAACTTCCTCCATATTCTAAGATGGAGCGTGTGTCCTGGTGCATTGTGAATATCAGGGGAAGTATGTTCCGAGCCCCTCACTAGATTGCAGGAGTATGCAGAGCATGTGAATCTACAGCACTACAACCTGTAAGTAATGTTAAGGTAAGTAATGTTTTCCTTATCAGTCTCTAAGAAGGTCTGCCAAACCATGTCATCCAGTTTTGCTATGACACAATTTGCATTTCAGACCTCACCTACCATCCTCTCTCCTTAAGGACGTTTAACAGTCCCATGTATTGAATCCGTAGCACCTCGTCCAACCACTGCCACTTTGTCTTTAAGGCTGGCAATCAATGCTCTGCTAGCTTGACCTATGCAAAAGATATAGTATGATATATACTGTTAATGTTCTCATCATGTGATGCAGGGGTGACCTTATGGATAAGGATTTTCCTGTGATTATTTCATATTTTTATGCAGTGCTAAGACGCTACCACTCTGAGTGTAGTCACTTAAGATTAGTTGCTGTTCTGTTGCCTTAATAATTGTAATTCTAGGGAAGACTAATATTGGGGATGCTTGATTCATAACAGTGTGGATTTTGTAGTGACTGTCAACACAGTTAATTTAGTATTGTAGACCTGGACATCTGTTTCCTACTGCATGGCACTTGCATAATGCTCTTCTGTGCTGTATTCATTTTAGAACCCCTTTAATGTTTTGTGATAGTGTTCTACCTCCTACTCGGTCAGATGACTCAAACTCGTAAATCCGCAAATTAGGACAATCCTTGTTACTCCAACAGGTGCACTCAACCATGTTTTTAAGATAGTATCAAATTTCCATACTGCCTTTCAAGATGTTGTCAGAGAGGACAGACTTGTAGCCCAGAATGAAAAGCAAAAACTAAGGCTTATCTTCTTTCTCTAGGTCTATAATTTAGTCACTTTTGGTTATCCTATGCCTATAGAGACATTCTTGGAGACTAAAATTCCTTCCTCGCATATGGGCTTTACTTCTTAATTAAAAACAAATTGCGGTTTAAATCTTTTGGTTTTTCCCCCCTTAATCAGCTGTTTGGGATGTTCTGCCCTACATGCTGCATTTAGTCTTTAGTCAGTTAAAATGCATTTAGTGGCTTTAACCATTTACTGTAAAACGCTTTGCACTAATTCGATATCTAGGTCACAATAGTGGGAAAGAAATCACAGGAAGAATAGCAGATAGGCTTCAAGTATATTTATTGTTACAAAAGAGAGTCCTATGTTTCTTCCTCATGTTCAACTGTTTTCAAGGGATCTTCCTTCAGGTTAAAGCACCTAAGAAAAGGTACAAGATGGAATATGACTGACCACTTGTCAGTGAAACTTGTATTAGAAAGATAGAAATAGGACATGCTCATGCCAAGGAGAGATTAGGAAGTGATGTGAGGTGAGATAAGTAAGGTAATTAATATACCCTAGTAACCCAGACTATTTTTGTACTTACTCTCTCCAAGACCATGTACAGCCAAATCTCCCTGTGTCCTCTCGTCACCATTCCCCGCCTTTACCTTGCTGCCAAGCGAGCAGTTATTGTAGGCACTAGGTCGTGGCAGGGAATACAGGGTTGCGGTATCTTGCTGACCATAGCTCGCAGTAGCTGCTCTTTCCTCTGGTCTGGTGGTCATTGCTATTCTCTCACTCATTTTTAGGTTCAAACAGGAGTGCCTCTTGATAGTTACCAAGTACGGTTACCCACACCTCTCCTCTGACCATTCTGCAGACATCCACTTCAGCATCCTCGCCGCCAATCGCACAATTCACTCGACCTCTCACAACAGAACGGTTCATCACCAGTCCCATTCTTCCCACCTTTTCCCACTCATTGTACTACTCACTTCACCTCTCTACATTTCCCCTCCCACTCTCCTACCAACTCACTGCCTTAAATTTTCACTCTGTCGGCATTTACCCACTGCAGCACTTAGGAACTGAGGCATGGTCTCCCATGCATGTTCAACCCTCATCCCGCTCGTCCTAAAGCATGCCAAACTTCAGGTACTCAGCAGCCGCTAGAGTCCTCCTGAGAAACAAGCATGCTTTCTCGGCCTGATGCCCTTTGCTTATCGCCATGCAGTCTGGCAGGTGTGGTCTTCTATGAAACTCCTAGGCTCCACTGGATGCGTGTTGACCTTTGGACCTATGGAAAGGGACACAAGCTAGACGAAGAATGCATTTTTAGTTAGCCAAGCTAACGTTGAGGGTGGGTGTAGCACCATACTGAACGTCACCCTTACAAAGGACTCTCAGGTAAGTAGCAACTTTCAAGCCCACTGCTAGGGTATGTCTGACATTATAAGGGAATGGGTAGGGTAGATTATGGGAATCTGTTAACAATTGTGCACGTGGCATAATAATGCATATACTAGTGGCCATTTTTGTTGCTAACCCTACCTTAATTGATCTGCCTTCCAAATCAGATTGGAGCTGAAAGATGATGAAAAAATTGCATATCAGATGAAGGCCATTGCGCTTTACCCATTGAGGAGTACTGGAAAAGGGTGTCCCTACCTTTGAATCCAGTTTGTGTTTCCACAACTTGATTTAAACACAGGGGAACCAGTTTGCAGACTTGACCACCACGAACAGTGAGTGAGTCATGAGACTACTTGGACAGACTCCTTGGAATAGCTCTGCTTGCCATGTCACTTGTGCCAGTAAGAGGTCTAAACCAGTAGACACTCTACAGAACTGCAGACAACTGACTGCTGCTAGGTGGATTGTTGAAAAAACGTACCTCCGTTGTGGGGCACCCCTCACAATCATTTCTATGGGGCCCCATGCTTTGTGATCAATCAAAGTCAGGCACAAATGCTTGTGAACTACAAACGTTGTAATTGAGCCAGGTGTCAGAACACCCATGGTATTATCATGGCCATCCCCACCTCGTACTCTCTCTGTTATAGATTGAGGGTCAGTTCCTTACAGGCCTTGATGTGAAGGGGCTTCTGGATTTCTAACATTATCTTCTGAGTTGAACAGAGGAAAAAGCCTTCTTTGGGTCCTGAACTTGGTGAATAATCCCTCAATTTTGTCTGTTGAAAAATATCTTTTTCCGTTCAAGATCTAGAAGATTTGTTTTAGAATTCATTGTTTGCTACAGATTGGTTGATTCATTTGTACAAGAACTGAGCTGCATGGTTAAGCAAGGGAGTCCTCAGTTTTTAGCATTACATAATTCTGGGTCCAGCCTCCCCCGGCTTTAGAAGAAGCTGTTCCCAATGGTGGTACAAACATATTTTATAGCAATTCAGCTAACTAATAAGTGATTTGGCATTTGCTCTGGCATCAGACCCAGCCCTGAGGATTGACCGATCGACATGAAGAAACAGTACCCACATGTGTTTTCGGTGTTTAGACGGTGTTGACATTGCTGACAGCTACAGAAACTGTGGTGAGAACATGGGAACAGCCTGATGGTGAAAATTAGGTGGATGAGAAGACTGACTAAAATGGGTGAGAACGATATTCAGGAACTTGCAGACCCTGGCAGAGTTCAAAAAGTGGGATGATATAGGAGTATACACTTTGGTTGCTGTCTGGGAGTTGACGAATGTCAAAACATATGAACAGCTCCAGGTTGAACTAGACCGCTTCTAGATCTTTTAAATATTTACAGCTAAAGCATGTCTTTGGGAAATGTATTCTAAAAGTTCAAGACTCATCACCACCAGAACTTAGACCTCTAGAGAACTTAATGATCAAAAAGGCAATGTCCTTAGTATCTATGATGCGCTGCACAGGCGAGGGAACCCTAATGCAAACTGGCAAACGACTTTTGTGATATTGATGATCTAGGATTGGAATAGGACTGACCCTGCACCAAGGAGGCGTCTATCAGAACTGGGCTTTGTCTGCTGCAAGTGAGGTTTCTTCTTAGAATACGCTATACAAAGATGCAGCTTGCACAGTTTTGAAGAAGACTGGGTGGCAGAAGGAAGCTTATTGTCAGACTTTTTTAATAATGTCCAAACACTCAACGGTTTTGGTTAAAACCGATAAACATGTTTGTTGGAAAGTGTTTTGGGAATCCCATTACATTTGAGAGTGATTACACAACTGTTGGAAGTGTAGGATATTGATGTACCATGATCCATTTGTGAATGGAAGCCTAGTAGCACCAAGATGCGGAATCTCCTAGGCTCTGACGGTTGAATGGAGCTGCCGATTCATACAGGCAGAAAACGTGATATAAGCTAGTACAGGTTGCTTCAGAAAGTTTGTAAAAGTGTGTAGATCCTGTAGAGAATTTAATAATGTAGGATGATGCTCTGTGTAAAGGCAAAAAAGGACCACATGAGGATCTTGCTTTACTAAGGAGTATAAAATAACATAGACTTAGTTGTGAAATGCAAGAGGTTCGACGCAGTCTGGCAAATATTGTAAGAGGAATGGAATGAATGCTATTGCTTATCAAGTCATGAGACATTCTACTATTGGCTAATCTTGTATCAGTGATTGCAATAATGATGCATCACATTTGATATTTATGGATTATGTTATAAATAAATCTGTAAAAAAATATATTACTGTACTAACAAGAACTCTGATATGCACTATAAGTGTTAAAATGTCAATTTAAAACGGCTGTGTTCCTTTTCTACTGTGTTGCAGGTTGTTTAATATCTGATCTCAAACGTAATCCATATGCTTTTTCATAGGTACAAGAAGACAACAGAAACTCTAAGCCAGGCTGGGCAGAAAGCCTCAGCAGCATTCTCATCAGTTGGAACTGCCATTACCAAAAAGCTGGAAGATGTGAAGTGAGTTTCACATGCTACTTGTATAGCATAATGTGTCTGTTGGTGTTTAGTTCATGTCATGGCATGGTGAGGAAAGAAGTGTATGGTTCCATGCTTCCCCTTCAGTGTCCTTGCTGGGTGTCTGAATGATCACTTCGAGCACACACAGATTGGACGCTCTTCATAAATTGGAGCTGCAGGGTTAGGCACAATAGTAATTATTTTTGGCATAAAGTAGCTCAGAACTACTTCTGTCGTGGCACACTTAAAAAGGCTGTGCATCTGCCGTGCTGATTCTCCAGCACTGGATCTTTCATAGATTCACTTACCTGAATCATTCCCTGTCATCAGGCAGGGAATCCCTTCTGATTTTCAATAACAAACTTTCTTAACGCTCCTTGATGTAGGAAATTAGATTTTCCTTCCTGTAGGCATGGCTGGGTGCTTCATACGAGAATTCCAGTTCAGGAAGCTCTACATGTCTCCCTTTGTACGCCACCTCTATGGAAGTGCCTGGAAGGGCACTGCAGGCAGGTGTGTCCCCTGACCTGGAGGAGGAATCCTTTTCTCTCTCCTGAAGAAACAGGGCCAGTCTCTTTTCTCTAGCCTTAAAGAGTTTACAGATGTCACAGTGGGTTACCTGCAATATAGTCTCTTTTCATGAAGGTTGTCAGTCAAGACCGTTCACTATCCACATTACAACAGTTTCTGAAGAAAGATCTCCTTCTCTGTCATGATCGGTTATACTTTTCCATAGGGCCAGAAAAAGGTGAAATAACCCATGATACAACTCACTTTACAGTCTAGCTGAAATAAGCGATTGGAGATATCTAGGGGAGCAGAAGAAAAAGTTAAAATCTGGACAAATGTAGCCAATCTGTTAAAATAAAGCATAACTTTGTTCTGGGACTTGCTCACGCAAGATATGCTGTAGAAATCTGCACTTTGGTGACATCTGTAGAGCAGAATACTCAGCAAATTCAACTAACTGGACAAAGTTTTTCTAATTTCAAATCAGGTTGATGTGCTACTAAACAAACACTGTAGTTTTGGCATGTAGCCAGTTTAACATTGAGTAATGCTATTTAAAACTACCAGTGATGCCCAGTGTGACAAAGGGAATTATTCAGGTATGTGCTTCTATGAAAGAAACCAACTGTGGAGCACTGGAGTTACAAGTACCTAACTAATTTTTGATTATAACTTCACAATTGAGCATGATGTGTGACTTTGCAGGGCGCATTCAACTGTGCTGTGTTTAGACTGAAAAAGCCTATGATTGGAAGGATAATGTTCATCAGCTCCTGTAACCGCTCCAAGTGCAAAGCATGGTTACAGGGAACCCTTGCAACCCTCTCACTCGCCACCCCTCCCCCCTCCGACCACTGCCAGGTTAAATGTCTTTAGAGGTAGATTACTGTCAATTAGAACTTTAGTACCATGGTGCTTCACACAAGGCTTTGAGTTCAGACAGTATTCTTTTCTTTTTTTTAAGTAGAAACATGCAAATAAAGACGTCCTGATTACTTTGGAGGTTATAGGGTATATTGCCATATGTAGTAGACATTAATTTTTAACCCTTTGTTCTGCAACTTAAAAAGTGTTTGCTTTGAATTGTACCTTGCACTCTACGCATCAACATGGGAATATCATATAACTTGCTTTTGATTTTTCTGTTTTTACCAGTATTCAAAATGTTGTGTTTTCATTTATGGAGCCATAACTGTTCACACAACAGGCATAGCAAACCTCCACACAAAGTCTTGACATTCTCAGCACGAAGGCATGCCTCTTTACCTGCCTTCAGTGAGCTAAAACAAGACATAATATGTAGTTGCACACCATCCCTGCACCCACAATGCTGATAGCAACCTCGGTCTCATCCAAAAATCCCCCTTGCAGCTAGTCACAGACATCATTCTCCCACTTCCTTTGAATACATTACCACACATTTATTCCTCCCTACTTTGCCTATCCCCTTTCACTTTACCTACCAACTATCGCAAACATTGTGTCATTGGCATACTTAAGAGAACATTGAATGTCACCAAAATCGCATCAAGGAAACGCTCTGAACTTTGTCATCAAAGCCCTGCCCTCATTGATCCTGCTAGATGATTTCCCCTTAAGCCTGTGCAGCACCTTTATTCTGCTTGCCATGGCATCCCAAATTCTCTGATGCAGACTAAGACTAATATCAATCTTGTTGCTCTCAATCCCATCTCACTATGTAACACCAGAGCATCCCTTGCCACCATCCTGTTCGGTCATGAACTACTTTGGCCATAAAACATCCCTAACACTTGCCCCCTTTTTGAAAAATAAAAAACTCAGACTTGAACCTATTGCAGCGTGATACACCCAAGAGCAACAAGAAACTTCTGTAAACTGGAAAAGTCATGGCACAAATTTCAGACACCTCATAACACCTCGCAACACTTGAAACAGCCTGCAAAATGTGCAAACATTACCTCACCCCACCATTCAAATCCAGCGGTTATCCAAACTGCATTCTCTCAGCCAACAACAAGTGCATTATCCTCTTTTTGTTTTTCTATTACTGCTTCAACCCAGTGCAGCCTACATTCCATATATAGTTATGATATAAACCAGTACTTCATCAATAGACTAAACACAGTTGTGCATAACATAGGGAATGTACACACCCAGAGTGAAAAACATATTTTACATGCCTCATTCCAACAGCACCAACTCCTTAAAACGAATGGTTTATGATGACAACCTTCCTTTCTTTAATCACCCAGATTATCAGCAACAAACCAACGACTACTAAAAACAGTGACATCTGTCTTTGAACTGTCAGCAGCTTTCAACACCGTTGACAGTCAGTCTGTATTGGTAGTTCTCACCCGATGGATGGATATCAGCTCCCCAATCTTAAAATGGTGCGGCTCCTCTTTAGGTCTTCGCTAGAGACAGCTTTGGCTGTTTGTGGGCAGACCAGTTATTGCCAAACTACTTGGGTTGGTTCCTTACTCCTGATTTGTTGGGTTTGTTGTCTATCTCAGTTGTGTCCACCTGACTCGATAGCTTTCCTCCATATTCTTGTGTTTACCCTACCCAGAAGCATTTTGATCTCATTGTGTTCTGATTGTGTGAGGTACATTCTTGCACTGCTTATTTGACTTTCAGCACTCCATTGAAGTGCATGTGTTTCCCTGCTCTCTCACCCTATTTTTCAAGTCTCTCCTCTATTTTTCATGTCTCTCCACCCTGCTGTCTTAATTCCCCTCCTCCCTTAACCCCCATCCCACTACTGTCACCCTCCTGCTCAACGCAATGACCATACTGAGACAAAAGAAATTAAGTTATGAGGGCCCGATAGCTGCAAACTGCTACCAGGTGGCTCACATCCATATTTGTGCACACATAATTTTTTTTTGTTTTGTATTTTAATTTACTGTTCTTACATGGCAGCCCATGTTACAACTCTAAATTAAATGGTGTGCTTCAGGGGCCATCTTAAAATGTGGTTTAAATTAATACAAAACCCATTACATGAATATTAGCCATGAATGCACACGTCTTGATGCATGTGTATGGGTGCAGTCACCTAAAAGCATTGGCAAAGCCAATAACTTGGCCAAGACCTATTATCTTTGCCAGTGCTTGTTTTCAGTTAGCCATTGATTTGTCCAAATGGACTTCTCTTCATCCTCGCTTCACTGATAGTACAATCTGGGCCTCCATACACCCCTATTTTCAACCTTTTCATAGAATGCTGGGGTGTCCTATATGCCCAACAGGATATTTCCCTCCCCCAGCACGCTGGTGACACAGAACTTTACTCCAGTGTCATTGCCAAATCCTTCAGAAACTTAGTACTGAAGGTAACTCGATGGATTAGTCTTCTCCATGCCAGTAGACTTATTACCAACATCACCAGTGTTTAAATGAAACTATTCTTGCTCAGACAAACAGGATTGGCCTCTTTAGTACTTTAGAAGCACAATAACAAATCCCCTGCACCCAAAGAAAATCTCACGGATTGGATCCCCAGTCAGAAACACTCTGCATAAGGTGGCCGACCAGTTAAATCATCTGGTTCAAAAGAACAATAGGGGTGTGCGTAAATAATCTCAAAAACAACTTTGTAGCAGGTGCTTAGCCATTCTTGCTGAAAGATTGGAGACGCCTCACATAAACTGCCACCATGAGCCCATTGGATGACAATCTCACTGGCTGCTGCTTCTCATATTATCGGCAAAGCTTCTTACTGCTGGGAAGAACAACCGAGATTAGAGCCTGGGAAACCTTAACCGTCTGACACCACTTTGTCGAACACAGAGAAAGGGGACACAACATATACACACCCCTTCAATATCACCTCCAATCGACCCGTATCAGGCCCTCAAAAACACTCAAGTGCTCAAATGCACTCCAAACTAAAAAATGTGTACAGAGAGCTTTGGGCAAAACAATTTTAATAGTCCAGATTCTGGCTCATGGTTAAAAACAAAATCACATGATCTGACCAGTAATCATGGGAGGCAACATGTTTCATTGCCATCGTACTTGGTGAGGCAATCCCTCATTTGACATAATTCTAAAATAGCTCACTGGTGACTCATGCTTATAGAGACTAGGGGGGAATCATAATTGTGACGAAATTTTCGTTCCTTGCGCTATTTGCACTTACTCTGCTATTTGCACTTGGCATATTTGCACTTTTTTTAGCTTAAACCTGTAAAGCTGTATTGTATTTTATAAATGAATTATCACCTTTTAAATGTTTTTAAAAAACGTTTTACATTTGTTGATGCTCTGATGTGCTGATATTGACGAAGCTTCCGTCAGTCCTCGTCTATTCTAGTATCCCTCCGCTTCCCCGGTCCAATGCCGGCCTTTGTGGCCGTTTGATTGGAGGGAAGCGGATATTCCCCTCCCACGCCTTGACCTATCAGGGCCTCTGTTGTTCGCTCCTCTAGGGAAGGCGGAGACGAGAGTCCTCGAGCCGGGCAGCTATTTAACTTCAAGCTGGGCCGGACGCGTGCAGCGGGCGCGCCGAAGGCGCGCCAAAGGTAAGCCAGTCTGCGCCCGTCTGCGCCAAGGACGTGACAAAGACGGGACATACTGCTCCTCCAGTTAGATTAACCTACAATGCCGAGGTCCTAAAGAGTTTAAATTCGACCTCCCTTTGCCAACATCCTATACATCCTGACTGCATATATGGAGCTTGTGTCTGTGGTAGATGTCTGTCAGACCTTCCATTTGTACTCTCAACTGGAGTCTCTCATCAGAATGTGTACTCTAGGGCTGGCACTGCTAGGAACGGGGGTCTACTTGTTGGAGGCCTTATCAACGCACGATCTATGGGTAAACATTGTCAAGACATCAGGGACCTAATTCTAGACTCCCAACTTGATATCCTTTTTGTAACAGAGACCTGGCTCAAGGACTGGAGCAGCCCAGATATTGCCGACGCGATCCCTTCAGGCTATCTTATACAGAGGAAGGACCGGCCAGTGGGTAGAGGTGGAGGACTGGCTATTATATTTCGTGATTCATTTGTCTGTACTTTCTTTGAATTGGATGCGTTGCTGGATGTTGAAAGTTTGGGTTTCTGTCTTTCTTTGAATGCCACTCTATGTTTCTCTGGTGCTCTTATGTATAGGCCTCCTGGTCAAAGTTTAAAATTTATTAATTCACTTAATGACCCATTAAGTTATTTTATGCTCAAATATGCCAATTTTACGCTTTTAGGTGATTTTAATCTACATTTAGAGGATCACTCTGATTCTGGAACAAATAATTTTCTTCAAACTTTAGATTTGTTTTCACTACAGCAAATAGTGAATGGCCCCACCCATTCGGCAGGTCACACCCTTGATGGGGTCTGCTCAAATCTATCGCACCTTGCTGCAGATACCCCCGTTCCCCTAATCTGGTCTGATCATTCCTTTATCCCCCTTAGAATTACTATGCCTCCAATGACAGATTGTGAAAACCTTTAATAATCCTCAGCAGGGACCCTCATGGACGCAGATTGTTAAAAATCCTAATTTAACCACAGTGGCCAAAAGCCTAGTCCCATCTTTAACAGGCAATACAGATACTGACTCTCACCTTTTTCAGTCCTGGCTCACTAACATCAGCAAGGCCATTACGCCCTCACACATAAGAAGCAAGCCGCTAAAACCAAAAAATGTAAATACCCCCTGGTTTACGCCCACACTGGCTCTTGCCAGATTGCATTGCAGGCAATTGGAGCGGCCGTGGAGAAAGGGATATACGGAGAAACAAAAAACAATTTTTAGGGAAGGTAGGAAAGCATATCTTTCCCAAATTCAACTGGCAAAAAAGGAATTCTTCACAAATAAAATCAACTTAGCTCAAGACAATCAGAAGACGATTTTTCAAATTGTAAAATCTTTCACAACACCGACGGCGGAGCAAAGAGAGTTGCCCGCCTCTCTGCTACTATGCGATCAGATCTCCTTGTTTTTTGAGGAGAAAATCCTCACAATTCAGAAAAATTTCCCAGATGCCAATTGCTCCCTTGACTCCTCTCCGACGAATAGCTCTGCCTCTCTGGTGGCATTCTCACCTGTATCGTTAGATATGACCCTTATGGCCACACAAAAATGTAAATCGGGGTCGCCCTTGGATGCCTGTCCTCCATCGGTTCTTCACAAACTGTCAGAGGTAGCAAACCCTTTGATTAATCAGATTGTTAATTCGTCCCTTAGTCTGGGCGTTGTTCCAGCAGACTGGAAGCTGGCACTGTTTAAACCATTAAAAAAAAAAAACACCACATTGACTCAGCTGTGCTCTCCAATCTCCGCCCTATCTCACTTCTTCCAACTTTGGGAAAAATCACAGAAACCTTTGTTTTAAAGGAGCTCACAAAATTCCTGGAAGATCAACAGATTCTTCACCCTCGCCAAGCAGGATTCCGTCCCAAACATTCTACGGAATCAGCCCTTATTGAAGTCTCTGATGCCCTGAAGATGATTGCAGATAGAGGTAGGAAGGGGGTACTGATTCTGCTCGATTTTGTCAGCTGCATTCGATACGATCTCTCATGACATCCTCTTGAGACGTCTCGAATGCAGCGGCATCTCGGGCACGGTGCTGAAATGGATCAGATCCTTCCTGACCTCACGGAGACAGGCCATTACCCTTGGTTCTTTCCTCTCTTCTGAACGACCCATTTCAGCAGGAGTCCCCCAGGGATCTTCCCTAAGTCCTTTACTTTTTAATGTCTATATGGCCCCTCTGATCACTTTGATTAGTTCCTTCGGGATTGAGGTTCTGTCATACGCAGATGACACTCAAATGATTATCTCCTTGGAGAACGACTCCACGCAAGCTGAAATGAATTTTAAAGCCTGCCTAACTGATGTTCTCCAATGGATGTCGATTAATCATTTGAAGTGTAACACCGATAAAACAGAGATTCTCCCCATAGGGACTGGCACCTCTTTCCACCCGTCGATGTGGTGGCCTGACGGGGCTACCCCACCCCCTGAGGTGGTCAAGGTCGCCAAAAACTTAGGAGTCCAATTTGATAACTCCCTTTCCTTTCTTCCTCATACTAAAGTAGTCGCAGGAACGTGTTTCGGCTTAATTAAAACTCTAAAAAAATTCTTCCGGTTCCTTCCTTTGTCAGCTAGAAAGTCCGTAGCAGTGGCCCTGATACTTTCTCGTATGGACTACTGCAACGGGCTACTAGCCGGAGCCAATAGATCAGTTCTAAAGAAGTTTCAGGTGGTACAACATGCTGCAGCCCGCCTGGTACTTAAACTCCCCAGAAGATCCTCAGCGTCTGCCGCCTTAAATAAACTTCATTGGCTCCCGGTCCACAAAAGAATTCTCTTTAAAATCCTCCTCATCACGTTTAGGGCAAAGACGAAGACTGGTCCTAAATTTTTGTCGGCACGTGTCACTCCTTATACTACCACCAGGCCACTCAGATCCTCCTCGGCAAATCTTCTAAAACTACCCAACTACAGATATAAACGAAAAGGCGCAAAAACCCTAGCCTTTTTGGGTGCCAGAGCATGGAATAAGTTGCCAGCCCAGATTAAACTCTGAACTTTCATTTAGGAAAGATCTCAAAACTTGGATTTATGGTATCTCGGACGACTGCTGCTTTGCTTTGATTTAATTACTCTTAGCAAGTCAATTATCCGTGCTATCACTACTGTATGACGCCAGCACCAAGATACTCCTCACAGTGATAGTGCGCTATAGAAATACAATCTCAAATCAAATCAAGGCGCCGACCGAACAACCAGTGTCGCAGGAACGTTTCACACCGGATCCTCTGCAAAAAACACTCACCAAGGATCCAAAAACTGGACACTTGACATTGTCTTAAAAAAAGAGACACTTGGACAAGCCGGCTTCACCTCCATCTCCAAAGAGAAAGGACATTGCTACTTCTCCTTTCAGGGTGCCTTCCCCACCTCTTCCACCTCCTCCACCCTCTCCACCTCCAACCCCCCCACCTCATCGTTCCCCCACCTTGTCTCCTGTCCCAGACGATTTGGGAGACCCTTATTATGATCCAGCAGATGTGCCACAAGACCCCACCCCTACTGGATCTCCAGACCCATGGGATGATTATAACAATCCGGACATCCCAGATGTCCCGCAGGATGACCTTTACCCATCTAGGCCATCCCCACCTGAAGATTCCTTGGGTTTTCACGATTTGTAACAACGGGCGGCACACTACCACGGGGTGGAGTTACATACTGACCCAGTGGAGGAGGATTTTCTCCTAGACACCTTTGACGATGCACATAGGTCTACTGCCATTCTACCTATGTTAAAGGGCGTAATTAAACATGCCCCTGAGGTTTTTAAAGACCAAGTCAGGGCCAGGGTCCTAAATCCTTGTATAGAGAAGAAATACAAAGCCGCCCCCACAGACCCTTCTTACATTAAAGGCCCTGCACCATTGGATTCCCTAGTGGTATCTACAGCTAGGAAGCGCTCAAATTCTCAGGCGTCAGGCGAAGCACCCCCACCTGACAAAGAGTCCAAGCTCCTAGACGAGTCAGGGAAGCGCACTGCGTCACAAGCTGCCAATATATGGCGTATCGCCAATACGCAAGCACTGTTGGCCCGATACGACAGGGCGCACTATGATGAGCTAGAGACCATCATGCACCATCTCCATGAAAAGTACAAGACTAGGGCTAATGAACTGATTCATGAGGGGAAAACAATAACTAATACCTCGATACGCTGTGCCCTAGATGCAGCAGATACAGCCTCCAGGGCCATAAACACCAGTGTCCTTCTCCGTCGCCATGCCTGGCTCAGAGTTTCAGCCCTCGAAAAAATGAAAAAAGATACAGACACGGCGAAATCCATGGGAGCCCTGCAGTCACATACTCCCAGGCGCTCCTTTCGCCGCTCTTCCTTTCGGGGCACGGGCAGAGGCTACTCCTCGGATAGTGCATCCACGTCCTACAAATCCCCTCCACAAAGGGTTATCAAAGAGGCGGATACAGAGGCAATAATAATAAGGGCAGAGGCAAGACAAATACTGCCCGCTCTGCCACACCTCCTGCCCAATGACTTTCCCCCGCTCCCTCCAGACCATTCCACTCCGGTCGGGGGCAGACTACAACATTTCCTTCACGTCTGGGAGACAATCACCTCAGACAGATGGGTGACACACATTATTCAGTCAGGGTATTGCCTTGAATTAACATCTACTCCCCCCAAACATTCCACCCAGGCACCGCCCTATGTCTCAAGAACATACTGCGCTACTAACACAAGAGGTGATCTCCCTCCTGCAAAAAGGAGCAATAGAGCAGGTCCCCATAAATCAACAAAATTTAGGGGTCTACTCCCTGTACTTTCTGATTCCAAAGACGGACGAGACTCTACGACCTATCCTAGATATCAGACCTCTAAACACCTACATACATTCAGACCATTTTCACATGGTAACCCTCCAACAGGTTCTTCCACTCCTCTCCCAGAATGATTTTCTCACCACTCTGGATTTGAAAGACGCATACTTTCACATCCCAGTACACCAGTCTCACAGAAAGTACCTCAGATTTGTGGTGGACGGACAACACTACCAGTTCAAGGTGCTCCCGTTCGGGGTAACAGCACCAAGGGTTTTCACCAAGTGCTTGGCAGTAGTGGCTGCACACCTCCGAAGACCGCACATTCACGTCTTCCCGTATCTGGACGATTGGCTGATAAAAGCCACGTCCTACCAACAATGTGTGCAACATACCGCCGCTACGGTCCAACTACTTCACCAGCTAGGTTTCACGGTGAACCATCAAAAATCCCACCTGGTACCATCACATACAAAACAATATCTCGGAGCCACCATAGACACCTCAAAAGCCATAGCCTATCCCAATCCTGCCAGGATTGCAAAAATACAGGCTCTGCGTCAAAAATTCCTATGTCAACACTCTCTCCCAGCAAGAGTGTTTATGCAGCTCATAGGGATGATGGCCTCTTGCATCTTTATAGTGCCCCATGCAAGACTCCAAATGCGTCCACTCCAAGAGTGCTTAGCACGCCAGTGGAACCAGGCCCAGGGACAACTGACAGATCTGGTGTTGGTAGACGGTCGCACCCATCGCTCTCTGCAGTGGTGGAACACCACAAACCTTTCCAGAGGTCGACCGTTCCTGGACCCGGTCCCACAAATAATCCTAACAGCAGATGCATCACTCTCCGGCTGGGGAGCTCATCTGTTCCATCTCACAGCACAAGGCACATTGACGCCACAACAGAAGTTACTCCACATCAACCATCTGGAGTTACTGGCGATCTTCCTCGCCCTAAAATCCTTCCAGACGCAGATTTCAGGCAAGGCAGTCCTCATTCGCACAGACAACATGACTGCCATGTACTACATTCAAAAACAGGGGGGCACACACTCTCCACAGCTCTCTGTTAGCACAGAGCATATGGAGATGGGCAATTCCACAAAAGATTTTTCTCCTAGCCCAACACGTCCCAGGAGTCCAAAACACCGTGGCAGATCTGCTCAGCAGACAGTCACAGCAGATCCACGAGTGGGAACTTCACCCACAAGTTCTTCACCCGTTCTTTCAGAAGTGGGGGCATCCACACATAGACCTATTCGCCACCCACGAAAACAAAAAATGCCCAAGCTTCGCCGCCAGATATCCACACCCATTGTCCAAAGGCAATGCGAGGTGGATGAACTGGTCAAACAAATTTGCATACGCTTTTCCACCTCTCCCACTAATTCCATTAGTGGTGCGAAAGCTACAACCGCATTCCCTAACTCTGATCCTAGTAGCTCCAACATGGGCCAGACAACCGTGGTACACCACACTGCTGGAACTCTCAGTAGTACCACACCAAAAGCTACACCTCTCACCATGCCTCCTAACCCAGAACCATGGAGAGATCAGGCACCCGGACCCAGCTCAGCTCAACCTTGCGATCTGGCTCCTGAGGTCCTAGAATTCGGATACCTTAACCTTCCCCCTGATTGCATGAACATTATCAGGGAAGCTAGACGCCCTACTACTAGAGCGTGCTATGCAGCAAAGTGGAAAAGATTTGTTGTTTACTGCCACAACAATACAATCAATCCTTTAAATGTATCCATACAGCACATTATATGTTATTTACTCCATTTACAAAGGTGTAACCTAGCATATGCTTCCATTCGGTTACACCTCGCTGCAATTGCTGCTTATTTACATAACAGGCAGCACCTCTCACTTTTCAAAGTGCCTGCCATCAAAGCCTTTATGGAAGGCCTTAAAAGAGTAATTCCACCCAGAGTGCCACCCTCACCTGTCTGGAACTTGAATATAGTCCTCACACGGTTAATGGGACCCCCTTTCGAACCATTACATAAATGCGAGCTGCAATTTCTCACATGGAAAACAGCTTTTCTGGTGGCCATCACTTCCCTCAGAAGGGTTAGTGAAATACAAGCACTCACTATACAGGAACCTTTTCTCCAGATGCATCACAACAAGGTTGTACTCCGCACCAACCCCAAATTTCTACCCAAAGTCATTTCTCCATTCCATCTAAACCAGTCGGTAGAATTACCAGTCTTTTTCTCGCAACCCCAAACAGTTGTGGAAAGGGCTTTACACACACTGGATGTTAAAAGGGCTTTACTTTACTACATCCAGAGGACACAACCTTTCAGGAAAACCAAACAGCTATTTGTCTCCTTCTCCCCACCACACAAAGGCAACCCTATTTCTAAATCCGGGATAGCTAGGTGGATTGTAAAATGCATACAGATTTGCTACCACAAAGCAAAACGAACGCTATCGGTTCCCCCTAAAGCCCACACTACAAGGAAGATAGGGGCTTCTATGGCTTTCCTAGGGAACATACCACTAGATGACATCTGCAAGGCAGCGACCTGGTCAACACCTTCACAAAACATTACTGTGTAGATGTGCAAACCAAGCAACAAGCTAGTGTGGGCCAAGCTGTACTAAAAACACTGTTTCAAACAACTGCAACGGATGCCGGTGGTCGCCGCTAGGGTTGGGTACTGCTATATAATCTATGCACAGTGTATAATCTGCAGCTCATATGCCTCGAACGGAATATGCTACTTACCAGTATGCATCTGTTCTTGGCATGTAGAGCTGCAGATCTATACACGCCCACCCGCCTCCCCGGCTTCCTGTATCCGTTCCAGTCTTATCTTATTTAGATACAATACACATGGGTTTCTTTACTGTTGCTACTACGCTCCATCTTTCCCTGCTGGCGAAAAACAATCTGAGGATGGAGCCGAAGCCCATGCGCAATACTAACCAGAGGAGGAGTCACCGACCTCGTGACTTCCAAAGACTTTCCAAGAGGAAAAACAAACTGCAAACATCCGGGCCCAACACCAGATGGCGATCTATGCACAGTGTATAGATCTGCAGCTCTACATTCCAAGAACAGATACATACTGGTAAGTAGCATATTCCTTTTGCACCACACCTAGAAGAGAAAAAATAAACAGATAACTATATATAGTGATCAAAAGATACTATAACATTTCTTGATTGAAAAAAGAAGGCTTTAAAATGAATAATTACCAAGCTTCTACTGTGTGAGTACAGACCAGTGGACACAGGTTTCAGAGAGTCGTGTAGGTTCACACTTTTTTCCACACCTAAATCAATTCAGGAAGTTTGTATATTAAAAAAAACAAAACAGTCAAAGATGGATGAAGAAAACTGTTTGTAAATGATAGATCGTTAAGCGATAACCATACACCACAGAATGCACAGATAGAAATTCATGTTTCTCTGTTGGGGGATTATTCGTGCCATTCCTCCCAAAAAACATACTGTAATGGAACAATAACTTGTTTCTGCCCCTGGTCACCCGTTAGTAGAAATAAGATCTACATGAAACAGGTCACGTGAGTCTCTCAGTATAACTAATAATAAATTAGCTAATAAACGGTCCAACACCTCCAAGGTTGGGGACCAGAAAAAACAAGCCAGCAGACGGTCCTCCGCCCCAACTTTTACTTCTTACCTATAGTGCGTCAGGAAATCCACCCTGCAACAACCTCTCTCCCAGAAAATATAGGCAGTTACTTCCTGAGGCCTAATCATTCCCTGGTCAACTAGACCAGCATTTGCCTCCAATGCCATGTTGTAAGTTGTCTTCAGAAGCCCGAACATCCTGGAGACGGATGCCATTACAACCAAGTCAAAGGGCACAAAGGTCATAGTGGGATTATGTGGAAGACCTAATCCTTTTCTGCCTAAAGTTCTACAACGGATGCAAAAGCTAGACAGAAGACAGCTACAGGGGGGATTAATGGCCACGTGATAGTGTTTGTCTTACAAACCAAGCCATCCGTGACAGGTGATGTGGCAGCCTAAAATTTAATATTCTAATCAGAATACAACAGCCCCCACATTCTCCCCGAGGGTCAAGTTTAGCTCGATCCACCTCCCACAGCCAGAAATACTACTTCTGATATTACACCTAGCCCTCCATCGCTTTCCTGCATCTCACCGCTACTTTAAAAAGGAGAAAACACCAAAACAAACCCTCTTCTGAACATTACAGTTCACAAGAGGGTTGGCTAGGGCATCCCTTTGCCTAATCTTTTTGACCACGTCCTAAAATACCTTACTATTCTTTGTAAGCGCTGCACTTTCCAGGAGCTACCAGTCCTTACTGTTCAAAGCCTTCAAGGTGCTTTTATAAATCTTACCAGCTTCATGAACCACACTGGGGTCTTTCGGGGTTGCTGAGAGACCCTTCCTTAACCTGTGATTGGCTAATGAGCAATGGCTTTCGAAACAACAAAGGGTCTCCTGCACACACCTGTTTGGTTGCAGCAATAGGTGCCTACTACTCAGACTATCATAATGGGCTAACATTTCGTCCCTCTGTTCCTCAGGTAAGCAATGCAAAAATAACCCAGGGTAAGTCTTCAACAGCATAGCAAGGGTATCCCTTGGGTCTTTCCGATGCCATACACGCCTTAGGCCATTGCTAGAGTGCTGAGTGATGGGGAATGACTTTTATGGGGAAATAGTTTTATGCACTGAGAATTGTCCTAGAGCATACAGAGCATAATGGTCTGCCTATTCTGTCGCTAGAACAACACTGTGCAAGAACCATGATGAAAAGTCCTTGTTAGAAAAATGTAATACATAACCTAAGCCCGACCATGCCCGTGGTGCTAAATAAGGCAATAAGATCAACAAGGTCATGTTCTGCAAGATACCTGCCCAACTCCTCCCCTCTTCTGTCTGGTTTTGCCCGGGGGGATGCCGACCATTCAGTTCCCTATACCTTATAATCAACCACCAGCTTGGCATTAAAGTACACGCAAATTAGGTAGATAGGCTGGGACATAGGCCTGGCGCCTATGGGCCTCATGTTTGTTAGAAAGGCAAATAGGTGTTTAAAATGAGCACATGCAGGGTTTAAAAAGTCATTATTGTAAAAATGTATCAAATAAAAATAGAAAGCACTCAGTTTGTCCTTAATGAGCAAAGCCAGGAAGGCTCAACTCCCCAGATCTAGGACAGAAACTTCCACATTTAACTTCAGTTTAACGCATATAGAAAGACCACCCTTGGCTCTACCACGTGTAGAAGGGTTAGCAGGGCAAGAATAACATGCAAAACCAGCAGAGAAAGAATCGGCAGTTCCACACGTTTCCTGCAAAGCAATAAAGTCATATATTGCAATAAAGTTTAGCTAAGCTGGATTGGTAATCTTGTCCTCTAAGTCGCCATTGTTCCAGCTCAGCAGAGTGAAAGGGTGCCTTGTGATGTCATTCATAGGACTCGTCATTAAAACCCCATTGTCCAGAAATTTAGCATTGTGAGGAAATACTTGAGAGAGACCATGGTTACCATCCTGGGTACCCTCCAGAAGTCCGTCCACATTAGAGAGAACATCAAACCAATTTGAAAGAGGTATTTGAACCTGGTCCCCTATGCTAGGAAGTGGGTCAAAAGTCAACCCAGCTGGTTGTGAAGCATTAATAGTGTGAGAGGGACTGGCATGAGTGCTCCTGCCTTCGTTTATGCATCTTTGCAGAGTGAGGGTATCGTAATTGCTGGGGCTGGATGCTGGCTCCATAAAAATAATTTTAGTGGGACCAAATAAATATTTCCCCTTACCACGGCATGACTCAGAGGCTCTTGCAGGAGATTTTGCACGAAAAGTGGTGATCTAAAATTTACAATGACCTGCAACAACTGGACCAGACCCATCCATCCAACTCTGAGTCAGTAAGATATCATTGGCAAAAGAAAGTAGCATGCAAGCCAGGCTAAAACTATGTTGCATAACTCCTCATTAGTCTTCGCCTGCTCCCCTGCACAAAGGGCGGACTCCAATAAGGATAGTAACATAAGGGCAAGCAGCAGGAGGTAGAATTATTCTTGGCTGATTTTGGTAGGGGCGTGACTTGCTTTGTAGCAGTTCGCGATCTAATGGCTTTAAGCTCGTCAATAAGGAGGGAAGGTTCGGGGTGAAAAAACTCTTTAACTTTAGCACAGCAAATTTTAATAAAACGATCAATGCAAAATTGGTGCAGGGTTGGAATCCCTGAGGCCCCTGCCAGAGAAGGCGAAGTAGAAAGAGCTATAGGAGCAATAGAAGTTGACCCTATAATCAAAGTTTGGCTTGCCTGGTTTGCCTTACTAGATGTTACTTTTGTCTGCTGTGGGTTCCTAGCTTTATTTTCTTGATGACTGTGAAAGGGGAACTGGTGGTTTCACAAGATACTTAAGTAGATAAATCAAAGGTACCCACAATGTTGGGGGCTGGTAAGGTAGTATTTAAAAGCAGACTGGTCACCAATCTTGTACCAGGAGATTTGCCTAAAATCACCTCTTTGGTAGTGACTGGTGATGCTGTGCCCATATTCAAGGATAGCCTTCTCTCAGGGAGTGCTATTTCAGTACTAATGACACCCATAGCCCATTCCAGCATACGGTCAATAGAGGTGCCGTTCACAGGAGTGGATGCTGATTGGCCCCGATAGTATTTTTTTCTTTGCCATCGTAGCAGAGAAACGGGCAATGACTGCTGATCAATGCAATGTAAACAAGTAAGTAAAATGCTATTGTTGAATGTCAGAGAGATGTGAGAGTCAAAAAGGAAAAGCCACAAGGAACCTGGAAGGCAGAGCAAAGAAGAGTGGCCCAGCCTCCTCCGTGCTCTGATGGACGTGGATGGACTAGCCCTTGGCCCGGGCTTCGCCCTGGCACTTCCCGTGATGCAGGAAACCGCGGTGCTTTTTATGGCCAGTAGTGCCACCTCATGGTGGGAAGAATCATGATTCCAAATGCCAGGCACAAGTGCCTCTCAGTTATTCTTAACTGGATGACGAGAGAATTGGATGATTTTGTATGTCTCTAAATCGGTTTATGTCAGATGGAGATGTCCAAGACACCACTCCAAGGCCCGATTCTGAAGTTCTAGGCCAAGATTATGACCAAGACATCCCGGCACGACACCAATGTATTTTATCAGATTCAACCTTATCTGAGAATCGGGTTGTTGGACAGTGTAAATTCTGGAATGGCGGGAACTATAACTCGGTTCTAGGTTATGAAACCGGAGAACTCACTAGTATGATCTATTTATATACACCAGTAGCTGGAATAGGTCAACTGAGCTAATTTAGGCACCTGAAAAACAAATCCAAGATAAAGAATTTAGCCTATTTTCAGGACTATATCAAACCAGCACTGAACGAAATCAGCTTAATCCTTTAAAACCCTCACCATAGCCTGGCAAGTCTTTTTTTAATATTTCTGCAATGCTTCAAATCATGAGGTAAATTGCAGGCTTAGTAAAACTTACAAACCAAAGCTACTGATCACTATAATGAACTGAAATCTGGTGACTGTTCAATCTTGGTTATTAAGGACTGAATCTAGGAGCAAGAAGCATTCTAAGACACTTATGGTTTTTTAGCTGTTACAATCTCACACTGTCTGGTAACATGCAGTGAAAACAAAATACAATTCATGTGGGGTGGACCATGATTTTTTTTGTGAGCCACAAAGCTTTCTTGCTGCCCTCACTTGATCTTGATGTGCGTGGTGTACACTCGCAAGCTGCATGAAACAAAAATTCAAGCTAGGGGAATGTCCGATCATGCGTATTCAATCACTTATGCAATATACTAATTTGTAATATGACCCAAACATTTAAAATGCATCACATAGATTTTAAGAAATTGACACTGGCCGTAAAATTTAGGCATAAATGGACAAAATACTTTTAACCAGTCTTCGTGCAACATGTTCAAGAGAGAAGAAAAGATATGACTCGACCTGATTGGGTTATCCAGCTTCAAAAAATGTTATATATTTTGTTAGGTTTACCCAATGATCTTCATCAAAAGTGTCCCTCAGCAGGACAATAGAAAAACAATTGCAATTGGTACGGTAATAGGAATAGCCACCCCACAGATAATGCACTTATTTGAAAGTTCAGCCTAAGTAGTGTCAACCTTTTATTAGCTATTGACTACAATACGTGCATGGGTTTTTTCAGGAATGGAAATACGTCCCTCACACAAACTCAATACCAAGTGGATTTTCAAGGTGTGAAATAAACAGTTGTCTACCTGAGTGACAGTATTTGGGAATTTCTCGGAGATATCAAGGAAATATCGCCACTGCATATCTCGCCATTTATGGTCATCCTAAGGGTTGCAAAGAGGCTGCTTCCATGGCAGTTGAAAGAAAAGTTAAACTACACACAACCACAATGAGTGTAGATTAGGCCAGTGGTTTCTCTGCCGTGTATACGTCTCCTTTTGGGAGAACTTGTAGAGTGTATCTGATAAAGAGATCCCTCACTTAGGTGCTGCTCATTTTGTCTTCATTGTACAGAGATGGGAAGCATGTGACAATTGCCAGTCGGTTCAGCATTTAAAAGAGCATTACCAAAGCACTTCGAGTTCTTGCATAGATTTTGGTTACCTTTCTCCACTATTTCCTTGCATTTGAGGTTTACTTAGCGTGTTGCACCAGTTTTACGCCTGGAACGGTGACTGGATACTCTTACAACTCAAATCTTGTGTCAACCCTTCACAGAAGGGGCATTTGCCCCATATTATAGCCTAGCCTCTTGAGAAGGTTGTTGCTAAGCAACTTACTTTTTAACTTGAGTCTCTCTGTGTTGTGAGTTACTTTCAACCAGGCTTTCACTGTACCCAAGGGGCAGGGAATGTAAACTACCCAGTTATCATTTTGGAGGGTCTTATTGTTCCCATGGATCAAGGTCACCTTTGTGCTCCAAGGCAACTTGACCTCCGTAGTATTTGACACAGCTGACCATTTAGTGCCCCTTAACTTCCTGGAGGTTGGGGCTTAGATGGGTGGTACTACTCCTCAGTTTGTTTTCTTTCCTTCTGGAGAATTGGACATGCCTACCTAAGCTGGTGAACTTCTGCTCCAAGCCTGTCTAGATCTCATGTGGTGTGCCACAAGGATTGCACTTTCACCCAGCTAATTTAACGTGTGAAAACTGACTCCGATTATTCAAATCCTACAACATCGCCTTTCATATGTATGCTGATCATAGATTAATGTTTCATTTGAGTTAGGGGAATGGACCTGGGTATGCCTGCCACAACTTAATTTATTATAAGTTACATTTAAGCACTTTTTGGCATTGTTTACAATGTGGCCTACAATTCTGGTTAGGTAACATTCAGCCCTTTGCCCATCCTGTGAGTCGCAGGAACAATCCAGCATCATCACTGGGGAGAGTGATTGTATTCCCTACTAACTAGGACTCTAGATATTCTGTTGTGGGTGACAATGTGGCTTACTTAAGCTTTCTTGACTCTTCAGGCAGATGTGGATGAGCAGTCAAGACCAAGTGCATGGAGGGGGAGTTAAGGTTGAGGTGGGGTATGACCCATTTATCAATGTTGCAGTGAACATGTCAATGTCCAAACAAAGGTGAGGATGCTCAGCTTTAATAATATCTTAAAATATATAGGAAAACCGAATAGTAGAAATGTTAACTATTCATAACAAAACTGTTGTGGAACAGATTACAGTGTCAAAACAAGGGTCCCTCGCAATACAATGTATAACATATTTGTGATCACTACATGATTCTGAACACCCCAAACACCCTGAAGGTGAAAACAATATACCTTCAGAATGGTTCATGCATTATGTTTTCAAACATATACTGTTTGCAATACTTAACCAATCTCCATCACAACACTGTGAAATGGAGACTGACCATCCTCCTGCGACAACTAAGTTCAAGTTTGCAGACCTTTATTTGCCATCCATGAAAACTGATAACAATTTGAATAAGGAAAACACAGTGGCGATTGGCAGTGAGTGAGTAACCTGCAAAGCAAATGGACAGTGTCTCTAAGTTCTGGTAAGCGAGTACCTGTATCCTGTAAAATAAACTTATCTGCTGGATGGATGCTTAAAATCTTTAAAATAGGTATACGTAATCATCGGAGCCCCTTGAGGCTTGAGGTCAGCTACTCCTCACTCAGAGGGGACTTTATGGTTGATGAATGGGAAAAGCCTGCTGTTTGACCCACAGCAACAGAGACAAGACCACAGGCCATTGCGGTCTCTCTCTCGACCCCATTAGCTCAGAACTGAGTACTAGTCCTCGACCAAAGCAGCAGAGTTTTTGAAGAACAAAATAATACACATTTGGTGTATGGAGGGAATGTGCTCGGCAGGCAGTCACTAATCCTCTTACCTGCAATTATGGGTTTGGTTTCTTCAGACAGCTCTAATCCAGCTCTGGTGATGTGTTGAGAAGGCTTCAGTGTGCGTAGTTGAAGTTTCTGAACTCCTTAAACTGTGTAGTGGCTTCAACGTGGGCTAGGTTTGCAGTGGTGCAAGCGAGCTGAACCTTATAAGGACGTTCAGACTTGTTACAAACAAGAAGGAAACGGGTAGCTCCACCCACCAGCAGCATGGTCCACACAGTTCTTGCTCCAAGATGATACTCAGTAAGCTTGAGGAAATCTCCAGCTCATGCTTCCAGGTCCTGGCAATTGGGCAACAGCTCACTGGCAATTAGTGTTAGGGCATTCCACAAATGTGCAAAATCTATCCAACCATGTTGGACCTGTCCTCTTGCCATGATTCATTGTGCAACAAATAACAGAACGTGGAGTAGCGGGTGATAGGCTGGTCTTGGCATTTGGAAGCAGCATCCATCCTCTATCTTGCAATCCTAGTATTTCCAAAGATATAACTTTTTGTGATTAGCTGAGGCTAATTTTAATGATTGGCACAACACAATTGCAATGCATGTAATGTGTTCGTTACGACGTTTGTGATTAATATTGTAAATATTACCCACACATTGTTTGAAAGCGTTTCTCACACACAATGAAAAAGAACAAGAAGGATCCCCTTTGAGCTCGAAGCTACTGAGTTTCATTTACATTTAGAGACCAGTAGGCACCCCTTTCATACCCCGAAAATGTAGAAATGCTGTCAGCAGCCAGGGCCTTTCCTTTGTCACTTGACTGGGACCACTCACGGAAACCACATGCTGGCGAGACCAATAAACATTCTCCCAGTCTCTCGGACCCTATCACATAGTTCAACAGTGAGTAACACATTTTGAGTTTGCGGGAGCCTTTAAGGAGCAGGTCCCCACAAACTATTATGAAAAAAGTAATGAATTGGAACTTAAAGAGGTAAAAGAATCACTAGCTAAGGTGGCACATCTGAACATAAGATCGTACTGGGAATCAAACCAGTGGTGGAAAAATATTCAAACAAGCCCGCTTCTTCCCTTGCCCCCATCCTTCCATCAGTCACTTCTGTATTTCTCCTCCTTGCATCAGCCCCTCTGATCTCTCCCTCTCCTTCTCTCTCGTTCCTTCTTTCTCTCTCTCCTGAAGCACCCGCTGTGCCTGCTGCAATCAACCCTTGTGAACTGGAGAAAACGACAGAGGCACCAGCAGTGACCCTAGATCAAAAATTTCCCTCCAGTGGATTCAGGCCAACTCCAACCAACCCCCTTCCTTTATCCTCTTTAACCCACCATGTGGTTGATGGGTTAATTTCCAGCCTGGCTCTGCCTGCCTGTATATCCAGGTTCTGCATCTTTAAAGCTGCCACTTTTGTTTAAATTTGCGGCGGGCAGGGTTTGCTGATGGGAGGGGTGCAGGGGGTGGGGAGGTATTTTTCAAAGCTTCCTTGAGATGTTGACAGAGTAATCCAATATATTCACATTGCTAACACCTTCAATGTGTTTTCTGTACATATTTGCAATTTAGTCACATATTTTGCAGTGGATGAGGGTTTTACAACTGCACCTCTGCAGTTACTGTGGCACTGCAGCTACAGCTCAAACAAAAATGGTGGACTTGAATTCCTGGTGCCCATATTTCTTCCAGGCCAGACATGCGAAACCCATTTCCCAGTACTTGTTAAATCCTCCTTTGCTGAATTGTGTGTGACGAACGCATTTGTGAATTCTTTGTATACATGATTTTAAAGGCATGCTTACTTTTTTGTGGATCTGATCAAGACCTGGTCAGTGTTTTAATGTCTTGGATGAGAGATGAGGCATTTGATAATGTATAACATTTTATAACCCATTCATTCTTTCTCTTCCTCCTACTAACTATTTACTGTCTTTCTTTTAATGCTGCATATAGTATACGTTGCTTACAACATTCAGTTAGTATGCCTGCTATGAGGTAAAGTATAATAGCTGTTTTTGATAAATGATGTGTAGTTCACTTGTCAGGATGATTTGAATACCGTTTTTCCTGTGTTAAACAAACAAATTATCTACGGTGGTAGCATCATGGATTCAGTGACCCCTGTATTTTTTCAGCTGTGTATCACTTTCTATAATTCATGTATTCGTTCATTATTGGGTTATGAAACTCAGTTTGTGATTTGAGCCCGCCTCTCCCCGCTTTAGCAATGCTTCTTTTGTGGAGGATGCTAGAGATGCACACAACATGTGCAGCTTGGATTGGGCATCGGGGGGTCAACGCCCGCAGATGAGGGACAGTGTGGGATTTGTCCCCCCACCGCTCCCCACTTTCAGCGCAGGTTGTTTTGTGGAGGACGGTAGAGATGCACAGAACCACCTGTGCACCTTGGATGGTGGTGCACCAGGCGTCATCGCCCGCAGAAGAGTGGCAGTGTAGAACCACATTAATTGTAAGGTAAAAAAGCATGTATTATGGCACAATGAGTGAGTGCAGAGTGTCGAGCATGAGCAATGACTGCACCCGTTGGGGACTCGAATCCACCTTTATTTGAACTGAAAGGACTATCTCTGCATCGTACGTGCAGTTTCCCGGTCTCCATAGTCATGCAAGTGGCTGCTGATTATACTCATAATTTCAACACTGCAACCCCTTCCTAACCTAGACTAGTTTGTCCTTTACAGATCTGAGATGGTGGGCCCATATTTAAAAAGGAATACCTGTATGGGTTGAAATTCTGGAACTGCCAAGAGATCTACAGAGTATCCTTCTAGTTTGTCTTTTCTAATCTCATCTGCGTCATTAAAAAAACACAAGACCATTGAAGTTAAGTGCACAATGGTGACATCGGAGTGCGTTGCCTTTTGGGTGCTAGCCCACATCTTAGCATGGGCAACCCAGTATTTAATTCTTCTGAGGGTGGCAAATTGAAAATAATTGCTTATGGTAATAACCCCACCTATTACATACTACTGTTTGGATTGGAAAAATTGCATTTCATCTGCTACAATAAAACAAGTTATTAAATGCAAGTCAGTCTTGGCCCTGTTCCAAAAGGAGCAGCCCATCTGGAACTGCTAAACCCTTTCCCAGTTAACCTGGAACAGATACATGCCCAAATACACATTAGCTTTGTTGGGCCTCATTGTAAAGGTGCTGCCGGTAGTCCCTATGGTGCAGCAGGCTTGACGTCTACAACTAGGTTGCCCCTTCCTTCTCCAACAGCAGAGACTCCAGGCTACAAATAAATGATGGATGGATTTCTTCATTTGATCTTAACCGCTGATAAATCCTTTAGGTAGCATCCACTGCGTTATTTTTAATCTAATTTGTGTTGTCGCAAAAATATGTTGACCATCAGCAGAAGGGCCATCTAGCTCGAACTGCTAGACCATGTCCCTTCTGAACAGATGGAGGAGCAATTCCAAGATAGCTCACCACTGCATACATTTTATAGGATAGCTCTTTCCATCTTCTCGACAAATATGTACTTGGACTTCTGGTTCAGCTTTTAATAGTCCTAAATCATCTTGCCAATTTTTCACAGGCTCTGCAGTAATAAAAAACAAGGTCCATAGAATTAGCATGCAAGGCCCTCTTGTGTCACAGTTTACATTAGAGCTTTATTAAGATGTGAGCATTTTTTCGTAATGTTTTTTTGTGTGCGCAAGGGTTTTTTTTAAAATATGAAATTTTATTTTAATTGGGTTTTTATGCTTCTCTTTTTTTTATCAGGCTTTTCTATACCACAGCCTCTTGATCATAAAGTGTGTGTAAGGATTTTCTTTGACCGATCGTAAACCTCTGTGCTTTACCTAGTTTTTAACCTCAACTGATATCTTCATCTCTCTTGCTTCTTTGTAAATATACATGTGCCCCGACATGCCTTGAATGTCTATTATTTGTAACCTAACTGTCCTAGAACACACAGGCCTAAAAGCCTGATGGTATTATATAGAATTAATTGTCATTGTTCTCTGGTGGTTGTACCTACGTATGTCATCATTACAAGGTATAAATGATTTTTACGTTAATTCCTGAATCTGAAATTGGCTTGCTGATATTTTGTTTCTCAATTATACATTGATCAGTACTTAATAATTATTACTGTAACTCAGTAACCCAGCAAGGCCAATAAAAATTGGAGCAGAAATGAATATGCTTATCTAATTATTAAAGTTCCTGCCCGGGAACATTCTACCTGGCATATCCTACCCATGAGTGCCCGAGGTTAACAAGGTAAATTTACAACTGGCTGCAAACCTGGTGGGTGACTTCCTCATTTTCCTCTGATTGACAGATAACCTTTCCTTTGATGCAGACGAGAGAGTTTCTCTCGGGAAACAAATGGGAGTTTACTGTGTGAATTTGGCTGCTTAAAAATTAATCTCTCAAGATTTAGACATGTCGCTGTATGCCAAAAGGAAATGTAGGCCAGTTTAGATACATGATTGTATTAGTGCCAGGGTGACTTCAAAGCCCTATTAACGGGATTAAAGGTTTGCTTAATAACATGACAAAATGAGCACATGCTCTGCTTTGGAGCGGCTTTGGATCAAGAATTCATGACTACCTGAACTTGAAAGCAGAAAATAACTGTACTTTCCTCCACTTAACTTGCCTGTTCAACCAAGAAAAACCTGCTTCCAGCTTTCCCCCATGCTAAAAGAGCCAAACTGTTGATTCCTTGTCTGTCTGCGTTAGTGTCCCATGCCAACTATCCATGTTGGGAAGCTGTAGATTCTAGGGACAACAAAGCTGCCAGATCTAACCAAGCCACCTGGCTGTGTATACGATATGCGAGAGGGACCTTGGAATCCAGTAGTTCAGTGGTGTACTTGGGTTTGGTCATAAAGCGACCTTCTCTGAAGTGTTGTGTCTGATTTGCAGCATTTAAGGTCTGCAAACCATTAACTCTTGGATACCTGCAGACACCATAAAGGACAGCCTTCTCTTGCTCTTTTCACTCAAGAACTATGAGAGGTCCGTTAGAGTGCTGAGATGACTTTTAAAGTGCTTCCATCTGGTCAGAATTTTTTTTTTTTTTAATAAACGATTTTTATTTCAGTGTGCTCAGAAAACAATACATCAAAGACACTTTCACCATGGATTTCCAATCCACACGGTCTACATATAGTCATCATTCAACAATCTCTGATCGATTCATCAACACAGTGTAATAACAAGTCTCTTCCTATTACTTCATATCCCTCCCTGCAATCCTCGGTAAGCCTGCCAGTTCCCACAATTCTTTTCCCATTTTCGTTGGCACCCCTGTTCTGGTATATTGTGTGATCTGCTTGCCTACACCAGTCCAAATCAGTTTTCCAATCCGCCACCCTCGGTGGGGCGGAAGCTCCCCAACTCTTTGCAATGTTATGTTTTGCTACCACCGCGGCTAGCATCAGCCACAGTCTTGTGTGTTTGGGCCATGCCTCATCTCCAGGGATCAACAGCAAGAACCACTAACTATGGCTCGATTGGGATCTCTGCCCCCACCACTGCGGCCATAATCCTCCCAATTACGAGCCAGTATGGTTGTATCACCGGGCAGTCCCATAGCAGGTGAAATAAAGTCCCCTCCACCCCACACCCTCTTTGACACCGCGTATTATTAGCATGCCACAATCGATGTAACTCTGATCTAGAGTAATATATACGATGTAAGATCTTTAATTGGATCAACTGGAATCGGAAGCGTATCACAACGTCTCCCGGGCCCCTTTACGACCCCTGCCCCGTCATCAAGCAGGACAGGTCGCCCTCCCATGCCAACCTCAGTAGTCCCAGGGGTCTGGGAAGTTATTCACTACTTTACTATACATTAACAATATCGCTTTTTCAACTAATGGGCCTCTGTGCAATCTCTAAGAGGGATGCTTCTCCTAGCTCTTCCCCTCGCAGATATGGCCCCAAAGTGCATGGCCCAGTTGCAGGTATCTCATCCATTCTCCTTTCCACATGTCATTTTCTTGCTGTAGGGTTTCAAATGTGATATATGCCTGTTCTCTCCAAACTTCGCCCAGTTTCTCCAGGCCCAGCAGCTCCCATTTACCAACATCGCAGCTCACCCACCCTGCGAAGTTGGTTGCTATACTAGAGCGGGGTCATTCTCGTTAGTCTTCCCTCCCAACCCAAATATTTTGTGGCTGCCGACCACGCCCCCCGCCACTGTCTGTGTGTGGACCGGTAGACCTTTTTTCCGCCTTCTTTTATAGTTGGGGGAATTATCCCCTGGCTCCCATTACTGATCTGTCTACACTATATGCTGGCTCTGCTCGATCTTCGTAAACCCAACGATTCACCGTGACGAACTTGGAGAACCAGTAATACATCTTAATATCAGGAACCACCAGTCCCCCCCCCCCCCCCCCCTCATAGGTTCCCCTCTGCAGTTTATGTAGTGCTATGCGTGATGCACCTCCGCTCCACGGTAGGGATCGCAGCTCAGCCTCCACCTTCTGAAAAAAGGATGGGGGATTTTGATAAGGTGAGTTTTGCAGAATATACAATAGGCGCGGATGTGTCATCTTAAATAGGGCAGCTCGGCCCATTATTGTAAGTTGTAATGTCCGCTAGTGTTGGGCATCCCCAATGAGTCTATCGAATTGGGGTACTGAGTTCTGCTCATAAAACTACCAGGGTTCTCTCGTCATGTATACCCCTAAATATTAGAAGCCCTTCGTCTCAATTTGAACCTCACACCTAGACATCAGGCTGGGAGCACCTCTCACCAGCGGGAACAACTGGGACTTCTCCCAATTGATTCTATCGATGGATTGCATTGGTATTCTGGCGTACAGTAGGATATCATCCGAATACAAGGAGATGCATTTGCTCCATTCCTCCCCCACTGGGATTCCCCATATCGGGGGGTTCTGCTGTACCCATACCGCAAGGGGCTCCAGGCCCAAGGCAAATAATATACAGGACAGGGGGCATCCCTGCCTCCTTCCTTTCTGGAGAGAGAATACCCGGGACGCTGCGGAGTTAACTCGTACCCTGGTCAATGGTTGTTCATAAAAAAATTACACCCACCCAATAAAATTAGGCCCAAAGCTCAAATGGCGTAAAATGGCTATAAGGTAACCCCACTCCATGCTATAAAAAGCTATCCTAGCATCTAGAGCAGGAGGGCCACACAATTGGCTTCCGTGGCATGGAGGATCCCAAACAGTCTTCACAGGTTTAGCCTAGTGCCCCTATGAGGCATAAATCTGGATGATCCGGTTGGATGAGAGAGGTAATCACTCTACACAAACGCGCATGGATAGGGCCTTAGCCAAGATTTTGACCTCGTAATTAAGTAGGGCAATTGATCTGCTGGACCCACAATCTGATGAGGATTTGCCCTCTTTGGGAAAACCACTATCACTGCCGTCCTCTGGTCTTGAGGTAGGGCCCCTCCATTTTGGCCTCCTTAAACAAACAGAGGAGGTGCTCCGCAGTTTTATCTAGCATACATTTAAATAATTCTACGGGCAAGTCATTAGGTCCCACCGCCTTCCCGGATTGTAGAGCATGTGCTGCCATACCAATCTCCTTCACCGTCAAATCTCCCTCCAACATTTACATATCACCTGAGGGTAAAGGTTATATCTCGTAAAAAGTCTCTGCAGTCCAACTCCGTCATCACGGATGAGGATGTGTACAGTGTTTCGTAATAAGTTGCGAACGCCTCAGCTATCTCCGCCCGGTCTCATATTGTCCTCCTGCACAATCCACTATCTCCAGGACCCACCTACCATTCGCACTCCTCTTATCTAACCACACCAGTAGTTTATTGGCCTTATCTCCCACCTCATATAGTCTGTGTTGGGTATCCAATGCCTGCTCCCTGGCACTATCTTCCAGTAACTCTCGCAGCTCTCGTTGGCGCAACCTTAACTGGTGTCTCAATTCTGGAGGTGTCTCCTCTCCCTCGGCCATACGGATCTCCAGGCTCGATTATATTACTCTCTAGAGTGAGGCATTGTAGCTTCTTCTCCTTTTTCAGTGCCCCCACCTGGGCCTGGGTATGGCTCCTGATCACGGTTTTAAATGCCTCCCAAAGCGTCCCCTTTGAGTCCACGGATCCTAGCTTTTCTGCGAAGAATAGCTCAGTGTGCTTTCTCATAGAGGATTTAATTTCTTTATCCTTGAGATATCACGGGTCAATCCTCCAGGGTAAGGTATAATCCCTCGTTGGGCCCTCGAGCATGACATCCACTGAGGAGTGGCCTGACACTCTATGCGCACTTTGTGTAGCCCTTTTAAAATCCCCCAAACTGTGGGCCTGCTTAATGAGACATGCTGGTGTATTGTTTAGTGGTAGGATGTTGCTAACGCCATATATCGCCCAGACCTATTTCCAGGAGGAAGTCCCCCAGTGGGCCCACCCTCCTCCCCGATGCTGCCCCTCCCAAAGTATCCATCTCCAGGGAGATGATATCATTCATGTCACCCCCAGTATCATTCGGCCTTCCTGAATTTCAAGGAGCAATGGGCCCAGCAACTCCAGCGTGGGTGTCTGCAACCTAGGTGGGACATATACTGAGCAGAAAGTAAGAGTTTGCTCCTCCCACTGACCTCTCATCGCCCCAAACCTAACCAACGGATCAGTCCATGTCTTCCTCGGAATGATAGGACGCACCCTCTTTCATAGCACTCCCACTCGCCTGGAACTAGTAGTATAGCCCATCTGTGCCACCAGGGTACAACCAAACCTGTCTAGCGCTTTACAGTGATTACCACGGAGGTGTGTGTGCTGTCATAGAATGATAGCTGGGGCATGTCTCTTAATAAATTGCATGACCACTGTTCGTTTTATCCTGCCATTAAGGCCATTAACATTCCAGAAACGCACTTTTATCGAATTCCCTTGAGCTTAAGGCCTAGTAATGACAAAAGGTCCCTCCCCCCTTTGGATTTTTTTTACTTCGATAGTTCATTCTCCTTTACCGAGCTCCCTGTCCACTGTGAGATGACCATCCTCCCTACTCCCCTGAGCACTTAGCTTTCTACTTGGGATACCACCATAACGACTCAACTTACCCAACTTTGACCCACCTCCCCCACCCTGCTACCCTTCTAGATAAGTTGTGCATTCCCCAACTTCCCAACCTGCGGAGCGCCTGTTGCCCAAGCAATAACATTACTATACCTGCAATAGGGGGTGTCTCGGCTACGTCAAGATAAGCAACATAGAGAGTCACTTGTTTCAAACTCCTACTAGAACGATCACAGTTTGAAGTCCACCATTATCGAAGAATGCACCTGTCCGAGGCAGTGTATCGGGAATCTCTGCTTACAGTTCCACTGCCATGCTTATTGCAGATCCTTGTCACTTGGGCTACTGCACTCACTCAGTGTCAACCACTGGCCACAATCTCTTACCTTCAGGACTGCCCAGTCATTCAGTTCATTACACCCCCACCTGCACCCTGTTGTGTCTCAGGGGCTTCCTCCGCCACTTGCTGCTCAGGTGTCTCCCCAGTCTTCTTGTTTCGATCTGGTCCTCCGCGACCATGCCATGGTCCCCTGCTTCAGTTTCAGTTAGCTGTACGCCAACCCTCCAGCCACTCACATGCTTCTTCCGGGGCCATAAAGTGGCAGGTCTTGCCCTCTGCGATTATTCAAAGCTTTGCTGGGAAAAGCATAGTGTACTTGATTTCTCCCTCCTGGAGTGCCCTCTTCACCGCCTCTCGACTCCTCGTCAGGCGCCTGCAGTGTAAAGTCCGGGAAGAAACAGACCGGGGTATTCTCGAAATGTATGTCTCCCTTTGCTCTCGCTGCTTGGAGGATCGCATCGCGGTTGCAATAGTTGAAGACTTTTGCGATTATTGTTTGTGGGGGAGCCCTGGGTCTGGGCGGGGGCACTGGGGCCCAATGCGCTCTCTCGATCAAAAAGAACGTGGACAGTCTCTTAGGCTGCAGCATGCTCAGTATGAAAACCTCCAGGAAGAGGTCTACGCTGGGCCTCTCTGCTCCCTCCAGGACCCCCACCACCCTGATGTTATTCCTTCTTGATCCTTGAGCTTTGCTGCCATGGCAATGGCCTGCTGAGTCAAGGTTTTTACTTGCGATGCTAGGCGTTTCATCATGGACTGGAGCTGGTTATTTGGTTCTTAGCCTTTGTGACTTGTTCACTAAGCTTTTGAAGACCTGCCCTGATCAAGTTGACCTCAATGGTCACAGTGTCTATCTTGGGCTCTAGGGTGCCCTTCTCGTTCTTTATTGCCGCTATGATTGCTACAAGGGAGGGCTTCACCGCCGCCTCACCATCCGCTACTGGGGGGCTTTTGGTACCGTGTCATTGCCCATTTTGTTAGTCTGATGCGCTTCTGGGCCTTTAGGCTTCACCATTGTGGTTCAGTTCGCCCTCGTGGGCACACCAGGACGTCCCCTCCTCGTTAAGTTGGGGGGTGTTTATCTCTGTCCCTGTCCAGCCAGGGACTTCCTGCTTTGTGGGTGCCCCACCGCCAGAGGGAGCAAGAGTTAGCAACTGGACCTACTCCTTCACCTCCCGTGGGGGGCCGCCGCCTTTTACCCCACACCTCTGTTGCAGTTCAGGCTGCACTTACTTGCCTGTCAGACCCGCCGTCACTGCTTTGAGTTATGGGCTCCCCCAGGGCTCCTCCGTGCCAAATGGAGCACCCCAAAGCGGGTCTGGACTTGACCCGACGTCAGTACCTTCACTCCACCTGGATGTCGGGGTCCGCCCGCTATCCACACTCACCAGGCCAATAAACTCTTCAGGCCTCTGCACCACCAGGCTACTGCTTGGCCTTGCCTATGTGTCTCTGTTGATGGTCCTTCAACACCACAAGGCTCAGTGCCCAATCCTCGCTACGGGCTATGCTGGACAGATTTGACCCGCTTTTCCGTCTCACCACTTGGGTCCCAGGCCCACCAACCCACAGGGCACCGGCATCGTTGGCCACAACTCAGCCCACCCCTTCCTTTTGTGGTAAGGAGTTAATTTGTGCACCGGGCGACCCCTCTCGTCGTCCTCCGTTCTCAACAGGCCTCTTCTCTCTCTATGGCCTCCATCGTCACGAGCCTTCGTATTGCTTCCGACGCCTTCTCTGCCACCGGATTTGTGTCAACTCGATCCATGCAGAGCTGGCCAGATCCACCACTCCTTCACCTCCCACCTCAGTCCAGGGCCTTCGGATGGCTGTGGGGACAGACCCCATTCACTGATTGCCTGGCCTCTCGGAGCAGCTTCGCTGCCGTACAGCTCTTCCCCTACTGCCGTTGTTGGCTCTACTCGGCCTTCGACTTTTTTCCTTGTAGCCAGGGAGCGCAGCACGAGCCAGGAGCTGGGATGGCAGGGTCCCCCACCACTCCATACAGCTTTTCTGGCTTGGGGACTCCTTGAGATGCTGGAAAAAAGGATGGATTGCAGGGTTAATTACCTAACGGAGCGGAGCTCTGTTAATGTGCGGCCATCTACGTTCGCGGCCAAGCCACGCCCCTCCAGTCAGAACATTTTTATTTACCTCTCCTACCTGATCCTGTGGGATACTGATGTGACACATCTTCAAGGTAGCCTTTGCTGGGACGAGTGATCTTTGTAGAAATATCTAAATCTGAAGATAAATGTGTTCATTAAGGTTAACCCTAATCATTACCTAATAAGATACATTTGAGCGATGTCGTGATTTTTCCGTTGGCCCATTAAAATGCTCCATAGACAATTTCGGACTTTCTGCCATTACTGTAGAATACCATTGGGTACAATACACTACCAGGATACCTATCCTTCCCACGGACTTTTCTCCCATATCACTTAATATATTTTCTTCATCCCTTTTGGGGTAATAGGCTAATAGATTTCCTCTTAATGGCTCTGGTGTGGCTTTGACATCCGTTATTGTTTAACTATATTGGATTTTGTGTTGTGTCCTTGCAGCTCCATATCTTTGCCCTCACAGCAAGACTTGAACTTAGCCCAAGATTACCGAGGATACATTAAGGAATTATTCGGTTTGCCACTTTGTCCTGCCAAAGATATTGTGGGCACTTTTCTGTATTACATACAAAACGTTGTCCACTCTTCCTCTGAACCTACCAAGAGGATTTCTTTTAGTCAGCCAATCTTCAGGTGATCTTTTCCAGACACTATATAGCTGATGCAGGGCTCCTATCGGTTCAGTTATGACTACTCAAGTGGCTGGTCCTGGCTCTTTATCTCTAAAAATCACGGAAATCTACTGCACATGTACTATTAATGAAGATAAGGTTTCAGTTTCCTCTCCAGTTCCTGTGTCCGGCCATTCAAGGGCAAATGCTCATCCTAAATCTATTAATCATTTGGATGGGGACAAAACTGCAAGTTTGAAATACCATTGCTCCATTAAAGTATGACTTTGAGGCAAAGAAGTTCTCAAGAAAGGTTAATCATGCTCCGACACAGGCCCTTCACTGCCAGGAAATTGATGGGACTATGGCTAACCTCCTTTAAAAAAACTGTGTTGTGGTACCAGATATTTTGCAAATTGATAGACCTCTATTCCTGCTAACTCCACTCTACAAATCGGTGTATTAATACACAGAAATAAGCTGACATTCAGCTCACAGAAAGCAAAACTACAGGAATAAAGGGTCGCCCTTGGTCTGGGGTCTTTCATGAACCTCTAGTGTCTCGTAACCGATTTGAGGTATTTTGTGATGGAGGACAGAGTTTTGCAGACACAGTGACATATAGATTACCAGTACAAGAGTGCAGCACTGCTCTTCCTAGTGTAGAGGTGGCACCCTGGATACCTGAGGCTCAACAGGGAGTGGACCTTCAAGAAATATTGCTGAATCCATACTTTCAGCAACACCTGTGTAGTGCTGAGTAAAACATAGGGCCCATCTCCAGAGGAGTTCTTATGCTCTCAGATTGGTTTCTATGGGAGCAGTTTGTTTCAAGAAAAATGAAACCAGTTGTTAACGCTACAGATGTTGTCTTTCAGCTCTGTCAAATGCTTTAAGTACCAATGTTTATTTCTCTGTTTGCTTAAATCTTCCAAACTGATAATTTTTAGGAGGCCGAATGAATTCTTCAGTGAGTGCTCTTACCAGTGCCTGACTGCCTTCACTCCTTCACCCGCTGCCACTTATAATGGATCCGGGTACTGTAAGCAAGCCACCTCATGTTATGGCTTCCCCATCTTAGTCTCTAAATCCTCGGGCTTGCCTCTGTGAATGGTTCTTGTAGTACTTCGGACTCAAGAATAGTGTAACATGCAGGTTGTCAGATTTGTATTATAGATTTAATTAGTAATTTACTTTATATGCACATTTTTCATCTGTGATGTGGGTTAAACTACATCTATTTTGTACCTTTTAATTAAAGCCCTTTTCCATATGTTCATGCATTGTAAAATTCAGATTGCACCTTGTTTAAGTGGTCGCTTTCTTCTTTATTGTACTTGTTCACCAAATCTAACACATGCTTTGATTTGAACACTTGTGAAGAACGTCTGACAGGAAAAATATACTGCCAATTAGCTGTATCCCAAAAATGTATAGGGATTGTTTGTAGGGTTTATCTAGATTTGCTCTAATGGGATAGGACGTATATTGAAAGTACTAGGATGCCTCCTCGCCCACACTGGGATGTGTGTGATATGAAACCTTAGAAGCAACACTGTCTATCATATCTGTTTTAACACTTGAGGTCATTTTTTACTACATTTCTGAAAAGCAAGGCTCCCAAGGAAACAGATGTACATTACTTCTAAAACAAAGCTCTCTAGTGAACATGGCAAGTCCATCCTGAGTCCTCAAGCACCATTACAGGGATGGACCACATTGGAAAAAATGCATGTCCATGGAGCACCATTCCAAGTACATTGCTACCTAAAATAACTGTTGAAATAATATCTAGTTTAATTCTGTATTTACCTTACAGAGTTTTACAGTGTCACGGTCCATGTGATGAGTTAATTCTGTGAGTGCGGTTATATAAACCAGTATGCGTGGATTAGTAGATACAAATAAAGTCAGGTTTCAAGGAGTAAGAGAGACTCGTGAGATATGAGAGCTGAGTCAATGCCAGTGGAAATGGGAGTCAGAATGTTTGGTGATTTCCTCGCAGTGCTGTAACAATTAACTTGAAACTCTAAGCTTCCTTCCAAAGAAAGGCATTCAAGAGGGATTGTGATGAAGCTTGAGGTAGTTATTGAAGTCAAAGGGATAAGAGTTAGTGAACATATATTTATGGCGCTTATTCTTTGTATGTTAAGTTTCAAGAAATACAAATTTCACATCAAAGTACAAGAGTTCTTCTCATTCGATATGCAGTATACTTTACTTGAGCACCCATCCTCAATCACGTAGGGGAACTTTCTGCATTACAAAAATCCTCCTATATCACATTCTCGCCATTTTCAAAAATGATCTGGTCGATTTCATTTTTACATTTAAATTGTCTTGCATTTTAATTTCTTGAATGTTGTGTACTATTTTGCTCATTATATACTATTATGTCCACTTTTTCACCACCATTTCACTTTTTTTTTAATAGAAATTCTCCTACTTTCAAGTCATTTGAAGAAACAGTTGAAACTTTAAAGGTAAGTATCAGACTATTGTAGCTTTTCAGTGGCTATTGCATAATGTCAGAAGCATTTTCAATTCATTTTTCTACTCGTATATTCAGCATTTGACTACTTCTTCCCCTCAACTTCTACCAAATACCATATTTCGAGCGGCTTAAAATAAATCACGTCCGCTTTAGTGTAAAACTCATAACCTTTATTTTACTCCGAGAGAAATCCTCTGTTCCTGGCATGTGTACCTGTAGATACACATGCTGTACATTGTCTTGCCATCTAGTGTTGGGCTCAGACGTGTGCAAGTTGTTTTTCTTTAAAGGAGTCTTTTCAAGTCACAAGGTATAGTGACTCCAACTACGGCTGGTAATGCACATGGGCATCGGCTCGATTTGTCAGATTGTTTTTTTTCTTCGCTGTCTGGTTCAGACATGCCCCTCCGATCTCTGGTTCGACGGCCCGTGGTGTTCTCGTAGGGCCTGCTTGAATCCGTTTCTCGTTGAAAAAGTTTACAATTGTGTGTCCGGTTTCACCCACCCTGTACCCCCTTAGACTCGGTTCAGGAAATTTTTACTCTCCGTTTGAGGCCTGGCCGCGTTAGGCCTCCATCACTTCCTTGATGCATAAGAATGTCCCAGTAATAGAAATAACTAATTTCGGTATTGCCCCAAGTGTCACTTCAAATTTCCAAGGTCCGATCTCCAACAAGTCTGTAACCTCTGCTTGTCCCCCGACCACCAGGAGGACTCAGTGTGTCTCGCCTTCTGCAACAACAAAAACTAACTGAAACCGCCAGGCCCATCATATCACCTCAGCTTTAATGGCGTGCCGTCAAAAGGCGATCCCTGACCTTTTTGGGGACTAAGACACCGAGGGTGATAAGCTGGCCGAAGCCTCCGAGATGGAGCTGTCGCTGGTTGAGAGTTCTGTTTCCGACGCCAAGTAGAAAAGCACCAACTAGTGCAACGCCTGACAAAAATGGTCACAGTGAGTGCTACCCTTCCATAGACTGCTCCGCAATATCTCTCACACTCCGGGGACGTTAGAGCTTTGAGCTCACAGGACACTCATGGGCCTCTGATCTGCCACTGCCGAAAGGCCATGGTCTGTACTGAGTAGAGGGATCAGACCCGACGTCTGTCCACCCTTTGGGGTCAAAGTCCTCTTCTAAGCCTCACCTGTCCACCTCAACCACGTAATTGGCTCTGACCTCGAAGACTTACTTGAGGCCCACCTCTGAGCCGAAGTCCTCAATTCTGAAACCCAGCTTGGCACTGCACGGGCATCGAAAAACCTTTGCTCCAAAAAGACTGATGTCCACGCCTGCCTCCTCTGTTGCTTCCAAGGATTTTGACCAGCCTATCCTCTAGTGTCTCTGAGGAGCTCGACATCAGGCAGCAGCATATCCACATCCTGCCTGGCACTGGTCTGATCCTAGCCAAGCCTCCAGACAAACCTAAGGACCTTGTTCCTCTCTAGAGGAAATTGACTTTCGGAGAAGCCTTTAACCCGCCTTTGGAGCCGATGCTCAAAAAGGTTCGGCTCCATAAGGGCACCTCTCTACCCCCTCCATTGCCTCCTCCAGTTGCTTCTCCTCCTCTTCTGCCTGTACCGTTCCCCCACTAGGCCCACCTCTCCACTAATACCTGTGGACCCTATGCCACATTCACATCAGGATTCTTCTCCTTCTGTAAGGGCTGTTGGGGGAGAGAGTCCAAGGTCTCCTTACGACATTTATAACCTGCCGTATGACACAAATCCCCATGATGACCCACGTAATGACCATAACATGGATCCCTCATCTGACACTGATCCAGACCTCTATCCGGCCAAGCCTTTACCCCAGATGACAATACTACATACCATAAGGTTCTCCACTGTGCAGTCACCTTTCACAAGGTGGAGATGCACACGCAGCCTGAGGAGAAGAATTTTCTTATGCAGACCCTCTCCACAAATAGGTTGATGCAACATCTGACTATATTTAAGGGTATGCTTAGGCCGTCTCAGGACGTCTTCAAGGAATCTGTGAAAGCACAAGTTGCCACACCGAGGGTTGACAAGAAATATAAGGCATCCACTTCTCACTCACCTTACATCAGGGGCCAACTACCACCGACTCATTGGTTGTACATCAAGAACTAAAGTGTGCTAACTTACAGGGCACAGGAGATGTTCCCTCTCCAGACTGAGAGAGCAAAAAGATTGATGTGGCAGACAAACGTGTTGCTGCCCAGTCTGCCACACATTGGTGGATCACCAGTTGCAGTAGGCCTGTTCTCTCGTTGCGACCGGGCCCACTCGAGTGAGATGGAAGACTTGATCCAGCACCTCCCAGACTAATATAAGAAATGGGGTCAGGATTTGATGGCAGAAGGGAAAATCACTTCCAACAACATCAGATGCGCTTTGGATGCAGCAGACACAGCTTTTCAAAGCATCAATACTAGTGTCCTCCTTTGTAGGCACACCTTGCTACGCGTGTCTGATTTCAAACTGCAGGTGCAACGATGTATCCTCCACTTTTCTTTCTATGGTGAACACCTCTTCAGAATGCAAGTTGATGAGATGTTGGAAACAAATTAAGGTGGACAAGGAGACAGCCAAGGCCATGTGTGCCTTGCAAGTACCACCTACTTGTGGCTCCTTTGGCCACACATTCGCGTGCAGTGGGTCAAACAACCACCACTGAAACCTCCTGTTCGAGGCATGTGAGCTGTAGATCACATGCTTTGCATAGTCTGCCATCTAGTGTTGGGTCCGAAAGTTTGAACTTTGTTTTTCTCCAAAGAAGTCTTTTCCAGTCACGAGGTAGGTGATCCCTCCTTTCAGTGACCGTGCGCATGGGCATCGACTCCATTGTTAGATTGTTTCTTTCCACCATCGGGTTCGGACGTGAATTGCTGCACTCCGGATCGACACCGTTCTCGGGTTCCCCTCGTTGTGCAATCCACTACCCTAGACGGTATTATTTCTCGATCGCATTCCCATTCTTTGCGTACCGCATCATTCAACAAATCTTCGATCGGAAAACTCGTGGCCGGCCGTTGGGCCTACTTGTGTCTGGTTCGCTCGCAGTCGATGGAATGGACTCCATTTAAATTCTGTCCCGGGTGTCGCGCGAAGTATCCGTGCACCGACTTGCATGGAGTGTGCAACTTGTATCTGTCCCCGTAACACAATGAACAAGACTGCGACGCGTGACGTTCTTTTTGATCGAAGAAGACGCCCCGTGATCGTCGGGCTCGACACCACGAGATGTGCCAGCAAAGGTGTCTTTGGTCCCAATTTCTTCGGAGAAGATTCTGTACACAAAATCTTCGATGCAATAGGAGTCGAGGAAAAGAAGGAACACATTTCCCTGTCTAAAGACTACTCCGACATGGAAGAAGACATTCCGCAGGGTCAGCGTATCGGGAGTACTGATACCCCCCTGCCCCAACTCATGCCAAATAAAAAGGCTCCGGTCCTCCTTCTGCCTTCGGGCCAAGGTCGGCACCGAGAACGTTTCCAACGCCCACCTTCAGGCTCAGCACCGAAACGCCAACCAAAGCCTTCCGGCTTGGGACAGAATCGGCCCCATTCAGGCACCGAACCAAAATCTTCAGTGCCAAAATCCAAACACCTCGTCGTTGACATTCCTTCGGTACCAAAACCGAAATCTTCGAAGCCGAAAACCCTGGCGCCGAAAACTTCCGCACTGAAAACATCAGCACCGAAAGACAAAACAGCTCCTTTCCAATCGAAAGAGCCTCGTTTCGACGTCTCGCCTTACAACACAGACCAGAAATAGAAAGAACTTGTCATTAGCCCTAAAACTGGTCATATTCATGTAAAATTGCCAGCAAAACGGAAACCAGAAATGGAGGAAGCTTACCACATTCCCCTTAAAAAGGTTTGTTGGTACTAATCTCTATCCTCCTACTCTTGACCCCCCCCCCCTCCCTACTTGACCCTAATTTACTCATTATTCCTATAAATTCACCACAACCACAGTCACCTGACCACCAGGATGACAGGGATGGGGATGACAATGTAACTGATTGATCCCGATGCATGGGATGATTACAATACAGATCCCAACACTGACAATGACCCAGATCTATACCCTACAAAATAGTCTCCGCCTGACGACAATGTAGGGTACATAGAATTAATTAACAGGGCTGCTCAATCTAAAGGGATTCAGCTTCACAAAGAGCCTCTAGAAAAGGATTCTTTTTTGAGACATTAAGTTCTTCTCAAAGAGCAACTCATACACTACCCATGCTTAAGGGCATGCTTAAGCACACGGATGATAGTTTTAAGGACCCAGTGCATGCAAGGATACTAACACCACGGGTAGATACAAAATACAAACCTGCACCTACAGACCCTGTCTACATTGAAGGCCAAGTTCCATTTAGAGTCCCTAGTCGTTTCCAACGTTTGCAAAACAGCAGACTCCCAAACAGGAGATGTCCCTCCTCCTGATAAGGAGTCCAAGTTAATAGATGCCTCTGGCAAAAGAGTAGCAGCACAGGCAGCCAATTACTGGCTTATTGCCAACACCCAGGCTCACTATGACGAATTGGAACAATTGCTCCAATTCCTGCCAGACGGACATAAACCAAAGGCACATCAGTTAATTCAGGAAGGAAATCTAATTTCCAACACTTCCATTAGGTGTGCTTTAGACGCAGCTGACACAGTAGCTCGCGCTGTCAACACTAGTGTTCTTCCAAGACGTCACGCCTGGCTAAGGATTTCAGGGTTTAAACCTGAAGTCCAAACTTCAATTCTAAACCTACCCTTTAATAAGGAACACCTTTTCGGTCCTGTGGTAAATACCTCTTTAGAAAAAAAGGACACCGAGGTTGCAAAATCCATGGGAGCTTTGCAGTCCCCATTTGGTAAGGGGTTCCTTTTGCTGCTCCTTTGACAGGGGGGGCTAAAAATAATTATCCACAGATACCTCATCTTCCTATAAAGGTAACAATCAGTCATCCTCTTCAAGAGGTTACTTTAGAGGAGGATTTCGAGGCAATAATGGCAAGGGAAGGGGCAGAGGTAACACACCCCGTTTTTCCCCTGCAGCAAACAAATAGTGACTTGCCTACTCTTCCCCCAGATTATTCCACACCTGTCGTGGGACGTCTCTCTCAATTTCTTCTGGTCTGGAATACAATAACTTCAGACAGATGGGTCCTAGATAATATCCAAACTGGTTATTGCCTGGAGCTTACCAACAATCCACCAAACATTCCTCCAAGAACACACAAAATGTCACCAGAACATCTGGAGCTTCTCAAACAAGAAGTACACTCTCTACTACAAAAAGGAGCTATAGAGTCCGTCCCATTACAATATCAAGGGCTAGGAGTATACTCACTATACTTTCTCATACCCAAAAAGGACGAATCTCTCATGCCTATATTAGACCTCAGAGACCTAAACCTCTATATTCAATTGGACCATTTTCACATGGTAACACTCCAACAAGTGCTCCCACTCCTTCAGCAAGGCGACTTTGTCTACTCTAGACTTAAGAGAAGCATACTTCATATTCCAATCCCGCTCATCGCAAATTCCTCAGGTTTGTAGAAGGGGGACAACATTAACAGTTCAAAGTACTCACATTCGGACTCACCACTGCTCCCAGAGTATTTACTAAATGCCTGGAAGTAGTCGCAGAACATTTGTGAAGACAACATATTCACGTCTTCCCATACTTGGACGAGTGGTTCATCAAAGCCAGTACTCTCACAAAGTGTCTACAGCACACTCGCAGAGCAGTACACTTACTGCACAACCTGGAATTCACAGTATATCTGTTAAAGTCCCATCTCCAACCCTCCAATACACAAACGTACTTAGGAGCCACTCTAAATACACAAAAAGCTCTAGCCTGTCCCAACCCAGCCAGAATCCACAATATTCAGGCTATAATTCCCTAGTTTCAGCCCGCCCACTCATTACCAGCTCGGGTATTCATGCAGCTACTGGGAAGGATGACATCTTGCATCATGATAGTTCCCTATGCAAGACTTCAAATGTGTCCCCTTCTGGAATGTTTAGCACATCAGTGGAATCAATCTCAGAGTCAATTAGCAGGACTAGTGTTGGTGGACGGCTGCACTCATTTCTCTCTGCAGTGGTGGAATCCACAGAACCTTTCCAAAGGGCGGCCTTTCATCGACCCAGTTTCACAGACCGTGCTAACAGCAGATGCATCGCTCAATGGTTGGGGAGCTCATCTCCAATCTCGCACAATTCAAGGATTGTGGAGTCAAAAGCAGAAGCGACTCCACATAAATCATCTAGAGATGCTAGCAGTCTTTCTAGCACTCAAAGCCTTCCAGACTCACCTTGTAGGCAAAGCTGTCCTGATACGCACAGACAACATGACAGCCATCTATTACATACAGAAACAGGGGGGGACACACTCTCTCCAACTGTCACACCTTGCACAAGCCATTTGGAAATGGGCCATTCATCACAAGATTTATCTCCTAGCGGAACACCTACCAGTAGTGAACAACCAGATCGCAGACAAACACAACAGATCCACGAGTGGAAACTTCACCCTCAAGTTCTCCTCCCGTTCTTCCAGATGTGGGGCTTTCCAGACATAGATATGTTCGCCACACCCATTATCCAAAGGCAATGCTCTATGGATAAAATGGTCAGGGATATTTGCTTACGCTTTTCCGCCTCTCCCACTCATTCCACTAGTGGTTCGGAGGCTCAGGCAAACATACCTCACACTAATCCTGGTAGCTCCCACACGGGCCCATCAACCCTGGTTCATTACTCTGTTGGAACTCTCAGAAGTTACTCATCAATAACAGCATCTCACACCTAGTCTCCTCACGCAGAGCTATGGAGAGATGAGCCATCCAGATCCCAAACCTCTCAACTTTGCGAACTGGCATCTGAAATCATTGAGTTTGGATATCTGAATTTTCCACCAGACTGTATGAATATCATTAAAGAGGCCAGAAGACCAACTACAAGAGCTTGCTATGCAGCTAAGTTAAAGCGGTTTGTTATTTATTGTAATAACAACCACATTAACCCGCTAGATGCTTCAGTTCAAATTATCATTTGTTATTTACTGCATTTGCAGCACTCAAATCTAGCTTATACAGCTATACGCTCACATCTCGCTGCAATAACTGCATACCTTCAGAATAGACGACATCTGTTTCTTTTCAGAGTGTCTGTTATCAAAGCTTTTATGGAGGGACTTAAGAGTAATTCCACCAAGACTTCCACCTGCCCCAGCGTGGAATCTTAATATTGTCCTCACCAGACTAATGTGTCCACCCTTTGAACAATTGCATAAATGTGAACTGCAATTTCTCACTTGGAAAGTTGCTTTCCTCATTGCAATTACATCACTGAGGAGAGTCGATGAGCTTCAGGCACTAACCACAGAAGAACCATTTTTACAAATATAGCAGAGCAAAGTGGTTCTTCACACTAACCCTAAATTTCTACCCAAAGTAGTATCTGCCTTCCACATCAACCAATCTGTTGAGTTGCCTGTGTTCTTTCATCAACCAGATTCAGTGGCAGAACGAGCTCTACATACCTTAGATGTTAAACAAGCTTTACTCTATTACATAGAAAGGAGAAATCCTTTTTGAGAAACTAAACAACTCTTTGTTGCTTTTGCTCCACCACACAAAGGCAATCCCATTTCTAAATCGGGTATTGCCAGGTGGATAGTCAAATACATTCAAACATGCTATGCAAAAGCAAAGAGGACTTTACCAATTCCCCCTGGAGTTCATTGCACCTGCAAACTAGGGGCTTCTATGGCTTTCTTAGTAAACATTCCCATATCTGACATATGTAAAGCTGCAACATGGTCTATACCACACACATTTACAAAACACTGTTGTGTGGATGTGTTAGCCAGACAATAAGCTAATGTAGGCCAGGCAGTTCTACATACACTATTTCAAACGACTGCAACAGCTACAGGTTAACCACCGCTTTGGGAGATAACTGCTGTATAGTCTATGCAAAGCATGTGATCTACAGCTCACATGCCTCGAACGGAAAATGCTACTTACCCAGTATGCATCTGTTCTTGGCATGTAGAGCTGTAGATTCACATGTGCCCACCCGCCTCCCCTGGTACCTGTTCCAGTGATATCTTACTTGCATACATACGCATGGACATTTCTATTCTACTCTTACTAACTCCATTCTCACCCTCTGCGGGAAAACAATCTAACAATGGAGTCGATGCCCATGCGAACTATCACCGATAGGAGTCACCAACCTTGTGACTGGAAAAGACTTCTTCAAAGAAAAACAAAGTGCAAACATACGGACCCAAACACTAGATGGCAGACTATGCAAAGCATGTGAATCGACAGCTTCCTCATGCCAAGAACAGATGCATACTGGGTATGTAGCATTTTCCTTACCAGACAAGAGCAGCAACAAACACCCTCTCGAAGTTACTACAGGGGAGGTAACAACGGCAACAACAGCTGTGGCAGAGGAAAAGATGCAGCCCCAAAACATCTGCACCTGTCGAGCAGTGACTCCCTTACTATTCCCCCTGACCATCCAGCACCTGTCTGGGGAACATTGCAGGGGTTTCTGCCCCGCTGGGTATAGATTACCACGGACCAGTGGGATATAGATATCATAGCAGAGGGGTACTGTCTAAAGCTCACACAAACAACACCAAACATTTCCCCCTCTGTGCCCCCCTCTTGTCCCCCCATTGACACTCCCCTGAACATCAGTGTCTATTCAAGAGTAGATGCAGGCACTACTCCGCAAAGGTGCATAGAGCCCTTGCTGCCTAAGCACAGAGGCAAGCAGGAGGGTATGCTCCTTATACTGCATGATTATTAAGAATAATCCTCCACTACAGTAAGGAAACTTCATAACCGCCCTGTACCTGAACAACGCCTACTTTTCACCTACCAATCCACCCTGCACATCGAAGGTTCCTATGGTTTGTGGTAAGTGGTCAACATTATGAATTCAATTGCTGCCCTTTGGAGTAACCACAGCTCCCAGGGTGTTTACAAAGTGTCTTGCAGTGGTAGCTGCCCACATCAGGAGGAGCGGCGTCCTCATCTTTTCTTACCTGGACGATTGGCCGATTAAGCGTGACACACAGCAACAATGACTAGTGCACACCCAAGCTACCAGACATCTCTTGCACAGCCTAGGCTTCACCATCAATGCAACCAAATCCCACCTTCAACCCATGCAAGTACAGCCCTTCCTCTGGCCATACTTGACTCTCAAGTAGCGAAAGCAGTCCCCAGTGCAGCAAGGTTACGAGCATTCTGAACGGTGCTACCTCTTTTTCAGCCAGATTGCCTGGTAACGGTCCGGAAGGTCTTGCGCCTCTTGTGTATGATGGCCTCTTGTATTGCTGTAGGCCCACATGCCAGGTTGCACATGCGTCCATTGCAGGAGTGCCTAGCAGAACAATTGAGCTAATGTTGATCTGGGGCCGCACTCCTCGATCTCTGCTGTGGTGGAATGCCAGCAATCTGTTGCAAGGATAACCCTTTTTAGATATTGTTTGACAAACGGATACCTCACTCACAGGTTGGGGCTCTCACTTCCAAGAGCTGACTGTATAAGGTGTGTGGACACCCAAACAATGGGATCTCCATATCATCCAAATGGAATTGTCAGCAATCAGACTAGCCTCAAGGCGTTGCTTCCTCTCATTTAGTACAGGGTAATTCTTGTCAGGACAGACAACACAATTGCTGTTTTTTACTTACAGAAACAGGGCAGCACGCACTCCCTGCAGTTGTTTGCTTTAGCTCAGAGCATTTAGCTTTGGGCGATACACCATGGAGTCCATCTCTTCATACAGAACATACCCAGGGTTGACAACAACTTTGCAGGGCTGCTCAGCAGGATCCATCAGCAATTCTGAGTGGGAACTGCCCCCTCAAGTCCTACTCCCACCATTGGGGATGCCCCAACATAGACCTGTTTGCCACTGGTAAAAATGCAAAATGCTTAAACTTCAGCTCCATGCTACCACACCCACAATCCATAGGCAATGCACTATGAATGAACTGGTCAGGGATATTTGCCTACATGTTTTCTGCCTCTCCCACTTCCATTTGTGGTATGGAACCCTTGGCAAACATCCTTCACTCTAATCTTGGTAGCCCTGACCTGGGCCAGACAGCCCTGGTTCACCACCTTTCTCGACCTCTCTAATGCCTTTCAAGAAGCTGCCCAACTGGCCAGATCTTCTCTCCAAAAACAAGGCACTTCCAGGCATCCCAACACCAAACAGCTCAATCTTGCAATTTGTTCCTGAAGTCCTAGAATTTGGGTACCTCTATGGAGCTGCTTAATACATGACCATTCTTAAAGAAGCACACAGACCCACAACAAGAGCCTGCTATGCGGCAACTTGGAAACGGTTTGTGCATTATTGTTTCCCTAAACACATTGATCCTCTCAATGCAACAGCGTCGCTTGTACTTCTATCAAATTCCACTTGGCTGCTGTGGCTGCTCATCCCCAAAACAGAGAACACATTTCACTTTTCGGGGTGCCGGTTGTCATTGCCTTCATGGAAGGGCTCAAAAGATTATTTCACCACGGGTGCCACATGCTCCTGTGTGGAACGTTAACATTGTTCTCACTAGAATAATGGGTTCTCCTTTTAAACCACTGCACTCTTGTCCCTTACAGTTTCTTTACTGGAAGGCGGCTTTTCTGGTAGCCATCACTTCTCTCATGCGTGTTAGATACAGGCTTTTGCCATGGAGGAACCTTTTTTCCAAGCACACCATAACAGAGTAGTCCTCAGGACAAACACCAAATTCCTACCTAAGGTTGTCTCTAGCTTCCACCTCAATCAAACCATAGAACTTCCAGTGTACTTCCTGCACCAAGAATTATTAGCAGAACAAGCTCTTCACACATTAGATGTCAAAGAGCGCTTATGGATTACATTAACATGGCAAAGCCCTTCTGTAAGACACCACAACATTTTGTCTATAAAATGAGTACCATTGAGTTGGGTAACAATAAACATCTGTTATTCAGCGCCAAGATACCCGTAGTGGTGAACGTGCGCTTTACAAATACACGTGTTATGTTATGTCTCTTTCTCAACCTTGCAAAGGGTATGCTCTCTCTAAAGCAAGTATAGTATGTTGGCTGGTCAGATGTACGCAGCACTGTTATACTAAAGCCAAATGATCTTTGCCTGCCCCTCCCAGACCTCCCTCTCCCTACAAAAAAGGAGCTTCTTTAGCTTTTCTGGACAATATTCCTATAGTCAACATCTGCAAGGCAGTTATGTGGTGTCGACCCCCATACATTTACAAAATATTACTGTGTGGATGTTTTAGCTCATCAACAAGCTAAGATTGGTCGCAGGCTGTTCTTCGCACCCTTTTCCAATCTTCTGCAACATCCTAGGCTAGCCATCACTTCTGAGAGGCCTGCTTTATAGTCTATGCACAGCATGTGTATCTACACCTACACATGCCACAAATTGAATTATGTCACTTAACCTCTAATCATCTGTTTGTGGCATGTAGTGCTGTAGATTCATGTGCCCTTCTCCCCATATACCTGCGGGTGTTGCAGACAATTTTGTTTTCTTTCACCCTTCATCCATAATCTTTCCTTCGCATGGTCATCTTTCTATATTTTTATGCTCCATCTACATCCTCACTTTATGTGCGTAAAAAACAATCTACCAATGGAGCCAATGCCCATGTGCATTACCAGCAATAGATGTAGCCACTTTACCTTGTGACTCAAAAAAAACTTCTAAGAAGAAAAACAACTTGCATACGTTCAAGCTATGGGGTGAGTTCAACAGTACAACCACAAGACTCTCATCATGAGACCAGCAACCACTTCGGTTCTTGACAACTGCAGATACGAGGCCTAATGAATACAGCAGATCACGCATATGTCAGGCACTGCCATCTTGGATCCAGGCACATATAACCAAGGAGAATTGAATAAGCACCTGTGAGGAGGAAAATAGTATATTGAAAGCCTATGATAGTTGTTATGGAGATAAAGTTTAAAAAGTATAGAGGGGAGACCCTTAAGAAGAAATCTTTAGTTTTCCAATTGCATTGATCACCAATTGAAACAGACCTCTCATTTACATTTAATTCAATTATTAATCCTTTAACTCCTGAATATTTTCCGACCCCAGTGCTGAGCACTCTACTTGATATTTGGGGTACTTAGTGCTTGCGCCTTCAAAACATTTTTCTCACATAAGTTATCCATGCCAACATTTCCAATATCCTGGGGATTCAAGAGATTGCCCTTGAGAGGACAGAGAAATTAGCCAGCATGTAGATAATTTTGTTTTAAGGAAAATGTAGAAAAAGGGCTGTACAAGAAAGCGGAATTTCTATTGCTAAAAATGGCATCAATAAAGATTTGCTGTGGTAGTAAAACTATCTCCTCTGTTTTCAGGAACAAGACGAGTTGTATAAAAATATTATTTTTTGCACTTTGCATTTTTCTAAGAGATACATTAGTCCTAAAGTTTTTGGGTTTCAACCTATTTGCAATTTGTGGTAGACACAGGTATGAAACCCGTGGGTGATGCTGGATTGTTGCACGTTTTTGACATAGACAAAATTCTGCATTCAGCAAAAGGGTCATTTGTGTAGATCCCTGGATATTTTCTGAAGGAAACTACTCATTGAAATAAAAAAAAAAACATGAAAATAAGTGGAAAATAGCAATTGGTGCCAACCTTTTCATCTGTATTTTTTGTCACAATGACCGATTTGCAAAAGCAATATACTATTACGTCATTCAGACTCTGCTGGTTACAAGGATATATAGGGTTTGTAGGTTTTCCAAAAGTACTTAAACTCCTGAGCCAACAGCTGAAATGCTGATTGATTTTACATTGTGTACCGACCATATAGCAATTCATCTGGTAAAATGTAATGACTGAAAACGGGTATGAGTGAAACCTATTTATTGCTGAAATGTTCACAAAATGCTGAGGTTAAGAACAGTGATTTTGGAGTTACCCATAATATTGTGTGATTCAGAGGGCATTTTGAAAAATGTATTCGTTCTTTCACACTGGCTTACATCTGAAAGCCAAAAATTAGAAATTCAATTACTAGTACTAAATGTTCTAATATTCTCTGTCCACATGAAAAAATATAATACCCCACTTGTGTGGCTGGGTCTAGCACCTGTGACACAAAATACCTTGAACGTCACCTGGAGACACTATATTTCACCCGGCAAAATCAATACTTATTTTTACATTGTGGGTAGCTGCTCACTTTGTGCCGTAGCTCATCTGCCACCCAGATTAACCAAATCCAGACATTTCCGAAAACTAGACACCCAGGAAAGTCTAGGGCAGGGTTACTCAAAGTACGGCCCGCGGGCCGCCAGCGGCCCGGCAAGCCTTTCTTGGCGGCACGCGGACGTTGCAGATATCCTACATGTGTTAAAAAAAAAAAAAAAAAAAAATAGTGTTAGCAGCCCGGACTCTGAGACTGCTCTGTGGGGGCCGGGGATTCCAGTGATTGTCAAAGTGTAGATGCAGGGGCCTAAGAGGTGAAATACAACAAAGCTTTATTAACATGTAAATGGTCTTTTAAAGACCTGTGAAGTACTCGGGTGCGGGCTGTGTGTGAGTGCTTGGAAGCTGGATCAGTGCGCTGTGCGCGCGCTGGGAAGCTGTCTCAGCCCAGGCTGAGGGCTGACACACACACGGGGTGAGATGACAGAGGGTGACGGAGGGAGTCAGAGGGAGAGGGAGGGAGACAGAGGTTGACAGAGGGTGACAGAGAGGCGCAGTCTGGGGGAGACAGAGGGAGGGAGACTGAGGGAGAGGAAGGGAGACCGAGAGAGGCAGAGAGGGAGGCAGAGAGAGAGGAAGACGGAGGGAGGGAGACAGAGGGAGGGAGATGGAGGGTGACAGAGGGAGGGAGGGAGAGAGAGACAGAGGGAGAGGGAGGGAGATAGAGGGAGAGAGACAGGGATAGAGACAGGGAGAGATAGAGGGAGGGAGACAGACAGAGGGAGGGAGATGGAGGGAGGGAGACGGAGAGGGAGATGGAGGGAGACAGAGGGAGACGGAGAGAGACGGAGGGTGAGAGACGGAGGGAGAGAGACGGAGGGAGAGAGACGGAGGGAGAGAGACGGAGGGAGGGGGACGGAGGGAGGGGGACGGAGGGAGGGGGACGGAGGGAGGGGGACGGAGGGAGGGAGACGGAGGGAGGGAGACGGAGGGAGATGGAGAGAGACCGAGGGAGACAGACGGAGGGAGGGAGATGGAGAGAGACCGAGGGAGACAGACGGAGGGAGGGAGGGGGAGGGTGACGGAGGGTGACAGAGAGAAGGAGGGGGACAGAGACAGAGACACAGGGAGGGCGACAGAGGGAGGGAGACGGAGGGAGAGGGGCGGAGGGAGACAGGGAGGGAGATGGAGGGTGACAGAGAGAGGGAGGGGGACAGAGACAGAGAGGGAGAGGGAGGGAGACGGAGCGAGGGCGACAGAGGGAGGGAGATGGAGGGAGGGAGATGGAGGGAGGGAGATGGAGGGAGGGAGATGGAGGGAGGGAGACGGAGGGAGGGAGACGGAGGGAGGGAGACGGAGGGAGGGAGACGGAGGGAGGGAGACGGAGGGAGGGAGACGGAGGGAGAGAGACGGAGGGAGAGAGACGGAGGGAGAGAGACGGAGGGAGAGAGACGGAGGGAGAGAGACGGAGGGAGAGAGACGGAGGGAGAGACACGGAGGGAGAGACACGGAGGGAGAGACACGGAGGGAGAGAGACGGAGAGAGGTAGGGAGAGAGAGGTAGGGAGAGAGAGGTAGGGAGGGAGAGGTAGGGAGGGAGACGGAGGGAGGGAGACGGAGGGAGGGAGACGGAGGGAGGGAGACGGAGGGAGGGAGACGGAGGGAGTGGGAAGGAGGGAGTGGGAAGGAGGGAGTGGGAAGGAGGGAGTGGGAAGGAGGGAGTGGGAAGGAGGGAGTGGGAAGGAGGGAGAGGGAAGGAGGGAGAGGGAAGGAGGGAGGGGGAGGGAGAGGGAGAGGGAGGGAGAGGGAGGGAGGGAGAGGGAAGGAGGGAGGGAGGGAGAGGGAAGGAGGGAGAGGGAAGGAGGGAGGGAGAGTGAGAGAGGGAGGGAGACGGAAGGAGGGAGAGGGAAGGAGGGAGACGGAGGGAGGGACAGGGAGGGGGAGGGAGAGGGAGGGAGAGGGAGGGACAGGGAGACGGAGGGAGGGAGGGGGAAGGAGGGAGAGGGAGGGACAGGGAGAGGGAGGGACAGGGAGAGGGAAGGAGAGAGGGAGGGACAGGGAGAGGGAGGGACAGGGAGAGGGACGGAGGGAGACGGAGGGAGACGGACGGAGGGAGGGAGGGAGAGGGACGGAAGGAGGGAGGGAGAGGGAGACGGAGGGAGGGAGGGAGAGGGACGGAAGGAGGGAGACAGAGGGAGGGAGGGAGACGGACGGAAGGAGGGGGAGGGAGGGACAGGGAGAGGGAGGGACAGGGAGAGGGAGGGACAGGGACAGGGAGAGGGAGGGACAGGGAGAGGGAGGGACAGGGAGAGGGAGGGACAGGGAGAGGGAGGGACAGGGAGAGGGAGGGAGACGGGGAGACGAAGGGAGATGGGGAGACGGAGGGAGACGGGGAGACGGACGGGGAGACGGAGGGGGACGGGGAGACGGAGGGACGGGGAGACGGAGGCAGAGGGAGTAGGGCGACCGAGGGACGGAGACGGAGGGGGAGGAGGGAGACGGAGGGGGAGGAGGGAGACGGAGGGGGAGGAGGGAGACGGAGGGGGAGGAGGGAGACGGAGGGAGGGAGACGGAGGGAGGGTGACGGAGGGAGGGGGAGTGAGAGGGAGGGAGAGGGGGAGGAAGGGGGCTGGGAGGGGGAGAGGGAGAGAGAGAGAGATGTGTGTATGCTGGGTCTGGTGGCTCAGTGGACGAAGGCGTCTGCTGCAGGGACCTGTGTTCAACCTCATGGTCACAATTTTTTTGTTTTAACCCCTAGAGGTAGTGGTGGTGGTGTTAAAGCCAGGACTCAGCGATCATCCAGGGAAGCCCAGTTGTTTTTTTTTTTTTAACTAGACACCAGGGCAAATCAACAAAGTTTTCTTACTGACAGTTCCCTGCAAAAACTCACATTTATGGATAAAAACGCACATTTTCCTTACATTTCTGTGACATAAGTTTTTGGAATCTGCAGAGATCTACACAGTTCCTATCACCCTGCATTCCCACACTTGTCCTGATAAAAACACTACCCCACTTGTGTGGCTTGTGGCCGGGACAGGAACAGATTAAACCATGGACAATGCAAGTCCTTCGCAAGCGATGTTGTACAAATAGCAAAGAGCTGTTAAGATTGATTTCAGAATTCCTTAAAAACCTCATGTAAAATAAAAAGACGTACTTGTAAATTTGAAGAATGTTTCTGTTTAATTGGGAAGGACAAGCGACGCTCAAGAGGATCGTAATGAGTTTCCTTGTTGGATGTTGTGATTTCCCTTTTGTGGTAGTGGCTTGAGTGAGCAAAGCAAGAAGATTAAGGAATTGCATTTTAAAACGTTCTCAATAAGCTCAATGTGAGGAACAAAGTATTACTGTTACACATCACTGTGGCCTCAAATCTGGCCAGGATGATTGCCTGAGACCCTTACTCTGCCAAAATAAAACAAAGCCAGACACGAAGATCTCAAAAGCATAATCACATCTGTGCCTAACCAGTGAAGAGAGGGGACCATCAAGTGCAGCAGGTCAAGCTGAAATCGAGTGCTGCCATCTTAGCTCCATGTTACAAACTCCCTTAGGATGCCTCCTACCAGGGCATCTAGCCCAGGCATCTCAGCACGATTAACAGGCAGCTAAGAGCATTGCCAGTTTGGCCCTTGAATGTCTAGGGAAGGCCCGGAATTCTGCTTGTTAATTGAACTTTGATGGATACAAAGAAAAAAGAACTCATGCTAGTCATAATATAGGTTCAGTACGATAAATTTGCCCTTAAAACAATTAGTGCTGCTCCTGCAGGAAGGCTATCTGGACCCCCGCGGAGTTTGTGATATTTTGACATTTTCGCGTTCTGCGGAGAGCGCGAAAATGTCAAAACTTTCGCAACCTGCCACGAAACGGAAGTATTTTTCTTGTTCGCGCTTTAAAAATGCATTCTCGTGTGCGCGGTCGCGACTTACCGGGTTCCTGCATTCGCCGACGAGTTTTCCTATCCGTTCGCCCGCGCCACAAGATGTTGGATTGTTGGTAGCAGGTCGCGCTATCCCGCGAGAGTTTGCGATAACAAGAAATAAGCATCGCGAGCAAGATGGCTGCGCCCATTAGCGACCACATGGGCAAGTTGGAGATATATTTCCCCGCGAGCACGCAAAAACACATCGCAAACGGACGGGAAAAGCAATCTCCGCATCTTCGCGAAGGTTTCGCATGCTCGCGGCGATTTTACGCAATTTCGCGATAATTTGCGAAAGTCAATTTCGCAAATTCCGCCCACCCTTAATTGCTGGGCCATTCCTCCAGAAGGCCTTGTGAGCAATACACGTGGCTTTGAATTGGATTCTCTCCTAAACAGGCAGCCAGTGAAAGCTCCTGAGTGCTGGTTTTGCAGATTGCCGGTTAAGGGGTCTGGAGGAGCAGGCGTGCTGCGCAGTTTTGAATGATCTGGAGCTTGTGTGTAGTGGATTGAGGGGCTCCTAAATAAAGGGCGTTCCCATAGTCCAAGCGGGATAGAATGAGAGCCTGGACCATGATTCTTTTTGCTTGAAATGGGAGACAAGAGAGTATTTTGCGTAGCATCCTCAGCAGGCCATAGCAAGTGGCCGATAGTTTTGCTGCCTGGTAGTTGAAGCTAAGGGAGAGCGGTCCAGCCAGATGCTGAGGCTTTTGGATCTGGAGCAGGGCCAAGGCATTTAGGCCAAAGTAGCTCGGGATTAAAAGGAGAGTTACCGAGGAGCATAAGCTCGGTCTTGTCCCCATTGAGTTTAAGGCAAGAGTTCCATCCATTTGGCTACCTTCTCTAGGCAACTTCCTAGGTCAGTGGGTTACTTCTCAGGGCTGTTTAATGCCACCACGAGCTGGGTGTGATCGGCGTAGTTAATGATTTTTATGCCAAATTGACAGACAATCTCTGCCAACGGACTCATATAGACATTGAACAGCGTGGGGCTCAGGGAAGAGCCCTGAGGCACACCACAGCTGAGGTGCATACATTTGGATACAACATCTCCTTCAAAGACCTGGAAAGATCGCTCTCCTAGGAAAGACTGTATCCAGGTGATGGCACTGCCTGTCACTCCCAGACTCCTGAGTCTAAGGATCAGTATGTCGTGGTTGACAGTATCAAATGCAGCACTGAGGTCAAGAAGAATGATCGCTGCAGTACCCCCTTGATCCAAAATCCTCCTGGACTCCTCAGTTACTACAAACAGGGCGGTTTCGGTCCCATGATGGGGACGGAAGCCGGTCTGTGAAGGATGAAGTAAATTGTTGGATTCCAGAAGCTCTACCAGGACCGAGTTGACGTGCTTTCCCAAAATCTTGCTCAACCTTGGAAGGAGGGAAATAGGGCGGTAGTTCCCCAAGTTGTTCTGGTCAAGGTTAGTTTTTATAAAAAGAGCCTTTACCATCGCGCATTTCCATGCAGGGGGGACCACTCCAGACGAAATGGATGCATTGAGCAGGTCAAGAACTACTGGAAGGATGTTTCCTGTGACTGGGGTCAAAGCGCGGGAAGGCACAGGGCCTAAGGGGGAGCCCGATTTTACCAGGGCCGTGATAGAATCTAGAGTTACGAGGTCCAATGGGGGGGGGGAGCTCCAGTACAGCTTGAGATCCATACACTGGTACAGTAGTGGGAGCCAGGGTTTGTTGGTTCTGAGTGGACAGGAAAGTAGAGTATATGTTTTGTATTTTCTGGTGGAAAAACTCAGCCAAGTTGTTACAGCTGGTATGGGCATTGTCTGTGATAAGTTGTTTCTGGGGCAGTTTTGAAAGGGTTTTGGCAATCCAGAAGATTTCCTATGGGGAGTTAGAGGCTGAATTAATGTTTTCCTCGTAAAAGGATGCTTGGGCAGCTTTGATTTCGCCTTTATAGGTTCTTATTGCCTCCCTATATTTCGATTTGCTGGATTCTGCCTAGTTCTGTCTCCACTTCCTCTCTAACCTTTTGCAGAATTGTTTGAGTTCCCGTAACTTCGGGGAGTACCATGGGGAGATATTTGACCTACATTTTGTGTGGGTAGGTCTCTTGGGGAGTACGTCATCTAAGGAGCTTTGAATCCAGTAGTTACATTTCTCATTGGGGAGATGGGGTTTTGGCCACTGGCTGGCCTGGTGGCTTCCAGAACCGAAATCCATTGTTCTGTAGGAAGCTTAGACCAGTTACGTTCCAAGCGGGGATCTGTGTTGGAGGAGAAGGTAGGGCTAGAGATTTCCCAAGACAGGGGGATCAGGAAGCGATCAGACCAGGGAAGTGGGGACGGTGCTCCTGCTGTGAGTTCACTGAAGTTACTGAAGACAGGATCGAGTAGGTGGCCTTTGGTGTGTGTAGAGGTTAACTATCAGCTCTTTTGAGATATGGTAGGAAGGGTTGTCTAGGTGTATATTAAGATCCCCAAATACTGTGAAGTTGGACGGCGAGCAGGCTAAATTAGCAACAGTTACCGGGAGGGTGTTGAGGAATTGTCCTTGGGCCCCGGGTGGGCGATATATTAGTAGCCCAGAAAAGGTGTTAGTGGGTGAGAAATCTATGGAGAAAGCTAGATTCTCGCAGTCTGGTAAAAGGTCTGCGGAGATGCGATAATTGAACTGGTCTTTAAAAACAATTGCTATACCCCCCTCTGCCATTCTTACGGTCCACCCGTTGTATAAGGTAGCCATGAGGGAGGGTTTGAGTGAGGACTGGGTCGGACTCATTGTTGAGCCAGGTTTCTGTTAGGAAGAGGGCATCAGGGTTTAGTTCCTCCAGTTACATGGCGATTTCAGTTGCCTGTTTAGGGCATGATCTAAAGTTCAGCAAGAACATCTTTAGTATAGAAAGTTTTCCGGGGGGGGGTCCGGGCCTTGATCGCCGGACGAAGATTAAAAGCACAGTGTGGAAAATTAAAGTGCCCTTCAGTGACGTTCAGGGAGTGTAGACAGTTGCCAATTGCCTTTCCTCTTAGATTGTGGAGGGATTGTGGGCTATAAAATCTGATATTTGTCAGGGAACGGACCGGGGTTGTGGCCCCTGGCCCCGGACGGGCACAGACAAGCTTGCCTTTGGCACGCTCGCGCGCATCCGCTGCACGGAGAGTCTGGCATGTGTCCTAAGTAGGAGGATGAGGTTCCGCCCTCTCCGTCCTCCTGCCCAGAAGTGAGGGAAAGTTTGTGGCTGGATACTCCCTCCACGCAAGCGGGAAAACTCATGGTGGACCGGGGAGCAGTGCGGTTTGTGGCACGGTCAAGGAAAACACAGGTAAGTAAGCAAAAGTCAAAAGTGCAGAGCGCAGTCACTTTTGAAAGAAGGATAATGTTTGTTGCTTATTTAAAATTGGGAGTTAAAACACTTAAAACACTCAGGCTTGCCTTGCTGCCTGCGCGCGTCCGCTGCACGGAGATTCTGCCATGTGTCCTAAGTAGGAGGATGAGGCTCCGCCCCCTCCGGTCTCCTGTCCGGAAGTGAGGGAAAGTTTGTGGCCGGATACTCCCTCCACGCAAGCGGGAAATCCCATGGTGGACAGGAGAGCAGTGCGGTTTGTGGCGCGGTCAAGGCAAACAGTTAAGTAAGCAAAAGTCAAAAGTGCAGAGCGCAGTCACTTTTAAAAGAAGGATAATGTTTGTCACTTATAGAAGAAGGCTAATCCGCTGAGCCTCCCAGCCGCCAGCCAGTTCTAGAATCTCAGGAGACCCCTGCAACATCCACCCCCCCCCCCATAAGAACCCTAATACCTTATCGTTGGGTCAGGCGCTCAATGTGTCCCTCTGGGTCCCTTTTAGGCTAGTGCTGCCCCTCAGTTTCTAGGTGATATCGTCCGCTGTCTGCGGTGTTACGTCTGGGAGCACCACGCTCAGTGCTTCCAACTCATTAGACCCCTGTTCAGATCTGCCCTTGCTTTGCTGTCTTTGCAGATCTGCACAAAGTCCTTTCCCTTCCCGCTCATCAGCGCCATCACATTCATCGCATTTCGTTGTACCAGTTGCGTTTCCTCTTGTGTGGGGGCCAATGCCCCTCTCATGACCCGTTGGCGACAGAAACGTCTCTCCCGCTGCCGTTGTCCAGGCTCTTGTGGCAGTTCTACTCCTTCATGTCTCTCCAGCCACTCCGAGACCTCCTGCAGGGTCCGAAAGAATTCTGCTCCGCTCGCTGTAGTCACATGCAGCTGGGCCGGGTATAGCATTGTGTATTTGTAGCTTAATTGGCATAGCCTTTGTGTCACGCCCTGGAAGGAGCTCCTTTGCTTCTGCACTTCCCTGGAGAAGTCCAGGTAAATTTGCTCTGCGGAGTTGCCCACTGTTATGTCTCCCTTGTGGCGCGCTTGGTTAAGGATATGGTCCCTATCCCTGTAGTGCAGTATTTGGTTATGACCACTCTGGGTGGGGCCCCCGGTATAGGCAGCCTCGCCGGTACTCGGTGCGCTCTCTCCAGGGCGTAAAATCCCGACAAGCCCTCTGATGCCACTTCAGTGCATAGCCATTTTTCGAAGTAGTCTTCTCATACTGAGGCCTTCTATTTTTTCAGGTAGACCTACTATGCGGAGATTATTCCTGCGCGATCTATTTTCAGCATCTTCTGTTAAGAATTCCAGTGTGCGCACTTTCGTTTCAAGGACCGTTAGCTGTTTCTTCATTGTTGCTATGTGCGGCAAGGTCTCCGATAGCTGGTATTCGTTCGCCGCTACTCGATCCGATATGCGCTTGTGATTTTCTATGAGGATGCCAAGGTCTGAACCAAGTGAGTCTATTTTGGCTTCCAACTGCTTGCTTGAGGAGGTGATGGTCTGCAGTATGTCCTGGAGAATCTGGTCCGAGGGGTGCTCTGCTTGTGGCTGGGATTTCCCCCTCTCCTCCGTAGTCTTTTCCGCTGGCGCCTCCTTCCTGTCTTTCTTTTTGGGTATTTTCCCCATCGTTCCCTCCGTCTGTGCTGCCCCTCGTAAAACTCGGTTGGTTACGCCAGTACCCGCTTCCTGTGGGTCTCGTAGGCCCAGGTGGTCTGCCCTAGGATGCGTACTCCGAGGCGTCTCATAGGCCCCCTAGTGGCTCCTGCTGTTTCGCTGCCTCCTCCCATTGCACTCTGCTGGGGTTGAGGGTGTCTCTGTTCCAAAGGCAGCTGCCCCATCCGTAGCTATATGTCCTGCAGATCCACTGCTCTAGTCCCCAGTCGCACTCCTCTGCAAGTCTGCAGTGGTTGTGGCACGCCCCGCTCCCGGAGCAGCCCTGTTGGCAGCACTGCAGGTCACCCGGTGGCCCAGAGTGTGTCAATCCTCCATTCCCTGGCACTCTACCGCAGGGCGGGGGCTCAATATGCGGCCCACAGCAGCGAGCGCGCTTCCTTTGCTCCGAATGTCTCCCCGCTGCCCTTATTTTGCCAGCTGGTCCGCAGTGCTGCTCCTACAGCCGCTCAGCAGACGCCACCATCTAGGGAAGCCTCGCAGCCTAGATTCTCCTCTCGGCCGTCGAGTCTTGCAGCGGAGGGTGTTTCCGCTGTCGGTGAGCTATACCTCCCACTCTGTGCTATTGCGGGAGTTTGCTGTGACGGTTTATTTGCCTCCAGTCACTCAGTATGATGCTGGATGGCGGCCGGCCGACCGGAGCTCACGATCTGCACTACTCAATCCATCAGAGCCAGGCCACGCCTCCCTACACAATTAAAACTATTACACACAGAAATGTTGAAGACGACCTAAAAAGTAACCTAACCCTATCAAAATGTTTCATAGCAACTAAAAGTTTTAACGCAGAGGCACACATTAATGTCTTATACTTTAGAAGAAGTAAATAAAGAATCTTCTTGATTTCAATTAAAAAATTGCAGTCGATCACTAAAGAAATATTTGTACATCTAAAAAAATCACTATATGTATTGACTCCCTTCATCAATTTAACACTTTTACTAAAATCACCATTTTTAAATAACTGATTTATACCCAAACAAAATTTTAACAGCTCATGGCATAAAAATCTGTCGCTCACTCCTAAATATGGAAATGTTTCTTCATGACCAAGGGATTGTAACACAAGGGCTGTAGGTATTTTACCTGATAAATAGTCTAAGTGATTATTAGCTCATAAAAATCAGTAAGGTTTGGTTTAATTGATTTAATTTTTCAAAGGGAAAGATGTTCATATCTTCATACCTCCTTTTAATTGATAAATATTTTTGATCACTTGTATGCGGCTCAGTTGATTAGGTGCCCAAAATCTATTGCGTAACACATTTCTCTTCTAGCAATAGCAGATTTTATTCATTTCCTCGCTAGTTCCTAATTCATTAAAAAGTTTTAATGCCAGAGCTTCTGCCGTCCCTATTTAAGAGGCTACATTGCGTTCAGAGCGTGTTCTTCTTACCATGATTCCCAAGGGCAGATTAAGCAGTTTCTTTAGGCAGTGAATTTCTATGGATTTCCAAGATAACCTAGAATCAACATTCAATAACTCGGCCCCATATAATGTAATAGAAGGAAACTTATCTTTATAGACTTTAATTAGGAGGCCATAGAATAGCCATCATGTTTTTTACTTTTAATTCGGGCTCCTATTCCTACGTTCGAGTTGATTTCTAAAGAACTGAAGTGATTGTTACATTTTAGTTTTTTTGTGAATTGCATTTGGAAGTAATGATATCTGCTTACTTATCCCAATGTATTCACTGCCTAGATACTAGGACGCTTGTGATTGATGTTTTTCCTGAAGACCATGATTTTTTTTTAATCCATATTAGTCTTTAGATAATTCAATGTACAGAAACTGAAAAGAACCTTCAATTTTCTTTGAAGTCCTTTTGGGTTGTAATCCATAATAACTAAATCGTCCACATAAAGCAGACATGGAATATGGATTCCATCCATCTTTGGTGAAAATGAGTTTCTATCTTTGATGGTACTACGGAGGTCAGCAAAATCTAAACCAAAAATTGTTGGGCCACTGCTTATCCCGGTTTAAGACCATTTTCAATATTAATAGGTTTTGATATTTGCCCTGTCTTATCATTGTCAATTTGTGCCCAGTTAGTGGTATGAAATTGCTGTAAGATAGATAAGAGACCTGGGGAAATTTTTCATGTATTACATTTTGACCAAAAGGTCTGGCAGGCCACCTCATCAGATGCTGCGTGGAAGTTGACAAAACATCAGTAGAGTTTTTTAATTTTGTTCCACCTACTTCTGCTCTATAGCCTTTAGTGCAAAGCAGTGCTCCACCATTATCCCTCCCTAAAACCACCTTAGTCAAGTCAGTCTGTCTTGCATCCACTTCAGACTGGATATCAGTCAAGCTTATAAATTGGTAATTGGAGGGGACATTACATCCACGCTTTTAATTGGATTGTTCGGCACCTCTCCAGAAGTATGGAATTTCAGCTACCCATCTAAAAATTAGTCAGTTGCTCTCTCCACCAATCAGTATTTACTTTTAGTGTAATTGCGGGAAGATTATTTGGGCCTGCTATAAAACTTAATTTCATCAATTAAATTGTTTTTTTCTCAGAGGAAAGAGAAAATAGCCTAACTATGTTGTTATTCTTTGTAAAGATTACGGAAGGAGTCTGCTGATCAGCTGGTCTACACAAGTTACTCAGATCAGTAAGCCAGTCTTCCTCTGGAACCTTGTAGTTTCATGTGTATGGTTTGGTATGGTAATTCATTTACCAAACTACAACATTACTTCTCATCTCTCAGGCTAATCACTTCATTAATGACTTCATAATTTGTTTTGATAATTTATCTTTTTCTCCCTTTTTAGCTTATTATATGCTTTATTTAGACTACTTTGATCTACCATCACTCTGAGATCTTGTTTGTTGAACCTATGTAGTTTTATTTTTAGTGCTTGACCTGATTGAAACCATTTGTAGTTATTATAATGCTTCGTTCTTCTCCTTCCATACCCTCCATTTTGATGTTTTATTTTCAGCTAGTCAAAACCCTTCTCAGTTGTCTTTTTGTAACTGTCTTTTTATAACATTCAAGCCTCTTGGTACTTCTGTAAAATATAACACCTTTATCTTGTGAACTGAAATAAATTGACAGTTTTTGTTTATACAAAGTGTCTATTCTCACTGAAAGTCTGAGGCTAGTACACTAGAACTATGATACTTCCATTGTCTCCATTTCTGATTTAAAATGTATGGGCACCTTTTAAAGGCCTTTGGTCACTCCCATCTATATTGAAAAATAGTCAAAGCAAAACTTATCATGTAATTGATAGGAAGTTGATGTTAACCACTTTTAAATGTCTGAGCGGCGGGCGAGTCCAACTCAGTGCATCCGTTCCGACACCAGCCCATTCCTTGCTAGGAACTTTAATACTTAACTGCTTCCTTTGAGGGAAGAGACTTTTAAAATTCTGCTTTGGGGACTTTACACTCTTTCATAAAAGAAATGGCTAGTTGTAACCATATTCAATTTCATATTGAAGTCACCTGCACAAATCATTAGACCATTTTTTAGCATTCAAGGTCTTCTTCCATAAAAGAAATCAATTCCTCAATATTTGGCATTAAGCTCTTATGTACAAACATTTTTAATGGAATCTGCAATGAGAATGTTGATCTATTGAATGCTAATTTAATCACACATTTCAGCGACCTTTGAAATCTTAGTGGTTATTATTGTTAACAGACCACTGGCTCATCGGCCGCTACCTAGCTGAGTGCAAGGAAGGCTAAAGCAGAGAAACCTTGTATGTCTGGCAAACCCTGAACCCATGTTTCTTTAAGCATTGTGTGTCAGACACCTTTTAGGAGGACACGGGGACGCAAGGGTTACTAGTCCAAAACCTTGGGGGGGTTGAGGACTTTTATCCTGCTTTCTTGTGGCCTTTCCTATGGCTTTGCAAACTAGGCTAAGCACAAATATTTCCACACTAGTTTCTGATGGTAACGTAGGCAAGCAGTCCGACTTTTCAGGGAGGTTAGTATGCAACTCGGGCTCAAGAATAAATACCACTGCCCATCAGTGAAATCAAATCAAAGTCCATCCCAGTACTTCTCTCTATCGGAATAGACAAGTACTTTTATTAAACAAAAACATAGGTCCCTATTCATTAAATTATGCATAAATTCCTGATTCTTGGGTGTGGGGCTTGGTACTCTTATGGCCTTCCTCTGATTGGACTGTCACATGGTTCTAATGGGTCCCTCCCTCTGGTACTAGGTTCCCCACCTGGCTCAGAGTTTATCAGGTAAACTGGTAGGTGCTGCTCCTACCTCTCCCCACCCTCCATGCATCTAGGCTATCACACAGTTCCTCTGGGCCTAAGCCTGATCAGCCTCTCACTGAGTTCAGGTTAGCAGCTCCGGGCTGCACTCCACCCTCTCAATCTTTCACCAGTCTGTGGTTGCAGTGCGCAGCAGTGTTCAGCTTTCCTGCTGCAGCGGGATCTTCACCAGCAGCAACAGGAGCCTTCAGCAATAAACAGCAGTCCAGATCTCACCCGATGACAGGCACAAGCCTCCTGGCAGCATGCAGCAGTACTCTTCGGATGGCAAGGCATCCAGAAACACAGCAAGTCGCTTGCAGGGTCATGGCAGTAGCAGATGCTTCTGATGGTTGCCATCTTCTGGGTGGTGCCTGCAGATTGTGGCTTGCTCGGGCACTCCAGTGAGTACTTCTTGGGTGTGCCGGACACTCGCCCACATATGGCTATTCTTCGGTGCAGCAGGTGCGAGATGCTATCTTTGTGGCACAATCCCTTTAGGCAATGGCCTTCAATCTTCAGGAAAAACACCCAGGGTACCTCTTTGGTTACTTTGTTTTTACGATTGGTCTCGACCCAACGAGACATGTGGCAGTTTCGCCGTCACATAGCACACTTATTGGGCACATGGGACACCAGGAGGAGCCTATCCCAGCTTCAGTCTGGTGCACCATTCCAGGTGCCTTGCAGCTCTGAAGGTCCTATGTCCCGATGATTGGACTGCTAGACCTGGCAGTGCATTCATTCCTCCGGTGCTCTTGCTTGACGAGTCTGTTGGATATACCCTACACCAGGTTCAACTACAGCAGTCCCTTCCACTATCCGCTACTTCTGCAGGGTTGGTGCTTCCTTCCTTTGCTCAGAGGCAGGATATCGTTGCACCCAGGACAGTCAGTAATCCCTTCTTAAGATGGCCCAAGATAGACATTCTTAAGGGATGGCTCAGTTCTGCAGTCCAACCACTGCTGTTTATGTTCACCTCTTCATGCAACTCTCGGATCACCCTTCTGGTTGACTATGAGCACGGTGATGCCAGAGCGTTCCAGGCAGTGAAGATAGTGCAGCTTTGATCTGCCCGCAGCGCCCAACATTGGACTGGAGAGCTCCATCATCCTCTGGATGGGTAAAGCCTCTGGTAAACTCTTGGTATTGCTCTTGGCACTGATCCGAGCACAAGTGTAACATGAACTTTTTTTTAACAGTTTTTATTGACTCTTTTACGTGCACCAGTAAAACATCAAGAATGATCTCTTCTACACCCCATGCAAAGCCACTGAAAAACCTGGATTATCAGAAACCTTGTTTGACTCAAAGAACATCCCAAAGATGATGATATAGGATTGGGTAAGATAGGAAAACCGTTGGAAAATTCCCAGTCCTTGTTTGGGAGCTTTTGCCTCAGTCTTAAAACGGCACAATGTTTGCAATGTCAGGCTAGAAGATCTTGGACTATGAAAAGGGAAAGAGAAGGACATACATGGAAGGCTTTATAAAAATAAAAAATAAAAAGCAGGAAGACAAACCTAATATGAGGGGGGTTGATAACAAGTGACTACAAAGAACTCCGAAGTATCCATCCACGCTTGTGGGTACCAAGAAATGTGGGTGGGGAGAGAGTATGGAGGGATATTCCAGTGACCTTGCTAGTATATTATAGCATGTAAAGGGGTGTACCATGTCCACCTACAGCAGAGGAGAGAGGTTAGGGTCATGACCCTATTCTACTGCCAAGTACAGTTCAAGCCTCTATAGTCAAATCCTCTGTGGGGACAATTGTTGACGATGGAGAGTCCCCTCAGATGTGGTCAGGAGTATCTGTATCATCCTCCCAACCCAGTTTGCCAAAGTTATGATTAACTGTGTTGATGCCCCAACTCTCAAAAATACATTCATTGTGTCACCAGCTGCAATCCACAGTCCGGCCAGGAACAGTTTTGATGCTGCTGCACTTCTGCTCGCTGCTTTCTTGAATAAATCTTGATTCCTCGTGGGTTTGATGAGAGATATTGGGTTGAGTTCAGGAAATGGTAGAATACAGTGGTTCGGATTGCATTTCTGCTCGTGTAATGCTGCAGATTTAAGTATTCTTTCACTTGTATCGTCTCCATCTAACACTGCCAGCATAATCGCTTTTATCAGTCGTAAATTAATCAAACTTCAAAGTTGCGTTTTTCAATTTTGTAGGTGGATGTTCCAAGTATCAAAAAGCTGTAGATGGAAGAAGGCTTTGAGACAATTCAGTAAGTCTACCTCGTTGTAGCTGGTGTGCCCGTCTAGGATCCTCAGGGACCTGGAGCATCTCAGGTTATATAGTTTGCTCCATCCTCCAACAGGTGCAGACAAGGTGGAGGGCTGGAAATGCAAAGATTTTGCCAAGCTGTCCCAGAGGCATGCTAAGAGTTACCCTGCTTTCCCTTTGATAATAGGGTGTTTTTTCAGCCCCAAATGGTCTCTTCGCAGCCCGTTGTCCTCTGTTCAGCTGGATGGTCCTTTGCATCTAGTTTGAATGAATTTTACAAACTGAGCAACTGTGTGATAGCGCTTGGCACAGCGGAAAAAGGTATTTTGGCTAACTAAAGCAGAGTGTGAAATTTTACACCACGCGCTAAATTAGTCTAATAATCTCTTTTACCCAAGACTGAATTGTGGCCCATATCAGTTTTAGGTCCTCCGACAGATCGGAGAGTTGACAGGGATTTAGCAAAAGATCTAGATGAGGACCAAGTATAAAGGGAATATTATTCAAACCACACTATATATATATATATATATATATATATATATATATATATATATATATATATATATATATATATTTATTTCATTATCTACAATAATCAATAATGACACTCAGTTTTTCTATTTACTTTATCTATTTGTGCCATGTAAAGTATATGGGAGTGGTCAAACAAAGATACAATATCGAATCTGAATCATCACACAAGAGAACACAAAGAACAGTAATTCATAATGACATCTAATTTAAGGAGCAGATAGAGTAAGAGACAAAAGTGCATTATAGTAAGATAAAATGCAAATGTAGAATTTCATATGGACCTAGGAACACTACAGCTCAGCGTGCTAATAGTTGAATAGCTAACCCTCCGGCCGAAATGGAAAGCTAGGGCAATCCTCACAAGGTATGAGGTGCAAGGTTAAAGGTGTCCGCTGACAACCTGCATCAGCAAAAGGATCTCAGTCAAACAGCTCACACGAACGCCTCATCTCTCTCCTCTCCAAGCCCTAAAAAAAATGGATTCTATCCCTAATAGTTATACCCTAAAATTTGAGTCCAGCCTCACTCTTGTTTCAAAATCAGCAAACGTCTCACTCTAATTGGCCAAGAAGCATAGGGTGTCAAGTCACACCACTTCCATCATTCTTCTCTCTCAAAGTTCATTGTTTTGTTTCATACCGTCATCATCGTCCTTCAGCAGGGGAAATCAAACTCTTCTTCCTCGACAGGTGCACTTCCAAACATTTCTAGCACAGTTATCCACAAAACTAATAATTTTCTTCAGACATCAGGAAGCTTTCGCAGATACCCGAAACACGATAGCAGCCGTTTGACAAGAAATAACACAATGTTAAACTCTAATGAATAGAACACAATATTCTGCATTTCTACATTTTAAGGAAAAATTAACCCTAGAGTCGGCTTGAAGACTTTCTTAGCAAAGCGTGCAGTTTTCTCTAGTAGAAATAAACTAGATCATTTATTCATTTCAATCTTCATTAATCAATTAATAAGCGCAATTCATTTTAATCTATTATTCTATGTAAATAATATTGTTCAGTTAACGTTAAATCAAATATGTATTTTCTTTTCACGTTTGCTCGTGGAAAATCTCATTGTGCACTTTTTATTAACTTTCCATACAGGAATCATTTATGGCCTACTTAAACAGTTTGTCATATTCCCACATCTAAATTGTCTAGTAACTTTATCGCTTAATTTCAAAACTTTTTAATGATTTTCACACAATGGCAAGTTTAATCTGAGCAGGTTTTATTTACTGAAAACCCTGCTCCATCAGTTCTTCTTTAGCCATGCATGACAGCTTTCCAAATGAAGTGTTCCGCAGGTCCTGTGGCCTTCAGTGGTTGAGATGCATGTTCTTTTGCACTCTCCTTTACCTTTTTTTCCATTGTTACCATGTATGTCGTTGCCACTCATTACCTATCTCCCAAAGTGTCTCCACTTTAATTCTCGCTGTTCTCTTTGTACTCCTGGGGTTGACCTCTTCACTTTTCTGGTCTGACGAATCTGTTCACTAAAAACATCAGTGGTACATGAATCGCATAATGCACAAAAGAAGGATATAGGAGGGAGGGTTAACGAGGCACAAGTTACTTTGAGTCTTCTTTGTTTACCCTAGTCTGACTGCTCACCAGCTGAACCACCCTCCCACTGCCGCTGATTCAGCACACGACCTCTGGTTTGCTGTGTCTGTCTGCACTGTTATCCTTTTTGGCCCTCTTTCCCTACTGTCTGAGACCCTGAGCACTGATGCATTCAAGGTGGCTGTTGTCATCTTAACTCAAGTTGGGTGTTGGGGAGAGAATGTTTTGTTTCAAAATCTCAGGCTTCAGCCCTCAGAGTAAGACCTCAGAGGAACAGCAGTGGCATGACTGCTTCTCTGTGCTTCCACCAGTTGACAGAACCTGGAGGTGGAGGGGCAGAACCAAGGCAGCCACCGTTCAATTAAAGAAAACCAGCTCTGCGATGGTCATGTCCTTTGTTTGTTTTTTGGAGAGGATGGAGGTCTTGTTCCATTAAGCCCGCACTATGATCACAAACAAAAAGAGGAATTGGAGAAATAAAATAAAGAAAAAACAGCAGGAAACTTGTTGATGCATAACGTGCAAAAGTGATTACACTTCCCTCACTTTGCCCATCATAGTGACTTGGGAGTGGTCAACATCAATCAATCAGGAGTTTGTAAAGTGTGCTACTGACCCGTGAGGGTCTCAAGGCTCTCGGGGGTGGGGGAGAGCAGCTCCGGATCAGTCGAAGAGTCGGGTCTTGAGGTCCTTCTTGAATGTGTGAAGGGTCGAGGAGCGTCTAATGTTCACAGGGAGCTTGTTTCAGGTCTTGGCTGTGATTTAGGAGAAAGCTCTCCCGCCGGTTCTGTTTCTGCGGATGCAGGGGACCTCTGCCAGGGCGAGGTGAGCGGAGGTTCCTCTTGGGTACGTGGAGGATACTCTCTAGTTGAGGTATTTGGGTCTGACGTTGCTGAGGGATTTGTAGGTGTGGGTGAGGAGTTTGAATGTGACCCTCTTCTTGACGGGGAGCCAGTGGAGGCGCCGGCGTTGATCTGGCGGTTCATGGAGAGGGAGGAGTCAAGGATGATGCAGAGGTTCCGAGCGTGGTCTGTAGGGGTGGGTGGATTCCCGAGGGCGAAGGGCCACCAGGTGTTGTCCCACGCGGAGTTGCAGGGTCCGAGGATGAGGACCTCGGTCTTCTCTGAGTTGAGCTTCAGGCAGCTTTCTTTCATCCAGGCTGCCACTTTCTTCATTCCTTCCTGGAAGCAGCGTCTGGTGTCTTTGGGATTCTTCATGAGTGAGAGGATGAGCTGGGTGTCGTTGACATAGGATACGATGCTGAGCCCATGCTGTCTGACGATGGCAGGGAGGGGGGCCATGTAGATGTTGAAGAGGCTGGGGTTGATTGATGATCCCTGGGGAACTACGCAGTTGATTTCCGTGGGTTTGGAGAGGAAGGGAGGGAGTCGAATCCTCTGGGTTGTGCTGGAGAGGAAGGATTGGATCTAGTCGAGGGCAGCTCCTTGTATCCCCGTGTCGTGGAGTCTGGCTGCGAGTGTGCGATGTGAGACGGTATCGAAGGCTTCGCAGAGGTCTAGCAGGATGAGGGCCGCAGTGTGTCCCTGGTCTAGTAGCATGCAGATGTCGTCAGTGGCGGCGAGGAGGGCGGACTCTGTGCTGTGGTTTCTGCGGAATCCAGATTGGGAGGTTTCTAGGATGGCATTCTCTTGAATGAAGGCAGTCAGCTGAGCGTTCATGAGGCTCTCGGTCACTTTGGCCGCGAAGGGGAGCAGAGAGATGGGCTGGTAGTTTTTCAGGTCAGTTGGATCGGCCGTTGGTTTCTTGAGGAGGGGTTTCGCCTCCGCCCGTTTCCAGTCTTCTGGGCAGATGCCGGATCTGAGAGAGGCGTTGATCGTCCGTCCTAGGTCAGGTGCGATGGCAGCTGTGGCCCTGTGGAAGATGTGTGGTGGGCAGGGGGCCGTTGAGGCTCCTGAGTGAGTTTTCCTCATGGTCGCGGTGATGAGTTCGACGGTCGCGGGATCCCAGGACGTGACGATTGGCTTATCAGCGGCGGCGGGTGGTGGGTTGGTGTCCTGTGCTGGTTTAGCTGAAGTTGTCATAGAGGACCTTGATCTTCAGATTGAAGTAGGAGCTGAGCTTGTCGCAGAAAACCTGGGAAGGTGTGACGTCCGTGGCTTCGCAGGTGGGTTTTGCGAACTGCTGTATGACGTTGAACAGTTCCTTGACATTGGTCGCGTTGGTCTGGACTTCGCTTTGGTCTGGTCTGGACATCGAGCCTACCTGGCCTGCTGAGAACGGAGGAAAGGTTCAGACTATCACCCGTCCTTGCGCAAGAGCTGAGCTGCTACATAGTGTGCAGAAAGAGGACTGGAAGAAAATGTTTGATTCCTTCTCTGACTTCCTACTCCTTGATCTTCATACAGACCAGGTGCTGTCTGTAGCCTTCTACAAAGAAAAACAGCCTTGCGTTACCTTGTGATATTGGCCGAAGTGTGATCATGAGTCCCCTTTCCCACTCATGCATCCTGCCTCCTCTCCAGCACACCTGTGCTGTGATGTAGCAATGTGTGGTTTATAGAGCCTTTGGAAAGCTGCGTTGGGGGGGGGGGGGGTTAGGTCTTAAAAAAATTACCAGGACAGCTCACAACTGCACCAATACCTGTTAAGAATTCACATCCTCCCTTCTGCCTCACCCAGGTGTCAAGCATCTGCCCTTTTCTAATAAGGACACTTACCCTAATGTCCTGTTCATTCTGAATGAGGCACTGGATACAGATCCAGTATACACTTTTTTAAGGTAGAAAGATTCCCATCTCCCCAGCCTTGGCCAAGGTGGGAGCGTGGGAAGGAGGTACAAACAAACTATGACCAATGGGAAAGGCAGATAGGGGACTGATAAACACAATGACCTCTATTTATAAGGAAGGAAAATGTGACAGCCCCCCCTGCCCGCTTTGCAAAGAAACAGCACAGCTCCCTGTGGAACCTCACTCACATGTGCTTTCAGTGGGTGTTGTGACATAAGAGATGAGAGAGAATAGGAATAATGTAAACAAGATATTGCAGTCTCATCGGTACCTACATCTTTTCTTCTAATGAGGAGTATGTCATAGTTGGTGGATCTTTCCAACAGGGCAGTGGTGCTTTGCTGACAACGTCTCCAATATGAATGATAGGTTTTCTCAGAATCTTGAGTGCTGATTTCAGCATCTTCCAGGCTGACATATGTCTGACCTGAAGTGTTTAGATTAGAAGGTTATTTATTTCTAAATGAGACTGTGATTGTAATTAGTGCGCCTTCTACCATTTTCATGGGAAGGGACTGCTTGAAATTGGCTGATGGGTTCCCGTATTAATGCAGCCCTGGCAAAGCTTGTTCAAAACTGATATTAACAGGTCAAGTTTTAGTTCAGAAGGATCACCTTGATCCAGTGAGGAGGTAGTGGTTGCCCTGAAATGCCAGAAACAGCTTCTGTTTTCTTCTAAAAGCAGCGTGTGGACCTCTTGTTGAAACTTAATGTTTATGTTACGCAGAGATCTTGTCAAATATTTTGAATGCGCCTGGTGTGCTGTGAAAGGAAAACTCTTATCATTGTGGGGAAATTTGCATTGTTGCTGCTTTTGACCATCAGTTTTTATGCAGTAATAGACCATATGAGCTCAATGTGTCCAGGTTGATAAGAACTTGTCCGGTCAAGGCGCCAGTTGCATTGCCTTTGGGACCTCAGGGTGATTGTAATTAGTCCAGGTGGATTTCGTTCTTTTCATGGTGAAAATGGAGTAGTCATGTAATTGAACGTGAATATGTGCCTGCTGAAGATGTTTGTGTGTATAGTATGCGTGCAATGAGTACTTATCACAGTTTTTATTTTATTTTATTGCTATGCTTTTCTTAAGCTATTTATTTGGTGTTGCTTCTCTATAATCCGCCCTTGGTGAACCCACCCAGTAATCATTCGTACCAAGTAACCCTTTTCCTGCATGATATTTGATTTCTGATGTTATTTTTTGTTGTCTTGTAGACTAAAGTTGGGGGGACCAAACCTGCTGGTGGAGATTTCGGGGAGGTGTTGAACTCTGCTGCCAACGCCAGTGCCAAGGAGCCTCTCACAGAGTACAGCGAGGAGAACCAGTGAAGCGCCTGCCGCCCCGGTCTACCCAGTGCTACAAAGAACTGCAGAAATACCGCCGCCATCCTTACCTTAGTATTCCGCGTAAAATATTTTATCTTGGTTAAGATAGTCTGCTGGTTAAATGGAATTCCATTTCAAAGGTGTATTAATTTGTTGCCGAATATATTTGTGGAAAGTTATTTTCTATATGTTTCGGATAGTTTTCCAGGTTAGACTCTCTTTTCGCTACGCTGAACGTCTTACACAAGCTTGTGGAAAGGAAAATCAAAAGAAAAATGAAAGGACCCATGTATTCATGTACTTTGTAGCATGTGTAAATTGATTATTTTCCACTTTCTTCTTTGCTGTAAAACTTTCATCATTTTATTTTGTCTGCTGTGCTTTTATTGCCCTGCTGAGTTATCTATACCAATTGCAACTACAGTATTCCTGAAACCAAGAGAGCTGTTACATCATTATCATATATGTGCCTGATAATACTTCACGGTTGTACCTTCCAGAAATGAGCTAAAAACAGGGAGGAAATACACTGAAGGGAATACATATTCCTAAAAGCTTTTTAGAAGCAGCCTGCTCCCAGTCTTACAGAATCTGTATCTGGGCATCTTTGATGGACTGAAATGTAAACCTTCCCTCCCACAGATGGAGTGCCTCCACAATTTTACAAGAATCTGGGTATCGTTGTGCGAGTTGTATGTGTTCATTTAATTTTTTCTCATGTGCAGACTACTTCAGTGTTGTGTGTTGGAAGACTACTGATTTTTCTTTCTCAATTGGGGTTCTAAAGTGATATCAAATTATGTTACTACTGTTTCGATGAAGAGGATGCTCTATTTCTACTGTGTTGGGGTGGTGCTAGTAAGAGCGTGTGGTGGATTTGAGTTGTGCTGGAACACGGGTAGGGCAAGGTCTGTACACCCTAAAATCAGATAGGCCCATCCTCCCTTGCTCCCCATGCCCCGGCTGTGCACCCTTGGCAGGCATTCTCCCACTGAGCCGAGGAGTCATGCTTGGATGTCCAGAGAAGAAATTCCAGCCATATTGGGAGGTGACCCACCACTCTGTAATCCTTACTAGACACTGTCCTGTGGTGTTGCAGTAGCCACAAAGGGCTGGTTTCATGTATGCTGTTTTTGTTTTGCATTGGTCGTTGGAACCCGGAGAAGACCGGATAACCAGAGAAATAGCAAACTGAATGTTTAAAATGCGAGAATTGGCAGCATTGAAGTTACAAATAACACATTTGTGCAAAAAATGGCTCCAATACAAATTTATCAGAAACAGAATTCAGCTTTTTTGTGAGTTATCTAATTGGACACTATTGCAGCACAATTGGAACCCAACATAAAACTGTAAAAAAAAAAAAGAATCGATTTTGATTTTTCCGCTCATTTTGTAACTGTGGCTTTGTTTGTTTGGGGATGCACCAAGTTCAAACATGGGTACACGTTTGCTGTGAGACTGAACATATGCAGGTGGTTTGCAGAACTCGCAGTCTGCCTGAATAGAGAATACTATGTGTTTGCGGGAACGTGATTTACACAACCTTCATGAGTCGTTTTTCTGACTAAGAGCACAAACAGATCTTTTTATGCACGGAAATGCAAAGTTCACCTTTTGAGCACTTATCAGAGACTTCAGATTTATTTTGTTTTTTATTGTGGTAACGTGACTTCTTTTTCTGACACTTTGCGTTTCTTATGCCAAATTTGTCCTTTCTTCAGTTGGAAACCTACTGTTTAATTAAAAGGCATGTACGCATATAGTTTGCCAAGAAAACACATATTAGTTTGTATATGACAAAAGCCAAATACAATTTTTTGCCACATGTTGGTTGTTACAATTTTAGATGGGATTTAAATATAAAGAGCTTTGTTAGAACGTCTGATTTACTACACATATATGTATGTCAAAAGCTTCATAAAGTACTTTATTACTATTGCACGGGTTTCCTGTGGTTAATCAACATTTGCACCTTTTCATTTTTGTGTCTGCAAGATAATTCAAACAGGCCAGCTGTTTGAATGATCTGTTTCAGATCTCCAATTTAGTATTATAGCCTTATCGCCCACTGGAGAGGGCTATTCCAAATGTTAAAGGCTATGAACCACTGGTATAGTCGGAGGCAGAAGGGCTATAAGGCTGTTTGAGCATTCCATCTCCTGAAGGTAAAATGTTCAAAATTAGAAAGGGAGAAACACAAAGACAAACATTGGAATGTTGGAGCAGAAGGCGTATACCAGCCATTATTGGCCTTGAGCCCCTCCATTGTCTTCAGTGGAGCTATCACGATTCCAGTGTTCTAATATCTGTTAAAAGAACTTTGAGGACTTCATACTTCATATGTCACTACTAGAATTAAAATGTACATTTGCATGTTTGTGCCAACCTTTAGTTACATAAGTATTCTTGCTGAACCACTCGTATCATACCAAGAGTCTGCTTTCTACATCCGTTTTCCGCATTGGTTCTTATATCGGGTTTTATCGCCCGCACAGTAATATCCCTGGATTTCCCTACATATTGTATTTTTATAGCATTTTCAATTAAGTTCTGCAGGAAAAACAGAGGTCCATATCGTATTCCTTTTAGATTTACAGTCAAAACCTCCCACCTCTGAAACCTCCACTGGCTCCCCGTCCAGAAGAGATGCCAGTTCAAGCTGCTGACCCACACCTACAAGGCCTTCCACAACGCCGGACCCTCCTCCATTAACCACTGCCTGACTTTCCACAGCTGACCAGAGAACTCGATCTGCCGCATTCGCACACTTCCACCGCATACAGCGTAGGTGCAGCAGAGGTTGCTCCTTCTCTTACCTCACCACCAAGTCCTGGAACGACCTCCCACTTCACCTCCGAAACTCTCCCTCACTCGCCGACTTTAGGAAGGGACTCAAGACCTGGCTCTTTGACTAAGGCTCCCCACCCATCAGCGTCTGGATACCCCCAGGGGGGATAAGCCCCGCTATCCAAATACTGATTGGTTGATTGAGTACTAAACGTGGCTTCCGTATCCAATCGCAAATCCAATAAAGTAACTTTTAGCAATGAAGTCTTGCACAGTTTCTAGATTTGTTGCATGTCCAGCCAGAGCACATCTGATAATTGGGGTTGGTGTTCCATACCCTTGGCACTTATCCTTAGGACTGTCTGGCCCAGAATGAATTGGCTTTAAAGGTCAAAGGGAGCACAATACTGGAGAACGAGCATAAGATGCACAAATGAAGACCTACCTCTGAAGAAAACAACCAGGTACTGTAAATAAATAAAATACCTGACCAATACAGGTAGAACTCAGCAAGTTCTTGTAATTCAGCTTTAATGGGGGCCTAAGGTTACAAAAATGGTGCAAATGTAACTAAAGGCCTTCTCAAGGAAGAGCTGGTACAAGGTGGTATTCCTTGAAGAGTAAAAGGTGATCATATCCCCGCACTCCCCTGCTAGAGTTCTGTTTGCCTTGGGAATTTTTTTTCCATTTCTGGCCTTCCTTTTATTGGCAATTTACTTCAAAAAGCACAAATATTCAAGGCTGACCTTTAGAACTGACACTTTATTTACTCCTTTCCAGTGGGTTTTAAACTTTGAAACAGGGTGGACATAGCTTTTTGTAACATACTTAGATCTATTTTATTTGTTCCCATCTAGGTTAACACATACCACCCCACCTGGGGTTCATTATATGTCGGGGTACAGTTACGTCATACGTTAGTACTTGTACTCAATTCATAATCAATTAACAGGATGGCCATAGCATATCTGGCCTTCTGAGTTGGTATAGTGAAGGCAGCCGGTAAGTAACCGCTATATATGTTGAATCTGCTTGGCCTTATTTTATTTATTTGAAAGGTTTTATATAGCGCTGGCTAGACCTGTGGGTATCTGAGCGCTTTACAGCAGCAGAAGCAGTACAAGAAATAAAAACAATTGCTCAGGGTAAAACATAAACAGTCAATTACAACACCACAATTGAGTTGGAAATAAAAAGGGATGGGGAAAAGCAATTTACATGAGGAGGGAATAAGGTAGAGCAATTTTACAAAGGTAATAAAAGCACGCAGGCAGGGCTCAATAATTGAGTAAAGTGGGGGGCCAAATATCTGGGCGGAATTACGGGATATGAACAGCTAAATAATATAAGTTGAAGGGAACAATTTAAGGAATAGAAGAGAGAATCGACGGAGAAAAGGTAAAGGTAGTGATGGGGGAATGGTAGGAGGATAGGGTAGGGGCAGAATGGGGGAGAGGGAGTAAAGAGGGTGGATGTGTAATGTGGGGAGCGAGGTGAGAGCAAGGGAGAAAACAAAGGATCCTCAATAAAGGGGAGGTAGAGAGCAGGGTCAAAGGAGAAATTATGGGCCGAAGAATTTGTTGAGGAGGTGAAGTTTTAGGTCTTTTGTAAAGCTGAAGTAGGTGGTGTTACAGCGCATGTCCTTAGGGAGTGAATTCCAGATGTTTGGGGCGTTCCCGGAGAAGGCTCGAGATTGAATGGATTTCTTTTTAAACAACGGGGAGCGAGGAGGAGGTCATTTTTGCTTCTCATCGATCGGGAACATCTGCTTTGTTGAGTTTGTTTGTAAGGTATAACGGGGTTTGTAGATTAAGGGCTTTGTGCGTAATGCAGCAGTCTTTTAGAGGCATCTCCCTTCAATGGGTAGCCAATTTAGGGCTTTGAGGGTCATAGAGATGTGGTCTAATCGTTTACAGTCAGTGATGAGCCTGGCCACCAAGTGGAGCACAGATCTAAGGGGGGGAGGGAGGCTAGGTGTACTTTAGGTCTTTACTCCACCTCCCACAATCCCACTCTCCTGTGACTGCTTCAAGAATTTGTAGTAGTTTGTTGGAACTGAGTGCCACGATGTGGTTATTTTTTCAGAGTCCTCTCCCATCTCTTCCTTGATGTTCTAACCAATTTAACCAGGGTTTTTCCTATTCCTTACTAATTATTGGTAAAAAATGTTGTGTCCTTACAAACAAGCAATATTAATACTCGGTGTTATAAATATAGTACTATGCATTTTGACCCTTAGCATGCTTTATATATTTAAAAAGTAAAACCTTAAACTGTGAATTTAAAAACAAATCATGCTAATGTAAAAATATGAAAAACAGGCCTTTCATACTGGCAATAAAAAAATAAGGCAACCACAATGGCTACTGTATCTGAATTTAGTCCAACTAAAAAAAACAATTAGAACTAGGGTTAGGGTATTTTGTGCTCGGTCACTTAGACTCTGGACAGAAGAGCATATTATGAGCGAATTCATTACTTCTTTGCAAGGGGGCATTAGAATTCTAATGAAACAGAAGCTCCATTCGATGTGTTGATTTACACCCCAACCCTAAATAGTAGAAGTTCACAGCGCAGATTGTACAATAAGTAAACCTTCTGTTACTCCTGTAAATGCTCTTGGCTTCATCAAAATGTATAAGGATTTTTGTTCTTCTTCAGTGTATAACTTATCTGCACTGAATGGCTTCGTATATGCCTTCTGCTTTAGCCCATTATTTGTTATTAGTAAAGCCTGACCCTTCAATTTCATACCTTGACGACAAAGCCTTTGTTTTTGTCTTTACCTGGACATAGAGTCAGCTTTGTTCTGCATTATCGGCCCATGCCTTAAAACGTCTGTGTATAATCCACTGCCAGTGAGTGGCTGGCTTCCCTTGCTGATACTAAAAATAAATGTATAGTACCTAATTTAGTAGCAACAATAAACACAGACCCAATTCAAGACATAGTGCCTCCAGTCCAAAAACAGGGAGCATGCCTGAGACTTGATATATTGCAGGTCCTTCAAATGTTTTAAAATCAATTATGGCCTAAAGTACCAATGCGAGAGAAATGTAAAAGGCACTAGGGAGTACTCTTACTACATAAAACAACTAGCAGACCCTGTAAAAATTTAAGCATACAAAGAGGAAACAACGGTAGACAATTTATCCCTCCTCACCTATTTCTACCCGAGTATAGCTCTCAACGCTCAGTCTACAAGCAACCTGCAGAACTTGTTCAATAAAAGTTGATCCAAAAGTACACTATAATCCAGCATTTGCTTGAAAAATAAACTGATATGAGAGTTCATATATGTCCCATTGCACAATGTCTTTTTCAGCCGGAAAACTGTCGACGGAGTTTCGACCTTTCACCATTTAAAAGATCATCATCAGGACAAAGGGAGCACGGAAATAGTGATCTGCTGCCGGTGAAAGTTCCAATTAGTACTGTGTCAAAAGAATCGGGGGAAATATTAATGGACAGCACAGTCAGGAGCCGAAGAGGGTGCCCCATCAATGTAACTCTGTAGTGAACGTCACAAGGTTTTTTTAAAAATGAAATCGGTTAGTACAATTAATGATAAGGAAAAATGGTGTCCGTAAGTGGATCAGCAAATATGTGATCGATCTAGGCTGTAGGGAAAAATCTTCTGACTGGGATAGCGGCACCGTCACCAGTGCACGAAAATTTGCTATTCTTCCTTATCCTCACCAGCACCAATGAGGCATTTGCCATTCCTGAATGGAAATAAGCAACACATTATTGCTTGTTTTCTGTTAAGCAACACATTATTGCTTGTTTCCTGCCCCGATGACCGCTATCTACCAAAGTCCATTAATGTGTCCAGGATGTGCACCATCCCTGCCACAATTCTCTGGGTGCATTGGGGTTAGCATAATGGCCTCAACTGTACTCATGCATGAATCACCCAAGGACTCAATTACACTTTTAGTTTACAATAACGCTCTTGATTAGTACAGTACCCTTAAAGTAACAAGCATTGGCATAGCCAATAGGTCTCGCCTTTGGGACCTTATAAGTGTTCAGCCATGCAACAGTTGCATAACTAAATACTTATAAGGTCTCAAAAGCGAGACCTATTGGCTATGCAAAGCGGCCGTGAAAGTAATCGCGGTAAAGCGCGCCCGTGCACATGCACTGTAGCTCTAGGCTGGTAGCACTTTTTGGAGCCCTCTCAATAAGTCTCGCCAGACAGCGCATGCGCTGGGTCAGGCGAGACCTAAAAATGGAAAATTACTACACACAGTAATACCCATACAGATTGAACCGCCCAAAGTTCATCTGAGAAATTAACCATTTAACAAGTATACAAATGAGTAAAATTAATTTCCGCCCTTCCAAACAGAAAACTTGCACTTATCACCTCTCTAAATCTCTAGGCAAGTTTACTTCTGGTGTAGTGGAAGAACTGTAGACTACACATTGTGCTGTTGGGAAAGCCAAGCTAGGTCTGCATCTCTCCACTTCCTATTCCCTGCTTGATCCCTGTTGTTACACACGAGATGCAATAGTTCCACTCATTGAATACACAGAAGGTCCGCTATATATCTACAGCTCAAGTGAGGATTTCTGCTAACTTCTAACCATAGTGGTCACTTTTCTTTTACCCTCTAATGGCAATCCCAGGACATCTCGTTTGAGGGGCATGTTTGCTACACTCAGAGAAGAGGAAGGCGATGGGGTTGGTTGTTTTGGCCTTGGAGAAATCCATAGCCACTCCAAGGGGGCACAGATCTTGTGCCTACTACTTCTGACTGGATAACCATGGCCAGCAGCTGATAATGATAGAATTGATGTTTGCCCATGAAGACAGAGCTGCAGCTTTGCCCCGAACTAACATTTTATTTTAAGATTTTTAGCAGCCGACTAATAATATCATTTCCTGATATTTGAAAGTGCTCCACATTATCCCAAGCGAACGCTTCCAACTGCCTGATAGATGCCTTCAATCCTCCTAAGACTCCCCTTCATTAGCTCTATTGAATTCTACATGGCTGGTTACTCTTAGGCATTCATCCTCTATCCTAAGTGTCTGTTTTCAAATGTGGACTGCTGGGTTGAAGGTCAGACAGTTATGTATTCTAAAAGTAAGAAAAACGTTAAACCATAAATGTCTTTTGTAGGACATAACGTTTGGCTATTATATCCACGACAAGAGAGTTCTAGAAAGAAGCTACAACTGCAGAAAGAATGATTTTTTTAGCTTGATTGTCTTAAATCTTGGGACGTCTAAGTTCAGACAGTTCCTGCTTCTTAGACTTTTTTTCCGCCCAAGATGGGAGGTGATTGGCCTGGAAGGAGGGTTATTCTGAGTCATGATTTTGTAAAATTGGCAGCCAGATTCAGATTTTACTAATGCTTTGATGAGCAACAAATGTAAACTCTTGAAGGCTTGAGTAGTGTATGATCGAACTTCCTTGTTATGGACAATCACCTGGCTATGTAATGTAAGACCATCTTAAATGAGGAGCCAAGGATTGGGTCACCCCTGCAAGAATGGAGTTGCTTAAGTCCAATCTGGAGATCACCAAAAGTGTAGGTAGCCATTTTCCGGGTACCAAAGGGGTTTTACTTTTTTGAAAGAGTGGAAGTTCGCTGCTTTTCCTTTTTTTTGTGATGAACCAGTTACAGAAAAGTCCAGACTAAATCCTAAATGATTTATTGAGAAGAATAGAATCAAAAGGAATAAACAGGAAGGAGAAAGGAATAAAAAGGAACGGAGGGCTGAGCATTTGAATGTTTTCAACCATCCAAGTTTGGCCCTTGAGACTGAAGCACAGCATATGTAATGTATAAAAGAAGTGTGCAGTAGAGTTAAGTGTTGTCCACATATTGGTGAATGGAGATACCTAGCCCTTAGAATGTTGTTCTCAGCGGTTCAAGTTGCAAGCTGAGCAGCATGTGTGCCAAAATAGGAACCCTGGTGTACACCCTTAGTATTATAGCACTAAGAGCTCTTAGTCTTGTGTGCCACTCCCCATGCTGCCGCCTAGCTCCTTGTGATGGTGCGGTTGTCACAGCCCTTGAGACCGCCCGTCCAGTCCCTATGCCGGGTGACCACTGGCCTGGTATGCCGGGCAATTTGGGTTAATTCGGGCTTATTTGGGTTTAAGTTGGGTTCTATTTGGGTTTATATTTTGGACTTATTTGGGTTTCATTTTTGGCATCCTGTTTATTTGGCACTTTTGTTTTTGTAGTTTGGTAGTTGTTGGTCGGTATCCCTGATTGAATTGTAGCCCCTCCTGCTCCAACTCTTTTTTTCCCTCCCGCAGGTTCCCGCTCCCTGCCCTCCCGCCTCCCTGCCAGTCCCTCCCACCTCCCAGGACTGCTTATGGAGGCTGCTGTGCAGCCACAATTTGCGCAGGTCTGCACCTAGACCACACCCAGTGCCAGGACCCCTGGCCATGCTACCCTACAAAGCTAAACTGCCGCGGACCTTCAAGCCCTGAACCCCAGACAAACCAACAACCACTGCTGCTGCACATCCTCACGCACCACCCGAGGACCATTCTCCTGCCAACACTGCCGCCTCACCTTCAGGACTGAAGCAACCAACGTAATTAGAGACACTGCAAAATCGACCACATCCACCACCTCGACCGATACCACCCCGGTAAAACTCAGGTGCATTCTACTCAATGCACAAACACTCTGCAAACACGCCACAGAGGTCTGGGACACCATGTCATCCCTCACCCCATATGTCATCTTTCTCACAGAGACCTGGCTTAACACCGCCTCCAAACCAGACATCGCCCCCGCCATCCACTAAGGCTACAAAATAACACACTGGGCCTGAACCAACAAACAGGGACGTGGAATCTCCATTGTCTATAAGGACACCATCGTCTGCACAACAGCCCCAGAGATTACCTGACCCGATAATGGAACACCTCAACTTCCAACTCCACTCAGACGGAAAAAAACACCATCAGAGGCATGCTTGCCTACAGACCACCAGGCCCGAGCTTCTGCAACGCCATCCCAGATCTCATTGCCCTGATCGCAAGCGACTCCGAGCACTATATCTTCTGAAGGGACCTCAACTTCCAGTTTGTCCAACCCAGTGACACCAACATCACCGACCTCCTGGAGAGCATGAGCAACATCGGTTTCAAACAGCTGGTCACTGACCCTACCCACATCGCATGACACCTGCTCAACCATATCTTCACCTCCAGTGAAAGGATCAAGTACAACCATGCTACACAACTCACCTGGTCCAACCACTACATCATCCACTTCACCATCTCAGTATCCACCAACTCTGGCACTGTGCCCTCCAGATCCATGTGCAGAGACTGAAAAAAGATATCAGAAGGCCAGTGGAACATGGCTGTCTGCTCCCACCTCCCAGACTCTACACCTGACCCTGAACAAGCAGCAAAAATAATTCTTCCAGTAGATCACAGAATGTGCCGAAACAATCACTCCCACCAAGACAGCCAAGTTCAAAGGACCAACCAAAAGAGCCAGCTGGTTCACCGAGGAACTGCAATCTGCCAAATGCGACTGCCGGCAACTAGAAAGGAGGTGTCGCATCAGCAAAAAGACGGAAGACAGAACCACTTTCAGGACAGCTCTCAACCGGTACCTCCTGAAAGAAACCAAGAAGAATCCTACTCAAACCACAGCAAGGAACTCTTTGCCATCATGAAGGAAGTTTCCAATCCCGCTGCCACAGAAAATGACATTACACCCTCCCAGGTACTGTGCGACAACCTCGCTGACTTTTTACACAAGATCGCAGTATCAACCAACTCACACACACAAACCCCAAACACCTGCTCACCCACTGGAACCTCCTCACCACGGAAGACACTATCTTCATCATGACCTCCGTGCACTCTGGAGCACCCACAGACCCCTGAGACAGCCCTGATCACAGCCCCCGAGGTCATAAGAGCTCTTGTGGGCTGTGGAGAAGGAGCATCCGTCATCCTCCACATTTGTGAAGCACAAACTTACCGCCCCTAAGGGTATCTAGGCGCTGGTGTGGCCATCAGGGAGGTTAAGTGAGCTATTGCTCAGTCACATGATGCTGAGCTGCTGCTGGTGCCGGAGATCAAGCCGCGAGCCCCGCGCTCATTAGGCTGCTGCGCCACACCTCTCCTCTAGGATCTGTCAGCTGCGTTTGACATTGTCTCCCATCACATCCTTAACAGACTCTACCACATTGGAATCCCGGGAGACGCCCTCATCTGGATCACTTCAGACCTCACTGGTAGAACCCAGAGAATCAGCCTCCCTCCGTTTAGCCCAGAGCCCAAGAAGATCACACAGAGTCCCCCAAGGATCGTTCCTCAGCCCCACCCTCTTCAACACCTACATGCCTCCCCTGGCTGACACCATCAGATTGCATGTATTCAACATCATCTTCTATGCCAACGACACCTAGCTCATCCTCTCTCTATCTGATGCCACCTACACCACCGAAGCCAACTTCCACAGATGCATAATGAACCTCTCTGACTGGAAGAAGGGCAACTGCCTCATACTCAACATAGACGAGATGAAATTCCTCATCCTTGGGTACAACAACTTGCCATGGAATAATGTATGGTGGCCCGCGGAACTCGGCCCAACCCCTACCCCGACAGACCACATCTACAGCCTTTGCATCATCCTAGACCGCAAGCTATTCATGAAGAAATAAGTTGACGCAGTCTCATCTGCCTGTTTCCACATGCTTTGCTTGCTCTACAAGATCTTCAGGTGGCTCCCAATCAACACCAGCAGGACTATCACGCAGGCCATCATCACCAGCAGACAGGACTATGGAAAAACTCTCGTAGAAATCACTGCATGCCTCCTGAAAGACTCCGTACAATACAAAACTCAATGGCAAGACTAATCCTCGACCTCCCTAGAATGGCCCACATCACACCCCACCTCAAGAAACTACACTGGCTCCTCATCCTGTAGAGATGCCGGTTCAAGATGCTGACCCACGCTTATAAGGCCTTGCCCAACAAAGGACCAGCACCTTTAATCCTCTTCCCTCTCCCTTGCACACACTCCACAGATCCGTCGAGCCAACAGTGGAGGACGCTCCTTCTCGCATCTGGTGGCCAAGGCATGAAACAACCTACCCCTGCACCACAGGACCGCACTGTCGCTCCAGCAATTCAGGAAAGAACTCAAGACCTCGATATTAGAATGACAAACCACAAAGCGGCAGTCAACATCTCCAGTGCCTCAAGACCCTCATGGGTGATTTGTTGCGCTTTATAAATGTTGATTGATTGATAAGTGTTTTTGAACTTTATCAGGTGAGATCTGTGGTTAAGGAAAGAGGAGTAACAACTCAGAACGTATCCTTGGAGGCCCTTGTAGTGTTCCAAGGCAACAATTAATTGGCTGTGATGAACTGTATTGATGATAGTTTGAGTAAGATTAGGAGAAAGGAATCAAAACTGTGAAATTTGCAGTACATATTGCTTAAGAGTTTTAAGATGTCCATGTCAGTAATGGTGCTGGATCTGAAACCACACTGATGGGCAGCAATTAGCTGTTCTTTTTTAATGTAGGTCCTGTGTTTGGACACACATTTTTCCATGGTTTTACCAATCGAGGTTATGGGGCAATTGGTAGGAAACTAAGGATGAGGTTGTATATTTTCAGGATGATTGTGATTTGCCAGATTTTAGCAAATTGGAAAAGATTCCCCAGGAGAGAGAGAGGTTAGTCAGCATGCACCAAGACGTTTCAAAATGTTGGGAATTGGCTTTTATGATGTTTAATAATAGAAGTTCCATGTAATAAGATAGTTAAGTTAACCTCTCCTATGCTCTTGGGATGAGAAAGCCTCAGCTGTTGTTTATTTATTTATTATTTATTTGAAGGTTTTATATAGCGTGGACAAGATTCTTACGGGTATCAGAGCGCTTTAAGAAACAAAGACCAACATCCAAAAATATAAGTGATACTAATACATAGTATTATACAAACTATCGAATAAAATATACTGAGATGTGATTAGATCAGGTAAATTTGACCATGAGAATCGATTTCACTTCTCTTTTGAAGGCAGCAGTGGAAGGGTTCAGTCTTCTTTCTGGGGGCAAAGCATTCCAGAATCTGGGGGCCCGTCCTGAGAAGGTCCGGTTGTAAGTTTTCTTGTTGGCAAATTGTTGTGGATTCAGAAGAAGATTCCTGGAGCTCCTGGATGATCTTTTGCCACAAGAGAGTACCAGTTTCTGAGCTAGATAACTCAGAGTATTGTGATGTATGGTACTGGGAGTAAGTGTTTCTTTCATTTGTGGTCATTATTGGGGGGATTTTGGCTTTGATCGAATTGATTTGTCAGAAAGTTAAGAAATTCATCACAATTCCCCTGTAAAGGAAAAGGTAAGAATTTGACACAGGGAGAGAAGTGGATGAATATAACATGGGATTGGCAGAGTTTGTTGATGAGTCACTTTGTTCTTGTAGAAACTTGGATTTGGTTTAAAAAATGGATTGCTTACAACCTCTTCCCAAAGGTTTTAGTTTTGTGTGAAGCATTTGGGATTTAGATGTGGATGAATCGTTTTCTACAATGTGGATATTGCTACAAGGGTTAAACAAAGCAAGTGTTTTCTGCACCACACCAGTTAAATTGAAAAAAGCATCCAAGTTCGGTATGCAAAGTGCACCATATTGGCTATGTAGCTGACCGGGATAATAAAGCCAATAACCCATCACTAGAAAGAAAATCAAATTTTTATTAAAAGATAATCCAATGAAACTGCTAAATACAGGTTGGTGCTGTTACACCAAATAGCCTAAAAGCCAATCACTGTCAAGACGGCAGTGAAACCTGCAAGTATCAAAAGATAACGACCCACAAGCCAATGTTGATCCCAGAATTTACAATCTAAATCGAATTTCCCATTCACTTGAACTGTGCTTGGCCATCAGTAAGTTTGTCTGAACTGGTTTTTATGTGCGTGGTGGAGCCTCATTCCCAAATGGCACCGATGAGCAATATAAATGAATGTGCCTCTAATCCAATGGGCGGGAGAAATGTGTTCCCTAATAGCAGCAAATTCCCTTGTACCGATAATTCATAACCAGCTTGCAGAACACTTGCAGTCCTTTGCACAGCTAGCTCTCTTGACCAGCCGGTCACTAAAAGTGTCCCAAATGGCTTCAACAAGATGCCCACTGCCATTGCACCAACTCATTCTTTACACCTGAAAACATTATGGACACCAGCAACAGGCTCAGTTCAGACGGCATTCATCATCCTCTTCCTTACCATCAGTCACTTCCTCTGGAAAGGGCAATCTTGAAAGAAAATCTGCTATTGGGTCTTTACTACCAGGAATACGAGTAACTTTAACATTAACTAGGGTCAGTTTAGATATCAGATGCACTGCAAAAGCAGAAACCTAATCCAAACCGCCGCCCAGCCTTCTCTTACAAAGATTAAGATGGGCTGAATGGTCAGTGGACAGTACAAACCGGCCAGGGCTTTGCCTTCTATGACAGCGTTCGTACTGTGTATTTGTAAGGTGCGGAAGCGGTGTCCCAGTGCCAGGATACTCAAATTAACTGCCAACACATGCCCAGCACTGCTCACAAGCAGCAGCAACGCTGGTCCCTCAATGCATGCCTTTGATTACCTCACAAGCTTGCAGGTGAAGCTGTTGCCACTCAAAGACTGTCCCCTTTATCTGTAAAGTTAGATATTGAGTAATTTGCAAAAATGCTGGATGTTTTTGCTTTCAGAACATGTTCATCCTAACAGTTTCCATTTTTTGGTGTAATCCCTTTAAAGATGGAACATACAGGTGCCTCCCTTACGCCGTGTGTATGGTCTGTGTGGGAGCAGGCACTCTGGTGCAGCAGCTGCTGCTCTTATTCCTTCGCTTGAGAGCACCGTGCTACAATCCGATCTCCAAATCAGGTCATGAAACACATTTCCAAATCCATACCCGGCAGCCAAGACTGGGGTCGGCTACATGGTTCTCAGTAGATTTCTGCAATTACAGATACCTGCAAAAGGCGTCCACCATTCTATAATGTCTGCCAGTCTTTGAACAGCTTCTGCCAATCACCAGCACCTGCAGGGAGCGCTTTCAGCAAATAATCAAAAATACTCTTACCGTCTATAACCAAAGAGTGTGATAATAAAGAGGGAGAGGCCAGTTTCTAACATGGCCTTTTAACGTCAAGAAGACAAACGAAGATGGGGGCGTGGCTACGGGGCCGAAGATGGACGCGTGAGCCTAGAGCTCCGCATCTACCTAAGCAATTATCCTGTTGCTCGGCGAATCCGCCTGGACCCGGTGGCGCCCGCGGGGGCCGAACACTCGGGAACCACGCGCAACATTGATGGTGTGTCCTGCGGTTGATTACGCTACCGAGGCCTGCAGGAGGATTGTGACGGTGCGGAGGCGGTATATGCAAATGGTGGCCTGAGGAGTGCTGGTGGACTGGGCCCTGGCCGCAGCCGCTTGTACCGGCTGACTAAAGAACTAGAACGCTGCGCTGCCGACTCAAGGGAGCGACAGTAGGAGGAGGACTCCTCTCACAATTTCGTCAGTGCCGCGACTGAGTTTGCGGCCTGGGAGACAACTGGCCTCAAGGTACACGCCGCCCGTTCGCTGCTGCGGTGAGCTTACGATCGGAGCAGTGTTGGGCCCCAGATATTGATGCAGTGAATGGGGGGCGCTCAGTGGGAAGCACACCGGTCCTGATCTGCAGCGGGTGCACTAATCTACTGTTGGGGTGTAACTCTGTGGCCAGGACCTGGGATAGGTGCGAACTACCCGGAGGAGAACGGGTCAAAGGTGTATTGGTGAGCGTCAACTTTGGGTGGCACACCGCAGGTGGGGAGGTGTATCCTGGCTGCAACATACCCATCATAACCCTCGCAATTTCAGAGTCAGTGGGCGGTGAATGGTGCTGGGCTCCTTACTTGTATGAAGCATGGTTCACCCCGCACGAACTTCCCATTGTCCCCTGACCAGCCTGGACTAACTGGTTGCCGGGAAGTGAAGCGTGCATAAAGGCTGTCCTTTCATGGTGCAATGACTGGTTCATCAGAGCTTGCAAGTAACATATAGGCCACTGCTGTGAAGCACTTTGTCCTGTAATAGTGGAGAGCCTCGATGACTGTGTGGAGTCCCTTACAGATGTGCCTCCAAGATAGCTGATTGTACTGTGTGGATTTGGTGCTTGGGGAAGCCGCATAGTGCCTTATTGCGGATAAGGGAGTACTGAAGTTGTGCCTGAGAGTGCCGCCGCAGGGTTTGTTGTCAGCACCTGTAAACGCTCCACGGTGGGTAGGCGCTTCAGAGACTTTGGTTGATGCCTGTTTGTGCCACTCCCACAAGAATGGACCGTGACGATCGAGGGTGCTCTGGCCACCCCTGTGCTACCCGAGAATAGTTAATTAATACCTAGTGGTGCAAACGGATCCTGGAGTGCACGGACCGGATAGTTGTGTGGCGGCGACTTGCAGCACTGGCAAGTACTTCGGGCCCCCCTGGGGAACAACTCCTTCAACCCCTCACAAGGGCCCGCACTGCGTCACAAATGGGTAAACCTAGAAGGAAACAAGTCGTTCCTCCCCAAGACCAAGAGGAGAGTGTCCCTAGTCATGTACCGACAGACGATACCAGTGACCAACCTGAAATACCCCTCCAACAACAATTCACGAAGATTCTGGAGGCCATTGCCAATACTAAGGCAACCTTACATCAAGATATAAGCAAGGTTGCAATGGGCCTGGGTCGGCTAAGAGCTGAACATGCAAAATTATTGGACAGAGTGAAACAAACGGAAATGACGCTGGAAACGATTACACCGGCGCAGCAAGCCCTCACTTCACAAGTATGGGACTTATCCGCCAGAATTAATGTACTAGAAGGACGGGCGGAGGATGCGGAAGGGCGCAATCGAAGAAATAATGTGAGAGTGCTCGGTCTGCTGGAAGGAGTGGAAGGAACGGACATGGTTCATTACCTGGAGACATGGTTGTGAGACATCGTGGCGCCAGAACGTCTATCGCAATTCTACATGCTGGAATGCCACATCGGGTGCCGGTTAGACCACCCGCGCCAGGACGACCACCTCGTGCCGTAGTGGCTAGATTGCTCCACTTCCGGGACAGGGATCTGCTAATGAAAAAAGCTCGAACTGACGGACCCTACATGGTGGGAAATCGTACAGTGTCCTTGTTTCCGGACTACCCAATGGAAGTGCAAAGACGCCGCACTTCCTTCCTGGAAGTAAAACGTGCACTGCGTGATGAGGGGATCCAATATGCACTGATGTTTCCGGCTCGACTTAAAATAATGCTGGATGGGAAAACACATTTCTGCAAAGACCCGAAGGCGGCCTGGGACTGGGTTGAGGCCTACAAAACAGAAGGTGCTCCTAAATCGCGCAAAGGACACCAGTCGGTAGTACGCACCCAAGAGAAACGACTGCGGAGGAGACAGCGGCGAAAGACAACGACGACACCGAGCCCTTCTCAGATAGCACTAGAGAGAGCGGGGGCACTGGAAGCTGTGTCAGCCATGATGCGTAGCAGGGAAGCCTCATTGGACAGAGACTCAGAGGCTAAGTATGGAACTGAGAACTCTGAGACAGAAACCTCCCGAGCAGATAGCGGTTCTGTACCTGTGGCGCGTGTGTCACACAGACGGATGGCAGTACACACTGATCGGGCTGAGGAATATAAATTCCTGACGTGGAATATCAGGGGCATGGGTTCACCCTCCAAACGTTACAGTATCATGAATTACTTTACAGCCCACATTGCACTGTTACAAGAGACTCATCTTTCTGAGATAGATGTCACCAGACTTAGGCGCAGAAGGCGAGGGCAATTATATGCGACTGCTTATTCGGCCTTTGCGCGGGGAACGCTGATATGGATTCCCCCAGGTGTCCACTTCTCCCTCAGTTGGAAACTCATAGATGTGGAGGGGAGGTTTGTATTCATCTCCGGTGTGTTACATGGGAAGGAGATAACAGTGGGTAGAATGTATGCCCCTAATCGGGACCAGCTTCCCCTTTTGGACCATTATCATGTAAGCTAGCAGGAATATCTTGTGACAACCTGATAGTGGGAGGAGATTTCAATTGTGTGTGGGACGTGGGTTGGGATAGATCCACCCCTCCACTCGGGGATACCTTGGCCGCCAATACTGCAAAGGGACTTGGGAGTTGGGCTACTGGGTGGAAACTGCTGGATATATGGAGATTACAAAATACGCAGCGCAGAGACTACTCTTACTATTCACCTTTATATGACTTACACACTAGGTTGGAGATGTTCCTCTACTCTACTGTCGAATATGATGGCGGGAGCTGAATACCTGGGTCGATCCCTGTCGGATCATAGCCCACTGCTACTGTGATTCACACCCTCCCCAGAAAAGACACCCATACCTTTATGGAGGCTGGACCCGATGTTGATGGATGATGGTTTCTGCCAGCTTCTTTCGGCAACACTGGAACATTATTTTACAGACAACCAGGATACGGCCAGCTCTCCCTTAGTCGAATGGAAGGCGATGAAGGTGGTGACCCGAGAGCACTGCCTGGGACAGAAGACGGGACTCAGGAAGATTATGACACAGGAATTAGCTGATCTAGAGGGTACAATAATGACACTTGACAGGGGAAATAGCAGGAGGGTCTAGATCGCACGGTAAATTGGCAGAAGTGAAAAGCCTCTATAACTGTACCTGGGATAGATTGAGAGCTTTGGATTTTAAAACATATCAAACGAGACAACACATGGAGGGAGGTAAAGCTGGATGATTATTGGCCTGGTTGATTAAACCAGAGAGCAGAGGTACACCTATTCCCAGTGTAACTGATGAGCAAGACCAGATACTTTCCACTCCAAGGACTATTAATACGGCTTTTAGAGCATATTACGAGACGCTTTACGGATTAACAGGAGTGATTCGGGATGGCGACCTGCTGTCATATCTCATTGGACTGCAGCTTCCAAGTATAGAACGAGGTTCGGAAAATTTGTTAGCATCGCCAGTCACAGTGGGTGAAATCAGGAAGGCAATTCGAGAGATGGCTAGGGGGAACACGCCATGTCTGGATGGCTTGCCTGCCGAATTCTATGCCACGTATGTGGATATTTTAGCCCCAAAGCTGGAAAAGATGTATGCAGTTGCGCTAAATGACCAGCAACTGCCACCCTCTCTCAGAGATGCCCTGGTGATTCCCCTGACAAAGGCCAAACATGCTCATGCCCGCTTGACGGAGTTTAGACCATTGTCCATGTTAAATATGGATTTTAAAATATTGAGCAAGGCGTTGGCAAATCGGCTTTTGCCTCCTATGCAACACCTGGTTCATGTGGACCAAAATGGCTTTATTCCCACACGATCTACCTCCATAAATCTTAGGAGATTGTTCCATCCAGAGATAGGCGATTTCCCAGATGCTGTGGTGGTGGGGATCAACTTAGAGAAAGCTTTTGATTCCCTACGCTGGGATTTTTTTCTATTGGTAGTTATTGAGAGGATGTGGATGGGGGAGGGGTGGCTGAAATGGGTTCGCCTTTTGTATATGCAGCTGCGGGCACATGTACGTACGGGTCCTGTCATATCAACACCATACCCTATCCATAGGGGCACCAGGCAGGGCTGTCCCCTCTCGCCATTGCTTTTTGCACTGGCGATGGAACCCCTGGCGGTGCGATTTAGACAAGAAGAGGGTAGATTGGGGATACCTCTTGATGTGACCTCGCATATTATCTCGCTCTATACGATGTCAATATACTTAAGAGATGGCCACAGCGGGATCCATACGGTGCTACGCATATTTGAGGAATTTGTAGAACTTTCCGGCTTACGCCTGAATCCAAAAATACTTTTGTGTTCCCGCTTCAATATACTCCCCTTAAGCGGCCAGCTTTCCCACCCAACCTAAGTTTAGCATCGGTCTCCTTTAAATACTTGGGGATACAGATTTATCGTATGCAAACCGACCTCTCTGAGGCTAACCTGGGGGGCGTCCTGAGAGGGCTTCGAGCGAATGTAGCCTTTTGGAGCACACTTAAACTGCCAGTCATGGCTAGAGTAGCGTTGTCTAAAATGGTGATATTGCCGCGACTTTTGTATTACTTTCTCAACCTACCGGTAATAATTCCCAAACACTGGTTTAGAACTCTGAATGAGATACTCCGGGATTTGATATGGGATGGGGGTCGTCGCAGAGTATCGCTGGAGACTATAAAACTTTGTTTAACGAGTGGGGGACTGGGGGCCCTAGACTTCGAGGCCTACCACCTGGCGGCCCAACTCCAATGGCTTCCTAGGTGGTTGGACGGGAGTGACGTGACTACATTAACGCTTGCATAACAAAGTGCAAAAAGGAAAGAATCCTTCAGCTGGTGTGAGCACATTTACACAGGCAACTACATTGCCGTTTTCAAAACTTAAATGACGAAATGTGAAGAGACTTATGACAAGTAATTGCTGCAAAATGTATTCATTGTCCAATTAGAAATATAAATCATCCAACTTAGTTGACCATGTTAATGAACCCAATGCATTTCGGGTCCAGTCATGACCCTTCATCAGGGGACTACATTGTCATTGCTGAAAAAGACAAAAGGAGATTCAAACTTCAGTCCTATTAATGTTCCAAAAGTGCAAGAATAGACTTGGGGTCTACAAGTGAAAGCTTCAGTTAGTAGACTGTGCGTCAGAAAATAAATAGGAAGGCAAAAGGAAACAAGTGAACTGTCTCGAGCTCACGGTCACAGTATGTTCAGTGTTCGTTTCATGCAAAAAGATATATCGAGTGACGAATAACGAGTGACTATAAAAGACAAAGACAACTGTGTGCATCCACAAGTTAAGAAGTTGTGCTTCGAAGGAGTGAGCGAAAAAGTGAAAAGCGTACACCTTCTCGTGGTACCAAAATAAGCTTGTTAGTGCTAGTTATCAAAAGTTGTGCGGCGAATGGTTATTGTGCAAAAACAGAGCAAATGCAATGCAGTTAGACAAACGGATAATAGCGGTTAGAAACCTTAACGAAAGGATAGTATCAAATCGAACCTAACGTTCGTGCAACGCTTACCAAGTTAGACGGCCATTGTTTCATAGATCGGAAACAAGTCAGAAAGACACGTAAAGCATACCAGTGATTGAAAGCTTTTAAAAATAGAAAGTGAAGACGGTAAACGTACGCGAGTGTAAGCTAATAGACATAGAAAGAGTCCAGATGTATAGGTGAACATAAAAGAAGTCCATGCGTGTTTCTAAATGTTTAGAATTAATCATACTGTTGATGACCATTTCATAATCAGTCTAGAACCAATGTCCATTCGTTTTTTTCACGCATGGACTTCTTTTATGTTCACCTATACATCTGAAAGAAACACGTTAGTTAGATTCCTCACCTTAGAATATTCCCAGGCGTCAGGCTGGATCCGGAAAGATTTTTCGTCAGCAATACCACTTGCGCGTCGCTAGGCGTCGTCTGCGGCTCCGCATCCGTCGTCGGCATCGTGCGCCGGAATGACGTCGTCGGAGTACTTAGACGCAGCCCTCGCGCGCTGACGTCAGTTCTTCTTTTTTCCGCGCCAGACAGCGCCGATCCAGGAAGAGCTTACCCCTTAGTCAATTTTTGACTAAACTTTTTGACTCTTTTTGGTCTTTTGTCGACTCGACTCTGGTGCCGGTAGGATGCCTGGATTTAAGGCCTGTGACTCCTGTCATCGCGTGATGTCGGTGACGGATCACCATCGCCGGTGCCTTTCCTGCCTGGGGGCCGAGTCGTGCCCCGATTGTCAGGCCTTGACCTCGAAGGCTAGGCGGGAGCGGTCCCGTAAGCTTCTCGAGCTTCGGCACTCGGCTCCGCGCCGCTCACGGTTCCGGTCCAGGAGGAGGTCCAAGGACCGGTCGCGGAGCCACAGTCACCATCATCGCTCGTCAGGCTCGAAGTCTTCGGGTAAGTCAAAGCGATCCCCTTGCCGGGCGCGCGACTCGGCCGAGGTTCAGGGTGGTCCCACCCCCGCGGCTCCGGCGGAGGCGCAGGAGCCGCGTCCGTCTCCATACCCGCCAGTCCCTGGGACTGACGCGACTCCGGCGGAGGTCAGTGCCTTCCTCTCGGCCATGAGGAGCCTGGCTCTGCCGTCGACACCTGCCGGCGCGCCTTCGGGCCTCGCGGGCTCGACTGGGTGACCTCGCGTGCCGGCGGCTCCGGCCCCGGCACCGTCAACGACTTCGGTCCCGACGCCGCAGGTCCCCGAGGGATCCAGGCCTGGATCTCTGTCGGCGCCGGTCGACCTCACGACGCCTCCGGCGCCGACACCGGTTCCACCTCCGGCGCCGTCTCCGGAGGATGCCGTTCTCCGGTTTAGCCCCTGTCCGGACCCGACGCCGGCACGGCGCCACCCGGCGCCGCACCCGACGCCGATGGATGACCGTTTCATCTACCGTCCGGCTCCGATCGTTCCCCCTGTTTATCAGGAATCGGATGACGGGGGCGACTGGGAGGGGTCTGAGGACCCTATTGCCCTCCAGGGTCAACTTTCACAGGACTGGGCAGACGAACTGGGGGATGCCAGTGGTCTGGACACTTCGCCGGACGCAGGCTTCATCTCTCCTCCGACTGTGGCTTCGGAGGAATGTGCAGCTTTTTCAGTGGTGCTGCGCAAGGTGGCCGAAGCCCTGGGGCTCGAGTTGCCTGCTGTGGCCGTGAGGACTAATATCCTCACAGAGGTGCTTCAACCGTGAGCAAGCTCCACAGAGCCTCTGCTGCAGTTCAATGAGGCCCTCGTCGACGTTCTGCAGGGCACTTGGTCCAAGCCCTCCACAGTTCCTCCTGTGGATCGGAACGTGGCCCGGCGCCACCGCCCTGCTCCGGGCGACCCCAGTTTCCTGTCCCAACACCCCACCCCCGAGAGCCTGGTTATCCAGGCCTCCACTTCCCAATCCTCCTTCCCGTCCGCTCCTCCGGATCGGGAATCCAAGAGGCTGGAACAGTTCAGGAAGAAACTGTTCTCTTCCCTGAGTTGGGCCTGCTCTTGCCTTGCCTCTTGGACCGTTTCTCCCACTCTCTGTGGGATGCGGTGGAGGATTTGCTGCCACTGTGTCCGGAGGAGGCCCGGACACGTCTCTCCCAGGCACTTGCTGATGGGCGAGATGCAGCGCGACATGCCATACGGTGTGGACTTGACACCACGGACTCGCTTGGTAGGGCGATTTCCACCACGCCTGGCTGAGGTTTACGTCTTTTTTGGGGGATGTCCAGAGTACCCTCATGGATATGCCCTTTGATGGCGCTCGCCTTTTTGGTGAGAAGGCGGATAGTGCACTGGCTCGTTTTAAGGACTCCCTGGCTACAGCCACGTCCTTGGGTCTCTCGGCCCCACGGCCGCACACTTCCGCCTTTCGCCCCTTTCGTGGCCAAGGAAGGGGTGCCTCCTCACGTCCGCCTAGCCACCGGCCGCAGAACCAACCTGCACGCGGACGTGGGTTCCGCCGTGGTGGTTCTAGAGGACAATGCGGTCAGTCCACATCCACCCCGGCAGCATCCGCCTCAAAGCCCTCCTAGTCCGAGCTTTCAGGCCCATTCCACGCCAGTGGGCAGCAGAGTTCGCCATCACCTGCTCCACTGGCGCTCCATCACTTCGGACAGGTGGGTGCTGCAAATCGTCCGAAGGGGCTACTCCCTCCCCTTCGAGACGACCCCTCCAGCCATGCCACCGCAGTGCCACCGTATATCGGAGGATCACTTGAATCTTCTGCGGGAGGAAGTTACGGCCCTCTTGGCCAAAGAGGCCGTCGAGCGCGTTCCTGGTCCAGAAGTAGGCCGTTGTTGCTATTCCCACTACTTTCTGGTTCCCAAGAAGGGCAAAGGGGGCCTATCTTGGACCTCAGGAGCGTCAACACCTTCCTCCGGAAGGAACGGTTCAAGATGCTAACTTTAGCTCAGGTTCTGGCTGCCCTCGACCCTGGAGACTGGATGGTAGCGTTGGACTTGTGGGACGCCTATTTTCACATCCCCGTCCTGCCGGCCCACCATCGTTACCTGCGGTTCACGGTGGGTCAGGAGCACTTTCAGTTCACCGTGCTCCCCTTCGGCCTCACCAGTGTCCCTCGGGTGTTCACGAAAGTGATGGCGGTGGTCGCAGCTCATCTGCGCAGATCGGGGGTTCCAGTCTTCCCCTATCTTGACGACTGGCTGTTGAAGGCAGGCTCGCCCCAGCAAGTCGTCTCCCACCTCCAGACTACGGCCGACCTCCTGCATTTGCTGGGGTTCTCCATCAACGTGCCGAAGTCACACTTGAGCCCCTCCCAGAAGCTCCTCTTCATCGGAGCGGTTCTCGATTCGGTGCAGTTCCGGGCTTATCCTCCGGAACAGCGGGTCCGGGATATTCAGGCTCCGATTCCCATCTTACGGCCTCTATCCTGGGTTTCTGTCAGGTTGGTGCTGGGGCTGATGGCCTCCTGCATCCTGTTGGTGCATTACGCCAGGTGGCGAATGCGGGCTCTGCAGTGGGACCTGAAGTTTCAGTGGGCCCAGCATCAAGGCAACCTGTCCGACCATGTCTTGATCTCGGAGGGCACTGCGAAACAGTTGCAGTGGTGGCTCACGGACCGTGATTGGGTCAGCGGCAGATGCCTCTCCCTACCCCAACCAGATCACGTAGTAGTGACGGATGCGTCCCTCCTGGGATGGGGGGGCCACATGGGAGAGGCGGAGATCAGAGGACTCTGGTCTCCGGCGGAGACTCATCTCCACGTCAACCTTTTGGAGCTGAGAGCGATCCGGCTTGCACTGAAAGCCTTCCTTCCCTCTGTCCGGGGATGTGTTGTGCAGGTGTTCACGGACAACACCACCGCCATGTGCTATTGCAACAAACAGGGCGGGGTGGGGTCGTGGACCCTTTGTCAGTAGGCTCTGCGCCTCTGGACATGGCTGGAACCTCAGGGCATCACCCTGGTGGTTCAACATCTGGCGGGCTCTCTGAACTCCAGAGCAGACGAACTCAGCCGCCGGTGCATGATGGATCACGAATGGCGTCTGAACTCGGACGTGGCGCAAGGTCTCTTTCTGCAGTGGGGAGAGCCTTGGTTAGATCTATTCGCCACCGAAGAGAACGCGCAATGTCAGCAGTTCTGCGCGTTGGAATTTCCAAGGCAGCACTCGCTCGGAGACGCTTTTCGTCGCGAGTGGAGTTGCGGTCTGTTGTACGCCTTTCCGCCTATACCACTTCTGCCCAGAGTGCTGAAGAAGATCCGGCGCGACCAGGCCCAAGTTAGCTTAGTGGCTCCGGATTGGGCACGAAGGTTCTGGTATCCCGGGATACTCAGTATGTCAATCGATCCCCCGATACGACTGCCTCTTCAGGAGGACCTTCTGTCGCAGCAGCAGGGTACGGTCCTCCACCCGAACCTATCCAGCCTCCACCTCCATGCGTGGAGATTGAGCGGCGGCAGTTGATGTCATTTGACTTGCCTCCTGAAGTCTGTGATGTCATTCTGGCAGCCAGGCATCCCTCCACAAAGACGGTATACGCCTGCTGGTGGAACAAATTTGTGGCATGGTGCACAGCAAAGGCTGTGATCCCCTTTCCGCCCCTCTTTCTGAGGTTCTACTCTTTCTTCTTTCTTTGGCCCAGCAGGGCTCTGCTTTGGGCACCTTGAAAAGTTATCTTGCTGCAATCTCTGCCTTCTTACGGCTTCCTGATCAGCCTTCTCTTTTCAAGTCCCCTGTTATTTCCCGTTTTCTCAAAGGCATTACTCACATGTTCTCTCCTGTCCCCTTTGTAATGCCTCAGTGGGACTTGAATCTTGTTCTGACTTTTCTGATATGCGCTCCTTTTGAGCCTTTTGAGCCTCTTCACAATTGTCCCATTCGTCTTCTGACCCTGAAAACTGCTTTCCTGGTAGCTATCACCTCGGCTAGACGGGTGAGTGAGCTCCAGGCTCTGTCATCTAAGCCTCCCTTTCTTTCTGTTCATCCAGACAAGGTTGTCCTCCGGCCTCGTACCGAAAGTGGTGACCCCCTTTCACCTCGGGCAATCTGTCACGTTGCCCACCTTCTTTCCGCCTCCGCATCCTTCAAAAGAGGAAGAGAGGCTCCACTGTCTGGACCCAAAACCGGTGCTGCCCTTTTATTTGGACCGCACAAAACTGTTCCGGGTGGACGACCAACTTTTTGTTGGATGCGTAGGAGCTAAGAAGTGGAAAACGGTACACAAACGGACCATCTCACGGTGGGTCGTGTTGTGTATTAAACTTTGTTACTCCTTGGCAAAAAAGGACCCTCCTGTTGGGTTGAGGGCCCATTCCACCCGGGCCACAGCGGCTACTACTGCCCTGGGCCGGGGAGTTCCCTTGCGGGACATCTGTCAGGCGGCGACGTGGGCTTCACTGCACATGTTTGCCAAGCACTATTGCCTGGACAGCCAAGTCCGGAGAGACGGCTTCTTTGGCCATTCTGTTCTCCAGGACTTTCTGGTGTGATCTTGGTTCGCAGACCCACCACCGGGGTTGGTATTGCTGGGGTATCTAAGGTGAGGAATCTAACTAACGTGTTTCTTTCAGATGAACAAGTTACTTACCTTCGGTAACGATGTATCTGTAAGAAACATTAGTTAGTTAGATTCCTCACCTTAGAATATCCCCAGGCGTCAGGCTGGATCCGGAAAGATTTTTCGTCAGCAATACCCCTTGCGCGTCGCTAGGCGTCGTCTGCGGCTCCGCGTCCGTTGTCGGCGTCGTGCGCCGGAATGAAGTCGTCGGAGTACTTAGACGCCGCCCTCGCGCGCTGACGTCAGTTCTTGTACATAGCTTTCCGCGCCATGCAAGAGACCGACACTGGTGCCAAAAGAGTCTAGGGCCCTGAAAAGGATAACCTTAACCCTAGATGTCAGTTCGCAGAACGGGGAGGATGGGTGGGTCGGTGAGGAATCTAACTAACTAATGTTTCTTACAGATACATCGTTACCGAAGGTAAGTAACTTGTTCATCTGGACTCTTTCTATGTCTATTAGCTTACACTCGCGTACGTTTACCGTCTTCACTTTCTATATTTAAACGCTTTCAATCACCGGTACGCTTTACGCGTCTTTCTGACTTGTTTCCGATCTATGAAACAATGGCCGTCTAACTTGGTAAGCGTTGCACGAACGTTAGGTTCGATTTGGTACTATCCTTTCGTTAAGGTTTCTGACCGCTATTATCGGTTTGTCTAACTGCGTTGCATTTGCTCTGTTATTGCACGATAACCATTCGCCGCCAACTTTTGATAACTAGCACTAACAAGCTTATTTTGGTACCACGAGAAGGTGTACGCTTTTCACTTTTTCGCTCACTCCTTCGTAGCACAACTTCTTAACTTGTGGATGCACACAGTTGTCTTTTTGTCTTTTATAGTCACTCGTTATTCGTTACTCGATATATCTTTTTGCATGAAACGAACACTGAACATACTGTGACCGTGACCTCGAGCCAGTTCACTTGTTTCCTTTTGCCTTCCTATTTATTTTCTGACGCACAGTCTACTAAGTGAAGCTTTCACTTGTAGACCCCAAGTCTATTCTTGCACTTTTCGAACATTAATAGGACTGAAGTTTGAATCGCCTTTTGTCTTTTTCAGCAATGACAACGTAGTCCCCTGATGAAGGGTCATGACTGGACCCGAAATGCATTGGGTTTATTAACATTGTCAACTAAGTTGGATGATTTATATTTCTAATTGGACAATGAATGAATTTTGCATGAAGATTAAATGCAATCATCATTGAAAATAAATTTAGCTGAAGATTATATTCAGTTGAAGATCACCAATTACTTGTCATAAGTCTCTTCACATTTAAGTTTTGAAAACGGCAATGTAGTTGCCTGTGTAAATGTGCTCACACCAGCTGAAGGATTCTTTCCTTTTTGCACTTTTTTATGGATGTTAACCTGCAGACGCCATCGGACTGGCGCCTTGGTGTTTGATGCACAATCCAGAACTATTAGATAACTTGGTTTAACCACCCTACAAACCAGTGTGCAAGTTGGCACTGATTCAGTATTTCTACATTAACGCTTGCACCTGGAGCATTACACATGCGCCTAACTTAACCATCGGCAGAAGATTGCTCGAAGGAGGGTGCTGCTTTCCGTGGCAGTGACTTGCTGGGATAGATGCATAGCACGCTCCAAGGGAACCATGCTTTACGCACCAAGTATTCCGCTTACAGGCATCCCCCAGGCGGGAATGGGTCCACGCCTCACTGGGCGACAATTGGTGGGTTGGGAAGAGGCGGGAATACAGTCAATCGGTGACTGTTATAGAGACGCGGAATTGCTCCCATTAAATGAGTTTTTGGAATACCACGAACTTCCACCAGGGCAATTTTTAAACTACCATAAACTTAGAGGGGCAATGACAGAATTATGGGGTATAGCCGGGAAAGGTACCCATCCCTCCTTACAGGCATTGTTAACTTTGGGTTCAGCAGGGCATTTGATAAAGTGGTTGTATTTGGCAATACGGGAATCAGCACCACACTCTTTGCTCAGACTGTTAGAGAGATGGGAGAATACGTTAAACAGAAAATTGACTGAGAAGGAATGGGAGAAAGCCCTTAGTGGCCCGAAAAAGGTATCCTGGAACACTGCTTTTAAGTTCATACATTTTAACATTGTCCACAGAACCTACCCTACTCCACTCGGGTTAAATGTAATCTATGGGAGGGAGGATCAGGCCTGTCCCAGGTGCTCACAATTGGATGCAGAGTTTGACCATATGTTATGGTCCTGTGACAGACTGGCGGATTTCTGGCACAGGATTGTAGATACGCTTAATAAGGTCTTGGCCAGAACTCTAGAGTGTTCCCCAGAGATATGCCTACTGGGATTGTTCCCGAGACCCAAAGCACGCAAAATTGGAAATAGGTTTGTTGACCTGGCTCTTGTCCTGGCCAAAAGAAGGCTAGCATTGGGCTGGAAGTCAAGGTATGCCCCGCTGGTGGTGGCCTGGGAGGAGGATGTCAAGTGCTGGGTTAGGGCAGAAGAACAAGCGTTACTCTGGGAGGACAGGATTACTAAAAGACGTACGCCGTTGGCTGAACCCTGGGCAGATGTAGTAAAGACATGGGAGGCACAACACACACCGAACCAGACCCCGATTTCAACCCCGACTGATTCCGAGGGCTAATGAGGGACACCAGTTCAGAGGCATTGGTTCCTCTTTTTACCCCCCCCCCCCCCCCTGTCACACACTGTTTGGTTTTTTTCAGCCAGACAGTGGCTCGTAAACGGTGCGGACCTCTGGTGGGTTAAATTTCGTTATAGTTGAATGTTTGTATTATTGGGTTTTCTTTTTATGGGTGGCATTTCTCTTTTATTGACTTAGCATTAGCTGAGAATACTAGACAGAAGACAGGTTGAAGTTCATAAAGCCAGGTAGGCATTTAAACAGCCACAGGAGTAGATGTTCAACTCCTCCCCACTGAACTGAAGTTAATAATTAGAATTTATAGTAGTGAGGACCTGCCTCCAATGTAACTACTTATTTTGCGTGCAATTGAACGGATATATGATATCACGACTCTGTATGACCTTTTTTCTTGCTTTGCAGGTACTCCTTTGTGTTATTATGTTGGATGTAAATGATAAATACTGCACTATGTAAGATCAGGTATTATCTCAAAAACGATGTTGATTATTACGTATACATATCTATATATATGCCAATAAAAAGATATTGGAAAAAAAACTAAGATTGTTCCTCTATAGTGCTGTGTTTTCCTTACTACATTGCTTCTTCTGGTCTCTATATATTCCACTCTCTTTTAGATTTCAACCCCTCTGTCCTCGTTCTTCATCCATTCTCTCCATCCCCTTTCTCTGGCTCTCTTCACCCGTCTCTCATGTTCACCTCTGCTACTTTGATTTCTTATTTCTCAACTTCTTCTCTTTTTCCTTTTATCACCTTCATTTGTGTTTTTACTCCTGTTATTTGCCCTCACCTCCCTAAGCCCTACCTTTGTCTCTCACCTTCTTCTCATCCAAACCTACTCTTTTACACATATTCATTTAGTCTGCTCATTTTCTCAGCTGTGACACCCCGTCCACTTGCTCTTACCTCATTGCATATCTCACCTCTACCTGCCTCACCACCTTGGGCGAGTTCAAGCATTTTGCCATCTTAGTTAAAGGCACATTTTTCTGTGCCACATTTATCTTTCAGTGGTTCCACATTTCCTGTTTGTACTGGTAATATGACATCAGCCCTGATGATGGCAGCCTGTGCATCTGCCTATTTTTCTCTCTCCATAGAAACTTGCTTTCTTTTTCAGGCTAATCTTTTTTTCCGCTTTTTCCTACTAGGCTTGGTTCCTCGTGCTCACTCTCTCTCCAGCTTCCTGCCTCCGACTGACCCCACTCAGCAATCCCGGCCTACTTAATGGACACCACAGAAGGACCCTATTGAGCAGGTCCCCGGGCCAGCTCTCCACTGCTGCTCGCTCTGGCAGAAGTGCCTCATAATTCCCTGTGTCCCTTTACTATCAGGCTCCTTAACCATTTTTTCCTCCATCTCATTTATCTCCATTAACTCGCTTTTACCCCTCTTAAACTTGCTTAATTGTTTTAGACTAATCTCTTTTTTCCGGCTTTTTTCTCCTAGGCTTGTTTCCTTGTGCTCTCTCCCACTGACCTCCCTCCCCCTCCCCCCCCAGTGCCCCTCCCGGGAACCAACCTAATGGGGGCCGCAGCGTGGGTGCGCCACTGGCGCACCAAAGGCAAGCCCATCTGCGCACGTCTGCACCCAGCACCTGGATCCCTGGCCCCTTGACAATCTACAGATACACCAGTGCTGATCTCCTAGCCCTCAACATCGGCTCACCTTGATCAACAGCAGGACCTTTCTCCTGCCACCACTGTCGCTTGCAGTGTGACATATTTATTTATAGGGTTCATATAGCACTAGCTAGACCCGAAGTTATCAGAGCGCTTTGCATATAATGGGAGATCGCTTGATTGAAGTACATATACAGACAAAGAAAATAGTTAGGCAGTCAAGGTAGTTACCTTATGCGGACATCAGAACAGCATAAGCTAATGGAGTAAGTGGCATAGTAGAAAGCTGAAACCATCAATTGACTGCTGCAACGGGTCTAGTCAGTTTGGGTGTGAGCTTTGGGAAGATAGCTCGGTCTGTGTGGGTTTTGAAGTATTTGTTTAGCAGTAGGTATTTATTGTCCTGTTTGAAGCAGGAAAGGAGGGGTTGCAGTGGAGATCTCTAGAGGGTGAGTTCCAGATCCTAGGTGCATTTACAGATAACAGGTGTGTCTAGGAGGATTTCTTTTTCAGTTTGGGAGGAATGAGAAGAAGTGAATTGAAGGTTCCCAGAGTCCTGGCTCTTCCTGCTTTCGAACATTTGGTATCTAGATAGTCGGGGTTATGTATGTGAAGGGCTTTTGTGGGTGATGCAAGCAGTCTTGTAGGTACATCTTCCTTCGATGGGGAAGCCAATTGAGGTTCTTGAGGGCTGGTGAGATGTGCTCAAACCTTTTAAAGCCTATTAGGAGCCGGGCAGCCGTTTTGAGAATTGTTCTTAGGGGGCAAGGTAATTTTTGAGAGTTCCTGTGAAGATGGCTTTGCCATGATCCTGTTTTGAGAGGGACTAGAGATTGGACTACCATCTTAAGATCATCAGGGGGAATGAACGGTTTGATTTTCTTGAGCTGTTTTAGTGTGTAAAGTGCTCCTTTGGCTGAGTTGCTGATGTGGTCCTTCATTGACATGTTTTTGTGCAAGGTGATGCCCAAGAACATTATAGAGTTAGATAGTGTGAGAGTACAGTTTAGGGCGTCAAAATTCTTGAGCCAATCTTGGATTGGTAGAGGGTTGTTTTTAGGGTAGAAAAGTAATAGTTCAGTTTTGTTGGGGTTCAACTTTGAGTGGTTGGTGTTAAGCCAAGTTTGTATTTTAATTAGTGTGGCGTTCAGATGTATGAAATCACTCAGGGATTTAATTTTATAGTAGCCTTCGGTGTCATGGGTATATAGGTGATATTTGATCCCTGCTTCTTTCAGGATAACAGTAAGGGGTTCCATGAAGAGATTGAAAAGGGAAGATGAGAGAATTGAGCCTATGGTTATAACATGAGAAGGTAGTGTAGGATTCAAGAGACAGTTGTTGATATTTATTTGTTGTGAATGAAGTTGCAGGTAAGATGTGAACCATATTAGGACAGTGCCATTGATACCAGTGCAGTTCTTGAGTAATGCTGGGTGTTTTACGGCATCAAAAGCCACAGATAAGTCAAGTAGGATTAGAAGGCATGCGTTACCTTCATCTAAGGATCTCTGAATGGCATCTGCGCTGTTGAGCATAGCGGTTTCTGTTCTACAGCCTTTCCTGCATCTTGATTGGAAGGTGTCATGGAGGTTGGCTTCATCTATGTTGATTGCATTGTAGTAGGAAGCACTTCTACATTGTTTTGGTTAGGAACAGGAGATTGGTGATGGATCTGAGGTTAGTGAGGTCCCCTGCTCTTGAAACCCGCTCACCGCAACAGGACAACTTCCCTGCCTGCTGATCAACATCCGAACGCTCAACAAGCACGCCATTGAGATAGAGGACGCCATCACATCCCTCACACCAGATGTCGTCATGCTCACTGAAACATGGCTCAACCGGTCATCAGCACCCGACATCCCCACCGCCGCACCAAACAGATATAAGATAATTCACCGAGACTGCATCAATAAACACGGAGGTGGAATAGCCATAGTTCACAAAGAGTCCCTAAATTGCACAGCCGCTGTCGATAGTACCACCCCTATCATGGAACACCTCCACTTTCAAATCAACACCACAACGGCAAAACTACAGCCAGAGACACTGTAGGAAGATGGATATCTGACTATGGTTACCCCCAACTTTTTGCCTAGTGTCTAGCTGGTTTTTCGACTTAGTTGGCCTGAGATCCTGCCATTCAGGGTCTCAGGCTGTCTGCTCTCTCTTTAAAATGGACTCCATGTACCCTAGGTACATAACCAATTGGTAAGGATCACCTTATTGGACCCTGTACAGTGTACCCTAGGTACCCAGGGCATAGGTGTACCCTAGGCCTCCCAGGGGCTGCAGCATGTATTATGCCACCCCTGGTCTGGCCTTCCAATCAGACACAACTGGCTGATCACTCAGCTGGGGCAAGGTCGTGTAATCACCCCTTGCTTAGATATAGTATGCCTATATCTACCCTTATATATAGACACATGTGTACCTATCAGTCACTCCTATGGCAGGCCTTAACAATCCTGGAGGCAGAGTGCTTGGTAACATGTGAGATGGTGCTCTAGCATGAGCTGAGCCTGTCTGCAGCTTTCGGAACCATGTCCTTATAGCTGTTCTATGATATAGCCTACCATATACTCTTAAAGTGCCTTATAATCTTAAACGGTTATGGTAACTATGGTTTGGCTTTATGAAAACATGTCGTGTAAGGTGTCTAACACTTTGGAATAATACCCCCATACCATTTCTGGTGATGAGGATATTATTCCTCCCTTCTAGAGGGAGAGACATGTTAAAATCCTACTTTGCTGTTTAACTCTAACCAAAGCCTCAGCATCACAAAATGGATGCTGCTGCCACAGACACAAGTCTGACCTCCTGCTGCTGGGAGTGATCCCAGCCAGGGAGGCCTGGACAATAGGTTTCCTGCTTGGGGAGGTGCTAGCACCTCCCCAGACAGCCTTTAGTGTATTGGGGCAGGGTGGGCTGAAAGGAATGAGACATGCCTGGGGCACACAAGGTGTTCCTTGCATAGTCCAGTTCAAACCGGCGCTGGGGCACTCCAGCCCCAGCTCTGGCACGAAACTGGACAAAGGGAAGTGGGTGTAACCACCCCCTCCCAGGTCCCACCCATAAGGCGTGACCTAGCAGGTATCCCAGCCCCCCAGATTAGTATAAGAGTGGGAGTTGGGCCTCAAGACTTTAGATTATCCTGAACCTGCAACTTGAACAGAAACTCTGGACCTTCGACATTCGACGAAAGAAGAAGACTGAAGAATCTCCCTTGTAGCCAAGGAGTGGCTACCCTGTGCAAACAGGCACCATCAAGAGACTACCCTTTGCTTTGCCCACGTTCTACGAGGAACCGACTGCAGAGCCTGACCAGAGCCTTGACTTCCAGACTTCTCCGACCCTGATCCACATCCACAGCAAAGCTGAGATCCGTGGAGGCGACGAGCGACGTGGGACCGGCTACCTGGAAAAAGTGGCTAGTAACTTAAAGCGCAGCTTCTGAGGTACCCTCGAAGTTGTGCACCGGGGATTGAGAAGCCCCAACCCCAAGCACCATCTGCACCGAAGATCAGCCCCCCACACTCCACGAGTCCTGCGTGGGGCCCTTCAGCATTTTCCTGCTTGCCGCGTCTGTCCGGTTGCTTGCCCGCTGGCTAGTGGCCTTTGTGACGACGCACCCTGAAATCTTCTGCGCTGGTTTGGCTCCTCCAGACTGGCTCCCGCTTCTCTGCAAAGAAGAAGCACCCCAGACCTTCCTGGTCTGCACCAGAAGCAAGTCCTTCGTTCTTCATGGGTTCCGCTTGCCAAGGCTTGGTGAGTCCTAGTCCAACTTCGACGCCGCCGACAGCAAGAGCCTTCGTGGGACAGCTCGCCTCCTGGTCCTGGTCGTCCTCGACGCTTCCTGGTCCTCCTGGCTGCAGCGACAAGCTTCACCTTCACCTGCAATCTTCACGACATCGCCTGGCTCCTTCCTGGTTCCACGTGGTCACTGGCTAGTGACCTTGACTCTGTCCCTTCTGCTTGCAGGTTTCTTCTCTTCTTGATCCCAGCCTTGGGATCCACCGGACACTCTTCACTGACTGCCTGTCAGCATCTTTCTTCAGGCATCCATAGGAGTCGACGACGAAAATGACGCATCTTCACCCCTATGCACCCGCAGCCTGTGGGCTAGGTAACTTGGGTACTCCGGTGCTCATCAGGATAGTGACTATCCTAGTGTCTAGTTTTCAAGTCTCAACTTCCTAGCTACTCCGGAAGTGTCCTAAATCTACCGTTTTCTAAACTGTACTATTGCTATTGACTTTTACGCATTACGCGTGAGTGTTTCCACTCTGCACACGAATCCCGTGGGCCTCCCACTTCCTAACTAACGCTAGTGTAGTGTAGCCCCAGCGATTCCCTAGGCCTAGGCCTATTCTATTTCCGTGACAGTGGTTCTTATACCACTTACTTAGTATATGGTTTGCGTGGCCCCTAGGGCCTAACTGTATTACTTACCTGTGTGACTTAATGTATGCTTAAATAAGACTGTGTTGTACTTACCTCTAATCTCATAAAGAGTGCTGAGGGTTTGACTAGAATAAATACACTTTATTTTATATATATATCTGTTGTGGTGTCCTTTCATTTGGTATTCAAGGGATTATATATGGTATCACAGCTGGCTTCACATGCCATTCAGAGTTTAGCCTAAGACTGCTCTTGTCCATGCTACCACTAGGATAGCTGGTCTATAAGGTTGACTTTACAACCAATCACCATAAGGGTATTTGGACTGATATAAGGTGTACACTAGAACTAGTGACATCATACATCAGGCCAACTTCTCACATTGGTGAGCAGCGGTTGGGATCTGAGCTTGCTGTTGTAATACCATTGTAATCTTGAGATACTAAATTGAAAGATCACACAGATATTGTCTAGGTACATATAACATAGATTATAATACTTAAGTCCTACTGGACTTAGTAGTTGTAGGTTGAAGGGAGTAACACACCCTGACTACAACTACTAGAGAGGTTTAGTAGAAACAACTAGTGTAGGTAGGTGCACACACCACACCCTCACTAGATCATGTCTCTGAGAGGAGATCAAGTAGATGCTCTCTCAGGAGGATCAGGTCTGCAAAAGACCCCCTCTAGATATGATACCTTAACATTCCAGGAGATGAGACACTTGTGTACCTCCAGAGGAATAAAACAGGGTGCAAACCCTACCCTCCTTCAGTTAAGACAACTCCTAGAGGAGTATGATACTCTTAGGGCATCTCAGGCAGGTACCCTAGGTACAGAGGAGGGTCTACCCACCACAGAGGAGTCAGATGGGACTTCAGATGAAGAGGTAGACAGCCAGGGCCAAGTAGGAAGACTTAGCCAGGCTAACCCAAGCTTACATGGGAGTTTGCATGGGGTCCCCCCATACAGACCCCCAAGTAGGCTTACACAGAGAAGCAGGAGGGACAGATCCCCTTCAAGGGAATCCATCCACTCCCATGTCTCTAACATCTCTAATGCTTCCTCTCACAGGGGAATGACTTCCCCTGAGAGAAAGGAGCATGAAGCCAGAATGAGGGAAGCTAATCTGAGGATTCAGAGGGAAGAACTTGCCCTTGCCAAAGAGAAGCTTGCTCTGGCTAGAGAACAAAAGTTAAGTGGGTTAGAACCCACTGGTGGCAGCAACATTCCTAGAGATAGGGATAGGTCTTATGACCATAGAAACCTAAGCAAGATAGTCCCCCCCATATCAGAATGGGGATGACATCCACAAATGGATGACTGCTTTGGAGAGGGCCTGCAAAGTACAGCAGGTTCCCCAGAGTCAGTGGGCAGCTATCTTGTGGCTCTCCTTTTCTGACAAAGGTAGAGACAAGCTCCTCACAGTCAGTGATGAGGATGCAAACAATTACAAAGTCCTGAAGAGTGCTCTGATAGATGGGTTTGGCTTAACCACTGAGCAATATAGGTTGTTGTTCAGAGACACCCAGAAGACACAGACACAGGACTAGTCTGATTTTGTGGATTGTGCCACTAAGGCTTTGGAAGGTTGGTTAAATGGCAGCAAGGTGCAGGACTATACAGGATTGTACAACTTGATTATGAGGGAGCAGATCCTTAGTAATTGTCAGAACCAGCTTCTCCATCAACACCTGGTAGACTCAGATTTGACCTCTCCCCAAGAATTGGGAAAGAGGGCAGATAAATGGGTCAGGACCAGGATTAGGCCTAAAAATCAGGGTGGTGACCAAAAGAAAGATACCACCAAGCCTCAAGAGAAGGGTGGGGATAAAGCAAAAGAGAAATCTTCCTCAGGGCCCCAAAACTCCACACAGGGTGGTGGGTCCCAAGCTCCCTCCTCTACCACAGTTAAAAAGCCTTACTGCCATGAGTGTAAAACTCCTGGGCATTGGAAAACTGACAGCAGTTGCCCAAGGGCTAAAAACAAAACTGTTCCTCCAACTACTCCTGTCACACCACCTATTACTGTCAGCAGTAATCCCCCAGGTGGTGGGAGTGCCCCCAAAAATTTGGTTGGGTTGTCTTGGGGAACACCGGGGGATCCTGGCTTAGCCAATTCCCCTACAGCAGCTACTCTTGTCTGTGATGGTGGCATGGGGTTTGCCAACTTCACTGCCTGTCCCAACACTTTGGGTAGGTACAGACAGGAACCCTACATCAATGGTAGAAAAGCTGAGGCCTACAGAGACACTGGAGCTAGCATCACTATGGTGGCCCATAGGCTAGTTCCCTCTGAGCAGCTTTTGCCTGGTTTCTCATACCAGGTAACTAACATTGATGGCAAACAGAACAGTCATCCCATGGCAGAGGTATGTCTCAGCTGGGGAGGGGTCACTGGCCCTAAAAGGGTGGCAGTGTCTCCAACCTTGCCTGTGGACTGCTTACTGGGGAATGACTTAGAACTCTCAGCTTGGGCTGAAGTTGAACAAGACACCCATTCTAAAATGGTAGGCCTTTCCCAAAAGGGTAGTGGGGTTGTGCCAGCCACAACCCCTGTCCAAGTAGATTTCCTCCCTGAAAAGGTTGGAAGGGCAGTGGTAGCCACAGCCCAGGCAAAGACAGACTTCCCTGTAGAGACTGGCAGAGCTGTGACAGTCACAGCTCAAACCCAAACTGAGTGCCTCCCTGAAAAGGTTGGCAAGGCTGTAATGGTCTCAGCCCATACTCAGACTGACATAGGTGTAGTGAAGCCTGAAACTATGGATCACTCCACACAAACAGAGAGTAGTGGGGAGGAAGAAAAGTCTCCCTCTCCCCAGACATTAGGAAAAGGTCAGCCTCCTCAGGGATCTGACCTCACCCCTTGTGAAGGAACTGCCCCAGAGGTAGCCAGGCCTGGCCTGGCAGAGCCTCTGATGTCAGTGGCCCCCAGTCTGGTGCAGGTAGCCTGCCTCTCTCTACCCTTCCTCAGTCAGCCCAGGGCTGCAGAGGTCAGGGAGGCCAGTGGACCCCAAGAGGGCCCCTGTCCACAAGAACCCCCCAATCAAAAGAATGAGGATTGCCTGGCTAGTAGCCCCAGCCAGGTGATGGGTAAAAACATTCCTGAGGGATCCCCTTTACAGGTAGTTAGGGACCTCCCCCAGAGGGATTCTGTTGGGCACAGGCAAACCTGGGACCTTAGGGCCCCAAACCTGACCTGTCCCTCCAGTAAGCCCACAAAAGGGACCCAGCCTCCAGCTTTAGGTAGCCAGAGGCTGACCCTGAGAGCACAGTGCAACTCAGTGAAAGAAAGAAAGGCATCCATGGTGGAGGATGATTGGAGGAAGCTGAGGCCTCACTTTGAGGACACTCACTTCAGTACTCCATCTCAACACCAGCCTTTTACTTTGCAAAGACACACCCAAGGTAGAGATTCCCTATGGTGGAGACCCTATGATACCTTTAGGATGAGGGATTGCTTAGTGGACCATGAGACAGGGGGTAACCATGCCAGTGCTGGTTCTTCCTTATATGGCCACTTAGGCAATAGAGGCTTACCTTGTCAAGGCCAGCCTTATCTCCTTTCGTTTGGGGGGGGGGGGGGTTGTGTAGGAAGGTGGATATCTGACTATGGTTACCCCCAACTTTTTGCCTAGTGTCTAGCTGGTTTTTCGACTTAGTTGGCCTGAGATCCTGCCATTCAGGGTCTCAGGCTGTCTGCTCTCTCTTTAAAATGGACTCCATGTACCCTAGGTACATAACCAATTGGTAAGGATCACCTTATTGGACCCTGTACAGTGTACCCAGGGCATAGGTGTACCCTAGGCCTCCCAGGGGCTGCAGCATGTATTATGCCACCCCTGGTCTGGCCTGCCAATCAGACACAACTGGCTGATCACTCAGCTGGGGCAAGGTCGTGTAATCACCCCTTGCTTAGATATAGTATGCCTATATCTACCCTTATATATAGACACATGTGTACCTATCAGTCACTCCTATGGCAGGCCTTAACAATCCTGGAGGCAGAGTGCTTGGTAACATGTGAGATGGTGCTCTAGCATGAGCTGAGCCTGTCTGCAGCTTTCGGAACCATGTCCTTATAGCTGTTCTATGATATAGCCTACCATATACTCTTAAAGTGCCTTATAATCTTAAACGGTTATGGTAACTATGGTTTGGCTTTATGAAAACATGTCGTGTAAGGTGTCTAACACTTTGGAATAATACCCCCATACCATTTCTGGTGATGAGGATATTATTCCTCCCTTCTAGAGGGAGAGACATGTTAAAATCCTACTTTGCTGTTTAACTCTAACCAAAGCCTCAGCATCACAAAATGGATGCTGCTGCCACAGACACAAGTCTGACCTTCTGCTGCTGGGAGTGATCCCAGCCAGGGAGGCCAGGACAATAGGTTTCCTGCTTGGGGAGGTGCTAGCACCTCCCCAGACAGCCTTTAGTGTATTGGGGCAGGGTGGGCTGAAAGGAATGAGACATGCCTGGGGCACACAAGGTGTTCCTTGCATAGTCCAGTTCAAACCGGCGCTGGGGCACTCCAGCCCTTGCTCTGGCGCGAAACTGGACAAAGGGAAGTGGGTGTAACCACCCCCTCCCAGGTCCCACCCATAAGGCGTGACCTAGCAGGTATCCCAGCCCCCCAGATTAGTATAAGAGTGGGAGTTGGGCCTCAAGACTTTAGATTATCCTGAACCTGCAACTTGAACAGAAACTCTGGACCTTCGACATTCGACGAAAGAAGAAGACTGAAGAATCTCCCTTGTAGCCAAGGAGTGGCTACCCTGTGCAAACAGGCACCATCAAGAGACTACCCTTTGCTTTGCCCACGTTCTACGAGGAACCGACTGCAGAGCCTGACCAGAGCCTTGACTTCCAGACTTCTCCGACCCTGATCCACATCCACAGCAAAGCTGAGATCCGTGGAGGCGACAAGCGACGTGGGACCGGCTACCTGGAAAAAGTGGCTAGTAACTTAAAGCGCAGCTTCTGAGGTACCCTCGAAGTTGTGCACCGGGGATTGAGAAGCCCCAACCCCAAGCACCATCTGCACCGAAGATCAGCCCCCCACACTCCACGAGTCCTGCGTGGAGCCCTTCAGCATTTTCCTGCTTGCCGCGTCTGTCCGGTTGCTTGCCCGCTGGCTAGTGGCCTTTGTGACGACGCACCCTGAAATCTTCTGCGCTGGTTTGGCTCCTCCAGACTGGCTCCCGCTTCTCTGCAAAGAAGAAGCACACCAGACCATCCTGGTCTGCACCAGAAGCAAGTCCTTCGTTCTTCGTGGGTTCCGCTTGCCAAGACTTGGTGAGTCCTAGTCCAACTTCGACGCCGCCGACAGCAAGAGCCTTCGTGGGACAGCTCGCCTCCTGGTCCTGGTCGTCCTCGACGCTTCCTGGTCCTCCTGGCTGCAGCGACAAGCTTCACCTTCACCTGCAATCTTCACGACATCGCCTGGCTCCTTCCTGCTTCCACGTGGTCACTGGCTAGTGACCTTGACTCTGTCCCTTCTGCTTGCAGGTTTCTTCTCTTCTTGATCCCAGCCTTGGGATCCACCGGACACTCTTCACTGACTGCCTGTCAGCATCTTTCTTCAGGCATCCATAGGAGTCGACGACGAAAACGACGCATCTTCACCCCTATGCACCCGCAGCCTGTGGGCTAGGTAACTTGGGTACTCCGGTGCTCATCAGGATAGTGACTATCCTAGTGTCTAGTTTTCAAGTCTCAACTTCCTAGCTACTCCGGAAGTGTCCTAAATCTACCGTTTTCTAAACTGTACTATTGCTATTGACTTTTACGCATTACGCGTGAGTGTTTCCACTCTGCACACGAATCCCGTGGGCCTCCCACTTCCTAACTAACGCTAGTGTAGTGTAGCCCCAGCGATTCCCTAGGCCTAGGCCTATTCTATTTCCGTGACAGTGGTTCTTATACCACTTACTTAGTATATGGTTTGCGTGGCCCCTAGGGCCTAACTGTATTACTTACCTGTGTAACTTAATGTATGCTTAAATAAGACTGTGTTGTACTTACCTCTAATCTCATAAAGAGTGCTGAGGGTTTGACTAGAATAAATACACTTTATTTTATATATATATATCTGTTGTGGTGTCCTTTCATTTGGTATTCAAGGGATTATATATGGTATCACAGCTGGCTTCACATGCCATTCAGAGTTTAGCCTAAGACTGCTCTTGTCCATGCTACCACTAGGATAGCTGGTCTATAAGGTTGACTTTACAACCAATCACCATAAGGGTATTTGGACTGATATAAGGTGTACACTAGAACTAGTGACATCATACATCAGGCCAACTTCTCACAGACACTCACCTACAGACCCCCAGGACCTCGCCCCACCTTCTGCGAGGCCATCTCAGATGTCGCCCTTCTGGCCATTAACTCAAGATTTGTTCTTCCTCAGGGACCTCAACTTTCACCTGGATGACACCAACACAACCAACCTCCTCAAGAGCATCGGCGTCTTTGACCTCTCACTAGTCACCCACCTCACACACATAGCTGGACACAGACTGGACCCCATATTCTCAGCCAGCGACAGAATCAGGTACAACCACACCTCTAAAATCACCTGGTCTGACCACTCCGTCCACTTCTGCATCAAAACCACCCCCAACATCCCCACCATTCCGTCCAGCACCCCTCACAGGAACTGAAGCAAAGTATCTGAAAACCTCAGGACCAACACCCTCAGCGCCTAACCCTATGTACCCCTCCCACCCTCAATGTGGCCTTCAAATCCACCAAACCAGGCAGAACCTCCAAACACTAAAGCTGGTTCAAACCTGATCTTAAATCTCACAAGCATAACTGCAAGCAACCTGAAAGGATCTGGAGCACCAGCATAGCACCCAATGACCGAGCTAACTTCAAACTAGCTCTCAACAAATACCACAAGCACTTGAAAAATGCCCCAAACAAACCACCCTGTCAACCCACCTCAAAGCCAGCTCAAATCACAGCAAGGAAGAATTCTCCAATCTCAAAGCTACAAAGAACATGGCATCCCCTCCCAGGACCTCTGCGATACCCCCGTGGAATTCTACAGCAAAATCGCCATCATCTATGAACACTTTGACCCCCATCCTCCCATAACCGATGTCAACAGACTCCTCAACCGCACCGACTCCAACAGATACACAATAACCACGTAGGAACCACTTTTGGCGCAGGCCACCGCCACCATCATGAACACCATCCATTCAGGAGCACCCAGAAATCCCTTCCCTCATCGCATGTTCAACCTGGGGAACAGCAACATCAGTAAGGAACTCAGCACAATCATAAACTCCTCCTTCACCTTTGCCTCCTTCCCAGAAGGATGGAAACGCGTGGAAGTCAAACCGCTCCTCAAAAAAACCACTGCGGACCGCCAAAGACCTAAAAAAACTACCAGCCTACCTCCCTACTCCCTTTCCCCGCTAAAGTTCTGGAGAAAGCAAATACCTCCAATTCACCATCCACCTAGAGAACAGCCTTCTGAACCCCTCCCAATCTCGTTTCTGCTCAAATCACAGCACAGAAACCACCCTGATCACACCCACCAATGACATCAGGGCTGTCCTAGATAGAGGAGAAACCGCCACCCTGATTCTGCTGTATCCCTCCACAGCCTTGGACATCATGTCTAAGTACACTCTTCTACATGGACTCCACCAAATAGGGATCCAAGGGAAAGAGTAGCTCACATTCTTCCTCACTGAAAGAACCCAGAGCGTTCTCCTCCCAACCTACACCTCAGGCCTAAAAAACATAATCTGCGGCATTCCCCAAGGATCCTCGCTTAGCTCAACCCTGTTCAACACATGCATGGCTCCTCTGGCCAGCTCCTACGGTATGAACATCATATCCTACGCCGATGACACTCCGCTCATCCTCTCTTTATTCTCAGACCCAACTAGCACCAAGTCTAAATTCCACAGGCAAATGACCAGCATCGCCACCTGGATGCAGAACAGATACCTCAAACTCAACACCGACAAAACAAAACTGAGATACTCTTCTTCGGGAGCAGCGCCTCCCGGTTGGACTACTCCCAGTGTCCAACCAAACTTGGCACCTCACCCACACCTACAGAACACGCCAGGAACCTCTTCATCATACTCGACAGAAAGCTCAAGATGGAGGAGCAGATAAACGCTGTCTCGTCCTCCTACTTCCTCACCCTACGCATGGTCAGGAAAATCTTCAAGTGGCAACCCATCAGCACCACACGCACCATCACCCAGGCCCTCATCACCAGCGGCCTGGACTACAGCAACTCCCTCTACGTGGGGATCACCTGACAACTAATAAACAGACTCCAGAACACAGCAGCCAGGCTCCTCCTTGGCCTCCCCAGATGGACCCATATCACCCCCCACTTCAAATCTTTGCACTGGTTCACCATCAGCAAATGGTTCCAGTTCAAACTGCTCACCCATGCCTACAGTACCCTACACAACAAGGGACCAGCATACCTCAATCACAGCGGGGTGAGCTTCCACCAACCTGTTGGACAACTATGTTCCGCATCCCTCTCACTGGCCCACACACACTGCAATCGGCAGCGGAGCCTTCTTGTACCTGGCCACAAAATCCTGGAACAACCCCCCCCCCCACACACTCCTTCGAACAGCCCCCATCCTACAAGAATACAGGAAAGTCCTCAAAATCTGGTTTTTCGACAACAGACATCACCAGCAGCAACCATCACATAGATACCCTCACGGGTGATAAGCAGCACTCTACAAATCCTGTTTAATTAATTGGTTGATATATATAAGTATACATACATATACATAAAAAGTTAGATTTAAACATTAATAAGCAAGCAACCCTGCTTTGCAGTGAAACATATTTGTGCAAATTAACGTGTAGGGCAAGGTGCTGTGTCTGTTTGTTTTTCTGTGCCACCATCTAGCACATTCAGCCGTTGGTGTGGTGGGGCCCAAAGGGAGGGTAGGACAAATAGAGCAGGGGCAAAGGCCACTCTCATTCTAGGAATGCCAATGTTTTCCTGCTTCCAAATGTTGACATGTAATGTAGCAGTTTTTCGGAAATTAAATGCATTGCACTAATGCAAAACTAAACTCAGGCTAATTTAGAGTAGAGGCCTCAGACTTCATCTTTGCAGTCATGTTTGTTGCCAACGTTTTTAAGTCGAGCCTGTAACAGCGTGCATGCGCTGTTCTGGTGAAGACTTCATGTACGGGCTTTCGAAAACTAACCTAAGAATCGCACACGCTCGTGCGTGTGCTTTTTGTTTTGGCCCACGCTATTGGCCTTTGCGTGCGTCTTCTTAACAAAGACAGCACGCAATTGGCCAAAGGCGGGCGCATTGCTCCGCCCATAGCCTATTGGTGTCGGTTAAGGGCACGGCCGCCATGTGGTTTCAATTATCGTGCCCAGACACAGGCGCGATAATTGAAACCAGATGTCTCGCTGTGGCACGCGCGCGCACCACTCATGGGCTTGTTCTTCTCTCGTCTCTGCAAGACTGGCCTTTGAACTACAATGTTCTGGATATGGCAGCAGGTAGGCCCTGGCAGGCCCGCGTCAGCTGCCTGTCACGCTGGTTTGTATGTGTGATGTCTGCTAAAGGAAGACCTGTGCTTCCAAATTAAAGGGCTCATGCGTTCCTTCGCTCCCAAACAGAACGCCTACGCAACCTGAAAGCAGGCCGTGCCTGCAAGACGTGCAGCTCTCAGAACGCCTCGAGGACAGCAACGGCTTCCTAGGTCTATTATGCCTTGCCTGACATCCATAATTCAACGCGATGTATGTGAACTGTAGAAAATGGCCAATTACCACTGATGGTGGGACCTCTGCGAAGCTGAAAGAGGAGAAGCAGGGACGTCATCACTCCAGCGCATTGAAGCCGACGCTGAAGTGTGTGGCAAATCCTATTTGATGCCGCGCTTATCTGCTGATGAGCTGCATATGTCATTATCGCCCTCTGTGTGTAGGTGCAGAGACCCATTACTGGGAAAGCCAATAAAGCACCAGGGGCACCATTTCTGTGTTATATTTCTTCTTTAGTAGGTGGTAACTCGAGTGAACATGGCAATTGACAATCTAGATTTAACAAAAACACCTGTCTTTGTTCTGTTTCTAAGGTTCCTAGTTGTAGACCATGCTCTCAAATCACCAGGAGTATGAAAGCAGCACTGGCCTCTGTGTGTGCGTAAAATGGGTAAAAGACACACAATTGATGGACGGAATGCAGAACAATTCAAAACATTCACCCTCAGTCAAGAGATCTGGGTTAAATCCATCATTCTTTTGCTCACCATGCCACCCCAGTTTAGACCTGGCTATATGCAAATCAGTCTTGACCCTGTGCCTCATGGGAACAGCCCAGCCCGAACTGCCAAGCCAGGTCCTCCCTGGACCGGAAACAAGCATCCTAGGACCGTTTTCGGGGTTTCACGCCTCTTCAGCCAGGATAGCTTGATTCCAGTGGCACAGTGAGCCCAGGACTCACGTCTGAGCATACGTGGCGCACTTAGGGCGAGAAAGCAAAAGACACACAATTGATGGACGGAATGCAGAACAAATCAAAACATTCACCCCCAGTCAAGAGATCTGGGTTAAATCCATCATTCTTTTGCTCACCATGCTACCTCAGTTTAGACCTGGCTAGATGCAAATCAGTCTTGACCCTGTGCCTCATGGGAACAGTCCAGCCCGAACTGCCAAGCCAGGTCCTCCCTGGACCGGAGACAAGCATCCTAGGACCCGTTTCGAGGTTTCACCCCTCTTCAGCCAGGATAGCTTGATTCCACTTGCACAGTGAGCCCAGGACTTACGTCTGAGCATACCTGGCGCACTTAGGGCGAGAGAGCAAGACACACAATTGATGGACGGAATGCAGAACAAATCAAAACATTCACACCCAGTCAAGAGATCTGGGTTACATGACGACTACTAGCACAGGGACCCGTGGAAATGTCAAGCCATCCGGTGCCTGCATCGAGACCCTGCTCTATTAATCACAATAAACGTATTGCCCTAGGTCGACTGTGTGTCTTTTAAAAAACTGACAACCGTTTAATGATCGTTGAACAGTAAAGCACTCAGAAACTTACTGAGAGAGGATACATTGCTTTGTTGTGAAGTAAAGTAAAAATAAAAAAAATTGCATCATTTGATTTTCCCGGCACTTATTTCTAACGACAGACGCGACAAGAGAAAAATGCAGCCAAAGTAACTGTGTTTATTTAGACCTGCAAATATAAACTTTTTGTTTTGATTGCTCAAAATCCTGCAACGGTTTAAACGAATATATTATTAAACGAGACGTAAGAATGTATACGTATATATATATATATATATATATAAGGCTAATGCATCGACTTGATAATGTTTGGCCGGAGTCAATAGGAAATTATGGTGGCGTGTTCCTCTTCCACGGTGCGGACAACTCGCTCCTATTTCCCATTTCAGTATGATGGATGGACGGACGGATGAAGGGTTGGATATTGCACGGGTTTTATGGATGCATGTGTGGGTTGGGGGATGAACGGACAAAACAGTGAGTGAATGAACCAGGTAACGAATGAATACTATCGCTCCGAGAGCACCAGTTTGCAATGCCGGGACCAACGTATATGATTTTGCACGTGCTGTGATTTGCAGAGTAAAGCGAGGCACGCGCAGAGCACCGCCCGCTTCGAAAAGAATGGCTAGGCAGAAAGCCACCCTCTTTTTACGAATTAGAACTTGTAGTTCATTGGTTTATTTAATCTCTGCTTCTTCTACAAGAGGGACCAGATTTCCAATAAAGCTCTCCATTAGATCCAGTTGAACAATATACTTTTCATACAATTAATTATTAGCAAATGCAGCTCCAGATCATGTCTACTGACTCACACTTTAAACAGCTGCAGGTCCGACAGATCATGATGTCCACCAGAGGCCGCCCTGCCACACTGTCATGAAGGGGGACAGGTTCAATAAACGGCTATTGCTCAAAACAAAGGACTCTGTGTCTTGGTGAGCGTCAGCCTGTCTGTGTATTCAGGCGTCATTGTGTCACCGTGCGCGAGACATACTCGCGGGGTTAATGCAGGGCGAGGGTAACAGTCTCTGCTGGGTGAAGCAGTTTTAGGGCAGTGCCTCGGTTAACAAGTATTTGCAATGCAATAGGTCTCGCATTATAAAAGTGTGAGCAGTTGGCATTGCTAATAATAATGCAACACTAGCTATTGGCATTGTAAATGATAATGGCATTTATTTATGTGTTTGTTTTATAAAATAGATTAAAAAAGGCATTGTCATGAACAATGCCAATAGCTTAAACTTTTGCAAATGGGAGACCTATTGCATTGCAAATGCTTGTTTCAGTACTGCAGGCTTATTTAAAATTTTAGTCACTACTCAAAATAAAATCTATTTTATCAGTGTTGCCAGTGCTCCTTTATGTTTAATGCCATAAATGAAACACAATGTTCTAAGCAGATTGCTAAATAGCATCTCCAGCCCCGATCACAATGTCTCACTTCATGCTGGACAGTGGGCACCCTGTTTTCATGCAGCGCCAAGACGGGGTGAACTAATGCACAGACTGAGGTCTGTCAGCCTCCGAGGCTCAAAGCATTCCTTGCAACAGTCCACTGTGTCAAGGTATTGCCATGTGTACAGCACACACTCTGCAACAGCAAGTGGTTTCAAAGTTGGGTGTGACTTCCCAAACTTTCCCGAGGTGTTCATCGTGTTTGGTGACAGCGTATTTATGCTGACAGCCCAAAAAACTGTTTGTGGTTGTGTGTGGTTTGTGTGTGGTTGAGGTTGTATGGTTGTGTGTGTGGTTGTGTGTGTGGTTGTGGTTGTTTGTGTGGTTGTGTGTGGTTGTGTGTGTGTGGTTGCGTGTTGTGTGTGTGTGTTTGAGGTTGTGTGTGTGGTTGTGGGTGTGTGTGTGGATGTACGTTTGTGTTATTGTGTGTGTGGTTGTGTGTGTGTGGTTGTGTGTGTGGTTGTGTGTGTGTGGTTGTCTGTGTGTGTGGTTGTGAAAACTCAGGATTAAAAACATAACAAGGTGGCTGGTTGAAGTCTATACTAATGAGAATTTCTATACTACTTTTAGAGAGCAAGGAAAGATTGACGAAAAAAACAGTACATTTCTAAGCCCGTGCATTTAGTTTTTACATGCCTCTTTCTTGCCACTTCATAGCTCAGTCAGCCCTGAGTCCATGTACTTTGGAGGGGGGCCTCATCAGGTTTTGTTACGCCCCTGGTTAGCTGAGCTCCCCATTCCTCAAAAAATGTTTGTCTAGTTGCTCCGCTGGTTGACGGTCCTTTTTTCGTGCAGATCTGGCCTTCAAGCAATTTGATTTACTTTAAGTAGAGCACGTTCTTGCTGGTGTTTGTGGGCGTCTTATGGCTTTTGTACATGTATGAATGTTCGTGTCTGTGTGTATATGTGCCTGTGGGTAGGAGTCTTTCTTTTTGGCAGTGCGTGCGTATTGGTTTTGTCCCATGTGTCAGTTTGTACATGAACACACGTTGCCAGTCTGTATCAGCTCTAGGTTGTGTGTGCGTCAATGTTTGTGTGAGTTTGCCTTAGTGTGTGCATGTCAATGTTTCTGTCATTGTGCTTGTGGAATTGTGCTATGGGTGTTATTTTTTGATTGCATGTAAGTTGGTGTGTCCGCTTGTACGTGTAAATGCTTGTTAGTGTGTGTAGCTCAACCTGCTCATCAATGTATGTATTCGTGGGTCGGTATGTGTTTATAAATTGGTGTATTTGTTGCTGTTAGTATGTGCATGCGTAAGGAAATGTGCCAGTGCGATTGTGTGCATATGTTCATGTTGAAGTCTCGGTGTGTCAAGTGTGTTAGCCGGTGTCAGTGTATGCAGTTGTGCCTGTAAGTGTGCTTCTCCTCATTAGTCAGAGAGGATACGTGTGCGTTGTGTGGTAGTTTACGTGTACGAAGATGTGTCAGTAATATGTTATCAATCAGCCTTCTCTTGGCGCTAAAAATTGACTGGAATTTTGACATAATTCACCAAACTAACCTTAAGAAACAGGGAAGTGAATAGATGGGTTTTACAGGGACTTTCTGGAAGCATCGTAATCAGTGATTGCCCTCGGGCTAGCTGGCAAAGTGTTCCAGGCGTTCGGGGGCGTACAGAAAAGCTGTGTGATGGGCTTCCAGTCAGTGAGGCCGTGTGGGTCGGCCCTTGACACCTCAGGGCCTCCCCACAGACCCGCGAGCCAGAGGAAGCGGCCTCAGCTGTCAGAGAAGAGGGCAGAGCTTGCCATGCACGCCGTGGAACAGGTGGAGAATGTTTACAAGGGGAAGCCTGTAGGATAAGAGGGGTAAAGAATGGGAAATGTGCAGGAGAGGCTGCAAAAAGAGATCTATGCAATGAAAGGGGGGAGAGAAAGAGAATATGTAGATGAGATAATGCTGAGAAAGGAAGGAGAAGGGTGTAGCGGGCAATGTAAAGGATGTAACGTAACTGGTGCTCATGTCAAGCGCTTCCTTCGGGTCAAGTTTGCGCTATATAAATCTGCAATAAAAAAAAAAAGATTGGAGTGTGCCGTTGTAGAGGGTGAGTAGAAGATCTAACCATGAGTAGGAGTTGACACTATACATGGGTCATGTGTAGGGGAGGTGATGGCAAAGGCGGCATCGTATGGAGAAGGGTTGTAGATACGGAAACAGGCAGTGGGCTGAAAGGTGAAGCAGTGTAGGGAAATATGTAGGGTGTAGAAAAGTCAAAGAAAGGGTATATAAACTAAGCTGTACAGAGAGTTGTAGAGGGGTAGAGCCTAAGACGTGGGTTACTGAAGAAGAAATGTGTTGGGGACAGAAGGTGTCAAAGGAGGGAGATGGTGCATAGGCAGACATGTTTAGAGGAGTAGATGTACTGGAGTAAATGTCTGGGGGGTGCTGCATGGTGCATGCAAAGGACAGTGCACCGAAGAGGTAGTGAATGGTGCATGTGAATTGTTTCAGGCTATGATATAGAGTGAGACATAGATATGAAAGGCAGGGACTCTAGAAGGAACAAAATGAAGGGGGGGTGAAGTTTTTGGGGTACAGGAATGATAAGGAGGGAGGCTGCAGTGCCTGGAAAAGGAGGGCACATGGGTATGAAAGGATGAGGTGCAGCAGAGGGCCGCGCTGTATAAAATGGAAGGTTAAGGAAACAAGGAAGTTAACCGCGGGGCCAAAGTGAAAGTGATCGCGGGGGAAAAATGCTACCGCCGGCCACAGGTTGCAGTGCATGTTCGCGAGTGGTGCACGCGCAGCAGTAATCACGCCATATGGTGCCTCTGCTCAAGCCCGCGCACATGCACTGCAAGCTGTAGCCGGAGGTAGCATTTTTTGAAGCCCTTACTTAAAGTCTCGCCAGACCAGCGCAAGCGCTGGGTCAGTCGAGACCTAATAAAGCACACCGCCTCTCCTTTTATCTTTCGTGTCTCCCTCTGACAGCTTCAGCCCGCTGGGCTCTCGTGTTTGTCACAGTACAGACTTTCTCTCGCTGGTGTGCATGACCTCTGCCCTCGTCTAATGGCAGGGAAGCAAAGGGAAGCATTTCTTGGACTTGTTTGTTGTGTTCTTGGACAGTGCTGTGTCCGGGTCAACAGTTGTTCCTCTCCCCTCAGCAGCCGCGGTGCTTGTTACATGCGGGGTATCTGCTGGCTTCATCCGGCTAATTGTATGTTAAAAACATAACGAGTGTCATCATCAGTGAACCTGGCTTCAGGGGGGTTGTGTAGCGCTACTGTTGTGACTGGGATGGCAGTCAGTGCTTCATTTGCGCTGGTGTTTGCTGGTGGTGGGCACCAACCTGGGGCCTGTGAGTTGGTTTCCATCATTAAACTTTGACCTGGAACAAGAGAGAGAGAAAGGCAAAATAAAAACAAGCATTGGCATAGCCAATAGGTCTGGCCTTTGGAACTTTATAAGTGTATAGCCATGCAACAGTTGATGTTGCACCAAGGATATTGTGCTGCATAATGAAATACTTATTAGGTCCCAAAGGCGAGACCTACTGGCTATGCCAATGCTTTTCTCTATATATAGCATGCATTTACCAGGTCCATGTGGAGCAATCGTCCTCGCAACACCAATATTCCACAGACCAGGGACTCTGGCTCAGCTGTGTAACAGCATCCCCCACTCTGCCTCATTCCGCCTCACTCCGCCTCATTGTTCCTTTGATGCCTCATTCCACCTTATTGTGCTCTAGGCTCAGCTTTGTAACAGCATCCCTCACTCTGCCTAATGGTGTTCCATTTCACCTGTTTGAGCCTCACTGACTGATTTCGCCTCATTCCGCCTCATTCCCGTATAATGCATACTGCATACATAGAACTGTACAGCGCTTTGAAGCCCACTGGGTAACTATTGCGCTTTCTAAATTTATAAGCTACTGTGCATGGTGCTCATTCCACATCATTGTATCACAATTATTTATTAGTCCTAAGGCTTCTTTTCACAATATTATCCGTTATGGCTGATAAGGACCTTATGGCGTAGAAGCGCCCTGTGCACCTTTGTCCTGGTTACAGTTCATTCGCCGGGTGCCATGGACCCGCTCTGCCTTTCAGCAGACCCTGCACAGGGGCTGACGTCACCTCTGACTCACTGCTAACACTAGGTTGTTTATGGCTTTTTTAACTGCGAGTTTGACATATTTTGGTATATCGCATCTTTTCGGTTGCTCTTCCTATCATCCATCCGGACCTCAGCCCAGTCACCGGAGACAACTGGACTGCCATAGCTTGGAAGGACCCTGCCTTAGGTGAAGCACCCTGTGCAGCTCTGCCCTGGTTACTGTTCATTCCCCGTGGGCTGTGGGGCTCCTCCTTTCACCCACGGACCCGCTCTAACATTCACCAGACCCTGCACAGGGGCTGACGTCAGCTCCGGCTCACTGCTAACACTGGGTTGTTTACGGAGATTTTCCATGCGTGTTTGCTGTTTCATGACAATGTTCAGTTGGAAACCTCACCGGTGCCGCTTCTTGGCGCTTTATACTATGTTTAATTCACCGGAAGTGTAAAGAGCTGGAGCAGCTGCTTGGTGCTCCAGACACTCGTCTCTATACATAGTATGCATTGACCAGATCCATGTGGAGCAAACATCCTCCCAAGACTAACATCTCAGAGACCAGGGACCCGGGCTCAGCTGTGTAACAGCATCCCCCACTCTGCCTTATTCCGCCTCACTCAGCCTCACTGGGCCTTTGCTCTCCCTTTCATCCGTTTGGACCTCAGCCTAGTCAATGGACACAACAACACTGTCATGTCTAGGAAGGATCCTGCGGAGGTAACATGCCCAGTGCACTTACTAACTAACTAACCAACCTTAACTCTCCTGTTATTTATACCCCCCTCCCCTTTAACAATAAAAACCATAATAAGCAACAATTGGGACAGGCAGATACAAGTTGCCAGCATTCGAAGGGCAAAAAAAACATCAAGCCATTACTTATTATTAATACTTTTTAAATATGGTCATTCTGTTGCACATAATACTTTCTTAGTCATATCTAAGGTAACAAAAATGCTTCTCCCACTTCTTTATTATAACTTTTCAGCATACTGCAAACTTCTCTACAACACAGCTTAAAAACAAACACAAAGTCAATATCTCTGCCTAAACACTTATTACGTCCCAAAAGCGAGACCTATTGGCCATGCCAATGCTTGTTTGTCATGTAAAGAAACTTGGATTTCCATGTCTCAGTAAAGAAATCTTTGATGTATCTTTCCCAGACAAGACAATGACTTTCCCAAGAATATTAACTTGTCCTTTCAGCAAAACTGTGTGTGTCCAAAGTCTAACCTAGTTGTCTTGGTAGAATTATGTAAAAATGTTTCCTTATTTGTTCTAGTAGAAGTGGAATTTGTGAGAATCTTCATGTTCTAGAATTATGGGAGAATTTTGAAATGTATGCTTAATTTTAATTGGTCTACACAGTGGGAACCTGTGGTATCTCTGTTGTAATGATTCTTAGAATATAGAATGAGTTAGAAGTGTAAGTTGAAAGCTGGCTGAGATGGTGTCTGGGACGTTTCCTGTTTACAGCTGAACTTCAATAAATGAGCATTTGTATTATCATCCTTATTTTGCAGACAGCTATCCTCTTCCCAATATTACAGAGATGCTAGCTCAACTAGAGGGTGCTGTGGTATTCTACACATTAGACCTCAAGACTTAGCCAGTAAAATGTAGGACTCCAACTTATGGGCTAATATTTACATGTTTTAAAACCGAACTTTTTATCCGCTGGCACCCATCAGTTTGAGAGAGTGCTTGCGACTCTCTTTTGATAGTGGCGCTTGGGAGCTGTGGAAGCATCTCTACTCTCATCAAAGGGATGGGAATGCAGATTTACAATCCTCTCTTCCAGGGCGCGAGCGCAGAGGACCGCCAAGGGCAGCGCAAGTGACTCACCTCACAACGTCGTGGTGGCTGCGTGGAGGTGGCATTCTCTCATCCATAGTGTGACAGAGGAGGTCTGTCAAGGGCTCGCGCTCCTTTTCATGCTTACTACGTGTTGTTGTACGTCTGCAGGTTGGCATCCAAGTCAAGCAGTGCATCTGATGTTGACATCACCCCGTCTGCAGATCAAGGTCACACGCGGAACTGTGCATCTGACGTTAAATGTTTGTTGAGCTGATTGCCAGAGCAACCAGTTTTGCTCAGACTGTTGCAGAAGCTATTGATTTGATCAGTTTTGTGATAGTTACTTCACCGCACTCAGAGCCAAGATTTCATCACTGCATTCTTTGCAAAGGATAATTAGTTTTCTTTTCTTTTTCTCTTTTCACATAAAATACTTTATATCTATGTTTTTTTTGGGATGTTGCTGTAGGATAATTTTCTTTTACAGAGCAACTGGGTTGCTCGGCTGCTGTGTCCCACATCGGAGTTTTTTTTATATCTAACAGAGTTTCTTATCTACAGTGTTAAAGCGGGTGCTCGGGTGCCTAGTCGGGCACTGCAGTCTCTCAATCAAAGCTCCAAAGTTCACACCTGTCATTTCTCGGGTACTTAATCGAGTACCGGTGCAGAATTTCAGTCAAATTCAAAACATACACATAATGTCAGGCTTTGTTACTTTGTTTAGGATTTGAATTCACTTTAGAAAACCTGTCTGTGCTCATCTGGGTATTGGTGCAGTGCAGAATGCGTTTAGCATTTTCATAACTGTGTATAAAATTGTTGACCTGATAAGAAAGACAAAAGGCGTTTGTCTTGGAAAGCATTACTCCACCACCATCTTTTTATCCTCTCCACAGGAGCCACACATTAAGTGGTCCAAGTGGAAACAAGTTTTCCCACACTATGCACAGGTGTGTGGTTCTTCGCAGAGTGTGGATTGGAAAGCCTCTCTTCTTCTTCATTGTCTAGGGTCCTGAAGGCCAAGAGGTCTTTGAACACCTTCCGGACATTAAGGGTAGTGAAGTGGAGGGGTTGAATGAATTTAAAGTGTGCGTTAAAACACTATATAAACATTATCTAACAAAAGTAAGTACAATCTTGGAGCAGTGTCATTTTGGATGAAGAGTACAAAGACCACAGGAATCAGTGGAGAACTAGGTCACTGACTTGCATAATTTGGGGGCCTCATGTAAATTTGAAGGGAATCTAAACAAATGCATTCAGGATCAGTTTATGTTAGGATGCAACATAGAAAAGCCAGGATTGAATTGCGTCAGAAAGATGACCCAAAGCTGGACAAATTGTTCTTGAATGCAAAAAAGATTGAACATTCACTAGCATGCGTGGATGTGATAAAAAAGGAAAATGGTTGTGCCACGTTGGAGAAAGTACACAGTATAGTTAAAGGGAAACATACAGACACACAAAAGAAAAATAATAATATTAACTGCTTTAGGTGTGGTACGTTAGGCCAGCTAGCTAATGATGAAAGTTGTCCGGATTCTTGGCCAAATGTCGGAAGTGCGGGAAAGTTGGTCATTTTGCCAAGTGTTGCAAGTCTAAGAATAGAACAAAGAGAGTGAAGGAAGTTGGACTGGGTGATAGGTGTGACTATGATGAACTGCACTGTGGAGAAGTTGTACTTCAGGTGGGGCACCAGAAAACAAAAGGACCCATTGATTGGGTCAATGTGAATGGTTTCAAAGTGGAAATGTTATTTGATTCTACAGCAAAAATCTCTTTGGTTCCCAGAGAGTTATAGGCACAGAATTTGGTGAACAAAGTTAAAGTATTTAAACCTGATATAAGATCTCGTCAACTTATAAAACTACTTGGATTTTTCATAGGAGAGGTTGAATACAAGGGGTGGTTCACAGCTGGGAAGATTTATATTTTGTGCAAATGTTATAGTATAATCATCTGGTTCCATCCAAATGGTTTAAATGTGATGTTAGATCCCAACAGCGAACCTTGCATTGTCCCGAAAGAGTTACCACCAACTGTAGAGTCTGTACATGCTAAGGTTCCAGAGAAACTAGACGATGGTGCACTTAATTTACCCAAAGCGCTTGTGGAAGAAAGAAAAGATGGAGATGCCCTGGTTAGGGAGCTGTGTCAGGCATTCTCTGATGTGTTTATAGAGAAATTAGGCTGTCTGTCTGATTATTCTCACAAATTTGTGCTGAAGGAGAATGTTTCTCCAGTGATGTGCATAGTACGAGGGGTACCTTTGGCGTTGAGACAGGCCATGTCTACTGAACTTGAAAATGTTAAAAAAGAAGATATTACTGAAGAAATAGAGGTGACGGCAGGGGTTGCCCCGGTCATGCTCAGCCACAAAACTACAGGTGAGGTAAATCCGTGTGTGGATTTAACAGGATTAAACAGAGCTGTAGTTGTAGACAGATATACTCTAACCATTATTACAGAGATGCTAGGTCAACTAGAGGGTGCTGTGATATTAGACCTCAAGACTGCCTGCCACCAGATCAGATTTGGGCTGATTTCTGCAGCCTCGGTCTTTCAAAGAGTGATGGATGATGTATCGGAAAATATCTCTGAGATAAAAAGTTACATAGATGATGTACTTATTTATGGATTCACACAGGAGGAACATGATTGTAGAGTGAAATCAGTTTTGGAAAGATTCTGGGAAAAGGGGCTCACATTGAGAGAAGCAAAGTGTAAACATAATCAAAAAGAGACAGTATACTTAGGATATAAACTGACGAGGTGGTGTCAAACCAAATGAGCAATTGGTAAAGACTAATGAGAAATTACCTGTTCCTGACAACAAAGATGATTTTGTTAAGTTTTTGGGGATGGACAAATATCATAATAAATATATTTCATGCTTTGCCAACCTTACGTATAATCTAAGGGCATTGCTAAAAAGGAGTAAAATTCTTGTTGTCTCTGCAATGTGAACTAGAATTTGAAGATGTAAATCATGCCTTATCTGATGCGCCTTTACTACAGAGTTTTGATATCACACAAAAGACAGTCTTAGTCACAGATGCTAGCACCAAAGGAAAGGGAGCAGTACTTAAATAAGAACTAGGTAGTGAGGAACAAACTATTATGTTCATACCCAGATGCATGGTTGGCCCTGAAAATAGATATTCTGTCATTGCAAGAGAGGCTCTCTGTATCTATTGGGCAATCAATAAATTCCTTTGGGGAACACATTTTGTTGTGAGAACTGACCATAAGCCTCTCAAGGATGTATGTGGTAAAAAAGCTTGGCTGCCATATCACGCAGATTATGCAAATAGGTTGTTACTCTACAAGATTATGATTTTATGGTCGAGTACACCCCTCAAGTGGAAAATAAGGTGGTGGATTTTCTCTCACATTTAGTATCTGTTGAGGCAAAAATGGAAACTAATGTTGAGGATGATGTGTGGGAATTTGAGGAGTTCAATGTATGTGAAGTTTCTGACAGTGAACTGAAAAGCAGCTGAAAACATGGAACATCCACATCACTGCAGATCCCCCAACAAACCAAACCAAACCTTGGTTGAAGCAGGAGTGTAACATGACGGAGAGCTTCCTGAGGCTCGCTGTCCAGTACACATGTATGCGAGGACATTCCCAAAGCGTACAAAAGTACCTGTAGCTGCATCACAGCGCAAGCAGGTCAGGGCAGACGCCCTCCCAAAAGTATGTAGTTTGTGCCAATCATAGTAAACCCTGTAGAGTATTTTGAACTGTATCAGATGTAGGCACGATTTGATAGCGACCCCCTACGGGTGCATCAATGCCACCCTCCCAGTCTGTCTTCAAGTTCGCCCACATCCCTCTGCCACCCATCCCATATCATTATTGATCAATACTGGAGCTACCCACTCGACTGTAACAACGGTTCAGGTCCAAAACCTACCCCTCTAGGGAAAAGAGATCCAAGTAGGCATTCCGAATCAGCAGTGCTCAAAGTCTCGGTTCCAGTCAGGTGAAGGTAGACTTGATGAGAGATAATCTATTTGTGATTTGAATACTGTGAACCTATTGGGAAGGGATTGGCTTTGCAAACACAATTGTGTGATTTATTGCACACCAGAAGGTGTAGAGTAGGAAACGCAGGCAACCAATACAAAATTCAAATTAAAGTCCCAGGAGTCTATAACAAGGTTATACATGGTCCTCACAAAGGAGGATTTGCCCCTTGATTTAAAGGAGGCAGCGAAGAAGTGTGGGATTTTACAGGTAAAGAAATTGGGCTGATCAAACACACAACACCCTTGCAAATCACATTGAGACAAGATGCACTCTTTCCAAATATGTCCCAATGCAAATTCTGTCAAGAAAAATAGATGGCATTACATCCATTATCGAAGGCATGCTAGAACAGGGCATCCTGAAGGAAGTCATTGAAAGTCAATATAAATCTCTGATAATGGCTCTTCAGAAACCGAATAAAAAAGGAGAATAGAGCAGAACCTCTGAAAAACTATTAGAATTGTTGTTTCATGATGTCCAGTAGTACTGCTTTAATTCTCTTCCAAATTCTCCCAGATGCTGATTGGCTTACTGTCATTGATCTGTGTCAGGAATTCTTTTCCAAACCTTTACATGAGAACAGTCAATATCTTTTAGCAGTCAGATTCGAAATTAAAACTCTTATATAGTGTAAAGGTCCTCAAGGGTATAAAGAAATCCCCTCATTTTTAATCAAATGCTGAAAAAAAAAATCTAAAGACTGTTGAGATTAATAAATACAATAGCAATTTACATCCTGATGTATGCACGCATAGCAGGGGCAGTACCAATAAATGCAGTACCAATGTCCACTGTAATCTATGCATGCACAATGATTTCAATACCAGTAAATGCAATGCCAATGTACGCTGCAACCTATGCACGCACAATGATGTCAATACCAGTAAATGCAATGTCGATGTACACCGTAACTGATGCCCGCATAATGACATCAATATCAGTGAATGCAATGTTGATGTAGATGTAACAACTGTACGCATCATACTGCGAATATCGGTAACTAAGATATCAATGACCGCCACGTTGCACATGCTCACACTCACAAACTTGTACTGTCAGATTTACCCGAGATGACTTCTACATCAACCCCAATTCAGAGATACGTGGTCAGACAGGACCTGCGACCCAACCCTACACCTACTGATTGACAGGTGGAATTACACTTAGTTCAGAGACAAATGTGCACCCAGAGAAAAATTTGGTTGATCCCACAGAAAGGAAGTCACACCACAAACAGGACCCAGGAGATTGGCCCCCAATAACACATATTTGGCCAAAGGCGCACATTCCCAAAATACCACAAAAGTTAGATGCCACATGTAGTTAGGAACACTTAGCTAATCAGGACACAACATGCACACAGTACGGGGTCATCACACGCTCACCGCACCGGACATATGGACACGCACACACAGGCCCACACTAGCTCTCCCCGAGGTCGAGAGCCATCTGTGTCCCCCTTATCTGATGGTTTTTCTTGTTATTTATGACTATGATGCTTTTCAAAGAATGTCAAAGTGTTTTATTGTACCCACAAAATTTATATATGTGCGTCCAAAACATCTGTACTTTGAGACTGTCTTCAGACGCACCTCAGTTGATACTCCCCCTGCCGCTGCGGTTAATTTAACCAACTTGTTTCTGTTTTGTCAAATGCCTCTTGTCTTTTCATTGTTTAAAGTAAAATGATATTAGAGCAACAAGACCCTACACTTGCCTTATAGGTCGACATTGGTGCAATACATTGATGATTTGACAGTGGCATTTGTGACCAAAGAGACCTATAGACAGGACACCATAACCCTGCTCAACCATCTCATTGAAGATGGGCAGAAAGTTTCCCCCCACAAATTGCAGTAGTCAGAATACATTAAATGCATTGCACTATTGAAAACCAAGCACTTGGTAATTTAGAGATTATAGGCCTCAGACTCCATCTTGGCTGTGCCATCTGTTGCAAATGTTGTGTATCGTGTAGAGAAACCTGTATTTTCGTGTCTCAGTAGAATAATGTTGTATGTATATTTCCCAGACAAGACAATATGACTTTCACAAGAATAGTAAAATAACTTGTTGTTTCAGCAGAATTGAATGTGTCCAAGGTGTAACATAGGTGTGTTGACAAAATTATATAAAAATGTATCCTTATTTGTTCTAGTACAGCTAGACTTCGTGAGAAGCTCCATGTTATAGAATTATAAAACACTTTTGAAATGTATTCTTCTGCAACTATTTCATTTGCTTACTTCTGATTTGTCTACGCGGTGGAAGCAATGTACAGATGTGTTAAATGTGTGAAATCCTTTGTTCAGAATCCTATTTAAGTGCAGTCTTTCTGGATGTGTTAGGGCTCTTTTCTACTTGAACCTAGAGACAATTTCCTACTGGTTTGCTCTACCATGTTATACTCTGTATTTTGCTGTCCTAAATCTTACTAAGTTATTTGATTGATTTTGAGTTCTAACTGAACTATGCATTCTAATCTATTGATTTGGCTATACCATTTGATATATAGTGTGGCTAAAAATCTGAAAATAAAACTTTATGTTTTAGGGGCTCTCTGACATTTTTGTGAGACCATACGGGTTTCACGTGTTAAATTGAAAGCCATTTGGAAAGCCAAAGGATAACCAGGTTCAGTCCGGAGCCCCAAAATTCAAGAGGGAATAACACCACTCCCAGTCCATCAGTTATGCAAATAGAACCAGCTAGAGTGTGACAACACATGTTTGAATATTCACACCATCCTAAGCATTGCGTTTTTAAAAGAGGCTGAGATTAACAGAAGCATTCAGTCGGCTCTGCCAAGTGCCGCGCATCAGGAGTTAGACTAACGCATTCTAATTATGGTGTCGGCATCACAGCATTAAAATGCATCGGTCATGCAAATATAACTCCCGAAACGCTTTGGGGTCCTGAGGTGCTGTAAAATTACCTTGTGTGCAGCACTGACTCTCTGCACTACCGCTGGGCCTGGGAAGGAATTAAGTGTGCCTGTGCTGGGCCTGGAAGACTTGTTGTCATGGGGCACGGCACACAGGGATATATTGTATCTTTCCCGTGCGAAAAAAGAGATTGTGCTCAGTCTGCCAGCCCTGTCGTCCTCTCTGAGACCCACATGGGGGCTGCTGGATCTTGCTGCACGCCCACTAGCATCTTAAAAGCAGCTCCCTAACTGCTGCCTTTGCAAGCTTTAACAACGTCTGTGTACATTTATAAAAACTACTAACAAGTAGTTAAATGAAGACTACCAGACGCCGTAAAACCCGCAGCCTAAGACAGAGACATGTTATCATGTTATCTATCTCTCTTGCGCTCTCTTCCTCACTGTGTCTAATCCAAAAAGACACACATCAGACAGTTTATATGTGCATATCAGACAAACACCGTCCCCACATGAAGATCACATGCAAACACAAACCTACAAAAACGTACCTCTAAAACACGCATTACAAATCAATACAAAGGCACATATCCCCACCATATATTCAAACACAGCTAGACAGACACACTGCTCTACAAACACATCTCTCCTTCCACATAAAAAGTGAATTACCTGTAGAAATCATGTGTGATCAGCTCAGTGCGCAGACATGTCCTAGCTGTCATCAGATTGTCTTCTGATCAATCAAGCAGAACAAAGAGACCGTTGACCTGACTCCATAGATCATTTGTTAAAGTGCTAAAAATTCCCGCAGTGGAGTAAGTTTGTTATACCTGTGTACACCAATCACAGGCTGCTTTTAGCAGTAATGGGCACTTTACCTTTCATTGCACCTCACCATACACTCCGCCTTCTCATTCACAATCCTTTAATACAAATGGCCAGAGGACTGTTGTACCCTGGTACCCTTGGTACAGCTGGCTAGGACAGCTTACTGCCAGCCTGCTTTGTCTTGTCATCTGACTCATGAGCCCAGTGTACCTGGGAGAACGTGAGAAATGAATCAGTGACAGACTGCAGAGGGAAAAACAGCGTGTTGGGGTCAGCGTGGAGGATAAACTAATTAGAAGCTCCGTCAACGGGGCAGACACACTTTGGAGAGTGCATCCATTGTACCCTACTGCAGAACACAATTAGTGTTGTGCTCGTTTGGGTATACTTATTGGGGTACCTCTTCGCAGACGGGAACATCTGGGGTGGAAAAAGATTGAGCTGTTTAACAAGCATATAAAAGTAGGGCGCTAGTTTTTGTGGGTTAGAGAGGTACAGTAGGCAGACCCTCCAGCATTTCGCGATTCGCAAAATAATCGCGAAATCAGCAGAGGAGCGCGATTACCGCTATATTTACCTTTGGGAGGGAGGGTGGGGGGGGGGAGCCGACCACAAACTCAGGAATTTGTGTAAAAGGCTGCTTTATTGAAACAGGTGCACATAACATTATAATTCCTCGGCAAACGCCTTACACAACTAAACCTCACTAATCAACCATATATCCGACCCTTGACCCCTCCCCTAAAATTTTCTTGAACCTGCCCCCACCCGTACATTACAACAATACAAAGCAATGCATCAAAATATAACCCCATAAATTCAACCCATCCGTTAAACAATCTTCCCTGCCGGCTTCTTTACAACTGTCAATCACTGAACATGTGTAACCGAACTAGAAATTAACCTGCCTACCCTTTCCCTGTCGATAACCCAAATCCAACAATAACCAAAAAACCTCTGTCAACCCTGGTAAACTTCCAATAACCCCCGCACGGCACCTGTTCGAAGCGACAATACATATCCAGACCCCTGCTCACCTGTCTCAACAAAAGCCGCCTAAAAACCAGAAAAAGGAAAAAACTAAACCCTCAAAAATCAAGACAAACAGGGAGGGAGGGAGGGCAAAAACTGAACTACGCCTAAGCTCCCAGCCACCAGGTCACCAAACCTAAAATGGTGGCCGGGAGCAGGAGCCCAAATAACTTAAAGTTGGGCTCCATTTGGGCTACAAAAACATGTAGCCCAAAACAAAATGGCTAGCTTGGAGCCCCCCCCCCCCCCCAAGCTCCACTGTTGACCACAAAAATGGTCTCCGGCAGGCAGCAAAAATACATTATGACATCTTATTGGCTGCACGTGCACACGTCACTATGTGGCGCCGTACAGCTGTAATACCTGCCTGCTTCTGGCATTAGGGATTACAGAAGCGAAAAGTACAGTCTTGTCAGTGGGCCCTGCCCATTGACACAATTGTACACGTTAAGAGGCTGCATTCTCAGCTGCGCTTGCCTCTCTCTTTAACCCCTCGCCGTGACAGAATCTCTCCCCTTAATAGACTCCTTCCCACGTCTCATCTACCGCTGTCCCTTCGCTCTCTCCCCCTCCTTCCCTTTCCACTTCCTATTTGCCCGTGGAGGGCGAGGGCAGGGGATGGAGGAACGGATTCTGTAAGGATGGCGTTTATCTCTAGTCTGCTTAATTAGCTGCCGCTTTTACTTTGCAGTCTCCGTATCTTCTAAACACCAGTAGCTATGTTAAAGCAAAGGGCAGGTGTTTGTACTTGAAATAATTGCGTGCAACTAGTTGTAGCTGAAGGTTACGTGAGTATCTCGAGGGGTAGCTCTGCTATCCAATACAAGCTGCTGAGCAACACTATTCCAAGGGATAAGCCTGCTGTCCATCACCTCGCTAAGACCAGTTTTAAATGAGATATATTCATTGGGAAATTACTAACCACAACGACTGCCTTCTATGGAGTTACCAAGAGCTGTGTACCATGAACATGCATGCCAGCAGACCTGGTTCAGGCAGCAGACGCCCATTTTTCAAGCCCAAAACTATTTTTTTAACTCTCTGCTACCTAAAATTTACTTTGCCTGAATGTACCTCAAGGAGGAAAATAAAGTCCCCCTCCCCCTTTTTTTTCTGTCTCAAAATCTCCCTCTTTCAAAATGTTGGCATGTATGCATGAGAGCCAGCTGTGCAGTGCAAGGCCCTGCCATGAAGGCTTACTGAGGGTGTACGTGCTCTCACAGCCTTAACTAGAAGATGGATTATTGGAGGAACAGCTCTACTCTACGTGTCCTTACTGGCTGGTATTAGACCCGAGGGACAGCTCTACTCTGCAGGTCCTTTTTTGTTGTTGCAGTTTTATATAGCGCGAACTCGACACAAAGGTATCAGAGCCCTTTACATGAGCACTAGTTGCATTACAGATGGACACATTCATTTTTAGGCATGGGGAGAAATACCTCTACCCCTCGGCTTAGGGGGTATTAGTCTGACTTCTGCTGCTGCCAGAAGGTGGACTGCTCTGTTCAGTGACTATCGGAGTTTGACAAAGTTCAGCACCTCTGAAAGGCTCAAAGGACTGGGCAAGAATGTAACGTGGGAGGGGGCAACTCTTCAGGGGTCCCAAACCCTTTAGATGGGCGCCATTCCTCCAAAGGCCATTGAATGCGGTATAATCTTGCACTATATGCTTGGTCACATAGAGACACAATGTAACATTGACACATGGCGGTGAGACGTAAACCCTTGCTTTGTGGAAGATGTTGGCACTGTAGGATGAACAGGTATGGGGTTCTCCCTTTCCCCATCATAGTGGGGATGAGTGACTTGAATGCTTTTCAGCTGCATGAGTAGGGTTGGGTGTCAGAGTTGAATACCACAGCTCACATGGTCGGGTTGTCTCTTTCTCTCATATATTAATCAGACCCTCCAGCATTTCACGATTCAGACAAAAATCGCGAAATCACCTGACTATCGCGATTGCTGAAATATTTACAATTTTGGCTGTGATATTTACAAAAAAATGTCTACTGGGAGACAGCAAAACAAACAATGCTCTTTTATTGGCTGTGCGGGCACACGTCACTACGTGTCGCCGTCCAATATCTCCTTCCTCCTGGCCAAGCTGTGAGAGGCTACGTTCGCATTACTAATTCCTATTTTGATTAATGAGAGAGCAAGTCAGTTTCCAGCCATGGGAGCCTTCTGAGGCAGATTATCTATCAGAGGGAGCGCTGGAGTGCAGACATATGCAGGTCATCAGTTGCATGGCCTCGTTGTGTTATATATCTGGATGAATGGACAAAAGCAGCAAAATACCATTTGGGGCAGCACGCTATAATAAGTGCCGATTTTTAACTTAAGTGTTTTAAGCCACGCCCTTAATTACATCGGCCACTCCCCTTGGTATACTGGGAAACAGTGACTTCTATATTATAGTGTTCAGAGGTCACAGACTGCAGCTAAAAGCACTGTTAATACTCACACTGTTTAAAATTCTATGTCAGGACAGGAGGCTCCGATTATGCTTTATCATTTCTTTATTAGAAATGCTCAGCAGCCAATAAAAACACAGTAGATAAAGAGAAAAACTACAGTACCCATAAACACCAGGGTATCATGTGACCAACCATAGAGACCATAGTATAAAAGGTCATGTAGAAAGTATCACATCCTCTTTCTTTGCTGCTCCGCAGCCAGTTAAGTGAATTTTCTTTATTTGTTAATGGATATGTTGTATTTGTTCTGCTATTGCATGTTATGCCTGTTAAATGCCCTCGGGCGCTTCACATACGCGTGTTGCCGCGCTGTTGTTATTTAGGTTTCCATGGTTTCCTTAACGTATTCCTCGGCTTTTCCGCTCGCCGCTTTCCTTCGTTTGTGGGGAGCGCGAGGTTTTTTCCACCTTCCCTGAGCCGGGCGCTTCGCGCCCGCGCCTTTCGTTATTATAGTGGAGAGGGAGACAGGGGCTTGGAGGCTCGCGCTTTGCCTGCGAGCACTCTGTTTCTATTTAATACCGGGCGGCCGTTACCGCGCATGCGCGGCGGCCATATTTTATCAAAAACTGACAAATTTTCGTCAGAGGAAGGTCACATTTAGCGCCCATTGCCCACAGCCTGTGTATTTCGCCCCAAATACGCCCATTTGCTATATGAAATCTCTTGGGCTGTATAATTCTTCATAGGCTTTGCCTAGAGTGATAGTTTTTTCTGTGACAGCAAGCCCTCCCTCCACGTTTTATTTTGCACTGTGTTCAGGTTTGTACCTGCACTTTTGGCTTGCTGTGGGTTTTTTTTTCACTCCCCCTGCATTGTGCCTTTGGCCATTATTGATATGTGTCATCTCTGTGGGCATTATACCTTGCTACACATATGTGTCATAATAGAGGATTATTATTATGAAGATGACTCTTACTTTGACGATGATGCCTCTGGCTCTCTGGAGCACGATTTGGTGGAGGCTTTGGATCAGGGAGTACAACAGTCGGTTAATAAGGCGCTTGTTCGGGCCATTAACCCCTTAAAACGTCATTTGTCTCTCTATGCTCAACAACAGGGCTGGTTGCCGGCTGCTCGTGCATGCTCTAAATCTCCTGTAAATCCACACAAATCTGTTTTTCGTAAGTTGGCTAAAAGTTTGTAAGACAAGTCCACTCCTAAGGCGACGGCTGGGACTTCGTTTTCCGCCTTCCCTGATATGGGGATGATGACACTCATTCCTCCGCTTCCTCTGAACTTGACCCTCCACCACGGAAAAAGGCTTGTAAGGACCACTTCGTGGACGCTCCCTCACATCCCCCTATACTTACTTTTGAGCCCTCTGATTTTGTTCATCCAAACTCTTCTTCTTGGTTACCATCTCCCGCAGTGGCAGAATATGTACAAGCTCATATTCGCCAGCCTTTTGAGAAGGATGTCGGGGCCCGCCTGAGATCTGAGTGTCCACGCCCTGATTTGGCTGACCATTTGGCCGACACCCCAGAAGTGGATCCTACTATGGTCACTTATCTCAAAAAGTACGCCAAAGACCCAAAGAAAGGTCTTGACAGGTCCTGGCGTGCCTGCCAAGACAAAGTGTTGGACTTATTGGGCCCGCTTACTAAAATCCTGGATCTTGGTGTTCTCGCCAAGGAGTCTTCAGCCCTTGTTGATCCTGATGAGCTCATTGATTGGTCCCAGAGGGCTATTTGCCAGTTGGGCAATGCCAACTGCGCAATTTCTTGTGAACGACGCCGTTCCATTCTTCTCAAACTCAATCCAAAGCTGGCGGAGCTCTCATCTTCCGAGTCTGGCCCCTTGGCTCAAGGACAGTTATTTGGTCAGCCGTTCCTGAAGGAGCTTACGCACTTTGTGGCCACCTTCAGTGGCCTTGACAAGGCTCCAGCCTCGCTGCGGCGAGCGTTTCGGCCGGTTTTTGCAAAGGCCGGACGACATAGGGGGCGCTCGTTCGGCCGTGGCTCTCAACAGAATTCCCAGAGAGGATTCCAGTCCCACAGAGGGGGTGGTCAGGACTCCGGATTCTCCACCCGTTCCAACTTCTATCCCTCTTGCAAAGGGAAAGGACAGTTTAGGAAAGGTCGATTCGGAGGACACCAAGGAGGTCACCAGGACTCCAACACTTCAGGTGAGGTTAATTCCAGCTTCCTAGGTGGTTTTGGGGGGCAGGATCCAATTTTTTCTCCACAATTGGCATCTAATCTCCAACGATGCTTGGGTGCTGGAAACGGTTCAGGGTTACAAGATAGAGTTTTACCAGCCCCAGCCTCAAATCCTCTCTCCAAACCCGTTGTTTTTCTCCCTTCAGGATCAGGAGTTCATTTCAGCAGAAATAGATTCCCTTCTCGCAAAAGGGGCAATCCTTCAGACTTCCCGTCATCCAAGAGGTTTTGTGAGCACAGTGTTTCTGGTTCAGAAACGAGGGGGCGGATCCCGTTTGGTTCTCAATCTAAAGGAGTTCAACGGAGGGGTAGTTTACCGCCATTTCAAAATGGAAGGGATCCATCTGTTGCGAGATCTTCTCCGGGAAGGGGATTGGATGGTTCGCCTAGATCTCAAAGATGCGTATTTGTCGATTCCAATCTTCAGTCCCTATCGTCGGTTTCTTCAGTTCCAATGGCAGGGGTACTGGTTCGAATACAAGGTTCTCCCGTTCGGCCTCTCGTCAGCTCCTTGGTGCTTCACGAAGCTTCTGAAGCCCGTCGTGGAATGCTTGCATGCTCGGGGTGTCCGCATGATTGTATACTTGGACGACATTCTGATCATGGCAGATTGTCCACGCAAGTTGATTTCACATCTGGAATGGTCGATCGACCTGTTACAATCTCTGGGATTTCTGGTGAATCCTCAGAAATCTGTTTTCATCCCATCTCAAGTGATAGACTTTATAGGTTTCCAGGTCAATTCTCTGACCTGTCAGCTTCTCTTACCCAATCAGAAGATTCGCTACAACAAGAGGGAGTTGGCTTCGATTATCTCCAAACAGATTGTATTGTTGAGATCTATAGCACGTGTCGTCAGACTATTGGCGTCTTCGATTCAGGTGATTTTCCCGGGCCCTCTGCATTACAGGGCGCTCCAACGATTGAAGATCCATCATCTCCAAAACGGCCTTCGCTATTCCGATCAAATTCCTCTCTCAGAGGAAGCGAGGTGGGAGATGCAATGGTGGTTAGACCACATGGAAGCATGGAATGGGCGAGCCCTGTTCGACTCTTCTGCGGAGATGGTGAAAGAGTCTGATGCCAGCCTGTGGGGCTGGGGAGCCCGGTGCGGTCCAATATCGACAGGGGGTCGGTGGTCTCCTCACGAGTTGACTCTCCACATAAACTGCCTGGAACTCCTGGCGGGGTCCTTTGCGATCCGTTGTTTCACTCCCCTTCGATCCAACTGTTGCATTCTTCTCCGCATGGACAATGTGTCCGCGGTTCGTTATGTCAACAAGTTGGGCGGCATGAAATCCAAGATATTGGCGGAGATCACCAAAGACTTTTGGCATTTTTGTCTACAAAAGAAGATCACTGTTATTGCCGAATACCTTCCCGGTCGCAACAATCCGATTGCGGACTGGAATTTGTGTCACCTTCGGGACTTCAGCGATTGGAGGCTTCACCCTCGCATATTCCGCTCTCTTCGTCGGTTTTGGGGCCAGTGTCACATCGACCTGTTTGCTTCTCGCCTCAACACTCAGCTTCCCCGGTTCTTCAGCTGGAGGCCGGATCCGGAAGCCCTGGCCACGGACGCATTTCTACAGACCTGGCCTCCCCTTCTGTGCTACGCCTTTCCCGCATTCGTTTATTCCCAGAGTCCTGGCTTGCACAAAGCGTTATCAGTCGGAACTGATTCTGATTGCTCCTCTGTGGAGGGCTCAAGCTCGGTTCCCAGTTCTCCTCGAAATGTGTTGTGCAGTGCCGCTCCTTCTTCCCCAGAAGTGGAATCTCTTGCTGGACCCTCTCGGCAATCCGCATCCCCTGATCCAGTCAGGCTCTCTCCATCTTCTGGCATGGCGACTTTCGGGGACCGTTGGACGGTCCCAGGCCTTTCACGAGACGCTTTCAAGTTTATCAGTGGATCTTGGGCACCAACACTCATAAACGCTACTCAGGATCCTGGAAACGATGGTGTGCTTGGTGTGTTCAACGGGAAACTGATCCCGCTGCAGCGGATGTATCTCTGATCATTAACTTTTTAGCGTCTCTTGCTTCCTCCGGTTTGGCTTATCGGACGGTTAATAATTTCCGTTCCGCCATTTCGGCAGGCCATGTTCCTATTGATGGTAAACCCGCGGGTGAGCACCTTTTGATTACTAAATTGCTTAAGGGTATCCGTCTGGCGACACCCCCATGTCCAAAGTACGTGTCTTTATGGGATGTATCCATTGTTTTGAGGTTCTTTCGAGCCTGGCCTTCCAATTCTTTGCTTTCCCGTAAACAACTATCAGCCAAACTGACCATGTTGTTAAGCCTGGTTTCTTGCAAACAGGTGTCTGATGTTCGTGCTTTGGACTTGGCAGGTTGCAGTTTTACACCTGAGGGTGTCACTTTTCGTCTTGCCAAACGTACCAAAACAAATCCTTCCTCGATTACCTATCCTTCTTTTCCTAACCATCCCAACCTTTGCGTTGTCCAATGCGTCAAGGATTATGAGGTATGTACTGCTCCTTTACGTTCAGATATGCAAGGTCAACTGTTGATTGCTTTGCAGAAGCCTTTTCGCCCTGTTACCCCAGCTACATTGGCTCGCTGGGTTAGATGGCTCATGTCTGAAGCCGGCATTGATGTTTCCATTTTTGGTGCTCATTCGGCACGTGGGGCTATGGCTTCTAAGGCATTCTCGATGGGTGTTACTTTGTTTGACATCATGAAGGCCGCAGATTGGTCTTCTGATTCTGTGTTTAAAACCTTTTATTACAAGCCAATTGATCATATTGCTTCAGTGGTGGTGGATAAGCTTTGAAAGAGCATAATCGGAGCCTCCTGTCCTGACATAGAATTCAAAATTTGCGAACATACGTGACAAGAATTTTCAATTCTATTAAGGACAAGGAGGCGAGGATTATCCCACCCGTTGTTATTGTTTTCTGCACATATTATGCATTTATACTGTTGCTTTTTGCATATGCATTATGTTTAGTATAATTCATTATTTCTCTAACCCCCCCCCCCCCCCCTACTGTGATTTTATACTATATATATTGGATGTGTATTACGGCAGTCTGTATCTTTTTAGGTTCGGACCCGAAGTAACGGTGTTGCTGTTCCTTCTGGTTTATCCTGCTTTCGATGCTCTTCTGTTTCCAAGGTCCTACTGCCGTCGAGTCCTGGGTTCTTCAATATGGACTTCTGCTGCTGCTGACGGTCTTTTCTATCCCTGATGTTCAACGTTGTTCTTGGACTTCCTGTTTTAATTGAACTGTTTTCCTCAACAAAGAAAGAGGATGTGATACTTTCTACATGACCTTTTATACTATGGTCTCTATGGTTGGTCACGTGATACCCTGGTGTTTATGGGTACTGTAGTTTTTCTCTTTATCTACTGTGTTTTTATTGGCTGCTGAGCATTTCTAATAAAGAAATGAGAAAGCATAATCCTCGCCTCCTTGTCCTTAATAGAGTTGAAAATTCTTGTCACGTATGTTCGCAAATTTTGAATTGTTTTACACACAATGTAAGACAGGCTGTCACAAACCGTGGAGACATTTAGTGTTCAATAAAAAGCAAGAATTGACCCTCCATTTCATGGGTTTTGCAGCAGTTCCAAAATATTTTTTAAACCTCTCATTGCTGAAAAGGGTGTCATATCTGATATTTCTCGCTTTCCATGAACTTCATTACTTGGTTTTACTGGCAGGAAAGTGTCACTCTATGTGTCACACATGTGTCGTTGAATGTCACTCATAAGCACACTGAAACAACTGAAATGTAACACATAAGCCATCTGAAAACATGGCAGCTATGTTTGGTCCATTACCTCTTTGTTTTTCTCAATCCATATCAGCATGGCACGTAAAACCTAGGGTAAGGAAATACCATAAGAGAAGAGGTATTGCCAAGTTTAAAAAATCGCGAAAGATAACATGATATTAAACAATGAAAGAGAGAAAAACACAAGAGAAGTACACTAAGAATAAATTAACGCGTACACAACGAAATAAGATGCCAGTTGGTCAACAAGAAGTGGCTGAATAAAAAGAAGCACGCGGCCGAGGATCGGCAATATATTCTGAGTAAAAAAATACGAGAGATAAACCTGTGCAAAAGAAAGTTAAAAATAAAAGCATGTACAAAAATAATAATAATGTACTAAAAACGAATGTGAAGTATATACAGTTTTCAAGTTCATCGTCTTGGTTTTGTGACCTCTTGCAGCCGTTATGTCGGGCTGAGCTACCTTTTCAGCTTGTTTTGAAAGCTAGTTGCCCTAGTTTCCAGTTCTAGGGTAAACAGGAGAGTGCAGTTTCAATCCAAGATGGCAGCGCCCTGCAGGAGGTGTGCGAAAGATTCCCGTCTCCTTTCCAAGCTTTTTTGGGGCTCTTTGCGCCGTTGCAGCAGCCTTACTGGTGGCGGGCAGGCGCCCGGAAGCAGCGGAGGCTTTGCTGCTGCCTGGGAGATTCAGACTGAGCTTCGGCGGCGGGAGAGGGAAGATGAAGCTGCTCACCCTTGGACTGGTGACAGTGCTATGAAGGTGAGATTAGTTAGCCGAGGAGAAATCCATCTACCGCTCCCTTTCGTGGAGTAGCAAATTGTCAATTGAGGGAGATAGGAAAGTTAAGGGGATTCAACTTTTTACCAGTTCAATTTGTAATGCTGATATGAAGCCAAATGATTCAACTATCCTCGACGTGTGTAAGACTAGATGGATGATTTAGAGGATCTCTGCATGAAATAAGTAATTTTTTATGGTCTGGCTTGACAGCCCAGCTGTAGTCAGACAATGGTGAGCGTCACTAGAGAGGGGCTTTTGCTCCGCCCACATATTGGGAGACTGGAGTATTGTTTTGATTGGGCAGAAGTTGTGTGCTTCTGCAAAATAGTGCCTGCCCTTCAAACAGATGTGATAATTTTGTTTATTTATGCATTCAGCTGCCTGAGCTTAAACATGACAGTGTAGTGCTGTAAAAGTGTCTTAGATAACTCGATAATTTATGGTATTTTTCTCTGGCAGCAGCACAGATGGGAGGTGGGCAGTCCTTAACCTATGTGGATTTTTAGGTCTGGCTTGACATTGGAATTGAACCTTTTAACCTACACCTGTATTATTCTACAATTCTTTGCTTACATACAAATGCATAGCCATTCCCATACTATGCATTTGTAATGCTTCACATACCATACAACATTCATTATAGCTAGCCTTATTGGCATTGCCAATGATTGTTTGAAAGTGCAGTGAGTCATTTGAGAGATGTAATGGAGGGAGCAAAAAAACATGAATTGGTTGGTATGCAACTACCAGAAAGGGAACAGCACCCTGACGGAGAGAAACGCTAACAGCAAGCTATGGTAGACAAGATGTATTTGTTTCTATCCTATATAAATGGTGGCTGGGAAGCGTAGTATGAGTTTTCAGAGAGAACTGGAGGAGCGCAGATAAAGTATGAGGGAAGAATTATTTTAGGGCTTCGGATGGGTATGGTAAGTATATATAATAAGTGGGCTGTTAGCTAGCAAAGGTGAATCATAGTGGCAGTGATTACATGTTGAGTGAGGATGGATGCAAATTATTTTTGTCTGTGTGCATGGTGGGTGATGACTTGTAAGTGTATCATGAAGTAAAAAATAAATGTGTTACAAGGGCTACAACACTGCTATACTGTGTGCTAACAGGCAACTGCAATTTACCTAACCGTGTCAAGTAGGATAAAGAGCACAGCTGCTGATGGATCTCTAAAGTAAGAGGTAGTAGTATTTGAGTCACTATAACTAAAGTGCTAAACGTTGACCACTTTGCTGAGTCTCTATGTGAAGTTGAGCAAAAAAGGATGGATTCCATACATAATAGAAAAATACAAGTATACAAAGTCGCAATTACAACATCATCAATGAAGATTCGAGGCTAGGGTCATGGTGAATATAGAAGTTCTATGAAGGAAGGTGTCATTTGGAGTCTGATCCCTGAGGGCTAGGCATTGTGGCATCATTGAATACAAATAATAATAATCAATCAGGGGTTTATAAAGCGCGCTACTCACCCGTGAGGGTCTCAAGGCGCTGGAGGGGAGGGGGTGCAGCTCTTAATCAGTCGAAGAGCCAGGCCTTGAGGCTCTTCCTGAAGGTGTGCAGAGTGGGGGAGCGTCTGATGTTAACTGGGAGCTCGTTCCAGGTCTTTGCTGCAACGTAGGAGAATATATAAAGAACAATGGTTCCCTTGGGTAGAAACAATGCGTATTGCGGTTAGCCGTAGTTACTTCAGCATAACATATGATACATTTCTGAAAGCCAGAACATTTCTTAAGCAAATGAGGGAAGGAACAAGAACACAGAAAAAGGGTTTTTCATTAATTTATGTATCAGAATTGATAGCATTCGTTATGCAAACCAAATTACATACAACAAAAATACATTGCAGAATTTTTGCACTTCAAAATTCATACAGTGATACACAATGGTGAGATAGTAGTGCTCAGTGGTGATATAGATACACAGTGGAGTGAGGTGGTAGTGGGGGGGATGTGGTTTGTTTTGGAGGGCCAAATTCAAGAAGCAGTGACAAGTACGTTAAACAAATTATATAGTTGATAGCGACTATGTCCTGCAATCTGTGCCAAAATAGATCGTCGACGTTTCAACCCTATGGGCGCTTGGTGGAGTGTCACAAGCGGGTCTTCATCAGGACTGTGGAGGAGGAGAGGCCGCCCTAGAATTTCAAGGGCGGACAAGGCAATTGATTGAAGGGGTTGGTTTATTCTAGCAACATGTGAACTGTGATATGAATTGCACAGAAGATCAAAAAATGATTGTATTCTGGTAAAACGGAGTCCTCACGAAACACTGCTTTCAGCAAAGCGGCTTCACCTCCTCCACAGTCCTGATGAAGACCCTCAAAATGATCAGTTATTGGGATGAAGATGGCATCTAGAATCGGTAACTAGGTTCCCTGTATCTCCATCTCTAATTACTGGCTAACTCAGAATGGTGGCTATAGTATGTGTGTATTTGGTATTGCTATAGAGCCAACCTAGCTAAAAAGCTGCAAAGTGCTATACAGCGTCCAAGACAAGCGTAGAGTCCATGAGTAATAGGAGAGGTAGCTAGTTAGTTGACTATTGATGCATTGTGATGTAAAGTTCTTTTAAGAGGTGCATCTTCAGCTCTTTCCTAAATTGAAGCAGCATAGGAGTGGTCCTGAGAGATACAGGGATGTTGTTCCAGGTCCTGGTTGCGTAGATCGAAAAGGCCTGCTGCCTTCTTATTCTCTTCTTTATGCTTCTTAATCTAGTGTCTGATGGCGTATCTGCTGCAGGTATGCTCAGGACCACCAGAGATGAGCTTGTCTGCAGGATAAGTAGGGCTGCTTGTCTTGATGGCTTTGTAAATGATGCAGCTGATTCTGTAGAGGATGCGGGCCTGCAAGGGGAGCAAATGGAGTTCCAGTAGGATGGGCGTGATGTGATTATATTTCTGCAGGCCCTGGATGAGAGGTGCTTTAGTATTTAGGATCCCCTTAATATTAAGGGGTGCAAGTGTGAAGGCTGAGAGGCCACTGAGCAGGGCATTACCACCATTCAGGTGCAGGAGTATGAGGGCTTGAATGGTAATTTAAAGTCACTTTCTGGAAGAAACAGTTTCACTTTCTGTAGAGGGAAGAGCTGGTGCCAGACAGACTGTTTTTGGGCAGTGTGTTCCTTCACGGTCAGATTGGAGTACAGGGTGAATTCAATGACCGTGCAGTCTTTGAAAGTTGGGGTTCAAAGCCGTCAAAGTTCATATAATTAAACCAGGTTTGTACTGTTTCTTGTTTGTTGTACTTGGCAAATAGCAGTAGTGTTTGTTGTATTTGGCAAATAACAGTAGTGTTTGAGGCATTGGATGTCTGAAGTAGAGGAGACTATCAAGTATAGTTGTGTATCATCAGTATATTAGTGAATCATGATACTATAATCTGGGAATAGAGCACCAAGTGCCTCCATATAGAGATTAAAGATGCCAGGGACAGTATCGCACCCTTGTGGATTCCGCAAGTTATATGGATCTTTTTGGACCCCGAGGTGCTTATGTGAACAAACAGGTGTCTGTTTGAAAGGTAGGAGGAGAAGCAGTGAAGGACGTTGCCAGTGAATCCCCTTTGAGACTTGTGTGTTTATGGGGGTGGAATGGTTGACTGTATTAAAGCCAGCTGAGAGTTCCAGTAATACCGGGAGGCTAGCTTCATCTTCATCTGTGGTCCGGAGGACATCGTCTATGATGTATACGGTAGCCATCTCTGTGCTGCAGTGTGATCTGAATATAGACTGGTTGTCATGCCGGAGATGGATAGCATTAATGTAATCTTTATGTTGAACATAGATTGCTTTTTTAATGATCTTGCTGATGAATGGTTGGTCGGTGAACTGCCAGAAGTTGTCGATGTCATCTGGGTCTGGTGTAGGGTTTTTTAGGAGTGGGTAGATCTAACCTGTTTCGAGAGCTTCTGATAAGATGGTTGAGTGAGGGAGACCTTGACAATGGTGCGTACCGGTGAGAGAGTGCCCCGAGAGAGTGCTTTGATGATGGACAAAGGTAAGATATCATCTTCATAAGAAGTGCATTTTAGGGAGTTAGAATATCGATGAGATCTGCAAGAGATAAGGCTTTGAAGGATCACCATTGTGGGATTCTACGGGAAGGAGTGGGTTTAAGAAATGAACATGCTTGGTGTTGTCAAGCTGTCGAGTTTTGATCACTGAAGAAAAGGATGGCATTGTGCTTTTCTATGCAGTTGAGCAATGGATGGGTCCGGCATAGGGTTGATTCAGTACTTGATTGTGTTGAAAAGCATTCTGCTTCTGTTCGTGGCTTTATTGATGGTGTTGGTATAATCCGTTGCTTTGGCTGATGTGATGAGCTGTCTGTATGTTAACACGGAGGGACTTCAGCATAATGAGATCATTGGAGTTCTGTGTTTCTTTCTGTTTAATTTTAGGTGGACAAGGTGTTGAGGACATCAACATTTGTTCTACCTACCTGGGAGGCTGATAGTTGAGATGCAAGGTGGTAGTTCAAATTGCAGAGAGTAGGAAATGGCTTTTCAGGAGGTTCATTGAGTTACTTACTTGCCTAGGATGCAGAACCAGGAGGACTTTTGGCTTGTGAGACTTTGGTGCAGCCACTCACCTGAAGTTCAGGTTGTCTGCCTCTCACTCCTAGAACACCTCTCGGCACTACTGAACTCACTACAGGAGTCCCGGCAGGTGTCCCAAATGGGAAGGGGACGAAAAAAAGAGAGAACATTGCTGCTCCACACTGCCTGGTCCATCCCGGCACCTTCAAGGGGATCTGTTTGCAGAGTAGGGTCGCTTTTTTGAGGACTTGTCTCTATAAAATAAGAAATGCAACAGAAGTATACAGAGACACTTCTGGGCCACCCAGGTGCACTCAAAACAGAACATTCATAATAAGCGAGTTATGTTAATCACCTGGTTCTCAAGAGGAGCTGAGATACTCTCTTAGCCTTTGTCTATAGGTTGCAGGAGAATACAATCCAAATAATAGTTCTCTAAGAACAATGCTGTCAAAAAGGAGTCACTGGCTATGATTATGTATCATCTACAGCCAGGTAAACGAATGGCACCTAGACACGTCGTTTTGTTTGTACAAAACACCCATAAACAAATATTCACATCTAGGTATAGGCCCAAAGGGCTACATAAACCAGTGTCCATACAATATGATGATCAGAGGGGTAACAGAATGCACGGTGTCAAGTTCACAATATTCGTCTTAATATCTAAGTTCTATGCAAATTGTGTAGAAACAAAACTCTCAGAAGTCAGTAATAAGTTAAAACATAAAATGACCCCAAGCGCTAAGCTGAATACAAATATGAAATGAGTTCAAACGTAAAATGACTCCAAGCGCAATATAAATATCAAATGATTTCAAACATAAAATTACTCCAAGAGCTTAGTGCGAAACGAATATGTAAATGCCATAGTCTTGAATCAAAAGTCACTTCTGCCAAATACCAGATGGCCAATTCACATGCCAAATATATAAGGACGAGCCTTCTGATACCAACAGAAAATGTCAGTCACACAGCCTTTCACTTCACACGCAGCCTTAAAGCGCACTGCACTTAGCTGTCTGATGCTTGCTGCAGTTCCAGACCGGCGTGTGCTTCTGTCCAATGGTGAGAAAAACCTGAAGCAGTGGCAGAAGCAGTCTCCAGCTGAAGTTGGAACCAGGAGATTAAGCAAAGCACTGACAGGTGCGAGGCTTGGGCTTTTATTGCCAATTCAGTGGAGGTTAACCAGATATGGCTAGCCCCACCCATAAGCATGCCGGGTGCCTTAGCCACACCCATAGGCATAACAGGTGCTTAGCAACAGCACATGTCCAATAATGTTACCCTGTAGCTAGCATCCAAAAGCAACAAGCATTGACAAAACCAGCACTGGCACCAACAAATACAACGAAAAGAAACAAACATTGGCAGTGGCAAGAAAAGAGAGAAAAAAAACAACCTTAAGGGATAGAAACGTGAGCAAGAAGGAACCCTGAGGGTGCTGACATACCAGACAGGTCGGGGAGCTCCTGACATGGCTGACAGTGGCTCCTCCTCCTTTAATATGTAGGCCACACATTGAATGCTATAGTCTGTGGGAAGAAGGGTGCACTAGGATGTGGGGATGAATCATGTTTCTGTGATGAAGACAGCATCAAGCTTGTGATATCTGGCGCGAGGAGTACTTCAGAGCGAATGTTAATGGGCATGAGTTAGAATATGTGCTCTGTAGTTTGAAGGTATGTGGGTAGTGAGTGGGATGAGCACCAGGTTGGATCTATGTGTTGTTCAAATGCAATGCGGCTATTTGCATTGTTTAGATCTAGGTATGGTTGTGGGGATTGGCAGTACAGGCTTCTGGGTGAGGCACATGATTTTAATTTACCTTGTAACTTTCAGTGGAACAGAGGTTCTGTTCCATGGTCATACGTGGCCCTTACAGGCACAACCATATGATGCACTTTTCTGTGTCCGACTTTTGCTGAGGACACTGTCGTGATGGAAAGCCTTGAAGAATTGACTGAAGATTTATAAAGGCTGGAAGTGAAGTCACTTCTTTTGCGGATGGATTATGATTATATTTGTATGTATTTATTTTGATCTTGCTGAATGGTGTTTTTATTGCTCTGATGTTGCATGTGTTTTATGGGGGTATCCTCGAAATAAGCATAATATAGATTGATTTTAATGATTTAACTGTTATCGAAATACCAACTTATTCAAGTATATTTTCTCTACAAGTGTATCTAAATTAAGTATAGCAGGGGTGTGTTATGAAATTAGAATTGGGCCTAGCGCCAAATTGACTAAGGATTAGGTAAAGCTCTTGTCTAAAAATAAATAATCAATTTTGGATCTAGAATGATGATTCGATGAATAAAAGGTATATTCCATAATATCAGGGTTGTATACACGCAATGCATCGGAGGATGCATGAGGTGTTGAGGTCTAGAAGTTACTGCCTAAATAATTGGTTTGTGCAGGAGCTATAAGGTGGTGCAAAGTAATGCTGCAAGCAAACGATTGAGGTGCAGGAGCAACTAGGTAAGGGTGCAGTAGCGGGCTATTGAGGTGCTGAAGAGGTGAAGCTGTCAGCCATAAAAGTCAGGTCCCAGAGCTATGATGGTGGGGGCATCTAAATGAGAAGTGAAGTGAGTGAACCCGTGAGAGACGGTGGGGTAAAGGAGTTACAAACAGATGGTGAGAAGTGCAGGAGGTTATTGTCTGCATTGTACAGTTTGTGGGTTCGAGTCTCCTCATGCATTTCCCTGCCAGAGTGCCTCACTTCTGCTCGCTGGCCGCTGACAACTACCCCATAATAATGTGTTTATTCTCTTGTGTATAACACCAGCTCAGTTTCATCCAGATAGTTAAAACATGCTAAGCCAGAGATGCAAATTATTTATTGCAGTGTTGGCAAATGTACATTCAAGTAGAAGTGCAGAAAGTGCCCGGCCTTGGGGCACCCCACACTTCTCTGTGTTACATTATGAACACATTAGTGGAATTGCTACCACGTGTGAATTTCCTTGAAGACTGACCTAATCAAATCTCGTGCATGGTATTTTTTTGGGTTTCTTACAACTGTTCAAAAATGATAGCATGTCTGTGTCGTCGGCCACCACCAGACCCCAAGGATCAGGCCAAAACTGCCTCTCTCCTTCTGATGGCAACCAGAACACCTCTGTGCGAAGATTTGGAATAAAGTGCCCAACATTAATGTAGGATGTTGTTGCTTCCAACTACTGCTGTAAACGATGTAGAACAACTCTACCCAGCCTTTTGGTCAGCTGTGGTAAAGTGAAGACATTTCTGATTAAATGGGTATCCCATCATTTCTTTGGGGTGTCTGAGATAATAAAACTTTGTAACGTTGGTGCGAGTGGCCTTTTTTACTCGCTTTTTTGTAGATCAAGAGAATGAGCATATTCTGGTGAATCATAATGTTTGCTATTTCCAAATAAGGCAGAGAACTCATTATTGGTGATCGACTCATATTGCGTGAGCATGCCACCCTCCATCCTCATGTTCTCTAATTCTTTTCTCTTATTCTTTTCTCTTATTGGTCCTCTCATGTCTTTTTCTAGAGTCTGGATACTACTGGAGACCTATTGACATGTCGTTTGAAGTTATAGCTTCCAATGCTTCTGGATTTCTCAATGTCACTTTGTCTACTTGTCTTTGCATCTATAATCTTCAGAGTCAAAATATTTTCTTAGCTTTTTACCCTCAGCAATATCCTATATCGTTTCACGTGCTTTAAATGTCTTCTGATAGTATAGTTTCCATATTCTGATGTCTTCTCATTTTAATATCCTTTTTTGACTTGACCATAATTGTCCAGGCAAAGAAGGTATTAGAGGTAAACATTTTGTTGTTTTTTCTGAAAAGGATTAGTACGACTACACGACACTACATCACTGAGAGAGAAAACAAGGGACCTGTACCAGGCCGGGGACAAGGCAGTAAGCCTCCACTTGCATTACAAGGTAAAAAAAATAATCCTCTCTAGTAGAAATTCAGCGTGGAGGAATGATAAGAAGAATCATGATTCTGCCTCAAGCTGATGGCTGAAGGACCACCGAAACACCTGTGCACTGCACTCTGCACACGCAGTCCCCCAGAGAACAAGCATTACATGCAGTGCTTAATTTGTAAGGAACGAAGTACATGAGGCCCAAGATGTTATTGGGAGCCTGCCCTAGCTGCTGCTGAATGTCAAGGATTGCGAGATACCAAGAATGCCACATTTTTAGTCCACCTCATGTGTCTTCTGTTCACCAATCTACACCTCCATTTTCTTAGCTCATTCTCCCCGGTTCTTTTTAATTCCTGCTTTCTCCCTTTCTTACCGTCTGTGCATCTTTTGGTTCCTCCTTCTTTCTCCCATTCTCTTGCTTTTGTCAAAGTTTGATGCTGAAAAATAAATCTCAGTCCCCAAACATGATGCTGGTGCCTGCAGCCACCAGCACAAATTAAGCACTGGTGTGCACCAATTCATCCTTTCTCTCTGTCTCTTTCGCCGTCCTTCCTCCTTCCTTACTCTTCTGTCTCTATTTTCCATCTCTCCCTTCTGTCTCTTTGTCCATGTGATGCTCACCCTTCTCTGGCATGCACGGAACCCAGAGCTCAGTCTTGCACGTATTCCTCATTGATCCAGAACCATGATGGCAGGAGGGAGAAGAAGTCGTGCAGAGTACAATCACTTCCTTCCCTCTACAGCAGAGATCTCCAAACTTTTCTGTAGTGAGAGAAAAGCCTCCAGAGCTACCTTCTAATATATGGGCGTAAGGCAAAATGTAGATACGGTTGAAGTATTTTAGACACTGCCCCTAAAGTATCCCAGTCATGCGCCATTATGCGTGCAGTATTAATACCACATGTGCTCTGTAGCAAATATTAACTTGTGGAGTTCCCAATGGTGCTTGTTTATGAAGTACACTGAGAGGTGAGAGTCTAATTTAGACTTGTTTTCTTATTGTCATGCAATACATAAGAAATATTGCACACATTTTCAGAGTTAGGGCACAAAGGACATTAGAAATAATAGAATTTGCAAGGCCTATGCTGACTTCATAGCTATCTACAAGTAAATATATAACTGCAGTGACTGACGCACACTGCAGCTGTCAAACCATAATGACACACGCATTCATGTATATAGAGGTTTCTTTAAGAAGTTAGGTACTCTTAAAACAAAGGAAGAAAGAAAAGAACAACATTGAAATAAAGCAATGAACAATCGGATAGAAACAAAGGAGCGGGAGAAAGGAAGAGAAAGTAAGGCAAGAAATAAATAAAAAGGAAGTATAGGGAGACAGAGAAGCAGATGTGAGGAAGAAAAAGGAGAAGGAAGAAAGAGACAGCAAGAAAGGAGAGGAAACAAATAAATGAGGAAGAAGGAAGGCAAGAAACTGACCGAAAGCCATTAAAAGAGAGCAAGAGAAAAGGACCCAAACATATAGATGCAGTAAGAAAGTGGAGTGAATAAGAGCGAAATGAAGGGAGAGAGAGAAAGGTGGTGAGAGAGCCTGGGAGCGGGAGGGAGAAAGAAAGAAGAGAATGAAAGAGAAAATAAGAGCAAGAAAGAAGAGCAAAATATAAAAACAAAGGAGAGAATGAGAGAAAAATACTTGACGGCAGAATAACAAAGAATGGAAAAGAGAAAATGAAAGTAAGACAAAAGAATCATGAGCTTAACAAAGTAGAAAGAAGAAATAAAAGGGAAGAGGAGTAAAGAATAAACAGGAAGAGGTGAAAAGAGGAATAAAGAAAGTAGATGAAGTAAAAAAGATAAGACAAACAAGGAAAGAGCAAGTCAGAAAGAAAAAAGAATGTGAAGCTAAGAGAAAAGTAGAGCAAGTAGAGTGCAACTCAAGAAGGAAACGGGTAGCCAAAATACAGCAGGAAATGAAAAAACAGAAAGTCAAAGACAGAAAAACATTAAGAAGATGAGAATGTAATCTCAGACGACTCCACAGTGTAATGACCCACATACCGACTATTCAGGAAGAGGCGGTCATACTCTCCTTGGATGCACGTATGGCTTTTGACTTTGTTGAATGGCCCTTTCTTTTTGCAGTTTTAAGACACTGACTATGGGCCCAAATTTTGTGCCTGGGTTCAGCTCCTATACACGCAGCCTCTGGCACATGTGGTGGTCAATGTACGAGTCTCTGCGACTTTCAGCTAGGTCGCACGACACGACAGGGTTGTCCGCTGTCTCCCCTCCTATTTACTCTGGTACTGGAGCCGCTCGCGGCCTGGATAAGGAGGGATCCTATGATAAGAGGGCTGAGGTGGATGGAGGGATGGGAGGATCGCATCTCCCTATATGCCGATGACATCTTACTTTATATGGCAACCCCCAGACAATCGATTATTGTACTATTAGATATCTTCGCGTCCTATGGTAGAGTTTTGGGCTATACTGTTAACTGGGCCAAATCGGTCCTGTATGTGCTGAGGGGCCAACCTCCGCGGCTACCTCCGGGTTGCCTGATACAGGTAGCAGATGGGGGGGTTACGGCACGTTGGAATATATATTACTTCTCAATCCGCACATTTCATTGAGAGAAACCTTTCAGAACCATTGAAAAGACTCCAACAAGAAGTGAAACACTGGCACTCTTTGCTACTGACGCTTCTGGGTCACGCAGCCCTGTTCAAAATGATGGCACTCCCCAGGTTTCTGTATGCCCTGCAGAACACTCCATTCCCGGTTCCACACTTCTACTTTAAAGCAATTGACGCAGTAGTCGGCTACCTTCTTTGGGACGGAAAGCTGGCTCGAATAGCCATGTCCAAACTGGTAAGGGGCTGGTATGATGGGGGGGATTGCCCTACCCAACATCAAAACATACTACTGGGCCTCGCAGCTCATTGTGGTGAGCCAGTGGTTACATGCCCCTCAAGACAAGTGCATTCTAATGTAAAAGTATGATGCTGGGGCTGACCGCACATACAGTACACATTTGGTTCACTGCGCTCCGAGCGCTGGGTTGGGTGGGGGTCTTAACGCAGCACACGCCACTTTGGGACACCCGACGGTTAGGTAAGCTCAGAAATAGCAAGGGTTTCACCAGATGGGGCCTCATAGGTATATCAAAAATAGGGGACCTCTGGCGAAAGGGTGGGTCATCTTATTTTCCCAACTTCAAGAGACATGAAATGGCATAGTCAGAACATTACCGATATCTACAAATTAAACATGCTCTCTTGAAAGTTATTCCACCAGGCACTGATCTCCCCAAGTCCTCGCCACTTGAGGACAGATTTTTGACAGACCACATGACCAAAAAAGCTATCTCACAGACGTATCATAAAATTGTAAACAACCAGCGTGATCCCACGGTCGCCCTTCGTGAGAAATGGCAGGCTGAGCTGGGGAGTTGGATGACTCAGACTGGCAGGAGGCGCTAGCATCCCAATGCGCAGTGGCAATACCCTCTAAATTGTAATTAGTACAACTCAAAATACTACACCGCACATATTACACGAGAACGACACTACCCAAAATGGGTATAGCCGACACCCTGTTGTGTCTGAGGGACTGCGGGACGCTGGGTACTTTCTATCACAGTCCATGTGGGACTGTCCCGACATTGTGCGCTACTGGGAGGGTATCATGGGTACAATCACACAGGTTTGTGGACCCACCGTCTCCCGGACCCCAAGAGGTGTTTTCTCAATATTTGGGAGCCGGCGGATCTTAATCACGCGGCTTAGGGCTGGGCGACTTTGGGTATGATGCTGGCTAAATGCAACATTGCTCAACTCTGGGGAGCTCAGGGCATCCCCACTCAGCGGCAGTGGTGTAGGGACATGGATAGTGCAATGGTGGCTGAAAAGGCGTTTTTTGTCCACAGAGGGCGCCCCAAGAAATGGACTAGAGTATGAGGCAAGTGGAATGCCTTTAGAGGGAATATATGTACCCCACCCCCTGAAGAGTTGGACCCGGATCTGAGCGATTAATGGACACAGTCGGGATTATTCTCGTGAGGCCTGTCAACACTGTGTTTAAAAGGGGGGGCATGTGTAAGTTATTGACAATGCAAACTTAGATTGGAGTTGTATAGGTGATCGACGCAGCTGTGTATTTTGTACAATATTGCAATTTTGGATTCCAGTAATCAGTACTGTTTATTGTAAAAACCAATAAAAATGTTTTATTTTTTTTATTTTTTTAAAAGATGAGAATGAAAGAAGGGAAAAGGAGATAAAATGAAGCGAAACTAGAACAAAAATGAGAAAGAAGAGCAAAAGGACGCAGAAGTAAAAAGAAGGAAGCAAGGAAGTAATGCAAAATAGAAAGAGGGACAGGAAATAATAAGAAAAATAAACAAATGAAAGAAGGAAGCAAAGAAATATAAAAAGGAAGAAAAAGAGACAGGAAAGAAAAAATCGTTTTTCAGAAACGTTTCGGGTATATGGTCCTGCATTTTTCGCTTCCCATACACTACATAAAGCGGCCCACTGTGTTTTAATGGGCTTCCTCAGCATTTAGGCTGACAGGTAATTATGATTCTGTGAGATACTGAGAAGTAGCCAGAGAGCTACTGTTAGCTCGCAATCAACCTGTTTTAGACCCCTGTTCTAGGGCCTTCAGATCCTTCTGAACTATGTCCCTTCAGCACAACATAAGCAAGCTGCTATTGTGCTGTGTTTTGTAGTTGTTCTAATCTGCTCACTATCGATCACAGATATGAAGTCATGAACCCACGTTGATACCTCACCAAAACAATACTGACTACCAGTGTAGATTGTAACACTTAATTAATTGGCTATGCAGCAAGCTCTGGTATGGCAATTCATTCATGTACTTGTGCAGAAGTTACATTAGATAAGTAAATTGCTTCCAGAATGCATGTCAATGTGCAAACTGGATGTGCTACTTGTAATTATCCTTAATTGTCTATCAAGCATGAACTATCCACAAATAAAATAAAATCACCCAAATTGAGCTGTACATCCTAAATATCAGCTCTCAGTTTGGTGCATAATTCATTCACACCCAAAATATCATTTCCATAATCATCTTGTTCATTATTCTAATTTTTAAATAAATTGGAAGTGGCAAATGTGTTGCAGATCCGAAACAGTGCATATTTTCATTGATATATTCGGTGCTGCAAGTATAGCCAATTCATACTGCCTCATTCTCAAATTGGTGATATACTGAGTTTTTGTTCGGGTTTATAGTGTCCTCACTGAATTAGGCACTAACACTGTTAGGGTGTTACAGTCAAATCACTCTGAGTAATTGCAATCGAAAATGCAGCAACCAATTTCATACAACCTGGAAGAGCAGTGGCGACCTCGATCTAACAATTTAGAAAAATATGCAATTTGTCTTTTACCAGTGTCTTGAAGTTGTGCAAGAAAAGAAAGTGAGCACCCTTCTTTTACATGACAGAATAAAACAGTTTTCTTTTTACAATCAGACATTCCTAGAGGGGATGCGGAACATGAAGCATGTTTTCGCTCCAGGAAGGCACGCATGCATTTGTCATTCCATGGTACCCGATCTTTGTTATCACAAAGGCAACTTGTGTAATGGCTTTGCACTCAAGGAAAATTTGGAAATCCACTGATGACAGTAGCCAGCTATTAGTAGAATCACACTCACTTCTGTATTGTTGATGGATTCATTCTCCGTGTCGCAGAGATGTGATCTTTAGACACCTTTCTCACTCCTTTCTGAATTTGATGTCCTAAATAAGTAATTTTTGTCTGACAATGTTGTAACTTTGTAGGAGAAACTTTATGGCCATTGTCTGACAAATGATTCAATAATGCAATGGTGTCCAACTTACAAGACTCATTTTTTTCCACTGATATTATCAAATCATCAATGAAGTGTATTATAATCAATTACCAGGCATCTCCAAGGACTCCAACCCTTTTTCAAGTGCTTGAGAGAAGACTGAATGAGATTTGTGTCCAAACCAGAACTTTATTTTGGAATTTAGATGCAAAACAATATTGGCTATCCTCGTGTAAAGGAAACTGAGAAAAATGCAGAACACAGATCCGTCACTGTGAACCACTCTGCATCAGCTGGAATCTCAAATAAAATCAAAGCGATATTTTGTACCAGTGGACAACATGGAACAATTATCTCATTCATGTTTTTTCAAATCTTGAACTGTCTCCATTTTCCATTTGGGTTGTATAGTCCCATCATTGATAATTTACATGAACTTTCTAAAGTTTCCTTCAGATTGACGTGTTTTATCATCTTTTCATTCACAAGTGCAAACTTTTCCTTAGCTTCGTGAGAGTCTGCATTGGGTAGTACGTGGAAACCTTATGTTTGATTTCACTGTAATTTGCACTGGCTTTGCACTTTTCAACCAACATCCTTTCCAGTAAAATCTCAATCCTCTCTTTTCACTGTCGGTTTCAACCTGAAAATATGTTCTCTTCTGTGAGAACTGGAAGTATACCACTTTTCACTTCTTGTGATTGTAATATTGAATTCTAAATCAGGGCCCTTTATCTGAATGGAAATACAATCCGGTGTACAACAGATCGCACAATTTAATTTGCATAATAAATCACAACCTTATACATTTACTGGATTAGTCTCCCTATCATGCTCTTTTATAATTGAACCTATTTTCACTGGAACACACAATGGCAGGAATGCTTGCAATTTATCTTAACACTGGCAATCGCTCGGGGTAGCATCCCAACCCATCGTTCTTTTGCTCATCAGGCCACCGCAGTTGGGACCCAGATATATACAAATCAGTCTTGATCCTGCTCCTCATGGGAACAGTCCAGCCCAAACTACCAAGCCAGGTCCTCCCTGAATCAGAAAACAAGCAACCGAGGACTGGTTTCACCCTAGCTATGGACTCATCAGTCAGGAACAGCTTAGTTCCAGTGACGTAGTGAGCACGAGACTCACGTCTCTGCATACCTTTGCCACTTAGGGCGGTACATGAAACACACAAAAAGTGATGGGCGGAATGCTTGCAATTTTTCTAACCACTGACAATCGATCTGCTAGCATTCCCAACACATTGCTCTTTTACTCATCATGCCACCTTAGTGTGGACCCAGCCATATGCAAATCAGTCTTGAACCTACTCCTCATGGAAACAGTCCAGCCCGAATTGCCAGGCCAGGTCCTCCCTGGACCAGAACTACGAGTGTGATAAAAGCTGAAAAATAACATATCTTTTATTCTGTTGGATTGTTTGCCTTACTTGAGTTTTGAAAAGGCACAGAACCTTATTTGACCCCATGTGCCTGTGATTTCCGCCCTTACATCAGAGAGATGGGCTGACATATAGTTTTTTTCCAGCAGCTTAGCTGAGCAAAATTTGCCCACTAGCGACTGCTGTATGTAGGCAAGAAAGAGCATAGCACCGACCCTTGATTAACAGAGGGATCTGGGGCCAGATGTACGACCCACCAATTTGCGACTCGCAAATCGGGATGTATAACAGTGTCTCAGACACTGTTTGCAATTCTTAATGGGGTCGCAAATTGCATGCTTCATAAATATTAATGAGGCATGCGCAATTTGCGACCCATTAGGAATGGCTATCACTTCCAGGGATGGTGGCCTGCTGGGGTCAACAAACCACCATGTCTGGGACTGCTTTTAAATAAAGCAGTCTTTTTTTTTTTTTTTTTAAATGCAGCCTGTTTTCCTTAAAGGAAAACAGGAATGCTTTCAAAAAAGAAAAATGAAACTTTTCAGTTTCATTTTTTTAAGGGCAGGCAGTGGTCCCTGGGATATATTTTCTCACATACTCACAAAGGGGAAGGGGGTCCCCTGGGTACCCCTTCCCTTTTGCATGTGGTTTACCACCTACTTGAATTAGGTGGTAAACTGCAAATGTTTTGCGGCCGCAAATGTGGTCGCAAAACAATTGTACGTGGCATGGTGACTGACGCCCCTTCATAATAGAGGGAGTCGCAAATGCTATTTTGCCAGTCAGTGACTCGCAAAATAGCATTTGTACATGCCATTACCCTTTTTTTGTGGTCGCAAACGGGAGGACCTCCCGTTTGCAGCAGCAAAAAAGGGTCGTACATCTGGCACCTTCTGCTCTCAGTGCTTAGCCAGGTGAGATTGATGTGTCAAAGAGCTGAGGACAATTGCTCAGCAGCTTGTGGTGAATGTCACGCTTTACCCCAGGCAGTTTTTTTGCTGCTAGACACTCCTGTGGAATAAATACACTAACAGTAGGGTCCTCCCCGGGACCCTGTATACAGGTGCATACAGACAGTTGCAAGGAAATGGACCATGGGAGGTGTAATAAACACTCCAATGCAGGTTCATGTAGATAAGGAGTTGAATAGAGTAAGCAGGTACGTCCTTCCTCCACAGATTCCTTCTCCAACTGAATGCCTTCCACACACTCTAGAACCATGCTTGTATCTAACAACCGTAACCATAGCAATGCAGATGTGAACATCAACATACCACATCTCCCTCTTTTCCAGAACAACTTAACTAATTATTAATAAAAATTACACATAGCTTTACAAGAAGTTCAGTAAAATAATTTCTCTTAAACTCACTAAAATAATTCGGTTATCATAAATTATGCTGCATTCATGAACAACCCTTTTCCCTTCTTCCATTTTTAACAACATAATTTCGATATTTCACTGGCATGACAATCGCTCTCCCAGCGCGTGATGTTCTCAACACTTCACCTGAGGTTCCAGCTTTAGTACTGGAAACTGTACCATTTGACTGCGTCAAACTACTGCCACCATTCCCAATGTCACAGTCAGGAACTTCATCCCATAACCATTTCATATCTGATTTAATACCAGCAATATCATTCATTTTTCCATTTTTAACATTGCATTTTGACATTCTGTTATAGTGCCAAATTTTCCCATCACTCAATTTTGCAGATCTTGAATACGTTGCAATTACCTGTAACGGTGTAGAAAATTTACTTTTGCCTTTTCTTACTTTGCTAGCCAATTTAACTTTAACCCAATCACCTACATTAAGTGCGCAATCAAAAGTGCCATGGGTTTTATCAAAATTGATCTTATAATTCTCTTGCATTTTTCTTAAATTTGTCCTAACCAACGCAGGTGACCATTTCCCATATGTTTGCATGTTAGACCATGCCACATTATCCTTACAAAATGGTTCTCTGCCCCGCAATATCTTAAAAGGACTATATCCTGTACCAGTTGGCGTAATTCTATATGCCCAAACTGTACTGAAAAGTTCCCTTTTCCAGCTTTTACCTGCTTTTAATGAAGCTTGTACACTTCCCATTATGACCCTGTTAAATCTCTCTACACTACCGTTACCCGCTGGATTGTATACAGGAGTCTTCTTTTCACAAATTCCATTTCTTACCAAAAAATTCTTAAACTTGTCAGAAGAAAATTGTGGACCGTTGTCACTGCGTATCATTTTTGGAATCCCCTCTCTTATGAATAAACTTTCCAAAAACGTAATGGTATGTTTTGTGTCACAAGTCTCATACACTTCGATTTCTGGCCATTTCGAAAAATCATCAATAACAACCAAAACATATGCATTGGAACCATCATCTCCCTCAATGGGACCTAACCAATCTATGCTTAGATTTTCCCACGGCCCATTGGGAATAGATTTTGTACCAAGTGAGGGTCTTAGCACACAAAGTGACTTATCAGAATCTTGACAAATGATACAATCTCTTACACATCTCTCAGAATCACGATCAATACCTGGCCACCAATAAGATGATTTAAGTTTGCTTTTTAATTTAGAGATACCGAGATGACCTTCATGATTTATTTCTAAGATTCTTGTTCTCAATTTTAAAGGTACTATGATTCTATCTCCCCTGCAAATGTATCCTGAATCATCTATAGACAATTCACATTGTACCTCCCAAAGTGCTCTTAAATCACCTTGATTATCATTCTTGGCAGGCCAACCTTTGGTTATAAACTGTGCCGTTTTCTTTAAACATTCATCTTGCGAATATTCATAGTCCCATTCCTCCTTAGAAATAGCACAAGATCCATCATACACTGCTGCAACATTGAATTTGTCCCAATCATTTTGTGCAAAACTCTCATATGGCAAAGGAGATCTACTCAAATAGTCTGCCACTTGGTTCTTCCTCCCAGGTAAATATTCTACCTCGTAGTTAAAATCTAAAAGTTTTAATGTCATCTTTGCTATCCTGGGTGTGGCTTTGTAAATGCCCTCAGAGGTTAAGACTTTGAGTAGTGGTTTGTGATCTGTACGTAGTCTAAAACTAGAACCCCATACAAACTGTCTAAATTTCTCCATTGCCCATATAGTTGCCAACATTTCTTTCTCTATTACGGAATACTTTTCCTCTGATGGTGAAAGGGAACGAGATGCAAATGAAATGGTTATCTCTTCACCAGTCTCATTTACTTGAGAAAGTACTGCCCCCAGTCCCTTTCCACTGGCATCTGTCGTAATTATGGTTGGTGACGAGATGTCGAAGGCTTGAAGAGGTAAGGCAGAGTGTAAATCATTTTTTACACTACAGAAGTCACTTTCCAGATCACCATTCCAAATAAATTCACTTTTTAACTTCAACAGTTGCCTCATATTGTAAGTTTTGGTGGCAAAGTTTTTTACGAATTTTGCATAAAATTCCGCCATCCCCAGAAATGATCTTAAATCATCTTTTGATTTAGGAGAAGGGGCATTTTTAATAGCTTCCATTAAACTTTTCTTTGGTGATATGCCATCACCTCCCACTTCATGTCCTAAATAGGTAACAGATTTCATTCTGAATTTGCATTTTTTTATTTCTGCTGTCAAACCTTTCTCTGCTAATTTTGATAATACAGTGTTGAGTCTTACATCATGCTAATGTTTGTCTCGTCCCATTATTAGGATGTCATCTTGGAAGTATGTGACACCTTTTAATCCTTTAAACATTTTATGCATTAGCCTCTGAAACACGGCAGCAGCAGAAGCCAACCCAAAAGGCATACGTACAAAGCGATAACAGCCAAAAGGAGTTATGAAGGCAGTCAGGCTTCTACTGCTGTCGTGTAATTGAATCTGGTGGTACGCAGATGTTAAGTCGATCGTAGAAAAATATTTTATGTTTTTCGATTGGGCTAATATTTCGTCTATTCTGGGCAATGGGAACTTATCAACTACAATATTTTTTATTAAGGTCTCTTAAGTCAATACATAAACGCAAACACCCATCCGGTTTGCGTGCGACGACTAAAGGGGCAATCCATTCTGCGCATTCTATTGGCTCAATTATCCCTTTTTTTTCCAATATGTCTAGTTCTTTCATTACCCCATCTCTAATGCTTATAGGAATGTTCCTAGCTCTGTGCATGACTGGTATAGCGTCCTTCTTAAGTACAATCTTGTGTACAAAGCCTTCCAATTTCCCAACTTCCCCTGAAAATACTTTAGGAAACTGTTTAACTATGTCATCTACCAAGCCTTTTTCTGATTCATCTAATAACAGAACTTGATCTTCAGTATTAGGGTTGAGTATTATGCCAAGTTCACCCTGGTCCATCCAACCTAGCACTGATGGACCTTTTTCCGCTACATATAGCTTCCCAGTTGTGCTCCTGTCCTTGAACTTGAAAATTAGTTCAACAAAACCTACCATAGGAATTTTCTCACCGGTGTATGTCACCGGTTGTATGTCTGGAGCTCTTAGTTCCTGCTTAATGACTTTTTCAAATTTGTCCTCCCATACCTTTCTTTGTATGATGGTGTACGGTGAACCTGAATCAGGAACTATTTGTAGGTCAATACCACCAATGTTTATCTCACATACCGGTTTCTTTTTCTTTTTTAGACCTACATTCATAATTACATTGTCACACTCTTCGAAATCATCAATACACAAAATTTCTTCATCACTGGAATCAACATTTTCTTCCTCCTCTACACATTTGGTCTCACTGATGCACTTAACATATGTTTTACTATTTTTGTTAATTCTTCTTCTACATGCTTTTGTGAAGTGGCCAAACATCCCACAATAACTGCACTTAGATATCATGGCCGGACACCACTTGTCTCTGGCAGTATGACCCTTATATCCACACCTGTAACAAGTTGGCCTGTTGTCTTCATGTTCGCTTTTGTTATAACTGCCCGTTCTTTTATCAGCGTCTTTATGACTATTCTTCTCTATTTTCTTTATGTTGGTTTTACCGGTAGATATTTTTCCTACTACACTATTCTCTTCATTTTTTTTTTAATGCCATTTGTGCACATCTTTTTGACATCTCTCCTTTTTTAACAATGGCGATAATTTCATTCAAAGGAGAATCCCCGCAGACCCATAATTTTTCTTGTATGGCACTGTTATTAGAATGCATTACCAATTGATCTCTAATAAAACTATCATGTAAATTTTCAAATTGACAATTAATAGACAGTTTTTTCAGCGCAGAAACATAATCTTCTACAGATTCGTTTTTTTGTTGTTTGCGTTGAAAAAATTCATATCTATTAATTCCCACACAAACAGTAGGTTGATAGTAAGCATCTAAATCATGTAAGGCATCTAAAAATACATTTACACCTGGCCCAGACTTTTTTTCCATCTGATAATAAATTCTTGAGCCCTCAGGTCCTAAACTGTGCAAGAGCATTTTCTTTTTCCTTGAAGCTGTGAATTCCTCATCATTTTCTTCTTCTAAAGCAGAAATGTAGTTCAACAAATATTCTTTCCAGTCAAGCCACTTTAATGCAGGTTCACCCGGACGAGTCAAAAATGGAACAGGAAATCCCAGTCCACATCCTTGGTTTGCCATCTTGATTATTTATGATATAAGGTGTGCTTTAATGAATTATGCACAAATATTTGCAGCCCAATGTACTTTGTTAAAATTGAATTCACATGCACCCTTTTGAATGACAGAGAATGTAGAGAAATTTACTTTCCATACAGTACCGTTATAATTTGTGATTCCTTATCTCTCTTTTCCTGAAGACACTTCGTGTTCCTCTCCTCGCGTTTATCCGGTGACTACCGCGTTGATGAATGTGAAATGAACACAATAAAAAATATTCCAAGATGGCGGCTTCGTAAGGTCGCGTTGCGTGACCTTACGTGATGATGCGGTGCGTGGTGATGTCAGTGTTCATCTCCTGAAGCAACACACATACGCGAGATGAACTGGAGCTGGAACGTTCTTCCCTCGACACCGAGTCCGCGAGTTGAGTCACCGGAATTGGAACGCCAGCCTCTTCAAAGGATGCAATGACGCTATGTCTGTAATCACTCGGTGAGCAGGACCGTAACTTTAAAAAAAAAAAAATCTCCAAGTCGAGTATTTAGTGAATTCACGCGTTGACTTCTTAATCCTCAAGTTCAAAATATTCCGTGCTGAGATTCCTTAATGTGCTGAGATTCCTTAATGTGATATTCTCGAATTTCAGTTCTCTGACTGAGCGGTATTTCTCTCTCTGCTTACTCCATATTAGATCCGCTCATCGTTGAAGTTTATATTCTCCTCCTTACTTTTTTGATCATTTCTATAACTCGTCAAAAAAAAAAAAAAAATCTGTAGTAAATCCAAGGAAGGTATTCTTTTATTTACGAGTTCTTGATCCTTAATTAACCTCTTATCCCGATCGTCGCCATTGTAATAAACACTCCAATGCAGGTTCATGTAGATAAGGAGTTTAATAGAGTAAGCAGGTACGTCCTTCCTCCACAGATTCCTTCTCCAACTGAATGCCTTCCACACACTCTAGAACCATGCTTGTATCTAACAACCGTAACCATAGCAATGCAGATGTGAACATCAACATACCACAGGAGGGAGTGTATGCAGGGTCCTGTACACGGGCTGCTTTGGTGACGGGCCCGCACACAAAACCCCCTCCGCGCTTTAGAGACGCACAGACAGCTTCAGTCAGACTTCCTTCAGTGCGAAACCCCGTGGTTTAGTAAAAGATGACGAGTGTGAATATGCGATACTCCCAGACATTTCCTAATTTGTCCAGAAATTGGTTGTGACAGGATCCTAGTAGGGGCGTAGCTTGTCCAGTGAGATGGGTTTTTTTGGTTGGGGGTGGGGGGGGGGGGGGGGGGGGGGGGGTTTGGGGAGCGAGCTTCAGATTTTCCAGCAATCATGCTTGCATATCTTGCTAACATACATTATAGGAGAAGCTGGCCATGAGGGGACGTAGTAGGCAGTGGAATGAGGGAAGAGTGCGGATTGTTAGGGATACTTAAAACACAATATTTTTCAAAATAACCAACATTTTTTACGACCTTCAAAACCGAGAGGAGAGAGTGTGTGTGTGTTTTAGTCAGTGTGAGACATTTATAAATCCCATCTGAAATCCGACAGACATCTCGCCATAAACGACTGAGAGCACCTATAGCCAACTATTTACTACAGAATACACGCAACACTCCAAAAAAAAAAAACCCTGAAGCTACGCACCTGAGTCCTGCTGTACTTATAATGATTTCGAAAGGTTTATGTATGTTCTTAATCTCTGGTTTGAATATTTTGTTATTGTAGTGCATAGAAGCAATGTTATCGTTTTTTTAATTTTATTTATTTTTCTTCGGGTACATCAGCATTTTGTGGCCAGTAGTGACGCGTCCCTCCTTATTAATTTTTGAATACATAACTGATGTTATTTAAGAGCATGGCTCTTCACGTCGACCCTACCAGCTGCTTGCTGTCTTTTCTCGAAAGCTGAGTTAGAGAAGGTAGGATCGAGGTGCGAGTGCCACATCAAGGAAAATCGTTCACTGTGCACAGCATGTTTTCTCTCAGATCTTCTTGTACAGTAAGAAGGGTCCATCAGACGTTTACGGGAACACGTTACTATGCAGTATAGAAGTATAACATAAGAACACAGTCTTGTTTATTTAGGGAAAGGTGAGAATGTATTTCTAGATCTCTACTATATTTTGTATCTCTAAGGCTACGCTACCCTCTAGTGGCCATTTTATGCTAATGCATTGTGTGGGTTCACTTCAGTCGCGGTTTTTGCCTGCAGTAGATGATGCAAAACTATAACAGGTTTAATGCTCTGATACTCGCTGCCTACAGTGGGCCGGTGCTTTTTTTCTTCTTCATGAACTCTGTTAGGAACGCATGTTTTCTTTTAAAACGTGTTTTCCTCGTCAAATGTAGCATAAACATAAATTATTTCCTACGCCTCCGTGAATGTCTTTGTAGTGGTTTGTAATCTGAGCGAACATACATACTGGAGTGAATTGAACATAAAATCAAGCACTGGAAAAGCCAGTAGGACTGGGTTTAATGCGCTAACGCATGGCCTACAAAGCTGTGCATTTGTGCATCATATAGCCGACTAAAGAAAAGGCATGCGCTCTATTGGAGGGGGAGGAAAACACTAAAACAGCAATATGATTAGTTCAGAGGGCTGGCCAAGATGCAAATACAACGTCTCAACCAATAAGTGAAAGAGGCTGTTTATGTTTTTTAAAGTACATCGTTTAAAGGGGTGTAACCAAAGCCCAGTACATGTGTATTGAAAACAATAGGTCTGTGGACAAACTTGGAAACTAAAAGATGAGTGGCGGCTCCTTAGCCAACAGAAAGATATTTCGCATTCTGATATTCGCATCAGTGCATCCCAAAACCATGACCCCCGTTCCCTCTTGGAACCACTTAACAAATTGCAATGATTCGCCAAAAATGAATGGACAGATGATCGGTGCGCCCTTGATTTCAATGCCAGACAAAGTAAGATATTACGCTACAGAAGCAATCGAGGTTACCAGGACTTTGGGCCTTTAGACCTCCACATAAGCTGCAACAACGAGCCCCGTTTATATTTCCAGAGCAGCTCAGAAAAACAAACCTCTTTTGCTGCTAGCTCTCCTCGGAGAGCTTTCCTGCTGGCTCCTTGGCGGTGAAACCCATTCAACTGATCTAGGCGTTTTAATGTACAGCAAAGTGCATTCTGGGTCATTTAGTTTCACTTTTCATGTTGTAAGCATGCACTCAGGAATCACATAATCTAAATTGATGTTGTGTGAAATTCCAGAAGTCGCTGTAGGTGTTGCAGATGATATGGAGCAATTTGACCGCTTTGGATTCATCAGAATCCTGTTTATGACCTCTACCACTTCTGATGTCTTTACTAAAATCAATTATACAACAGAAAATGCTGTTTTGGTAGCTTTCTTGCATGTTGGATGTGATGATCCAAACCTTGATTGCCTCCAAGTCCTTCACATAGTTCTTACAGTACGCAATTCTAAGAACTGGCACAGCACACCAGATTCCTATAGATGTTATTCATACACATATTGACCAGGAGTCTTTTAAGCTCACAATGAAACAGAAGCGTTTCATTTTGCACGCACCTCCTGTGAAGCTGAATTTGTAGCGATCTATCCCTGCTCCTCATTCCCCAAACACAGCCTCATGCACGGGTGCTTTTTGCATTTTGGCCAATGGCTGAAGCAAATTAAATCATAGTTTCTAGAAGGAATGAACCTTTTAAGCGGGGATCAAAAGTGGCTTCAAAAAACGAATCGCCTTAAATCAAGTCTCCAGTCGAATTAGGGAAACTTTCGTTGGAGCCATGTAAGTGACTTAATCTTTCTGATTTGTAAGTTGTTGAATGAAGTCTTGGACTCTTTTGTTTATTAGCAGCGTCTGGAGATCTTTGATAGGGAGTGAATGGAATATATTCCTGATCCCTTACAGCTTTCGTGGAAGGGCTCCTTTCTCTTCCCAGATATCAGTCAAAACAATCCCTGGTATGATTCCAGCAAAAATAGTGTCCATCAGTGGCATGCCGCTAACTCAACTCTGGTTGACAGACCTAGACTGGGACTACCAAGTGCAGCCACTGCAGAGAGCATCATGCCCAGGGCACCATCTTATACCCTTAAACAAGTCTTTGGCACATCAATGATAACGGCCTACTTCATGTTTTTTACTGTCTTAAGTTTCGTAACTGTTTTTGTTGCATATCATTTTTATAACTTGTTGGCTAAATTGGGTTTAGTTCTCAGTCACTTTCAGGTTTTGTGTAAACCACCATGATGCCAGTTGGATGTATTTGAGCTTCCAGAGTGTTCCTTTAGTTATTTCATTTAAAGCTTCACATGGTAGCAGGTCCTTTCCAGCCATTAATTGCCCCCAAACTTTTATTCCTGCTTCCATTAAAGGGAAGCTTAACTTGTCCTTCATAAAAAGTGACCATGGAGTTGCGTATTGGGGGCTGGTTCAGCTTAATAGCCAATGTCCAACAAATTCCCCAATTTGTACCACATTTCGATACTAGCTTAGAGCACTTTTAAAAGACTCTTTCAAAGCATCTCTGGGCGCTGAACTTATGTAGTAAGCTCGTTTGCCCAGCTTCTTTTAACATGACACTGTATAGATTGCTCCTAGTGGAGTTGTGAGGGGTAACTGATAATAGCCTACAGGTTTTGAACTGGACCGCATAACAGTAAAATTGGATGTCTGGGAGTGTGACCCCACCTTCCTCTATTTTTCTCCTTAGTTTCTTCCATAATAGAGTCTAGCGCCTTTAGAGGCCCATATAAAGGTACCTATCCTCCCCTGGATTTTTCAAATACTGTCTCTTACAAATGTTAGTGGTGTTGTGTTAAATTACTATGTTAATTCCTTTAAAATACTAATTTAGCAATATTAGTCTGGCTATACATTGTTAAAGGTAGAGCAAGGTGTCAATCTATTTTGTCAGTTTGCTCAGGTTTTTCTTTGTTGCCACCTCTAAAGTTTGTGTAGCAGTGACTCCCAGATACCTAATCTCAGATCTGGTTTCCTTTTCATAATATTTTACATTCCATCTCATTATATCGGTTTTTGCCTTATTGATCTGGCACCCTGAAATTGACCCAAACTCATCAGTTGTGTCCTTGATTTGGGCACCTGTTTGACTGGTGTCTGCAGTGTATAGTATAATATCATCTGCATAGAGTGCAACTTTATTCGGAAAACCTTGTGTCTTAAAGAGGATTGCCTGATTGTATGATTTGAGGTTCTGAGCGAGAGGTTCAATGTATTTGTCAAGTAGTAGTCACAACAGTAAACATTCTTGTCTTGTCTTGTCCCTCTAGTAATCCTGAAACTTGGTGTTAAGTTCCCATTCTGGTTAGCTTCTTGCCATCCGCATGAACCTTAGGCATCTACCGCCTATATGGCATACCCCTTTTTCCAATCTTTGTTGTTTTTTCTCCCCCTAACGCGGAACCAACACTGCTCCCATGTACCAGCAAAATGGCACCTATATTTTCTCCTGCTTTTGATACCAGAGATGCTCTAGCAGCTCGGCAACCCACGGCCGCCTCCACGTGATGGCAATTGGCCGCGGAGAAGTTGTGCATAATGACACTTCCACTACTGAGGAAACAAGAAACTGGGTAGGTCTGCCTGTGGACACCGCACCGCGTCCAGGTAAGTATTGACATTTTTCCAGCAGGACCTGGATGAGGAGACCGCTTGAGTACTCTTAAAGTGAGGAGCCCTGTTCCCTCCTTGATATCTCCCTGCTTGTTTCTCTTAGTACGCTAATTAGCGTTTGCTCTGCCTTCACTTTAGGAGACTTACCGATACTCAAATTGGGTGCGTTAAACACACTGGACGCAGTGTATGTTATCTGGGTGATGTGGTGTTCCACAAACTTGTCACGTGTGTTTTGAGGTGTTTTTAATTGTTTGTGTCTAAATGTGTATTCTTGTCTCTAGCAGTGCTTTTTGCACATACACCAATAGTGCCATGTTATTGCAGCATCAGTGTGCCGCACTTCTCTTGACAGTTGTCATTGCCACTTGTGATATGCAAGTTGCTTTACCTATGATTTTTCTTTGTTATAGGTCGGTTTTTGGCATAATTTAGGTATCATATCATACCACACTTTGTTAACTTGTGATTGTCAATCCTTGCAAGCACACAATTCAAGATTCCAACCACTCTGTAGATTAGGGAATCTTAGTCCTGAAGAATTGTCTGAAGGTCATTAGTGACTTAAATCGGCAAGAAACATGTTGACCCACTGAGCTATCTATCACATATCATTGTTTCTTCTGATAGCCAGCACCATTTTAATTAGACAAGTGGACTCACTTACTCAAACTCCCTTGAGGACCACTTAGAGTATTGTAACACACACTTTCTGTGCACAAACATCATTTGCACCAATAGCCCCACACCCACACTTCACACACAACATATTTACTCCAAAGATCTCTGGCAAAGAGCCCATTTTGGCTGCCCGTTGGGCATTGCAGCACTGGCCCAACTAGGAGCATGCCCTATGATGAAGCATGACACACTTCTGGGTGTGTGAGGGCTCTTGCTCCTGAGGGAACAACCCCCCCCCCCCCCGCCTTCAGTTCATAACTGACCCTTTATTCTTTATCTGTTTTTTTCTACAAAAGAAACTGCATACCCTTGTTGTGTTGTTTCCCATTCACCATGATTTGTGCAAGGGGACTCGTACAGCTTTTTAAGTACATTGATAAACGCTGGACTTATCCCAAAGGCTGTTGTAGTTTCCTAGAGATATTTCCAAGTTACTCGTTCGAATGCCTTGACAGCATCTAAAGAAATTAGTACAAATGGATTGGAGCATGTGGTTGCTAGGTCTATGGAGCCAAATGTTAGATGTGCTAAGTCATGCATCTGCCTACCCGGAATAAAGCCTTTCTGATCAGTATATATAATATCCGGTATAACTTTAGTAGGTCTATTTGCTAATATACCTGCAAACATCTTGTAATCCTTCAATAGTGTTATGGACCTATATAAATCTTGTCTCTTCTGATCTTTATTAGGCTTTAATATCAGAACTGTCATAACTTCCTTCCAAGATGGAGTATTGCCAATTTGTTTAGATATATTAAATTGGCCCTGAGCAGAAGCGACCCTTACATTTCTTTCACCTGATCCTAGGTTTCTGTACTCTCCCTCCAGTATTCAGTATGCTAACCACCTATATTTCAAATAACAATGCTATGTTACTGTGTTGTGACTTTAATGTGATGGATTACAAACCCTAAAACCTGTAAACCAATTTAAGCCTCTATTATATATAGTGAGTCATCATTTATAAATGTGTCAGTTAGCTTTAAAGGCACTTTAACATATTGTACCCAGTGAAGTTATATGAGGTATATATACATTGTACACAGCACTTTGTGACACCACACAGTGTCAATCTTGTATGGCAAAGCTATTCATTCAGTACTACAATTACACATTGCATTTCAAGTCTGCACATTATATTATCACCATACTGTGTACACTTCTATTTAAGAATGCCAGTTTGGTGAAAGTATTATTAACTATTAAGCTTATCAATTACCCAGCCATAAATCTCAGCTTTGTAATATTCACGGCATGAACAAGCATTTGCAATGCAATAGGTCTCGCATTTACAGGAGTTTCAGCTATTGACATTGTAAATGACAATGCCTTTTATTTATCTTTTGGTTTTTGAGACCTATAGCATTGCAAATGCTTGTTCTAGTCTGTGAACACAGGGTCTGTGTGTTTCATAGATGCACCCCGGCCGATATCGAGGGTCCTCGATGCAAAGGGCCGGTTTATCGAGGGAGACTGGAGAAACATACGAAGAGACTGTAACAACAAAGCATCCTTTGATGAAAGTGGAAGATGTCAGGTCTCTAGTACTTCTGAGAGGTTGGTTAGACTCCTCCCCAGCCCAGCGTGCCTTTCAGGGCACCACGTGTCATGAAATCTCAGTTTTGCGCGTATGCTAGTCCCTAACAGGCCAGCCCTCCTCTGCCGATAGCAGAAAGCGGTTCCTGCAATCGAATGAACTTTCAGAAGCACTGATGTCATTGGATCCTCGTGCCAGCACTAAACACAAACACACGGACATTCTCAATGGCTATGGCCCAGGAAAGTCTCCCTCACTTGGTAGCGACAATCCCATTATTATCCCAAATTGTTCTCCAGCGGCCGTAGGTGTACTGGCAACTTTTCTCAATGCACTGATTCTCTTAACTCCACCGCAGTTGCAACTTAGCCTCAGCTGCAAACACACACGTGCACAGCCACTCCTGCCAACTGCGTGCCTCCTGAACTACCCAGAGTACCTTGGTATCACATCTTCAGTACTGCGGGTATTTTCAGTACTTGTCAGGTCGAGTCGACATTACTGATGCCATTGCGGGTCCATTTGTGCACCCCCCACGAAAGAGGCAGGCCCTGCGAGAGCCCTAATGACAACAATCTATGTCATGAGGCCCCGCAGCCGAGGAAGCCACCATGCATTCCTTTTCTAACATGGACAGTCTATTATCTCAAACCCTTTAATGTTGCCACCATGCCTCATTCCTTTCTTGGATGACACATGTCTTGTGCGGTAGAAGTCATGATGTTCAAAGCTCTTATATGAACAAAGGGGGTACTGGGGGTCTCTTGTGCAAAAAGAGAACTGCCAGCTTGCAAGGATCCAAAGAACAAACAAACATTTGCAATGCAATAGGTCCGATTGCATTGCAAATGCTTACGTTTAAAACTGAGCGCGGTGCCGCTTCACAGACACCGCGCTCGGTTTCTTTATATATTTCTCAACTTTAACAGTGAGCACAGTGTCCTTGAAGTGGTCGCTGCGCTCAGTGTTAAAGTTAAGAAATATATAAATAAACCGAGCGCGGTGTCCGTGAAACGGTGCCTCGCTCAGTTTCAAAGTTAAAAAAAACAAACACAAGCTGGGTGCGGTGTCCTGAAGTAGACGCCACGAAAATGTAACAAGAACACAAACAGCTGTCGCCACGCGACTGTGTGAACCCTTGCAAAAGTTAAAAAAAATTAAAAAGTGCCGAAAGTTAAGATGAAACCCACAGTCTCACGCCGCCAGTAAAACATCCAGTCCAGGAGGGCGTGGCCAAAAGTGGACAGGATGGCAAGCAGGAGGGACTAGGAACACTCCGGTGCCATCAACAAAGTATGTTTAGCATAATCACTGATGACAAACGACGCTCGCCAATGAAAATTGCAGGCGGAGCAGAGACACGACTTGGAAAACTGTATTGATTCCAAGAAGTCCTCGCAGAGCGAGCAACGCATGCGTGCTGCAACGCCAGGCAAGACCTTAAAACTAAAGTTCAGCTTTGTCTTAGATTAGAATCCTTGTGTGTCGATGCAGTTGTTCTTTCAGGATAATATAGCTCCCATTGAATTGACCATCCAAAATAACACCCCTGGCATTGGTGGTAATGGGGGAGTACCACATCTGCCCCGCACCCCATTTGCCTACAGGACTGACGTTATTTTTGTGTTAAGTGTCTTGTAGCATCACCAATTTAGTAGGATGCTATCGGACATGAGAACGTATCCTCTGTCTTTTTACTACATTGGGTATACCCATTACTCAAGTTAAAACCATTATATCGCCCATATCAAGCTAGAACATGCATTACTAATATGGCCTGTATCCCAAGTTTTCTCCAATATAGGAATCTTTCCTTCGTCTGACCGCGTTTATACCTCCCATGTAGTTCCCTTTTCACCTGTAAAATGCCCACACCTACAACTCACATCACAACTAATTAAACCGTTCACATCAAGTGGCGGATATTCCTTTATATGAAGAATTAAAAAAAAGAAAACGGTGTAGATTCATCAACCTAATTGTGGCATCTGCTGCAGCCGTCACTGAGGATGGGACTATAACCCTAGAATCCTGATGCCTCCAGATTCTAGAATGGATTGATGTAAGTGAACTGTAATGCGGCTGTGACGGTTCCCGAGGCTGTGGCTGAGGTGCACACATTAAAAGCTTCCTTTTCACTTTTCCGTGTGTGAATCTTCTGTGTTGAGGCTGCTGCGTATTTGAATCTGATACCATGAATTCCCGGGTTCACAGTTAAATCCTTGAAGTAGGAGAGAAGGAGCACTCCACTCCATTGAACCCTCAGAGGTGAAGGAGAATACACTGAACCCGAAACTGTTCAGTGTCTGGATTCACTGTACACGAGTGACACTGCCAGAGAACACCTACGTTAGTAGCGGTTGTGTATCTGCCACCCTGCCTATTGCTCATTCATATAAACTTTTGAAACCATCGCAGGCATCTTGTCCAAACAATTGTCAAAATTACAGTGCCTTTAACTTAGTGTATCATAAATTGTAACACTCATGTTCATTACTGCACAGTGAGAGCGTCATACCATCCCCCATATTATGGGAGGTTCAGTGTTTCACCATAATGTAAGGCATCTTCTGGTTTGTCAAAGAAATGTTTCCTCTCCTTCACAATGATGTGCAGCCAGGCGAGCACGAGCAGTGTATGTGGAATGGCTCTTTCACAAAGTTTAGATTTCACGTCCTCAAAAGTATGTCTCTCTTTGTGCACCCACAATTAAAGCTCAGTAATAGGAAATGTGACTTCTGTCGAGCATAGTTTGTCAGATTGTAGGATATGAGAGTGCCCGATGGGAAGATGGACCACAAGACGCGGGGTTCAGGAAGGTGTAACTACTCTTTAGGTCTCGCTGAGACAGCGCAAGCTGTCTCTTTGAGACATTTTGTAAGTGGGTTTTCAAAAGTGCTACCCACATGATTTGGCAGGCCTAAAGCTTGAGTGTACAATGGCGTGCACGTGCACAGCTGCTGCTCGCACTCCCTCCTCCCTTCTCCCCCTCCCTTTTCGTCCGCTTTAATCAGGCTCCTTTGATGCTGGCATTCCCCCCTCCCTTCTCGCCCAGCCCTTCTTGTCACCTCGGCTTGTTTATGTTTTTGTAGCCTGCAAGGCTAATGGCGGGCGCATGTCTCACCTCTTTAGCAAATGTTCACTCCCACAGCCTTTGGCTTGCAGGAGCGAGCATCTGAGGCAGGGTGGCAGCTGCATTCTTAACATTCCTTACAGTAGGCGCGCACGCACCTCTCGCGGGCTAGCATATGACCCTTTCAGCAGCGCCGCACGCTGCCACTTCAAGTCCCTTCCGATCACAACCCACCCGAGCCGGACTGTAGATGACCGTCACCTCCCTTGTTTAACCATAGCGCTCCGACGCACTGAGAGGCTTGTCATGGAACTACTGATGTTTTTTTTTCATTTCTTTCCGATGTGTTCTTAAGTATAAATCAGACTGCGTTTGTGCTGTAGATTTTCAGATTGCTTCTTGGAAACAAAGTAGACACTATCATAGAGCGACTTTTGGGGGGAACCCACATCACTGTGTAGACTTAAAAACTCCGGAATGATGCGCAGTTAAGAGTTGATAAAAAGACAATCACGTGTTATGATTTTGCGTTACATGATTTTCATTGAAAATACAAAGTAAATGTAAAATATGTACTGTTGGCTTTCTAGCTCGCTGCTTGTCTTTTGTCACCTCGAGAGCTGCGCTGGGTTCAGCTTGATAACATTAGCCCCCTGTAACCCCTGCGGGGATGACCTCAGAACTCCTGACAGGGTCCAGAGCATGGGTGACCCATTCCATGTACTTTGCAGGGGCCCCCCTCAAGTTTCGTTACATCACTAGGTGGGTAATCTGATCACGTGTTTAACATAACCCCGCTACATTTTGAATGCATGAGTGAATCAACTACCGAACACCTACCAAATAAATAAATAGGTTCATGAAAGAATGACACAGGTTAAACGAATCACACAGTGTGCTTCGTGCACCCAGGTCCGGCCTCGGGGCGCTTTGGTGATCATGGTTAGAGCAGCGGAGGGACCGATTTAGAATTTGGGCACATTAGTGAAAGATGCTTTTTCAGGAACCCTTTTGAATGGCGTTAAAGGCCGCTTTTCAGACAAAATTATTCAGTTGGATCGAAGTACACAATTAGAAAGTGTTCAACTCTGCCTTGTACAAAGGTTTATTGATGTATTTTTGCGTGCTCTTTCATGTGCACCATGCGCAAAATTAAAACAGTCTTAGAAATACAGGAGACATTTTATTTTGTGGCGCAGAGGCACTGTGAACTTACAGCGTCATCAGTGCTGCCGACAAACAACATATTTAAAGGTTTTTTATGTCAAACATGTGCTCATAAGCATGTCTCCCGGTCTAATTTTTTGTGTGTGTGTTTGTGTTATTGTCTCTCCAAGTGTTTATTTTCAGGTATCTGTGTTTGACCTCCATAGGTGTGTGTGTGTTCGTGTTTTTGTTTAGGCTGTGATATGCGACTGTAAGTGTGTTTGAGGTCTTGTGTTTATCAACCGATCTCCATACCTAGTCTGTTTCAGTTGTGGTGAGTTGATGTAATTTTGCCTCTCCTGGCACATAATTTACTTAGCCGTGCTGTATAATTCCAGTGGCCCTGGTCTTAGCCTATGTACGTTATTGTGTGAATATGGAAGTAGACTTCAATGTGTCTATTGTAGTGTCTATCTGTGTATTCTGGCCAAATCACTTAATCTCCCCTTGCCTACCAAAAATAAATGTGCATGTGTGCAGTGTAACAGGTGCGCACGTAAAGCACTCAAATACCTTTGGGTCAGAGTTAGTGCTATATAAAAATGCAAAAAAAAGAGTCAATTTACAAGCACAAAACCATTTTCTCCCAATTTCGAAAGGGTTTTGCAATTGTGAACATACCTATTTGCGCTTCTAAGGTTTCACTTATATATACATGCCAGGAGATTTGACAATGAGCTGAACACCCCCACCCCCCAACTGCCCCCACCGGGAGTACCATGGAAGACTAAAAATAAGTTTTCCCACCATATTAGAAAGGTTACTGGTCTTACTTCTAATATTCGAAAAAATAATACTTTTAATTCCACTTCTTCTCAAATAAGCATTGCAAGAATAAGAAAACTAGAAGACATTTTTTATGTTAATTTTTTTTTCATAGGGTCGTTCAGTTCTATATAATGTCTTATTGGTTGCATATAAGGTAACAAAAATACTTAACACCTTTTTTATTATAACTTTTCAACATGCTGCACAGTAGCCATGCTGCTTTACGTCATAGCTTAAATACATTGCCAAAGCCAATAGCTCTGGCTAAGCACTTACAAGGTCCCAAAGGCGAGACCTATTGGCTATGCCAATGCTTGTTTTTTATTGTGCTTCTTACAGATAGGGTAGGGGTTATGTTCTGGGATTGTTCTTAAATGTGGCTCGGGCCAAAACAACAAAACAAACATTAACAGTCAGGATCCAGGGTCTTCTTGTATCGGGTCTTTCTTGAGGTTGAGGGATCTTGGACCTCCGTACACTTGGTCTTCAATAGGTATGCTCGACAGGTGAGGGAAGGGAGGAAAGTAAACAAAAAGTAGAGCGGGGTAAGTACCGGTACTAATTTTGTTCAGTCTGTGCTACCACCACCAAAGATAAAGTGTAGGATGGGTCTGTGGGTAATTTTGCAGCATATCACCGCCACTCAAGTGCCCTACCTCCCTGTGTCCCCCCTCCACCACCCTCACCCAAATGGTCCCCGGAGAGGCACTTGCCTTTAGCCACGGCCCGTCCCTTGGACCGTGGCGTTGGGACCCGGGGCGTCTTCTCCTCCGTTCAGCCCACCGGGATTGGTCGCCTTGAGGATAATGCTCTGTCTCGTCGGCTCCGCCCTGGTTCCACCATCTTCCGCTCCGCTCTCGTCCTCCTCCGTTCCGTTCTCGTTCTCCTCTCCGTCCTCGCTTTCTCCAGCTCTGCTCTCGCCTTCTCCTGCTCCGCTCTCGCCATCCTCGGGGTGCCCTGTTCTCCGTCCTCCGATCTCGCACACCCTCAACTCCTCCTCTGGATGCTTTATGCATCCTGCGTCTGTTTCCGTCCTCGACTCCTCCCCTCTTGCCGGGTCTACAACTAGACCGCTGCCTGCTTCCGGGTTGGACTGAAGCGGCACAGTCAGAGTCCACTTCCGGTCTCCCCCGCTCTCCTCCTTACACTGATATCTTGCCGTTTTGAGTAGTTGTGCTTTGTCTTTGGATCTTTGTATTCATATCATTATCATTGGGGGCAGAGTTCCCAGTAGCAGCCACTGAGTCAAGAGGTGATGTGATCCATAAGTTTTAGGCCCCTGGAGCGCCTCAGAATCTTTCGAAATTGTAGGGATCAATTCTTCTAGGAACACCTCCACCTGGTATTTTTTAATGTTTTCCAGAAGCCCCAGTAGGCGCACGTTTTTATTCCTGTACATGTCCTCCAAATGCACTATTTTCTCCTTGTATCTTCTCAACACAGTTGATTCTGTTGTCATTGCTCATGTGTGTGCCATCATCCTATCACCTATACCTGTTAGGCTCCTTTCGGTTCAGTAGTTCTATGCGTCAGTTTATCAATATCCTGTCCTAGGAGCATAATCGAACTAGTGAGTCTGTCTTCTCAGATATTAATTTATTACTTTAAGAAATTCAAGCATTTAGTGCACTGCTGGAGATGTCTTGGAGCCCTCCCACTTCCAATTTCTGCAGCTTTACTGTAGCCTAAGCTGTTCTGGTCACCCCCATCTTCCTTTGTGGAGTGGTGGTATCGGTGCCCTCACACCTGTTGGTCATATCAGGATATGTCAGCCCCTGTGACTGCTTATGCCGGGTGAGTATTGTTGCCCCTACTTGTAATCATGGCAGTGTAGAACTGGAAACAACTGTTACAACGCATGCTTTTACCCAGCATGCCATTACAACGAAAATGGCTTGTTGTAGGGGGTATAAGGTGTTGGATTTAACTCCAACACCTTCCCTATTGTTGCACAGACTGGAGTTGGAATAGTAAACTATACTATTCCAAACTCCAGCGCATCCCCGACACCAAGTCGGGGTAAAAAATTGCACTGTAACGGCATGCGTGGTAAAAGCATGCGTTGTAACATCATAGAACCATGGCTGTCGTTTATGCTTACAGATGTTTTGCATCTTACATGTCAGTGATGTAGAGGTTGGTTATGAAATTCCAGAGGCCCTTTCCATTACCTTTCCCTTTGTGGTGCTTTATTGGGACTCTTCGGCAGGGTCCAGCTTAATTTATCACATTCGTACTGCTTGCGGTGACCTCACCTCATAACAGATTCCAGGCCCAGTAGGTGCTTTCCCTCTAGTCTTCAGATTACTCTCCTTGCAATGCACAGTACACAAACTCCTCTTCGTCCGTTGGCTGGGGTCTGTATCCTGCTTCTCCATAACCACCACCTCAGGCCCTGAGATCACCCCTTGCAGCCTATCTGTGTAGCAAGCCCACCTGCCATGCCATATGGCTTTACTTGTCCTTTTTTTAGGCCACTCTTCTGAGACCTGAAGAATACCACGCCCAGTCTTGCCGTCTGCAAACCAGCATCAAGGTACATTCTAGCTGCCCTGGTGGGCCTTCAGTCTCATGTGGTCCACCTGGTTCTCGTCTTTAGGCTCTTACATGCCAAAGCCATCAGCTGTGCGTCTGCTCATCGGGGTGCGATCCAGCACAATGACCACTTGTTCTGACATTCTTCTTGGACCGGCGACTTAGAAATCTATTTATCAGTGTAGCATGAGCATGTTGGAGGGTACTATGGTGACTGCGTGGTGGCGCTATCTCCCAGTGTGCCTTCTCATGTTGCCATCTTGATCGTGCATCCTCGACTCCCATTTAATTGGAACTAGGAACGACTGTTGTTTATACTGGTGTGACCGTAAGCACCATATATAAACAAGTTATCCTTTGTTCAGTATTCTTTAGTCATGCCCATATAGAAGTCCCGTTCATTGTAATGGTCGTGACTTGCTTGCAATATTTAGGGATGGGGTGGCAGTCCTGGGGGTATACACGGAGGAATGATAGAGAGCACCATGCAGTGGAGATTCTCGGGTTAACAGTAGACTTTCAAACTGCAGGAGGCATGAAAATGATGATCAATATAGTTCTTCTCTTTGCAAATATTATAAAGCAAAAATTGAAGAAATAAAGAGGCATCTGGAGTTGGGGTGTGGCTTTGCTATGTGTGTGCTAATGGACGTCCTGTGGCGTGGCCTCAGGGGGTGGTTTTGGGACGTTACACCCCCCTAACGTATTTTGTTGTAAATAGTTGGGTACAGGTGATTTAAGTCGTATTTGGGTGATGTGCCTGTCGGATTTTTACATACACACAGACAAAAACGCACAAACACTCTTCAAAGTCTTCAAAAATGTTTTGTTTTTTTCCAAAATATTGTGTTTTCTCACACTAAGTACCCCTACCATTCCACACTCCTCTCCCTTTCCACTGCCCTTTAAGCCCCTCTCATGCGCCCTGCTTGTTGTATAATGTATTTTAACATTATATGTCAGCGGGATTGTCCGAAAATCTGAATCTCACTCCCCCAATCTTATTGACCAAGCTGTGCCCTGGTCCTGTCCCTGTCTGTAGTCCCAGAGATTACTCGCAGAAACGTTGAATTATCCGGGAGCCCATTGATGGTGCTTGTCAATGTTACTGCAATATGATGAGCTAAACTGGAGATAAAGCAGGCGCTGCTGCTCTGGTGTGGATCCACCATGCACGGGTTCAATGTGGAGCTTAATATGCCATTTGCAGGCATACAAATGCAGGCATGTCATGTTTTTCTTGTTTGTGATGTTACTAAACCAGCAGGTAATTATGAAGATGCAAATTAAGTTGAAAAAAGAGTTCTCCTTGTGAAGTAGTCTGTCTCTTGTTCGTCGTGGTCTGGGGCTTTACTGTCTAACCAGAGCCACAATGACAGACCGCGCAGCTTGGCACCTCTACATGTTCTCGGAAGTGCTGTGCTCCTGTTCGACTCTTGAGTGACTGCTTGCGGCTGTCTCATTCTGAAACCTTTCCGACGAGCCCCGGATCCATCACCATCCAAGCTGCGGTGGAGCAGGCGCCGGAAGAGCTCTAATCCATTGGTGGCTGGACGCAGACCACTTTCAAATCTCATTGGGCACTGCTGGGCATGTGACCTGTTATCCCTAGCTGCAGAAGACCTGGCCATTCTGCCACAATGGTTCTCAAGGTGGTTTTAAGTGAAACCAAGGTTTAATTTAATTTGTTTTAAAGTGGCTCTCCGGGTACAAGGCCCTTTGCAACGGGAAATTACCCCCATGAAATTGTGATAACGCCACCAAATAATGTACATGCAATTTTATCTTTTTTTGCCCGCGTTATGCAAGGACAAGAAGTACCTTTCTGATTCCTTTGTTACACCAGGTAGAGGTCAGGCTTCATCGGCCTGCAATGGATTTTTTTGCTGAAACGTATTATGAGAGATACGTGACATGCAGTGCTACATTTGATTCGGAGTGCGCTTCGGATTAAAAATCGGTATGCGCTTTAATTGAGGCGTGTTTTAAACGAGATTTACCCTTGCCTGATTTTTAGTAATATTTATCCAATGTAATTTTAAATGTGTTTATTGTTGATTACTATACTTATACTGAATTTCTATTCATGTCTTGTTTCATATGCTTTTTATGGCATTTTAGAGAAATAAAGATGCAATTCTTCTTAAAGTGAAACCAAATCCTTGTGACTTTGGAACTATGCTTCAAAGCTTTGTGTTTGTTGGGGGCAGGAGAGACGCCTCTACTTGCATTCTGTGAAGGGGGTTTCTTTTGTGAAGGGTGTTACCCACATCCTCAATCCAGGCTTAGTTGCAGGGCAAGGTTGGCGGCGGTTCTCCATTGCTAAGTTTGAGAGTCTCGTTTGTACACGGGGACCTGTTTGTGCAGTTGTGTGTATTTTCTGGCAGTTTCTTTGAGATGGACAGTTGATAGCTTGTTTTTAAAAAGGGGAGGCTTTATTTGTGGCAGTGTGTGGCTGTCTGTGTTGTCGGTCTACTGCTGTTTGGAGATTCTTTCTTAATGAAGAGAACCCCCAAATGGTCTCATGTAGAGGTTGAAAATCATGGGGGATGGGATAAGCCCCAGGGGGTTGGGGGCAGCTACCTTTACTCGCCAGCGGGATGAGGTAGACTGTGATCCGTTTGAGGAATCCAACGACCTGCACCGGGAGGAAAACCCGAGGACCTCGTTGCAATTGAGTGTAGATCGCGTTTGATTGACAGAAGCAATGTGAATTGTGGCTGTAGCAGCGATAAGCAAGATTAACAGTGTCAGTGTGGTAAGGTGTGACCTTTTTTAAGGTGCCACATCATTTCAAATGTATCTGAATGTGTGAAGTTGAGAGGTCAAAGTGATTCAGGAGGCAAGAGGTGTATGAACTGCAAGTTTATTCTCCAGGATAAGAAACTCCATCCAGTCATCACTCCAGCCTGCAAGCAGCCGCTGTCTCAACTGTCCCTCCCGCCAAGGCATCCTACATTCCACCCAAGCAAGCAGGCAGGCAGGAGTGACAATTCAAATAACAACATATACCAACCAGAGTACAATATGGCAGATGTAAATACATTGTACAAAGATATCACACCACCCCTCAATGTTTGTGGTTTGCTAATGTGAAACCGAATAAAATATTGAGACACCACTCTTACATACACTCTGTGTGCTGTGGGATGTTGGAGAGAAGTGACAGGTAATCAGCTTTGTTGAACGCTTCCAAGAGACGCCGCAAGGCAAAAGGCTGGGCTCACAGTTTATCAAGTGCAAGGCTCGGCGCTCGGCACAGAGGGTAGATGTACAGCTCTCTCCAAGGCGGTTCTGCGGGACCCAGCAGAATGTCATTTTTAAAGTAAAATGTCTCGTATCAGTGCCGCTGCAGCCTACTTGCGTCGAATCTGCCAGATAGTTTTATTCGAAATGTATTCTGAAATATATATATATATATATATATATATATATATATATATATATATATATATATATATATATATATATATATATATATATATATATATTCGAATAGCTTTAGTTCGTCTTTCCTCCGACTCCGGGTGGGAGGTGAGTGCTCGAAAGGGCATCTGTCTCAGAAGTACCCGGACATAAAACGAATGGAGACATTGGACATATTAATATGGTGGTAGTGTTGGTTTATTTGTTTCGGAAGATCTGTATGTCCGTGGACTGACCAACAGCTCGACATCTCTCTGAGGAGGTGTTAGCTGAATTATTAACCTTAAATTGCGAGATTAAAGACATATTGTTCGAATGCAACTTTATACTCCCTACTGCCAGCGAACTTCTTTTTTTTTAATGCAATTTTCGAGTGGTTGCCTAAACTACTTTTAAGTCATAGCTTTATTCACCGAGGTCTTGATGAGATGATATTTCCATAAACATTAAGTATTCTACTATAGTCTAGTGTAGGTTGTTTGTATTGTAAACAACCTTCAATCTACTAACTATATCTAACAACGGGTAATTGTGCAAAAAAAATTGTTTGCAGTCTGCTGATGTGCCCACTAGATGGCAGGGTTTGAACACTAAAGACAGTGCTGTTTATCTAAGGCTGCATTTTAATGTTACGGCTGCAGTGCTGCTAGGAAGGAGAAGAAACGCCACTTACAGGCTGAACAGTTTTAGGAACCTTGGGGCTAAAGCCTCTCAATCATATCTATGAGGTGACACAAAGCCACTCCGCGTGGCTTTTCATGGCCTCATAGATATGGAGTAAAACCAAGCAGCGCAAGTCGCTGTCTTGCCTTACTCTGCGTCAAGGAGGCGTTCCATGGGTGTTGCAGGGGTTTTTCCCACGCAGCACCCATGGAGTTTGACGCTGCCCCAGAATGACTTAATCACGTAAACCTGGGGCAGCGCCAAAACCTTGCTCCTCCCCAAAGCAGGCATAACGAGGAGAAATATTTTGAGAATTTTTATTTATTTCTGCTAGTCTTTTCCTCTTTCAATGTGTGGTGCATTCTGCAGCACACATGGAAAGTGTAAAACGCCTCTCGGGATTGTTTTTGTGCAGGAAGGTGGTCACGTTGGCGCTAGGCAGCAAATTGTGTGCCAGTGAAGTGGGAAAGGACAGGAATGCACCATATTTCATAAATACTGTGCGTTCCTGCCCTTTCCCATTAGCGTAGGGCAGCGCAGTGAGAAGACTTGGGGCTGCCCTACACCAATTCGTTAATAAATAAGGCCCCTTTTGCTCCGCTCGGTGACGGAATGATGGGTGCTCCCATACTGCATTGTACATAGTTTTTGTTTTTTAGAATTATTTTTATTGATGACAATTAACACACTACAGGTACAATGTCAAACATTACATACAATATCCATCCTATTCTGTATCTTGCAGTGAAAACTACCCCCAGCCACAGGCCTCACAGTAGTTCTTTAGTTTTTACCATTAATCACTATCAGAATCTAGATGTTGCATTGCTCGAGGGGGCTCACATATGTTCCCTCTGAATGTGTTCCATTTACCCCATATATGCAGCCATTTCTTGGGGCATCCGTGTGACTCATACACAGATTTCTCTCTCACCATGCACCAATCCAAATCTTTCTGCCATGCGCCTGGTGATGGGGAATCGGGAGTTTTCCACCGTTGCTCCACATTCCGCTTAGCCACAATCATTCCGAGCATCGCCCAGATCTTCTCTGCCCCCGTCAAGTCGGTGGGATCCCACACATTTTGGAGACAAGGTTTTATCCCGGGTTCTACTCATTTTCCCAACACTTCTGACATGCCCTGCGTCACCGCTGTCCAATACTGTTTTATGTATGTACATTCCATATGGTGTGAATGAAAGTGCCCTTCTGACCGCAACCCCTACTACACCCGGGGTCATCTTTGTAGCCCATCCTGACCAGGGTGGCTCTTGACAGATAAACTCTATGTAGGATTTTAAGCTGTACTAGCCTCACACGTGACGAGATTGCTATTACCTTGGGAGATGCGAGGGCATCCTGCCAGTCATCATCCTCCATATCCATCACATCATTTTCCCACTGACTCCGGAGTTGCAGGAGGCGGTCTGGCATATTATTGATCAATTTGCAATAAGTCCGTGAAATTGCCCTTTTTGGCATGAATTCATCCAGGATTCTGTCTTCGAGTGGTGAGGACTCTGGGAGTGACTGGCCTTTGGGGATGGACGATTGTAGGGCATGTTGAATCTGGCAGTAACAAAATGCCTCCCCTTCCGCCATCTCGTACTCTTTTTGTAACTGTGCAAACGGGACCACTCCACCCTTTTTCCATAAATCACCCACTTTGGAGATCCCAATCAAATCCCACCCCGTGAAGCCTTAAGAGTCACCCAACGTTCCTAGTTTCTCAGGGTCCCACATGGGAGTGGCCTGTGTCCTCTTTCTTGCCCATCCCATACTACTATTCACTGTATGCCATATTGGTACCGTGTGCCCGGTCGGGCCCGTCAGGAATTTTGAGGGCTTGTTAGCATATAGCGCTTTGGAGAAGCCATCTGTCCATTCTATACCCAGGGTCTTCCACGGGTTTATATATGCATTGATTGATAGGAGCCAACTGCGCTGCCCAATTGTACCTACGTATGTCAGGTAGTCCTATGCCTCCATCATACCATCCCTGCGTAAGTTTTTTTGGAGTGCTATCCGTGGCGGCCTCCCTTCCCACAGCAATTCCCTCAACGCCCCTTCGACACTCCTAAAATAATCTGTGTGGACTGGGGTCGGTGAGTTTTGCAAAATATATAGGATGGGGAGCGCCATCATTTTAAAAAGCGAGGCGTGCCCGAGGAGTGACAGTCAGAGGGACCTCCAGTGTTGCACATCGCTTCTGAGCCTCAGTAGGGGGGGAAGGAGGTTACGTTCATAATGTAGGTCAGGGTCTTTGGTGATCTATACACCCAGGTATTTGAACCCTCCCGTTGCCTCTGGTATAACATACCCTTTAGGAAGTTTGGGGAATGTACCCCATAGGACATAAATCACTGACTTGGACCAATTTATGTGGTATCCAGAGTATTTGCCGAAGTTAGCGAAAATATGAAGAGCCCTATTTAAGGAGGCACTAGGTGAAGCCAGATATAGCAATACGTCGTCCGCGTACAAGGAGATATGGTCCTCCCAAAATCAGTGCATAAATTAGTGGGGAGAGGGGGGCAGCCCTGTCTGGTTCCCCTCTCAAGGGCTAACACTCTCGATTGTCTGTTATTAACCACCACTTGAACCAGTTGCTCACTATAGAGGAGTCTCACCCAGCTGATAAGATTGGGGCCGAGGACCAGTTTCTTAGGGACGGCAAACAAGTAGGGCCATTCTGTAATAGTGTCAAATGCCATAGTGGCATCAAGTGATACCACTACTGCATCTTGTAATGTTTCTATTCTGCCCATCACTCCGTGCAATCTGTGCAGATTGAGCATTGTACATAGGTTTATCAAACTAGGTGAATAGTGCCCTCTGTTTGAAGCCACAGTCACTATAGAATTAGAAATTGCGTTTTACCGGGGATCACCTAGGCCCTGTTAAATTTTCAGCAGTCTGCTTGACATTCGAATAGTTTGCAATGATGTCACAAAACACTATTTTTTTTAATAAACAAATTCTTTGACATTTCCCAAAACCTCACATACAGACCTCTTCCCAAATATTGCAGATCATTACGTGGTACATTCTTAATTTTATGTGAGTCACATTGGTGTGCACTTTCCCAACATCAACCATGTTGTAATCCATTTTTATAGCATAAGCATGAGCGAAAAGCACATGTTACTGCAACCATTTACAGACCACCTCCTGTTCGACACCTCTTCCAGTTAACCTTAGGTTCGGTTGTCCCAATGAGTAACATCCATTTTCCAGACTTTCGAGCTCGCTGCCTTCCAGTGCATTGTTCTTTTGTGTTTTGCCAGCGCACTGTGTCAAGATGACAAGCTACTTGTGCCCATAAATATGTCTGCGGTGGCGCTTTCACTGGGTCGTCCACTGCTATGTTTATCTCTGGTATTATCTCGATCCATTACTCTTGTATGATGGGGAATACCCATATCATGTGATAAGGTCTGCCTGGCGTGAGTGACATATTTGGCCGTCACGTGAGCCTGTTCTGAATATTGTGTGGTGAATTCTGGCTGGTGTGAGGTTGACCCTATGGAGGAAATTAAATCCGCTGTTTCTGGAAACACGGGCTGCGTATTCCACTATATTATTCCAGTTGTCATCACTCAGTTCGTGACTCAAGGAGCCTTTCTAAAGTGTCTTTAACGAGGTGAGTAGCTGGTCCTGGGCTTAAATAATCTAGCCATAGAAGTGTGACACCATTCTGCACCCAGTTTGCCATGTCAATATTGCCTGCAATGTTTCGTCTGTTGGCGGCTCTCTGTTGCTCTTGTCCCATATCTTCTTGAGAGCAGCAATGCCCCAAAGGTTAAGAATTGTCCTGGTGGTATCGTGGAATTCTTCCCGCACCTCCCCGAAATTCTTAAGCATGCCGTCTGAATACATGTCCCCTACTGTTTCAGAGGATGAGTTCTCCCATACATCTACCATAAAATCTAAGCAAGTGTCACCTCAACGTTTTAGGTGGAATTCCAGGGGTATATATTTCTTTAACTCCCTTCAATTTAGTGTATGTGTTCCAACAGTGTACCACCACTATCAATACTTTATGGATATGAGTGAGTACCTTTGGACCATGTGTCAAATGCTATTCCCGATTGTGTGCCCAGTGCGATTGCGAACCTTAAATATTCCACCTTCAGTTTGTCTGAGTGCAGGCTCACTCTACCATAAATCGGAGTTGCGCTGATATACAGTAGTATTCAAAATAGGAGATCCCAGTCCTCCCTTCAGTTGGGGGAGTCTTACTTTGTCCAGGTTTACCCTGCTCCTTTTGCCTTTCCTAATCAGTTGTCATCCTGAGTGCACTAGATCTTAGAATAATGAGCAAGGCAATTTCATAGGTCTGTTATTAAAAAAATGCAACAACCTGGGGAGCATGATCATATTGGTCACTGCTATCCAGCCCATCATTGAGGTGACCACGCCATCCAGTATTGTACACAGCTCCTAAATGCATGCATCACTTTAAGGATGTTGCCTGGAGTCAGGTCTCTATCATTGTGGTACATCCATGTATTTGAAGTTCGTAGGTACAATGCGTCAAAAGGGATAGCACATCCCTCTGATGTGAAATTTATTCTTCACTGTGCATTGAGAACAGATATTATTTCCCTCAATGTACTGTCAGCCGCAACAGGTCACCAACTATATCTAGCTGTCTTTTAATTTCCTGTATCTTGGTTTCAAGAGTCTTAAAATACGGTAGAATATTGTCCACATGTAAGTATTCATATGGTAGGATCTGGGTCTATCATTCGCTGCTCCATACTGCCTATAGGGCTTTGCTTTATAGACACTGCAAACTGATTGGGTGACGGGAGATCCTTGCCTTGTGCAAAAACTCTCATTTTAAAGCAGCTTTTTAATTTAACTGCACAGAGCATTGTTTCTTTCGTCAACGATTACTTAGCAGTCAACGCAAGATTTCCTCCTATCCGACTAAACGTGTAAACTTTATTTTTTTTAGATTTTTTTTTATATAGCAAGAAGTTTCCAGGACAGCAGTAAACACATTTTTAAAATAAAAGTAAGCAATACAGTCTTGAGAAATTGGATAACATTTGGCAAATAATAACCTAAAAAACCTATGGTATTAAATATTGGAAAGTTATTTCAGAATGAAATGTTTTCGTCCAAAACACACCAAAAAGGGAGTTGGCCTGTGTAAAATGGGAAATGAGTTACAAAGTCAAGGGCTGCTCCATAAAAGCGCTGCACCATTAAAGGCCTGCTGTGAAGATTTAGCGCCAAATTTAGATCCTGGCGGAAGGGTTACTCAGTCACAAATGTGACGGATATCCCGTCCGCCGAAATATAAATCCCATTATATCCTATGGGATTTATATTCAAGCGGATGGGATGTCTGTTACCATTGTGAAGGAGTAACCCGTCCGGCAGGATCTAAATCGGGGCCTAAGTCCGAAAAACCTTGAGTATCGCCAGAAAGACACCAATTTACTCTGAGTGGACGTTCACCCTCCTGCCAACACCGAGTTATTGGTTAGATAAAATGCTTCCGTGCCAGAGCCATATAAAGAAGACCTCTAAGTTTGAATTGGGTCCAGATTTAAACAGGGGAGAAGTAAAGTGTGTAAAATAGAGATATCCTCTCAAACCATCGGAAATTCACATACAGATCAAAATCGATAATAAAATCAGTATGAAGACTATTCTGCATTCTAAACTACGTCAACCCCATTTGCCTGTCAAAAAATATGCCCTTTCTCTATCCCCCCCCCCCCACCCCCCTTCCCCCCTCCATCGGCCATAATGATCTATGGCCCCGTCAGGTTGTAACCCATTAATTCTTCAATCATGCAGTACAAGCAGGACCACCGGGAAAATATAATTTCACTACTGCAGCTCTTTCCACACACACACATGAATTTTCTGTATTTGCTACATAATCCATAATTTGCTGCTTAATTTGCCGATTGTAACATAAACAGTTATTTTTTCCTCAAATAAAATGCTATCCCAAGTGATGGATTCAAGAGTGGGCTTCTGTCTGCAGCAGCAGACAAAAACCTTCAAAACTTGCATTCAATTAAAAAAAGGTGAAAACAATTATTCCTTCTTTGTCATGAAAATGTTTTGTTTCATTATTCCAAAGTTTGCATCCAAGACACTGTTCTGAAAGTAGGAGTTTTTCTAAGCAGCTAGTGAGAGTTTAGAAGAATCCCAAACATGGCCTCTTTTTGGTTTAAGCTTCAAAATCTTAGAATCCTAAAGTTCCTACTGTTCCCATTGTGAGAGACGGAAATAATAAGTATGACATTTATTTTATTGCTCTGCATGTCTGTTTCTTATTTGTAAAAGGTGCTCCAGAGGCGGTATAGATTGAACAATGAATACACCTGAAACTGAAGACTTCTTTAATATCAAAAATAGGATTCACAGATTAAATGAGGCATGTATGTGTGCTTGTTTTTTGCTGAGTGTAACATTGTTAACGTTTCACACAATTTATGTAACTCTGTGAGGTAGAAAGGTTAGTGTTTGTAACATTGTGTTTTTCTGCTTCCATTCAAGACACAATGTTCAATATTTCTTGAATTTATAAGTTCACACAAATTATAGAATAAGTTCTTTGGTTACTAAATAAGCATTGCAAGTAGGTAACTAATGGGTGGATCATGGTGTATTGTCCTAAGAAATATTTTTCTTAAAATGGGCTCAAAGTCTATTTTGCAGCACATCACCCCATATATATTTGTCGAAAGGCCCAAGAGTAAAAAAAATATCACGAAGTAAGAATTAAAATTAGTTTTAAATATCATGCCGGAAAAAAGAACACTAATCACTGTTCCTATGCCACTCAGAAAGCATGTGACATGAAATGACATTCTGTATAATGAGCTGTCCTCCTATTTCTCTGTTGTCTACCAGAGAGTTCTAATTTTCCTGGATCTGCCCTGTGCCAGCAGTGCCTCCTTTGGATGCCTCATTTCCCTTGGTTGACTTTTTCTCTTTCACAGGCTCAATTTCTCCCTCTTTTTCTTAGTGCCCATTCAGTAGTTCCTACTCGGGCTCTCTACTTTAGTCTTTTTATATCTGCAAAATCTATCCATACCCATGCTTTTAGACAGTGGTTTTTAACCTGTGGTCCGCGGACCCTTGGGGTCCATGAGGCCTATTCAAGGGGTCCGCAACTGTTTCACAAAAGTAAATAATGCTAAAATTAATAGATAACACTTAAAGTATATAGAAATAAAAAAAACTAAATTGAAACCATGGCAACTGTTTCTACATTTGATTATGAATTCAACAAAATAATTCAATATTTGCACAATTGTTTGGTGTATACTTGTTTTTGTATTTTTGTCTATTGCTTTGAGGTTCAGATTATGGAAATTGCTTATGATGGGGGTCTCCAGCTTACAATAATGACTCATTGGGGGTCCCTGGATTCCACTAATTCTTCAGTGGGGGTCCACAGAAGTCAAAAGGTTAAGAGCCGCTGCTTTAAGATATACATGGAGGGGCTTTGGCTTCACCCAGAGGGGCATTTCTCTTTCACCTCATATGCTGTTGGTTGTATCATTCTGCCTATTATGAAGTGCTAGCATTGTAATGCATGAAGGGCTATTTTACATCTCAAAAGTACAATGTGTTTTCACACATTACATTCTTTATCTCATAGATGCATTATATAGTGAATGCAATCTTTTTTGTCTTGCTTTTTCTCTGCAGAAGCCTTTCCTTTGATGTTTTATTATAAACTTAAAATGCAATCAGACCTATTTGCAGCAACTGCTACCTATCTTTTCTGTGGTTACCCTCACCCTCTCCTCAGCAATTGATGGTCTAGACTCTAGAGTTAGCAGTTCCAGTTTTACATTTCATTCTCTATGAACTGTTTTTGCTCCTTCCTCACCCCTCTCTCCTATCTGTTTTCATAGTGTTCCATGCTATTTTCTTACAAAAATGTGTATCTTCTTGTCTAACTTTTTTTATAATTTTTTTTAGTTTTGTAAAGATCAACTCTATAAATCTTCTTACAAAGATATCCTGTCTTACAAAATAGACTCTGAAATAAGAAAAAAAAGATAAAGGTGAACGAGAATAACAAATCCTTATCATCACCAAATAGGGCTTTAATCTCTAGTTGGAGTTATCTATATTAATTGATCATTAGTTCAACTGTCTTCCCTCTTCCAGTTCGGAGGCATGCCGTCCACCATCCTTTTAGTTTTTCCATTATACAACCTAGATATTATTTACTCTTGACAATTCCCCAAATCACGATCCAGGACAGAATGAGCAATCCCACACAGACTTCAATGCACTCTCATTGACCTGTTAAAAAAGCCTCACAGTATTCCCTCAAAGTTCTGCATTTGATCATTAGGTTTGTGTATTCCTTCATATGATGCAATATCATACGTGTTATGTAGCTACGTTTCGTATGAAGGAACCGTCGATGTTTTCCAATGAATGTGCATCTTTCCAACTTTCCTATTCTTGGAGCAAATGTTGAAGGCCTATTTTTTCCTGTCTAGTTCTTCTGATGATCCTAATGTACGTTACCTGACATTTTGCTCATAAACATTTGTTCGCAAAAATTTCCTACATAATTTGCAGAAATTTCCAAAAGAAATCAACCCACTTTTTTTCCCATTGCGATTCCAAAAAAGTAGCACTCTTTATGTAAAATAAACGGTTATTGGTACTGATTCTGTCCTTCTCACACCACAAATTGATGACCCTGGAGTAAATGGAAATATGCATTGGTGACTATAATTGTTCATATTCTACATCAAAAGTATTATCTTAATTTTATAGATTGTGAGATACACCAAAAGAAGGACTTCCTGCTGCGGGCAAAAAAACAGAAAGCAAAAGTGAGATAGGAACAAGCCCTGTTAAAAGAGTTGTTCTTAAACTGGCAGAAATCAGATTGTTGGTGAAGAGATAGAGAGAGAACAATCTTCAAAGTTTGGGGAGTTTGATCAAAGAACTGAGGCGATGTGAATATTGGCCGAATGCAGAGGACAAGAGGGAAGGTGGAATTTAAATAACTTGGTAAGATACAAGGGAAAATGTTTTAGAGAGCTTTATTTGTGAAGCACAGAGTATTGAAATGGACTCAGTGTGTACTGGAAGCCAGTTATGGTGTCTAATGTGACAAGAAGCATGAGCACGGACTGGCAGACTGAGATTGAGACTATCTGTAGTGTTTTGAATAATGTACAGACGCTGTAGTAAACGATTTGCAAACCCCTGTTAAAGGACATTGCAGTAGTCTAGCTGAGAATAGATCATGCCCTATATCACTGTTTTCCCGACCGGTAGGGGCAAATAAGAGAAGCATTTGCAGAACATTTTTAAAGTGAGGAAACAAGAAGCAGAAACTTTGGGGACCTGGTTTTCCATGATGAGGTTATGGTCAAACATAATACCCAGGTTCCTCACAGAGTCAACTGCTTGGGGAAGGAGCTGGACCCAGGTCAGTGGGCCACCAAGCAGAGGACCAGACATGAGAATTTGCCAAACATGACAACATTTGTTTTGTCACTATTGAGTTTCCAACAGTTTATCCTCATCCATATGAAAATGGAAGACATGCGCAAAAGGAAGTTTGCTTGGGTGTTGGAAATACGTGAAATGGAAACAGTTATTTCAGTGTCAGCATAATACACTATATTAAAGCCTATGATCTTGCTAGAGGGGGCAAAAAGTGGACATATATATTAAAAAGAGTGGGACTAAGTGCAGAGGTTTGAGAAATGCCACAGTAGATGTCAATCTGCATTGAACGGGAATAGAGAAAGTTTATTATTTGAGCTGATGTTTGCTGCTGGGGACCACCAACACTAATTTTTCGCGACAGGCACTTATTTTTTCTCATCAGACATTTCCCAAGAACAAGAGACAGAAAAAGAAACAAAGCGGAAAGCAGAAAGGAGACAAAGACTGAAAGCAGGGATTGAGACGAGTGTGATAAAGGGGCAGGGAGCAGGGGTGGATTTAGGGCTACGCAGCCTTGGTATTTGGCATGCCTGCATTCAACACCACTGAACACAGACTTATCAGAATTTTAGGCACCCTCACTTATTATTTTACAAATTAACCATTGGATAGACAAATGGCTTTGGTATATGAGGAAAGATAATAACTCAACCGGTTAGGTGCTTCCAGACATATCACAGATTGAAGGAGATGCTTGAGAAGAATAGAGTGGGATACAGTGTCGAAGATTTCAGAGCTATGGATTAGGATCGATCAGGGCAGCAGAGCCTCATGATCCAAAATGATCAGAAGTTTTTTGTGGTTATAAGAAGAGCCAACTCTGTAGGAGCTTGACTCAGAGAAGTGTTGAAGTTTGTTAGTTTTTGAATAATAAATCAACTGTGACAGCTTTTTAAATCAAATTGGTGGAAAAGGTTAGTAATTAAATAGGCTAGTAGTTAACATTGTTTGCAAGGTTGACATAGACTTTTTTTTTCTTTTAGTTAAGCAAGCACTGAGGCAGGTTTCCAGTGTTCGGAAACATAGGTGGTGGTGAGTGAAAAATGGCAGAGTTCAGTTAGGGCAGATCCAATCAAGTCAAGCCCTAAGGACAAGCTGTGTAGGGGGTGTGGGTCCTTTCCTTAGGAGAGCCAGACTTGATAGTTTTGATGGGTGAGAGAATCTCCTCCCAGTTGACAGGAGTGAATTGAGTGAGGAAGTAGTTGCTGTAGTGTTCAGGAAACTAACAGTCCTTAGCTGTGGGTGAGGGTCATAATCTGCTTGAATATTGCAGTTTTGTTCGTGAATTGGACAGAAAGCGCAGAACACAGAGCATGCAAGGGTTGAGTGGTGGTAATAATGCGAGTGTTGGGCTGCAAGCAGTTCTTAATTATGCCAAAAGTGACCTGGGTGTGGTGGCTTGGGGGTAGGGAAGTTGGAAGGGCAGCCTAATGGCCCAACCAGGGATGGCGCAGATGGGCATAAGCAGGACAAGCGAAGAGAACATTCTGGACACTCTCAGCCATAGACTGACAAGTAGGACAAATATCAGTAGCCTCACCCGACCAGTTCTTAGTGAAAGCTCTTAATGGCAAGGTACCCACTCTAAATTGGAAATATAATTTCCTATCACAAGATATGGTCACATGGTCCCAAGAAGACTCATAACTGTTCCAAGGCTTGATGTCTAAAAATGTTTGAGTTAAGGCAGGGCGATCTGTTCTTGCGGCTAATTTTACCTCGACCGCTGACCAATACAACTTTTTAAAGATAGTTTTGGGAAAGATATGGTAGCTGTTTGGGTCCAAAGTTCGGAGTTCCCAATAGAAATATAGTGACAATTTGATATGTTTAAGCCAGGGAATAGATACTGAGTAGCCAGCTGCAATGACATCCTTGAGGGCTGTGCTGAAGAGCAGGAGTTCTAGGGTGGACCATAGCCTCCACCAATACACAGTGGACGGGGTCCAGGGATACCATCCACTCATCTGGGTCCAAGGCCTGCAGAACCTGCGCAGTGCATCATCATTTTGAACTTCTCCTTTTTGAGGGAGATGTTCAAGAGTCTGAGGTCTAGACTCTGTTTAAGGACCCCACCCTCGTTTGGGACCAGAAGTACCAGGTGTAACATATCAGTTCTCTCTTTGCCTCCGGTACCAGTGTGATCTCCCCTTTGATGGGCATTACTTCCTTTGACTGGATTGTGGTGTGACCTGCTGACACCTGAGAGTAAACTGATGGGCTGTGGGGTGGTGGGTCAAGAAGGGGAAGGGTATAACTAACTTGGATTAATCGAATGGCCCGTTGGTCTGATGTGGTGTACCATCAGTGTTGGATTGGATTCTGCCACATTCTGGTCTCTGTAAAAATGCAGGGTGAACTAATGTCGTTTGATGGCAGTGCCTAGCTAAGAAGAGTAGGAGGAGTGTTGCTGTTGCCTCCATCCTTTACCCTTGCCACCATGTAATCGTTGTGAGAGATTCTCTATAGGCCGACAATGTTATCTCTGGGGACACACAAGAACCTTTGACTACCCTCTGAACTTCCTTTATTGCTGATGGATCTGGCGAGCTGGGGGAAGTAACTACAGTGAGTGGGCAGTAGCTTTGCTGACTGGATTTCTCTGCAAATGCATCAGCCTTCTAGCCAAAGAGCCAAGATTAATCAAATGGTATGTATGTCTATTAGGGAAGCCTGGATGTCACCTAAGAATCTAGTGCAACTGATCGAGGCATATCATCTAATGATGATGCTAGAGCCCACCGAGCATGGGAACAGAATTTGTAGTGTCCTTTCCTGAATGTAAAACATACTTTGCAGCATCCTGGCCATCATGAACTGTCTGTGCCAAGGCGTTGCTCATGTCCTTTGGCAAGCCCGTCAACACCTTGTGTGCCTTGTCTTAATGGACACATGTTTAACAGCCCAGGAAACTAGCAACATTCAGGGAGGGTATTGTCAAAATGGCAGAAAGAATATGTTTTTTGCCCATACTGTTTTTATTCTTTATGACTCTTTGTCTGGTGGAGAGATAGGAAAAGAGTTTGGAATTACCTTGCCCTTGGAGGCCTGTAACACAGGGCTTTATTGTGTTGGATGTTGCATGAAAATGTTTGTCCTACCGGACGCGGCCCTGTGACCTGTTGCAATGGAGCAACTTGTAGCTAGAGCTGAAAATGGTTTTATCCGTGTTCCATGACTGAGTCATTGAGGGTTTCACTGGAAGGCAACAATGAGTCAGAAGTTGACAGTCTAGGTTGCGGAATTTCTGTGGGGAGTTAATCTTTGTCTCATCTATGGGAAGGCATAATTACAAGCACTTCTGCAGCCCTACAAAGGACCACTGCAATATGAAGCACTTTTCTTTTTCTCAGGAGGCCCTAATTGTGACTTCAGAAAGGTATTCAAGTACTAACGTTTTGCAAATTGAGAGAAAAGCATCCATTTAATGAGGTGGATGCAATTATTAGTTATCTTCATCTTGTGGGACATGTTGGAGATCTTGAATGGTGTTTGAATCTAACCCAAACGTGTCAAAAGATTGTTCTGGATTCAAGGTTGAAACTGGTGGTGGATCCAGAGTACATGCCAGCAGTTGAAGCAGGTTCTGTCTGAGTACAGGAGGGGCCTCTGGCATATGGGTGAAGAGTTTCTGGATCCAAACTGCACATGAGGAGATTCACAACATGGGGAATAGGCCGTTGGAAGAATCCATCGGAACTAAAGAGGCTTGTGTGATAGTAAACAGTAGGGTAAACTCTGCATCAAATTAGGTATTTTGTGGTACCAGTAGGGTAGTTGTATTTGTACTGTCCTTGGTCAGGTTTGATATTAAAAATGTAACTTGGGGAGGAGGAGCCTAGCGCGCAACCAAGATGGCCGCGTAGGCTTGTGGCTCCCGGGGGCCTCCGCAACCTCCCACGTCTATCCTGACATAATCCTGATTTTTTCGATGGGCTTTTGTTTATGATCTTGCGCTAAGGTGCCACTCGTTTTCCAAATCGAAATTGGACTCCGGGAACGTGTTTTTTGGCGATCTGAAGTTTGCGGCCTTCTCTGGCCTTGGTACCGAACTCGGGTTGGTGAGGTGCCCGGCTGCGAATTGAACAACAGCGGCATGCCAGGCTGGGCCTGCCCCGGACCCAGTGCTTTCACTTTCGGTTTCGAGTTAAGCTACTGAGACTGATGCGTGGGACATTGGGAGAGCTGCGCGGAGTACGGAGTGCAAGGCCTAGTCTTGAACTGTAAACAGGCCACTTTCAGTTGGCGGCCCGGATCTCCTGGCCTTCCTCCGGGTGCTGGAGGGTGCTGACCTTGCTGATCGCTGACGATGACGACGAGAGTGGACGGCGACAAACTGTAACCCAAATCTACCCGGAGGGGAGCTTATTCCCAGGCCAACAAATGGACCGCTACGCACAGCCAAAGGGATCCCATAGTGGATCGCGTAAATCGCCTGAGCCGCCCAAGGAGGCCTCGGGCGCATCATCCGAATTGACCCTGTTGGATGTCATGGGGGCCATTGAGGAGATGAAGGTGACTGTGAACCAGCAATTGGATACTCTGGCTAACAAATTGGACTCGTCGCTGATTGATGTCACCTTGGTCAGAGCGGACCTGTCGAAAACCAATGACCGGGTCGACTCATTGACCCAAGCAGCGTCTAGCCTAACGGTAGATGTGGCCGCCTTGCAGACGACGGTGCGGAGGTTGCAGCTCGCCAGTGACCTGATCGAGCGTCGCCTTGAGGACTCCGAAGGCAGGGCCAGACGGAACAACGTCCGCATTATTGGCGTGCCCGAACGGTCGGAGGAGTCTGCTGTGGATCTTTTTGTGGAGGATCTAGTGGTGACTCATCTAGCACCCAAAGGGCTGAGCAAGTTCTTCGCTGTGGAACGGGCCCACAGGATCCCGGGGGGTGTGCCCAAGGTGGGTGCCCCCCCGCGGCCTATCATTGCCCGACTTTTTAATTTTCGGGATAGAGACGCTATCCTGCAGGCGTCGAGGGTGGCTGGGCCATTACGATTTGAGAACTCTAATGTTAGCTTTTACCCAGACTTTACACAAGTGGTTCAAAAGCAACGGATGGGATTCTCGGCCATCAAACGGCGCTTGAGAGACATGGAGTTCAAGTATGCGATGCTGTTCCCGGCTAGGCTGCGGGTCGAGTTGGATGGTCGCTCCCACTTCTTCGACCGGCCAGAGGCGGTGGGAGAGTGGCTGGATGCCCTGCCCAAGAGTCGGGATCGGGAGGGTCGGATGGCGGAGAGCGGAGCGGGTTTGACAGAGTAGGAATGGAACTGTGATCCTGGTGATGGACTGTATTGGTAACGTTTTGCACCTGTGGCTGCACTGGACTCCAGTTTGTAACGATTTGCCCCGTGGTATTTGGAGGTTGCGGGGGGCTTGCTGGGGCCCTTTCCTCCTTCTGGGGTTTTTTCTTGTCCTTTTTCCATATTGGGGCGACAGGCACACTGCATGTTGGGGGGGCTGTTCGGGCTCACGCAGGGGTGCAGGGAGGGGGGAGTTTTGTTGGGGTTGATGGGGGGGGGTTGGGGTTTGCTTGTTTGTTTCACAAGGCGGGGTAATATTTTTCGCTGTGCTATTATGATTGTGCTCCCCGGGAGGGGGATATTTTGTGCTGGGAGGGATGGGGGGTAGGGGACTGAGACTTCTTTCCTGGAATGTGAATGGGCTGGGGGACAGGATAAAGCGGGGGGTAGTCCTGCAGTTCTTGAAACGTATTTCGCCTGACATTGTGTTCTTGCAGGAAACGCACCTCATAGGGAACTCTTTTCATGCCATGAACAGACGAGGATATCGCCTCCTGGCCCATTCTGGCTTCACCTCTGGCTCGAGGGGAGTGGGCATTTTAGTCAGGACCTCTCTCCCGCTGGTGGTGGATGAGGTGCTCCACGACGACAGAGGGCGCTACACTGCGCTGGTGGGGAGGTGGGAGGGTAGATTGATTTCGCTGGTCGCGGTCTACGTGCCGCCGGGCCTGCAGACGGCCACCTTTGCAGATTTGGGGCGCCTGCTACTTGGGCTTCCGGGGGGGGTTTTGGTCTTGGGGGGGGGGGGGATTTTAACGCAGTGGTTTCCGGAGTTGAAGATCGACACCCCCCTAGAGACCTCCCTCGGGCCCAGAACTGGCTGGGGGGCTTTTTGGATACCCTGGGACTGATAGACTGCTGGCGGTTGAAACACCCTGGACAGGCGCAGTATACCTTCCACTCTGGGGCCCACGGTAGTCTTTCGAGGCTTGACTATATGCTAGTGCCTGCGGCCCAAGCTGGTATGATCGGGGAAGTGCGACACTTGGCACGCGGTATATCTGATCACTCCCCTCTTTTGCTACACCTAGATATCGCCTTGGGGGCGGAGGGGAGGGTGGCGCCGATCAACCCCTGGTACCTACGAAACCCCACGATCCGTGCAGACCTGGTTAAGTCTTTGGAACACTATTTTAATGATAACGTGGGGTCGGTGTCTTCCGCCATCTCCCTTTGGGAGGCCTTTAAGACGGTGCTCCGGGGCCAGGCCCTATCTCTCATTTCCCATACCAAAAAATGCGAGGCGCAGGAGGTTGTCCGGCTAGAAAATGAGATCACCGAGTTGGAGAGTGAGCTGGAGCAAGGTGTTACGGATGATAGATTGCATGTGCTGGAGCTTAAGCAGGCCGACTATAAGGCGCTGGTTACTGAATCTGCTAGGAGTATGAGCAGGGAGCAACAGGGGCGATTGTACGATATGGGTGATAAGGCCGGGAAGTTGATTGCCTGGTTAGATAAGAAGGAAAGAGCGAGTCGAGTGGTGCCAGAGATTGAGAGGGTGGATGGTGTGCATGTGACGGACCCCGGTGACATTGTTGATTGCTTTGCGGAGTATTTTCACGGGGTCTACTCTCCGGTCTCAGAGCGACCGGAGGAAGACTCTCGACTGCTGCTTCGAGACATTACTCTGCCTTCCCTATCTGATGAGGATAAAGTATTGATGGATGCGGCCCTGTCGCCAGATGAGATTGCTTTGGCCATTCGTTCCATTGCCTCGGGTAAGGCCATGGGTCCTAACGGACTTCCCATCGAACTGTATAAGCTGCGCCCAGATGCGATTGCCCCGTATCTCCGGGACATGTTCCTTGAGGCTCTGGCGGCGGGCTCCCTCCCTTCTGACCAACGTCTTGCTACTATTGTTGTTATCCACAAGGAAGGGAAGCCGCGGGATCGGTGTACTTCTTACAGGCCTATCTCTTTGTTAAACGCGGAGCCCAAAATCCTCGCCAAGGTACTGGCCAATCGTCTGATCCGGGTTGTGGGCGACCTGATTCATCAGGATCAATCCGGTTTTATACCCCATCGCAATACCGCTTTGAACCTGCGGCGACTGCATGGCGTCCTTGCTCGCGCCCCATTCATTCGTGAGCCGGCCATCTTGGCGTCCTTGGACGCTACCATGGCGTTCGACACCTTGGAATGGCCATACATTTGGGCGGCGTTGGCGAAGTTTGGGTTCGGCCCGGGGTTTATCGGTTGGGTGAAATTGCTTTATGACAACCCACTGGCACAGGTAGTGGTCAACGGACGGGTGTCGGCTCCCTTTGTTTTGGGTAGGGGCACCCGACAGGGATGTCCACTATCGCCTCTTCTCTTTGCGCTTTGCTTGGAGCCCCTTGCGGAATGGTTGCGGTGGCACCCCTCGATACGTGGCCTTAGATGGACGCCGGAATACGAGGATCGTGTTTCTCTATATGCGGACGATATCCTCTTGTATCTTGCATCTCCGCGTAAATCGCTCATTGTATTGGTGGATGTGTTGAGCTCCTTTGGTCGCAAATCCGGATTGGTAATTAACTGGGCTAAGTCTTGTGTATACGTTCTCTCCGGGGAGGCCCCCCCCCTTCCGCGGGGGTGCCCTATCCAGATTGCGGAGTCGGGGTTCACGTATTTGGGTATCTTTATAACCCTGGATCTGGTGGCCCGGTATGAACGGAATCTTCTCCCCCCCCCTTCAGCGCCTAAGGGCGGATGTGGCGGGTTGGCGGCGGCTGCCGCTCTCGCCGCTCGGCCGGGCAGCATTGTTCAAAATGATGTCGCTACCACGTTTTTTGTATGCCCTGCAGAATACTATGGACGTAGTGCCGGCCCGTTATTTTCGGGAGGTGGAGTGTCTCCAGCGTCGATTGTTTTGGGATGGGCGGCCGCGGATTGCTCTTGCTAAACTGACCCTACCGTGGTATGACGGGGGGGTCGCCCTCCTTGACATTAAGCGATATTACTGGGCCTCCCAGTTGGCTGCCGTCAATCACGGGATGTATGGCCCTGCTTTGAACCCGGCTTTTGAGATGGACAAATTGCTACTGCCAGGCGGAGACTATAATCGAGCACTCTACTCGGGGTCCCTTGATGCGCGGTTGACGGGCCCGACGCGGGTCGCAGTGCAGGTGTGTCATGCAGCAAATGCGGCGATGGGATGGAGGGATCGCTTGACTCGGGCTACGCCATTGTACGCGTCCCAGCGTTTGGGTTGTCTGTATACTACGAAAGGCTTCGAGAAGTGGGATACGATTGGTATCAGCACGGTAGGGGATCTCTGGACGAAAGGGAAATTCAAGACGTTCGACATGCTGAAAACGGAATACCAGTTGAATGATAGGGAATACTATCGGTATGTTCAAGTTCATCATGCCTTGTGTTCCGTGTTCTCAGACGTGGCGGCTATTCCGGAGCATTCTCCGTTGGAAGACAGAATATTGGACGGCTATGTGCCGGATAGTACCATTTCGTTGATTTATAAAAAGCTTATCAATGATCGAATGGGTTTGCTGGCCTCATTGCGGGAGACATGGATTGCAGACGGTATAGAACTGGACGACGAGGATTGGGTGTCAGCGGTGGCCTCCCCGAAAGAGGTGGCTATCCCGGCCCGATTGCGGTTCGTCCAGCTTAAGATACTGCATAGAGTGTATGTCACGGGGCCTGGCCTGATGCGTATGGGGTATTCGGTGGATGGTTTGTGTAAGCGAGGCTGTGGGCTACTGGGGACTTTTCTCCATATCTTGTGGGAGTGTCCGGAGGTGACTCGGTTTTGGTGCAGAGTGCATGCGGTGTTAGAAGAAGTCACGCATGTTGCCTTGTTACCGGAGGCACGTAGATGCTTGCTGAATGTCTGGGAGCCGACTGATTACAATGTGACGCAGACGCAATGGGTGACCCTAGGCTACATGATAGCGAAGCGTGACATCGGACAACTGTGGGGCTCCCGGAGGCCGCCAACGGTCTCCGAGTGGAAGGAACACATGGACTGGTGTATGTTTAGAGAGAAAACGGTGTATGTGGCGAGAGGCAAGCCTGGGAAGTGGATTACGGTGTGGGGTCCCTGGAACTCCTATCGTGGAGGTATTTGCGCCCCGCCCCAGACGCGTGAGATGGACGCCGCTCTGTCTCCCTAGCCCCCGCATTCCTGTATGCTCCTGCGACATGCGGCTTTGTCGCTTCTGCCTTGCCCCCCTCCCCCCCCCCCCCTCTGTCTACCCAGGTTGGTTTACTCCCTCGATACGAGGAGCACATGTTTCTGCCATTAACCTCCTCTGCCTTGTGAGTTTGATGTTTTCTGTTTTTCAAAAATATGAAACCTTTCCTGTTTGTTTAGGGACTGCGGCTGTGGCTGACTGCGATGATTAGCACTTTAGTAACTCTTTTGCTGCTTCATTGATGTGCATGTTAAGTCGTGCCTATGTTTACACTGCGTTTAGCGGCCGGCCTGTTGGTTGTAGGCTCATACTTGTATCTTTTCGGAATTGTAATAAAGGTTTTAAAAAAAAAAAAAAAAAAAAATGTAACTTGGTTGGACATAAAAAAATAAATCCACTTCTGTAAGTAAAATTAGAACATTTGCCTGAGTCACCCTAATACCTCTTTTGTAGTGGTATGAGGATTGCTAACCCTAAAAGGGTTTGAACTCCTAAATAATGGCTTCATCTGAGAGTGTGTTTGGTCTACTCTTGGTGCTAGAGAAGTTGTTTCTACCTGAGAGGCTATCACCTTGTTAAAGATCAGGTGTAAGAAACTAGCAATTGATTCTTGATTGGTCCTTTGGTATGTGCATCCTGGATAGTCGTGTGCCATTTCAGCACTCGGATCCAGGCCACCCCTGACGCCCTAACGAGCCCCTTCAGTACTGCTGTCCAGGCTGTGATGTGTGGAACCACATGCCAAGGATGAAATCCCCAGGGAGGAAGGAGCTAGGAAATGGTCAATGGGGAGTAGAACCTTTTATATGATGGAGAGGCTGTTATCCAAATGGTATCAACACTCCCAATAAACCCCCATTTCCTCTTTTTAAGTGCACATTTCTTTTTCTGACTGCTGATTTTGCCTACAGGCTGTTTCCGCTGCTCACTGTAAGGCTCAAAGCAAACTTAGGACGTCTGAGTTTGAAACCACACTGCTCTTTTTTGCAAGGATTTCAATACTCAGCACTTAAGTTTTGATAGTGAGTCCCACACTACTATCAATTATTAACCCTGTTTAAACTATAGAGCATACAGTAATAAAATATTGATACTGCGAAGCCAGTGGGCCCTCTGTGTAGGTGAGCATAGCTTTTCCAAATCTACAAACTAAGAAACACAATGTCTAAGGGTGGTGAAGCCTGAGGACAAAGATGTAGAGGCAGAGCTCATGTTCCAAAACATGAAAGTTGTTAAGTGGAGAAGATGAACGTCAAAGTGCAGATCCAAGGGAAGAATGAATGGAAAGTATGGAGGTGTAGTATAGCCCTATTTCCAGAACATGGAGGGTGAGAGTGTCCGGGCCAGATGGTGGGTGGGGGATGGGGAGTGCTCGGGAGTGGGAGATTACTTCAGGAGTGGCCCCAAGGTCTCCCTTGGGAACGGGACCAAGAGCGACGTGGAGTTGTCTTCTGCCACGCTCTCAGGAGCTTCATCGCACACTTGCAGATCACCTTGAGGTGCATCGACTTACACTTGGCACAGATCTTGGGGTCATGGCCTGACTCAGACTCCGGAGACAGCCAAATGGGGGGGTCAGACACAGACATCAGCCTGTGGCGTTCCTCACAAGGTTTAAAACCTATAGATTTTCTTAGGGGTCAAATACCTAATACACTGGGAGTCATAACTATGAAAAAAGTGGTCAAAAAGTGACCGAGGTAGCGCTCTGTATCGTGCTGTTGGGCTGGAAAGAAAGGAACCGATCTTAGCATGCCAGGTGCCATCTATATATGGCAGTGCACATTTCACTTTTGATGTGGACAACACCGACACAGAACTGATTGACACCACCTACTTGTGTGCAGAGGTACTGCTCATGATTTTACTAATCCAGACTGCTGCCTATGGAATATTCTAAGGTGAGGAATCTGCAGTTAGATAGTCTCTACCAGTAAACGTGTTCTAGAAGGTAAGTAACTTGTTCAATAGGAGTCAGTCAAAAACCTACTAGAAATCAGAGGGCCACAAAAAATGGTGCGCAAAGCAAAACTTCCACAAATTAGCACAAGATCTCTCAGGAATCATGGCACATGTAGTTTGTTGAAAGCAGGTGGTGGTCATTTACCCAGCATGATTTTTGGCCATGTCTACTCTGTCACAAGGTGAATGGGTAGTCATGTGGTGCTGCATGCCCATTTCTGGGGTCTATGATGTGACCACATTGCAATTCATATGCTGAATCCTGACAGTGACAAACTTTTGGTAACTCGATGGCTAGTGGTGTCTAACTCTTCTCATGAGGTTTCATGAAGGCCAACAAAATGACCTGTTCAATCAATTCATCATTTGTAAACGAAATGCTTAATACTCTAGTGGTTAACCTTTTTCTTGATGAAAGGCCTCATGCAAATAATGTGTGTGGCATCAACCAAGGAACTTCAAGTGGCTTAGCTGTCCTAGGGTTACGAAATCAGTTTTATGTAAATAATTGCCTTGTTTGCTTGACACACAGCAATGCAGATGCGTACAGCTTCTTCACTGTCCTTTTTGGGTACTACCACTATGAGAGAAACCCGTGGTGTTAGATCAGTGGAACTCTCAATGATATCATGTTTGAGTTAGGATTCAAGTTCTTTTTCAGCAGCTTCCTGTAAAATGAAAGGCAATTTGTCTGTTTCTTTGGGCAATAGGGCAGATGTCCTCATTAATGTTTAATTGGACTTTCATACTCTTGAGAGTTTTCCCAACCCATGAAACAACGAAGGGAACTGACTCATATTGGCGTCTGGTGGCTTAGTGGACCAATGCGTCCACTCTAGGGGCCTGTGTTTGACCTAATGGTTACAGTTTCAAATTCCGGCAGGTTCACTCAGCCTTTCATCCTCCTAAAGTGAATAAATGAGTACCATTGAGTTGGGTAACAATAAACATCAGTTATTCAGTGCCAAGATGCCCATGGGTGAACGTGCGCTCTACAAATGCACATGTTATGTTATATCAGCAGCTGTGCTGAAACTAAGTAAGCAGGCGCTTGACGCCGTACCTTGAAGTACATGAATTGGTGGTTTTACTTTTGTTTTCTTGTGCTTGATCGTTGCTACAAATGAACCTTGACTTTTTAGCGTTGTTGATGCAGTCCAAGGTATACATTTTAGTTTTCGAAGGGCCAAGTCAGGCAGTAGATATAGTTCACAATATTTCTCCTCAGGAATAATATTTATTGATGCACCACTATCGATAATGAAAGGTATTGAGTAACCATTGACTTTTAGTGTGATTTTCAGACAATGTTTGAATGACTGGTGCTTTTTGTTGTAACTTATGTTTCCCTGCTGCTCAGCTAGAATGACTGTGGCGTGGAATGTTGAATGGATGGAATGTTGGATGTCTGTGAATGTCAGTTGGGTATGGGCTGAGCAGCAGGACAGCTGCTCCTGGTGGGGTTTCCCTTGTTTTCATGATTTAAACTTATAACAACTTAAATAAAGAACTTAAATAATCTACGCTATAAGTCCAGTACTTCTTTTGGATTACAACATTTTGGCGATGAATTAGAAGAAGAATCCACGTGTGCCACCTAATGGAAATTAAAGGAAAGAAAAAGTGAAACTTGACAGGAACAGAAAAGTGAAGTCCGAGCATGTTGGAGAACTGAAATCTGACAGGTACAGGAAAAATAGCCATGGAAACCACAAGGTAAAAGACTTTTTACGAAAATTAAAAGTACGTGTGTAATGCTGTCTGGCACCCAAACCCCACCAGTGACCCTGCCAACGGTCGCCCTTTAACCCAAGCGTGCCAGATATAGTGTTAATCTTGGACAAGATACGAGTTCAGTACTTCACTTAAAATATGTTGATTGGGGGCAAATATCGAGCCCCAGTGCTAACTATTGAAGGATTTGATTTTAAAGTGAGGAATCTTTGTGTGCTGATCGGGGGCAATGATCGAGCCCCGGTGTGTATTTTGAAATATATTAATTATTCACTGTGTGCGAGATGAGATGCAGTATGATGTGATATGATGTTTCTTTTATGTGGGTTTGATGAGGTATGGTATGGTGCGACAGGTTGTGATGTGAGATGTTTATATTGTATTGCATTATTTTTCTTATGATTAGTGCATTGTATTCAATTTCTTGACTATATGTTATTTGCCATATTGTCATTATTTCGATTGTTTCATCTAATCTATTTTACAATGCATTTGTTCCCCGTAAAGAAGGGAGATATGTTGTAACTTATGTTTCCCTGCTGCTCAGCTAGAATGACTGTGGCGTGGAATGTTGGATGGATAGAATGTTGGATGTCTGTGAATGTCAGTTGGGTATGGGCTGAGCAGCAGGACAGCTGCTCCTGGTGGGGTTTCCCTTGTTTTCATGATTTAAACTTATAACAACTTAAATAAAGAACTTAACTAATCTACGCTATAAGTCCAGTACTTCTTTTGGATTACAACACTTTTGTTGTGTCGACTTTTCTTAGACTTGTATTTTTCCTCACATATGGCTGATCCAACCTGCGCAAGTTTCTCTGAGGTGAACATCGACATGGCACAAACCATCTTCTTCACTTTCGGTAACATTGATGCTGAACAACTGTTTGACAAAGATTTAGATGACGTTTGGTGCCGATTTGCCTCAGCTGATGTGGTCGTTTGACCTTGTGTGGGAGTGCATCAAACGTTGCCTCTGGAACGTTCGGACAGCCATTTTGTCTTCACACCTTGACGCGCTTACTTTTTCCTTCGCCATGCAGACTGTCACAAAATGGTTCTCCTTTCCACAGCCTTTGAAGGTCTGCCTAATGGTGGGACATTTACCTTTGTGGGAAAACGAAAATCCACACCTGAAACACAACTTCTTTTTCTGTGGAGAAATCACTCTGTGTCCCTCGGCCTTGGGTTTTGGCTTACTTTTCACTTTCATGACTGACTCACTCTGGGCACCTCCGGCCTCCATGTCAGCCCCTTGTCGAGCAGCATGCTCTTCAGCTCTGGGAGCCATGAGAACTCGCTCCAGACTAAGAGGTTCTCTCAGCATTTGTCATCTGACAAGCATCCGTCAGTCACTCTGAGGCTTATAGCTTCCTCATGATTAAACTAATTAAACTTACAGTGCTTGATGGAGCGTTTTTAGTCTCTCAAATAATTCATCGATGGTCTACCAGCTTTCTATCATTCTTGACTGAAGATTTACCTTTCGTAAATCTACATTCGGCATTGGATTGAACTTGAGATTCAAGGCTGCTCTGATGTAACTTTATGTAATATCTTCCCATCGCAGCATTTTTTAATGACTTTCTTTACACCTTCACCAGCAAGATTTGTATGGTACTTGATCATCTTCTTGTTATCTGCTTCTTCTATCGCATCTGCGGAACCTTGACCTCTTCTTGGTCTCCATGGGAGCCCTTTGCTTACAGGAGACCTTTGGAGTTCTGAGCTGCTAGCCAGCAGCTTTGGTAGTGTGTCGCTTTTGGTATGGATAGCTCTGAAAGCACAACCCCAGGTGCTTCCTCTGGGGTCACTTCCCGCAGTCCTGTGGCAAGATGACTATCTTTACTCAGTGCTGGTAAGCATATGACTGTTTCTTGTATTTGAATTTTGTTGCGTGTAAGTGTCTCTTTGTGCTACCTGATACCTGGTTGGTCTCTGCCTTGCAACGCTTCTGCTCGCAGCGTTATAACTCCATATGATGTATAACTTTAGGTTGCGTAGTAGCGTGGTACCTCTCTTTGTAACCTTTCTAGCAGTTTTTGACCAACAATATATAGACTTCTCAGCAGCTTTCATTATCATCAAATGCTTCACACTCCCTTGAGTTGAGCTTTGACTCCACATATGCCAAACGTCAATTCTGCACTTTGACAGAGGTACACTTGGCACGCACAAGCAATTTACTAGACCACGACAAACTCTCTTGGAGGGCACTGTCTATCTTCAGTTTACTTAACCCCAACAGAAGCCACAAGATTTTCGTCATTGCAAACTTACACAATACTATACCAAGTAGTTGATGTCTGTATTGGCAGGGCATGACCCCATGTGTGCATGCCCTAGGGAAGCTATTAACAGAAGATATCGCCCACAACACATGAGCAATGGGACTGTGTAAGCAATAGCCTCCCCGCCATTTGCCTCATAGCGGGGATGAACTCCTTTCTTTGTACCATTGTAGAGTCCCATTGCATGGTTATCAATGTGTGTGAACCTTTCTGTGTACTACGCTCCCTCTTGTAACTGCTAAAACATGTTTCCCCACCATCTAAGGGCTAGGCTAGTTATTTCTGCAGTTCTCTCACCTGTAATATTTCTTCTGACACCATTTGTGGAAATTCTTTTTGACACTTAGCCATGCCTGGAAATTCCTTGCATCACAAGAGGAACTAACAAGCTTTGCTCCTTCCAAACCACCATGATCACCATCACATCTTGTTCCAGCTCACTTGATAATAGGTGTAGTTAAGACTATCATAGATGTAGTGGAACAAGCACCAGCTTATTTAGATGCTTCTATTCTGGAAGAAATTTCAACCACAACATTGTTAACGCAACTCAGTGACCTATAATTTCATCTGAAAGCCTTGTATAGTTCCACTGAATAAATTCAAATGGTGGAACTAAAATGTGTCGTGCGCCAGCCATCTCAGACTGCCGACAGATCACATTTGCAGTAGATTTAGTGTTTCAGTACTTTTGGTAGTAATTGGCTAAGATAGATATTCACTGCAATATGAATGTGTGTGCTGTATCTGCTCAACCCAATTATCTACTGCATGCCTCTTGGAGACTTGCTTCAGCTTCCTGTACCTCCTGAACTATTTCTACTGAGTTCCGCATCAATCTTCCATCATCTAGTAGATACTGAGTGGTGACAGCTGATAAATTCACTAAGATGACACTCTCTTCTTCATTCACGACAGGGCCAAGTGTGCAAATCAAGGCTCAACATTTCATCACAGAAAGTTTTCATTTGCATGGTCTTCCCACCAACCTATTTTCTGTTTGGGGACCTCAGTATGTATGTGTCTATAGAGATAACTTCAGGTTAATCAGTGCCTTAATATCTGTGGTGGCATAGTAATGCTGCCAAAAACAACTGGTCGACTTATTTAGCCCTGGGTGAGTTTGCATCAGGAATGCACTACATAGTACTGTTAAAATATCTTTTTCAGGTCCTTAGATATAATTGTAATGCTTTTCCTGAAATGCTTCAGGTAGATTTGAACATTCACACAACCTAAAAAAAATACTTTGAGCGACTGAAGTAACAAAAGACATACTGCTTTTGAGAGTCTCCAGAAAGCTTAAGAAACAGCCCCTTTGTTATCATAGACACTCCAATTAGCCACTGTGTGTTATTTCATACAAATAAGTGCAAGTGTTTTAACATGGGTTAGGTGAGAATATTTAAATATTTGCTTTTGCCTCCCAAAAGAAACACATAATTTGTATGTCCGCGTGCAAGACTTTAGGCTGTGGTATTAGTTGGAGCTATACTTAAAATTGTCCGTGATTGTCGCAGCATATTCTTTTTGAAAATGTATGTCAACACTTATTTTGGTTTGGGATTTGTTTAGAAAATATGTGGAGTGTTTCATGGATAGCCACTGTGCTGGGCTAACATTATGTTTGCGAAGATATATTGTTTTGTGATTCCACAGTGGAGGGCTGCTAACATTAGTGGATTATGACAAGTTGTTAAGATGAAGGCATAACTGTTTACATCTCAGTTTAGGCATTATCCAGAAAATAATGACGGAGGTTCACATGGCTTTGGAAGGGTTATCTACTTTCATTTGTTTGTTTTAGTGCAGGAACACTACTAGTGGGATGCCTTCTACCACGGTAGTGTATGCGCAAGTTAACAAAGCACCAAGATCATTTGAAGGATTGTTTAATCTCACAAATGCCTCTTGTGGTGGGTGGCACTACCTCCTAGGATTTCGTGACTGAAAATTGCGGTCACCCACCTCAGAGGAGACCTAGACATTGCAACAGGGAGCTGCACACCTAAAGTTTTTAACCAATCCACAGGCCCTGTGGTTTATGAGACTAATGACTACGAATGAATCTCCGTGAAAGACTCCGCAGGCCTACACCCAGATTCCATGGCAAAGACATTCAAAGAAAAAAATGAGTCCTATATGTTTTTGCAGGTAAGCATCACTTACTTCCTGCATCCTAGTCTCACCTACCACAGTCTGTATCACAATTGGAGCACGTCTTTGGTCTTCCTGTATGTCATTTTCACACACATATAGCCTCTAAATAATTCAAACATACATCACGAACCATCACATCTCCCCCACCACTGAAAGTATTGATGAACACTAGCTGCAGCACCTCGCCTGCCTTTACTAGGAGAGCTTTTAGCATTGCGGCAGCAAAGCTCTGGAATACACTTCCCACCAATATCAGACAGTTAGAGGATCTGATGCCATTTAGGAAAAGAGTCAAAACTTGTCTCTTTCCAAGAGAATGAAATCTTTTGGTTCACTTCGATCAGTCTACTCAGGGCCGTTTTGTCCATCCACGGCTGACCTGAGCACATGTTCAGCAGCGCCAGGATACCCCTTGGGCAACAGTGCGCTTTACAAGTGACCGATACAATGCAATACAATACAATTAATAAAAAATCCTGAAATCATAGACAGGATTTTCCTATTTTATGAGTAAAACTTAAGACAGCCCCTCACTGAGATCAAATAGCCTCTACGGACCATTATACTAATGTTATTTTGCCACAAATGCCTACTTTGCTTGACCCGTTTCCTGATAAATTGTTATTTATCCAGATGGCTTCACCACTGGTTTAATTTAGCTTGCAGTACACCACTAACCAAGGAGATATTTCAGATATGGGCCAGAAAGAGTGTAGTTTTCCCACGTCCATTCTCTATGAGCTCATCCAGACAAGGTTTTTGTCTTTACCAACCCCCATTTCTGCATAACAGTTCAACTTTCTTTTCAAGAACTAGAAGCACCATTCTGGCACCATTGTCTGAATCTTTTAGATTGAGGCAATACCTTCTGTGGACCTGTCCTGATGGCCTATTCTGTGGTCACCATGCAGCTTCTATTGTTCCTGAGGGAGATACGTTCATGGGTCCAGTTGCCTGCTTTGCAATTCATTGGGCCATGAAATGAATGATTCATTATACAGCGGCTTTTTTGGTTATCTCCAGGTGGTGCTAGGAAGCCCTTGTAGTCTTCTTTTTTTCCCTTCTCTCGATTATTATGTTTTTTGCGCCAGCTCTTGCATTATGGTTTCACTGTGGTGAAGGTACGTATGTCACTTCTGGTATCCATGCAGATTAAATTAGGCACAAAGGGTTGCCACATCATCCCACTGTGCTATGTCAACGCTTGAATGATTGTCTGAATAAAAATTTTCTGTGGAAACGTTGCGTGCAGAATGGTGCCCCAGGAGGAGCGCTTCCCCCGATATCTGCTTCCATTAGAAAGATTGCCTGGTTGAGTCTCTGTAGTAGAAAAGCTGCAAAGAATCATAGTAAAAGTATTCTTTATTCAGAACCCTGCATGTTGAAGATCCAGAGGGGGAACAGTGCACAGAGACTCACTGACTAGCAAATGTCTGGCATAAAAGACGATATGTTGTGCAAAAACAAATAAGTGCCCTAAAACTTTTGTTCAGTGAGGGAATTCAGTCAGTTCTATCCGTGTTGTTACATTGAACATCAAACTGCATGGCATGTTAACTATTATTCCAGGCTCAACAGTCTTAATTTTACTGTAGAACGTTCCAGCAGATTGAAGCCCCGAGTCTGCCTTTCCAGATACTGTTTAATGTTGATCGATTCAGAAGTTGGTGTCAGTGAATATTGTACCACCTCCTAATTTTTTTTTTTGCCATGTACAAACCCTCCGTAATAGTGTTTCACATTTCATAATCCTTAGTCCTGCTGTGTTTATATACGGGGTTGTTGTTGGGGGGTGGAGCTTGCCTGGCTTCAAGATGGCCGTGTTCTAGTGCAGCTCCGCCGTAACCGGCTCATTATCTTTCAACATCCTTATAAATAATGTGTGTCCTCACCGCCTCTTTGCATCCCCTGGAACGGAAGCGGATTCGGGTGAGGTAGGGAATGGCTACCTGGTTCCCTGGACTGCTGAGCTGCGATCTGGGACTGTCTCGGGCCTTGGTGCGGCCTGGCTGGCCCGCCTCCTAGTGTGGCGGCGTGCGGAGCCTCGACCGTGCGGCTGGGGTGCGGAGCCCGGAGCCGGAGGCCTGCCTGCCCCGGATTGCCATTGGGGACACTAGAACACTGCGGCCCCCGACCGCGCCCGATAACTTACCGAGGAGATACTACCTGATGCAGGGCTGGTTGAGTTGGCCGCCTGGACTGGCGTGCGACTCCGTGCTGGCGGCGGCTGGGGTTCCGACTCTGGTGGCGCTGTGGTGGCTGGCTGCGCAGCCCCCGCTGGCACAGGGACTCCTGGAGTGGGGGGCACTCCTGCTGACACCATTACGGACTTCCCCCTTGGAGCCTCACAAATTTGGAGCTCACCTGCTGCACGGGGTCCTGCCTGGAGAGGGTGCTGTGGCCTAGGCTCGGGCCCTGGTCCCGGATGGGCCGACTGCTTGGGCGCTGTGCAGTCGTGCCGGGGCCTCTTGGGTGGAGGCCTGGGCTGCTCTGCAGCACTACGCTAACTGCTGCTACGTGGATCAGGGTGTCACGCCTGTTGCCTAGCGATCCGTTCAGTGTGAGCCAGAGGCATCGGGCTAGGAACCAGTTGCTATTGAGGTGCTCCAGCTCCCTGCAGAAGACGTCCGAGCGGTTGAAGGTGGGTGCTTTCGTAGTTTTGACCCTTCTCCCCTCTTCTTACGCTACACTTTGGGTCTTGATACAGTGTCTGGGAGAGTGCTTGAGCAGCAGAAAAGAGTAGGACTCGGAGACTGGATGGCTGGGGGCGGCCCCAGCGCATAGAAGGCCCTACCATTGTTTCCAGTGCTGGGGCGGTCTCAGGCGAGCTGATGATAGTTGCTGCACTGCTGGGGAGACGCTCCGTGTTTGCTTGCTGTGGCATTGAGCCCTGGGTGCTGCGCATCTGGCAGTCTAACTGCTACAAAGAGACTGTTTCAATTTGGATGTGCTTGAGGGTCCTTTACATTGCACTGGTGCTGTGGACATAGGGATCCTGCCCGGAGCTTCGGAGCTGTCTTCAGTGGTTTGAGGAACTGGTGGCTTTCTTACAAAATGGGGAAGTCTGACAAATCGCAATCGAAACTACCATTTGAGCCCAGGAAATCTCAAAGGTAGCAAGAACATGATAAGAACCCCTCAGAGTCGGCCTCTGAGGCTGGCGATGCTGCCTCCGACACGGATATCAAGCAACTGCTCACTACTATGCAAAGTCTAAACAAGATAGATGGCAAGATAGACATCGTCTCATTCAGAATGGACAGGATGCCAGAAAGATTAGACAAGCAAACAGGTAGGTTTGACTGCGTCGAACAGCGTGTATCAGAAGCGGAAGATACTCTAAGTACTGCTTCTAGAACTCAGGCAGCCATGGAGAAGCAGCTCCAGGTGGTACAGGCCAGGGTAGAGGATTTGGAAGCCCGCTCCCGGCGAAGCAGCTTGCGAATTGTAGGTATTGCGGAGTCCACGAACATGCCCAGTATGGAGCTATTCATGGAGCATCTCCTCACCACTGCTGGGAGCGGGCTGTTTCTCTGCGATGTTGGTGGTTGAAAGAGCGCATCGGTCGCTGGCGCACAGGCTGGTCCTGGGGGTGCAGCCGCACCCCATTATAGTGAGACTCCTTAACTATAGGGACCGCAATAGCATCCTCCGAAAGTCCAGAGAACTACAAGAACTACGATATGAGGGGATGGTAGTGTCCATATACCCGGACTTCACGCCTCCGGTCCAGGAAGTGCGCAGACTGTTCGCGCCTGCTAAAAGAAAACTGCGAGAGTTGCACCTAGAATATAACATGCTATACCCGGCAAAGCTGTGTGTCCTGGCAGATGGCAAAACTCACATCTTCACTGATCCCTCCCAAGTGCTGCAGTTTATCAAGCGCAGGAACACAGCCGGCTCCCATAATGTCACCTGGCTGGGTATCGAAGACGAGGCACTCTAGTCGGCAGAACTCCTGACAGCAGATCCGAGATGGTTTGAAGAGAATCTGCTCTGGCTGGGGTTGGACTTGGCGAGTGGCTGCTTCACAAGCGGCAGCCCACTACATCTACCTGGGACTTGTAAGTGACTATTCAGCAATACAGATACAGTCACCAGTCCAGTGTGGGATTCATGCAGGGGGATGGTGTTACCCGGGGTTACTAATTTCCGCAGGGACGAATTGGCTTCCATTGGCTTCTGTTTGGAGGGGGGTGCCCTTCTCTCTCCCTCAGTTCTAATTATCCCACTGAGCATGGGCTGGGTGAGTGTGAACTGCTGGACTTCATAGAAGAGGACACACAATATAGACTGAATGATAAAGAAAGATAACATTGCCAGTTGGCACATTTTATGGTTTGGGGCTGGGCGACATCTGCCCTGCAGGGTGATTCACAGAGAGGGAGTGCCTATTTTAGGCCACTAAGGTTAATTTGTCTGGGCTCCAGTTGGTTTCACAGGTTGGGTTAGGGGGGGCACTGGAGGGGGTTACGTTTATGCATTGTTGGGGTCTGCATAGTGTGTGTGGGGGGTAGAGGGGGGAAGGCCAGACATCCATTGGAATAGCAGAGGACTTATAGATGCATGTGCGTTTGTTGGGGCCAATACTGCTGTACATATTGCAAGATGGGCTATGATACGCATTGTCGCTTTCACCTTTATTAACCATGGGTAGCACGGTACATCTCCTAACATGGAACATTAGGGGACTTAATTATCATAGGAAGACCAGGAAGGTCATTGCTTACATGAAACTGCATCAAATAGATGTCGCGCTGATACTATAATCTCACTTGTCCCCACACAGCAGCTTGTTGGCACACAAAATATTTCAGTGTAAGGCTTCTGCAGCAGGATTCACGTCGCATGCTAGAGGGGTCTTGACTTGGGTGAGCCCGAAGTCGGGAATTACGATGCAGGTACTTGAAATTGACCCTAATGGCAGGTATGTTATTTTGCGGTGTCAGAAAGATGGCCTTAATGTCACACTTGTAAACATATATGGGCCTAATTATGACTACCCACAATTTTATCATAGCTTGGGAAGTAGTTTGCTCCGTTACAGGGTCTCCTCAATAATTGTGGACGGAGACTTCAATTGTATTTTGGACCCTAATACGGACCACTCGAGGGGTCTGCCGCATCGCCATTCGGCGGCGGCTGGCGCGATCCTTGAACTCATGGAGGGCTTAGAATTGACGGACATCTGGAGACACCTCCCCTGATATTGCTGGCTTTAGTCACTGCTCTGCGTCCCGTGACACTCACACGAGAATTGACTACTGGCTAGCGTCCAACGGTCTAATGGGCCAAATTATTAAATGCTTTCTTCACTCGTGCACTCTCTCCAACCATTCCCCTCTGCAACTAGAACTTCATTGTCCAGCAAGGAAGGCCCCTACTTTCCTTTGGAGGTTTCCGCTCTATTCACTTCTCTATACTGTATTTGTCACGGAAATCACCACTGACATAGAGACATATTTCGAGACAAATATAGGGTTAGTGGATAGATTCACTACTATCTGGGAGGCCTTCAAAGTGTATATCTGGGGTATGGTCATGGCTAAGCATTCGGAGGTGCTTAGATCACTAAGGAACTGTCTGACTGAACTTGAGCAGGATATTTCACAGCTAGAAAAAAGGTTTCAGGAGACAAGGGTCATCAATATGTTGGGCGACATCAAGGCTGCACTGGAGGAGTTCTAGGACACAGCTGACAGGGAGGTTAAACACTTGGGCAAGTACGTCACAGCCCGTTTGTATGGAGAAGGAGACTATCCGGGGGCCACCTTAGCAGCACTGATGTGACCCAGGCACGAAGTGGACACTATTTCTGAAATACTAGACAAAGGTGGTCAGCTATTGCACAGCAGTCAAGACATAGCAAATCAATTTCATGGGTATTACTTGCAATTATACACTACACAGACCCCCCCCCGGAGGTTGATGCCATGAGTGATTATTTGGAACACATCCAAATGACCTGGTTATCGAACACCCACAGAGAGTATCTCATGTCCCCCCTTACACCAGGAGAGGTTCAGACGGCTATCAATTCTATGCGACTCAGAAGTGCTCCCGGTATGGACGGGCTTACTGTCCGTCTCATTTTATAAGACTTTTCAAGACCTGTCGGTTCCACACCTCATGACTCTACATGAACATATGGCTAAAGCCGGCATTATGCCTCCTTCCATGAGAGAAGCGTTGATCATTATGCTGCTGAAACCAGGGAAGCCAGACGAGGCCTGCTCCTCTTATAGGCCATTGTCTCTTATAAATGTAGACACCCAAATATACGTCGAAATACTAGCTAACCGACTTGCCCCACAGCTTCCAATAGTGATTCGGCTAGAACAGTCGGGGTTTGTCCCAGGGCGCAGCCTTACTTCTAATCTGCGTACCATATTTGGCACCATCATTCAGAGGCTGGACCCCGGGATCAAGGCTGCAGCAGGATTTTTAGATGCCGAGAAGGCTTTTGATTCAATGAAGTGTGTCTTGCAGAGAATAGGGGTGGGAGATATCTTTCTTCAGTTGGTGATGACCTTGTATGCACAACCCACTGCACGGGTCCGGCTTGGCAGGGAAGTCACTGCTCCTACACACATAACCAGAGGGACTAGGCAGGGCTGCCCATTGTCCCCGCTCCTATATGCCCTGGTTGCTGAGCCCCTTGCTTGCGTGCTGGGGGAATATCACTCACACAGGGGACTGGGGTTCCTGGGATATTGGTTAATAATATCTGCCTATGCAGACGATACCCTGTTATATGTTCGGGACCCAGGGTAAAACTTCAATTCAGTTTTAGCGGAGGTGGTTCAGTTCGGGAGTATGTCAGGACTACGTATTAATTGGTCCAAATCGCTGGTGTTTTCTCTTACTCCAGTAACTGTTCCAGTAGTCTTAGACTTCCCCATGCAGTGGACCACAGACTCAATTCGTTACCTGGGAGTTCAAATACATGCTGACTCAGCAGTAGTCATATCAGAGAATTATGGGAAGGCTATTTCTAAGCTAGAGGACGATGTTAATAGGTGCATAAAATTACATTTATCATTGTTAGGCCGTATTTCCTTAATGAAGATGGTTATCCTGCCCAGTTTTTTCTTTCTATTTCTGAATATCCCGATCACACTCCCACGCTCTTTCTTCGGGGTTCTTCGCAAATTATTGATTAGACTAGCGTGGGCTGGGAAACAGCCAAGAGTCAAATGGGACACACTGACACTTCCCTGCTTGGGCAGAGGTTTAGGGGCACCGGACTTAGAACTTTACTATAGGGTAGCACAGGCTTCGTATGCGTATAACTGGCTGCATGGCCCTCATGATCTGCCACATCTGTTCGTGGAGAAGAGCGTGGCGGGCCCTTTGATTCTTCCACAGTTTACTCCCCCAGTCTGTAGACACGGGTTATTGATTCACTGAATTCTACAAAGCACCCATGGTGCAGACTATAAGACTTACAATGGGGAGCACTCATGTATTCCCTGCTCATGCCTTTAGACTGGTGCAGATGGCTCCCGACATGTGGAAAGCGGGCAGTCCTCAAAGCCATGACACACATAGGTATTCGTATGGTGGGCAATTTTTACCAGGATGGGGAACTGCGAGGATGGGAGGACTGCACGGCAGACTTGCAGGGCTCCTCGCCACTGAATAAGTTCCAGTATATCAGAGTTTCGACATGCATGGAGTCTACTGCTGGGGGAGGACATGCAGGAAGAGATGGAGAGAAGCTAAAACACCGGCGAAACTTATCACAGTACTGTTTTTCCATGGCCCAGGAGCCTCGGGAAACTTCACACCCATAGAGCAAGGATCGACTGGCAAGGAGACCTGGTAACGGTCATAGATGACGGGTGCTGGACGTATTGATCTGAGGCCACGAAGCTGGCGTCACTGAATGGAAAGCCACCGGCCTTTTGGAGGAAAGTATTTTCGGTGTTGAGCGAGATCAATGGGCAACGACTTTAGTCGCGCTATTGGGTTATGACCGAGATATTCAGGCGGATTGCAGGAAACTGGTTGCTATAGGACTTCGATTAGCTAAGTGCAGGGTTCGGATTCGATGGGCTAAGGGTCCCACACCACTTACCCCTGACTGGGACTCTGATATGCTATACTGCAATACACAAGCTGATGCGTACAATGATCTGCTTCCCCCGCAGTGTCGCCCAAAAGGCTTTTGGGGCTTATATCGGCAATACTTAGTTGGGAAGGAAACGGGCGAACCGGAGGGGGGTGACGAGTAGAGTGCTGCTTGAGGAGTATTGTCTTTTGTTAATGTCAATGATATTGGGGTCATTGTAATTTTTATTATTGTAAGGGGACTGCTGCACACCATGCTAATTCCTGATTCTTCCTATGTTATTTTACAGGATTGTGCATTCATGCGCTTTCGCATTTCTACTCTTAGGCCCTAAATGAAGTGATGTGTTGAAACCACTTTAACAATGATAAGTGGATGACTTGCACCGTTGGGAGGGGGGAGAGGTTGGGGGTTTTTGTTCTTGATTATTAATATGCAATTGCTATAATTCAATCAGCCGCAATGGTACAACTGCTGTATTTTGTGCAATGTTGTGCTAATGTTTCAAAATGCAATAAATATAAGTTTTTTGTTCTTTTTACGGGGTTGTTGTCTACTTGCTATTGTTTTTTTTAATTATAATAAACTTACTTTGAGCCTATACACCTGGATGCTATCATTTTGTTTTACTTCACTTATTTTGTTTCTTAACCATGCCCCAATTCTGCCTCCTGCTCCCATCTCAATGCTAAAGGCAAGGCTTTAACTCTGGCAGCTGCTGAAGCCCTTACTAATACTCAATCTAATGAAAGCTGAGAAACATGATCAAAACCTCATTTTTGAGAAAGGACAAAACACTACATGATGCTACCAAATCATTTTTTGACACAACAGACACGGACAGCGTTTTGTTTAGTTTCTACCTCAATGCCTGACTCGTGACTGCCACAGATGTCCCAGCTAGTAGTGAATTGCAACATGTAATGCAAAAGAAGTAAGAGTACTGCTGTTTATTGTGATGAATTAGTCAAAGGTAAAAAGTTACTGCAGCCATAGAAGCAATAAAGTAGTTCTTCAATTTTTTTCCCTGGTCATCATTGTTTCTGCCTGTCTGGATGAGGTCTGTCTGGAGAAGTAAATAAAAATATAAGTTCAAAAGATGACCTTGGGCCCCAGTACAATTCAGGTTCTTAAAGTTGGAAGTCCTTTTGTATTGTATTTTAACGCAGTTTTCTAGAACCCAGTGTGGCTGGGATCGTAGCAAAATGAGTGAGCTGTTCCTCCCAACAACACTTTTACTTTAGGTTTATACTTATTGAATCAGCATGACTTAAAAACCTGGAAACTAGAGAAATATTTTTAAATGGACGTTAAACAAAGAACTCTTGGTCCTTGTTAGGTGGAACTTTTTAAATTTAAAAAAGTGTGCATGTGCAACAACCATTGCAGAAAAACATCCTGCAACTGATTGGGAAGGCAAGTTTCTAGGGGCAGAGTCTAAGATTAATACGCTGGCAGCAAGAACTTTAAGCTGTGAGAAAGGTCTCAGTAACAACCACAAGATAATAATTTCTCATTGAAGATATGTGTTTGGGGGGGAAAAGTATGATGGCAGATTGTAAACTGAAGCAGAATAGGGGTTCTTGGAAAAAGACTTGGAAATACATGACTAACTTTGATTGCATACCAGACTTATCCGATAGTTCTCAACTTTGGAAAATGGATTAAAAAGCTATATTCTGTAGGGATGTACAGAAAACATACCTCTTTTGGTGCAAGTTTCAAATTTTTTACAGGGGAACAAATCCTATCAGTTGTCACAAAAAAGAGTCTCTTTAATTCGGAGTCAATGCTTATTGTTCTAATTTTTATTCAGAAATGTTGTATGATATCTAAAACAAAATGTACTGTGCTCGAGTAAGAGAGTAGGGAACTATTTTTACATATCAAAATGACCCTTACTAATCCAAATGATTTAAAACGAACACTTGATTTCTGGTATAAACACAGCCACTGCTCCAGGAGAAGCTGATCATATGTTCCTTGGTGGTCGGCCTCTTCACAGGATTAAATGATTCCTCTGCATTTTTGATCTAGACTCTGCAGACAGGAATAATGTTCATGATTTACCAATAGGTAGTTTTAGTATTTTCCCCTGTCTTATAGTTTAGGATACCTTCAACACAATAAAAAAACATACACACCTAAGGAATTTATAAGCTCAGATTCATAGGGGTTTAGACCGCATTGGCACTCACACCTGACCAATGTCAGGATGAGCCCTATGATGAAGCATGCCACCTTTGGATGGGCGAGGGCTTTTGTTCTCCCAGAAAATAATATTTATTGTGTATCTGAACAGATAGTTTTTCCCATCTTTTCATTTTGCACCCTGAGCAATCTTCAGTATTGAGGAATAGATTTGGGTTGGCTTACTCTTGGTTTTAACTCTGGTTTTGTTGTGTTTGTTGCTTTATATCTGAATGCCTACATTGTATACATATATTTGCATCTTATATGTGTAGTATCTCTTCTTGGCCTGTAAAGTAGGTAGATACCATTTACGTGAGGGTAATGAAAGCGGCATGGTGTCACTTTTCGCAACGTCACTTGATGTGACTTTATTACTTATGCTAAGTAACCCCTCTACTACTTTTTTAAAGGACTTGTACCCTGTTGACGAAGCATAAAAGTCTATAACAAATCTGGGGTCGCTTGTGTACCTGTCTGAAGGGTACGTGCCCTGGGAAATTGGGCTGGAATGATTGGAGCAGGACCAACAATGTTTGCATGTGGCTGACCACTGTCTATAGAGACAGTGTGGGCAAAACAAGATGAACTGGAATGCTGCCCCGAGTAATTGTCAGTGGCTGAGAATGATCCAAGCATTCTAGCCATCACTTTTTTTGCTTCCCTCATGTGGCTGAGAGCCACACGTGTTGGATAATACTTAGGAAACGCATCTATGCTCACTTTTAAACAGAATAACATGGTCTTTATGGTTCTGTGGATGTTGTTTTTACCCATAAAACTAAAATAATGCCTTTTGTGCCTTTTGTGTCTGGGACAAGGCTTACATTTGTGCCATGATGGGCCATAGGCGTGGATGTTAGGGGTTAGCAGCATATATAGAGAAGAGAGCAAGAAAGATACTCTCAGAGTGCTAAAAAGCAAAAGATTAATGTAGTCCATTGATGTGGAGCTGCGGAAGAATGCAATTCATCCAATCAACAGGATGGCAAATCAGCTATGCTCCAGAGGAGGAACAAATAGAAGAAGCAAAGCCATAGTGTAAGTTGCAAGCAAATGAAATTAGCAAGAGAGCCATCCAGTGTTAGGCTGACAATAGGCCCATTGTAAGTGCTGGTATTGTCTAAAATACGTCTTTGACAACAGACAGCCAAAAGCTTTCTGTAGGTGAGACCTAAAAGAACCCCAAAATGTGTTTGGATTTCCCCATAGGTCCGTCCATGGTGTGCATAGTGAACTCCAAATGCAGCATGTTCCAAATTCTGACAATTCACTTTGTTTCAGTCAGTGATTTTTCTTCGCCCAGTGTACTTGTGATGACCAGTTTAGCAGTTGTGACTGATGACAAAGAGCCCCACATAATATTTATGTTGACCTTTCTCTTTCTTCACAACTTCCCAATCAAGCTATGAAAATGATCCCCTGGTAGCATGATGCCTGAAATCTCTAACCCAGTTTCAACCAGAAAGGTACTAACTTTGGGCTACCTCTCCATATATGAAGAGGCTCACGTTAATTCCTCCAGTACCGGTTAGAACCTGTTGCACACACCATCTTCATGCAGTAGCGGGTTTAATACTTCTGAAAAGTAGATTAAGGTTCACCTCTGTGTATACATGTCCAAAAGAAAGATTCTGCTATGAGGGTGTTACGTTCTTTCTCGGTGGTTCCCCATTGCATGTCAGTTTGTTGCACATTGCAACACACTAGGTCCTGTTGGGCGGACTGGGTTCGCCCAACAGCTGCTGCTGGGTTCACGAACAGCTGCTTAAGAATTATTGTGACCAAACCTTTCAGACTACAAATTACATCTCTAGTTTCTTTTGTCAGATCTATGTTCATCTGCAGCCTCATTTCCGAAGAACTGCCACTCTTCAAAATATTGCTTGCTTTCAGCCTCCAGTATTTAGATATGTTTACTTACATCTGAGGGTTTAATCTGTCATTTCTGGAACATTTCTCTATCTTTACATCCTCCATTCCCTCCAGTGCCGGGAGGAAGTCTGAATTCCTGTGTGCGGTTAGAAAGGATGGTACCTGGTCAGTGCTGCAGAGCCCACTGGTTTGTCCTGTGACTTTAGAAATAATTGCTAACTGAGTTTATGTTGTTTAGACTCTTACAACATTGGCCACGGTAGTTGACCCACATCTGCCTTGTTAACAAACACCCAGTGTTTCTTAGAGGAAAGAGATAGCCAATATTTAAATACCCGTTACTGGGTATCATGGAATTTTGTCTTCAGAATAGTGTACAAAAATCAGGAATTGTAGTGTTATTTTCATCTTTCTAGCTGTTACTGTATCACTGATCAATTTGGGATAATTAGCTCTGTACTCTTGCTTGCCCCGCTTCTCAGAGTATCTACCTTGTGAGTTTACAGTTCAAAAAGACCCAAGCTAATGGCGATACATAGCTTGTAATGATCCACCTTAACCCAGATCCATTGTAATCAATACTTTTTCAAGGAAAAGATCATTATATGTAATGGGACGGTCTTCCTGTTCTTGCAGGCTTTTCATTTGGAATCAAAAACAACCCGATCTAGAACCACTAAGTATGGTAGAATTGTCTCTATATGCACAGTCGTGATTTGAGTGACAATATTTGCTTCCACGCTGATTAACTGGATCATTCTATAGAGTGAAGAAAGTTCAATATTTTTGCCCATCTTGGGGATATTTTTTTTTTTTACAGAGTTTTATATAGCGCAAACTTGACCCGAATCTGGTACCAGAGCGCTTTCCATAGCACCAGTTGCGTCACATGAGGACACATTCATTTTGTTTTTGTTAGGCACGGGGAGATTAAGTGATTTACCCAGAATCACAGGATGTTCAGGGTCATTGCCGAGACTCGAACCCGGTTCCCCAGATACAAGGTAGACCGCCCTAGCCGTTAGGCCAGCTCCTCTCCCCAATAGTAATAGTTATCATGAATTCAGGGAATCTCCATAATCTTGTTTGTAAAGGAGAGCTTTGAGGCTCTCATGCCTTATTTAGCTTTGTGGCTCTAATTGCCTTTGATATTTCTTCCGTTCAGATTCCATCACCTCACTATTACCAATATTACCTCTATCCCCTCACTTCAGTTACTCGGAATAGGTTTGTGCTAGAAGATATCATCCTTTTGCTAGCTGATCGATTTCCCTGTACTCAAGATTTGAATTTATTCTTTGCCTTTTTGTACCAATTCCCAAAGTGCTTTGAAACTGTCAAATGCCATTTAATAACGAGGCCTCCCTTTCTTGAGAGAATTTCAAGAATTTAGTTTTATCCTACTGATCATATTGATCAATACACACAATAGGTTTAGCAGTGTGTAGAATCCTACAGGAAGGCTAGCTCCCGATTGTATTTGCTTAGCCCAAAGCTTGGAAATCAAGATTCTGATCCATCTAATTGCTTTTCTCCTAAAAGACCAGCTTCATTATCAGCAGAGCTCATTTGCTCAGTCTTATATTTAGAAGATTTTGTTTTAACTACCATCAGTCACCATAAATCGGAGTTGAACCAGACTCCTTATGCTGATTACTTTTTAGTGTCACCTTCATCATTATGCATGTTCTCTTCCGTTCAGATTCTGTGCCCAGGAACGCACCCATAGCCACTGGTAATAATGTACCCTCCATCCTATTTGAGCCACTTTCTCTATCGTTCTATTTTTGTGTTATGATTTGGCTCTATAACAGAGATAGAATCCTTGCATAGAATATCATTATTGCCCCACCAAGCAAGCAAGGATTTGCTCACATTCAGTTCAAATGAAGTAATGGTCTGAGATAGTAGCCTTCTCTGTAGCAACATCCCACAGCACTGAAACTCAGGTGGCTTTTGTAACAAATGTGATCTATTTAAGTGTAAGTTTGTGTACGTGAAACTAAAATAATTGTTGTCCAGGTCCTGGGTGACAAACTCTCCGAGCATCTACCAATCCTAAATCTTCAACTTTTTTCCTAATCCACTTGGCAACAATACCCTCTGCTTGAACACTTTTTCTTGCTTCCAGAAAATGCTTCCTCCTACAGAAATATACCATCTTTAACACCTGAGAGGTGTCTCTATCCTCCTTTTAGCTCATATGTATTTTCATACAGCATGCTTCTGTGTCTTGTCATAGGCAAAAGAGAAATCTGCTCTCAAAAATATTGTCACACCCCCAGTTTTAGTATCTTCAGGGGTTCTTTCTTAGGAGACTTATTAACAGGATAGAACACTTAGATGCTCCTCATCAGATTTTTACTTTCCCTGTAACAGGTTGCTTCATTCTCTTGTGTTCTGGTGGTGAATTGCATTGCTCTAAACACCTCCACTTTGTTCCAGCTGTTTCAGTGAAAATTGTGGACCTGTGTATCACCACGGGTCAACCAGCCGGTTGCCTGTTGGACCTTGCAGACATCTGAGGTTTGATGTACGTCTGAGACCTCTTGGAGCACAGACACTGGCAGGCATCCCCATCAACTCTCTTCCAAGGTATCCATAGTTTTTTTTATCTCCTTTGTCAGATAACCTCTCTCAAGGCCAGCTTACTTCATCTCCTGACATTCTATGAGGCCTCTCCTGCACTTCTAGCTTCCTTGTGTGCCTACTTTGGAAATGTGCTCAAAGGTCCCAAAATACAGCATGGTGTATCTTTCCCATTTTCATCTAGCACTTAGAGGTGTTTTCCCTCCTCCCGCTTCCAGTCCCTCTGTTTCGACCTAGCTGTTGTAGCTACAACTCCAAGGTGCCAGATGATCATGAAATTTCCTCTGAACTCACTTTCTATAACAGCCAGCACTTGTAAGCTCCCCTCCGTCTCTCTTTCTCTCTCGCTAACCCCTTTTATCTTGTCTTCCCATGGCTCACTCTTAAAAAGTCTAAGTTCAACTTATTTTAGAAGTCAAAGTCATACAGTGCCATTTCTCCCGTTATCCAGAGGTACAGAAATACTGCTTCATGCAAAAGGTTAGGAAGAATGTGGGAATGGCACCCCTTCTTTAATCCACACATTTCACACTATTTACGAACCCTCATGGGTCACAGTTCGTTGTTTGCTTTTGATGGGTTCAGGCTCACTTTCCACTGCAATTTGCCTCTTTTGCTTTACCCCTACTCTGGGGTCTCTTCCCACTTATCTGTTAAGTCATTTGTTTTTCCTCTGTGCTCGGACCTCTCACAGTTAATTCAATTTAAACACTGTGACAAAGAATCTACTTCCAGGCACTGCCCTTCTCCTGCTATTTTCCACCATGACCACAATGGAAGTGGGTTGCCACCTTCAAACTACACCATCCCTCTAGTTCATATGTCAGGTTTGCTCCCCCGATCAGCTTTCACTCTCTGAGCAAAGATGGGCATGTAGTTACTTCCTCACTCCTCTATAGCTTGCATTCCAGAGTCTGTCTTCAGCGGGTCAGTACTGCCATGCTGCCTTACACCCAATTTGTCACCGTTTCCCTGTGAGTTTGAGTTCTGGACTTTTCACAGTTATAGGAAGGGGCAACGGGACAGAGCAAATCGCACGAGGACTTGGACAGTGGTCCAAGCTCAATGTCTTGTGCCCAAAAACCCACATATGTAACCCTTTTTATATTTGGCTTGACAATACAGCTGTTGCAGACCTTGTGTGATCAACCTAAAAAAGAGCTTTCAGGGATGCTACAGAGAGGGGCTTTGGCTTCACCCACATATTGGTGAACATCAGAAGTTGTTTTGATTGGGCAGAAATTGTGCAATTCCCTCCAGGAGCTGTAATCATTTATCAAGTTGTGTGATCCAGAGCTCTTTATCAAGCCATACTGCCTTACAGTACAATAAGAGATTAACCTTTAGGTCAAACATATACCATTACAATGCTGTGTGTCTCCTAGATATTTAGATAACTATGGTGTTTTTCCATGGCAGCAGCACAGATGGGAGGAGGGCAGTTAGGAAGAGTGTGTTGTTGTAGTGCAGTCCCAGCCACTGCCCCCTTCTTTCCCATCATCAATGTCTGAGATACCTTCACATGCTACACCTTGTGAGAACAGAGTTGTTTTCTTTCTGATTTCTAATTTTAAGATGTATGGGCTGGAGACACTTGTTTAAGCTCCTCTACACCCATAAGTTAATTAAATAATTCATTTTAATTTCTTATTTAATTTCTAAAAATGACATTATTCCTATATTTAATTTACTTCACATTTGATATTTTATATATCAATTTATATTAATTTACTTATTTAATATAGTGTAATTTTAAGGAACACTTCCCTAAACACTCCTTACTACCCCTTAACATAAAGCATCTGTGTACCCTAAAGACCCTTCCTAATCCTTAACACTACTCTTCCCTGAATCTTGAAAGCCCCTTACCGCCCATTAATGCTACAAATTCCTGAATCCTAGAAATCTGAAGTGGATGAGCATCTGAAGCAAGGAAATGGGAATCTTGGGCGCTTTGTGTCCTCTATGTGAACAAACTGTGAAAACGTTTCGCTCACATGGTATTTAAGATTATGAATGACGTTCTCAGAATGCAAATGCATAAGCTCAATACTGATCCTTTAACAAAGCCTGTAGGTCTGCCTTACTTAAAATGACACTCTTTATATTTGTTACATGACATGGTCAGCCATTGGGCGCCCACGGGTGGTTACGTGCAGGTCCTGGTCCTAGGGTACTAGAGCAGGGGGCAATGGCTGAGCCCATTTCATCCACTGATTAACTTCACTATGAATGACAGTATTCTGCTCTTTCACAAAGAGCACACACTCTCTCAGCGGAAGGACTACTATGAAAAGGCATGTTTTTTTAGTGCAAAAAAATAAAATGTTGTTTTTAGCCAATATTTTTACTTTATATTGGCAAGGGCCCTTCAGCTCCCTCAACAATACAATTTTACAAAATAAGCATTGACAACTAAACATCCTGTGATTCTGGGCTAATCACTTAATCTTCCCGTGCCCAACAAAAATGAATATGTCCGTCTGTAACGAAACTGGTGCTCATGTAAAGCGCTATGATACCTGATATCTTCGGGTCTAGTTCGCGCTATATAAAACTCTAAAACAAAATAAAAATAAAAAAACACAACGGGCAAAGGCTGTCAGTCAACGCATGATCTACTGGCTTTGCCAATGCCGGTTTGCCTCGTGTATTTTTTTTTCACTCGTTTTAAAAGCTGCATATCGGCATTTTACTTATTACCGTTTCCAGACACTATTAGCCACACGTTTTCTAAATCCTGTTTTTCTGCTCATCTCTCATCCGCCCTGATGGATGTGCAGAGCAGAGAGCAAGAGATGAGTGTTCTAATGAGGCGTTTGTGATGGGTTAAGAAGTCTGATGGCAGCCTGCGTGCAGGTTCATGGTTTCAAAAATTGAGTCCGTTCTCCTCGCACATGATAGTTTGTCATTTTATACCCACTGGCGGATTAAGCATAATTCCATGAAGGCACGCGCATGGAAGGAATGGCCTGTCGCATCACTGATATGTCTTCTTGGGGCCGCTGCATTGCAGTTCAAAGAATCTCATGTTATTTCTCATCTGTGTATGTTCCTCCGATGAGGAAAGGCACCTGTGTTCATTTAATTGGTCCTGGAAGATAGAAATAGTTTTTAGTCAACCAATTAAACTATTGTAATTCTGTATTATAATTGTTTATGCTGGTGATTTCAAACGGAATGCTAGTGGTAGGTTATGTTCCTAACAACATTACAAGATCACAGAACAGAATACTTCTCGGATACTTAATGTTGGTCCTTTCCATGAGGAGGCTAAGTCAACCTCCGATAGCATCAGCGTTGTTTGTTTTTACCGCCAACGAAGAACAACTAAAGAGGTTCTTCTCTATTGTATGTATGTGGTGCTTTGTGCCCCGGACAAGGCTGTAACATAAGTGCGTAGGGTGTTGGTTGTAGTTAGGCGTGTATGGCAGGTGTTGGGTGAGGTGAATGAGGGTTGAGGTGCGCTCCAAATGTGCCGCAGCTATCTGTAACCGCACGTGACCAGGAGGTGTTGTGGACTAGTGGGAGAACGTACTCCATCACACGTGCCGATAACCTTTTTATTTTTTAAATGTGGCCTGTTTCCTACAAATAATGTTTCTGGGAAAAGCAGATGTATGTATACATATATTTATATAGAGTAAAAGGCAACGGAGCGTCGTACATGGTCAAAGGCAAGTTTAAATTCGGCGAGTGGTAGGACAGGCAGCAGAAATGCGGAGGGTTAATGCAATGTGATGTCGTGTAGTGTTCTTTAAAGAGGGGAGTATTGAACTCTTTCCAAAATTGGAGCAGCATTGGAGTTTTCCTAATGGATACGGGAATGTTGCACATCCCAGGTGCATAGATGGAAAAGGCAAGGTTTTAAAGGCTCTCTGAATGCCAATGAAGTTGTAGGTTATTCTTAACCCTTCAAGTATCGTGAACTGTGAAGGACTTTCCACCATTGGCCTATTGTAAAGAAAGGAGAGGGCCAGGATAGAGCCATGTGGTCTAGTTTGATGGTATGTATGGAGTTGATGCTGAAAAAAGATTGTGCAAGTGCCATAGGTGGCTCAATGGGTGATACCCTTTGTTTTAAATGTGGTACATCTAGACACATATACCTAGTTCAATGATTGAAGGGCTACTGAGATGCTAGTCCACTTTCTCTAGGTATAAATTAGAGATTTTTTATTTTATCGATTGTTTAAATCTTTTCTTACATGTCTCAATCCTCCTTGCTTTGTCGAACCTCACCTGTGTGTTCTCTTCCTTCGCCCCTCGTGCTTGTTACTGAAGTTGGTTTCACATTCATATCTGGGGTTAGTGTAAAAATTAAACCCTCGGCTCTCCACTAAGCAGTATCCTAAACATGCACGGTGAAGATGACGTTTCACTTCATTTCTTTCTGATATACATATTTGACATGCTGAAGCAACGCCACTGAAATCTGGGACACCCTAACCACCCTCAACCCGGACCGGATATTCATCACAGAGACCTGGCTCACCCTGCGTCAGCTTCCGACATCACGCGCGCAACCCCTCAAGGCTACAAGAAGATTCACAGAGACCGCGTCAACAAGTACAGAGGAGGCCACACAGTCAACATCTATGCACCACCTCCGAAGAAGACACACCACCCATCATGGAACACCTCAGTTTCCAAATCCAAACTGATGCCAAAACAACTAACAGAGGAACCCTTACCTGCAGACCCCCGGAGCCCCGCCCCGGCATCTGCAGCGCCATCTCCGACTTCATCTCTCCCCGGCCATCAACTCCAAACACTACATCTTCCTGGGAGACCTCAACTTCCACCGCGACAACCCCAATGACACCAACTCCGCCAACCTCTTGGACAACATGAGCAACATCGGACTCCAGCAACTGGTCACCAGCCCCTCACACAATGCAGGACACATCCTGGATTCAATCTTCACAGCCAGCGACAGAATCAAATTCTCCCACACGACTGAGTTAACCTGGACCGACCACAGCATCGTGCACATCACCATTGCAAGCTCACTGGAACCCTTCTCCACACCCTCCATCCTTCTACAATGAAAGTGGGGAAAAAACATCGAGACCCAATGGACCACCGCTCTCAACACCAACAGACCCAACCCGTCTGACAACCTTGAGCAAGACGTCCGCTACTTCTCCGTCTGGATCCTCAACTGCACAAACGCGGTTGCCCCGATAAGGAAATCTAGTACCAGCAGATCCAGCATGCACGCCAGCTGGTTCACACCCGAAATCCAACCACTAAAGAGAGAATGCAAGCGACTAGAGAGACAATGGTACACCAGCAAAAGCTCCACAGACCGCACCACCTTCGAAGCGGCCCTCAGCAAATGTCACCATCGCCTGAGGGAGAAGCAGAAGTACTCTCTGGCCAATGCATCAAGACGAGCACCATCCACACAAAGGAGCTCTTCAGCATGGTCAGAGAGTTCTCCTGCCCCTCAGCCACCAAGAATATGATCCAACTCTCTCAGGACCTCTGCGACACTCAAGCAGACTACTTCCATGACAAAATATCGGACATCTGATCGAATTTCGACCCTCAACCGACCAACCTCAAACAACTCCTGACGCCTGCCGACGCCACCTGGTCACTGACTGGAATCTGACAACAACACAGGACACAGCAATCATGAACACATTACACTCTGAAGCACCCAACGACCCCTTCCTCCACCAGGCCTTCAACATAGGATAGAAGGAAATCATCAGCGCCCTCGCTCCCATCACCACAGCCACTTTTCCCGATGCATGAAAGCATACAGAGGTCAAACTGCTCCTGAAGAAACCATCAGCTGACCCTAGCGAATGCAAGAATTACTGCCTCATCTCGCTGCAACCATTCCCTACCAAAGTGCTGGAAAAAGCCATTAACTGACAGCTCTCCGAACAACTGTAAGAACACAACCAAGCTCGACACCTCCCAATCTGATTTCTGCGCCAACCACAGCACAGAGACCGCCCTGACATGAGTTCCTTCCTCGACCAAGGAGAAAAGGCAGCCCTGATCCTCTTCGACCTCTCAGCAACATCAGCACCATTTCCCATCATGCACTCATCACCAGACTCCACCACATCGGCATTGGGGTCAACGCCCTCAAGTGGATCAACTCCTTCCTCACAGGACCCGCCCAGAGAATCCGCCTACCACCTTTTACTTCCGAACCCAAGAACATCAGCGGCATCACCGAGGGGTCGTCCCTCAGCCCCACCCTCTTCAACACCTTCATGACGCTGCTACCCGACATCGTCTGCACCCACGGACTCAACATCATCTCCTACGCCAACGACACTCATCCTTTTCCTCACCTATGACCACGCAACCACCAGATCCAATTTCAATAACACAATGACCAGCATCGCCGATTGGATGAGGTCAAACCGCCTGAAGTTGAACACAGACAAGACGGAAGTGCTCATCTTCGGAAACAACTCCTCCACCATGGGATGACACCTGGTGGCCCAACACCCTTGCTCCATCTCCTACCCTGACAGACCACGCTTGTAACCTCAGCATCATCATTGACAGCCAACTCACCCTCAAGTGACAAATACACACATTGTCCTCCTCCTGACTTATCCTAGCCCTTCCCAAATTGACCAGCTTCACCCGTCAGCTCAGAAGCCTCCACTGGCTCCCCGTGTAGAAGAGATGCCAGTTCAAGGTAATGACCTTCACATACAAAGGCCTCCACAAAATCGGAGCCAACCACATCAACCACTGCCTGACTTTCCACCAACTTGCCAGAGAACTGCTCAACTTTTCTCGCCCTTGCGCAAGTCCCATGCATTTGTCGAAGCCGCTGCGGAGGTCGTTCCTTCTCCTTCCTTGCCGCCAAGTACAGGAACGACTTCTCCCTCCTCCTGCAAACTGTGCCCATCCTCTCTGACTTCAGGAAATGATTCAAGACCTGGATACCCCCGGGGTGATAAGCCACGCTCTACAAGTACTAGATTTATTTCACAGGGATAGAAGTTCGCCCAGAACCAAAATGCTGCCTACTAAACATTTGGGAGGCGACAGACCTCACTCATTCAGATCAGGACTGGGTAACCCTTGGTCTGGCCATGGCCAAAAGGAATATAGCGCTTCACTGGGTATCCCGGCAGACCCCGACTCTACGAAAATGGTGCCAAGATATGGACATATCAATGGTGACGGAATGAGCTGTGTACGTTCACAGGGGCTGCCCTAAAAAATGGGACCGCATTTGGGGAAAATGGAACGCTTACCGCGGTAACATATGCAAACCCCCACAAGAAGACACCAGCTCTGATGTTAGTGACTGAATTAATGAGAAGGAGGGGGAACTGTGTACCTAGCATATAGTCCACTCACTGGATATGTTAACAAAGTAGGTCGCACACTGCTCGTCATACCCGCAAATAGCCCCATAGAACTCTGGATAATGTAGTAGCAAAGGTGAGTACGCCTATGCCACGAGTATGTCACTATAATGCCAATCACTGGATATGACTTGTGTCTCTGTATGCACATGGCGCCAATTAATTCCAGAACTGCTATATTTGAATACAAATATGTAACGAAATGCTGCCAAACTGTGGTTGTATGACTAGCACCGATTGTTATTTGTTGAAAATAAAAACACATTTTCAACAAAAAAATGTACTTGATTTATTGAAGCAACAAAGTAGGATGGCTGGTGTTGGGATAGAAGAATCAGCAGAGAAGGACAGTTTTATCCCGGCTTTCAGTGTTTCACCTTTTTACCAGGTCCACATATCTGTTGGGTGTTACCGGGGTTTTGGCCCTGCACCTGGGTTTAAGTTTTGGGAATTGTTGTAGGGTGGTTCAAAAGTGTTGATTGCTGTGCATGCAGTTTATTATACAGGGGATTGCTATACATGTAGACTTCTTTGTATGAAATGCATTTGACATTGTTCAATCTTGTGTAGTGAATAATGTGTGTTTCTTATAGGAGGCCTCAAAGAATACAGAATCATTTGCAACTTTGCTGCGGTCTTCTCCTTTAATCCAGATGGGACCTGCCAAAGATAAAATCGCTATTGGCAAGATATTCAATGTTCTCGATGATGACCTCTACATCGACTTTGGAGGAAAATTTCACTGTGTGTGCAAAAGACCAGAGGTGGATGGCGAGTAAGTTCTATATAGATGCAAACTGTTTCCAACAGCAACTGTACCTTTGTTAAAAATGCAAATGGTTACTGCTGAAGCATATTATAAAACGCATAATGCCAAAGATTAACCGTTTCAAAGTAGTCCCCGGTTTTGTGTATAAGAGAACTGATGCAGAAGGAGATGAAGAATTTGCCCAGCATGGCATTATTTGGTCATGCCAGCTAGCTGGGATCAGAGCTGAGTTAACTGCCAGTTTAGCTACTTGACCCCATCATATATATTTTGTGTTTGTTCTGATAGATTTCATCAGTTTCATTCAGTTTTGCTCTCTCCTTTTCCAAACATATGAGAATTTACTTCAAATGTGTGGGCTATCAAGACACTACTTCTTAAAATAATGTATAAACAAATGACTTTTTTGTGCATCCATTTTCTTGTACTCATGTCTCTTCACTTCCATTTTCTTGTGTAGCCCGCCTACATCTGGTCTCTGGTGCAACAGTATGTTCTAGTCAATGTCTTGTGCTTAGTACATTTGGGTTATTGAGGGGGCAAATTCCCTCATTTTGGTCAATACACTATTTCATTGTTTCTCATTTTAACACTTACTGTTTGCCTAGGAGATGTTGGTTTGCATACCCCACTATGTCAAAGCCACGAAAAGAGAAATGCATTCTCAGTTCTCATCCCTTTGCTTTTGAATGATCTTCCTGTCTCTCACTGATCCTTGACAAATATTTAACCTTTTACAAATGACTGAAGATCTAGATATTATCTTGGTGAACTTAACCTATGGTTTATCTGACTGATTTATATTTAGCTCTAGCACCAAGAAACCAGTAATGGGTATCATGCACTCTAAAAGCAGTGCAACATAGACATAAGAGGGAATTGCTCTGATCTTGTGAGAGTAGCATCTCTAGGAAATCGCGTTTATAACAATTCTAATGTTCTCGGCAGCTAATTTCTTGCAAATGTGTCTGCGACATTTTGACAGAGGGAACTGGTGACACTAAATTACTATGGTTATGTTATCCTTAGGTTTATCAGGCTTTGACCAGATCTCAGAAGAAGGTTAATTAGATTACAGTCAATCTAATATTTAACTGATTAGTGGTATTTTTGTAGAATTTGGACTTAAAGTGTGTAAGCATCTACCAAACACTAAAAGACAGCATCTTCTCCCTCTGCTCATGGAAAATCCAAGAACCATAAGAAGAAAGGGACTAGCCAACTGAGGCGTTTAGTTTCTTGACTGAGCATCAGCGTAGTCACATATTGTAGGAAAGTGCCCTTTTTTTGCATGGTTGCCCCCCACTTTTAGCCTGACATCTAATACAACCTGAGTTGATGTGCCCAGGGTCCCTACCAATCAGGTTCCCAGGGCCTGTGTTCTTTCTTAAAAACTGTACCCCCAATAGGCACATCTCTGGCCACTGGTAAGCCCCTTGTAAAAGGTACCATGTTTACCAAGGGCACTGTGATCAGAGAAGGGTACTAAGGGCTGAAGCACCTATTGTGCCACCCTTAGAGGGCATTGTACCTCAACAGTCACACCCTGCTATTGCAGGCTGTGTGTTTTGGAGCAGAGAAAAGTGAAGAGTTGATATGGCACACATACCTCTGTGCCATGCCTGCAACCCCACTGCCTGAGGCCTAGGTAAGCCATCTCACTAGCAGGGTGCACTAGCCTTCAGGTGAGGGTGCAGTGGCATGAGCCTTGCACCCATACAGTGTCTAAGCCCATTCTTAGACGTTGTAAGTGTAGTAAAGCCATAAAGAGTATATGGTCTGGGAGTTGGTCATTACGAACTCCACAGACCCATAATGGCTTTACTAAAACCTTAGAAGTTTGGTAGCAAACTTCTCAGCACATTAAACCCACACTGATACCAGTGTGGGATTTAATGAAAAATGAACTCAGAGGCCATATTAGAGTTGCCCCTGAAAAAACCGACCAGATCTGGTGTGGTTCCTGAATGGCTGCCCGCCATTTGCCAAAACCATACAGGTTTCTGGACCCCTGGGTAGAGAGCCTCCGCTCTCTGGGTCCAGAAACAAATTCCATCTTGGGCAGAGGTGTCATGCCTCCTCACCCAGGATGGGCTGGGTCCACGAAGGGGAAGCTTCAAAGGCCTGCTGCCGTTGGAAGCTGTCCCTACCTTTTGCTGCCCCCAGCAACTGGCTCCCACTGGTTCTGCTCCCCACTTTGGGCAGTAGAATTGGCAGGAAAACCAAGCTAGGAAGGGAGGTATGCCCACCTTTGCCAACCCCGCCCCTCAGGTGGGGGGGGCGAGGTGAAGCACACATCGTAGTCCTCTCCATCTTGAAGGTGAGAGGACCCAGCCAATTAGTGAGAGGCTCATGCCCGATCCCACTTGAGGGTGGCATAATAGGGGATGTACCCACCCCAAGGAAGAGACCCGTTGGCCCTGACCTGCACATCCCTTTAATACCCCGAAATCTAGTATTTAGGGGAACCCCTGAACCTTGCCTCCTCAAATTCGAGGAAGAAAGAAGGACCGAAGAGCCACACCGACCCAGGAAGAAGAGGACACTTACTGCTTTGGCCCCAGCCCTACCGGCCTGTCCCGCCTTTGACCTGCCTACAGCGATTACCCTGGCGAGTCCAGCAGCCAGCAAACCCCTGAGCCCGGAGTACCTGCCCTGTACTCATCTAACAGACTCTGTCTCCCGTGAGCACTGGATTTGCTCAAGCCAAGACTCACCCACAGAATCCGGATCCAGGTGGCTCCGCGATTCTGCACCACTCTGTACATGACGACCACGGCCCGAGTTCGAGTGGCCCAACACCATGAGGAGGTCTCCCCAGCAACCCTGACCTGGGATCTGGTGATCCCTGACCTCCCTCAAGCTTCAAGACGACACCTGCAGCCTAAACCTGAAGGGTCCCCCGACCAGAGCGGGTAAGAACACCTGATGCCAAAGAACACCCTTGCACCCGACATCTCACGGCCCTGGCTGGCCTAACCGATGGTGTCCAGGCATCCCCAAGAAATAGCTTACCTCTCCAGCCGGTGGTTGCCTTCAGGAAGTCTTCCTGCACGAGCCTTCAGCATCTTTACTGAGCCGAAGGTCTCCATTGGAATCCACAGGATCCCCAATGTCTTCTTGGCACACTGCACCCAGCTGCCCCTGTCACGCTGGTGGTGCAGCTCCTGTGCTGATTATTGACCCCTGCAGTGCTGACCTTAGCCCCAGGAGCTCCCACAGCCAAGTGGCCTGCTCTCAAGCAGTCCCTAACCGAATCCCCTTAGCCCAGTTGGCGAACATTGGGACCCTGCGCTCTGCACCAGGCCACCCCAGTGCCGCTGGTGGTGCAACTTGAATGCCTACCTAGACCTTGGGGAACCTTGGTCCTAACACCCAAAACTCCCACTTGTGAGTCGAGTACTTACCTGTGAAACCGATAACCATTTTTCTCCCATAGGGACCAATGTTATGTGTTTTTGCCTTAAAAATGTTCTGTGCTGAACTGATATTGTGTAATTTAAATTGCTTTTTGAACCAATACCAACCTGTAACGATTGCCAAGCCCTGCTTTGTTTATTAAATTAAACCATAAGTATACCTTTTTATACTTACCTAATTGGTCTGGATTCAGTCTCTGAGTGTGTGCCATCAGTCTTGATTGAGTGAATACAATAAATGCTTAACACACCCTCTGGATAAGCCTAGATCCTTGCCCACAATACCACAAAGAGAGCTGTTAGTACTTACCTAATTTAGCCTCTGCTAAACCTCTGGGGAGTCCCTGGACTCCATGCACACTACACCTTACTTTGGTATAGTATATACAGAGCCAGCTTCCTGCACATATCCCCTCCAAAAAATATGAAGTCTCATTCTTCCTTACTGCAGCACAGCTGAAAAGAGAAAGGGCACCACAGCCAGTCAGCTTTGCCCAGTACTTATTTCCTGATCCTAGTCACATTATCTAGTTCCAGAGCTGAAACTTACTTTTCTGGTTCTGGACCTCCTTAGTTTAAGCTCTTTTCAATTTATTAGTTAGATTCTGCTGGGTGCATATGAACAGTTTTTAATAATCTTCGCCACAATTGCCCGTTTCCAAATCAAGCCCAGTAAGCCGGGTCTGGTGGCTCAGTGGACTAAAGCAGCCACTGCAGGGGCCTGTGTTCGACCTCATGGTCACAGGTTCAAATCCCGGCGGGTCCACTCAGCCTTTCATCCATCTGAGGTCGATAAAATGAGTACCATTGAGTTGGGTAACAATAAACATCTGTTATTCAGCGCCAGGACACCTATGGGTAATCGCGTGCATTACACATACACCTGTTATGTTATGTTTTGTGTAATTGGACGCACATTACCCTGTTTGTTTTCTTACCTCCAGTGCTTTAGGTGGTATGAAAAGAAGTTAAAGGAGGGGGCTTGGAGGGCCATCTAAAAGCAGTGTGACCTAAGAAGAGTATGAAGGAAACCTCCAAAAGTGACGTGTCCTCCGTAACTAAGAACACAGCTTGATACTTGTGAAATATAAACCTGTGCTTGACACTTTCAAAAGTAGAGTCTTACTGGACTGTTTACTTCACTACAAGATGGCAGTCATACATGTGCATGCATGTACGGTGGCCATCTTGTAGTTGAGTTTCTTTCTTTCTGTTGAAAAGCCATTACAAGATGATCACCATACAAGAGCTTGCTTACCGTAAAACAAAAAAAAAAGAAACTCCATTATTAAAGGATGGCAGGATATGTGTGTGTAGGCACAGAAGCCATTTTGGGATTGGCTGTGTTTGATAGTATCTCTATGTCCTCCAAATCATATACATCTCCCTGCCCTGGCATTGCATGTGATAACTTTGCACCATTCTCTGTCTTAAGTGCAGGTGCCCTTAGGGAGATCTAGGAATTCTCAAACAAGGAGATTTAAGCTCTATTGATTTGACTTTTTTCGTCATGCTACCCGTCAACAGAAAAACAGCCACTATCCATTAATACTAATGGCAGATATACTTGTCCAAATAACAAACTGCAACTTTGGCTGCAGGTTAGCACGTCGGTTTGTTAATAATCAATGAGAACTAGCTCTTGTTTAAATTGTTTGTATGTCTGCGGGTGGGGGAAAACCATTAGGTTTTTATGAAGGCCCTCACCCACCAACCTAGTTGGTGGCATGCTTCATCATTGGGCCCCACCCGAGGTTCCGAGTGTACCTCAGGTGTGCTTCGACGCCAGATTACTGCGGAGCGGGTTTTTTTGGTTCGTGAGGGTGCTGTGTGTGTGCTCTGAGTGAGGTTTAAAATACTGTCCTGGGTGTCCCAAAGACTGTTTTAATGGTGGGCCCAGGCAGTCAATAAAAACAAAAGCTATCGGACGAGCACGGTAGGCTTATGGCCTCCGACGTCCTGTGCGGTCAACTAGTTTCAGCTAGGCCTTTTCTTCTACTGGCTTTCGTCAGGACCTTATATGTGTGGGGTGTTACAGGGGTTGTTATGAGTTTGTCAGTGCCCTGTGTGTAAAGCACATGCAACAGGTTCATTGAGGGTCCAGGAACTTACGCGGAACAGGCGGGACATCCCCACACAGGACATACAAGTGGGACTTCCCCCAATTAATGACTAAGCCCGAGTTTCTACCGAAAGATGTCAAGACGTCACAAACCACTATCAGAGATTTCTTAGGCGAGGCAAGATATAACAGAATGTCGTCAGCGTAGAGTGAAATACGGTCTTCGTGATCAGGCGACCAGCGAAGCCCACGTATATCCGGGTGCCACCGTATCCACGCCGCCAACGGCTCAAGAGCAAGGGCAAACAGCAACGGCGACAGGGGGCAACCCTGCCGGGTGCCTCTCCCGAGCTCGAAAGGTGCCGACGCCCGCCCGTTCACCACGACGCTTGCAAGAGGCCCCTCATAGAGCAGCCTCACCCACCCCACGAATCCAGGCCCGAAGCCGAATTTGGCCAGCACCGCCCACAAGTATGCCCACTCTACCGTGTCAAAGGCCATCGTGGCGTCGAGGGACGCCACAATAGCCGGCTCTCGTATCGTACCCGTCCTGGCAATCACTCCGTGGAGGCGTCTAAGGTTTAGTGCAGTGTTACGGTGCGGGATAAAGCCCGACTGATCCGGGTAGATCAAGTCGCCAAGTACCCGGACCAGGCGGTTCGCGAGAATCTTGGCAAGGATTTTCGGCTCGGCGTTGAGAAGCGAGATCGGCCGGTAGGAACCACACCTATCCCGGGGCTTTCCGTCTTTATGTATTACCACGATCGTCGCCAGCCGTTGATCGAGTGGAAGAAACCCGTTCCTCCGCGCCTCCACGAACATGGCGGTCAAGTGAGGAGCAAACTTATCCGGACAAGGCTTGTACAGCTCTATCGGCAGACCATTTGGGCCCGAAGCCTTGCCGGAGCGCAACGCACGGATAGCACCTGCCACTTCGTCTACAGTGATATCACCATCGAGGTCCTCCCTATCCATGGCGGAAAGGCAGGGCAGAGCGATGTCACGCAGAAGATGACACGAGTCCTCAGTCGGTCTATCCGAGACCGAAGCGTATACCGTACGAAAATAGTCTGAGAAACACCGGACTATACCGTCGGGATCGGTGACAACCTCTCCCCCATCCGTCAACAACTCCGGCACCACACGATTAACACGCTCCTTTTTGTCCAGCCATGCCAGCAATTTCCCGGCCTTATCACCAACATCATACAACCGCCCCTGCTGCTCCCTGTGAAGGGTCTTGGCGGCATTTGTCACCAGATCCCTATACTCCAATTGCTTCAGGCTCAAATTGTGCAGCGTGGACGTCTCAACATCCCCCTCCAAGGCCAACTCTAAAGCCGCTATCTCGTCCTCCACTTGTATCACCTCGGCGTCTCTCCGCCGCTTGGCGGCCACTACCAGGGACAAGGCTTCTCCTCTCAGTACAGCCTTAGAAGCTTCCCACAAGGACACCGCGGAGTCAACTGAGCCCTGGTTTTCTCGAAAATAGTGGTCAACTGTCTTCAGCAACGCACTGCGCAGCTTGGGGTCCCGAAAGTACCAGGGGTTAACGGGAGCCACCCTGCCCCCCGCCACCCGGCCTATGTCCAAACGTGCCCACACCGGTGAATGATCTGATATGCCCCGTGCCATGTGCCTAACCTCAGTTACCAAAGAGGCGTGTGCCGCCAGAGTGAGCAGATAATCAATCCGGGAGAGACTCCCGTGGGCCCCGGAGTGGAAGGTGTATTGTCGCTGAGTGGGGTGCCGCAGCCTCCAACAATCTACCAGGCCAAAAGTATCAATAAAGTCGGGAAGCCACTTCTGAGCCCCCCCGGTGTCTCTGGGCGGGTACCTATCTAGCATTCCAGAACCCACCGCATTGAAGTCCCCTCCCACCACTAGCATCCCTTCGGGGAGTTCCAACAAGGCCTTGCCCAGATCAGCAAACGTGGAGGCCTGCAAGGCAGGGGGGACATAGACAGAAACCAAAACCAACGTTCTGCCCTCCCACCTCCCCGACACGGCCACAAAGCGCCCCCTATCATCAGCAATGGTGGAGTCAACCTCAAATGGTAGGGAAGCTCTGACAAGTATGCCCGCACCCCTGGATCCCGAGGAAAACCCAGAGTGAGCAATGAATTTGTAGCCCTTTCTGTTAAGTGCATAACACATATTCCCTATAAGATGGGTCTCCTGCAAGAGGACCACATCTGGCAAGGTCCGTTTCAAAAATTGCAGGACTATCCCCCGTTTTATACGATCCCCTAAGCCATTAACATTCCAGCTGAGTACGTTTAAGCCCCTATCCCCCATCCCTGAACACAAAGAGACCTCCCCCCCCCCCCCCCAGAGAACCACAATCGGACAATTCTGACAGTCATTGCTACGCCTTGCAAGAAAAAACAACAATCCCAAACAACAACCCCAACAACCTGAAACCCCCCCCCCCACCCTGCACCCCTGCGTCAGCTTACAAAGCCCCCCCAACTTGCAGTGTGCCTGTCGCCCTACCAGAAACAAATCTATAGAAAGCACCCCAAGGGAGGAAAGAGCCCCTATCTTCCCCCCGCCGCCCTCCCATTACTGCAATAATGTGCGAGTCACTGTCCAGGGCTGAATCGAAGCAGGCCAGCACCGAAGGTATCACTTCTGTCCATCCCGGTCGCCTTCCACCCCATCCACGCTGTCCCGGCCGGGCTGTCGCCGAGGGAGTGCATCCAACCAGTCCCGCGATTCGAAGAAGAAAGTCCGATCCTCATATACCACACGCAGCTTTGCGGGGAAAAGCATGGCATACTTCAGGTCCCTATCCCTAAGCCGCCGCTTCACTCCCAGGAAACTTTGCCTCTGTTTCTGCACCATCTGGGTGAAATCAGGGTAAAAGCTCACAGAGGCATTTTGAAAAGGCACCGGGCCTGTCACCCTTGATGCTTGCAGGATAGCGTCCCTATCTCGAAAGTGGAAGATCCGGGCGACAATCGGCCGCGGGGGGGCTCCCACCTTAGGCCGTCCGCCAGGCACTCGGTGAGCCCGCTCCACCGCGAAAAACTTGCCGAGGCCCTTTGGCGCAAGATGATTCACCACCAGATCCTCGACGAGGAGGTCCACGGAGAGCTCCTCCGAAGCCTCCGGGACCCCAATAATGCGCACATTATTGCGCCGGGCCCGACCTTCAAAGTCCTCGAGCCGGCGAGCGGTGAGGTCATTCGCGGTTCGTAGCTTGCGGACCTCAGCCTGGAGTTCCGAGACATCGTCCGCGAGGCCAGTAGTCTTGAGGTCCAGGGACTTGACCCGCTCATTGGTTTTTCCCAGGTCCGCGCGAATCAAGTTGACATCGACCAAAATCATGTCCACCTTGTGCGCCAGGATCTCGAACTGTCGCCCAATCGAAGATTGCATCCCATCTATCGCCCCCTTGATATCCTGCAATGATAACTCCGAGGCTGGGGATGAATCGGCCTTCTGTGCTTCCAGCGACTGTCCCGATCCACCAGGCGACCCCTTCTGCTGGGCATAACGATCCATATTGTTGGATTGGATATAGCCTCTCCGCCTGGTAGTCCTAGACTTCGACCTGTCTGCCTCCGATTTGGTCGACATCTCGGACAGCAGGACGGTCAGTCGCAAGAGGACGTCCCTCACTCAGGTAGAGGAGACAGGTACGACTAGGTCTTCAACAGCCAGTCAGGACCGGGTGGAGGTCTTCCAGACAACAGAGGATCTGTATGACGCACTCCCAACCCGGAGCAAACAAAGGGCGAGAAAGCGAAAGTGAAAGTGCCACGCCCTCCGTCCATCAGTTCACACCTCCCAGGGCCGCTGTTGTTCAATTAGTGGCCGGGCATCCTGCAACGCAAGCCCCTGGCACCCTTCGGAGGTAGGCCGCAATCTTCCGCCGTGCACAACTTCGGTCCCCGGTGGGCGATCTTGGCCCTGACAACGTCAATCGCCCCAGCTGTGACTCATCTGCAGGATTCCGTGCATGAAAATCAGGATTTAGGACAGGATGATTGCCGGAGGGCGCGAGGGTAGCGGGAGCTCAAGGCTCACGCGGCCATCTTGGTCAAGCGCTTGACTCCATATTTTTAATGCATTTCAATCAAAATTTGTTTTTGTGGCTAATCGTATATATTGAATTCTGGGCGGTTTCAATGCAGCTGCCTCCTGAAAATACCATTTACGTCCATTAAGTAGCTATGCAGTTTTATTCATAAACGTTTTAAATTATAGAGGATATCATTGCATGGGTTGCGAAAAGATGCCTTATTTTATTGGATAGGTACAGTGCTACTGTACAAGCTACTCAAAATTTCAAAACAGTAAATAATGTAGGTTTCAACTGCCACTCTATAAAGTCTTCATTGTGTTACATGAAGCAAAATACACTTTATGGTTAACCATTATTCCCTTTTCTCTGACCGACCTCCAAACAAAACTGAATATACTGCACAAAAGAGTTTCAAGAAAGAGTTTTTGCAATTAATTATTTTGCCTTATATATTGAAGACAATTAATACATTAGATGCATAGTGTTGTTATAACTAAATAAAATGTGAAAGTAAGTTGATGGCATATATGTCAGAGCTGGATCGCATCACAAAGGGAGTCTTTGCAGCAGAATTCGAGACCATTGCATTTGGCCATATGTTTACAATGGACTGAAAACTATGAGCGAAAGAAACAGTTTAAAATATGGCCATTTGTGCCAATAAATGACTTGCCCTATTAATGTGGGGTGGCATGTGAGCAAAAGAGCGATGGATTTAACCCAGATCTTTTGACTGGGGGTGAATGTTTGTTTTGTTGAGCATTCCATCATCATTTGTGTGTCTTTATCTTTCTCACCCTAAGTGCGCCGGGTATGTCCAGACGTGGGTCCCGGGCTCCCTGTTCCACTGGATCCAAGCTACCCTGGCTGATGAGGGGTGATACCCCGAAACCAATCTCAAGATGCTTGTTTCTGGTCCAGGGAAGGCCTGGCTTGGCAGTTAGGGCTGGACTGTTGCCATGAGGCACAGGGTCAAGACTGATTTGCATATGGCTGGGTCCAAACTGGGGTGACATGGTGAGCAAAAGAATGATGGATTTAACCCAGATCTTTTGACTGGGGGTGAATGTTTGGTTTGCTCCACATTCCATCCATCATTTGTTTGTCTTTTGCTCTTAACGTGGGATACAGTGAGTTGGAATAAAGTGAGAGTGCACATAGACAAATGTACATGTCACACAGAAAGTGTATTGCTGTATGAGAAGGGAACACAGAAATGTTCACAGCTGGTCCTTATTATATACAGGTTGCTAAATCCCTCCGAAACGGTTTCCGCTTTTTTCTCTCATATGGCCCTGGAAGGAAATAGCTGTTGCTGTCCCCTCCATTTCCTTGAGTAGTTATCCCCTCCTCATTTAAAGCGAGGAAACCAGTTAGAACTATAACAAAGGCTCCCCAAGGTGGCAGGTGCATACACCGCTCAGGCTCAGAGCCCACCCTCTGTCGTCACTTCCTCTGCTTCAAGAAGCCACGTCCCCATCTAGGAGGTGCAGGGGAGCACAGGGTTCTAGTGGGGAAAATGACTCTGGGTGCAGCAACTGTATTGCATTATACGATAGCCTCAGTACATGGCCACCATGCATGCCTGCCTGTGGACAGCAGCATCTGTGGAGGCAAAAAAAATGGTAAAGTCAACAGGTTGGCGCCCAGTAGCAAAAGCGAGACATGTTGGCTTTGCCAGTGCTTTTTTCGTTTGTTGCTAGGACTCAACCACTTGAAGCACCTCTTGCTTCTGTCTGAGCATTTGGCTGGCATGCTCGGAAAAATGTAGTCCCACTGATAACATTGTAAGAATTTTCGATCAAACCTGGCAACACAGAGCAGAAACAAATCTTTCTGGTTCTTTACTGCTTGGTGAAAGCCCTTCTGCAGCCCCAGCTCATGAGAACGCTTCAGCATTTCCAAGTACTCTCACCGCAGCTCAGAAAGGAAAGCCCATTGTCCATTCAAAAGAAAGCTAAATTAAGGGCGTTTGCATGCGGTCCCTTTTCACAATGCTGCCGTAGAAAAGCATGTCACATAGTTCCTGCCCCGAACAATGCAGACGGAGCCACGGAGTCTGTCATAAAAGAAGCCGAGCGTTTCCCCTTTGAAACGACGCACCGAGTGGCCCGGCGCTTGCAGACTTCATCCTTGCCTCCAACAAATAATCGTAGGCGCTGACATTATTTATAGCAGCGTATATTTTCTAAATTATAGCATTTTATCCTCGCTGGACGCAGTGTGCCATTTGCCTGGCTGCTTTATAATTGGGCCTCTTTCGCCACCCACAGCATCCCATTCTCCGCGGCTGCTCGTGGCCTCAAATTGAGGTGTTCTTTTCTGTGGCGCAATAACACACGAGGTTTCCAGGGCTCCTGGGCCCATTCTGTAAATATGCCCTTGACTGGCTCCCCCACTCGAGCTATAACGAGGGCCATTCTGTCGAGGCTGTCCTTAACCTTTCTGGTAGCAGTTTCGTCTCCTTTTTTACACCTATTTGACGGCAATTTTCGCATGCTGTTCCAACTTAACCATGTGCGGTTGAGGTGTGTCCTGCCAGCAACTGCAGTCTGGGGAATTGAACTACTACAATATGGCCGCCACGGGTGTGCCCGTTAGTGACACGTGCACAGTGATGTGCAATCTGTGTTTTCCCCCTTATGATTTTTTACCACATGCTAACTCCGTGTGCCACATAAACGTTTTTTTATTCTGTGGAGATGCCATCATTTGAAATGCCGGTTTGTTTTCTTTAGTGTTTTAAACTAAACTTTCAGAGACTTTTTTCCGCAGGTATTATTAATTCCAAAAAGTAGAAAAAGGTTGCCGCCTCTGCGTGTCAGCATCTTCTAACGCTCATGCTTAACAAAGCAGTACTATCTATGCACGCCTAGATTATGCAGCACAGCACCGGCATGTTTTTCATGCCAACTGAGAGGGCCTAAGAACCATTACTGCTCCTTGTTGTATTTGAGCATCACTATTGAGGGGTTTACATGTTGGGAGCCAGGAGTACATGTTTTGATTGGGCAGAAGTTGTGTGCTTCCACAAAAAAAGCTTGCTCTCTAGGTGGAGGCAGTTGTGATCGTTTTGTTTATTTATGCAGCTCCCTAAAGTTAAACTTTCAGGCGCACACACATGGCATTGGAATGTTATTAAAGTGTCTTAGATAACTAGATAATTTATGTTGCTTTTCTCTGGCAGCAGCACAGATGGCAAGAAGAGGAGAGCAGTCATTAACCTGCATGGATTTTTAGGTCTGGCTTGACAGTGCAACTATCACCTGATCTTTTAACCTATACCAATATTAGTCTGCAGTTCTTGCCTCCCATTCAAATACATATCTATTCCTGTGCTATTTACTTGTAATGCTTTACATTCCCATACAATGTTTATTTTAAGCCAGACTTATTGACATTGCCGATGCTTGTATGCCTAGCCCTAAAGTTGCATTTGCACTTCTTGCACTTGCTTCCTCGCATGCTCCGGTTGGCCGCTGCATTTTCTGACCTCTCTGCCAGCCTGACGAGCCTGTAGCAGAGATCCAGGGGCTTTTCTCTCCGTAAACGTCAACCGTGCACCTCCTGCATTAAAGGGGAGGCTGCTTACTAGCTTCCTCATATACAGCCTCGGCTGACAGACCCAGAGAGGACTTGATGTTGGAATGTGTACCCTGCTTGCAGGGATAGCAATTTATTAATTTTTTTTATTTATAGGGTGCTGTCCACAAAGCAGATTGTCTCTAGATGCTGTTAGTTAGAATTAAATACAATGAAACTGAAATGTATCATACTTTGCTGACTGTGAGAGGACTGGGAGTCAGGATGTGTCCACAGTTAATTCCGAAATGGAAGATTTTTGCTTTTTTGTGAAGCAAAGTAGTTTGTCAGCCTCTCTTTTTTTTTTTTTAAAACATATTTTTATTGGCATTTAACCCCTTCAGCGCGGCGCGGATTACCGCGCTGTGCTGAAGGGTTCTAGCGCGGGCGGGGCCGTGACGGAGCGGTTCCGTCATGCGCACAGCGCGACCGACGCGCATGACGGAACCGCTCCGTCACAAGCATCGAAAGGGTTAAAGGTTACAATGACAAAGTACATTTGGATACCGTAGGTTGGATTGTAATACTCTCTGTTTACCAAGTGATACAGTGCTATTCATACTCTGATTAGTCCGTTGTTCAGGCAACCGTTAGGCGCCAAGTCAAGTGATTGCCATCTAAAACTGGGGTACAGAACTGGGAAGGTGTGTATGGAATTCTGGGTACTATTGTCAGATGAAGGTTCGGGGCGGTGTATACACATTGATCAGTACAGTTATGCATTACTAGGGAGCATGGGAGACATATTGACTGAAGCGTTCTGACATCTGGCCTTCAGGTGCGGTGTGATGTATGGTACTATGCGCTAGTGATTCTGCGTGGACGCCACGGGAGGAGATCTAGGGTGTGTACTTGTAGGCTGGTCTGGCGGTTGTAAGGTCATAGATACGTCTGTGTCGCAATCTGGGTTATCAAGGGGCGGGGACTGTTTGAATTGGTGCCGTAATAGGGCCCACTCCATGGAAATGGGAAGCTTGCGTATCCCTTTCACCTCCTCCTCTCGTAGTGTTTCTTCCTCTGCTGCTGCCCATTTGTGTACTGCTCCCACCCATGCCGCAATTGGGGGGCCTGTGGGGGATCGCCAGTGCATGGCTATGCAGCGTTTGGCTAGTAAAATGCCCAGTGAGGGAAACCTAGTGGGCACTTTGTGTTGCTTCTGTTTTCGGAAAATACCCAGTGCACAGGATTCCCAGGTGGTCAGGTGTGCGAGCCCGGTGAGCTCTCTGAGTGATTTATGAATATTATGCCAGTATGCTTGTATAGTAGGACAGCTCCAAAACATATGGTAAAAATCTGCTTTCTGTGAGTGACATCTAAGGCAGAGAAATTGGGTATCAGGATAAAATCTTTGGAGGCGGGCTGGCGTCAGATATGCCCTGTCTAGGATATAGATTTGTATGTTTTCAAAGCGTGCGTTTCTGGATACTTGGGGAATTCAGGAGCCCCCTCCCATTCTTTTTCATGTAAGGGGCGCCCTATTTCCTCCTCCCAAGTGGTCTGTAGAGACTCTAGGGGTCTGTTTGTAAGTTCCCTTATGGCTTTAGAGAGCCATGTGGTTAGGTGTCGTCCCGCCCCCATATATAAGATTGTATGGATGACCGGGTGCGTGGCTGGTTCCCCCGTCGATAGGTCATGATATCTTCCATAGCTCTCGAGTAGTTGGCGATGAAGTAAAAACTGGCCAGGGGGGAGATCGTGGTCGTCTATGAGACTTTGGAATGGTCTTAGTTGTCCGTCCTCAAACAGCGACTCTGCTTCGGTGATACCGCAGGTCGTCCATGTGTGGAGCATGTTGGGTGTGTAATAGTGGTCGTGTTTGGGCCATCCGACCAGTGGCAGCAGAGGTGAGTATGGGGGCTTCCCTAGTGACATGCGATGTATTCTTTGCATGCACTTGCGGACCACCGCTACTTGTAAGGGGTATGTCCATCTTGGTGAGGTGCCTGGTACTAGTAGGCGGCGTAGTTCCGGGATGGGTACCCGGTCGGTTGTAGTGTATTTCTCATCTAAGTATCTGCCTGCCGTCCAGTAGGATAACCACTGCAGTTGTGCCACAAGGAAATATGATTCGAAGGACGGGGCGCCTAGTCCTCCTTGCGTAGTGGGTAGTTTTAGTTTTGCCAGTGCTATCCTACTTCTGCCTTTTCTTCCCCATATTAGCGAGCTGAGGAGTGAGTCTAGGTTTCTGAAAAAGGTTCTGGGTGGGATTACTGGCAGATTCGTGAAATGGTACAGGAGCCTCGGGACTATTAGCATTTTGACTAGAGCCACCCGGACGATTGGGGCCAATGGGAGATTCCGCCAAAATCCAACTGCCGACCTGATTCCGGCCAATGCCCTACGGTGATTGCACTCGAATATGTCGGCTGGGGAATGATGGAGTCGGATCCCGAGGTATTGGGGGGCCTCTGCGGTCCAGGCCACTTGCTGGTCCCCTATCCAAATGTCCTGGGGGGGAAGGTTCAGATGTAAGGGGTATACTGTGGATTTATCCCAATTCACTCTCAGCCCTGAGGCGTCAGCAAATTTTGTGAGCGTTGCTCAAATGGGTATGAGATCTGCAGTGATGTCTCGAACGTATAGAAGAAGGTCATCGGCGTACATAGATACGCTGTGTACGGTGTCCGCTATGGGAATGCCCCAGTGTTGTCCCTCTTGGCGCAGCCGTATAGCCAAGGGTTCTACCGCGAGGGCAAAGAGCAGAGGCGAATGTGGGTAGCCCTGCCTCGTGCCTCTTTGCACCTTGAATTTCGGTGAGATGTACCGCCCGATGCGAACGCGCGTGGTGTGTTTGGTGATTAAGAGCTGTGTGTACGCCAGGAGGGTGGGACCTAGTCCCGCTCGTTGTAGGACCAAAAACAGGAACTGCCATGTAAGGGTATCAAAGGCCTTCTCCAGGTCTAGGATGAGGCAGGCCGCCCGAGGATATGCGTCACCGACTTGATCCTGAACATGGAACAGTCTGCGTATATTTTGGGATGTGTTCCTGCCTGGGATGAAGCCGCATTGGTCCGGATGCACCAACGGTCATATAATTTGCGAGTATCTGTCCGCTATTATCTTTCCCAGAATCTTACAGTCGGCGGACAGAAGCGTGATGGGACGATAGGAGGCCATTTGCTGGAGATCGGTTCGGTTTGAGGAAAGTCACAATAACAGACTCCCGAAGGGATCTTGGCAATTCTCCTGTCTCCAGTGCGACCGCGAACATCGCCACCAATCGGGGGACCAATAAGGGGGAGAAGGTGGTATAATATTCTAGGGGGAACCCATCTAGTCCCGGAGCCTTGTTACAAGCTAGGGCGTGTAGGACAATGTCGGCAGATTGTATCGTTGTATCCAGTGTTGTCCTGTCTGCCTCCGTAATTTTGGGGATTGTCAGGGGGTCAAGGAACTGGTCAAGTATGCCCTGCTCGGTCGGTTCTGGGTTACAATAAACCGCCGAGTAGTATTGATGAGAGGCCGAGAGGATCTCATCCTGGGACCGTACAAGATTTCCGAGGGGGTCTATTATTTCCATTATGGGCTGCACGTCAGTGTCCTGTTTGGCTAACCATGCCAGCAGTGTACCGGTTTTATCCCGTTCTTTGTGCATCCGGGCCGCATACGTTCTAAAATAATAACGCCGGAGGTCTGCACAGGCAGCTTGGTATTCTGTCTTGGCGTTAGCCACTAGCGTCGCCGTTTCATCTGAAGTATCGTCCCGTTTAGTAGCGGTAGCGAGTTGTTTTTCAGCTTTGATGAGAACATGTTCTAGTGTCCGTTTCACCCCGGCCCTTTGTTTAATACATTCTCCCGGGCCACTACTGTGAATGTGTCCCACTCCACTAACGTCGAGGACGCCGTCCCTGTGTTATTGGCAAAGTAGTCATGGATACTCTGTTCCTGTTCGTGCTTGAAGGCTTGATCTGTTAGGTGGTAGTCGCCATGTATGGACTGGGGGTTGTGGGGGCCTCCAATTGAGTCGCAGTATATGGGCGTCATGGTCTGATACAATCCTACCCAGGTAATCCGAGTGGCGGATTTTGGGTAGTATCGTCGTCGAGCATAGGAATCTATCTAAACGGACCCGCAGATTATGTGGGATGAAGTGGAATGAGTACCTGTGGATGTTGCATTCTCCTTGCATCTGTGAGTGCCCATTGTGTGACCCATGCCTTAAACCGTTCCGTTTGCCTATATATGGAGGAAGGCGTGGGTGGGGGGTGGGATCGGTCCTAGATGGGGTCCAATATACAGTTGTAGTGTTCCCCCCCCCCCCCCCCAGGATACATGGTATGGGGCGAATTGGGCCAGAACCTTTGTGAGGCGGTCCAGAATTTTTCCTGCTCGATGTTCGGGGCGTATATGCTACCCAGTAGTACTGACTGCCCATCTAGGAGTCCCTCTAACAGGGCATATCTACCTTCTTTGTCTACCATCTGTCTGATTTCCTGGAATGGGGTCCCTGGACGAACCCAAATCAGTGCCCCGCGTGCGTATGCAGAATATGACGTGGCGCAAATGGTGCCGCGCCGTTTAGCCTGTAGTTTGCCTATCTCAGCTGTGGTGAGATGCGTCTCCTGTAGAAACACGATCCGAGCATTCTGGCGCTTTGTATACGAGTATATAGCATAACGTTTGCTCAACGTGCGGAGGCCTCTGGCGTTGAGCGTGAGGATATTGATGTCAGTGTTCTGTATTGTTATAGCCATGTATGGTCGTTATCGCGCTCTAACGTGGCCAGGGTCCGCCGGAGCGTAGTGACCAGTGACTCCCAAGTAGCGTGATGCACCTATGTGATATATACTGTTGCCTATACGTACATTTCGGGTACCCTTTTGTGTGAAGTTCCATGAGGGGACGGGGCGCTTCTGAACAAGGGTAATAAACAGTGGGGTCTGGAAACAGTCCCAATACTGAGGACCCATTGTTAGTGACGATACGTCCAAACCCGCTCCCCCGAAAAGAAAAAGAGAGGGAGTACAACATTATGCAATGGGGGTGGCAGTGCATCCGTGCGAGGCAAGGCGCTGATCGGGCCTTAATAAGATTATTGTGCGTCGCCCGAGGTGCGTCAGGTCATGTCAATGTGCTGTGCGCTCAATGGGTGAGCCTGGGTGAAGCAAGTCCTTACTGTGTTCCCCGTAGGGCCATCTCATGATGGGACGGTAGGCGATTGTCCATCTAGTATGGCATCTGCTGTCTGAGGAGTGACTAGGGGAGGCGTGATTGAGTCCGCTCCAGACAGCGTTCCGTCGCTGTCATCTTCTCCCTCCGATGAGAAAATGTGTGGGGGCTGATCTATGTCTTCCGTGAGGGGAGAGGCCTGTAGGTCAATCACCACCTGCAATGCCTCCCATCGTTCCTTCATGATTTGCTCTGGGTCCGGAGAGTCTTGTGTGCCAGGAATTTTGTTCATCTTGCTGCGTTTCTGTTTCGGGTTGTGTCTCCTGGTGCGTGGCGCTTTGAAAGATGAGCCTCGTGCTGCCTCGGTTTTGGTTTGCTGCGCACAGTGTTGGTCCGCCCATTCGTGCGCTTCTTCGGCATTTGCGAAAAATATAGCGGAGCCATTATAGAGAACCTTGAGGCGGGCTGGAAAGAGCAGGGAGTATTGGATATTGTTCGCTCGCAAGTGACGTTTTACCTCCAAAAATGATGACCTTTGTTGCTGCACCGCTCGTGCGTAATCAGGGAAAATCATTATCTGTTTATTGTCCACCCGTAGGGGGGCCGCTTGTCTGGCTGCTCGTAGCACAGCGTCCCGGTCTCGAAAGTGTAGGAATTTCGCCAGCATCGGTCTGGGGGCCGATCCCGGCACAGGTTTGCGGGCTGGGATTCTGTGGGCGCGTTCAATGGAGAAGATTGCTGTACGGTCGGCCGTGGGGGTGAAGGTTTTCACCCAGGCTTCTAGATACTCCAGCGGGTTTGCGCCTTCGATTCCTCCGGGGGACCCAGCACACGGATATTGCAGCGCCTCGAGCGTCCCTCTAAATAGGTTGTGCGTTCCTCCATGGTGGATAGACGGCTCAGGACTTCTTGCAGCGTCTTCTGGTGAGCCTTGACGGTGGGCTGCATGTCAGCCAGTGTCTTCTCGCCTTCCCTCACTTTGTCTGTTAATTTGCGGTGGTCGTCTCGGATAAGGCTGATATCCGTCGCAAGGGTGCAAAGTCGTTCTCCCATGGACAACCTGGAAATTTCGATGGTGGTTAAGACCTTGTCCAGTTTGTCTGAAATTCACAGGTCGGGTGGAGGCGCAGTAGTTGTGACCCATGTCTGGGTCTTTGGCATGTTCTCTGAAGCAGTCTCAGGGACCGTGGTGTGCTGTGTCGCTCTCGGTTTCCCCATTGCGGCTGCGGGGGTTGCGCGGAGTGGGGTGCCCACTACGTGTATGATCCAATGCTGGGTTGAGTGATCTCGCCGGAGAAATGATGCCCTCCTGGCAAAAGATGAAGCTCACAGCAGTTCGGTGGACGTCTGGAAGTGTGGGGGGACCTTCGCTCTGTTTACCTCAACGTTGAGCTCACCTCTTTGCTGTAGCGGGAAGAGGTGGATTCTACAGGGACTGGTGTGCGCGGTTTGTGTGTTGTCGCGGTGAAGAGGTCCCTGCGGGTGCTCCCCAGGGGGTCAAAGCTGGGAGAGTCAGGATTGTAGGGCTGCCATTTTAGGGTCCGGTAGCCACCATCGCGTGTGCGTTATGTCCTTGCTGCAAAGGGAGGAATTCTCCTGCGGGGCCCCTGGTGGTCTAGTTGCCGGGTCACGTGCCTCACCAGTGCTCAAGTGAAGAGATCAAAGCTGGGAGAGTCAGGATTGTAGGGCCGCAATTTTAAGGTCAGGCAGCCGCTATCGCGTGTGCAGTATGTCCTGGCTGCAGGAGGAGGAGTTCTCTATATGTGTGTTCCTGAATGCGCGCAATCCGCTGCTCACCTCCGTCCTGATGGTGTCGTACGCCCTCAGGATTCTCCAAAGATGCAAGTTCGGCTCCGTCGACCGTTTTCAACCCCGGGTGCCATTTTGGGGTCAGGCTATGGTTGCCGATTGGGGGCAATCTCGCGCTTCACTGCGGTGTTGGGTGGCGTTACGACCACGCTCACTCGGTGGGATTCCAGGGCTGTGGAGCGGTGAGGCAGAGGCTATGGCAGCCAAAATGGTGGGCCGTTACTGATTGCCGCTGTCGCAGCCCGCCTCCGCGTTTCTTTCCAGAGCTCGGGGCAGATAACAGTGGTGTCGGAGGGCCCCCGCTCCTCCAGTGCAGCTGTATTTAAGTGTCCATGCGCTACTCCTGGTGTATGGCCCGGGGCACCTGTCTGGACGCTCAGGGCCCGCGATCAAACGCTGGCGGGCGCCATCTTGCCGCTGGGTGCCTGCTGTCCGATTTACCTCGTTCTGTGATCGGAAGCACACCCAAGTATGATTTCACGGCACCTCTTAGCGCTGCATGTGTTCCGGCACCCGGCTGATGTCTGTACGGATCGGGGTGACGCTAGGAAGCGGGCAGTCTGGGAGCCCGATCGCGGAGCCTCAGCAGGACATGTCCGCCATTGTGGCCTGCTTGGCCACGCCCCCCAGTTTGTCAGCCTCTCTGATATTTGGAGGCAGTGAGTTCCAAAAATAGGGCTTAAGATGGGCCAGAAGTCCATGTTTTGTTATTCAGGCCACACTTTTGTGGCCTTAGAGTTTCCACGATTTTATAATGTGCCACAAATTTGAATTATATATAAATATATTGGCTGAATCAGAGGTCAGATTTTTCATAGGAAGAGAGTTTTTTGGTTTGCTAATAACTTTGGCTTCGTTTAACAAATCTGCAAAAGTTAATCAGCACCGGCTCCTTCCTGGAAAGCTTTTAAGTTTTGTGCTGGTCTATCAAGCAGGGGCCAAGAATAAAGGGAAGGGGGGCAAACGTTTCCCATGCTAATTCTCACGGTAAACGTTTCCCTCTGATACAGAAAAAATTGCTGTACGGAATTACACCAAATTAGATAAAAAGTTAGAACTTCACTCAGAAAGTGTTCTATTTGTGATTTGGTGTAAATCTGTTCAGCCGTTTTAGAGCAATTAGCATTTAAAGAGGTCATCAATGTGGGCTTGAGTCTCGCTGTACCAAAAAATAAACAAACAAAAAAACAAACTAGTGATTTCTGATTGGTCAAGAGAGCTTTTTCTCCCGTCTGCCATTTCAGTACCGTGTAACTGGAACCAGTCCCGTGGTACTTAGCGATCTGATTGGCTGGCCACAACCCGGAAGGTGATGTAATTTGAGATATCCTCCGTGATGTCCTCAATAATATCCTTTAACTTGTCATTATAGATGTAATATGTGAGATCATAAGCAGTGAAAAAACAAAGTTTAAAGTGACGTTACAGTTAAGTAAAAATATCAGTTAAAACTTAGCATGAAATTCACCTGTTCTAGTTAACAGTGATGTAATCAATGATGTCATAAAAGTGTTGTAATACCTGAGGTCATAACCAGTGCATAGCGAGGGTGCAAGTTGTAGTTACTTGATTTTATTATAACTGGTCCATTTCAGCCCTGCGCCAAACCCCAGCGGGACATTGTCCCCTTTTTTTTCTAATAAAATTGCTATCCCAATCCTGCAGGAGTGTAGGGGGCTGTGCTGGCTCCTGCGAGATTATGGTGCGTCCCGCCCCCCAAAAAACGTTTTTAAAAATTTGACCCCAAGGCGTTCCTTTGTCCCACAAAGGAGTCAGAGTACCCATACCCTCCCTCATTATAACTTTTCTATTTTATTTGCAGGATGGGGACGGAGTACCCGATCCCTGGAATGGCAGACACAACATTTTTGTTCAGGTTGCTGCCAGCCAATCAGTGTGAGAGTTCCTGCATGAGAGAAACATTACCACGGGAGCAATACGGCCGCTAGGGCAAAAGGGAATTCTCATCCAGCCAGAACCCTTTCTTTTTTTAATTCATGTGCATGCTGGACTACTGCTGGACGCCCACGAGCCAAGCTTTCCTGATATCTTTACATTTTGAACCTGAATTTCTGCATGACTACTGAACGTATTTACACGAAATCACAAACCGCATACTTTCTAGGTAAAGATCTGGCTTTCCGCCACATTTGGGTAACCCTGTTCACCAGTTTTGGCTGTAGTGCAGCTCAAAATTCCCTTTGGAAATTGTGTTTTGGAAACCTTCACTTTTTGTCTGCCCCCACTTAGAGTTACATGCACATTAGTCTTGACCCTACTCCAATAGAAACCGCTCAGCCCAAAATGCCAGGCCAGGTCTTTCCTGAACCAGAACACAAGCAACCCAAGACCGGCATTCTTATATTCTTCATGTAGACTATGTGTCTTATTGATGCATGGACATATGTGATGATTTTGTTTATAGCACTCTCTTGGTTCCTCTATACCTTCAGCTTCACTCCTTCAATGCTTGTCACATTGATAATATTCTGAAACTCCTCCTCTGAAGGAATTAACTTTATATCTGGTGTGGGTTCTCCACCAGTGGCAAGACTCTCAGGTCTTTGATTTGGTAGCAGGTCACGAATGCTGCAAATGAGGTTCTGGATTTTTTTTTAATATTCTTCCGAGGTCGAGGAATAAGCAGTTTTTTGTTATTTGCTGCCAGATTTTAGATCTAGTTTTGGAACTGGCCTTGCTACCAAACGGCTCACTGGGCATGTCTCTTCTGCGACAACCTCCTCTGCAAGTACCTGTAATTCAGCTCACTGCTTTATATTTTCTATGGTGCTCAGGAGCAATGCTGCCAATCAGATTATGTTGATGGGGTGAATGTATGTTCAGTTTGGTTGAATACAATGTATTGTAAAGGTTCTTGGAAGTTATGTGTGCCATTGGGAGATTTCTGATGGCGATGCGGGGGATTTTAAAAGGTTTGTCAGGTAGCATGTAAGGGAATTGGTGGGGTTTTATGAGATCCCCCAACCCTGACTATTTCTCACACCACATTGTATGTATCTTATTTATTTATTTATTCAATGTTTTCTATAGCGCGAACATGACCCAAAAACCTGGGTGTCCGAGCGCTTTATAGTTAACAGCATTTCAATTTAGATGATAGCCAAATCTACTACAGGAAATAGGTAATCCTATACCGGTGGCTGATGCTAAAACTAGAATTACCATAATACAAGTCAAGAAGCAACACTTAAATATCAAAATTTTAAAAAAAACAACGAATGTGGATTGATCAAGGTACCTGTCATCAGACCTCTTTCCTATTGATAGGAGCAGGGCCTTAAAGATGCAAACCGCGCTGATTGTAGACAGTAAAGCCAGGGCCGGCTTTAACACTGGTGGCGCCCTGTGCGACAATGTTTGTTGGCGCCCCCCAATGACCACCACTGCACAGATTCCCTCACCAATGCCCCTCAATTCTCCAGAACCACTATCTCTCGGATTCATTTAGTTTTATAGCGCCACTCATACCACTGTAAGGTGTCAGAACACTTTCCATCTCACACACACATTGCACAGAGACAATCATAGGTGTGTAAATCAGTGTATAAGAAATATTACATCAGACAGGACTACAAGGTGTAGTGTGGGAGTGACATGTTAGCAATACTGGTAGGCAATATAGTTTAAGAGTCCATATTCTGGAAAAGCACAAATTCGGAATTTAAAATGTAACACAATTGTTAGAGGTGTTCTTCAATAACAAGAATTGTTTTCTACCCAAATGAACCTTTTTGGCATGATTAGGATAATGAAAGACTGGGCAAAAAAACATAGAGCTCTAACATAATACTAGCAGTTTTCACACAGCTGTTTGATGGCAGTTAATAGCTTAATGTTCTATATTACGATTTTGACTTACAAACGACAAGTAACAATAGGAGCTCTCTTACAGAAGCAGTAACCCACTGATCTATTTACATTACATGAACTTTGTTATCTGCATGGTACACATTCTGAGCAGCAGTCATTTTAACCCACTGCGCTACCTCTGGATGAATCAAAACTTCCACTAGTCAAACCTCCGTCTCTTTCCAGGAAAACATTAATCACCGGATTTGTCTTGACTTTTTAATTGATGCCCGATAATTGCTGGAGGCCAGGAAGCGGTAGCAGGTGCTTTTCAAATGACAATATACTTGCAAAAATGATGCCCCCAACCTAAGTCAGCGCCTGGTGCGGTGGCACCGATCGCACCACCCTAGAGCTGGCCCTGAGTAAAGCCCAATCAATGAAGGCAAACTGGCTTGCAAAGACCCCCGTTTCTCATTGTTGAGTGATTAGCAGGCCCCTAAACCTGCTTACAGTAGCCTACTTGCACAACTGTATGTAGAAGATCGAAGGATTGTCAGTAGGTCTCGTACAGAGCCCTAGTATTGACCTCTGTTTGTTATGGGAGGAATTTACTCATCAGAAAGGATTATTTATTGATCAGTATTGCTGAGATATCTATGCAATATTATTGCACAACGCACTTTATTGTATTTTGTAACCTGCACACCAATGCCAGGAAACGTTGTCTGTCCCCTATCTTCCGTTCCTTTAATACCATCTCCCACAGGGAGGCCTTGGCACACATGCAAAAACTAGAGAATACGGAGACGTGTGGCTGTGGGAAATTTCATCACTCTAGCCCTGAGAGTTAGGAAACAGGTACCCCTCAGTATAATTCCTCCCCTTTTGTTTAAATTTTGAGTTTTAGACTGGCTGATACTCGTGCAGAATCATCTGTTTGCTTTAAACGGGATTTTAGTTAGGTCTGATGATGATGATGCAGGATAGCATAGTTTGTTTTAATCATGAAGTGTTTTCCCTTTATTGTATTTTAAGGTATGTTTTAGGGAGGTCTACTTTTTATGCTGTGCGTTTGAGAATTGCGGTCACATTGAATGAAATGCATTTTCTTGTGTGTACTTTTAAGGCCTGAGGGCCGAGTAAAGTTATTGACTAACTGACTGTTTGTAAATACACAAAATGGCTGCCGTATGGTGAATGAATGAATGAATGAATGTCAAACAAAGTCCTGATTGATTTCCCTACTCAAGACTCTCTCCTCTGCACTGGCAGTGGAATTGGAAGCAGGAAACTACATATTTTCTGTTTTATGTCAATTCTTTCAGTATGTATGTTATATGTGTTTCCGTGCATGTGTGTTTTGGTCGTCGATTTTTCCAGTTGTTAAAATCAAATATGGAAAAATTGCTTGCGCCAGTAACGGATATGGAAATCAGACCCAGTCTTAACGATTCCGCATGGTTTGCAAAATACTGGTAATCAAGTGAATTTTGGGACTTCTGGGTGGATTTACAGCTGGAAACTGTAAATCGGGATGCAGATTATCACTTCACTCGTCGTCGGGACCTTGTTCTGTAGTTGCGAGCTTGACTGTGTCTGCCGGTAATACAACACTCATCAACAGAAGCCATTCAAATTGGTACTTTTGGGCCACCGTAAGGTGTGAAGAAGGAACTGCGTTGCAAAGCTGATTTCCTCAGAGGCTTCATTTTACAGATGTTCAGTCAGTGTGTTTAATGCCTTTTGCAGCCACCCACCAGAAAAAGAAAACAATAATGTGTGGTGACAGACCAGCAGGTAGAAAGTCTGTTTACAAAGCTGCTGAAGAGGGTAACGTCAGAATACTTTATCCTGAGAGAGTGACTGGATGCCAAACTTCCGGTCTCGGCTGCCGCTCCGGTGCTTTTGTTGTGTGCGCGCGCTCTCCCGCCTCGGCTGCCCGGGCGAGTGCGACGTGACCAGTGACTTTCATCTTCCCCGTTGACCTGTCTTGTGCCCATGGATGTGCTGTTCGCAACAGGATGGAGCGTGGAGCCTTTCTTTGGCCTCCACTTCCTGGGCTTTTGAGACCCCATTGAACTGAGAACAGTGGCGAGGGACAAAAGCTGTATACACTGTACAAACAGAGCAGCAAAGCAGCAGTACACTGACTCATTCTTCGCCCTGTGTGAGAACTGAGGGGGACTCTATTCACCGCCTTTGTGCTGGTGTCTGTCAACAGCGCTGTTAGAGGCAGGGCCCATTGTGCCGGCCAATGTTTCTTATTGACCTAAGTCTGCGCCTGCAATGTTCCCAGGGTCGAAGTTGCGAGCGAGAGAATGTTTGAAAAAGGGGGTAATCATAGGCTAAATGCATTTTGCTGCATTGTCACCCGACCTATTAAATCTAAACTGTGGTCGACGTTAATGCAAACAGGTAATTATGTAGTCACAGCTGCAGCTATTGACATCTGGTTACCACCCTACGGGGGAAAAATATAGATGTGGTTTTCTCCGTCTCGGTCCTTAAACACTGGACCTCAAGGATATTAAATGGAAAGGAGTGGGGATTAGCGGAGATGACAGGTCAACAAGGTGCGCGCTTTATTCAAGGACCTGTTTGCGTCCTTCTACCTCAGGTGACTCCACTTTCCCAAGAGCGACATTCTTGTTCGCTTCGGAGTTCAGAGCTTCCCCTTTTTACTATTTCGATTTTAACCAATTGCTATAGTCACGGTCTGCTCTCGTGCAGGACTTTGGAACGCCTTTCTTTATTTCTGGTTTCATGACATTGGCTGTTTCACGACACTGGATGCCCTTACTGTGGAACATCGTTCCCTGAGTTTATCACCTGCTGTTTTCACAACACCTGCCTGAAATGCGGGGAAGTCCGCGCAAATCCTCAGATCACTTTCCCTGATTTAGGTCATGTCAATAATTAAAGCGTAATGTATAAAGGGTGTGCAGTTCCTAATGAAGTATGATTGTCTATGTAGGTTAACAACTTGTTCTGCAGGCTATGCTGGGGGCTTAACTCGGCAAGAATCAAATGCCCTCACACACCTGGATAGGTGTCATGCTTCATCATAGGGCGTTTGCTCCTCGATGGGCCGGCGCTGCAATGCCCGAAGGCCACCCTCAATGGGGGCTCTGTGCCGGAGATCTTCTTGTATACCGTATGGTGATGTGTCATTAGGAACTGCAGACCCTTTATACATTATCTATATTATTTTGGAGCATGTATGCTGGACCTTGATGCGCTCCAAGTCCCTCCTTTTTGCCTAACACGATGATGAAAGCATATCATGCGTTCTTCTTACCAAAGTCCCAGCTACGAACCGATACACTCATGCATACGTACGCATATGACCTTTTTATTAAAAGTATTCAGTTTAATAGAGTCCCCATCAAATATCGATACACATACGGGTGAGTAGTCAATTGAAGGTTTCTGTGTTGTGCCCTTGCTGCTTTTTGGGTGTCCAGTGCATTTCTCAACTTGTAATGGCCGCTGATTGTAGGATCTTTAAGTAACCTGCAGTGTGGTAATGTGGAACCATTCCCTCAGAGCCCAGACGGTTTGGAGCTGACAGGTAAGTGCATGTGGTGATTACGTTAACCCTGTAATTTCTGTGCTATTCTGAACGAGTGTACTTTGGTTTGGCCTTGCAAAGGTGCCAAACTCCGCCAGCAGGACTCATGGTCATTGTAAACAGCCATGCCATGGTTTGATTTTCTGCTCAGGCTTTTCTTACTAAGGCTTTCGGTGTTCCTTAATTTTCGGCAATGGTTGAAGCAACTGCAAAAAAGATTTTTAAACATATACTTACAGTCAAGACCACTACCGCTCAGATGAGTAAGCAGCCTTAATCCGTCCTACATCCAGAATGCCTTTTGCTTTAAAACACAATCGGTCAAATTGATCTCTTAAACATGTAGATGAGCTCTCGCTCCATCAGCGCGTTACTGAATAGCTTACAACAGCTAACACAAACCATGCTTTGGAGTTAATTACACAAATGGCAGTGAAGAGGGCAAGGGCACCATCACTGCAGTTTGAATTCAAGAGTTTTCATATGGCTGTTATAGGAGGAAGACAGATGGAAAGAAACCTATTCAGTAAATTGATAGTTTTGAAAACCGGTTCAAACTGCTCCGAGTAGAATTACCGTCAATGCCAGTGAAGGAAAATGTCTACCCACAACTCTTTCTTCCTGTAACGCTCAAACAATGTTTAATCTAAGTGAGCAGAGTTCAGATATTACTAGAATCCAACTCATGGACACTAATTTTATTATTGGAAATTAAACTGGTACCAGCTTCTTCCGATCCCTGCGCGAACACTCTCACCAATCCTCTTTGTTTTCTCTCTACTATACAAAATGGCTGCACCTTACCCATAATTTTATCCTCAAATGTAAATTCTCCTTTACACAGTCTAACACTTGCCTTCCTCCCACACTCACTCTGACTCCTAGTCATGAACACATCAAGACCCTTAATGTCATTCTGTCCCATTTTGTGTGGTCACCCCCATTTTTTGCTAACTTTGGTACCCGGTTATTAGATTCTGCTCACTGAAGCACTGCTATCCAGTGCTCAGTGTATGTGCTGTGACCCTTAAAACATTTAGAAATTGGCTAATCCCCGATTAATGTATTTGACTCTCCTATAAGGCCATAGTATATAATGTAGAAAGTGCACCCATGGCTTGGCAAGTTAAATGTCGCCTGTGTGCATGCATCACTTATTGTGCCATCGACAAATATAACAAGGAAAACATGACCTCATTGTAGCCGGTCTGCTGCAGATTAGGTTTGCAGTGCGACCTCTCAAAATTACCCTTTTTGACCGATAAAAACATTTCTTTTGAATATTAGTAAGCCATTCATATATAAGCCTTGTGACCCACAATGTAGGGTGCATTGTATTTAAAAGTGGTACATGTAGAAAAGTAATGTTAACATATACCTACAGTGACATGGTCCAAAATGCTATTTTCGCTGTGGCAGGCTTAGCTGTACTATGTAGAAAATCAGAGTCCAGAATAAAATATAAATACTGTTAACTCTGGAAAGGAACCAGATAGAAAAATAACAAAAACACTATTTTTTAAGAGTATTAAAAATACAATTCAATGGTTAATTTGTATTTTTAAAAGATATTAAGGAAGAGTAACTTTTAGAAAATGACTCTTTGCCTGCCTGATCTTTCAGGAGGCTAATTTGCATTAGTTTCCAGCAACTCCCAGCCATTACTCATCCTTGAATGAGGTGTGAATGAGTTGGGAAATTCTTACCAGGAGCACACAATAGGCCGACCTGAATGGGCAGAGATGACTCTTCTGAGCACAATAGAATATACAGGGTTGTGGTTGTGCCCCCTCCTTTTTTTATTGGCAGATTTATATGCACATACAGTTTGCAAGGAGCAATTATTGGGAGAGATATTACCATCATGCATTTGAACAGCAAGGTTCTATTCAGCATATAACTGCTTTATAAGCCGTAACAGTGACAGCTTCCAGTCATTAGTACATTTTAACCCACAGTGGGGTGATGTATCACAACGGAAAGGTACACTTATTATGGATAAGTCTGCATATGCAAGGAAAAATACACAAGCAGCTAACAAAAACCAATGGAAACTCAACAGTATTGCTGGGAAGGAGACCACTGAGAGTTGTACCAGGAGGAATGTGCAGAGTGACTGGCGCACTCCAGCCATCCCACTGAAAAGTTCAGTTTACATGGGACTTGGAATATTGGCCACTCACACCATATTTAACTAACCATGATCCTGAGAAAAATTCCCTTAAGAATGCATTCAGATGTATTTCCCGAGTGTACAAATGTCTGTTCAGCTGTGCCATGACACCAACGTGGCCGCTATACAATGCTCTTGACCACAAATTTGAACACTTCGTAATTGTACCAGTGGTACTGAGGCCACGGCATCATTCTCAGTGAAGTAATTATTAATGACATCTACCAGGTCCGATCTAAACACTGCATCTTCCAGTGTATCCAGGTTGAGGTTTCAGGTAGATTTAGCCTGGGGGGGGGCTCATGGGCCCCAGAGAAATAAGAATACTCCTTCAGAGAAGGTTTAAGCTCCCTCCTTGCTGCAAATATTTCCCACTGTGCTATCCGGATAGTAAACACCTTGGCAGTCTTACATATAGGCGATTTAGGGTGATGACAGTGCAACCTATCCAGCCCCACATCTGTAATACAATTAAAGTTGCCCCAAAGCACCCCAGGGTAGTGTATGAGATCAGCAAGGTGAGGGGCCAGGCCATCCAAAAACCTCATCTGCTCCACAGTAGGAGCATACATATTTATCAAAGCAGTATGTATCTTTGCCCTCTATGCTGCTGCCCACCATAACATATCTCTCTTCTGGATCTATCTGCACCACCGTGGTTCGAAATAGGATGCCTGGCTGAAACCAAATGATGGCCCCCTTGTAAAAGTAGAAATAGAAACCCCGCTATCGTATCCGAAGAGCCTACTCTCAGATTTACTTAAATATGTTTCCTGTAACATTGAAATTTGCCAGTTAAACAATATTTGTAGCATGCAGCTCTATCATCCCTAGGAGTATCTGGTCGCTGTGCTGTGTCTTTGTCGAAGAGCCAGGTCTTCAGTGTCTTTATGAAGTCTGCCAGCGAGGGGGCTATATGGAGCTGGAGAGGAAAGTCGTTCGAGGTCTTGGCCGCGATGTAGGAGAAGAAGCGGACCCTGCTGCGACGGATGTGGAGGGGGGTGTGAGGGGGTGAATGAAGAGGAGTGCAGGTGTCTAGAGGGCTGGTGGAAGTTCCCTTAATGATTGAGGTAGGCAGTTCCTAGGTCGTGGCGGGCTTTGTAGGTATGCAGGAGTATTTTGAACTGACATCTCTTCTGGATGAGGAGTCAGTTGGGGGCGACATGGGTCAGTTTGGGGAGGTCTAAGATGAGTCTGGCTGCAGCATTCTGCATGGTCTGGAGTTTTCCGAGGAGCTGGGGTGTAGGCATAGTGGGTGTTGCCTTAGTTGAGGGGGTTGGTGACGAGTGCCTGAGTGATGGTCTTTCTGGTTTTGGTTGGGATGCATCTGAAGATACTGCGGAGCATGCAAAGTGTGTGGAAGGAAGAGGAGGCGACTGCATTGACTTATCGTTTCATGGTCAGTTGCCTGTCAAGGATGATGCTGAGGTTGCATGCATGGTCGGTCGTTGTGGGTATTGGTCCGAGTTCTGCAATCCATCAGCTGTGGTCCCATGCGGAGGTGGTCTTCCCGAAGATCAGAACTTCAGTTTTGTCTGACTTGAGTTGGAGGCAGTTGTCCCTCATCCATTTGGCTACATTGGTCATGGTATTGCAGAAGTTAGTTTTTGCGTTGGAGAGGGTCTCAGGTAGCGAGAAGATCTGTTGAGTGTCATCTGCATAGGAGATTATGTTGAGTCTGTGGGATCGGACGATTTCATGTAGATGTGGAACAGGGTGGGGCTGAGGGATGATCCTTGTGGTACACTGCAGTCTGATGCTCCGTGTGCATCCTGTAAGGAAGGATGTGATCCACTTGAGGGCATATTGCTGTATGCCTATGTTGTAAAGTCTGTTGATGATGGTGTTGTGGTAGTCGGTGTCGCATGCCTCGGAGAGGTGGAGGAGGATCAGGGCCACAGTTTCTCCATGGTCAAGGAGTGTTCTAATGTCGGCTTTGGCTGCAAACAGCGTGGTCTCAGTGCTGTAGTTGGCATGTTATACTGATTTTGAGGCATACAGTAGCTGGTTCAGTGAGCTGGTGGTTGATGGCTTTCTTGAGTACCTTGGCTGGGTAGGGGAGCAGGGAGATCGGACGATAATTTTTGAGATCGCTGGGGTCAGCTGAGGCTTTCTTTAGGAGGGGTCTGGTGTCTGTGTGTTTCCATTTGTCCTGGAAGGTTGCTGTGGAGTAAGAGGTGTTGAGGATGCTGGTGAGTTGCATGCTGATTGGGTTCTTTGAAAGGTTGGAGAGGTGGTGGGTGCTGGGGTCTGTGGGCGCCCCTGAGTGGATGGAAGACATGATGGCTGAGGAGGTCTGGGCAGTGAACGTAGACCAGGTGATAATTGTTTGGCTGATGTTCACTTGTTGATTGAGGTCATTGGGCTTGAGGGTGTGTCGGGTTGAATGTTGAAACTGTTGTAGATGTTGGTGATCTTGCTGTAAAAGTACTCTGAGAAGGAGTCACAGAGTTCTTGGGAGGGGTGAATGGTGTCAGGTTGGATAATTCTTTGACTATTTTGAGAGTTTTTTTGTGTGGTTGGCCATGGAGTTGATGTGGCTGCTTTCCTGGCTTCTTTGATGTGCAGGTAATAGCTACCGAGGGCTGTTTTGTGAGCTGCTCGGTCGGCGGGGTTCTTGGTGTCGTGCCATCGTTTCTTGAGTTGGTGGCTGTTGTGCTTGGTGGTCTTGAGTTAGTTGTACCAGCTGGCATGTTTGGAGGTCTTCTTGAACTATGTAGGTTTCAGTTGTGCAACTCCGCCAGCGCTGTCGGTGATCCAGGCGGCAAAGTTCTGGACTCCCTGATCGAGGTCTGTTGAGGTCTTGGGTTGGGAGGTGGTAAGGGCCTGTGGCCACTGGGTTTCAGTGACCTTGCTCCAGCTGGGGGGAGGAGATTTGATGCCTGTTGATAGTGTGCTGGGCATCGTTGATGGTGAAATGTACAATGTTGTGGTCAGTCCAGGTGAGTTCTGTGGTGTTGCTGTATTTGATTCTGTCACTAGAGGTGAAAATGGGGTCAAGTGTGTGTCCGGCTTTGTGCATGGGTTTGGTGACCATTCGAATGAGGTTGATATTGTTGGCATGCTCCAGGAGGGTGATGGAGTTGGTATCTTTGGAGTCGTCGATATGGAAGTTAAGGTCGTTGAGTAGGACGTAGTGGCGAGAGTTGATTACTAGGGGGGATGAGGTTGGATATAGGATCGCAGAATGTTATTTGTGGTCCTCGGGGTCTGTAGGTGAGGGTGCCTCTTATTGTGGTCTTCGCGTCAGTTTGTAGTTGGAAGTTGAGGTGTTCCATGAGAGGTGTGGAGTTGTCGTTGGTGATAGTGCATCTAATGGTTTCCTAGAAGATGATGGCGATGCCTCCACCTTGTTTGTTGGCGTGGTCTTAGTGTACCATCTTGTAGCCTTCGGGAGTAGTGGTGGTAATGTCTGGGTTCGAGGAGAGTTTGAGTCATGTTTTGGTGATGAAGACAACGTGCATGGAGAGGGTGGTGACGGTGTCCCAGATTTTGGTGGCATGTTTGCTGAAAGAATGGGCATTGAGCAGGATACAATGGATAGGTTGAGGAGTGTTCTTGGTCTTGTGGGCAGGTGTGGTGTGGGATCTTTCGTGTTGCAGGAGAAGTGGCAGTGTCAGCAGGTGTAGGGTCCTTTGGTGGATCGTGGGGAGGAGGAGATGCAGCTGTTGTTTTGGCATCCGGGGTCCAGATCAGGAGTTCCTTGGTGGTGTACTGTCAGGTGGCGGGAGGGTGCTAGTGCTGGGCGTTGGCCAACTGGTGGTGCGTTGGTGGTGCACCCGCTGCAAACGTCTGCTGGATGGCCGTGTGGCGGCCTCCACTAGTTCTCCTGGTAAATGGTCCTAGTGGTCCTGGGCGCCGGGCAAGGAACTGGAACGGGCGGGCGATGCAGGGACAGGGCAGAGGGAGTAGCATCGAAGGGACACAGGAGCGGCAGCGCAGGGACAGCAGGCAGCGCAGGGGCAGCAAACAGCACAGGGAGAGCAGGTAGCGTAGGGGCAGCGACAGCGGTTAGCGCAGGCGGAGCAGTAGTTCAGGGACAGCAGACTGCGCTGTGGCAGCAGGCAACGCAGGGACAGCAGGCAGCACAGGGACATAAGGCCGCGCCAGGGGCCGGGACAGAAGGTAGGGAAGGGACAGCAGGCAGCGCAGGGATGGGGGGCAGGCAGTGTACCTTACGCTGAGGTCAGGCGAGAGAGGGTTGACTCAGCCTAGCCACCTCCGGGCACTGACTGACCTGCCTTTGGCCCAGGCTCATCCGGCATGCTTCCCACAATGTGGGAGTTGCGGGGAGCCCTTTTCAGGCTCTGGGAGGCGCAAAAATGTGAAACCCAGCTGGCCCCGCCTCCAGGGCTGCTGAGAAATGTGGTCCGTAGACGTCCGGTGGAGGAGATCGTAGAGTTCTCAAGCGCGGTACGCAACCGAGGCAGGCACGCAGAACAGGATTGGAGACACCTCCTGGAGGGAAGGGCGAAGGCAGCTTCCCTCAATGCGGGAAACTTTATCTGGCGCCTGGAGGTGCAGAAATGACAAACCTAGCTGGCCCTACCTTCAGGGCTGCTGGGAAATGTGGTCCATAAAAGTCCGGTGGAGGGAGGGGATGGAAGCGCTCTCAAGCGCTGTGCGCATGCAGGCAGGCAGGTAGGCAGAGCAGGAGCACCCCGCCTCTAAATATGACTGTAGGTTGTATCTCTTACCAGAGGAGTCAAGGCCCCTCAACTTCCAAGTCATTAGTTTCAAGCAGCCCTTGGTAGTAAATACATTGGTCATTTGGCATAACCGCAGCGCTCAGCCCCCACCTGCCCCCGCTCGCCTCACATGACACACATGTGAGTAGACCATCCCAGCAGTGAAAACAGAGAACAACTGAAATTCGCATGGAACAACTCCCCAACAGCCCCTCCCAGGACTGGGTGCCAACTGCACCCTGTCCGAACTGTGACAAATCCTGATGATAGTGCACCCATGGAGCCAACTGATCCTCACCTACTCCAGAAAGTGCTGGTAAAAGGGGGGTGATGCCAGTGCCCTGTAAAGTACCCCAAACACTGTCCAGCTCTTCCCTGACCACTCCGACGACCCCAGCAAACACAAATAGAGGGAAAAAATACAAAGCATGTAAACAGCGACACAAGTCAAAAAAAGCAGGTAGGCATTTCAGGCTTAGAAGATCATGTTATTTCATTTGCCGTGTCTGAAGTCATCAACTGTGCACCCCCATTGTCATCCAAATGTTTCATGCTCTCAGACTCCGGGCTGGAGACGTCACTCAACTCTCTTAATATGATCGATGATAGCCTCGGTGTCTCTTGATGTCTCATAGCGGCAGCTGAATCCAGCATCTGCCTAAGAGCTGGGCGCATTACCTGCACGTCATCTTGATTGCAAGCTTTTATGTTTCGGAGGCCTGGAGGGGGACTGCTCGAGCCCTCTGTCCTCCCCTTCATATCGTAGCTGTCCTTCCAGTCCCACATCTCACCAGGAGTAGTGAAAAATTCAGTCATTCCGTCCATCGGCATGTGCAGTCTCATGGGGAATAACAGCACCTATTCGATCCCAAGCTCATGCAGTCTCTTTTTCACAGCCTTGTTAGATGCTGTCTGTCTCTGAACGACAGCAGTGAAGTCCGGGAATATGGATACTTTTGCATTGTCTATAAGGTATGGCCACGCGGTCCAAGCCTGCTTGCAGGATATAATTGCAGTCCCTCTAATACAGTAGTCCGGCTACCACCAATTGCAGTAGCATGCCAGGCTACGAGGGGCAAGATAGAACTCTGTGAGCTCTCCTTTGGGGGTGTACAACCTAGAGAATCCTCTGGGGCTATGGTCTCCTGCAGCTAGTCTTCAAGAAAGGTTATCATGGAGGTCCCGTCAATCTTTTCAGGTAAGCCCAAAATGTGGATATTGTTCTGCCAAGCACGTCCCTTCTGGTCTTCTAACCTGGCTCTCAACTCTTGCACCAGGCCCATCGTTTCTGTGACGCATTGTTTGAGCTCGTACACCTCAGGAGCCAGTTCAGCTACTGATGTTTCCACTCTGTGCACATGCTCATTCATTTTCGGGTGGTTGTCTAGTAGATCACGATTGGAACCGATGTCTCCCAAGATGGCATCCAGTTTTTCAGAGTCTGCAGAGCCAGCCAAAAAGGGGAGGGTGTGCTTCTCCTAGGTGGACTGCCAGGCCCAACGCAAGACCCAAACACACCCTCCGACTTGTGCCACTGGTTCCTGCCTATTAAGGTGACGGCATTCTGACAACTAATGAATAATGGGGGTGGGGGCAAGGGTTTCCAGGCCATGGAAAATGAGACCCCCCTCAGCAAACAGAGGAGCCTCAGTCAGTGGTGTACGCCCTCCAGGCTGTGCAGGGGTGGGAGCAGTCCCCACAAGTCAGCAGGCCACCAAGTAGCAGCAGGCCAGATGCCTCAAGCCCCCCAGCTCACCCTTTCTATAAGGAGCACCTAGTCACAAACCCAATAGTAGTGCTGCCAAATTTCTCTGCCCGTCCACTGGCACTGCGAGTGGGGGCCACCAATAAGTCCCTCAAAACCACAGGTCACTGGGTGACTGCAGGTCAGGCCCAGGGGCCCCAATTTCCCTTACTCCACTGGAGGTGCAGGGTCCATTCCCCAGGAGCAGGGCAGCTGGCGTCCCCTATCAGCGGGGCTCAGCAGGGGTGCCCGCAAGCTGCCGACTCCCATGGAAGCTGCACAGGCTCTCCCAGTCACAGCGGCTACTCCAAGAGTGCAGCAACTGACTCTGCGGCAGCTGCCAGAGTCAGTTGCCGCATTGCAGGCAGGGTGTTGCCAATTTTGATTACAGCTGCGCAGTAGGCCTGACCCGTGGCTTCCAAGATGCTGTTCGTCTGTCCTGGCTGAGGCACAAGCCCATGAACCCACCCAGAGTCTCCAATGTCGTTCCTCCTCGGCTAAGGATCCCATAATCGGATCTGTGTGGCAGAATGACGCGGAGTATCCTGAATCGGCCAAGGAGCTCACTCAAGCTTCTTCCTACTCAATCACTGCCAGGCCACCCCTCTGGGCCTGAGCTCTCCTGTTGACAAATTCTGCATTACCAGTCTGTCCGAAGCACATGTAAAGATTTTGTGCCCCTCAAAGGAAGCAAACAGGATGCTAGGACAATTCTTGTGTATTGTCTGTCTGGTTGCTGAAGGACCTTGCTTTTGTCCTACCATACTTCTGCCTCTGGGTTTGTTGTAAGTACGAACACAAAGCAGTTTGGGCTTGTTTAAGGTAAAGTTAAACAGGAACTACTGACTGCAAAATTAGTTGGGTCAGGGCATAGGAACCTTAACCCCACTGATCATAGAGGAACGGGAAGTGTCTTGGGGTGGTCCTATTCACAGACTGGTGAAACTTAAAAATATGGGCCCTCGCTCAGCCTTCCTCAAAACACTATTGGACGTGCGAAACAATACCAGCAGAACCTACTGCACTTAGCATCTGTGACCTGTGAGAAGGACCTGGGAAAGTTTGACCCCCACTTGAAATCCATGGACAGAAAGATCTTCAAGGATCATAAGTCTGTACCCCTGTGTGGCGCCAGGGACAGAAAAAAGCTAAAGAGGCCATGCCTGTGAAGTATCCCAGCTGACCAGTGACAACTGGACCTGGAGTGGACTATGCTGGTGCCCTTTGCCTGATTCTCTAATTGCTCTCCTGAGGTACTGTGGTTGTTTTATCACCAAAAGAAACTTGGGAATTATTTTTCAAACCGTTTGCTCCAGCTCCTCAATGGGATTGACCAAGAACGGTGTCCAACTGTCAGTTCTATGGCATGGCACTGAATGTCAGGTTTGTCCCACAAGGAGAAGAATTTTTCTTCAGAAAAACAAAAAGCCCCTTTTCAGATTGGAACTTAAAAACTTTATTTTTAACTTATCTACCTCCAAGCACTAACTGGGCCACTGTACTTGGTGTATTTGACCCACACTCCATTGCTGTCAACCTCAAATCGCGTTTAGGTTTTGGTCTACTGTGACCACTGGCTACCATTTGCACTGTTGCGTTCTTTCTCTTAAATCTTTAAAAATTCATATATGCAGTTACTCTTATTGGATTTTTTTTGTATTTTAATGTAATTTTGTTTATTCAATTGTACTTTTTTTTCTATACCGGACTGGAATTTTCATTGTGTTGTGTTGTCAACTTTTACACTTTTTTGATACTTCTAAATGCTTTACTCCCTTTCTTGAAGTTAAGTCTTTCTGCTCTGTCACACAGCTACCAATAGTTGAGCTCATGTTTGAATTACTGACTCCTTTGACTGGACCTAGCAAGAGTGTGACTGACTGTATTGCTTCTGATGGGCACCAATGCAGCCCAACCAACAAACCCTTTTCTCACACTCACTGCCCAACTTCTGGTGGTCCTTAGATTAGAATTTATTTCTCTTGACAACAGTATGTTTTTGAGTTCCTCTAGTACACTGCCAGAATAAGCTTTTTAGAACCCCTGACACTGTGGACCTTGTCAATGTGTCAACACGAGACAGAAAGCCAGTTAGACTACAACAACCTCGCAACCCACTGAGCAATATTTGAGTGAGGTGTGTTTCAGATAACTATCAATTTCGTAAAGTACCACAGTGAAAATTCTGGGAATCCAAATCCTCTTTCACATTAGTAAGGCATACTCAAGAGCACTAGAAAACAATGGTTATATTTTAAAGACGTATTTTAAAATCAAAACCTATCTTAATGCACACAGTGTGTGATGTAACTATTATGAAAACAAACAGGATAGTGGCTACAGCGTTTACAGGTAATGTGAATAGCAAGTTTATTCCAGCATCTTGGCTGTTTAATTTTAGATCAACCCCATCATCATATCTTTAACTTATTAAGCCAAACTCAGCACAAAAAGTAAAGCCTAATTCTAGTTTCAAAGATGGCGCACACTCTCATTCCTTCTTTGAACAATGAAATTATTGTTCAATAAAATAGCAAGGTATGCTATTTTCGTCTCAGCTGGAGGAAGGAGGTTAAGCCCCCAGCAATGGAAGGCTGAATCAGCCTACCTTTAGTCTTCAGCGAAAGTAGGTGTACCAATTCTGCATGGCCTGTCTCCTCTCTGTCTTCTAGCAGGATGTTCCTCTCTAACTCTTCACACTTTGTTCCTAACTTATATAAAAGTATCTGGTCAATGTTGAATTTTTCAGAATAAACAATGATCTGAAGCAGACCTGATGTCCTTTTACCTATTTTCATTCTGTGAAACCATGCTCTTTGAATTATAATAATAAACGAGAATTGAAATTAAGAGCTTTCGTGAATTCTGTTCACAACTCAATAGTTATTTTAGAATAGAAAACACAACTGTCATTAAATATCATAAATATATTCAAGAAGACTTGATTATCATGTTGCAATGAAAAGTGACATTAAACAAACATGAATTCAATGTTTGTCATTTGTACACCACTATTTAACATGCTTAACCTTAAAAGGGGATACCTAGAAAAGAAAAACATAATAATAACAACAAGGTTTAGCCAATGTATTTCCTCCTATACAAGCTAGGCCTTTTTCTAGGTTTATTGTTTCGTCATATTCAGTCACATTTGATGTGCGCCTTTGTAATCGGATTCATGTATTTTAACCTCCGGACCTTCATTATTCAAGTTCCCAAACAAAGTGTCCACTTGATGAGATGCCTTTGCCAACTAGGCCGATACTTCGGCTTCAATCAAAAGGTTTCCACTACCGGTACCTTCATAGTCTTCTGTGTTGTTTATGCCAATGGACTATCTCTTCAAATGCCTATGTTCATACTACAGAAATGACAGAACTTCCAGAAGGCAGCTGCCAAACTGATTCACAACCTACAAATGCAAACTCAAAGAACACCTGGCTTTATGTGCCTGCACTGGCTACTGATTTCCAGACTGGTTATATTTAAAGCAATGTGCAAACTTAACGAGCAATACAGTCAATTGGACCATGCTTCTTTCAATAGAAACTCCACACCACAAGTTTACTGTGCTGGGTTACTGACATTAAGCGGTGGTTGCAGCACAATGGTTTTGTGGATATAAGTACTGAACTGACCTTTTTTCTGGTTTATGTGAAGTGCAGTGCCACCTAACCCCACTATAAAGTTCCTCTTCTATCTGACACCCACAGCCTTACATTGGCATTGTGAATGTATGAGGTATAATTGTTAGTAAGAGTCATTGTGGTAGGAAGAGTATAGTTGCAGACCCCTAAGAGATCCATTTTGAATTGTCCCTAGATTGGCATGGACCGAGAAGGAGTTGGCAGTACAGCCACCCTGACAGTGGATGTGCCTGCATTCCTGTAGCTTAAGGAAGAAGACCAGAGACTGAAGTGTGGGAGGATGGAGACTGAGCTACCTGTTAGCAATTCGAAAAGGCCTTTGATTGCTGATTATTCCTTCCTGGGCCCTGCCATTTGGTTGATAGGAGGGAAGAGAGGTGAGTCGGCATATTCTGTTGTTAGAGGTTGGGAAGTTTCTAAGCAGGGCTTGCCCTTTTGTCTTTCTGTGAGTGATACTTCAGGAAGGCTGATGGCAGCGAAGTACAGAGGGTTCACAATCCTTTCTGCTCATGTTTTGGATACTCCTGCTTGGAGACAGCATGTTCACTACATGTTGAGAGAGCCATCTTGTTGCCCAATGGCTGCATTTGCATTGCAGCCAGGAAATGAATTTGAATAGCAAGCACTTCAAATTGGTTCCTGGGCTTTTGACAGTGAATCAACGTCCCTTGTCTTGAAAATCAGTATAAAGGTAGGACCCAAACTTTCCTAGGAAGGGAGTGCTCTGCAGAATACTTGAAGAGCTACAGTGATTCGGTGCTAGTGTCAGTGTAATAGCTATTCTAATAGAGGTTATAAGACATCACCTGAGGTCTGTTCACCTTATTGGAGAGCTGTGGGTCTGTCTAGTATTCAGAAGTCTACCGGCCTTCTCAGGGAAGCAGTGTGTGTGGTTCTGTATGTGGAGAGACTGTTCAGTAGGAGAAATGGAGCCATGTTCCTGGAATGTGACACACACAGATGAGTGGTCGTGTTACTAAGACACTAACCTGCGCTGACATGAGTGATGAGAGTTCACCCTCCATCCCTGCCTTGGTCATATGGGAACTGGATGAAGTATCAAGAACCCCCCCACACCAAAGCATCACTGCAATGTAACCAGAAGGACCTGTTCTGCCGCTAACCCAATGTGCTGTGATTTCTGTGAGGCGCAGCTACCCTTCCGTTGCAGTGGATCCTCTACCTTATGGGGCCGGCAACTACTGAAGATGCATGACAGATGCTGAAGCCTACAGTGATGTTCTTCCCCAGCAAGAAGATCCAATAGGTGGGACTGCTGCTTGCGAGTCCCATGTCTGCTGGCTGAGGTACTGATTGTATGACCGAGAAGGATGCACCACCAATTTCTGCACTGAACCACATCTCAGGCAACAGGAACAGGAGCCCTGAAGAAAGAGACTCTATCTTGGACTAAGCAAGATAATCTTGCATGTTACGGAGATTAATTATTGTCAGTGTGAACTCTTTTTGCTCAAGATACAAAACAGACTGACCTGCAGGTTATTGAGAAGAATTGCTGCTTACCAAAGCCTCATTGTGAGCTTCACCTGTGTCTTATTCATGCATATGATTAGGTCGAGCCTGGGCAGTGCACGCGCTGCTCTGCGAGGCATGCTGTATTCAGGCATGGACTTGATGCTCCGCCCACTCTCCGCCCATCTTTTCAATTGGCTGCTGTGACTGTCCTTTGTAAATTTTGGCTTTTGATTTGTTATTTGGCTTATTAGTCCTTCCTTAGTACTTCCCTGTCTTCTTTTGGAACCTCACATCAGGACTGGACCTTTCACTGTGTCCTTACTGTATAGCTTGCATTAGCCCTTCGGAAGAACTCTTTGCTTGATTAATCTAAAGAACACTGGTGGGACGCCAGCTTTAGCAATGGCGGGCGCTTTTAAAAAATATGTGCAGCATTCTATGCGCGCTTTCACTTTCACAATGGGGCCACACGCACCACTCGCAGGATGGGCTGTACAGCTTGCCCAAATCTTTGGGTTTTTTTTACATTAAATTATGGCAGCCACACGTCTTATGCGCAGCTCACGCAACTCGTTTTTTTTTACATCAAATAATGGCAGCCGTGCATCCAACTTGTTTTTTTTTTTAAACATTATATGGCGTCCGCGCGTCTTGAGAGGAGACGGAATGTCGAGATACAGTCCCCGTTGTGAATCCTTACTCAGGACCAACTGCTGCCGCTCACAGCGCCACATCCCAGTTTTTTTTTTCACTTTCCGTCTTGAGGGACTCAGACTAGTTGTCCGATTAATATATAGTGTGCCTACTTGTGTATCTTACCGGTGCAGAACAGCCTTCCAGCACTGAAAAGCGTTATACATTGAATACTTACCTTCACTGCGGCCCCGCAATGAACATAAAATACGGACCCTATGAAGGGTCGACCAAAGGAATCAACTATTACAAATTGGACGGAGTTCAAAGAGAGTATTTACTACAACTTCCATCCAAGTAAGTGATTCTCAAATGTTGCTCTCTAAATTCTCCCTAAAAACTTGAAGTTGAGAATGTTGCCCTGCAGCATCTGTGGCTCCGGGACCAAGTTACTGTTTTCCTTACAGCTCCAGTGTACAGTTTCTCAACACATCACGCTGGAAACAGCTCTGGACCCGAAGGCAGGAAAATGAATCAAAAGTGCTCTCTGCGTCCCGGTGCACTGAGTTTTGGGGACATGATCACAAGTAATTTGCTGCATGCTGCCAACAGAAAGAAAGGCTTTGAAGAAACAAAGTTTAATGTTAGAAACCCAACACTAGATGGCTGGAAAGTGCTCAGCACACAATCTGCAACAACACATGCGCATACCATCCCTTACTGACTGCAAAAACCACGCCCACCTCATGGTTATTGATATTATGACAACTGTAAGTCATCTATAGTTTGGTAATGGCATCTATCTTTGAGAGACCTATGAGGCAATATGCGGCTATTTTTTGGAAACACTTCACTGAATCATACTTGCCACATGTCCGTTTGATCTTAACTATGCAACTGCAGGAATTGCAGAAAAGGGCAGGCATCCTTTAAATTTGGAGAACCGTTTACCCCTCTGCCAGAATAAGTGTAGTTGCCCATATATAAATTACCAAAATTATAAAAAGCTTCAGATGTGGCAAATAAAAAAAAAAATTGACAATCAAGAGAGAGACTTATTGGCCGCTGAACCCAGAGAGACAAAGGTATCCCCCTACCCGTCTAGAGAAGGCTTGTGTCTTGTTTATCTGAACCAAACTGCATTCAACAGAAGAGTTTAGTGCCCTACAATGGTATGTAACAAGTGTTTGTGTTTATGATGTCTTCACACTATCACCTGCTTACTTAATTCTTGCTTAGTACAAAGAAAAGGCCATTACTTTCCTAATGGGCTGGCAACAACAAGAGTCCCCTCCGGTGCTGCGAGCACCAATCAAGTCTGTTAAACTCCTGTAAAATACCCGGCAATATAGCGTTTCATTACAGTCAGTAGCTAAATAACAGACAAATTCTACTAGGGGTTTTAACTCTGAGGCGAACAATTTCATTGTGATATGGATGCTACAAAAAGCATACAAATTAAATCAATTTTTGTCAAACCTGAACCAGTCTGCCATGCAGTCTCACACTGCTGGGCCAGTGGTATAGTTCCCTCTGATTCAGCCCTAATGCTGAAATCATACGCTGGTCGCCAATATATGGATCCAGCTGTGTGGCCGACCCAAATCTGGTCTCAGGCGCTCCCCTGGCATCAGTGCCACATTTCCACTGGTGTCTGGAGGTCAGTGCACATACCTCAAGCTGAGAAGGGAGCAAGGATGAGTGCTGAGAACAAGAAATAGCTTAAAGACTAACAGTAGTAAAGCTGTCGAAATGCTAGAGAGGTCTCCCATAGTAGCACAAGCAAACTGCTGGCAACTTTAGGTGACTTTGTTACTATTAGGTTGAGCTGCAGATATAACGTTTCTTGCTTCAGGATGAATCAACTATCACCCATGACACCTAGAGTAGGGTGTTACTGATTCCCTGCCGTCCTCCTCACTGCTGTACACTGTATTTTCATTTACTGTTGCCCGCGTATATTTCCGTCACTCTGTTTGCCTCCTTCACATACCAAGTATTTACAATGCAATAGGTCTCGCATTTATGAAAGATTGAGCTATTGGCATTGTAAATGACACTGCCTTTTATTTATGTGTTGGTTTTCAAAACAGATAAATAAAAGGCATTGTCATTGACAATGCAATTGCTTAAACTCTCGCAAATGCTAGACCTATTGCATTGCAAATGCGAGACCTATTGCTTTGCAAATGCTTGTCTTTTTGCAACTACATAATGGGAGAACTGTACAGCTGGGTTAGGACCCTCTAATTGTACATTGTAGAACCCTGTAGCCGAACCTATATTACAGCATGTAGTATTTGTTTTCCTGTGCTATTAAAGTACTTTAGACAGGCACTGGGCTGTAGAGTGAGTTATTTTGTCTGCTGGTTTTTTTGAAAATTCTTTTTTATTGGCATTTGTATAAACATTACATACTTATTTTGTCTGCTGGTTGACAGTTGATTACTGGGTTTTCACCCCCACACTACCACCCCAAAAAGGCTTTGACTGCTTGTCCCCTATTCTGAGAGTCAAGTGCAGAAGTGGTGTTCTTGGCCCACTTTGCAGGGCCGAAGTAGAATGTATCATAGGACACCAGAGGTAAACAACACCATCAGCCACTGTAATGTCCCAAAAAGCCCTGCCTGCCTCGTGCCCCACCGAATGAAGTCTGACATCAGACTCTGCACACACCTTTCCCCTCCTGAGGCGGAAGCCGGGAGGTCTCCTGCTTTTCTTTCAATTTTAAACTAATTTTCGTGATTTTACTCGTTTTTTCACCTGTGCTTGCTAATTGTATTTTCTAGCCTGCAGCAGTGTGTAGAGACCCCCCAGCGCTCAGCAGCGCTTAAAAACTCTTTTTTCCCCCCTCCCTGCAGCTCCGGTCCCACCCTCGGCTGAGTGTTGATGCCGAGGGCTGGACGCCGGTTTTGGCGGCCATCTTCGTTTGGGCTGGGTTGGGGAGGCCATAGACAAGGACTATAAAAACAGGCACTTACGGCTCCGCGCAGCGGACGCGACCAGCGGATGCGCCGGACCTGCGCCGGAGTCGTGCTAGAGTCCTGCCCGTCTGCGCCCGTCAGCGTCCCGGAAGCGTCTGGCGTGGCTGGTACCTCTGGCCCCTATGCTCTCCTACTCCGCTCAGGAGCTATACTCTTTGCGTAACTGGAATGCGTCGTGTTACACGGTTTTTCCTGGCCGATATAAGGGTAAACATACGTGCCCTGCCTGCCATTGGCACCCTGTTCGCTCCTTCCCTTCCCCTATCCCTGCTAAGGAGTGTAGCATCAAACACCTTTGTGTACTCCTCAATACGAGGTCGTTGCACCGACACACTCAAGAGATTTTTGATCTCCTCTCAACGACCAGTCCTACCTGTCTGATGCTTACTGAAACATGGCTGAATGATTCCTCCCACCCGGACATTGTGGCAGTCATCCCCACGGACTATACCATCCATCGACAGGACAGAGACAAGGGTAGGGGAGGAGGAGTTGCCTTGGTTGTTAAAAAATCTTTTCCGTGCACGGTCACGCATACTCACACCATCGCAGGGGCGGACTCTTTAGCCTTTACGATCTCCCTATCGCCGCAACAAGCGCTGAAGGGTCTGATTGTTTACAGACCCCCGGGCCCAGTGGGATCCTTTTTTGATGATCTCCAGCAGGCCATGTCGATCCTTGTCCTTAGATCGGAGCTGTGCCTACTGGCGGGAGATTTTAATTTCCATTTGGACGACCATAATGACCAGGACGCCATCAAATTGCTGGATATTGCATCCACTCTAGGCCTTTCCCCCTATCTTTCTGGTCCGACCCACAACAAAGGCCACACACTCGATCAGGTGTTTTCCACCACACCTATCATGGCTGTAACTCTTCTGCCAGTCGTCTGGTCTGATCATTATCTTGCCCACTTTGAAATACTTTCTACTGTGACTTCTCCGGCCAGTGTCATGAGGCAGCAGGGCAGCAGCTATAGGGCATTCCACCGGGTGACCCCAGACATGCTAACGCATGCCCTGGCAGATCACCCTGTTTCCTGTACTGGCGACCTGGAGAAAGATCTGGAGAGCCTACAATCCTGGCTTCTTGCCAGACTAAATGAGCTCGCTCCCTCACAGCCACCCAGATCTGCTGCCCGGCGGGTCTCTGCCCCCTGGTTTACGGAGGATTTAGCCCACGCTCGTAGGCAATGTAAAGCTGCTGAGCGGGCGTGGAGAGTCCAGTATGAGCCTGAAGCCAAACAACGCTATAAAATCATGATGAAGTCCTACCACGATCTTATTTTACAGGGCAAGAAATGTTACTTCGCTAAAAGGATTGAAGACGCAGCTAACTCCTGTAAGGAGATTTTTTCTATTGTACGTGAATTTACCAGCCCCCGGACAACCTCTACTCAGGGTGCCCCGGTGGAGACCTGGGCTAACACTATTGCCAATTTCTTCACCACCAAAATCAGGCTAATTCAGGATTCTTTCCCGTCGAGAGCGTTAGATGATTTATCTACGATGCCGACGGAGACAGTCTTCCTGTCTCCTCCTGGCCCAGCTTTGCTAGACTTTCCTCCCCTTCCGGTTGCCGCATCCTTAGCCTTGATGAGGAACCTTAAATCAGGCTCACCATTAGATCCGTGTCCAGCAAAATTCTTAGCGAAAATGGCAGATGTCATTAATCCCATAGCTAATCCTATCCTCAATTTATCCCTGAGTCAGGGTTTTCTGCCCCAGGCCTGGAAGCAAGCCATGGTCATCCCCCTGATCAAGAAGCCCAATCTTGATCCAGAGGCGCCTTCTAATTATAGGCCAATCTCGCTCCTTCCAGCACTGACCAAGATCCTGGAGAAACACGTGCACAGCGTGCTTTCTAACTTCCTGGAGTCTAATGAGTTACTTCATGAATCCCAATCGGGCTTTCGTTCCAACTTAAGCACCGAGACGGCGCTCCTGGAAGTCTCGGAGATCGTGAAGGAGGTGCTGGACACAGGAGGCAGGGTGATGTTAGTCATGTTAGACCTGTCGGCAGCGTTTGACACCGTCCCCCACGAGGATCTCCTCACTAGACTTCATAACATCGGTCTAGGGGGGACGGTGCTCAACTGGTTTCGTTCCTTTCTGGCCAACCGCCGGCAGACGGTCTGGGTCCCACCCGGGTCCGCCGAGATGCCGCCATTGGGAGTCGGAGTGCCTCAGGGCTCTGTACTGAGCCCCACTCTATTTAACATCCTTATGACCCCTCTGGCGACACTGGCGGAGTCCTACGGGGCCCGGATCGTCTCTTATGCTGACGACACCCAGCTTCTATTCACCTGTCGTAAGAGCGAAGAGTTCGATGGAGAAAGGATCTGCGAGTGCCTTGGGGCTGTCTTTAGCTGGTTTTCACACAACAGCCTCAAATGCAACTCGGACAAATCCGAAATACTATTCTTCGGATGCCCATCAGAACCAGATTGGCAGGGATGGTGGCCTGCTGACATGTTCCCTCCCACTCAGTCCTCTAAGTGGGCTAAGAACCTGGGGGTTAAAATTGACAACGAGCTTTCGCTCAAATCCCAGGTTTCCACTCTTACGGGAACATGCTTTGGGATACTCAGAATGTTGCGCAAGTTCTTTCCCCTTCTCTCGGAGGAACATCGGAGGATTACTGTTCAGGCACTCATAGGGTCCAGATTGGACTATGCAAATGTCCTATATCTGGGTCTGCCTGAATACCTCCTCCAGCGTTTGCAGGTTACTCAGAACGCTGCTGCTCGTGCAATTTTTGGCCTGCACCGTCGCACCAGTGCCTCCAATCTCCTCGTATCCCTTCACTGGCTTCCGGTGCGGAAGAGGATACTTTTCAAGGCCATGACTCTCGCCCATAAGGCCTTGCATGGCAATGGTGCCAAATATCTTCAGAGGAGGCTGGACTTCTATCGACCTGTACGATCCCTCAGGTCAGAAGCTTTGGCTTTGGCTCGGGTGCCACGCATCAAAAGGGCTCGGCTAGGCGGCCGGTCCTTTAGCTTTCTTGCTCCGCAGCTATGGAATTCCTTACCGGTGTCCTTGCGAAACACCGCTAACCTGCTTGCCTTCAGAAAAGACTTAAAAACCTGGCTGTTCACTGGATAATCTGCCCCCTCTTTAGGCCCCTGCTCTTTTTACTATTATGTTTTCCAGCTCTTTCTTTGGTCTGGAGCACAAAAGCGCCGGGACACTCCTTTGGAGTAGCCGTTGCGCTATAAAAGTCCCATTTAACATAACATAACAGATAGTACCCACTGTAAACTACTCTTTAGTGGCCTGTTGACCCTGTATTTTTTCATGGATGTGGGTCTTCTTTGTGGACAAGTAGTTCGGACATGTCTCATCATTTTCAGGACATTGCTATGTCCGAAGGGACCTAGCTGGTTTGTTGGCTTTGGTCTTCGGTGGTTGGAGATTCATTCTGAACTTGCCAGACATTTTTTTGACCTGGTCCAGAGTAGTGACCTTGGAACAGGGGCGGGAATCTCCACGTTTATTGAAGGAACATATTTCATAAGTAGGGGAACATCCTCAAACCTGAAAGTTTGCGGGTATTCACAGAACTATCACATGTAAGTTTGCCACTATAGAAACGCACACAAATGTACTTTTTTCAGAGGCTGGGCTGGGAGTGGAGGGGAACAACCCCATGTGTAATGGAGATGTATTTTCTTTTCAGGGAAGCCCATTTGCTATTTCATTAGAAAGGGTTAATCGTGCTCCTACACATTTTTTTCTTTCTTAGGTTGTCAATTTTCTACATTTTACAAATTTGAAATGCTCAACTTTCCCTATTGGAGCACTTCTGGAAACCTAAAACTGTCTGTTTTTTTTTTGTTGCAGTTTCCTCTTGTTCTTCTTGAGTACTATGAAGTCTGAATGCAACTCTAAAAATAGGGTACATTTCCGACTTTTCATCCTAGCGACTTGTGATACTTCCATAGTCGTTAGAGCGTACAGTTTGCGTGAAACGGAATGTGGTTGCCCGTCATAGTTTACATCTTGGCACTGAAGGGGTCAGTCGATTGGCTTGCTGCAAAAACCCGCTGTAATTTAGGGCACATGTGGCGTTAGGAATGAAACTCGACCACAGTTCCCACGTGGAAGCTGGGGATTCCCACCGAGGCTGCCTGTGACCTTATTATTATTTTATGTCCAAGTACCGATTGAAAATAGTTCCACGGAACGAGTTCATGTTTCATTATCGAACAGGAAAAGCAAAGTCAGTTAATCTCTCACACGGATGCTTGGGAGTGGGACCCAAGACAAATATGTATTTCGGGGTTTGTGTTTCAGAAGTTATGTCAATATTTGAGAAGCCGCTGTCAAGTGATGTTCTGTCAACGCGAGTTTTCTTAAACTAACACAATCTAGTTATGTTGAATAGTCAAATTTAGGTTTATTTAAGTGTTTTTTTATGAAACTGAAAGCTGTGATTAGGTTGATAGACAACCTACCATTGGGTTGGTGGACTCCGAGTTGGTGCTATCCAGAAAGACCCTTTGAGAAGACTACTTAATATTTACTTTCACTTCTGACTTCTTTCTACATCACTCTTGCTCTCCTGCTGAAGATGGCAGAATGTATAGACCTGTTGCAGCTCTTTGTGCGAGTATTCTCAGTTCCTTGACAAAAGATTGATGCTTTGCTTTGGTAATGCTTGACATGTTCAGATATACTCAGCATATGCCCTGGCACTGCCCCTGCCAATGTGCCTAAAGATGCCCATGGCCTGAGAGTAGGGCGTCATGACCACAGTGAGTTGAACGAAGCATGGTGGAGGGCCATCCCCCGATTTATTTGTTACAGCAGTGCTTCCGAGGCAGCTCCCAGATTGTCTCACTCTCTACAAAAAAAGACTGTTTTATATTCGTGGACAAAACATGCTTATCCACAGGTCATACATGGGCAGCAGTGAGTGAACCTGTTTAACCGTGTGTCGTGCTCACCCATTTGATACACGAGGCCCTGCCTGACTCCTATTGCCTGATCTTTGCAGCAGGCTTCTCAACAAAAGGTTTTTGCTAAAAGTCATCCCTCCTAATTACTAACTCTCGGCAGGGGCTGTAAATATATTGCGGGGAACTGATTGATTCACTTATGAAGGAACAAGTAGTTGAAGTGGCGGTGATTGGTTGTCCGGTCCTGCATCGAGAAAGCCGTGCCAGACAGATTTGGTCAGTGCTTAATTTGTAAAAAGAAACAAGTGTCAGGGCTCTCGTCAGGAGGCCACTGCAGCTTGCACCACCCATTGCCCTTGCTATACTGCTAATGATACTAACAACACAACTACTAACCATCACACTCCTACACGGGTGACAATTCGGACTATTTACGGCTCCCAAAGCAATAAGAATAGCTAAGGCGGCAGCTAATAGTAATTTTCAATGTATATTGAATTAATATTTAACTTGTTGTGGTCATCTCTAAATTAGCCAGACAGCACCACCTTGTGGCAGACTGTCACAAGCCCTGGTGTTGCCAAATAAGTGTCGGTACCGAGCACCGGAAACCACGGCTCAAATTAAGCCCTGGATTTGGTTGAATTCTAAATCAACAGAACAGATATAGAGCAGTACATCTAATCTTTTTCAGTGTCGGTAAAGCTTTTATGCTACCACACTAAAAGACCTGCATACATAATATAATAATATAACTAGTCATTAGTAAGCAAGCACTGGCAATGCCAGTAGGTTTGACCTGTATACAGTGCATGTCCGCAGAGACACAAAAAGTTCTTGCACACACTGACGTAGATCACACATACATGAACGCACACTATCCTACATGCGTCCATGTACAGACCTATATACCTACTGCCAGTGCTTAATTTGCAAAACAATAAGTTCCAGGGCCATCATCAGGAGGCTACCACAGCTCTCACTACCCGTTGCTCCTTTCAGCGCTGCCAACGACAGTACCAACACAACTTCTAACAATCACACTCCTACAAGTGTGACAATTCATACTATTACAGGCCCCAAAGCTATAAGAACAGCTTGGATTGAAGGTATTAGTCACTACAATACATAAATGTGAAGTGCACCACAAGCAACAGTTTCCACAGTAAATGAGTCCATTTTATCCATATTGTATCCAAGGTAATCTTTATTTCTCACATGAATGACTACCTGTGGACTTCATAAGGGCGTGTTTTAAAAAAGTCTTATATCGTATCGATGATTCAAATATGTCAAGAATCATCCTCTCAGACCATGCAGCATTCCAGTTGGTCGTATATTTCTATTCCTCATTGTGCCCCCATGTAAAAAGTTTGCTTTACCAAATAATATTGGAAAACTTTGTGAGAACGCTGTTATTTTGGAGGTGGTGTGGAGTAGCATATCAGAATGGTGTGCTGCTGCAATCCAGAATGGTTGAGAAAGGCTGTTTTCACCATAGTGGGAAAGGGAACCTGAAATGATTTGTAAGAGGATGGAAGGGAAAAGAGTGCCATTCAGGGTGCGGACTGAACCGAGGAAACGTTCTTTTTTGACTTATTACATGTTTGGACGTTGTTGTGCATTGGTGTTTTTTTACCATGCTTTCGGAAGTAGTACGTGCCTTTTATTAATCTTTGTTGCTTTTTTAATATAATTAGAATATATAGTTCAGTCGTCTCTCTTTAATCATATTATTTTCTGTTCTGTTTGTTATGTAAGGCGAGAGCTATGCTGCAGCCTAGCAGAAGGTTAAATGGGGCATAGCACGTGATGGCGGGGTTGTAGAGGGCACTGCAGCAGGAAGCCCGTTGCTGCTGGTGGAGGCTGCTCAGTGGTTTAGTGTACCTGTGCTCATTATAGACACCAACGACCGGTGCCTTCAGTCCGTCTGATGCTTTAGCTGCTGTGCTGACACTCCGAATGCTTCTCTTTCATCTGCACCCCTGACTGGCTTAACATGCGTGTACTCTCCAGACAGACCAGGAGAGCCGAGGGAATGAAACTCAAAGCTCATGCTTCAAAGCACGTCATTATTTCACCACCTCAACATACACCCGTCCTCCCCAGCTACTTAACAGCTGATAAATGTTTTTTTTTTTTTAATAAACTTCACGATGTTGAATTCATGTCCCGAAGGGGCTCCTACAGCAGGCGCCCATTCTTTGGCACCCAAGCCACGCCCCCATCTGTAGCATCCGAAGTGTTGCGTCAGCCTTGGGTCTGTCAAACATCGGTGCTGGTTCCATCCCTCCACCTCTCTTGCCCCAAGATCTTCACTTAAAACAAAAGAAGACGCGTTTCTGCTGCCAGGAGCTATCTGAGCAGCGAGGAAGCGGGCTATAATCAGAGGGTTTCAGAATTGAAAGTGCATGATAACACGGTACATCCGCGTGATTCTCAGCTGGCCCAGGTGTGCGCCCTGCAGAATATGGGGTAATGATGTTCACATCACTAGGATCTGTTGTCACCTAATTTTTGACAGCTACCAATTTCAAGACAACAGATAAGAGGCTTTGTTCAAACCTCGGAGTCGCATTCAAATCAAAGAGAACAGGAAGGTAAAATACTCACATGCATGCCAGCTATGACATGCAGTAAAACACCCTGCCAAGGGACTGAACTGATGACAAACTTTAGTTCGGAGTTGCACTCCCGGAAATTTGTAATATGTAGTATCTGGTCGTTGCAACATATATTGAACGGCGACACGAATCTCAGTGCCTCAGCAGTTGGTCTCTGGTTTCCAGCTGCAAATGTTGCTGCTATCTGTTGGTTTCATAGTGCATCGTTTGATTTGCATGTAGCACCTCCACGCCAACTTGGGCTAAATGCAGTGTACTACTTTACAACCCACATGACCGAGTTTAAGTGCTTAATAAAATTCATTTAATATCACATTTGGTACAATGAGCAAAACCACTAGCAGGTCTGATGGGTAGGTGTATCATTGTAATGTCATTAATCAGTGACAAGATTTCTATCCTAAACACATTAACAGCAGTGCCAGACCACAATATGTGGAACATGTCCCATAGTTGCACCAATTGCACTAGCAAGATGTCTCCATTCTGCAGAATACCTCCCTCGATCAAGATGGTATCTTAGACCACCTGTACTGAACGTTCTAGCTTTCTATCTCTGAAGACACGGCAGCTCAACCAGATTGATGTCCATGTATCTATCAGTCGTGATTTCTCTCCCCGCATTCATCTCCCAGTGGCATTGTGTGGCAGGATTCAGTATGTGCTTTCACAAGGCCATCTCTGAGTTGGGCTGCATTAGTGTAGTTGTGCAGATCTGGTGTCACCCACACCGTTGGCCAAAGTCCTATAGATCATCTTGTGAAAATATTCTTGCACGTTAGTTGGCCGCGTTGAATTTAAGAATCTATATTGGTTTGTTTGGTTATTAACAGTGGAATAACAAATGTTAGAGATTGCATTTCTCATGGGAATATGAGTAGAAAATAAATTTTTACTGGTGTGAATCAGTTGACTGATGGCAGGGAGGATGTTGTGTTCCCGTTCACCTTTCGCTCCACCCTCCCATTTTGCTACACCCCGCCAAGTCCCCCTCCCCTTTTGCTACACCCCACCAAGTCCCCCTCCCCTTTTGCTACACCCCACCAAGTCCCCCCTCCCCTTTTGCTACACCCCGCCAAGTTCACCCTCCCCACCCACTCACAGGTAACAGTTCAGCCTCCATGGATGGAACATTTAAAAAAACTTACTTTTGCAGAATACTTTTTATTTAAAAATACGTTTATTGTTGATAATTCTATTTGTATATAACTTGTTTTAAGATACGTGGGAAGCTGTAAGAACTGCTAACCACTGATGAATTAGTGATGTCCTTCAGTTAGCTACTGCTGATACACGCACTCATGAACTTGTGGCAAATGTCTAGTGTTACCATGCACTCACGAAAGGCAACAGCGTGCACAGGTAAAATAGCAGAGGCTTCACTAGCGTGTTGCAGTAGTAAAATCTACATTAAATTAATGATTCATGTCTCCTGAAACCCCAGTCGCAAAGCCTACAATTTCCCTTCTTTTCACATCTAAAAAAAGCTTAAGTTTGAATGCTGGTTAAGTAGTATCAAATGCAACCTTATAAAAGAATACAAAAGAGAACATAATTCAATAGTTTATGGCTACAGGCCTTAAAACTATGAGGTGGGTGGCTGGAAAATAAATAGGATATGTTGTGGCTGCCACAGGCAGGGCAGACTTCCAATGGATGCTCTGGCTCATATTTCAGGCAGCGCTGTGGCTTTTAAACTGTCTGCAGAGAAGGGAAAAAAGTCATTGCCCACAGGAAGATGAGAAAATGGATGGGTGCGTAAGTAGTCCTAGCTCCAAGGCAGTGAGGTGGAGAAATGAGAGGAGCTCAGAAGCAGTGAACTTCACCACCATCCTGCACAGTATGGATAGAGAGGAACACGTTTCTGTCGTAATCTGGACACAGAGGTCCAGTGGGTGGACTCCTCGACAGTCCTGGGTGGGGGCAGGGGGATGTGCCAGAGTGAGCTGGTGAGCCGCCCAAACAACGATGTAGTAGACAATGAGGTGTGGGGTCTGGATCTGAGATTTGCCTGAAATCCTTGTGACCCACGTCATTCAGAATTAACCCAGCTGCCACTCTGTTTTCTCTACTGAGAGCAGAGCCAGGCAATCACCTGCAGTTTGACCGGTTTTAAAAGATCAGTTGCATAGAGACCACTGATGCTGCAAGTTGAGTTGGGTAGGAGAGTGAAAGAGAAGAAGGACCAGTAAGAAGCAAGAGTTAACAAGCATTGGCATAGCCAATAGGTCTCGCCTTTGGGACCTTATAAGTGTTTAGCCATGCACAGTTGCATAACTAAATACTTATAAGGTCCCAAAAGCGAGACCTATTGGCTATGTAAAGCGGCCCTGCGGCCGTGATCACGCGCAAACATCAAAGCGGCCGTGCGGCCGCGAAAGTGAAAGTAATCGCGGTAAAGCGCGGCGCGCGCGCCCGCGTACATGCACTGTAGCTCTAGGCTGGCCTGGTAGCACTGTTTGGAGCCCTCTCAATAAGTCTCGCCAGACCAGCGCATGCGCTGGGTCAGGCGAGACCTAAAAATTGGGTACTAAGCTTGAGATTATATTAAAAGTGAATACCTGTTATACTTTGTTAAATATCTGTACTATAAGAACAGGCCAAGTTGCTTGAACACAAAATGACTGCATTTCAGTCACATGTGCAAAGCTACTATTTCTGTGGTCATTTATGGTGCGTTGGGGTGACTGCGTTAGTGGCAGTTGCTGCAATTGCTTGACATTTGTGAGGGCACTTCATCATGTGTATTGCTAACGTTTGTTATGTTACTAACATCACTATTGCTGTCCGAGTCCCAAGTCTGCAAGATAACCTTTTGTGTATAGATCCTCGGGCGCAACACTGGGATGAACGTTAGGCATTCGTCGCATGTGATGCACGAGGTCGAGAGCTGCAGAGACGAAATGGCCCTGGTATCTATTGATCTAGTAAAGGTCTTTTATACTGTTTGGGGCTACTTGCTAGAGATCCTGTGGGTCATGGGGTTGGGGCCCCAGTTTCGGGGCTGGATTAGGTTGCTCTACACCGAACCTTGGGTCAGAGTGCGGGTGGGACAGTGCTGCTCAGCGAGCCGTGCTCTATGCATGGGGGCAACCCAGGGCTTCCCCATTTCCTTGCTTCTTTTCGCACTTGCGATGGACTCGGCAAGAGCTGTGTGACTGGGGCATAAAGTTACATGATGTATGTCACATTGTATCATTGTAAGTGGATGATGCTCTGTTTTACCTTAGCTTCCCCCGTGAATCCCTCGAGATGCTGCGTCTGCTGGATGACTTTGGGGCTCTTTCGGGTCTGCGGATCAACCGCAGTAAGTCCCTGTTGTTTCCTCTCATGGCGTTGGTGAAGACTCCTATGAATCTCCTACTGTACATCAGTCTGTCTCAGGAGCTCAATCATTTCCGTTATCTGGGGATCTTGGTTGCGTACTCTAGGGTGCAACAGATGTGCCTCAACATGGGAAGGGTGAAACATTTGCTGTGAGCCTCTGTCACCTTTTGAAATAATCTCCTACTGTCATTGATGGGCAGAATAGCTATCTCCAAGTTGGAGCTCCTACGTCGTTGCTTATGCGTCATACCAAACTCTCTGCTCACTGCCTGCCTGGGTGTTCAGGCAGCTTGGAAGGATCCTTTTTTGCCTTATCTGGGCTGGCAAATGAAGCAGAGTGGCCTTGGCCAACCTAACTAAGCGATATGAGGAAGGGGACTGGGAGTGCCGTGGCTTGAATTATACTATTATGGTGCACACATGCAGTACGCTGGCTGGAGACCGGAGCCAGTTGGGAGAAGCACATGCTTGCGGGGAAGGTCGATGCTGGGCAGCTCCCGGCGATCTTGATGGAGGGCTCTGGCACCCCTGGACAGTGCGCCGCTTGTGGTAAGGCAGTCCATTCTTATTTGGCAGAAGCTAGTCACAGCTGTGTTGTAGCATGCCCCTTTTCACCGGGAGCTGCCAGTGTGGATACTGGCGCCGGTCCGACAGATGGCTGAAAACATGTCCTTCCAGGCATGGAAGAACAGGGGTTGTGAACTGTTGAGGAATATGTACCCCAGTGGACATTGTATCCTGTTTGAGGATGCGCAAGTGGAGTTTGCACTGGGACCGGTCCACTTCCTGCACTATACTGGCCTGGTGGTGTTAGCCAAGCAGATCTAGAACACCTTTCCGGTGGCGCCATTGGCATCAGACACTGTGGAGACCTTGCTGTCCGGTGGGTCGGGAAGGCATCTGATATCCTTTATATGCATAGCATTGATAGCGGATGCGTCTGAGGGCACATTCGGTTCCTGGTGGCCTGGTAGGAGGACCTGGGGGCGCCCATGGAGAGCGTGGACTGGGCTTGTGTCTGCGCCCTAACTAAGACTGTCTTATGTAATGCTCACTTTAAGCTGGTTCATTACAACTTTTTGCATCGCACTTAGCTGACCCCCCTTGAACCTATGATGGATCTCTCAGTTTAGTTCTGACGAATGCCCCTGATGTGGGTTCCAAGGGGCTGAGTTCCTTTACCTGGGCTGGGAATGCCATAAAGTGCAGGACTTTAACTGCTGGGCTGAAAGAATGCTTTTCTAGTTCAATCAAGGAATTGTAAGTGCACTTCTCACCCGTGAGGGTCTCAAGGCGCTGAGGGGGGCTCCACAGATCTGTTTAGCCGAAGAGCCAGGTCTTGAGGGTCTTCCCGAAGGTGTTCAGGGAGGGGGCGCATTTGATGTCTGCTGCCCCAGGGCTGTCTTGTCATGCTGCTGCACTGGGAGCAGGCCACACTGGTAAGGAGTTGTGTAGGATTAGGTAGAGGGTTATCAGCCAATACCATAGCCTGTCCGCCAGACCAGGCCATTGTCAATCTTCTTCCAGCTGCTTGCCCCTATGTGGCAGTTCTTCTTGGGATACCCCCTGGATGTCTAATCGCACCCCGTTCCTTCAGATGCTGGAGCCTAGGCCTCCACCTTTTTTGAGAAGCGATGAAAATGTTTTACCCGTGCACAATTTAGAGTAGTATCCGATGGGTCAAAACAGGTCAGCACTGTCTCCCTGCAGGACCTGGCACACCAGGTGATCCACCCCCTTTGTAACAGTTGCCTCCTGTCTTCCATAAGGGTGGTTCACAAGCACAGTACATGAATTAGATATTCCTTGTATTGTTTGCCTGTTCCTCACCTCTTTTCTATTCTGGGTAATGAATTGGGATCGGGATTACACCAATCTAAGTTTCATAAACTGTACCTTTAACCAATCATTGTAAAGTTTGCTTAGATAATACTGCGGTTTCAGGCATCTATAGGTGTGCAGTGTCATTCAGCCGTGTTTTCGTTGAGAGAGTCAGGCCTTCTCCTCTAATAGTGAGAGCTGTTTGGTGCTAGTTTTTGCCACCCTTTTAAATTCCTGATGGTTAAGACCCAGGCATTTGTTAAACCAAGAGGCTATTAGGATGGCGGGTGGACTTGCGTCCGCCTGCCACCCTAGAGGTGCTGGGACCGGCCGCCAGTGGTGCGGCGGTCCCGCACCGGCAATTAGGATGCCACTGCCACGGTGGCGGTGGCATCCACATCATTGTGGCTGCACACTGTGCATTTGCATGCACAACCTGGCAGGCACTGCGCGGTGCCTGCCACGTTGTGCATGCAAATGCAGGGGGGACCATAGGTACCACCCATGTGCACCCCCCCCCCAACATCCTGGGGGCCCGCAACGGGCCCCCAACTGCGAAATCCGCATGCCCGTTGTCGCCACGGAAAGGCTGAATCCCGCATACAAAGTAATATGGATGGCGGTGTCTAGCAGACACCGCCACCATATTCAACCCTTTTCCGCCCGGTCGACTCATCGACTGGGCGGAAAAGCGGCGGACGGTCTTCCCGTCCGCCACGGTACCCCCTGCGTCATAATATGGCGGGGGGAAATGGGAGGCGAGCGGGAGTTAATGTCGGGCGGATCGCCACCACCATGCGGCCGGTGGCGATCCGCCCGACATTGTAATAGACCCCCAAGTGTGTTCAAAGCCTGTGACAGGTAGGGCCTTGTTGAAGACTTTGGCTTTGTTTTTAGTTCTGACCATAAACAGTAGCCCAGTGAATCTCCATTTGATGACCGGAGTTTGACAACATATTGCAAAAGCTGTCATCTGTGCCAGTGCCTGCCTAGAGATCCCAAACTCCAGCCTTACATGAGCTGGATATATTTGTGAAGGAAGTTGAAAAGTAGTTCTGTAGATCTTAAGGAGCATCCTGCCAAAGGTTGCGCTATCCTGCCCTTTGAGGGCCTCATTCCAGGGCGTGAGAGTGGCACCTTTTAGTTTTGTATAAAGAGATAGATCTAAGGGCAAAGGATAGTGTGATGCCCTTCTTCCTGATTACATTCAGTTGGTCACTGTATCTCCCATTGTCATTGAAGTGAACTTCAAGATACTTGAAACGTTTGGTTGACTCTAGCCTTTCTTGATCCAAAAACCATGACAGTTTTTCTGTTTCGGTGTCTTGGACCACGAGGATCTTAGTTTTCTTTTTATTGATTGTCAGGCCATTCCTGGTTGAAAAAACCTGAAGGCATTGCAGGCGACCTTGGTTTTGCTTATGAGAACTAGATCATCGGCATACATCAAGTTTGACAGCCCCCTGTTTTAGGCGGATGGCAATTAACTGAATTCAGATTCGGGGTCAGGTCAGATAAGAACAGATTAAATAGTGTTGGTGCAAGGACTCAGCCCTGCTTAAGGCCTTGCATTGTGTTAAATAGCCTGGACAATAGCTGGACAATTACTCCGGTAAGAGAGTTGTTACACTGTCAGACTTTTAACCCGTTCGACGCTTGTGACGGAGCGGTTCCGTCACGTGCGTCGGTTGCGCTGTGCGCATGACGGAACCGCTCCGTCATGGCCCCGCCCGCGCACGGAATCTTCAGCGCGGCGCGGAAATCCGCGCCGCGCTGAAGGGGTTAATTGCGTATCTCACTGGCAGCATGATTACTTGTCTTCCTTCTAGACTGGGTGCATTGCATCAGCTATCTGATGATGGGTCTTCTCCTCTAGGCTGTGCTCTGATGGAGTCTGAGAACGTTACTGTGTATGTTTTGCCATTTTTCATAGTGACCACTATTGTTCTTAATTTAATGGCCTTTCTATGTACATAATGGCCTCTGTGTGAACTGTCCTGCACTGTCGGCCCCTACACTGTTTCTTTGGTGTCTATGCACCTGTTTGAGCTCATCCTTTGGTGGTTTTGCAGTAGCCTTCCTGAGTGACCCTGGGATGTGGAATTCCTATAGCCCGTATTTTATCCTTGGGACATGAAGACCCTACCCCCTGCAGCACAAACCCTTTGGCTGCCGGTTTGCAGTACCACATTATTGATCAGGGAAGGCCACTGTCTGCAGTTAAGGTAATTTTTTTGTCCGTATGTTAATGCGGTTCAAACTTGTATTTATGGTTCATTAATTGAAATCCTTTATTATTAGGATGAGCGCTCAAAGTAAATGTAAGCTCTGACTGGACTACTGACAGTGGTTCTTGTAAAAAAATTTGTACACACGTTTTCAAAGTTTAGCAATATGAGGCTATGTATAATGCTCCCAGAATGCTCTCTGATTTGATGCAAATATTTGCGAAAGCTTGAAAGCAAGACTGATGATTCTTTATGGCCTCCTGGAGCCTCTAATTCGAACCCAGATATCGGCCCCCATCCAGCAGGTCGCATTTTATGGAACCTTCGATTTATATCAACGAATATCGAGACTGATTTCTACCTATAAGGCAAACGACACCACCCAGTGAACGAATGCACCGCTTGGAACATCACCTGCACTTATTTTAACCTACGAACTGTCGCAAGCAATAGAGTTTTCTATCTCTCCACCAGTCTTTAGACACTTTGGACCTATTATCTCGGATTTAACCATCTATGTGGACTCATCCATATTGGCTGGTGTTCAATCACTATTAGGCCCCATGGACTCCTGAAACGAATGTGCTTTACGCCCTGAAGAAGGTGACACCCCGGATAGGGGGTGATAACCCCGAAACGCGCGTTGGCGTGTCTCTCTCTTCTTGACCCTTAGATCTGCTAAACAAATTTGTGCCAATTTAGCCCATGTTTTTCAAATCAGTTTCACTAAGATATATTACTTTTGCCCCGATATTCATTCCACCAAACAGTGGACTGAACATGACTAATTAGAATGCCGTTCAAAGAGATATTAGCTTTGTCATTGTATATGTTTTTGGGGCGATCTCTTTGACCCAGACAGAACTTTTGGTGATGAATGTTTAGTGTGTATTCACGGTTTGAATGGGTTTCTGAATGTTCGATTGTATGAATGTGGTATGTTAGGTTGTCCATGGAAAGTGTTATTATTCAGGGCCAGCGTTGATGTTGTACATATTTTATTATGTAATAAGAACTGACTTTGTTATTGATTTACGGTTTCTGAACATCAATAAGACAAGAATAAAATGTTGTCGCAATAATTGATTAATTCATTCTTTTTTGTAAATACATGGTCTAGCCGGAGTGATTTATTGATGTAATGACTGAATAGCGTTCATATAACTCAGATAGGTAGAGCAGCCTGTTAGACCTTTTGAAAGCCAGCAGCACCAAAGGGACAAATGGATTTTGTTACAGGACAAGTAGATTTATGAAGCACCCTGCCCCATGGACAAGTAGATATTTTTTTCAAGTCCACACCCCTGGTGACTGGAGCAACCGTCCATCATTAGAATCCAGCTCTCCAGGCAAGCCACAGTCTGGGACACTCCAGACGCAGGGATGCTCTCAGAGTGAAGACACATGCTGAATCAGGGGAGTCTGTGGGTGACGAAAGGGCACAGCCATCTATTCTCTCCTGTGGCTCCTGATGCTTCATTGTATGACACATTTTTAACAGTTGCAGTTGTTTTTCGGCCACTATGTTTACATCAACCAGGCCAGAGATTTTTCTGTCTTAGCCCCCTCATCATATTGCTACTTTGTATATTCCACACCTTTTTGTGTTTGATGTACCTCCTTAATTGGCAAGGGTATGTTCAGCCATGGGTCCTGTGCTCACTGCTCCATTAGAACCAAGATAAACCAGATGAACAAACCCCAAATAGGGCAAAACCAGTCTTGGGTTGATTGTGTTCCTGTTCAGGGAGGCCCTGGCCTGGCAGTTAGGGCTGGACTGCTCCTGTTGGAGCAGGCTCAAGACTGATTTGCATATGGCTGGGTTCAAACTGAGATGGCATGGTGTGCAAAATAATGATGGACTGGGATGTGTCCTCGAGTAATCACCATTGTCTGAAATCTTTTTGTACACGTCAGTGTGACGCCTTAAGTGGGTCCATTATGCCCGGACGTGGGTCCCCTGCACACTGTGCCACTGGAACCAAGCTACACCTGACTGTTGTGGCCCAATCAGGGTGAAACCGGTCTTGGGTTGCTTGTGTTCCGGTTAAGGGAGTACCAGGCCTGGCAAGTCAGGCTGGACTGTTTCTATTAGAGTAGGTTAACAACTGATTTGTATACGTCTGGTCCAAACTGAGGTTTCCTGCTGGGCAAAAGAATGATGGGTTGGAATGCTACCCTGAGCTATTGCCAGTTGTTAGACAAATTGCAAGCATCCCTCTAATCACCTTTGTGTGTTTAAGCTACCTTTTAGGTATATGTTATACCTGCTGCTCAGCCAGTGTGACTGTGGTGACAGAATGTTGGTGAGTGGAACGTTGGTGAGTGTGTGAGTCAGTTGGTGGATGGGCTGAGCAGCAGGAAGGCTGCTCCTGGTGGGGCTCTGGAATTGGACCATCATTTATTTACTACAGTATCCATGTGTTTTCACAGAACACGCATGACTACTGGTGGTCACAAAGCTTTTCTGCCATGCCTGTTTTGATAAGTGAATATCTTTTCCAGTACTTCACTCTGTTTTTCTATGAATGAGACATCTCTAACTGATTTCAGGACAATTTCTCACTACAAATCTCTCTCATATCATATCCTTTTTTAAATAATAAAATGGCACTATTTACATTGCGCATGGGTAATTGAACTGCTCCTTTGGCTATATACATAACATACATTTACTCCTTTGTGTGCCATATATTTGCTATTATCCTAGGTATAAAAGTGCCCAGATGAGCCATTACATTGTTCCACTTATGTCAGAAGATATTCCCCACATCATAAATCATGAAATGTCCCAACAAGGGCTATGAAATTGACTCAGTAGGAGCCTCTTGACATTACAACATACATTTAATCTACTTGTTTTTCCTTTCAGCCTAAGTGTGTACCATGCTATAGTCTTTGAAAGTCAAGCAGAGGTTCGTTGCTGCTTAAGTTCCTTCTGCATTGATAGAAGCCAGTTGATTACTGTTTATCGCACATGGATGTGAGGCACTTGCAATTCAATGCTGTTGATTGCACTAGAGCTACTACTGACTGCAGAATAACGTTATTGGTCCTTGACTGCAGAGTCCTTTTGTGAACTTTCCAGTGCATCACTGTAGACTGGTAGAACCTATCTGGGGATTAACGTCAGTATGATGTCTGTCCGCCTCACCAGATCTCAGCTAGCGTTCAGATGGGGAGGATAACGATCATGGCTATTACAGCCGCTCAATCGAGATCTTGATTGGGTTGCATCTTCTTGAAGTTTGTAATCTACTTGTTACACGTTCTTTGCAGCAGGCATATTAACCCTCTGCACTAACTTCGCCTAAGTCAAAACCTCAACTATACACAATGCCGATCTCTCTCCAGGAAGATAATTAATCACACGAGTTATCTTGACAATTATGTGAGGCCTGGTAATTGCCGGGGGAAAGAAACGCTGCAGCAGGTGCTTCAAAAGCATAATAAACTTTCAAACACGGCGCCCCCAGGAAGCTAGCACCCGGTGCGGTGGCACCGGTGGCACCGCCCTAAAGCCGGCCCTGCTGGTATTAAAAAAATTGCAAATGTCTTTTTTGGCATTGAATTACCTAATGCAGTTAGAAAGAACTGTTCCGTTTTAGAATACTATGAAAGTATTGCTGTGTAATGTTTTTAGTTAAGATAGGCACATACATGACTGGAAAACGAATATAGTCTGCAGAATTGACTTTGAACATAAATAACCGTTATATAAAATTTGTTTTTCGAGTTGTAAACGTTTTGCCACGAGCCACTAAGATTGGTGAAGTGGTTTACGAGACTGCGCCTCGGCACTTGAGGGCTGAGTGGCGCGTGCGCCGGTGCGTGTGTACGCGTCTATACGCGTGCATCCTGCCGCGTGCAACGCGAGTGTCAGGGAATTGAAGACTAAAAAATAGACGGAATTCTGCCGGCTGCAGCAGCTCGCAGTGCCCCCCAGGCATACGCAGCTGCCGCTTGATGTCTAGCACTGTGAGAGCACCTTTCTGACAGGTTCTCAGGCTCGGCTCTAAGGTCAGCGCAGGATTAGCGCCGGGAGCCTGCGATGCACGCACTGACAGCTGCACTCTTTAGTGAGTGTGCAGTGACTTCACCTCCGCGGATTCCAAGGAATGAATGCTTCATGCTCTTGCTGACGAGCGCCGTCTCTTACAGGAGCTGCAGCACACGTTTCAATTATGTATGGGCCGAGCGTGGGATAGGAAGCCTATCCACGTCGTGATTTATGTATATGTGCAAATAGCAGGCGCAAATAGATGATGTCGCAAATCACTTTTGCGCTCGTCTGCTGGAGGTTTTTCACACAATTTTCACCAGTCTGCAAATAAAGTGGTAATGAAGGGGGTTACATGATCTTTATGCATGGAATTAATTTTTGAAGTTATTGGTAATTACAATTTGTTACAACTTAATGAGGAGATTTGCCCTTGTTAATGCAAACGTGTGCTAAATGCAAAGTAATTTTTTTTTAAATGTTGCATTAGTTTAAATGTCTAACGTAGTGACTGAGGGGCATATTTATTAAAGATTTGTCACCGTTGCACCATGCAGGGGGCGCAAGAGCGATGCACCTCTTAAGTTAAATTTATCAGGCCATGCAAGGCCATTTTGCGTGGCCTTGTGTTGCTTTGAAAATGTACAGTAACACAACGCAGTGCAGTTTGTTGCATTGCGTTGCTCTGCCCCTGAGTTTCCACGCATCCACCCATGGATTTTGACGCATTCCCAGATTTACCATTACTGGTAGACCTGGGAATACGTCAAAATGCTATGCCTCTGCAGTTGAGGTGTAACAAGGAGAAATATCTTTATGGAAAGAGATCAATCCACCAGAGAATTATATACATATATATTTAACATTTCCACTAAAAAACTAAAGGTTACGGGGACGTTATAGTTAGGTTCAGATTTTACACACAGAAAACCATGGGAATTCAGCAGTTATAGTTATTTCAAGTAACTATAACTCGCACCCTGCCATGCACAGTTTTCACATCAATAATTTTACAGCAAATGTTGCAGTGATATTATGATTGATGCCATAGATGTTGTGAGTGATGTAATATGTGGGGTAATTAGCAGTGCATGGTGACGGCGACGTGCACAAAGGGGATTGGCCAGGCCCTGTGGCCAAACCCCTTAAGGCAGCCAGCCAGTAGGCCCCCCTCCCCGGGCCGCTTATTGCCCCAGGGACCCCAATCCCGGCCACATGTTTCTGGGGAAAGTCGGCCCACAGCCCCCCTCCCCAGGCCAATTCCACCCCTGGGGACCCCATCCCAAAGGGCCCAACACTATATTTAATTGGGAGGTGGCACGCAGACCCCCTCCCGGGCTGATTTTTGCCCTGGGGACCACATCTCCCGGGATCTGGTACACTTTGTGGGGGAGGTGGGTATGTGCCCCTACCCCCCCCCCCCTCCTGGGCTGTTTTTGGCCCTGTGGATCCCATCCCCTGGGGCTCACCACTATTTTTATGGGGGAGGGGTCATGCAGCCCCCACCGGGGCCTGTTTGGCCCTGGGGACCTCATCTCCCGGGGACTGGAAATATTCTAAAAGGGGAGGGAGCATGCAGCCCCCATCTCTGGGCCGTTTTGGGCCTCAAGGGAACCCCATACCTCAGGGCCAAGCGCCTTTCAAAGTGGAGAGGGGGACTCTAGCCCCCCACCCTAGGCCGATTTCGGCCCTGTGGACACCATCCCTCAGGGCCCAGCCAATATCCATAGGTTGGGTGCCCTGGTGCCCATACAGGTTACCCGCCACACTATGGTTGGGTGTTGCGGTGGGAGCGCCATGTCCCCCACAGCCCCAGCTGGCTTCCTGCCTCCAGCAGGAGCCGGCTTTGCTCCTCTAAAATTGCTGCTCCCTGCGGGTGGGAGCAATTTTTTTATCTGTTTCCCTGTCCGCTTCAGTACAGGCAGAGAAACAGAAGAAAAGGCCACTTCCAGCTGGTGGGAGTGTTGAAATTGCTCCTGCCAAGCGAGAGCAAACACAGGTTTCTGGGCCTTCTCCAGTGCCATAAGGAAAAGCGATATGTCCTGAGAGTGGGCACCCTGGGACATAGCAGGAGCCCGCCCTGGAGGATGGGGTCCCCAGCGTCATTATTGGCTCCATGAGGGGGGCCTTCTTTGTGGGGTTGGGTACAGGGCCTGGCCACAGGCCAGACTTTGCGGCCAACCCCTCACCGTGCATGGCCAAAGGTCGTGTGCAGAATGGGGTTGGCTGCATACAGGGGGGGAGGTTGGTCGCAGGCCAGGCCTGCTGGCCATCCCCCCTCTGTGCACAACTGAAGGCCCTGCCCAGTGTGGGGTTGGCTGCATGCAGAGGGTTGGCTGCAGACATGGGACAAAATGCAACAGAAATCTACATGTCCTCTAAAACAATTAACTTGTCCCACCTATTCCCAAGTCAATTATGTGGGCAATTAATGGACTTAGTGATATCCATGATTTGCAAAAATGTGAAAGTAGAACTTGATTTTATTGCTGATAAAAGTGACATTTTCTTTAAGTACTGAAACACAACAATATATGAACTTGAATTATTGACTTCAGGTATGATAGTTTGGACATACTGGTCCAAAAAACAAGCTGCAGCTCATTTGCACATCCATCCATGTCGGTTGTATGTTGAAATATCTACTACAGAAGCATCATGCTGCCAAAATACTGAGGACCAAAATATGGAGTTAAGAAAAATACATTTTTACTTACCAACTTCCGTCTCAATATTTTGGTCCTCAATATTTTGTTTACAATATTCTGGTAGTATGATATTCTGAAGGGAATATTAAGGTGGAGCACCTCAGTGTTGCAATTAAAAAAGAAATGATCAGAAATTCTGTGCAGTTGGGAAGAGGTTGTCTGTCACGAGACGCGTGCCCTGCTTCCATCCCAATTGGTTCTTTACCTTTCGTCTTGCCTTACTGACCTCACTGAACATGCATACAACCCAACTGCAAAGACACACACTCCCGGGACAGACAAACGCACCAACTGCACACTCAAACAACCCCATTGCACAGACACATAACTACACTACTCATGCACACACACCCTTGTTTAGACCAATGCATCACTTCCTGCCCATGCAGGCAGACTTCCCTAGAGACATACTCCTCCCACTGCGCAGACAAAAGCATACCCACTCTAGTTAGACATATTGCAGATACCCCTCCTCCCACCGGCCCCGGTAGACTGAGACAAACTCTTGCAGACACATACCCAGTGCGGACATCCATACCCTGCACAGGCACACATGCATGTCTTGCAGAGGCACACCTACGCCATGCACAGATACAGAACTCCTGTAGACAAACAACACATCCCATGTATATTGACACAGAAAGTCACCCCAAGCACAGAGAGACTTCCTCCACATAAACATGCTTGCACACTCTGCAGAGATGCACATGCCCTGCAGACACATACTCTGCACTCTTTGCGCTGTAATTACATTCACCAGGACTACCCTCAAGCAAACCAGCTTCCTATACACTTCCCAAACAGTAGAGGTTGGTGCCTGGATCATAGAATAACTTGACGCCATTGCACCAGGTGCTGTTATAAGGGTGGACTGGAATGTGGATCAAGATATAATAAAAAGAGGAAGGGTCACTCATAGTCCCTCTCTGCTATTTGTGGACTGACTAATAACTCAGTCCAGCTAGTCTGGGCTGCACCAAAGGTTTTAGGGACAGTACTCTGCTTGCTGATGGCTGGCACCTTTGCTAGTGGGGGGAGGGGGGTGCTGAACTCTATGTTCAATTCTCCTTCTTGTCATCTCTAATTTCTGTGATTCAGCTTCTCTCCCATACTCCATGTAAACAAACACAGCCCTGTCACAGACATCTCAGCACAGTTCCTGTAGAAAGCGTGCAGTGTTGCAGAGAACATCTCACCTGCCTATTTCCAATTTGTTACAGTCTGCTGTGACCAGTTCCTGATGCTGTTTTATACTGAAGTAGTCAGAGATGACTGTGCTGATAGAACAACCACAAAGCTTACTGATAGGCTGCTGCCCTTGATCTGCTCAGCAGCATGAGCAAAGTCATTTATGCATTAGGCAGAAAGGTTTGCATAACGTGTCTAATTTGGGTGTGACAGGCGTGGCATTAGCACCCGCAAAGAAATCCATGGATTTCCAAAAAGTCTGGAAGAAGCCACTCATTTTCTCTTCTAAGGGGGACATTCTACAAATGTATAAGAAATACAAATGTATTTTGCAGGAGGAGAAGGGTTCCAAGGAGGTTTTAGGTTATGTGGCTGAGATGCCCAGCGTACATCCTTGAGGGCAAGTCGGAATCCATGGTTAGCCTTTCAGATTTACCACTGGCTGTCCAATGAGTTTATTTCATCTGAGAATCTAGTATGGCTTTGGCGCTCCTTGGCCCAAGTTGGACACCACTAACCTCTTTGGCTGTTTAAGGCTCCCTGTTCTTTTACATGTGATTTTCTAAGATTTACATGCTCACCAAGCACAGAATAGATGGCATTAATCAACATAATTATAGTTTCTGACATTGTTTGCTTTAAATTTTGAAAGGATTGTATTTTTAACTCCGATAACTTAATCCCTTTAATTTGGAGGATTTTCAGCTAACGCCGCTCTCTTGCCAGGAAGTTGAGCCTGGCTCAAGCAGACAGGGCCTCAGTCCCCTCTGTGCCACCTACAGTGCTTTTGTGATGAGATGGAACAGTGATGAAGCCTTCGATGTGTTGCACAGCACTGACAGACGTGGAACATACACTGATCATAGTGTAGGACCCAAGAGAGAACTCGAAACTGTGTAGGTAGAACATATTGTGGGACACACTGAAGACTAAATAGAGCATGGAGAGCCTTATCTGTTCGCAATAATGTGCTACAGGGGGCATGCCTAATAATTCTAAGCGCAACTGGTGTCACCGTAAGCAGGTGCTCACCATTGTCATAACCGCACCAGTTCTGTATCAATACAGTTTGGGCAAATACAGAACTGAAGACAAATGCAACTGTCAGTATGCATTTACTTATATAAACAAAATCTTCATCCACAAAGCACCTCCTATTCTATCTGATTTTCTCTTGCCGTATACACCGCGCCGCACGCTGCGTTCGGAGGATCTGCACTTAGGATGTGTGCCCTGAGTCAAAAGAGCTAGAGCGGGGGGCGCCCTTTCAGGGCGTTGGCGTCAGCCCTCTGGAACTCCCTCCCTGCGACCATCAGGAGTATTCAGAATCACGTGGCTTTTAAAAAGGTTACAAAAACCTGTCTCTTCCCGGTCTAGTCGCTGCCTCCTGTTCTCCACCCTGCACTGTTATTTCTGGGCTTAGCGCTGGGACGCCCCGTTGCTGGGGAGCCATGCGCTTTACAAATCTAGTTACATAACATAAACATGCCCTCCTAGAAAGCCGCAGCTAGTTGAGGTAGCTAAAGATCGGAGTGCTCACATTCACACAAGTACTGTGTGACTCTGGGTGAGGATCCAAATAACTCCCCAGAGGGCTGAACTTGGGCATGTTTGATCAAAGAGTTGCAGAAATGTTAGGAAGTTTTCCAGAACCATTGTTCTGAACAGCCTGTTTTTCACGGAAAGAGTGACAAATTCGGTGAACCCCTGGCAGCTTACGCCAGTTTAAACAGTTGCAGGATCATTGGCAGAGCAACAGAAATCACAGTTCTAAAGTGACAGGTCAAAACGCTCTTACAGTATAGTCCAACTCTGTGTCCCTACTGAGCATTAAAGGCTTTAGTCAGTCTCCAGCAAGTTTATGGCACTCCACTCAGTATATACTCATTTCCAGCTCTCTTAAGGCGCACTAAATGTGTTTCCAGAGGAGATATTTTTTGTACTGCAGCATCTCCCTCTCATTTATCTCGTAAACATACTCGGGCCCCTGCCAGACACACAAGCACTGTAGTACATCATAAATAAATGATCCTGGCCTATTAAGGCCAACAATTTGTTCACAATCACGCAGTGAGTGAAGATAAAATGAGGACAAGGCCTGAGGGGATTGATGAAATGATCTCTGACTTGCACATTTTCCCATGCCAAGCATCCTGGATTGGCTGTGGGATCACATTTGCTACAACTTTGTCCCCGTTTACTTTGATTTAATGTCTAGTTGTCCGTCAGATAAAATGGACCTTAAATATTCTTGCCCCTGACAGAAATCAAGATGCCTCGGGCCTCGAGCGTTATGAATTCACCATGCCTTGGTAATTAAATATTACTTTACATTTTTTTTTAAACCTAGAAATGCACTGCAAAAAAAACAAAGGTTAAAGTTAGTTACATTATAGTTAGGTGAAATGTTCGGTAACAACGCAATGTTTTAAATTCGAAAAACCACTAAAAGTCACCAGTTATAGTCATCTCAAGTCACTAAAACTCGTACCTTAATGTAACTATATCTCACTCCCTCGCCATGCATTGCTAATTACCCCACATAATACATCTCCCATGACATCTTCTAGGACATCATTGATAATATCCCTGCAATATTTGCAGTGCAATTGATGAGGAAACTTTGCATGGCGGGGCATGAGTTATAGTTCCCTTAGGGCACGAGTTATAGTTACTTGAGACAACTATAACCATAACTGGTGGATTTCAGTGATTTTTGGAGTTTAGAACTTTAAATTATCATTGAACATTTCAAACTCAAATTCCAACTTTAATATTATTTTAACTTCTGTTTTTTAGTGTGAAAAAAACCAAAGGATATATATATATATATATATATATATTGCATCCATCCTAGATAAGTGCGCTCTCAGAAACCACCGACTCTGTACAACAATAGAAAGTCGATGTTTATTCACAACGCGTTTCGCTCACGAACAAGCTTGATCACGTGAATATTGTCAACAAATGGCAGCCGAACTATATAACAAACGTATCTTACACAGGCAAGGTGATGAACATAGAAAGGTGGACTGATAAGATCCATTCATTATGGCAGACATGTTTTAACGAGGTGCAAAGTAAGTATCTATAACGTAAATGCTCACAATGTAACATATATTAATGCACATGAAACCAAATTTAAGACACTGTCACAGCGACTGTCTTCGCATTGACTGGTAATTGCATGTTGGAATTAAAGCATAAATGTGTCGCATTAGGTGTGTGTCTATTAACCAGACCAGAGTGGTCATGTGGTGATCCTAGCGAATCACAAGTCAGGTGTCCTACATTTCCATCATGCAACAGATATATACCTTAAATCTGTATTATAGCTCATCATTTTAGGGTTTCACAACAGATAAATGCAAATGCACCAAATTAACAATCCAATATGACGAGACAACTCAATAGTTGCTGTATGCTAACATGCCGAAAAAAGGAAAGGGAGAAAGACAAAGGGGGCAAGTGCCTCGAATCTTAAATAAGAAAATTCCAAAGTATTGATGCATCGTATTCAATTGATATTCAATGTCAATACTCAAACCCATATTCCTAATACAGTCCATCCTTGTGATGTTGTCTTCAGCAAGATTGGTATAATGAGAAGGGAATCATGACCCATGGAGGCAAATGCCAAGGAGTCAAATTGTTCATCCTCGTACCGTCTGTTTCTCATGTACTGCAGTCATAAAAAAGTTCAGCCATCAAAAAAGAAGAAAAAGGTGAGTGACCTACGTGTTCTTGTTTATGAGCAACGAAAGGTAGACGGCCTGTGTTGGTGAATACTGGTGAAAGGGCCCCTTTCTTGACTCCTGTGCACACGTAAAACAAAACAACCAAGAAAAACGGGTTAAAAAAAGAGGGGGGGAAATCGCCTCATCCTGAACATATCATTGCTTTAATTGTGCATTCAAAGATTGTAACTCATTATTTAAGGAAGGGGAAGTAACCCACTATCTGCTGCATAAACAAGTAAGAACTGCATGGAGGAAAAACAAACATGGTTCTTCTACGCAACGTCACAGCGTTATATAGGAGAGGAACGAGAAAATCGGAAACAAAGAGAAAGCAACAACTTGGCTCTGAAGGTGTGATAAATAAGTACTGTCTATATATCATTGGGATCATTCTTTAAGATGTATTGACAATTCTTCATCTTGATTCAATCCTGTAGAGGGGAAGGGGACGAGGCAGAGGAAGAGGATACGGAGAAATCGGCGAGCAAGAGTTCGGCAATGATGGCAGAAGAGGCAGGGGCCGTGGCGCAGTGGGAAATGCCAAGACACGCGCCAAACGAAATTACTAATGGATAACATAACGGTCAATATGACTATTATTAATCTATCCTCTAGACTCATGAGTGACATAGAGAAAAGAACCCTATGCCTAGGACTCTCTTTCTGTCCCTCTTTTCCCTCTAACTATACTAACACAAGAATAGATTTATTTAAATATGTGCGCAAACTCAAGCTCAGAAAATGGCACAACCTAAAAGGGAACACTGACAATACTCTGTCTCGGGTGATCCCAGGTGAAACCAACAATGATTTTAATATTGAAGACATAGAGGTACTTAATACCATGATCTCTTTAGGACAAATGAATGACAACAATGAACAGGATTCAACCTCCACTCAACTGTTGGCTGAATTAGATATCACCACTGACGCTTCAACTGTTACTCATTTTAAACCTAAGTCTAATTTTATACTCATGTCAGCACATGACAAAATCGACACATTCCATGAGTGTGTCAGTAAAGCGCTCAACAAATCTAGATTCAAGAATCAGAAAATCAACACCAACAGAAATTCTAACCTTTCATTTAAACAGAGACAGGCACTCAAATCCCTTATGGAAGACAAAAAGATCATTATTCGTCCAGCGGACAAAGGGGGCAATATTGTCATTCTAGACGAGAACAATATATCAACGAAGCAGGCAGACAGTTAGGAGATGGGAATTTTTACGAACCAGTCAGCAATGACAGGTACAATAACAGTATCATTGCCGTCTGGGACTTACTGGAGAGTTGGAAGAACAAAGGTATCTTGACGTGGGAGGAATATGGATATCTCAAGAGAGATTATCCTGTCCTCCCCGTCTTTTATCTTCTTCCAAAGATACATAAAGACCCCAAAAACCCTCCTGGTCGTCCCATTGTCTCTTCCAGAGGCAGTGTGGCGGAATGTATCTCTAAGTACATTGACCATTTCTTGAGGGAGTATGTCACTACTTTACTAAGTTACATCCGTGACACCAAGGACTCCCTCAAGAAAATTGATAATTTTACATGGGATGATGGGCTTCTCATGATTACACTTGATGTACATAGTCTTTACACGATTATCAATCACCAACAGGGTTTGGACGCGTGTAAACATTACTTGAGGGACAGACCCATCAGGTTTCGTGAGCATACCCAGATGCTCATGGACATGACAGAATTTTGCCTGTTGAATAACATATTCATGTTTAATGGTTCATTGTTCCGACAAATCACCGGTACCGCGATGGGTTCGTGCTTTGCTCCCAGCTTCGCCAATTTATTCATGGGGAGCTGGGAGGAGGCTGCACGATCCCATCCGGGTCTTGCTTCGGGTTTTGGGCATGTGTCTCTGTGGCTGCGCTACATCGACGACTTGTTCATTGTCTGGAGGGGGACGGAACATGAGGCAAATGAGTTTATTGACAAACTCAATGACAATGAGCTCAACATCATGCTCAGTGGAAATATCAGTAACATCTATGCTGAATACCTGGATGTTAAACTTGAGGTAAGAGACAACAAGATACATACCTCTTTGTTTAGGAAATCCACGGCAGGTAACAGCATCTTACATGCCCTCAGCAGCCATCCGGATACTCTGAAATGGAGCATCCCGTACGGAGAGCTGCTGAGGGCCAAAAGAAACTGCAATACTGAGGAGGCGTACCAACACGAAAGTAATAAGATCATTACTCGATTCAGTGAGAGAGGATATCCTAGATGGGTACTCAAGAGGGCGTTCAACAGAGCTGAACAGGTAGTCAGATCATCTACCATTGCTGATAAACCACTCAATGAGAAAGAGGAGGAAGATGAGACTAGAATAATTACGACGTTCAGCTCAGACGCTAATCAGATCAAACACATTCTTTCTAAACATTGGGATACCCTTAAAAGTGACAATGTTATTGGGGGGATGATTCCAGATAGACCCAACATAACTTTTAGAAGAGGGAGAAACATCAGAGATATGCTGATACGCAGTGATGTCACGATCTATCCACCTAAGGGTTTGCATGGTTTAAAGGGGTTTTTCCCCTGTGGCCATTGCAAAGCATGCAATAACAGCAGATTTCGCAGACATGTTAGGTGTAATGGTATCAGCAAGGAACTCACCCAATTTCTTACATGCAGTTCCACGTTTGTGGTGTATGCCATTGAGTGTACGTGCAATCTTTGGTACATTGGCAGCACCACATGCATGGCTAAGAAGCGTATTCTAGAACATGGCAGGGCCATCAAGAATCTGGACCCAAAATACCCTGTAGCACGCCATTTTAAAGAGAGGCATTCTTCAAATACCAATGACATGAGTTTCTTCATCCTAGAACAAATTGAGAAGCATCCTAGGGGGGGAAAACAGGTTACTCATGCTAAGACAGAGGGATACTCGTAGAGGAGTGTGAGGGGAGAAAGGAGAAACAAGGACTTCCTCAAAAAAAAAGAACACTCACACCCCCGTGACCTCCCTGACTCCCGCTAACCAGTCCCTCCCCGTGTAAAGGCAAACCCCAGGACTCGGTCCTGTACCTTTCCCAGCCACGCTCCTCCAGGAACGTAGCGGGGCGACTCGCGTTGACGTTGGCCTCCTGGCTCTCGGATCCTCCCTCCAACTCTGCTCTCCTCCGCCAGGTCACCGTCCCTCGCTCTCCTCTCTCCAGCGTTCTCCTCCACCGCTCCACCGACCCTTGCTCTCCTCTCTTCAACGTTCTCCTCTGCCGCTCCACCGACCCTCGCTCTCCTCTCTTCACCTCCGTTAACCACCTCGTCCTCACGCTATCGCTCTTCACCTCCACTCCTTCCTCTGGCCTTCGCGCCCCTGTCCTCTTCCGGGTGTGCTTTACAGTCGAGACAGACGTCTGATTGGTCCACGGCCAATGACACCGGGCCTGCCCATCCCGCCTCCTTAAAGCTCCAGTCCTGGTTAAAGGAGCCGTCAGTGTCCTGTGGTCGGGGTGGAAACGAAGAATAAGGAAAACGGGAGAGGTAGTCAGCATTCCCTTGCAATGTCCCCTTCCGATGACGGACTTCAATTTGGTAGGGCTGTAGAGCCAAAAACCAACGCAGGATACGTTCATTATGTCCCCAGTTGCGTTGTAACCAGGTGAGGGGGGCATGGTCGGTATAAAGGATGAAAGGTCTGCCTTCCAGATAATATCTGAGCTTCTCCACCCCCCACTTCACTGCCAGACATTCTTTTTCAACAGTTGAGTGTGCCTGTTCTCTCGGGAAGAGTTTGCGGCTCAGATAAAGAAGGGGTCGCTCCTGCCCCTCTTCATCTGTTTGTGAGAGCACCGCTCCAATCCCCACCCCCGAGGCATCTGTTTGTAGAACGAATGGTTTGGAAAAGTCCGGTGTCATGAGGACCGGGGAGGTGGTAAGGGCGGTCTGGAGGGCCCGAAAGGCCCTCTCCTCCTGCTCAGTGGGGGCACGTAACCGGGGAGAGGGATGTGTTTTTTTCAGGAGATCGGTAAGAGGTCCCGCTAAATCAGCAAACTGAGCGATGAACCTACGGTAGTACCCTACCAACCCTAAAAAGGCTCGTAGATCCCGTTTAGTCTGGGGATATGGGACTGCTAATATGGCGGCCACTTTCTCTGATTGTGGGGCGATATGTCCCTCTCCCAAGAGATACCCTAGGTACCTAACCTTCCGAAAAGCTACTCTCGATTTTTTTGCGTTAACATGAAGAGAGGCATGTCTAAGACTGTTAAAGATGTCTCCCAAGTGTATCAAATGGTCTTCCCAGGTTTTGCTAAAGACTACGATATCGTCCAAGTAAGCTACGGCATATCGTAGATGGGGAGCCAAGAGAGTATCTATGGCTCTCTGAAAAGTGGCTGGTGCACCATGTAAGCCAAAAGGGAGTACCGTGAAATGGTAGTGACCCGAAGGGGTAGAAAAGGCGGTTTTCTCATGATCTTTGGGGGACAGGGGGATCTGCCAGTACCCCTTAGTGAGGTCTATGGTCGTTATGTAACAGGCCTCACCAAGGCGTTCGACCAGTTCATCCACTCGATGGAGGGGGTAGGCATCCTGTTTGGACACCCGGTTTACAGCTCTGAAGTCTATACAAAATCGGATGCTGCCATCAGGTTTTGGCACTAGGACCACGGGAGAACACCAGTTGCTATGGGAAGGGACGATTACCCGAGATTTCAACATGCGGGATACTTCCTCTTGAAAAGCCACCCTTCGGGCTTCGGGTATCCGATAAGGCTTTTGTTTTACTACAACTCCTGGAGAGCGTGGATCTGTTCCCTTTGTGAGGCCGTTAGATCAAGATTTACGGGAGTATCATTGACGGTGTGGGGTACATAAGAGGGCACCGATACCGTATGGGTTGCATCCGGAGGGGGTCCTAACCACTTTTTCAAGAGATTAATATGGTACATTTGGGTTTTCTTTCCTGCTATTTGTAGGATGTAGGTGGTTTTTCCTACCTTTCGGAGAACTTGAAATGGGCCTTGCCATTCTTTTTTTAGCTTGTGGGAAGAAGTAGGTAATAACACCAGTGCCCAATCCCCTATGTCTAATTCTCTCCACTTAGTGCCCTTGTCATAGAAGGTTTTATGCCTGACTTGACTCACTGCTAACTGATTCTGAGCTAAAGAGCGGAGCTTATGTAATCTGGTTTGCAGTTGCTGGGTATAGTCAAGGAGGGCTTCGGCTTCTTGTAGTCCCTCCCTCTCCCAACTGTCCTTAGTGATTTCAAGCAGGGTCCTGGGTTTACGGCCAAAGAGCAATTCAAAGGGAGATGCCCCTAAGCTGGCTTGGTTTTGGCTACGTAAGACAAACAGGGCTAGTGGAAGTAGTTGGTCCCAATGCTTACCATCCCCAGACAGGAGTTTCTTTAGCGTAAGCTTAAGGCTGCCGTTGTACCGTTCTACCAACCCGTCTGTCTGAGGATGATAAACCGATGTTTTTATATGTTTTATATTCAATTGGTCGCACACTTGTTTAATTAATCTAGAGACGAAAGGGGTTCCCTGATCGGTGATAATTTCTCGATGGAACACCATTCGGGAAAACACCTCTACCAATTTTGGGGCGATAGCTCTGGAGGTAGCAGCCCTGAGGGGGAAGGCTTCGGGATAACGTGTAGCATAATCTAGCACCACTAAGGCATATTGGTGTCCACGCCCTGTTTTGGGTAAGGGCCCTATTATGTCCATCCCCAGTCTATCGAAGGGAGTACCAATAATGGGTAGGGGTTGTAAGGGGACGGGAGGAGGGATGTAAGGGTTGCGACATTGACAGACCTGACATTCTTGGCAGTATTTTTGGATCTGGGCATAAACCCCTGGCCCCAAAAAAATGCTGTAAAATGGACTGTCCTGTTTTCTCCGCTCCTGAATGACCAGTCAGCAGATGTGCGTGAGCAAAAAAAAGGATTTGGTCCCGGAACCCTGTAGGGACCAACAGTTGGGGTACCGCTTTCCGTTTAGCTAGTCGATAGAGTAGTCCGTTTTGTTCGATAAAGGTGGGGTAGACCCTGTCTTGAGGGTCTCGGGGTTCTCAAGCTTTTTGCCAGGCATGAGTGAGACTGGCATCGTTCAGTTGGGCGGTTCGAAAGTGGTTGTCTCTCGCCCATGGTTCAGGGGTAAGAAAAACGTCATGGTTGGGAGATCTCAGAGCGTCTTGCAGCATTGGAGTAAAACAAGGATTATCTATCCCTATGATTAGTTGTTCGGGAAGAAATTCCAAAACCCCCACTACCACTTCTGACTGTACTCCGAAGTCGGTCCCCAGGGTCAGTTTGGCTATCGGGTACTCTTTCACATCCCCGTGGATACATCTAATATGGACTGTTCTACCGGGTATAAGGCAAGAAGGACTTATCAACTCCTGTCTCACGACGGAGTGCTTGCAGCCTAAATCCAGGAGAGCCCTTATTGTTCTCCCATTGAGGTGTACACTTACGTAGAAGACAGGCCCGGTTTCTTGGGCGAAGAGGATAGATCGGGGTACATAGCTCACATCCATAGGTTCTTCTTCTCTTTCCCGTTTCTTGCGACAATATCGGGCTATGTGCCCCCACTTTCCACAATCGTAACATTGGGGCCCGGAGTAAGCCGGGCTGTCCATACGAGCCGCACGGGGAGGGGGTGGTATGGGTTTCGATATTTTCCGTTCTGGTTTTCCGGAGATAACACTCCGATTGGTCTTTTCTGGTTCTCTGACGGGGGCCCGTCCTTGAGCCCGAGCAAAGGAAGTGGCCATCTCGATGGCTTGATCTAGTGTTAACCCGGCGTGTTGTCGGAGCCAGCGCTGGGTCGCATATGGGAGGGCTTCCAGAAACTGCTCCAGATAAATCTTGTTCATCACTTCCTCTAGATTGCCTTCTTGGGGTTTAAGCCATAAGTCTGCTGCCCCTTTTAGTTTATAAAACAAGGTCTTTGGCAAGTCTCCCGGTATTCCCCTCTCCTGTCGGAATCGCAGGCGATGTGTTTCATCGTCTACTCCCAGCCGGTCTAGTATGTACTGCTTCACTAAAGTATAGGTAGAAGTCCCGTCTTTGTTTACCATTTGGTAGGCCGCTTGGGCTTCCCCTGTCAAGAGAGGCGCTAGGTAGAAGGGCCACCGTTCTCCTGGCCAAGCACTCACCCTCGCGGCTCTTTCAAAGTTCAGAAAAAACGCCAATGGGTCATCTCCGGGTGCAAGTTTTTGTAAAGGGACTACGGTCCCAGGTGGGTTGCTGGCCCTCCCCTGTCCCAACGTGGCTAGCAATTGTGTATGTCCTTCAGCCAACTTTATCATTGTTTCTGCTTGGTTCTGTAAGGCGGTTGTAAAAACTGCGCGATCGGCCTCCGCCTGACTAGAGGTTTTTTCCACGGCCCACTCTAGTTTCGCCTGGCCTTCCTTCATTTGGTGGATCAGGGCCTCCATCCTTTATCGGACGGGGTTCGTTAGTCTCCTATCTGGCTCGCCACTTGTCGTATTGAGTCCCCGTAGAGGGAAAAAGCCACTATACGCAAGGTTCTTGGTAGTTCCGAATCTTTATTATGTCATAAGAATAACCATATGCTATAACGCCTTCCCAGTCTTCCTCTTCTCGGACAGAGTCTCTTATCGACTTCCGGCTCCCCCTCCGACTCTCTCAGGGCCGTTATATGTGAAAGGAACAACAAAAAGACACACGGGATCGTTGAACCAGAGGGAAGAAGGACTAAGGGAGTGTGGGAACACCAGGGCTGTCACCGCGTTATATTCTCCTCAAGAAAGGAAATGAATACTCGTAGAGGAGTGTGAGGGGAGAAAGGAGAAACAAGGACTTCCTCAAAAAAAAAGAACACTCATACCCCCGTGACCTCCCCGACTCCCGTTAACCAGTCCCTCCCCGTGTAAAGGCAAACCCCAGGACTCGGTCCCGTACCTTTCCCAGCCACGCTCCTCCAGGAATGTGGCGGGGCGACTCGCGTTGACGTTGGCCTCCTGGCTCTCGGATCCTCCCTCCGAGGATCCTCCTCCGCCAGGTCACCGTCCCTCGCTCTCCTCTCTCCAGCGGTCTCCTCCACCGCTCCACCGACCCTCGCTCTCCTCTCTTCAACGTTCTCCTCCGCCGCTCCACCGACCCTTGCTCTCCTCTCTTCAACGTTCTCCTCCGCCGCTCCACCGACCCTCGCCCTCCTCTCTTCACCTCCGTTAACCACCTCATCCTCACGCTCTCGCTCTTCACCTCTGCTCCTTCCTCCAGCTTTCGCGCCCCTGTCCTCTCCCGGGTGTGCTTTACAGTCGAGATAGACGTCTGATTGGTCCACGGCCAATGACGCCGGGCCTGCCCATCCCACCTCCTTAAAGCTCCAGTCCTGGTTAAAGGAGCCGTCAGTGTCCTGTGGTCGGGGTGCAAACGAAGAATCGTTAATGTCTCCACCCCGACCTTCCTCGGTAGCGACCCCGTGACAGTCACTCACCTTTTTCTTCTTCTTTTTTGATGGCTGAACTTTTTTATGACTGCAGTACATGAGAAACAGACGGTACGAGGATGAACAATTTGACTCCTTAGTATTTGCCTCCATGGGTCATGATTTCCTTCTCATTATACCAATCTTGCTAAAGACAACCTCACAAGGATGGACTGTATTAGGAATATGGGTTTGAGTATTGACATTGAATATCAATTGAATACGATGCATCAATACTTTGGAATTTTCTTATTTAAGATTCGAGGCACTTGCCCCCTTTGTCTTTCTCCCTTTCCTTTTTTCGGCATGTTAGCATACAGCAACTATTGAGTTGTCTCGTCATATTGGATTGTTAATTTGGTGCATTTGCATTTATCTGTTGTGAAACCCTAAAATGATGAGCTATAATACAGATTTAAGGTATATATCTGTTGCATGATGGAAATGTAGGACACCTGACTTGTGATTCGCTAGGATCACCACATGACCACTCTGGTCTGGTTAATAGACACACACCTAATGCAACACATTTATGCTTTAATTCCAACATGCAATTACCGGTCAATGCGAAGACAGTCGCTGTGACAGTGTGTCTTATATTTGGTTTCATGTGCATTAATATATGTTACATTGTGAGCATTTACGTTATAGATACTTACTTTGCACCTCGTTAAAACATGTCTGCCATAATGAATGGATCTTATCAGTCCACCTTTCTATGTTCATCGCCGTGCCTGTGTAAGATACGTTTGTTATATAGTTCGGCTGCCATTTGTTGACAATATTCACGTGATCAAGCTCGTTCGTGAGCGAAACGCGTTGTGAATAAACAGCGATTTTCTATTGTTGCACGGAGTCGGTGGTTTCTGAGAGCGCACTTATCTAGGATTGATACAGTATTTACAAACCGGTTTTTCTTCGCCGGTGCGTGCGCCACTCTTCAAGGGTCCCAAGCTGTCCAGAAGAAGTGACGTGCAGTGTGGATATATATATATATATATATAAGGTTAAAGTAATGTTGTAGTTAGGAGAAATGTTCAATAACGACGTAATGTTTTAAACTTTAAAAACCTCTGAAATTCACCAGTGATAATTAGCAGAGCTAGAGAGAACTTTCGCCCTCGCCATGCTCTGTATATGACCTTACATATTGCATCATTTTTCAATACTCTGTGGTGTATTTCTCATGAGAGTTTCACTGTCTGCAATCAGTGTAGTACAGAGTAAACTCTTTAAATAGTGAATACTGTAGTGCCATTTCTCTACTCATACAACTTCATTTCTCAATGTAGGTTAGCTGATTGTCAGGGGTTCGATACAGCTAAAAGCGGTCCGTAGATGGGCATTTTCTTTTTTGAACAGGCATCCAGTATTTTTAGGTACTCTGCCTTCTCTGAGCACTTGTATACAGAAGGATTTCTCTGTATCTGTGGTTGATTCTTAATGTGAACTAGGCCACCCATAAAGTGTAAGGTATAGGATCAAAGTTCCACATAACGCATGCTTTCTACACCTAAGGGAGTTTTATCTGTGATGGCATTAATGATGACTCATATTCTTATGAGCTATTTTGTACTTACTTTTCGGCCTGTAATGCCAGACTAATTTATAGAGTAATATGTGCAAAATCGAAGCTTGGATGATGTCATCAGTGATGACATGTCGAATGCATCTCAAATGACATCATTATTGACATCACTGATGTCATAAATGATGCCATAGAACATGTTATGAGGGCTGTAATATGTGAGGTCATATGCAGTGCATGGCAAGGTATACTCTGCTAACTGTAACTGGTGAATTTCTGTGTTTTTTGTAGTTCAGTGTTAATGTTGTCACTGACATATTCACCTAACTATAACATTACTTTAACCTTTGTTTTTTTCAGCAAGTCTCTATTTTTTTAAACGTAAAGTAAAACATACATAAAGCCAACATTCCACTATTCATTGGGGTTGCAACAAGTGACCAACACCCTTGGGCAGCCAACGGCCCCCGAAAGGCAGCTAACCAGCCCCAAGTGGGACCGGGGCACTCTGAGTATATATGAAATGTGGCCTTCCCGCTCATATAGTACTCACTGCTCTCTTTTGGTAGCACCTTCTAATGCCCTGTATGAGCTTTGTTGTCAAAATTGTCATTCTGGAGTTCAGGGACCCCTTTTGGTTGGTTGTATGGCTGCATTTTGTGACCTGAAGAACGAAAGAAAGACTCAAACACAAATTTATGGTTGTTTCGTAAAAGAAATTCTACATTTCAATATTTTTATTGCCATAGTTAGGTGAAAATGTCAGTTTAAATGTAACATTTTAAACTAAAAAAAATCTGAGGTTCACTAGTTATAGTTAACTGAAGTAACTATAACTTTTTTCCTCACTATGCACTACTTCTGACCTCACATATTACCTCACCCATGACATTTTCTATGATATCATTGGTAACATGAATGATGACATCTGAAATTACGCCATTTATGACCAAACTGTGCATGACAGGGGCACGAGATAATATTACTTCAGTTAATTATAAGTAGGGAATTTCAGTGTTTTATTTTTAGTTTATTATTGCATGATTTGGATATCTTATCCACTTGAGCATTCATGGACATCCTGAAGCTCATGGTAATTCCAAGTTTTCTTACCTCCTTGAATATTTTTGCCCATGGTCTTAAATCATCAGGCTAAGCACAGAGACTGGCATAACTTGTCCAGTTGCTACAGAGGAGTATTTTAGTTTTGGAGGCATTCAATTTGAGGTGGCCCCATGTCATCCACTGGCCAATGGTGCAGATGCAACCAAAGATTTTGCAGTTTCCAATGTCCTTGGGTGTTCCAATTTAAGAAGTATCTGCATGTTGCCTGCTTAGTTATAGCAAGTGAAACTAAAATTCATTGATCAGTTCTGGTAATGACTTTGTGTAGATACTGAAGAGGAGGGGTGAGAAAACAAAGACTTGGGGAACTCCTGCTTTTATGCTGTCATAATGAAGAGGTATAAACAACCACAATATGTCACAATGTTAGTCTATTAAAAATCAATAAAACTTGTTTAGAAAAAAAAACTCCACACAGACATTTTACAGCTGCCATCTGCCACAGTTGAACCATTTCCCCCTTCCCTTCAACAAGGTGTTAATGGACTCTGTTTCGGTTGCCTGAAACAAATCCCTATCTGCCTTTGGGGTTGTTGGAAAAACCCCACTCCCACACCGGAAAGGGTGGTGGTAACGGGGTCTCTCCAGACATACACAGTGGTAGCTTGGCTCGAGTGGTCAGGGGTCAGGCACCGTGTTAAGCATACGTCATACCCACACAATAACCATGCGTGCATCCGTTCCAAAAACGACACTACACCTTAAAAATTATGAAAATATCTCTGTGTTTATCTTCTTTTCTCTTAGTTGCTGATTGAATAAATAATAATACAATCACAGTACACAAGCTTCTCCTTAAAAAGTGCAGGTCAAATAAATAGTAACACTTTACAGGTGCAATAAATAGGATCAGGTCAAATAAATACTGTGAGGGAATAAATACTGTACAGAAATAAGTTAGCTCAGGACAATAAATACATTACAGGAATCATTTAGATAAATACAATAAATACAGTACCCTCAATAAATAATAAAAGCCAACAGTGACACTTGTAAATCAGATCACATTTTAAATACTATGGACTGATTTGGCCCAGTCACAGCTTGTGGTTAGGTGGATGGCCTGAGGGTGTCTCACCTAGCTTGGGTAAGGCTGAGGCTAAAACTGAGGTAGATCAAGGGTAATCTAGGAATCTGGCTCTCCCAAACTACACAACCCCTCACACAGGTTACTGTATCAGTCTCAGTCCACCCCTGGCACTTCCAGGCTGGTTCTAACACCTCTTTATCCCTTAGGATGGTCTCTTAGAGCTCCACAGGGCCTTAGGCGCCCTCTACTCCACTTACTGCCCTTTTTATGAAGCTCCGACGCCGCTGGAGTCGTGTCGACGCCGTGAGGCGGTTCCGGTTCGATGTCGGCGGCCTCGGCGCAATGTCAGTTCTTGACGACGCCGGTAGGCGGTTCTGGTTCGATGTCGGCGGCCTCGGCTCGATGTCGACCTCCGGTTCGATGACGTCAGGCTTTCTTGGCTCGATGTCGACTTCCGCCGGCTCCGGAGTGCGACCTCCACTCCCGACCTCCGGCACGCTTCACCTCGGTCTCCGGCGACTCCGGAGGGCGGACTTCACTCCCCCGTCGACGCCGCTCACTCGACCTCAGGTGTCTTCCTCCTCGACCTCTGGTACTCTCCACGACCTCCGTCGGCGCCCTCTCTCGACCTCTGGCGGCTCCGGGTACGACGTCTGCTTTCCAGTCAGCGCCGCTTCTCCACCTCGGGCTCCAGGTCTCAGGCTTCTCGACGTCGGACTCCAGGGAAACCAATAAACAGGTCAGATTCTTGCTTTTCTTTACTTCTAAGGCCTGTTCATGCTGTCCAGGTCCTTAAGATGGTTTTTCTTGCTTTGTCCCACACAGGGCTCCAGGCTGGGCTCAGTCAGTAGGGACTAGTATCAAGGGTGGGTTTATGGACCCCACTCCAGGCACAAGTTTCCACCCCTGCTGCCTCACTCCTTCCTCCTTCAGGTTTCTGCTGCTCTCTCTTCACCAGTCAGGTGCCAACTGCCAGCTCCAACTGTCAACTCTGGCTTAGCTTCCCAACATTCCAAACCGCCTCCAACTGTCAAAGGGTTCTGGAATGTTCTGGAAGGTGCTGGTAGGTTCCAGTGGGTTCTGATGATGTCACAGGTGGCCACCATTTTGTGCTCCAGGCCCTCAGACCGAAGTTCCAGGGGTAGCTAAAATGGCTCCCTGAATCTGCATCAATACTAAAAAGTCTGGTGGTTCCCAAAAAGGAAAAATTCTAACAGGGTTTGAGGCAAAAGTGGGACAAAATAAATAATGATGAGGAGGGACCACCCAAAGGGCTGACAGGTCTAACAGGGGTGAACTGCCAGTTCGCTGTCCACCATTGTCGAGCCCAAGGGGACTCAAACTTCTTGATGGCTTGCTCCTCTCTCTGGAGAGTCTTGTGGTCCAAGCTTCATCTACAACTAAGCAGAGCCCTGACTCTTTTCCCTCAACTCCCCTGGATAGAGATTCAAAGAGGAGATAGGCAACAAGGAAGAATGTCTTTTGTTTTGGGATACTTGCTCTTCATTTCGCAAACACAATATTCCCTCCTGGCCTGTTAGTCCGACCCCTTATGGTAGATGATGCAGATGGTAGTCCCTAACCTTCCAGACAATTTTCAACGTAATGTTGCAGACATTGTGCATCATGTATAACATGCGCCGTCATGGATAAGATGCGACAAGCACATCCTCCGCTTTGGCCTGGAAACTGAATTTGGTGGCACAGCCCTTGGGCTCTTCCATTGCTATCTCTTCCCCCTCCCTTGCCTTGTGCATTCCACAGGCTTTCAGAGGATGCCGAGGAAAATCACATGGACATGCCCTTCGATGAAGCATGCCTTGCTGGAGAAAAGGCTGCATTTGTGCTGGAACACCGCAGTCAAAATCGAACAACAGTTTAGTCCGTGGAGTTGCCGATCCCTCCTTGGCCGTTTCATCAACAACGCTGATGATTCAGGGCTAGTCTCGAGCCTGCCAATTTTAGAGACTCCAACTATCGCATTCAATGCAATAGCCCAATGAGTGTTTACAAAGCTACATGGGACATATAGTCTCCAATGGCTGTCAGGGACTGGAGCAACAGTCCTCTTCCTTCCCGGTCCCTCCCGTAAAAAACCTCTCCAATCTGCCTTTGAGAGAGTACGAGCTGCCTGTAGCAGGGTGGGTGACCCTTCATTTACCACGCCGGCAGTCCTTCACCATTGGGTCTTTCATATTGCCTAAGAAGGCTATGCCCTTCCCTTACATGGATTGCCACCTCCCATTCCCCTTTGCCCTCTGCCACCTCGGAAGACCATGTCCACATTCTGTAGAAGGAAGTTCTCACTCGGCTGACAAAGGGGCAGTGGAGTTGGTCCCAGAGAATGGGATTTGGTATGAATGCTACTTTTGTTATTTTCTTGTTCTCTAGAAAGACAGTAGTATCCATCCCATTCTAGACTTCTGCATTCGGATTACCTTCATGTGGAAAAAGAAGTTCAAAACGTTTTTTTTCACAGAAGTTTCTTGGCTCTGGAACTCAAAGACCGGATGGTATTGCTTAGCTTGCGAGATGCATGCTTTAATTCTTTTAATTTGCTAATCGCCTAGAAGGTGTTTTGTGGTGGGCCTCACCCACTGTCAGTTCCCAGTTTTTCCATTTGGGCTAACATTAGCCCTTGTGTTTTCATGAAGTTGATGTTGGTGGTCATGACACATCTTCGCAGTTAGGAGATATCTGTATTCCCTTACCTCACAATGACTGGCTGCTGAAGACAGGATCATTGTAGCTAGAGCCGGACCTCCTACAGGCCACAATCTCCCTGCTCTTCAACCTGTGGTTTTGGATCAACCTCCACAAGTCTCACCTCCTGAAATTGCAGCATTTTCTCTTCACTAGGATAGAGCTTGACATTCTCTAGACACTCAGGCTGTGATCCTGATGATTCGGGATAAAGCTCTACTTTTGCCTCTTACAGTCCTCTACCTTTAGAGCCTTCTGCATCCTGCTGGTACCCTAGCTTGATGGAACATGCATGCATTCCAATGGTGCATCCTTTTTCAGTGAGCCCAGCACTAGAGAATCAGTCAGTCAAAGTATGCTTTATTCGAATTTCATTCATAAAAGCAGAATACAAATTACAATAAAAACAATACATACAACATTTTAAAATAGAATTAAATTCCAGTCAATAACATCATAATTCAAAACATACTTCTCAATATTTTCTGACTTGGTTGCTAAACCTATATAAATAGAATGCACTGTTCCTTGGTAGTAGTAGGTTATAAAGAGTGATAAAATCATTTAGATAGAAGCAGTTTTAAAAATGACATACAGAATAAAAATGCAGAGAAAATTGGCATAGCAGAGAATAGTCAGATGACTAGCAGTCTCTATCTAATCAAGAGAATGGTCAGGTGACTAGCAATCTCTGTCTAATCAGCCATGCCCATCCTAAATACTTTGCGGTGGCAACTGAAATCCAAGTCAAAGTGCTAGTGCATATAATACGCAGAGCTACAATACTACTACTTGTCCCTAGGTTTTTACACATCGGGGACAACCAGATACGTCTTGGAACCGCGTAAGATTTACAAGAAAATAAAAAATGACCGATGGTTTCTTTAGTAATACCACAAACAGGGCAGCTATCACAAGATCCACCTATCCACTTAGCTGTCAAAGATTTGAGGGGGAGTGCACCTGCTCTGAGTTGGAAGAGGAGCTTCCTTTCTCCAGGCCTAGTTATAATGTCCCAATAGGGTTCTAGACAGGGGTACATCTTAGCCTCTAAAAATTCTCCAGTCATGGAACCAGCACTGGAGCTACTCCAGTGCCGGGAGGCAACCATCTCCCAGTATGTACTCTTTAAAATGCTTTTAGATGGAAAGGTTGCTCTCACCGGATCTTCCCAAAGTGAGCACATTCCCAGCTCATTCAGGGATATCTTAAGTGATTTTAACCATCCAATTTTGTGGTATACGTCGGATCGTATGATATCTAAAAAGCCCTCAGCGTAATGAGAGAGCACAGGAGTCGTCCATAGCCTGCGCCAATACAAGATCGGACGAAGCTTTACCATATCTGAGACTGCTCTTCTACCCAGATCGTATTTAAGTGGCAACAATGGGGTGCTTTTAGGGACACCAGTTATTGCCCTAAGAAATTTATTCTCCGAGGATTGAAGTGCAACCACCTTCTCGAAGCCCCAGAGCTCGGCACCGTAAAGCGCAGAGCCTAGAGCCTTTGCTTCGTAGACCTGTAGGGCAGGTTTTACAGGTTTGGTTATAGATTTTCTGTGCTCTGTACAAATAGCACCAGCCAATTGCCTATGTATAAGTGTAGCAATATCAATATGATGCCGCCAACTTTTCTCGCTAGATATATGTATACTTAAATATATAAAATTATTCACTACCTCTAGCGGGCGATCATTCAAGGTAATTTTAGATTTAAAGCTACGATGGGGGTTAAAAATAATTAGTTTTTTTTTGGCTGTATTAACCTCTAAGCCATACTCCCCACAAAATTGATCAAAAATAGACAAGGCACGCTGCGAACCGCTAGGGGTTTTAGATAGGATGAGCGTGTCATCTGCAAACATTAAAATGGGGATTTTAGTCCCAGCTAAGAAAGGGGCATCCACTTGTGCGGAGAGCATACGGGCAACAACATCATTGAGGTACAATGTGAAAAGCACGGGAGCCATCGAACATCCCTGCCGGACTCCCCTCTCGACAGGGAAGTCCGCAGTTACCGAGCCTAGTCCCCCCCACTGGATTCTAGCATAGTTAGATTCATGGAGCCTCATTATCAAAGATAATAGCTCGCTTGGGAGACCCTGCTGCTTAAGGACCGACCATAACTTAGACCGGGGAACAAGGTCAAAAGCGGCCCGCAAGTCAACAAAAGCTGCATACAGGCTTCCCTTACCCAGCACGACAGTTCTCCATTGCAACAGGGTAAAACGAAAAACCTGATCCACCGTACTTGTGGACCGACGGAAGCCTGCCTGGAAAGGTGAAAGGGCATTAGACTCCTCCGCCCAATCTAGGAGCCTGTTAACGATCACACGCCCCACAACCTTTTGAATAGTGTCTATAAGGCTTATTGGTCGGTAGTTACCCGGTTGAGACCGGTCACCTTTTTTAAAGACCGGTATGATGACTGCACCCTGCCAAGATGTTGGTACCGCTGCACCCCGTGCAATAGCATTCATAAGAAGATGAATGTACTTGCACCAGCGCTCTTTATCGTTAATAAATAAGTCAGCTGGCACCCCATCGAGACCAGGGGCACGGCCACAAGCCACTGAGCCAAGGGCCATCATGACTTCAGCGATACTGAAGAGATTATCTTGGAATTGATCTACACCAATTTCTGTATCCAGATTGGCATTATTTCGCTCGGCGTACTGATTTTTAAAATGTTTTACCCACTCTTCTTCTGGCACATTGTTATGCGGGGGCTCGGGAGAACCCGAATTTCCCCACCTAACAATGTGCCAGAATAATCTGGAATCTCTACTATAGCTAGCTGCCTTTAGCTCAGACCAGTGGTGTTCGTCCCAGGCTTTCTTTGCCCTAGATATACTGATTTTGTAATCCTTTCTAGCAGATTGAATCACAACAGATTGCCCCTCCTTAATGGTATTACCTAGAGCTAGTCTTGCTTCCCTACACTGATCATTATACCACTTAGCAGGCTTTGGAGCTCTAGCTCCTTTATTTTTCGCAGGTTTAAGGAAATAGTTTTTAATTGTGCAAAAGAGGGTATTGTGTGTTCCTGTTACCTTGTCTAGGCCAGTGCTAAGTGGATTAAGGTGCTCTATGTCCAATATTGCTTTGTCTACCTGTCCACTGATATTAGCAATAACCTGATGGTTAGTTACCATATTTTCCCACCTTAATCTGCGCATATCATTAGTGGGAACAATCAGGGGAGGGACGGTCTCAATAGGGCCTATGGGACAGTTAGTATGGGACCACCATTTATGAATAGCACACAGGGGGTTGTGATCGCTCTCTATCCTCCCAACAACCTCCATGTCGCGAATCAGGGGCCATAATATAAGACTACATAAGATGTAGTCAATTCTGCTATTATATCGTCCATTATCAAATGTACTGGTCCCATTTCTGTCACTACTAGTCCTTCCATTTGGGGCTCTTAAACCCTTTTCGTAACAGAGGGCGATTAGACCGATCACATCATTGGACCAACGCACAACCGGAGTGAGCTCCAATTTAGGGATTCCCCATTGCCGGTCCTCTTCATCCCCGAAAAGATCATCTTCATTGACTAGGGGTTCAAATGTTCTATTGAAATCACCTGCAATGATGATGTTGGTGCTTGAGGAATGGGTATCAAGAAGACAACCCAAGGCTGCTAGAGCCTCAGACCTCCCCCCTCTGCTATTCCGGACATAGACATTATAAATATCCAACATTCCTAATTTATCTAGGTCCATCTTAATTAGTTGGATATCTCGATTATTAGTATCAACAACTTTGATAACTAGCTTTAGACTCTGGCGGACCCATATAGTTAAACCCCCCATAGGTCTCCCCCTTGGGCCCTTTAGTGCAGGCACAGAAAAATTCTAATATCCCTGTACAAAAGAGGGTTCACATAACCAAGTCTCCTGGAATATGCATAGATCAAAATTATTAACAAATCTTATCCAATCCTCAGATTCTAATTTAGAGGACAGCCCTGCAATATTCCAGGAGAGTAAATTCCCCGTAATGGCCTCAGTGCCATCCAAACAGGTGACATATGGTAGAGAATCTGGGACAATAAGATGATTGGTACAAGTGTCTGCAGTTACTTCTGGCACCGAGTTTCTTAGCTCATTAAAAGATGGAAATATATCAGGAAGTGGCTCATCGGGGACCAAGAACGGAGCCTTGGGGTTATTGAGTCAGTCCACGTCTTCAAGATTGGCTAATGCCTCATAGCGATTTCTGAGCGAAATGGGAGGACTAGGTTGATTACAAAGTAGAGCCCCAGAATTGATAGTGGAAACTGTCTGAGATCTGGGATAAAAATAAGTTAATTCCCAAGTAGTAATGACAGACCTCAGATGATTTGTGTGCCAATTAAGAATGTGGCTGACAGCTCTAGGATCCCTAAAATTAATTAAAATGATATCCCCGTTTATATTCTTTGGTGTATATCCCAGCCAGGGTAGACGCCTAACGTGTAAAATTTCTCCATTAATATACGAGGGGAGAGGGCGGTTCGGTCCAAGCCAGTGGATCACCTTGTTCTTTAGCTGCAAATATCCCTCTGTTACACCGTCCTTTAAAGTTGGTACACCCGCAAGGACAACTACAAGAGGGACAGCTTCTGGTGGCAAGTCAATAGAAAAAGGCCCACGTGTCTTTTTAATAGGGACTGGATTACAACCCTTTCCATCGTACATTGGGCCTTTTTGTATTGAAATATTTTCTCCCAGGGTATCTCTGTCCTTGCTTAAAATAGTGGGTTGGATTAACCTGGGAATTTTAGTTCCTCCTGTATTACCATTAATTACATTATTAATACTCGGGTAGATTTGAGAGATGGACTCTAGTGGCAATGCAGTAGAGGGTGATGCAGCAGAAGCTGTAGCAATAGGGGGTACTATAGTTGGCTTTATAAAATTCGTAGTTGATTCCCTGTTATTACCCATTAGAAATTCTACTTTCTCTAGCCTTTTTTCAATTGCTTTTAAACTCTCAACAATAGGCAACATAAGAGATTTCAGTAACTGGTCTATGCTGCCGAGTATCTCCGTGGTAGTTGTATCATTTCCAAAGCAAGATGTAGACATACCTGAGAGAGATGCATTAACAGTACAGGATGAGAGGCCTTTGTCAATATTAACTAAATCAGGATCACGACTAAGTTTTTTTTTTTTTACTCCTTAGTAGCTCAGAGTCTATCTTTCTCCTTTTTCTTGGTAATGGGCCTAAAAGTTTAGATTGCCTAGATGGTTTAACCTTTTGAGGTAGAGGCTTAATAGTTTGTGTTGATGACCCATTCAATACAACTGGTTCGGTAATTAGGCTAGGAGGTACAGGTGAGGCAATTGGGGACAGATCATTGGATGGCTCAACAGAGATTAAATTCCCAGATAATACTAAGGAGTCATTATTACCAGAGAGGACGGAAATCTCGTTATGAGGAGGACCACTCGTGCCTGGGGGAGTCACTGCATGAAGAAGGTCCGTAGATAAAGGCGTGCTTTTAATAAGCTCTATAGAGCTACGCCGCCTCGCCCTTAATTCTGCAAGAGTGGCTTCACGATTGAGTCCCGAATTGACTTTAAACAAATAACCATCAAGGGTACCCCTTTTGACACATTCAGCCATGGTAATGGAACTAATGAAATACACTGCTAAAGTAATGCATACAGCGGGACTGAAGGAAGAAAATCAAGGGTATCAGTTAAAAACACTAAATAACAAACCAGAACAATTTACAATACACTGGGAACAGTACAAATAAAAATCAAGGGGGTGAGCCCGGCCCGGCCTCCTTCGGCTCCTGAGGGCTACAGAGGGCCCGCCCTTTGCCCGGGCTTAGCCCGCGCGCTATCCCGCTCCCCCGGAGGTATGCAGGAATTTAAAGCGCCTCCGGGCGCGTGAATAGCGTCACCTGATTGGCCCTCCGGAGCTGGGGAGACTGGGTAATGTAGTTTTCTCCACTCGGCGGCCGCGTTTTCGGCAGGGCGGCGGCGGGAAGAAATGAGGCCAGGAACACCTGTTCACCTCACGGAGGTCCACATCAAGGAGTAGAATCCAGTCTTCATAACCACAAGTACCTGTTCACCTCACGGAGGTCCACATCAAGGAGTAGAATCCAGTCTTTATAACCGGAAGTACCTGGAGTGTGGGTAGGGTTCAACCGGAGTCGGTCCCAGCCATAGGCTGCTGTGACAATAGATCCACCGGGACCTTATCTAGGGGTATATATAGCGCCGAGCCGAATCATGACAGACCGCATTTGGATTCCCCCAGACTCAACAGAAGACCTGTGGTGGTACCTGGTTCCAGACTTCCTCATGTGCGGAAGTCCTTTTTCCCCTACCAGTGGTAGCCTCTGTGGTTACTGATGTCCCCTCCTGGGTAGAAGCAGTCATTCTATTCCAGAAATCACACATCAACCTGCTTAAGCTCTAGGCAATCTGTCTGGCTCTCAAGATGCTCCTACCTTCCATCCACAGTTGTCTGAACCAAGTTCTGATAAACAATATGACTGCAGTGTGGTACACTCTAATCAGGCTACCGGTGGCTTATGCCCCATGTGTCCGGAAGCTGTGAACCTGTGGTCTTGGGTTCAGGCTCACAACTTCTGGCTGGTCATTCACCAACTTGTGGGCTCCCTGAATGTGTGGGGGACAATCTGAGTCAGCATCACCTTGCAGATGATGAGTGGCATGCTCATTCAGAGGTCCTTTAGTCCCTCTTCGTATTTTGAGAAACCCATTCAGTGGACTGCTTTGCAGCTCACAAGAACACATACACTGTCTGCAGTTATGCACCTTTCCAGTTTGCGCTATAGAAAGCCCTAGGTGACAGTTTCACCCAGAGTGGAACTTTCATCTCCACAATGCATTCCTTCCATCCCTTTGATTCATTGGGTTCTCAGGAAGCTGCATCTGGACCATGCAGAGATGATCTTCATTGCACCGGACTGTCCGCGGTGAGTGTGATACTCAAATCTGCTCCTCGTGTCCCTGTGTCATCCTCGTCTGCTTTAAACCAGATCTCTGCTCTCTACTGGAGGGACAGGTTCTGCAATCAAACCTCCAGAGCCTCCTTCTTAATGCCCTAAGATTGAGTGGGGCAAACCAAATTAATTTGATGTGCCTCCTGAAGTGATGGGTGTGATTTTATCAGACTGTCGCTTTACCAAATATGTTTATTCTGAGCAGTGGTCCGATTTCATATCAGAGTGAAAGACGACCCCCTCTAGCTGTGCTTATCTGATGTATTGCAGTTTGCCTTTTTTGGTCTTTCAAAATTTTTCTAAGGGCATTGTTATCTCTTTTGGTTTTTCTTTGTTTACCAGATCAGCCGTCCTTGTGTAATTCTTCTACTCTTAGGCATTTGCTGTAGGGATTAACCAATGTGTTACCTCTCTTTACTTTTGTTATGCCTCAGTGGGACCTTAACTTCATGCTCACATTTTTCATGAGCTCCTCTTTCAACCCTGTGCACATTCCTGCTTACCTTGCAGATTGTGTTCTTAAGTGCCATTACTTTGGCTTGGCACGTTCGAAAGCTGCAGAATTTGTCTGGTCATCCTCTCACAACCAAGGGTTTTTTCCTAATAAAGATAGTCACCCTGTTTTGTGTAGGTGATGTAATCACTATATCAAAATGTTAACCTCCTCCTCATTCCACCAAAGAGGATGAGGGACTGCATCACCTGGCGGGCCTTCGGTTTTTTACTTTGACACAACCTGCAATTGCCGGATTGGGAGCCAGCTTTTCTTTGGCTATGCTGGTTCCAAGATAGGCAATTTGGTTCACAAGGAGGCTGATTCCCACTGGATTATACTATCCATCAAAATCTGCTATGGTCTTGCCAAAAGGAGCCGCATGAGGACTTCGGGGCCTATTCCACTTCTTCAGCATGGTCATGGGAAGGTGCTGCCTTAGATGTATGCTGTGCTGCAATGTGCTATGCTGTGATACCTTTAACTGGACTAACACAAACACTATAAAATTGCCATGGCACAGTTTGTGATCATGAGATCTGCTCTAGTATATACCTTGTTTGTATTTTTTGCCCAATAAATTCTGTTACAAGCTTGCGACGTTTTTGAGAATATGAGATTGTTAAATTAATATTAAAGTAGGTGAAAGGATTCTCAGTCTTTTGTTTTATTGTTTGTATCACAGTGCATGGCATAGCAAGGGTTCAAGGGACCCTAATACAAGCAAGGCAAATGTGGCCCTGCCCCTGGATGAGTAGTAAAAGCCAGCCACTAATGGGGTGCAGACGCCCCTGCATCCTTACGTTGCTGCACCTCTTCATTTGCTTCACTAGAAATAACTACCTGCATCCCTGGCCTCTGCATGCAAAGGAATGACACCATGTAACAACTGACTGATGTGGAGAGGCATGCATTGAACTCCTTTCCATTTTTAGGTCTCACCTAGCGTTGCAGCGCATGCGTTGCTCGCTCTGCGAGACCTCTTGTAATAGAGAAGATTTTGGAAGTGGAGTGGAAGCTCCGCCCATCCTTTTAATTGGCGGGCGTCATCCTTTATGGTAAACGCTCGCTTTCTATTTAAAGTGAGGCTTGTTTGTTCCCTCCCTGTCTCCTTTTCGGCTCGCCCATCCGGACTGGATCGTGACATGGTGGGATTTATATGTTGGTTCAGCACTATTATATACAGACACTAATCGGGACAATGGCAGCTGCAGCGGTATGCGCTTCAAATTGTATGTTTAAAGCTGTCATGAGTAGTGACCAGCCATGTGTGTCGACTTCTTAGATCTCTTATGTACCATTAGACTGTCTTGGTGGCGTGTAGTGTCCGTGAAATGTTTTCCATGATGACAGTGCAAGGAGATTACTGCAAGCAGGACTTTGACTGCCGTCATGTGGTGAGATAGTTCGTAATGCGTACAGCATCATCAGCTGACTCTGAGTTCATGAAACAGGCTCAGAGACTTTAGGTGCTGCGCCATGCCGCCCAGCCCGCAGCGACGTCACGTTCTGGTAGTGCTGCCGGAGCTGGTGTTCCCTCTTGGTTGCGGCAAATCATGGCAGCACTGCTCATTCCGCCGCATCCGCTCCCCCCCCCCCGTGCAGTGAGAAGGAGTGACTGTGCAGGCCAGGACTGGTAAACTGAGGAAGCAGGCGGGCCTCGGGATCTGAAGTAAGTCAGATAAACACTGTGTTACCTACAGCTTTTTCTTGTGTAGGCAGCAGCTGATGTTACCTACAATGTGTGTTTTTTAGTGTTAGCGGCAGCGCATTATCAGCTGCCTGCAGTGTTGCTAAAGTTCTTCCCTGGGCATTGCTGCAGGCTCGAGGCTGCCGGTGGGCCACGACCAAGTGTGTGCTGCCTCACAGAGCCTGAGGCTGCCTTGCCTAAAATGCCCGGGGTTGCATGCTGCTGTCTTATTTTTAATCTGCCTTGCGTCTTTTCTCTTGACTCACAGTCAGTTTTTGTGGGCAAGTGTTTGTGTCCTCGAGAATGTGTAAGAAGTGCGTGCCAGGAAGTATTTTTGTAGGAGAGAGTGAGTGTCAGACAGTGTTTTTCAAGTGTGTGTGTTTCAGACAGTGTTTGTATTGCTGCGTCGGTGAATGTGAATGTTCTTATATGCACCAGATGGTGCATGTGTCAGTTGGGTTTATTTATGAAGTTTTATATAGCGCGACCTTGTGCTAATGTCGTTTAGTGTTTGGTCAGTCAGAGCATTTTGTTATTTAGTTTGTGTGTGTGACAGTGTCTCAGGCAATAAGAGCGTGTGTGCCAACGCTTGTTTGTGTCACTGAGTACGTTATTGGCTGTGTTCATTTATGTAGTGGGTACTTTTGTCACTGGAAGTAATAATGTGGGTGTGTGTTCAAGTGTCAGTGGATGTATCAGTAGCTCACATTGATGGGTTGTCCCTGTAACAGTTTTCTCACTGTTTGTGTCAGTTAGTGTTGTGAGTACATGAGTGAGCCATCAAGTGAACAGCTTTTAGTCTCGTGACAGTGGAAGTTGAGCGAGTGAATATTTACACTAGACACCGTTAGCTAAGAATCACCGAATCTGCTTTTGTGTCAGTAAGTCCTTAAAAGAGTGCTTGAAATGGAAAAATAGGTTTGTGTGACCTGTTACTTGTGAAACTGGACTTTAACCCTGTAGGGATGCGCCAGTGCGTGGCTGATTCTTCTCAGCTCACTCAGCGCCCTGGCGAGGGGCAGCGGTGTTAGCAGTTCAAGGAGACCGACTGCCCTCACCAGCAAACACAGGAATCACGACAACTCACAGGGACTTAAGCAAAGTAGAAAACTATATGGGAATGCATCCACCATACAGGTGGAAAGAAATGTGCACACAAAGAGTTGTGGTTCTTTTACTGCAGAACCTGCATTTAACTTATTTAGAATCGTTTTAAACCTTGTGTTGAAACGGTGATGTACCTTGTAGTGTGCCCCAAAGGAGTATGCTCTATCGAATATCGCACATTACAATGCAGGTCTTTATCCTGCACCCCTTTACCATTGGCATTGCAACGCATTGACCTTTACAATGCACTGTATGCTACGTTTGTGTATTGTTTGCTTGTAATGCGCAGAAAAACATCAATTGTAATTGTAGTTCTTACAGACCGATGACAGATCACATTGCCTCTCACTTCCCAATATTGTCAGGTTTCAACGAAGGTCATTTCTTGGTTAAATGACTGAGGGCAGAAAGAGCAAGCCAGTCAGCCCTGTCAGTTGTAAGTGCTATGTAAATAAATTTACAGTTGACTCTGACTGACCAGGCTTTTCAAAGGAAACTGTAAAAATTCCCCAAATTTCAATTGAGATCAGAAAGCTATAAAAGGAGATACAATTACTATAGTTTATGCAGTCACAGGTTTCCAACATATGGCAATTCAAAACCAAAGACCCGATTTCATTGAAGTACTTGAATTACTCAAAGACCCTGAAGACTGCTATTCGATCTTGCATACAATTAAATCAAGGTGAGCCGGTGTTCCTCAGATCAAGGGAGTAGCCAGAAATTTAAAATACACCCCACTTTCAACCAAAGGTCTTATGCCACTAAGCAGGCAAAGCAAGTCATTGTGACCCTCCCCAGAAAAGCTTGCTTGTCTATTCAACCCAAACGTCTACCCATTCATCTTTTCATCATTCATCCACCTGTTGATATCCACCATTTCATCCATATATTTTGTTATCCATTGTCTTTCATCCAACATTCAGTCTGTGTCCTTCCGCCCATCCATATCCAAACCTGTTCATCTATCTTTAAACCTATCCATAACACAAACCCTTCCTTTCACTCAGTCATCCATCCTTTCACTCAGCCATCCATCCTTTCACTCAGCCAACCATCTTTTCACACAGCCATCACCCTTCGACCCATCCATCCATTTTCCTTTTTGTTCGTACATCTTTTCACTAACTTATCCATCCACCCTTTCACTTATTCGTACATCCATTCACACTTCCGCTTGTTACAGGGATTCTGCTCATGCACAGAACTATGCGCAGGAAACCAGGACCTCAGTGAATTGTGGTGTACCAAAGACTCCCCTCAGTACCCAGAACCCCAGTCCGACTAGCATCAGTGTCCCATTCGTTATCCATATTCTCTCGGAGCTCCTAATGTATAGACAACACGGAACAAGCGACTTAGAGTACTCTCAGGAATGGTGGGAATCAGAAATACCTGTTCGTTATTATTCTCATATCAGTCCACAACAAGAGTAATCAGAGACACTTTAAAGTTTAAAATGTTTATTTTATAAACTACGTGTCCTAAGATGCAGTACTTTGGCTAACATAAGCAGACAAATGATTAAAATTACAACCATCAGCATTGTTACAATACCATAGAAAATTAAGGGAGAAATCATAGTATAAATGACAGTGGAATACAGCCACCTTCCCTTCACTAGTAAGCTAGTATTATTAGACTAATAGAAGGTCTCTAGGTTTGAATGGGGAACCCCATACCGTAAAGATCAGCTTAGGTGAATCACATCACAGGATCAGCTTTGCTCTGCGCCTGGAAAAGTTCTTCTCCAGAATGTGTGTGTAATGCATGCAAACTGCAATATTAAAGGCTCTCGACTTTCAGGTATTTGCAGCTGTGTGCGTATTATGGCTAGAGAGTGGGCCGATCAACCTGAACTTGAAAACATACATTGTTTGGCGGCTCAGATTGTTTCTGCACACAATGTTCAGACCAAGGTCGCAGTGCACGTCTAGGGATGTGAACAACAGACAGTTCTCATGTGAAGAAAAGGCAAGCAAGCAGTTTTCAAATAATAACATGTATCTGCAGTGTCGTGTGCAAAAACAGCAAGAAGTGGCAAGATGGCGTTTCTAACATCTAACGCGCTTATGCTAACATAGCAATGTATGTATCTAAAACGCTGCTTCCACTACACACTAATGTAGCCACACGTTCGCTCAGCCATCCATCTATTCTCCCTTTCTCTCGTCCATCCATTCCTTCACTCATCCATCCTTACAGCCACCCCTTCACTCATCCATCTGTTCACTCATCCATCCACCATTCCACTCAGTCATTGATCCATTTGCTCATTGATCCATCCATTTACCCTTTCACTCATCGATCCATCCTTTTGCTTACTCATCCATACTTTCTCTCGTCCATCCATTCATCCACCCATTAATCCATGCATTTTTTCATTCATCCACTCATCCTTCCTCTTTCATTCATACAACCTTGCATCAATCATTTTGCTCATTCATCCATGCATGTATCCATCCATCTTTTCACTCACCTGCAATCCACCTTTTCACTCGCACATCTATCCATCCATTTTTCATTTCACTCATCCAGCCACCTTTTCACTCACTCATCCTTCCATTCATTCATTTATACTTTCGCCCAACCATCCATCTGTCCTCCCTTTCATTCATTCATGTATTCTTTCCCTCATACGCCCTTACATCATCCTTTCACTCACTCATCCATCCATTCATCCACTCATTCAACCGGTCCATCGCTCCAGCCTTTCACCCATCCTTCCAGTTACTCTTTCACACATCATCCATCCTTTCACTCATTAATCAATCAATTTTTTACTCATCAGTCATCCACCCTTTCACACATCCATTCAGCCAGCCATTCAGTCATCATTTCACGTATTCATCCATGCATGTATCCATCCACACCTTCACTCACCCACCCATCCACCATTTCACTCATCCATTCAGTCATACTTTCACTCACTTACCTTCCCACCCTTCCACGCAGCTATGCAGAAATAAAAATACCACAATTTTTATTCAAAGCAACTTTGCTGTTTTCATCAGGAGACAGTGGACACTTGGAAAATGCAGGAGTTGGCTAGAGCGAGAAGTACTAAAATAACTACTATACAGAGGAAACCCAATTATGTAATTGGTGGGGAAAGAGTTAAATGTTTGCTGCATCCACACAGTTCCACGTCCCACAATTTAACAGCACACCACATAATTAAACTCCACAACACAAAAAAACATTCCACAGTATTACACTCCATAACACAATCCCACTCCACACAATTCCAGTACTCAATATCAATCAATCAATCAATTAGCTTTATTCGGCAATTAAGTCATAAAAGCACATTTACAGACATTACATATAAATACACTTAAATTACCTAAAAAGTTAAAATTGCAATTAAATTTATAAATGGCCGACGAGCTTGAATTTAAAAATGTAAAAGTTAAGAAGATAATCATGTCGAATTGTAATATACAGAAGGTAGCTAGACGTTACATTCACGCCCCAACTCTCCAGCTCTCGACTTCAAGGTATTTCTCCATGGGGAATTTGCAAGATCAATGCTAGCTCAAAAGAAAGGAGCTGGCAGGTAACCTCAGGGCTTTTGATCTTATACTCCAGGCCCACCCTAGGAATTTGGCCACTGCTATGCATGTTGGGGGAGTAGGATCGGTGCACAGAATGCGAAGAGCTATGGCATATCTTCTAGTACCCAAAAGCTTGCAAATTGGTTGTATCCATCTTTTTCGAGGTACCACATACTGTCAAGAATTCCTGTCATGCGAGGGGAGGAAAACGGTAACCAGCGAAAACGGACTACATCTCCCAGGATGCTTAGCGGTTGAGAGGTTATGTAAACAGGAGAGCTGTTACATAACTCAAGGAAAACACGCCCTTATGTAAACAGGAGAGCTGTTACATAACTCAAGGAAAACACGCCCTTATGTAAACAGGAGAGCTGTTACATAACTCAAGGAAAACACGCCCTATAAAGGGAGGAACCGGGAGGTACAACGCTGTCGGATATTGTGTTTACACCGACGTACCTGCTTAGTGAAGAGCAGTGTTCCGGAGTGGTGCTCCAGTTAGGCAAGAACGGAGGTAGGTCGAGTCGTTACTCCCTGGGCCGTGTCTTGCCCCATCGTCACCTGTGAAGGACCCGGAAGCTCTACCGGATAACCATTGAGCTTCGCTTTTTGACTCGGCTGAGTCAAAGCGCAGTGGCGCTTTTGCTGGTTGGAGTCGTAACTCCCAGCCCGACCAGAGATACAGGGACTGCCAGCTGTAACGCTCACCAGGAGGTGTTTGCCGCGTTACAGACTCGGAAGTCCACAGGATCGATCGAGCGGCTGCTCTCAGTTCAGTCTTCTTTGCTTGTGATTGGGGTATCGGTGACGCATCACCAGGAGGTGACTCCGCGTCCCGGTGCAGTCTGAGGAAGAGGTTGAGCGGCTGCTCCCTTCAGGTAGAGACCCCGGCTGGGTGTTTCCCTGACTCCTCGATTCTCCCCAACACTCTTCGTGCCCCTCGCAGCCTACCGATTGGCATTGTCGGCCATTTCATTTCTGCCCTCTGTTGGCATACGCCGGGATCGGCGTATATGCAGAGGACGGTTAGGACCATCCGTGCTGTGGGCTGGTAACGTACTTAGCCTGGAGGATTCCAGTGACTATAACCTTTGTTTATTCCTTGTATTATTTTTGCCTTCATTAAAATAACTAAACCTTCACAAGTGGTTGCGTTCTCATTATCGTGTCTGTTAAACGATCCTGAGACGATCAGGGCGTTACACATACATAGGACAGAAAAATAGATACTCAATATCACATAATTACCATACACATATTTCCACTGCGCACCACGCCACATAATTGCACTACACAAATCCACAGAATTCAACGCCACACAATTCCACAACTAACACTTCCAATCCAACCCACATAATTCCCCTACACACCACATACATACACCCCATAACACATAGATAAAAGACATTGTCATTTACAATGCCAACAGCTCTAACTCAACCAAATGCGAGACCTATTGCATTTACAAAGCTTGTTTAGGCGTAGTGGTACTCACCAGAGAAAAAAGTGAGCAGGGGAATGACATGCCCAAGCTTTATTCGTTTGATCAAAGTAGTTCCCATATTCTGGATTTAAAAATGAACTGTTTCTGAACGATTGAGTTGCCGCAGGTTGGAAGTGGAAAAGAAGGGACTCCTCTACTATTAAGTGAGAAAAGGAAGAGGCAGCTAAGAAGAAGCCAACCTTCGCTCCACGTGCATGCTACCTGAAAGAAATGTAAATATATGCAATTCAATCAATCAATCAGGAGCAGGTATAGCACGGCTACTCACCCGTGAGGGTCTTAAGGCGCTGGCTTTTGATTAATCATTAAATCCAAAGACTACTTGGAGGTCATTATATTTTGTTATTTTTAGCCATATCTCTGATCCCGCTCCACACTTGCTGACCAAGCCCACAGTTCCCATACTTTTCTTTATGCACTTCAACAGCTAGTACACACACCGGGTACACCTTGGACATCAGCAGACACTTTCAGCTGCTGGATGTTTGTAAGATGCATCATGCTGATATTACTTGCGCTACTTAGGGGGGGCTGCTGACATCTCTTATTCGAGGTAAATGTTGAGATGGGGAATGCACGGTTATTAGATGAAATAACCATGTTGTCCAACCTCACCTAGAGAAAATATTGCATTTGAAATGTTGCTATGAAACACTCCAAATTAAAGATTATACTACAAAATGGAAGTCGCCTAACAATATTGATTAAGACTCTATTTGCACTTTATGCACTTCAGGCAGGATTGAAAATGCTGCACGTGTTGTTTTGCACGGTTTATGACAAGTTTCGAAAGAAATGGATTTGTTATATCTGCAAAAAAATGGGGTTCCGGAAGTACTTAGAAGCTCTAAGAGTCCTGAAATACGACACAACTCCTCAAATAGTTTTGGGATGAGTAACTACTTCCTTGCAGTGGGATTTGCACATCAAAACATGGGTTTAAAATGTTAACATGCTATCATTTTTTTATTCTAAACTAAGCTCTTATTAATATCGATTGACTCTCCTGTAAACGATTGCACGTGCATGTATTACATTGATTTACCAAACGTGATCTAGAATTGTATGTATGCTTTGTTAGTTAACTCTTTATTGATTGGTTTAGCAAACCATTTATAATTTAAAACATAGCTAAATCGAACAATAAAATGACAGTAATAAATGTAAAAAACTGTGGATTTAAAACTATTAAAATGGTTTAAATGGTTTTTAAGCAAAATAAACGATGTTGAAAGAACCATGCTGATTAACGATGCCCACTGCACTGCCGGTCGACACGTCCTGATGCAAGTGGAAGATTCCTCGCGTCGTCATTCTTCTGACTGGCTGTAAAGTTGCATATTTTCGCATACTCTGCTCTAGCATACACGCCATTTTTTAAAAAAAATCCTTGTCCTTAACAGAATCAACAGCACTTCTTGTTGAGCACTTTACTCTTTAAGCTGCTTGTGTGTTTTATCTATTTACAGTCACCTTTCGTGGCTGCTTACTAGATTGTTGTTGGGGCTTTGGGACTAGGTGGCTGCTTGCCACCGAACGTCCCATAAATCCAGTTTTAAATATTCTTTGCCTTGACGCTATTTCACAATTTGTTGTTTTTCTGAACACTCGGTATCCAATGTGTCTCTCTTTCCAGTTGTACAGTACCAGCGAGAAATACAGCGTCCGCTCGAAGCGTTAAAAGCAAGCTTTTCCGCCACTTAAGTGCGTATGTGCCCTCTGCCCTGTGGAGGGCAAGCGTCACGTTGTGAATGAAAGCCGGTAACACTCCTCGTTTCACAGTCTAGTTCAAGATGTTATCTCCAGCCACTGGTTCCTGTCAGCCCAGCCCCCTGGGACGGGTGAACATTGCCAAGGGCACTTTCCCACCGCGAGATTAGAGAAGCAGCGTTTGGTTTTGGAGCTACGGCCGCTCGGTATTTGGGTCACTTAGCATCGGGTGCCACGCAGGGCAGCGCGGCGATAACGCCTGCGCAATCGTCGTATACCTGCCAGCGGGCCGGGCAGGGCGGTGACACGTCAGAGGCGAAGGCGCGCCTCGTGGCCGGCTGTGCAGGTGCTTCGTGAGGCGCGAGGCAACATCGTTTAATCCTGCGCAGTCAATAACGCATACTGTTCATTGCCAGCTGTCCGAGGAGGAATGACAGGCAGCCATGTTTCCATCTGCCAGGCTGTTTCTGGACTGGGAATATTCCCACAATGTTCTGACTCCAGGAGTTTAGGCTGTGGGAATGCGCTGCATTTGGGGATACGTGGAGGACCTGTGAGTTATGGTATCAATTGTTATATACTATACTGATGCCTTTCTCAGGTGTGCACAGTTTTAGAAAACATCCACGTCTTAAACGCGCCAGCATCGGTTGTAGGCAGGGCTTTAAATGGGATGAAAAAACTGGGGGGGGCGGTCTCGAAAAGGGGCGTGGCCAATGTAATTAAGGGCGTGGCTTAAAACACATAAGCTAAAAATCTGTACTTAGCATAGTGTGCCGCCCAACTTGTATTTTGCTGTTTCTGTCATTGCATCCGTTATATGATACAACAAGGAACATCATACCTACAACAAGTCAGGACTATTGGCCTTGTCAGTGGTTGTTAGTTGAATAAGATACATAAGCAGCAACTATGGCTTGTATATAATATTGAAAAAGCTCCCACTTAAAGCCCTGGTGACACCACGACAATGTTGCTCTCCTGAGTTTTAACAAAAGACGAGGAATCCAGAGAGAAAATGACTCTCTTTAACCCCTTGGCTGCGGCGGGAATTCTGCCGCAGCGCTGGGGGGGTTTGGGGGCAGCGCGGTGGCGCTGTGCTCATGACGGAGCCACTCCGTCATGAGCCACGGTTGAGCTATGCTCATGACGGAGTGGTTCCGTCATGACTCCGCCCACTGCGCTAATCGCCCGCACAGGCGGGGAATCAGCGCAGCGTGGGAGGAGCGGCGGCCAACGGCCGCAGCATGATGGAAACACTCCGTCATGAGCACACGGCACCCGTGGCTCATGACGGAGTGGTTCCGTCATGAGCGCTGAAGGGGTTAAAGGATTTCCCTTCCCCTACAATGCTCACCTGGCATGACGTCATGCCGTAACTTATCCACTAGTGAGAAGTGAGCAGTGTGAGCACACGCACCTCAATGTGCCGGCTGTCACTACAGTCTGGAAAAAAACGGACCGCCTGTGCCAGTGTTCAGCACCGGTGAGACCCGGCCCACTGAAAGCCCTGGTTATAGGCATAAAGGGGCACTACCGTCACTTCAGTTGAACGTGTTATATAAACTGGAGTCAGAGGATTGCTGGGGTGGCGATGGAGCAGAGGGTGAGGGGAATCCATGGCAGACAGCTCTGTGGTTTGCAAGGCAAGAAGATATTGCAGTTGTAATTCTTGGTACAGCTGTGCCAAGTATTTCATATGTTACAACATGGATTTTTGAGAGGTACATTTTCTTTTGATAAGCAGTTAGTGGTGGGTCTTCATTACAGACGTAACGTGGTTGTAATATAAACACAGTTAGTACCTAGGAGAATATCTATGGATATTGGAATATCTCTCCAGTTCCTATTAGGCAGGTATACTTAGTGGTTCTTCGTGTATTATTAAGAGGGCGAAAGCCCTCACGCATCAAGAGGGTGCCTTGCCTCTTCATAGGCCTCCTCCTCACATTGGCAAAGACTCCGGGCCTGATTACGAGTTTGCCAGACGGGTTACTGCATCTCAAACGTGATGGATATCCTGTCTGTCGTATTTTGAGTTCCATTATATCCAGTGGAACATAATGATGATGCCCCCGGGTGATGCGTGTGCTATAGCAAATAACACTAACACAACTCTGAATATGGCAGACAGGATAGCCGTCGCGTTTGTGATGGAGTAACCTGTCCACCAAACTAGCAATCAGGCCCTCAGTGTTAAATTTGTAAAAAAAAATATGTGTGTGTGGGCCCTCATCAGGAGGCCACTGCAGCTTGCACCATCAATTGCCCCTGCCAGTGCTGCCAATGTCAATACCAACACAACTACTAACCATCACACTCTTAACAGGTGTGACAATTCATACTATTCCAGGACACCAAAGCTATGAGAATGGCTTGGGTGTCTGGTATTAGTCACTGTTAATGTATATTCTATCAATAAACAGATGTTGTTGTGCTCATCCCTAATTAGACACACAACGGCACCATGTGACAGACTTTTATAAGTGCTTGTGCTGATATTTAAGTGCCGGTGCCAAGCACCGAAAACCACCGGCTCAAATTAGGCACTGTAAAGACTATTACAAAATGTGGGCTACACCCCGATAAACAGGAACTTCTTAGGTGTTAAATGATCAGTGCTCTAGCGAGGTTACCTGCATGGGTGTTACTTGATGAAAACGAAGCAGATGGAGTGAATGAACTAAAACTACCTATTGGTCGACTTAATACTTTTGTTTCTGTCTCCAGCATGTAGGATTAAAAATAAAGGGGAATATTCCAACTCTAAGAAAATGTCAGCATGCTTCTGCCGTTATAATTGCCCTAGAAGTAAGGTGCATTGGCCTTTCATTAGGAACCAGCCCTCTGTGTAGTGCTCACTACATATCATAATAAAAACGAGAACAGGAATACTAGATATAAAACCAAATGCATTCCTTGTGGGGATTAAAAGTGTCCCATCTCACAGGGCCTAAAAGGGGGAGAGAGAACATAGTAGCTACAGACACAGAGTCATATCATTGATCATATTCTTTATGTGGACCTTCATACCAGGCAATGACTAGAAATCTGTGCCACTCAGTGCTAAATTTGTAAAAAAAATTAAGTGCCAGGGCCCTCATCAGGAGGCCACTGCAGACTAGATCACCCATTGCCCCTGTCAGCACTGCCGATGACAGTACCAAACCAGCTGCTAACCATCACACTCCTACAAGTGTGACAATTCAGACTATTCCAGACCCCAAAGCTATAAAATTAGAATGGGCGGCAGGTAATAGTCATTTTTAATGTATATGGAATTAGTAAACAACTGTTATTGTGCTCTCTCTAAATCAGACAAACAGCCCACCATGTGGCAGACTGTCATAGGTGCCGGTGCTGCCAATTAAGTGCCAGTGCCGAGCACCGAAAACCACCAGCTCAAATTAAGAACTGGTGCCACTGCACACTCGCATGTGACAGTAACGTTGAATACAAAACGCCCCATGTAATTGACTAGCAGCCAAATTAAATGGATTGCATACATAGAAGTCCATCAAGTGAAGGCGAACTATTCACATACAATGGTTGGAGGCACTTAGCGAGCTGGAGATATTATTGTGTGTGTAATTGTGACATCTGAAGGGGAACAACTAAATAAGTGAAGTGAGAGGTCAACATTGCAAGCCAGAGTTTGCACAGGCTCAGCATGTATCAACATTATTAAATATTATGACTATGCTTGATGACTCAGAGTTCATGGTTAGGAGTTGATAGAATGTACTATTATGCATTTGAATCAATGGTAAATAAAGGCGATACTGAATAAATTTAAACAAACATGCATTATTTCATTCACAATATGCTCTCAATCCGTCCAACCAATTGTTTCCCATTTTGCTTCGCATTCATTCTCACATTTTTTGTTGTGTGACATATTTTGAATGAAATAATGCATGTTTGCACAAACTCATAGCACATGTGAAAGTCACAGGAATGTATATGGTATTGTATACTTGAAATACATAGGATACAACCACTACAACAAGATGCTGAAAAATAGAGATATAGGGTGAAAACGCCTACACCACAACAACAATGACTCTAGGGTGATCGGTGTGAAACTGGTGATCAAATATTGATCACAATATATATGATAACAAATGCATATATTATGTCTTTTTCTCTAGATAGGTAATTCCTCATCGAGACCAGTGGCATGTATTAGGCTTGTTCCAGTTTTTAATAACTTAGAAGTGCCTGAAACAATTAGTTCACTCGCACTCACTTCTTTGAGGGAAGTAACTTCTTTATGTCCCGCCCTGACAAAAGTCCAGGACCGATTTAGGCGAGATAGGAAGGGACAAAACATGTTGGTGCTAAAGTTAGGGTCATAGGACCATCACATCATAGACCCCCTATTGTATATATTTTAACCTTCCCTCCCACTCCATTATTAAAGAATTCTTTAGGAGTGGGTGAGGAATTGTATCTTTAACAGTTCTCCCCCATATACAATATCTTTAAGTGCTCCCTGAAACACGGTTGAGCCCACCCCGATTTTTAGCAGTCAGGGTGAGCCCTATGATGAAGCATGTCACTATTAAAGTGAGTGAGGGCTATTTAAGGAAAAGGGTTTCTTTCCCTTCCCACCCGTAACAACGGGTTGGATATATTTAATTTCTTTTTCTCGTGAACTGTGTTCTGGAGATGATCACCACCACACACTTAGGAACCCCCCATCCTATATTGATCAGTCTTTTGTTGCTTGTTGTAACTGAAGAGAAAGCAACAAACTACAGAAGGGACATTCTGGTGGTAAAAAGTATATAAATTAGGGAGGACGTGGCCTTTCTATCCTCTTGATTGAAGACCTGTTGGTCCCAGGATTTGTGTACCTATTTCCAATGCTAAACATTGATTGAATTTTTTTTAAAAGCTCGATGAAGCATTCGCACATGGCAGCATGGCACCTTCCAAGTCGCCACACATACATCATGACATGGTGGCCATTTTGTTTTAGTTTTATTTGCTATTCTGAGATGGGTAACTGGGTAAAAGTGTGATAAAAGTAAAATTTTTAAAGAAGGAAATTACAGGAAGTGGGTAGCAATGGTGCAGCTGAGGGTGTAATAAGCAGTAGCAGCAGCGTCCGAGCAACAAATAAGTTGGTTGGGTGAGAGGTCTGAAATCTAAAAGAAATTTATTTAAAAAAACAGAAACAGGATGGTGAATGGAGCAACACAGAGCTGGGGACGCAGACAAGGAGGAGCAGGAGTAGATGGGAAGGTGGGACGGCGCAGCATGAAGAGCACGGGGCATTTCAGTGGGAAAACAGCACAAAGGTAGAGCAAGAAAATATGCACTGGTATGGAATGGTGAAAGAGAAAAATATAGTTCCCTGAATTTAAGTAGTGGAAGGATACAAGTCATCCAATTAAAAGGATAATTAATAAGTGAAGTTCCAGGAGAGATACAAATGCAAGAAAAGGAAGGGAAACATTGAATAAGAACCAAGTCAAGTTTGATGTTCATCTGTTCAATGATTTTGCAGTAGCTGTGGCCGAAGCTTTCTTGCATGAATTAACAATGCCTTCCTGCACCACTCAACTTACACTTCTCATTTGTCAGTCTGGGTGAAGCCTTCTAGAACTAGTAAAAACTAATAACTTATGTTATGAAAGCATAGACCAGATGTCTAAATTGGAACCATACATATTGGTAAAATAAGCTTTTTGTTTGCACTAAACATCTGAGCCATAAGGGTATAGGGGTTGTGGCACTTGCTATTTATTATATGTCAATTTATCTATTTTTAGGTGTTTTTCAAGCACTTTTTTTTTACTCAACTGCTCATACACACCCTCCCTCATTCATCCATCTACTTACCATATAACATGCATCAAAATCCTTGACCACCACGATGGTTTATTATGAGGCAGTGCCGAATAAGAAGGTTACATAAATAGTGTTTGAGCCATATGTCTAATTTGGCAGACATACAGCTGTTTTTAAAATGAAAGACGCAACCATTTAAAGGGTGTTTGTTTTTATTATTTATACTTGGAAAATTGTAATTTCTGTTAGATTCCTAATGAAAGGTTATAGAAATTGTGTTGATTCATATTGCATGCTTGACTTTTCCTAGGTTCTCTGCAGCTATAACCTACCTCAGCCCAGAACTTGGACAGGCACTCCCTTTATCATTGATAGCAGTTACAAAGTCCCCTCTCCTTTCCTTCTTTGGTATGGGAGCAAACATTGCATACATCCTGTGCTGCGGCGATTGTCAATAGGGCACAGAGCTCTGATCTTCCTCCTGCTTTTTTTTTTTGATCATCAAGTTTAGGACAATAGGTTGAACCATTTACCCCAAATCTTTTCAAAAAGTTCAGGGCGGCCCCAGGCTGCAAAGAGGGGTTTCTCTTGAGTTCCGCACCAATCCACCCCCGTCTCCATCTCCGTATAGTAGGGGACTTGGCCTGAGACCAAAGTGCCGCTATTTCAAGGAAGCGCTTATCGGCCCGAGAGCCATCCAGGCAATCAAACACACCTAGGATCAAACGTAATGGGTCATGGGGAACCGTCCACCCCAGGGTCTGTGTGAGTTCCAGTTCCACTCCCGCCCAGAAGGGTGCAAGGACAGGGCATTGCCAAATCATGTGGTAGAAGTATGCAGGAGCGTGATTGCATCGCCTGCAGGCCGTGGAGGACCGCAGGCAGGCTCTGTACAGGCGCACAGGGGTGAGGTATGCCATGTGTAGGTAGTAGAGTTGGACTAGACGCAACTTGAAGGAGGTAATCAGTGTCTTGGGGCCATGAGAGCATCTCTCCAGTCCGCATCCTCTAGGGGGCCCAACCAACCTTCCCAGCGGGCACACAATGAATTTAGGGTTGCGGGGCCATTGTTTACGAGGGAGCGGTAAATCCGTAACACCCCCCCTCTACCCAGGTTCCCTATCATCACTTGGGCCTTGAGGGGACTAAATTCAGGGAGGGAGGTGGGAGACGGAATGTGCATCCGGATGGCATGCCTAAGCTGTAAATATTTATAAAATTGGGAGGAATGGAGGGAGTGGCGCTGCTGTAAGTCCGCAAAGGTTCTGATGTGGTCCCCAACCCAGACGTCCCCAAGATGTGAGATCCCAATGTGATCCCACCGACGAATGTCCCGGAGAGACGAGGCCTCTTGCAGCCAAGTGCCATACCACAGGGGCATCTGTCTGGTGAGTTTCACATCCCATTTCTTGTGGCGCAGAGCAGTGTGCCAAGCCAAGAGAACCGTCTTGGTGATGGGGGGGGATGACCCGCGGTATGGGGGCCCCATACAAGTAGGCCTGGAGCTGCGGGAAGTCCATCCATCGGAGTTCCACCTGGTACGCCGGATCGGACCAGCCGCCCGCGAACCTGTCATGAACCACGATGTGTCTCGTGGCCAGATAGTAAAGGTGAAGGTTGGTTACACCCATGCCCCCGTCATAAGGAGGGATGCGGCAGTGTGCCAGGGACATTTGTGGTCTCCCTCCCCCCCATAGAAACCGGGTGAGGATGCCGTCAATCTCATGAAACCAACTCCCCGGGAGGTGAAAGGTAATATTCTGTAGAGTAGATAAAGAACGGGGGAGAACCATCATTTTAAAAAGGGCACTTCTGCCAAGGGGATTAAGAGGAAGGGATTGACATCTTCTGAGGTCCGCCTTGGCCTTGATAAACAGAGGCGTAATGTTCAGGGCCCATTCGAGTTCTGGAAGTAGGGCGACCCAAACCCCCAGGTACTTGAAAGACTGCCTACGCAGGGGAATGGTCATTTGCCAATTGAAGCAGGCACAGGACCGGTGGAGGGGAACCAGAGTGGACTTTGCCGGGTTGAGCCGGAGGCCCGAGACCCGTTCAAAGGCGGAGAGGGCATCCAAACACTGTGGGCCGGAATTCTCAGGGTCCGCCAGGAAGAGGAGGATGTCGTCGGCGTAAAGGGCGAGCTTGTCGATCTGAAAAGGGTTGAAGTACTGGGTATTTTAGACCCAGCGGTGCAGGGGCACACACCCTATGACTTCTGGGTTTCACCCTGTTCCGGACCTACAGAAACACAGAGTCTTCTGGGTGAAGTCAAAGATTCGTTTATTGGCTGCAGACCAATGACAGGTATCCTAGAAGTACAACAGCGTGTATGTTCTCAGGAGACTGCTGAAAATCATAGGAACGGACTTCATCTTAAATACGCTTTTCCTTGCCTCAAGCATACATTCCTAGGTTTTATGATACGGCAATATACAAGTGTACATTACAAAGAAAAGGCAGAGTCATGATGACCATCCCACATTCCAGTTCGGCCAGCCCACAATGATTTACACAGTAAGATTCAGATCCCATGTTTGATGTGAAGAGACCCCCCAATAAACATGAGCATCTCCTGTTTTGGGAAACAAGTCATAAAGCAGGAACAAGCAGGTGTGGAAGAGATTAGCCGGGGGATTGTGTAGAATGAAAGGGCTTTATGACGGGTCAAACCCTGATGCTAATCACAGGTGGAAGGAGGAAGGGGAGCTCGTGAAACCGGTTTGACCTGGGGCAGCAGAGCCAGCTGTCCAGGTCACAGAGAAGTCAGAGGGAAAGCCCATGTACTGTGAGGCCCGTATTTACTCCATTATAGCCTATGTGAGGGCAATGACAAGATGGCCACTGCTTCCAAAATGGAACCCGCGTAGTGGAGCAGAATAACGTGTACACAGTGCATTCACAGCTAGAACGATATGTAAAGCACTCGTACATGCCGCATTTACCATTTGCGGTTCGCTAATACCAAGATAGACAGGGGTAGGGCCCTGTCCCCTACGCGGTCCCGAATATTAAAGTACGACAGACCCTCCTTTTGCCCTTACATAGGCAATTACTATATTCATCTTAATCCGAGTCTAGGTCAATGTTCACGAAGTCATGGAGATGTTGCTGTAGCATCATCCTATTACTTAGCTCGTCCCTCGATACAGGTTTCCTTACACATAAGGTAGCACAGAGACCACATATCGCGGGAGCACACTGTATACACAGGCAGAACAGGAAAAGAATGGCTAAGATCATTCCAATGACCATCAGAACTTTCCAACCCCAGGCAGATATCAATTCCCAGAACCACCCCACCAGTGACCAATCTCCCTTGTCCACGTGTATGGCTTCAGATATTTTATGGAGTTTGGAGATGGCTTGATACACTGTTGGAGCATTATCTGGTATGAAAATGCAGCAACTGGATTGGATGACCTTGCATACCCCACCGCGGTCTGCAAGAATAACGTCTAGAACCATGCGGTTCTGCAGAGTCATAAGGCGATCCGCTTGGAGCTCAGCTGTCAGATTACTAAGGGCACCAGCCGTTACATTGACAGTGGATTCAACCACACGAGTCAGCTGTCTCAGGTTCCTACTATTGACCATAGGTCCCCAAAACGGCAGGAAACCCAAGAAGAAGTCTCCCGCTTCCTGACCGGCAGTATCCTCCTTACTAATCACACCTCTCACAACTCTGGTCTTGTGATAGTCAGAGGCGGCAGTAAAAGTCGGCGGTAGCAAGTTCGCAATATAACATGTGCCCGAGAAATCAGGGGGCAACCATGTATATGCTCGGTCATGACAGATGAAATATGTGCCCTTAGCAGCCAAAAACGCAGGGGAAAACTGTGACGGGAAAGTGTACGTTTCAGTACAGTCACTTCTTCCCAGTTGAGCTCTAGGATTCTGACCATTACCCTGTAAGCAGAACCGACCCATGTGGGGTACGACCCAGATTGGAGATGAGATTTTTCGCTGTCTTTCACCCAGACTAATACTATACCCCGTCGCGTTCCATCCTACATAAGGTCTCAACTCTTCTTTGGGAATGGATGAGTATGCATTGATATCCCTGCTCATATCGGCAACCCCTTTCATCAAAGCCTTATTATTGGTGATAGGTCTGATGGAACGCGGTTGGCGAGGGGAGTATGTATCTAGAGCATAGAGAAACATGGTTTGGAATGCCCATGACGATCCATTGTAACTGTACGGCAGCACCAGGTAGGGAATACCTTTGTTAATGGTATGGGGCATTAACCCACACACCCAGCAATTGGTCGTATTCATTACCAGTTGGTGCTGGTGCAAGAGCTGGATAAACGAGTTATTTACGAACTCTGATCGTCTGGTCTGTTCGTGCTCAGGCAAAGGGTGAAAAGAGTGAGAGGAGGCAGTAGAAAGAGATATAGGCTGTTGAGTGGGTTCAATGGGCTTTTGAGCGGAGAAAAACACAAATCCTACAATAAACATTATGATACTACACAGTGTAAAAAGGCACGAAAAGACAAAACATTTACTTTTTACAATTCTACACATCCTTGCGTTAAAGTTCATTTCCTCAATCGGTCTCTCCATCTTAAAAAACTCCATCCTCTACTCGGGCCGCTCGCGGCGGATGAGTTTCTTCTGCTAAAGAGTACGCCTGTCAGTCTAGGGAAACGCCCTAGACCAACCAGAACCGTCGACCTAGTGTCTTCGGCCTGTACCCCAAAGTCTTGGCACCGCGACCCTGCGGCAGAACCCGGATGGTGGTTCGAAAAACAAAAATCAAGAAAGTCCTTCAGATGGGAGAGCAAAAATGTCAAAAGGGAAATAATGAGGAAATCTTTATTTGTCCATGGGCCTAGGTCTCAAATTATAGCGGAGACGGCCAGGTGCTGTTTGGTCTTGAAACAAAAGTTCGGGCTCAGTGGTGTCCAGTCGACTTGATGGTGGCACAGCTTCCTGCAGAATATTGTCACTCTCTTGGTCTGAAACTGTGCCTTTTAGGCGTGCGTCACTGAATGGTACAAAGCGAGGTACAATGTCTGTCTCTGAGTCGGCGATACCCTCCTTGACCCACTGGTCATATGGCAGAGGCAAGGGGACTACTTTGCAGTGAGTACCATGAATCCAGTGCTTCTTCCCTTTCACTCGCACTGCTGATCTTGTCGAAAGAAGAACAAGATGAGGGCCGATCCAGCGGGGCTCGTCGTTGCTCTTGCGCTGGAAGTTTCGGACCAGGACCCACGTACCAGGGTTGATAGGGTGTCCAGGAGGTTCAGAGGCTTGGGGAAGGGTATCATGTACCTGTTGGTGCAAAACACGCAGTTTAACAGTCAAATCATACAGGTAATCGAGCAGTACTGGATGCTCAATCTCACTGAACTTCGTAGGTCTCGGTACACCCCATACGTTGGCGGGACGGCCAAAAACGACCTCGTAAGGACTAAGTCCCACTCGTGAGTGTATGGTCATTCTAGTAGACAGGAGTGCTAGAGGTAGAGCGTCAGGCCATTTAAGACCGGTGCTCGCCTGGATTTTGGCCAGCTTGAGCTTTAAGGCTCCATTGTAGCGTTCTACTAATCCAGCTGATTGGGGGTGATTTGCAGCGTGGAACTTCTGCTTTATCCCTAGCCCTTCACATACATTCTTCATCACTTTACCCACAAACTCACTTCCGTTATCACACCACACCATTCTTGGCATCCCAAACCTAGGAAAAAATTCCTTCACAAGGGCTTTGGCTGTGGATAGGGCAGTGTTATCTTTCAGAGGATAAGCCTCAATCCATTTTGAGAAAGCGCAAACAACCACCAGTACATATTTCAGGTTGTTGCATCTTTCCATGTGAATAAAGTCCAGCTGCAAAACTTCAAATGGACATGATGGGGGTGCAAAGTGACCAGCCGGAGTTGGGGTTCCCCTACCAGGGTTGTACTTCAAGCATACTATGCAATTCTTGACCACATTCTCTGCACACTTGGGAATCCCAGCATTCTGCCATACTGGAGCTAACAACTTGCATATACCTTTCGTACTGATGTGTGCCATTCCATGTGCCATAGTAACCACTGGAAGCACATATGCATCAGGCAACAACCATCGCCTATGTTCTGTCAGATCAATCCAACAACCATTCTCATCCAACTTACCCATACTTTCTCTCCACTTGCTTAACTCTTCCTCTGTGGCTTCAGCTTGAAGCGACTTCACACTCTCTATTGTGTTCTCACACATTCCCACATCATTAACCCATCTTACGGGACCTGCAACATACATTCTAGTCTTCACATTCTGTGCTGTTTCTTTCGCGGTCTCATCAGCAAACGCATTCCCACGTCCAACATCATCCGTGACTTTCTTGTGCGCACTGCATTTCATGATCGCAACTTGCAACGGTAGGGTCAGTGACTCAAGGAGATCATTTACCAACTTGCCATTCTGAATTTTAGCTCCATGCGACGTCAGGAACCCACGCTCTTTCCACAAACGCCCAAAATTATGAGCCACGCCAAAGGCGTACTGGCTATCTGTGTATATGTTCACTCTCATTCCGTCAGACAACACGCATGCTCTCGTGAGGGCGATTAATTCTGCTGCTTGGGCCGAATTATGTGGCACTCGTGCAGTTTCCACGACTGTGTGTAGAGTCGTGATAGCATATGCAGCAGTCGTGTCACCATTAGGGAGCTTGAAGCATGACCCATCTACCCATAAAGTGCCATCACACTCAGTCAGGGGAGTATCCTTTAAATCTACTCTCCCTTTCGTCTCTTCTTCTGTCCTGAACAGACAGTCATGTTGCTCAATCTCATCTGAGTCTGCTGGAATTGACAACAATGTAGCTGGATTCAGCGTATTGCATCTCTTTATGTGTATGTGATTAGCTAACAGTGTAAGTTCATAACCCGATAGCCGCGCACTAGTCAAATGTTGTGTCTTGGTCCTATTTAATAATGTGTCTACAGCATGTGGAACCATAACAATCAATGTATTGTCCATTACCAAACCAGCAGATTGTCGGATAGACATTGCTGCAGCAGCTGTCGCTCTCAGACAGCTTGGCAATGCCCTCGCTACAGGGTCCAAGGTTGATGAAAAATATGCGCATGGGCGCGGTCTGTCGCCAAAAGGCTGTGTTAACACTGACAACGCACATCCATCTTTCTCGAGAACATACAATGTAAAAGGCTTACTGTAGTCGGGAGTACCCAACACAGGTGCTGAACATAATGCATTACGCAATTCCACAAAACTTTTCTGGCACTCTTCAGACCATGGGATAGGATTCGGTGTGTCTTTGCATGTTAAGGCTAACAAAGGTTTTGCCAACAAAGAAAAACTAGGGATCCAATGCCTACAGTATGAAGTGATGCCCAAGAAAGCACGCACTTCTCTCTGTGTCTTTGGCACACTCAACTGTGCAATGGCTTGAATTCTTTCTGGGGTCAGTTTCCTTCCCTCCTTCGATAAGAGATGACCTAAGTAGGTCACTTCTTGTCGACAATATTGCAGCTTAGAGAGAGACACTTTGTGATGGAAAGCGGATAAATGGCGCAACAGTGACAATGTGGCTTCTTTACAGATCTTCTCAGTATCCGCGGCGATCAGTAAATCGTCCACGTACTGAATCAGGATAGCGCCACTAGGTAAAACAAGTGCATCAAGCTGCGCTTTCAGAGCCTGACTGTATATTGATGGACTCTCACAGTAGCCCTGGGGAGCGCGTTTGAAGCGGAAGCTTCGGCCTCCCAGACTAAAACCAAAAATATCTCTGCTCTCTTCTGCAATTGGGATACTAAAGAAAGCATTCTTTAAATCGATCACTGAAAACCATGCAGCAGAGGCTGGAATCATCGTTAACAAGGCAGTTATATCGGGGACAACCGGAAACTGTGGCACAACAATCTTATTAACTTCTCTGAGATCGATCACAAATCTGTAAACAGGTGGCTGTGAAGGATCCGTTCGTTTTAAGACAGGTAAAATCGGACTATTGCAAACGTTGCCTCTTGTCTCTTCTATCACACCCTTATGAATCAAGTCGCTGACAATGTCTAACAATGCTTTCTGCCCTTCATTAGAGATCTTGTACTGGGGAATACGTGGCAGTCTGACATTAGCCTTTAAAGTCACCACATATGGCGGTATCTCCAAGAGGCCCACGTCATTGGGACCAGTAGCCCAAAGGGCATTCGGAAGGGATGACAATTCAGGCGGCGTTGTATTTTTAGACAAGTACATCGGGGAAATCACTTTCTTGCCTAATGTAAGTTGTACTCCTGAAGGAGAACAATACAGTGTAGCGTGCAATCTTTTCAACAAATCTAATCCCAGTAAATTCTCACCACAACCTGTTGTTAGGATCAGGGGTGCTTTCAGCTCGCAAGGTCCAACAGAAAGTGACATGGGACTAGAGATCGGGTTCCTTACTGGGGCGCCAGAAAAACCTACTGAAACATTTATATCGCCAGACAAAGGTGTGCCAGGGAGTTTTGAATGCATGATTGAACTCTTTGCAGCACCAGTGTCTAGCAGAAAAGGCTCCGTTACTTTTGCTGTAGTCACCTCAACATACGGTCCACTCTGATCCACTGGCACTGAAACAACTCCCTCTCTCTGCCTATGGCTGTCCTTGTAATCATTACTTTCTGCATCACCGTCCTCTGCATAATAATCACTATTATAATACTGGGCCGTATTACTAGTCGCGTTAGCTTGCTGATCAAAGCTATTGATGGTACTTTGAGGCGGCAGAGGACGCGCGTTCTGGGGAACACTCCCACGCCCTCGGCCTCTAGGAGCTTGCTGACCACTCCTACCTCTTGCGCCATACGCATTACCGTTCCGCTGCATTAATTTAGGGCAACTGTATTTAAAATGACCTTCCTCTTTGCAGTATGAACATTGGTTGGGACCTACAGGAACACGTGGTTGATAATACCCATTCATCTGCTGATTGTTCTGAAACTGTTGGGGTTGGTGATAGACACCTTGGTGTTGCCTATAATTATTCTGACCTCCACGTGGCGCATAGGCCTGCTGTAAAAGGACCTTTGTCTTTAGTTCCTTCGTTTTCTTCTCCGTTCTGTCTTTCTCGTCTTTATCTCTATTTTCATAATACTGTGCAGTAGCCAGTATTTGCGCTGAAGAAGAAACAGCCCAAGAACTTTCTGAATCTTTCAACTTTTTACACAGGTCAGGAAGTAGATTCTGCACAAACTTATCCACAAACAGCCGTTGGCCACCCTCAGTACTCATATCCTGCCCACTGTGGTCAATAAACGTTTCTTCAAACCTAGTAAAGAAGTCTGACACTGTCTCATCTTTCTTCTGCTTGCCTGCAGATAACTTGTCCCAATTTACGCGCATCGCCGGCATTATTGTCTTCATATACGTGATGATTCTACCAGGGAGTTCAGCTACTAAAGGTTCTGGTTTCGCACCACCCGTTTGTCTAGCATCAGCAGCAACAATGTTGGCCCATGTATCCCCTAGTTCTGCATTGTGATCTACATTACGAATTGATCCCCATAGAGGCTGTGGAACAACATTGCCAAACAACATGTCTATGTCGGCCAGATTCATAATGCATGACCCTGCCGTCTGTGACAACTCTTTATAATAACCTGCTGGGTTCTTACGGGGATCAGGTAAGGACTGCTTAAGCGCTAATACTTCAGAGCGCTTCCATGGAACATGCACCCAAACACGCTGGAAATGCGCTGCCACAGCGGGGTTACCACCGACAGCTGCAACCGCTTCCTTCCATACCGGGGGAACTTCTCTCATGGGGTATTGTCGCGCTTTTACCTTTTTCCCCACAAGGACCTCTTGTTCAAACAATGACTGTTGACAATCATCATTCCTGAAGGACAATACAACTGCAACTGCTTTATCTATATCGCGGTCCACAATTATACCAGTTCCAAAATCGAACCTCACTCTACACAACTCCTGCGGGTTCGGATTTCTACCACTATCCTCCAATTCCTCACAGAGAATTTCGCACATTTTCTCAAACACATATCTCTGTTTCGGGGCATCCCATTGATGGAAAGTATTGACAACTGATTCCACATCATAAAGTGAAGGAAAAACGATCCATCTACGCGCCATGTGATCTATTACCTTTTTCTCATCGGGGTTAGGCAATTGGCTGCGCAGCTGCTTACGCTGTACACCAGGAGTTGCACCAGATGACCCAAAGAGAGGAGACATTAATGTAGTAACCACATTAGCTAAGCGCTGTCGCGCCGAAGGAGAAGCTGAGGCGAGAACAGGGGGAAAAACAGAGGGAAGAAAAGAGGATGTAGAGACAGGTACTGGAGTGATGGAAGGAAGAGTGTTAGGGGAGGCAGTTACTGGATTAGGCAAAGTCGCAGGAAATGCGGGGGCAGTTGGAAGCACCACTGGCGGCGCTTGAGAGGGCTGCGCTACAGGAATAGGAACTGGCTGCAAAGCAACTGGCGGTTGCGGCAAGGCTTGCAGTATATGCACTGGAGGCGGCATATTTACAAGCTGGGGAGGCGCCGTGGCAGTTTGAGCATACGGGGGTGGCGAACTCAACAAATGTGACATCAGGGGATCTTTCTCCTTTTCTTCTGACTCATCCTGCTTAGGATGTGGCAAAGCTGGGTAACATTTGTCAATCCCTAACTTGCGCTGCCTGTGCAATTGCTCATTCATTTGCTCCTCTTCATTGTCTTTAAATTGTACAGCTGCTTGCATTACTGACATACCTTTCTCTCTTTTATTCTTTTTCGCTAACTTAATTTCTTTCTGTTTGGCTTCCTTTCGCCATAAGCGGAAAGAGTCAAACATCGCCGGCCGGGCTTTCTTCTTAAACAATTTAATTTCCAGATTATCTAAAATATCGGTATCAAAACTACCATTTTGGGGCCATTTTAAAACACCATCTTTCCTGGTGTAGTGGATCCACACTTCGTTATATGCAATGGGGCCTACGCCATGTTTCACATAAAGCTCATAAGTTGGAGTTCCAACCGGAGGAACCGGACATGATTCCTCTAGCTGGAAATCTTTTCCACAACCCAAACAGAATAATCTACCAAATAGTCCAGAACCAGGCATCTTCGCTCACTAGTCTAGATCCAAACGTCAAAGGATTATCGAATACGATATTCTCGTGAATACACGAGTCCTCTGGTTTTGGCGTTTGCAAACTCCAAAGTACCAATTCAAATGATCCCGAAGGATACCAAAACAAATAGGAGACGCTCCACTTATACTTAACTGAATATTGCTGATCGATGGCGTCACCAGAAGACTCTCTCGATTGTTTCGCTCTCTCAAAACTCGTCAAGGGTCCAAAACAGGTCGATTAATCAGGGCAGCAGTCCTTCGTAGCCGTTGGGACGCGGAGAACCTCGCAGAAAAGACTTTCGGACCACGTCGACATGCAGGGGTCGATGAAGTGGCGGCCTTCCTCCGGAATTTCCACACGAAGCTCCTCACGAACCTCTGGCTTGGACTGGTACCGCTGAAATCGCCCCACGTTGGGCGCCAAACTGAAGTACTGGGTATTTTAGACCCAGCGGTGCAGGGGCACACACCCTATGACTTCTGGGTTTCACCCTGTTCCGGACCTACAGAAACACAGAGTCTTCTGGGTGAAGTCAAAGATTCGTTTATTGGCTGCAGACCAATGACAGGTATCCTAGAAGTACAACAGCGTGTATGTTCTCAGGAGACTGCTGAAAATCATAGGAACGGACTTCATCTTAAATACGCTTTTCCTTGCCTCAAGCATACATTCCTAGGTTTTATGATACGGCAATATACAAGTGTACATTACAAAGAAAAGGCAGAGTCATGATGACCATCCCACATTCCAGTTCGGCCAGCCCACAATGATTTACACAGTAAGATTCAGATCCCATGTTTGATGTGAAGAGACCCCCCAATAAACATGAGCATCTCCTGTTTTGGGAAACAAGTCATAAAGCAGGAACAAGCAGGTGTGGAAGAGATTAGCCGGGGGATTGTGTAGAATGAAAGGGCTTTATGACGGGTCAAACCCTGATGCTAATCACAGGTGGAAGGAGGAAGGGGAGCTCGTGAAACCGGTTTGACCTGGGGCAGCAGAGCCAGCTGTCCAGGTCACAGAGAAGTCAGAGGGAAAGCCCATGTACTGTGAGGCCCGTATTTACTCCATTATAGCCTATGTGAGGGCAATGACAAGATGGCCACTGCTTCCAAAATGGAACCCGCGTAGTGGAGCAGAATAACGTGTACACAGTGCATTCACAGCTAGAACGATATGTAAAGCACTCGTACATGCCGCATTTACCATTTGCGGTTCGCTAATACCAAGATAGACAGGGGTAGGGCCCTGTCCCCTACGCGGTCCCGAATATTAAAGTACGACAGGGTCCTAAGCTCAACCTCGGATGTAGGGATCTTGACATATGAGAGAGGCCAGGGGCTCCATCGCTAGCGCAAATAAGAGCGGCGAGAGCGGACAACCTTGGCGAGTGCCCCTCTGAATGGGGAATGTCTCCGAAAGCACACCATTAATTAGGACCATCGCCTTAGGACTGGAGTATAAAACATGGATGAGGCGCCGAAACGGAAAGCCGAAACCCAACACCTCTAGCACGTCCTCCAGATAACTCCAGTCAACCGTATCAAATGCTTTTTCAAAGTCAATGAAAAGCAGGGCCAAATACAGAGTGAGATGATGGCGGTGTGCGAGGGCGAGGTGGGGGAGACTTATGCAGTGCCAGGTACCCCGGGCAGGCATGAAACCACATTGGTCTGGGTGGACTAAGTCATGCAAGTGGGGTCGGAGACTCTGACCCAAGGCAGTGGCAAAGATTTTCACCTCGGTGTTGATGAGGGAAATGGGGCAGTAGTCCGCACAGGCAAGGGAAGGCGGTTGTGTCTATGGAAGGACCACAATAGTGGCCATGTCCGTCTCCGGGGGAAAGGACCCAGTGTCCACCACATGTTGAAACAATTCCACTAAATGCGGGACCAACATGTCGCGGTAAGTCACGTAGTATTCCTGAGGATAGCCATCCGGCCCTGGCGTCTTACCGGAATGCAGGAGCGAAATGGCCCAGTGTATCTCCTCCGGGGTGAGGGGGAGATCCAGAGTCTCCGAGACCGTCTGGGGAAGGCAGGGCAATCGGGTCCTTGTCTCTGACAGCAATGCAACCAGGGAGGCTTCGGGAGGTCGGACCGCGTAAAGGTTATCATTTTATCCCGCAAAGGCTTGGGCGATAGCCGGAGAGGTGAAATGGTGAACATCGGCCGCATCACGGATCTCGGGTATGATGCTGTTGGCTTTGGGGCATGATACTACGTTATGGAGTAATTTGCCATTTTTATCACCCCAGCCGTATACGTGCACCACTGAGGAGCGCCATAGCATTTTAGGCCATTGACGTTCCACGACAAAATGTGGAGGGGTCTATTTAAGGTGGACATCATCAGAGCGGGTAGTGTGTGCAGGGGACAATGCAGGTAGACCCGGGTTCCTGGCCGGGACACGGGGGTGAAGTTCATACGGTCTGTTAAGTCTCATGTCATCATCGGTGGCGTGTGTGCACAGAAAGCTGCCAAGAAAAACAAAGAACAGAGGCCCGTAGGTGGCCAAAAACAATAAACAATCGGGAGACAATGGTCTACCCACCCTCCCTTGCCCCCCAACACCCCCCACCCTACACTTCTGAAAATGAAGCATATGTCGCCCAAAAAGGAAAACAACAAAACAGCAATACAAATGAGTCTGAGTGCTAAGCTAAAACGGTTAGCAGAACATGAGCGTGGCAGAGATGGACCCCTCCATGTAGGCGGATATGATAATCGTCAGCAGCTGAAGAACAGTTAAACAATTAAGCAACAGTGGAATACAGGTAAGTCTGGGAGCTAAGGTAGAACAGTTAGCAGAACGTGGTCGTGGCGGAGAGGGACCTCCCCATGTACACAGATGTAATAGTGACCTCGGCTGCAGGGGCAATTTGGGAATAGTGTATGGGACCCATGCCTTTGGGCCCCTGAGTTCATACTCCCTCATCGTCCCCGGTTCCTCGAAGTGTGGGGCTCCTCGACATGTCAGAGTCAGATATGGCAGGGCGCAGTGTCTCAGAGGGGTCTGGGATGTGGCTCAGATCAATCAGGGATCCAGTCGAGCTGGGAGTTGCAGACCTCCGAGGTAGTGCCTGGGGAAGGGGCAGGTGGGACACTGCACCCGGCGATCGGGAAGCTTCTTCGCGACGGTCACCCTTCTTGCGGGAGGTAGTGCGGCGTTTCTGGGGCTTAGGCAGGGTTGGGTGAGGTTGCGTAGGCTCTCGTCGGGCAGAGGAGGAGACAAGTCGGGTCTGGAGAGGGCACTCCTCCGTGAGCCAGGTCCAGGCCGCTTGAGGGCTATCAAATAAAAGTGGCTTGTCTTGAAAAGCAACTCTGAGCCGGGCCGGAAAAAGGAGACCATAGCAAAGACCCAGGTTACGGAGCTTCTGCTTAACATCATCATAAGTTCGACGTTGGGCCTGCACCTCCCTGGTGTAGTCTAGGAAGACCATGATCTTGTTGTTTTGGAACACCAGTGGACCCTGCATCCTTGCCGCCCTAAGGATGGCGTCCCTGTCCCGGAAGTTGAGGACAGTCAGGATAATGGGCCGGGCAGGAGCCCCGGGTGGAGGTCGGGGAGCCAGGGAGTGATGGGCACGTTCGATTGCGAACCAGGGGGAGAGGGACTCTTTGGACATTCAGGATCGCACCCAAGTCTCCACAAACGTGTCCGCATGACCTTGTTCAGCCCCTTCGGGTAATCCTATGAGACGCAGGTTATTCCTCCTCGACCTGTTTTCGGCGTCCTCGGCCTGACGGTGAAGTTCCGAGGTCTGAGTCAGGAGACGAGCCCCTTGGGTCTTGAGTTGGATTATGTCATCCCCAGCCATGGAGATATGCGATTCCGCTTCTGAAATTCGGGCAGGTCCTGACGAATAAGGGCCATATCCACCCTCCCCTCGCCAATCTCATTTTTAACCGAGTCCTGCGATGCGCCAGTTGCTTGGAGGATAGTGGAGTGGTCACCCCCGGCTGGGGCAGGAGTGCTGGACGCCCCCCCCCCCCTCGAGGGTCCTGGTCGTTCGTGGTATATTGGTCCATTTTTGTTTGGGTTTGAGGGGTAGGGCTTTGCAGGGTGGGATTTCTGCCCATCACCACCGAGGGTGAAGTCCGGCCACTGCTCGGGCAGGAGAGGCGATCAGCAATCCTAGAGAGGAGGGCGGGGCCCCGGCACCCAGACCGTCGATACTCAGGCCCGGGCATTCAGGCCAGCCCCCTCAGGTCTCCGCGATCCTCCGGGGTAAACCAATACACGTCCAGGCCCCCCCCTGGGCCCCGGTCCAATGCCGCGGTCAGTGACGGTTGGCACCCCCTCCCGGCCCCGGGAGGAGCGTCCGTGAGCCAGAGATGAAGGACCCCTGGAAGATGGACCGCTAATCCGCACCACGGTGGGCGATAGGCAGGCCAGTGCAGGAGTCAGGCGCCACTCGGTGTTGGTGGCCGATGTTGGACAGTAGGCTCCACTGGGGTACAGACAGGTCCAGGCCCTCCAGCTTTACTAATTCAAATTCCTCCTGGTTCAGAATACAGGTAATTAGTCACTCACCTAACATCCCATTCCCTTTCACTCTGAACTGCTCCCTTCCCTCCCTTGCATTTTCCCCAACCCACAATCTTCTGCACTTTAACACCCATGAACCTCATCTCAGTCCTTGCGATGGTCTCTCTGATTCTTGTAGCGCCAGATCATGGAACCTTTAACCTTCTCTTCTAGCTCCATATCTTACCTCAGCACAGTATTCAGCCACTTTATTTCCTTTGAATCTTATCCCTAAGATTTCAATGATCCCATTAAAGGAAACCACAATGGATTGCCCTATTTCACAACTATCGTTCTTTTCCAAATCACTTGAACATCTAGTATTTTAAATCCACTTGCCTTTCTCCACTCTAAAATAAAGATGATCTTTTCCCCTTCTCCTTCGGCCCCAACCACTTTACCAGGTCCATCATGCCCCCTCAGATGCTACTGCTTGTCCTTTGATTCCCACAGGCGGCAGAAGCTGTTCATTTCTTCATCCGGCACTGGATCCGGGTACCAGGGCCTGGAATTCAGAACGCCCACCATCACTTTCCATTCCAGGCAGGAAAGTGCCTGACCAGCACCCTGGTAATAAGGAAGCCCATTCATACCGGTCTGTCTCACCAGACACTTTTCCTCCACCATGAACAAATTGTTTATTTGCAGCCGCAGCACTGCCCTGTGTATTGTCTGCCCCTTGCTTGATAATCGGTTCTTTTTTAAATGCTCATGAGTGCATCAAGTCAGTAGGTGTGTTGAGCCTTGCTCTTTGTGCTTCACTATACCACTGGAGAGTGGAGTCTTTACACCCTGCTTGCCGTCACCTCTTTAAAGTCTCTTTAATATGTGCTGCACGTGATCTGTTTTGGAGTCTGCTGACAGGGGACTTTAATAAGACCAATTGATGTCCCTAGCGGTGGTTACTTGAAACCTGTTTCGGAAAAAAGTAATTGAAAAGTGTGTTCCGTTAAAAACAAGAAAAAAAACACACACAAAAAAGTCCTACTTCCACATCAAACGCATCGGAATTGTGGTGCATTGGGGCAATGATATTGCAACGGTGACTAGGAAAAAAGTACCCAAAAAAATATCAAAATGATTACACTTTTATTTCCGATGTTCTGAATAGCTCAATTATCTCTTCGCAGGCTGTCAGTGTCCTGCCAGCATTCTGCCAAGTAGATACATACAAGCAGCGTGAGCTATTGATCGCTGCGATCTGATTGGCTGGACGAGATCTTCCACGTTCTAATTAAGCCATCCTCTCGGTTTTGATGGGCAGAGCCCCAGCGGGGAAGATCTATTGCCTCAGAGGTAATTTCATCGCTAGGCAGGGATTCCGCTCTGGCTGCTGTGAACAGTCGCTTGACATGGACGCCGCGCTCTGCTATTCTTACCGCGGCGGGACATCCTGAGACGTTTCCTTTGCCAGGCAGAGGCTTTCAAAGAAATGAGTTACGCGGGCCCTCCGCTGATCTTGGACAGGCGGCTGCGACTGCTGCTGTGTGCGCCCAGTAACATCGTGCACACAGCTGTTATCGTTGGCATTAGCACCACGTAATCCGTGGTAACAGAATCCGGGGGTGGAATGCTGCCTGGGGAAAAGTAATGTCCCATCTGAAATCTAGCATCTTTCAGCAGGGGCACATACTGCCCAATAAAAGACTGGTGTCTGCATCAGATACCGTCCCATCTCAGAGTCCTGCTACCCACGTGTGAAACGCTGCTGCCACCCCCAGTTGACTGAGTCATTGTGCCAGCATGTAGGCTTGGCATCATCAGGAGGGCGCAGCTGTCTCTTTCTTTGTTTGAACAACGTTCTCAAGGTGAAGTCAACCTTAAGGGATACATAAGTGGTGTATTTCTTGTCCAGTTGTCTTTTTTCCATTGCTACTGAAACTTCAACTTTAGTTCCTCGAAGCCTTTAACCCCCCCACAGCCCTTCTTCCAAGGGTGGAAACCTTCCATGCGCCTCCTTATCGTAATCCAAATCCATGGCGTTGTCACATCTCGCAGGCCTCCTTTCCATCCACCCACAAGTTCGTCTTGTTAATCATGACCTTACTCCTACAAATATTTTCGACCCCCACACTCTTATCTGAAACCCCTACTTTTTTTTAAATATAATTGAATAATTTAATCATTGTCAACTTTCACAGCGGATTTTGTTTAGTTCTGGGCAGAGCACCCTTACCAGCATAATGTGGCAGTACATTAGCTGTCATCATCTTTACACGTCGCCTGTTTTTCTGCTAAAATCAGTTTTTAGAGATCATTTGTTTTTGAAGCCATTTAGCTGCAAAGTGCAAAACCAGAAGATGAGCATCTACGGACATATAAACTGTGCTTGGGGAACTAGTGAAACATAGGTGGCTGAAATGACATGCTGAAAAACTTTATGGTCATATTATTTCAATGGGCTTGTCAAGGTTTGTACCCTAGCATAGTTCGAGAATATTTCACTGAGGCTTCAAAGCTTCACTGAGAATACCTTTGAATCTGAAGTGTCACATGGCACCAGTAATACCGGAGGGTGGGCTGATAGGCTGATAAAGTATTTTACTATTGTGATTCGCACATACCACCATTTGTTGACATAATGGCATTCACAGACTAATACAAAATAAGTTAAAATGGCCACTTTGCTTTTCAAAGTCAAGCGGTCACTAAGGGTGGGCGTAGTTCGCGAAGTAGCACTTCGCGAAGCTACGCAAAGTGAAGTTCGCACTACGCGAGCTACGCGTAGCACTTTGCGAACTGCGTAGTAACATGTTCGCACTGTGCAAGATGTTGTTTTCAATGATTGCACAGTGCGGACAAGCAACCGGCACTGTGCAATAATTGAAAATGGCATCTTGCGCAGTGCGAGCCGTAGTTTTCTGCTGCTCGAGTAGATTTTTACTCAAGCGGCAGCTTTCTCAACGCAAACTGGTAGTTTCTCATCGCGAGCGGTCGCGAGCATACGCGACCCCTCGCAATGAGAAACCTGACCTCCTCGCGTTGGGAATCTCGCCGGGAGGTTTATTTTCCATGCTCGCGATCGCCAACTTAATGTTGCTGATCGCGAACAAGGAAAAAGTCTCGCCGGGATGTCATTTTGCTTGCTCGCGGTCGCAAACTTGACGTTGAGGACCGCGAGCAAGCAAAAAATGACCGCAGCACTACGCAACACTATGCTACGCGTGTTCGCACTGTGCTACGTGCAGTTCGCGTTGGGCGAAGTAGCGCGAACTTCGCAAACTACGCGAGCGTAGCGTAGTGCTTCGCCCAGGCTTAGCGGTCACCTAACTCCCGTCCTATCAAAAGGAAATGGGAATCAACTGGGGGGTGAGGGGAGGATGGACAGCTTTTGGATAGGGCAAACTGGTCAGCTAGCGGCTGGCATTCCTAGATGCTCTGTCACACTGTAGGCCTATCTGAAGGGCACTGGACCAGAGGAGTAGGGAACCTGAATGTCCCTAACCCAGAGTTTGCACTGTACTGCCTCTGCTGGTCTTAATATTCGACTCCACACTTGCAAAGACATATTGGGGCTTCACATTTAATGTGCACTTGGGTACCTCTGGCCAGCACTTTAAATCATACCAGGACTTGTCATGAGCCACAGGCGTTCTTTAGAGATAACAGAACTGTGGAATAAAGAACTTCACCAACAGGTTATTACTGCTACTGGGTTTGGTATGCGCTGCACGTTTCTCGGTGTCCTCCAAGATACTAGTTACTGTGCTGACAAAGAGCTATGAAAGTATAACATGAACATCAAGTGGAGCTCATGCAGATGAAGGGAACTCACAAGAGATCGCTGTATGTAAAGCGGGAATACCAAGAGGGAATGACGGAGGTGAGTAGCAAACCTAGACACAAGCATTCATTGAGCAGAACATAAGGCGCAGCTCTGTGTCATTTCCTTTTTAAGGGACAAAGCATTTATTGCCACAGTGTTTAGGCACTGGATTACCAAAACCCCATCCATTCTTGGCAGGAAATGACAGCTATTTACATTTTATTCCACATATATTGGTAACTGATCTCGGATTGACTAACACTCATGCAAATCGGATCACTGCTGGAGTATTGTTATTTTTATCTCATTTAAAACATGGAATTAGTGAGACGAGTGGCACTGTGCATTTCTCTTGTTTGGCATGATGTGGCACTTTGTTTGGCATGATGGGGCACTATGTTTGCCATGATGTAGCACTATGTTTCCCATGATGTGGCACTATGTTTGGCATGATGGGGCACTATGTTTTCCATGATGGGGCACTATGTTTTCCATGATGGGGCACTATGTGTGGTATGATGGGGCACTATGTTACGCATGATGTTGCGCTGTTAGGCATGATGTGGGACTATATCCTTACAGATTGTTGCTATGTTTAGTGAAATACACATAGGTGGGGAGTGTTTAAACTTATTGACATGCTAAGTATGGTAGAATACAATCAAAGTATAATTCGTATTAATTAGCAAACATTACACAATTATACTTTTACATGGGTGAAGAGTAGATGGGGTCGGAGGAGGAAACCGAGGAAATTATGGACGTTTTACCAAATCACTAGCAATGGGATTGGTGTGGATGAAGGTAGCTTTCATAGTGGACCTGTAAAAATACAAAAACATACCCTTGGGGTTTGATGATGGGCTTTTGGGGTGAAAGATTGTCCTTATTTTACTGTAATTTTGAGTGATGAGCGGATATATATGTATCAGACCAGTACCTTTAGAGCACCTAACATGAAGCATCAACAGTATGCTGTATACAAAGTAGTGAGAATACAATTGACAGCATCGTCCACAGTGTAAACCATTTTCAGGGTTGAAAATGCTCTGCCTAGTCTATCGCACCCTTCAAGGGAAAGGGCCCATTTATTTAAGAGCTAAATTGCAACTCAGAGTACTCAGGAATATTAAGTACAAGGTGACCAGAGGTCATATATGCAGAGGTCTAGGGATGACTTGTGCTCTGCTAAGAAAAGTCATCTTACCGTTTAATACTTTGAAAGTGCTCTGCCCCCACAGTTTGATGTCATCTTACGCTGATTATTTATAGTCAAATTCTATACCCGCCAAAAGAGCGTATTCCGATTATGAAAGCAGCCAGCCCATCATACAGTCCGCAGACCATCAAAGCTCTTTCGCTTAGCTCATGTACTCTTATTCCTGACTTCTCTCTTATAGTATTTCCTCACATCTATCATACCTCCTACATGTTGCAAATCAAAAGGTCTTGGCTAACATCATATCTATAAAGGGATTTGATGCATGACACTGTTCGTTAAGCTTAATTTGTTTGCTTCAGTCCTCTAAAGTTTGCCACTACAGTTGTCTGCTAACAGATTGCTAGACACTGTCAGCTTAATGACAGGGCCCCAAAATGTGAAAAGGGGGATTTAACGACTGTGGCACAAGGGCAGATTGAAATGGAACAGGGTTGAGGGGACTCTGCCTCCCAGTGGGTCAGGGGCTGCAGGCTGACGACAAAAGGTTTGTATAATACAATGAAAAAATAATACATTACCGTACATGAGCAAGAGGAGTCCATTTATTGACACCTAGAGTGGGGCATATGGTAAATATGAAACTACATATACACATGACTTAGAACCACCCTCATTTTGCAAATACTTGGAGATCAGTTGAGGCTACTTAGTACTTTTTTGGTGATGCGGCTGTAGTGCAAGAAAGCGATTTGTATCCGTGGCCTGAAACAGAGGACGAAAAAGAGAGCTTAATCAGGACATAATTGCACGTGTCACTCTTGCTGGCAACGTGTAGTATTGTGATGCTGTGGTTGAGGGCAGAGGTTCCTCGTCTGTTAAAATAGGAATTACTTGGTGGAAAGTGCATGCATTCCATAATATGCAAACCGGTTCATGGGGTCTGGGCATGGAACCTCATGACCAAATGCCTCGTACAGCATCAGTGGAAACCAGTGACACTGATTTTGGAGGATCAGATGATTAATTTTCCTTGTTCTCCTCATTTTGTTTCACTGCACTGCTGATGAACAAAAGTTGTAGTAGGAACTCGCAGTATACAAGAACACATTTAAGTTTTGTTATTTTTGTGGCGCAGGGAAGGGGATTGTAGAGTATTGTTTGAAGATGAGAAATTAAAGGTGACATTTGAGGTGAAGATTCCAACAAAGACGTCTGTAGTATTAACATGATGTGAGGAAATCTGTAGCTGCTTGTGCATGTGACAAAGTTAGCATATTTATTAAATATTTCTGGCTGGTATTTGAGTAGTAATTTATACTCTTTTCGAGGTCACTTATTGCTGTTGTTATAGTATATTTGCCTCGATGAAACCCATGCCGAGGCACTTTGTGATCCATCCTGATAGTATTTTACGACCTTATTTTCACCCTGAATAGCTGCTGTCTGAGACCTGAGCTGTAAGACTTCTCTAGCATAAGGAAGGCTCAGCTGCACAGGTCATGAGTTTGGGAGATTAATTTACTGCAGCCTGTAAGTAGAGTCTCAGTAATACTATATGAAAGATAATCTACTTGGGAAAGGCAGAATGGGAAAAGGAAACCACGTGGAAGGTAGGAGTAGGCTAAATTGTTAAAAATATTTTTTCCATTGATAGAAGGCTGAATGAGATAAACTTATGAGCAGTATCATTTTCTTGTGTTCTACCTCAAACCACCCTAAGGAGCACCCCCACAAATATGCTTTAGGCCGTCTGAAGCACAGTTGTGATGTACGTTAGTATTTGTAGCCAAGAGAGTTAGTTTAGAGTCAATCAAATGTAGCCAAGAGAGTTAGTTTTGAGTCAATCAAATGTGGTCAAAGTTGGGGAACAGAACAATACTGTACTCAATGTGGGACGTCATAGGTTGCTGGCTGTCACCTTGTTTGTCCTCACCTATGAGCGCTAATAAACTCTCGAAGAGAGGGTGGGGACGGAGGGTGGACATGTCAGAGTTTCTGTAGCCATCCTCCTCGCCAGAGGAAGATCTGTGGTGCCCCTCACCCTGCTGACACTTTTTTTTTTTAAAGCATGGTGATTTTCCATAGGACAAAAATACTCGGACTGCACAGTCTCTCTTGCTACAATGCTGCTTTCATCACAGTCTTTGAGTTTAAAAACAAGATTTTGGATGCTATGACTGCATCCTGGTCGCCTGTTCCAAGTTTACATTTTTACCATTGTAAAACCAGATTTCTGATATCCGTGACAGACATTTGGCAAAATATACATTTTTAAAAAAGATATCTGGTAAAAAAAACACACAAAAAACATTGTGCAAAGGCCCTTGCCGCCTGGACCTTTCTGTTGGCAGGCTCTAACCCAGGGCAAGGGAAAGGAGCTTAGAAGAGGGGAGAGAGCAGAGCTCTCCATCATGACATGAAGACATGACGGGCAGCAGCAGACAGGCCCAAAGAACCCGCCACTTCAGAGCCTCTCCGTTGGCCGGGGTGAAACTGTGAAATTCAACAGAAAACAACACGTTTTTCCTTTCCAGGGGAAATGTAATATTCAACGGATATTTAATATTCCCCGGTCGCGCTCGCTTGCACGTGAGCGTGCCAGTCAGTGCGCGGATTAGCCTCTGTTGAGGCAACAGCGTGCACTTGTGGAGTCTGCTGCCGCCGTTATTTACTGCTCTCGTGGGATAAGGACGTGCTTGAGCCGTAAACAGTGCGTCACGAGTGGAGCTGCGTAGGAAGGACGCGCCACAGGTCACGAGCTGCGCCTGCACAATGAACACACAGCTCTTCCTCGAATGGCGCACATGCCTCTTTCAGGGTAACCCGCTAAGCTCTTCTTAGCAGAGAAAGAGAGTGTATGCTATTGGAAGCAAAGCAGAGAAAACGAAAACATCGCTCTTCCGACGATTGATACAGCGATTTCCCGCTGAAGAAAACGTTACTAAAAGTAACCAAAAGATAAACGTGGTTACTGAAAGCTTTTTTAAACTTGATGACGTTCCAATACGTTTACAAAATTAAATAGTAATGGTATTTATCTTTGGTGTAAATCTCCGACTTTTATGAAGTTGACAAGGAATATCCTAGGAGTAGTCAAGGCCAATACCGTTCTGTCTACCAAAGTATAGCAGTGTCCCCAGATGTAACAGGAGTACAATTATGCATTCATTGACAGCAAATGTGCGTTTACGCATTTCAACTTTCTTTTGGTTTCTCAATATTTTATCCTGCTGTGAAAGCTCTTTGCTAAGTTTCCATCAGTTATGGGGATGTTCCTTTAAGTTCCCACAGTGTCATCATAAGAGTTTTTGAGGCCTCGGGCTAGACAGATTTTGGAGATCCCTTATTTGGAATCCGTCTGAATTTTGTTGCTTATTTTCTTCAAATTCAAGTACGCATCAATACCTATCCATCTATTCATATAGCTCTCTATCAGGGTCAGAAGTTGAGGTAGAAAGGTTCTTATAGAACAATCGACAAAGGTAAGATGGAGTGAGAGAAAGATTACATTACCAGGGCCCCCTCCCCTGGAAGGAGGGGGTCCTGGGCAATTGCAAACTGCCCATGCTTTAAAACGTCTCTGAATTCCCACCCTCACATAACCCTATATTTTCAAATGTTGAAATTTTGCTGTAGTGACAACAGTTTCTTTCATGTTGGCAAATCCCTTTCTCTATATGCTGATTTGAGAGTGTGACTTTACCATCACAAGTGTTTTTTGTGCACCTATGTTTAAGTAGAATGCACAAAATGTTTTACAAGTTTGAGGCGATAAATATTTACTATTCAAGCATACGGTTTTAGTTCTTCATTGCACAAATTCATTCCATATCATCGCTTGGTATCAGGGAAAGAGCTTTCTGTAAGAGCTGTATATTTGTGTTTTAAAAAAATATATGGGACACGTTTGAGCCACCGTCATCACCTCCTAGTGCTGATTGGGTATGGTCCCTAGTTCACATCTGGGTTTCCATGATTTCGTTGCACACTGGAGTCTGGTGTTGTAAGTCATAAGCAGTGAAAAGATATTTGATGTTTTTAGATCATTAGATATATTTTAGGTGTAATTGTGGTTGGTGGTATAGTGAAGGAACTTATGTAAATTATTTTTTATTATTTTAGATTTTTTTATAGATTGTCTCCAGTTTGATGGAACAATTTACCATAAGCAGAGATCATTTGTGTTCCAACAAGAGCATTTCAAACATAAGTTGCTGAACTAAGAACATTACCAGATACAGGGGCAGTGTCACATATTTCAGACAATGGCTGTTTTTTATTTTATGCAGAGATGGGTTGTTTTAAGGCAATATAAATTGTGTTGGCGGTCAACAGATCCCTCCGTATCGTATGTATCAAGTGGAGCTGATGCCAGGTTACAGAAACTAGAATGTAATAAGCATGGAAGAAAGGAAAAATAAAAATGGCGCAATACATTTTTAAATATCTTTTTTTATTTCATTCATCTACACTTGTTACTAAATTGTGTAACTAAAATCGAGAACGGGGGGGGGGCGGGAAGATAAAATCATTTGCCTATGATCTCAGTTTTTTTTTGTAAAGCACTAAAATCAGGATTGCATTCTATCCACATGACCACATCTCCTGCATCCTTGTTGCTGTACTACCACATGGTTCTTAGTCCTCACCACTGACTCTCCTCCCACTTCAGAGACCCCCTTATCACTTTTTATGTTTAATACTTGGTGCCTATTTGGTCTTCTTAAGCCCTTTATGTCTTATTGATAGTGCCCAAAGCTGGCGTACTCTTAGCATAGTGCAAAAACTAACTAGGAGGGTCCCGAGTGTACTCTTATGGCGATAACTGTATCTTTCTAAGAAAAACCTGCCTTCTTTTTAAGGAAACAGCTGAAATACTATCGGTCATTGCAGTGATTGGTAAATGTAGGCTTGGAGCTCTGTCAACGACGAAGGCAAGATTTTAGAGTTGTTTCCTACTGATTAGGCCTTAACCGGGGCAGCCAAAACTCCTGACTTTTGTGTATAAATATATTATTTTTTTCCAGAAGCACCACATGGCTTTGTCAAAGTGCTGAGAGTTAAAGTTTAGGAGATAAAATGGGAACTAATCACAGACTGGTTCTTGCACAATGTTGATTGCAGTTAGTTCGTCAAGTGCTATAACTGAGTTAATTAAAGATCTTTTGGCTGTTCTTTAAGCTGCCTGGAGAATGGAGTAGACTTGATTGAGGAAGCAGACTTTAAGGTCAGTGGTCGTGGGATCATTAGTAAGTCTTCTTCAAATTGGCACAATGTTTCAGATGTTTGGGCCTTGCAGGAATTATCCACCGAGGGCCTGATTATAAATCTGGCGGTCCACGGACTGCCAGAGTCCTGGTGGTACAGCCACCGCTGCACCGGTGGTCCGGCTGCCCCATTATCAGTTGGGCGGTCTGACCCCCATTGCAAAGCAGCAGCTGACGGGAAATTGCCATTCCCTGGCGGTGGTGCAGGGGCCAGGGCCTGAGTAATATTCTGGTGGTGCTGCTGCGGCGCCGCCAAGCATATTGCAAGTTTCAAGACCGCCAGCAGTATCATGGAGGTCTTTCCTCCATGAAAAGGCTGGCGGTCCTGAATCAAGGAGGGCCCCCTGATAGCCATTTGCATGGGGATGCTGGCAGGGGACCACATGTGCCCCCATGTGTGCATGCACCCCAGTTCCTGCTCGGCATGGACTTTACCGTCCATGCTGTGCAGAAACTGCTTTTGGCATTCCCATTGCGGTGCCGATTTTCAGAGGCACTGCCATAGGAATGCCAAAAACAGCCCGCTAGACACAAGGAAACTCGTAATCTAATGCGCGGCCCGATCGCAGGTTTGACGGTGCGGGAGCAGGCCGCCTGCATGGCGGTCAGCTCCCGCAAAACAAATTCTTATGGGGCCCTTAATCTTTTAACCATGGACAGCAGTTGTCGGGTGTTTTGATTTTTGATGCATAGTTGGAATTTAAGGCAGGATGACTTTTGCTAGGTGACCAGGGGTGGGGCGTTGCTTCGGGAAGACCTAAGGCTAATGCACAAAGTTTTGTATTGTGATCTCTCTTGGACCAAGACCATTGGACTTATTCAAGGGTAGGGGTGATGTGGTAACTTTGCCTACAGCCATATACAGTCAAGGAGCACAATTCTTAATTCTTTGTTGCTTTTATTTACTGAGGTCAAAAGGTGTCCAGTGTAAAGGCCAGTAAATTCCTGGTGCATAATTACTACAATCAGTGTTAGGGTAAGTTTTTGGGACAAGAAGCAATAGTGGAAGTTCACGGAAGCAAGCTCTCAGTGATAGGGACATTTATTTGAGAGATGAAAGCTTGAGTATAACTTTCTGGCTCTCGAGAGTGGTGCTGAAGGCGAACGCCATAAATCAAGTGAACGGGAGAGGTGAGGACGCTAAATAGATTCAGGAGCCACATCTCAGATTTCCAGCTTTTCAGGCAGATTAGATGTGATGCATCCAGAGCTGGATTGTTATCCGGCAGTTTATAAAGGGCTGATGGTCAACAAATGGCTTATCAAGTTTATGGTATGTCTGGGTATCACCAACATAGAAATCGTAACCAAAGTCATATGTATCATCTATGTGAGCAGTTGGGGGCCATATGGCGAATCGTTAACCAGTTCTTGTATCCAATCTGCTGGGGATTCTTTTTGCCCGCTGAGTGTTTTAAGTACTTGTTACTCGCAATCAGAGATTGATCTTACTTCTTATCTGCATTGCTGAGGATATTCTACCTGGGTGTTGCTTCATATTCTTGTATTTTTTATTTGCACTTAAGTTGGTTTATACAATAATTTTTCATAATGGAAGTTTTGAATTGTTTGTAAAAGAAGATTGAGTTATCCTGGTTAAGCATAGCGAACAATATATGGTGCAGTGGCACATTAAGGTTTGGTCATAAGTAGTGTGTTTAAAACTGGATTCATGAAAGTAAAGAGTAGGCGGTGAAAGACTATTACCTGGTCTCTAAAAGGTCTTACTGTGACCAGATTGGTTTACTTGGGCAGGACACCGACAACTAAACTAAATAAGAGTGAGCAATGCTTGGCTAAGGTGCTTATTTTTATGAAGACTCTTTCAGAGCATCAATAATTGAGATAAACGATAACAAGCATCGGCAAAGTCAATAGTTCTGGTGTTTATGTGCAAATATTTGAGCCCTACTGATTGGTTTTGCCTATTAATGGATTTGGATTTGGAATGTGCAGTAGACAAAATGCGAGCCATGGCTACAACATAAAAAAAAGACGACTACAGTGGCAAAAAGTTTTTTTTTTTGTGCACATGTTTTTTATTTATGACATATCAAATGAAACGTATGGTTATTCTTTGTACTATTGAGATGTATAATAGTCCCTTGTGCATTGCAATCCACGCTCTCAATAAGAGGCTCAATGTTCAGTAAATGCTAATTTCTCATTTATTTTCTTTTGTAACTGGATAATAGGCGTCTCGAAGGGACAGTACCATTAATGGCAAGATATTAATGGTGGTGGTGGGGATTTTCTTTAAAATCATTCAGAAAACTACTTGGGGCTCCTGAAAACCAAATCTGAAAGCAATTCAAAGATGCATTGCGCTTTATATACAAGATTCTCACAGCTGTTCTGCATAAAGAAAGTTTGGTTGAGTGATACCTTAACCCTGAAAATGGTGTCACGTAGCCAAAAGACTGATATGTATGAGTGATGGGCCTCTTATGCATATGCTTGATTAATATTGGGCACCCACTAATGATTTATGAACTGTGAAGCATTTCATACCAGAACACATGGTCCCCTTAAAGCTCATATAAAAAATAAATGAGGGGTGCTTGTAACATAATAAAAAAAGCATTAATGAGCAAACTGATCTGTTCTGTTGCACCTACCATGGAAAGAGTGCTTAAAATGGGAATTTCTCTCTGGTTGTAAACTATATCAGGCTGCCATTTTGTGTCCTACTTCTAAGGTCTGCTTAGTTGCTGAATCTATTCTAGCCTATAATAGTTAAATCATGCGCAGAGCACACCCTCACATCTTGCCTCATTACCATACAATGGGTATGACTTACCAGACTATGGTTGAATTTAGGGAAAAGAGTTAACCAGCTAGGAATAAGGAACCAGATAACTAATCCCTCAGTTATCAGCTCTCTCTTCTTTTTTGCCCAGATGGTTATACCATTACCTACAATCAAAATGTAGGTGGCTGAATGGTCTTCTCACACGTTATAACCACACATTAAGAGTTTTGAATAAACACCCATTTCCATATTTCTCAGCTAAGGAAGAACATACATTTCATACATGTAATTTAAGAGCCTTGCTTGTTCGCTTCTTTGTTAATTCAGTATTGGACTGCGCAAGTTCTTATATCCACATCTTCACAAAAGTCGTTTGCAAGCTTCAGGTACTCAGAATACCAGTGGCCGACTTGCCTTTGGTTTGCAAACCTACACCAGTGTTTCTCAGGCCCGAAGAAACCTCTACTGCCTAAAAGTTTCTGACAGCACTGAATTAATTTAATGTTCTTATGTCTACTGTGTAAGTGTCTAGATGGCAGTGTACCGAAGTACCTAAAAACAAGATCCAAATTCACAAACCCATATTTAACCCTAGACATACCATTAAAGTATCTGAGGTAAAAGCATTTTCGCTACCGGGGTTATTCTGTGGAACTCCATGTCGAACTCCCGTCTAAAGGAGAGAGGTCACACTCCAAAGTCTATATTCCAGATTCATTTCTTCTCACAAATATGTTTCCTCTCTTAGCAATTATTTTTACAACATCTAGACATACAGTATGTAGGTGCCATCATCAAGAAGTAGCTTGGTGAGGAAACACTATCTCACAAAGATGGCTGCTTTTTAAAAAACATTTTATTAAATAATTTTAATTTGCATTCCATATAGTGTACAGTACAGAATTTAGAATTGCTTCGGAGACAGACATCCTACATTTTTTACATCGTATCATTGTTTAGCACCGGGCATTAGAACATGACCTTTACAACATTTCCTTAAGCATTACCGCAGACTTGAGGAGGCGTATGGGTATGAAGCGTGTGTCTATGGGTGGGTGTCTATTGCATGTACTGTGGGTGGAGCGTGAGCTCCCAACGCTGGCCCTATGATTCTTTGTTTTCTAAGTTGTAGATAACGAGATGAACTCTTCAAACTGGGGAAATAGAACTGGGGTACACTGTGTCAGAGTGGGTGTCGCTTGGTAGGAACCGGCGAGCTAATACAGCTGAACTGGGCTGTGGACTGTGTGTTCGCTGGGGGGAAGACAGGGATACTGTGTCGGGGGTGGTGCATGTGTTGTAGATCTTCGGCGTTGAGCCCCGTCCCACCGTGTATCTACTCTGCTGGGGGACTGCAGTGGGTAGCCTCGTGGTGCGCAGTTGCTGCAGGGGAGCGAATACTCTGTGACAATGGCTCCTCCTCAATTTCATGCTTGAAGGAATGGAGTAGGATAGCCCATGGCATGGATATGGGGTGTTTACGGATACCCTTAACCTCTTCAGTTCTGAGCACCTCATCCTCTGCAGCGCCCCATTTGTTGACCGCCCCTGCCCAAGCCACTAGCGGGGGTCCCCCAGGCGCCCTCCAGTGCATTGCTATGCATCTTGTAGCCAAAAGGAGCGCCAAAGACGTGAAACTTGTTTCCACTTTTTGATTCTTGCGGCGTTTATTTATGCCTAGTACGCAGGCCTCCCATGTGTGAATGTCCGCAAGCCCCGTGACTGTGAGAAGGGTGGCATGGATTCTGGTCCAGTAAGCACCGAGCGCTGGGCAGTCCCAGAACATGTGTAGAAAGGATGCATTAGGTTCGGGGCATCTGGGACACGTGAAGGACGAGTCCGGATAGTAGTGTTGGATTTTTTCGGGAGTCAGGTAGGCCCTGTGCAAGATATGGAGTTGTATGTTCTTAAAGCGATAGTTGCGGGACACTTTTTTAGGAAACTCTAATGCGCGTTCCTACTCTTTGTTGTGGAGTGGTCGTTGGAGCTCAGCCTCCCATTTCTCCCGAAGGGGTGCAAGGGTGAACAAAGATGGCTGCTTAGGGGGGTTGAACTAATTAGTGAACATTTCTGAACACTGAAATGTGGCATATTGTCTGAAATGCATGCTAGAATCATATCAAAGCCACCTGCATAGACTTGTGCAAAGCGATTACAGTGGATGTGTGGGCAGGACAATTCATACGTGTCTCTGCACCTCTCTGTTATCCTTTATATAGAGAAAAGGTCTTAATGGTGCACAGCATCTTGGAATTACACAGGATGCTGGCCACACCTGTGACTGATTGAACTTAGCCTTTTTATTAGGACAAGATTTAGAGGTAGTGAGGGTATAAGAAACCATGGCAGCATAGAGAGATCTGAGTAGTAAATGAGGTACGAGTACTGCTAGGGCAAGTTTATGAAGCTACAAGGAAACTCCTGGAAATCAGTGACGATTTGTAAAGAAGAGAATGCCATGCTGTTTGATCACTGATGCCTTTCTTCTTTTTTTTTTTAAGGATTACAATCCATTTTAGGTCTGGCAAAACCATTTTGATTTTACCAAAATGATTTGTAAAATATACTTACCGAGAGGGACTTTCAGCCAGCACTCTGTCCATTGGTCTATTGTTGGGTCACTAACGTTTTGCTTCAGCCCACTACAGCATGCAGAATCGACAGCCTACGCTAGCCATTGGCTCCCTTCTGTTGGCTGATGACATGTTGCTTGTGTACAAACTGCACTTATGACAAATAAATAGTTCCTTTAAGTGCCATGTACTGTTTTGCCAATGTGTGCTGATTTTGTTTATTTTTATGATTCTGCTAGAGCCGTGCAGCTTTTTAGCCACTACTACTGCACCCTCGCTGCTGCTTGAAGTGTACTGCACCCTATGTGGGCACCTCAAGCATTGGACATTTTTGAATGAGTTGTATTCCCTTCTTTGAATGTTTTCTGTAAATTGTGCTACAAATACATCAAAACATGTCTGTCTGTGTGTGTGCATTCGTGTACCTGCACGGTGGCAATTTAAAAATGTTTTGTGGAAAACATATACAAATAATGAAAAATGATAATAATATTTAAATAAAATAAGCATTGGTGAAACCAACAGGCTGGTAGCCAACATCCAGTGCTTATTATTTCCAATTTTGTTTGAAATATAGTTTTCGGTCAAAGATTTGTCCAAGCCTTTTTTAATGTGATGTGTGTATAGCTCATGTTGTTTTAAAGATATATTTTAACTTGCACGAGCACAGGATTGCCTAAAATCTGTTTCATGGTTGCAGTTTGTGATTAAACTTAGAATCTTGTGTGTGTTTTTTTTTTATATCAATTCTTTTTATTTGCAACTTGTTGGTCATTACACATACATAATCACATTTCCGTACATTGCAGCAATCACAGATTCGTATACACACATTGTAGTTAAGATGGCTTAGCCCACATTTTGCTGACAGTACAAAGGTCCTTACTGCGTTAGTGGTTCATCAAGGGAGGGGATCACGGGGGGTTCACATAAGTGTCCACGGTACTCATTCCACTTTGACCAAACTGCCACCCATTTCTGAGGACACCCCCGGGCCACATAGACTGTTTTCTCCTGCAGCATACACCAGTCCATATCTTTTTTCCACTCGCTAAGCGATGGGGGTGTGCACGCTCCCCACATGCGCGCTATATTACGCTTTGCGATCACCTGTCCGAGCGTAGCCCATAATTTACCCTTTGCTGGTAGGTCCGTGGGCTCAGAATCTTGTGTGTGTTGTCCTAGTTAAATTAGCAGGGTGTGTTCATGAAGTTACAGGAGACAGACCCTTGTGCCCCATTTGTGATGTTCCGAGATAACCCATGTATATGTATATGTTACAAAAGTGCCAACTCACAATGTGCCACCGGTTGTCACACAATATCTGTTTACAAAAATCACACAGTGAGACCTGGTGAGCAGTAAACCCATTCTCAGTGTGGGGTACTGAAATCCATTATGGATTTCACAGCCTTCCAGGGACACACACACACGCAGGTTGTGTCAGTTCACAAGGCTTTTGTATTTTTTGACTCAGGATGGAGAGGCCACTGCCCAGTGGTGGCTGGTGACATTTGAAAGTGGTGAGGCGTAAAATTCTGGACTTACTGCACTCCGGCGAGCGCAGCGAGCGAGCCTAAACAACCCTCGAGAAAATTTTGTAAAAAGAGTGGACAAATGGTGCTATTTCAAGCAAATTTGAGGAAGCAGGAAGGTTAATAAAGCAATATAATTGTACTATTTATCATTTAAGAAATTGCCAATTTTTATGAGCTATAGAGGACAATCTTTGCGTATGCTGATGTTATCATTTGCCCATATTAACTTTTGAACACACTGATACACTTGAAATGGTTTTAACTATACAATAACTGTGCGGTGCTGTACATCAATATGATGAGACTATCTCCTTAAATTAATTTTCTGTTTTCATGCAAGAAACAACATTTTTTTTTAAAGTACAGAAAATATGAATGCATTTCAAGTAGTACTCTGTGTAAAAAATGCCTGCTTGTAACAGCAAAGGCTTCCCATGTTATCTTTTCCCAAAATTCTCAGTAGAAAAGCTATCCCAGGGTCCGAGGTAGGACTTATAAGCTTATTTTCATTCTCTGGTCCCCTGAGGCTCCTTATGTTGGTGCCCTTGGAATCCTTCTCAATCTTAGGCCACATGATATCCCTGTTCTCCCTTATGCCATGTAGGTCTTGTGCAGTATTACCTGGAGACTCTACGCTCGTCATAAGACATGTGTCTGCAAGGAAACGGTGCAACGCTCCCTCAACATGAATGTTGGACTGACAATTCCCCAGATAATTCATCCAGTGAGATCAGCACACTGTCCTGCAGCCTACCAGGGTATTTCCACGTGTACTTCGTCATCATGGAAAAATCAGACACGGTGGGAATATGATGGTCAAAGAAGAAATGTGACCTCGCTGTTTTAATAAATAGGTGACATGCTACAACTACAGGAAAGCAAAACTGCATGAAGCGCTCTAGCAGAATGCAATGATTAAATACCTGCTGGCGTGTAATATAAACTGTGCAATAAATAATGTTCAGGGTTTGCTGCTGTCAGAGTAAAAGGTGCCTCGCACTGGGCTGTCCGAGAAACTAAGATGAAAAGAAACTAAAAAAAATGTGCCGATTTTGCAAATATACATCTGTGCACTTCCAAAAAAAGCAATATCGGTATTATTAGTCTAAGCATCTGAAAATATCTTAACATTTGCATTGTGACCGATCATATTTTAGTATTTGGGCACATCATGTCCACAGTCCACTAACTTTCCCTATAAAAAAATAAGCAGAAAAAGCCTCGTAGTTTGAATACCTGTTCTCCACACACACACTCAACTTGAACCACTTAAGGCACCGCTCGTTGTGTGGCAACATTAAGCTAGGTTCCTCATTAACTTTGCAAGTTTCCAATAAGTAGCAAATGCATTATTTGTGAATTCAATTCGCCTTTTGCAGCCTGAGGAACAACAACAAAGGCTAAGCTTTTCCGAGCAGGTTAAAATGGGACACTGGTCGAGCAATTAGTTCATGCTGACAAAAAAGAAAACCTCTTCAAAATTGTATGGGGCATGCCTCCCTAAAACCTAGTATTAGTCAGAATTTACTGGCATAATAGCACACAAGAACTGGACATGAAATAAGTGGACGTAGCATACATAACATAACACAACAGACTGAAATCATTTCTGCCTTTACCTTCTGAACATTACATATCAGATAATGTGAGAAGAGTGAATAAGATCAGCAGTATTTTCCATTGTAGTATCTTTAAAAAAAATAACCCCAGATAGGTCCAACAGCAGAAGTACAGGCGACCCCCATGCACAAAATCAGTCAAGAAAATGTAATTAACACTTTGACACCGAATGTAATTAACAACACATAAACACCGTTGCACATCTTTTCAAATGAATTGATTGCGAAATATAAACTCATTAAACTCATTAGTCCTCATTTAATTAAAAAATAAACACATTCTTATCGTTTTAAAAACAGAACAAAGAGTGGCCAGCTGGTGTGCCCTCGTGAGGCCATGGCTTTAAGAATATATGTAGGTAATTGCTATCCAGTGAAGAAACATCAAATGCCATCCCTCGCTGTGTGCTCGCTGAAAGAGGCGCTGTGCAGCCTCACCACGGGCTTCAATGGGAGCTGGAGCCAAGGGTATCCGGGCTGTGGTACCAGTCGGGGTGATGGACCCGTGGAGGCAGGGGAGCATCAGACACACAGCACCGAATTTACTTACACAGCTGAGGGAAGGGAATTCACCGCAACGCTCGTGCGTGCACCAGGGCCCAACGAAGGGGGCATGAGCAACTGCTTCAGATAATCCATAGTTTCCTAATCAGAGCAGAACCATCTCTGGGACACGTTCACGTGTTCCAGAGATGGCAGTGCGAGAAGCAGAAACGTAAAATGGTATCTATTCCATTTTACGTTTCTGCTTCTCGCACCGCGAGAAAGTAGTGGGGCAACGCCCCGACGCCCACGTGGTGGAGCCGCCACTGCCACTGCCTCACCGCCTATCCAGGCCCTGCCCACTCATGTTTCACCAAAGCAGCTAAAGTGCGGTTGCTGTACGCCCTGCCCTGTTTTAAGGCCACACCACTGCCAATGTCCCTTCAATGTACCCCTGGCTGTGATGACCTGAAATCCCAAACCCATCCCTAGGTTCTGCCCCCACTGACTCCCTGCCTCCACCCTCACCTGGTGAAAATGTTTCCGTAGTTGGAATGTCTGGTGTTACGTTCTTTGGGGTATAGTCAGAGGTCGAAGTGGGTGGGATCAGAGGGGCACGATTTTTACTTTCAAAAGGTGAGCGCGGTCCCCGCTTCACAAATGCCGCGCTAGGTGATTTAGATCCTTGAGCAGGCGTCGTACGCTTGCTCCACCATTTTGCGCCCCCTACATTGCCCCAGCGGGACTGGTAGTTACATAGCCCTGTCACCCGGCTTCAGGAATGTTCGGGGGCTGTTTTAAAAAAAAATTGTAGCGGTCCATCGGAGTGCTGCGGGGAGCCTGTATGCGGTGAGTATAGGGTCGGAGGACCTTGGGTTGCTCACCTACATGTGGAGCGGCAGGCTGGAGCATTCATTTCTCCCTTCTCGTCCCGGTTGCCTACAGTGCCGGCTGGAGCGTTCATTTCTCCCTTCTTGTATCTGTTGCCTACAAGAGTGCAGTTGCGTGTGCTGTACACATTCCGTCAGTCCAAGTGAACCTTGGACTAATGCTGACCGAAATAATGTACACCTGTATTAGTAAGTGTAGCTTGCACCACTGCTGCACATGCTCTGCCACTTCTGTGTGAGAGAGGACCCCGGCACTGCTGCTTAACTTGTTTGTAGAGCTGCATCCCAGGCTATGTCTGTTTTGCATAAGTGTGACTATTGTTGTACCTGATTTGTATGTGTGAAGAAAGGGTGCACTGTTGTATCCCCTCTTTGTTCGTAAGGGAAGCTTTCATTGTTATGCTTGTGATGTAAGTGCATATTTGTGTGTGTGATGTCTGTGGTGTTTCTCTTATTTGCGCAAAGGAACTTGCACTGTTTCTCGCCTGTTTTTTCAAAGTGGCTCTGGACCTTGCAAACTTTTCTATTGTGGTCGCGTAGAGTTTGTCTCTCTTTCTGTTTTGATTATGGATGTATATATATTTACGGTTTGTTTTGGGGTTGTCTATTTGTATTTGTTGTGCTTTTTATACCACTCTCCTAACTCTTGCAAAGCTAATTTGCATTTTCGTTGTCTGTCGCAGCTGAGCATGATTGTAGATGTGTATCCTGTGTTGTGTGCTCTGTCTATTCTGTGTTTGCTTCTTGTGTTTGTTTCTAGCTTGTATCTTCCTTCCCAACAGTGGTTATGGGTTCCTGACTGTTATGAATGAACTACTGTTCCTGTGAAAACGTCATAAGTTACCAACAATTTGTAGTAAGATCAGATCACAAATGTTTCCCCAGAGCTCTGATTTACTCAGCTTAGTTGCTTATGGTGCGCTTATGGAGGTATTAATTTTTTTGGCCTGGAAAGAAACCACTCCAATAGGTAGTCTGTAAAATTATCACCCATTTTTTAAGTATTTCACTAATAGTCTAGTACTGGTATTAGTCATCAATCAAAAATATCTTGTGATTTGGGGCAAGTGACTTTATCTCCTCGTGCCTGAAGTTGTAAATAATGTCTAATGCAAATATTCGTTAAACAGCTATACATTTATACATTGTTCTGTCTAGTTGGCCCCAATTACATAATCACCTGGTTTCTTGTCGAAGATCCTTGTTAATATCAACCTTGTGAGCAACACCGACAGCTACAACCTAGGTACCATATAAACCCAGATGAAATCCAGTTGCACTCTAGGGTACGCAAGCAAACATATATTCAGTGCCACACCATCACTTTAGCACCCAGGATAATGTACTGCATGGCTAAATAATTATAAGGTCCCAAAGGCGAGACCTATTGGCTATACCAATACTTGTTTTACCGATTGATGCCTGCCTTGTCTTTCCTCCCCATTCTAACCCTCAAAACGTACTGACTCCTGACTTTAATGGAGCGAATTTGTGCGCATGTGCGGGATGGGTGCCGTCGCCATACGCACAAACGGATAGGTTTGTAGGATTTCTATGCACGTGGTTCACCAAGAAAAGCTCATAAACCAACCATAACCCTATCATATGGGAAGTCCGCCTACTGTAAAATTGTATTAATCTCTAACTGGATTTTTCCTGTCATTTCCTTCTAGTCAGGCAGTGCCACAATGCCACTTTGTGGTGAATGTTGCACTTAAAAATGTCCCTTAACGTAACATCAGCACACAAAATGCACCCATTACCCGTTACTGCGTCACGTTTAAAGAACACCATGTCCTTTTAATGTTTACTTTTTTTCAATGTGAAACATCTTAGTAATATGAATGAAACATTCTAACGCCTGCATTAGCACACGCCCATGTCCCAAAGGCATTCTTCTAAAGGCCTCGTGCCTCAGAGCACACCTGGGGCCTGCAGCAAGTTCTTTGGACACACACGTTGCCGTCTTTTCATCTTATTCCCAAGTGCCTTTCTGCCGTTGTTTAGCATTGGTCTCACAGTTGCTGTTGGGGATTGATTGTGCACTTGTTTTTACTAATCTTGTTCTGCTCCGCATGGGATTGACTAAGAGGCAAAAGCAAATACAATTCCATTCACAGGTAGTGAGCCGTGTTTATGGTGAGCCCATGGTCACCGCTTATCCTGTTTGTTCATGGACTGACACTTTGTTTTGTCAATGGTGCTCTTTCTCTGTTAAGATACAGGCTGTATATGGCATAATGTACCCGTAAAGGGCGGCTATTCCAACTGCACAAAAAGGCAAATGTGGCTTACTTGTCTGCAGTACATGGATTATCACTTCATAGGTGAGCTGACGAACTTGTGTACGAACTCCACAAAACAATACTTCACATGAAGATGAATAAGAATAGAATAATCACTTTTCATTGTCAATCAAACGGGGGATTCATCATGTCTCTAGGGCACAGTCTGTCCGCAATTGTTGGTGTGCCAGATTTACATGGGAAGTTGACCCAGAAACAAGATCCGAGCCATCCGGCAGAGTCTCTAGGGCTTTTCCTGCCCTGTTGTATGAGCTTCTTTGTCCTGTGCTTCAAACATTAAAGGTAGCCTCATTTCACCTTCCTAACCACATCTGTGTGAACGGTCTCTTCTTTATCCACCTTAGGTTGCATGCCGTTGGCTGTAGATGGCTACATGTAATAAGCACTGTCAGAACTAATGGGTCTCAAATGTTGGACCTATTGGCATTGCCATACATGCTGAACAGCATCAGTAAATTTTAAAAAAGTACAAAAAAAGAGCCCCATGGCATGTTGGGGTCATGATACAATGGCGGTCCAGCATGATGATGTATGCACTCATACATAATGACATGGCCACCATTTTGTTTGTTTCTAGGTTGAAGCCACCCAACAGCACAGCTGTCTGTCTGCTAACAACATCTTGGGTACTTTTGGAAAGCTTCCCTTGGAATGCATTCCGCCCATTGCTTATCATTGACTTTGTGGTCTATAACTCGCATTGCTTGCTTCCTTTTTTGTTGGCTTTATTTTTTTGAGGCTGTTCAGCTCAACAGTGGCCCATCCCTACGAACTGAGGGGCCATGCACTCCACCTTTTTATAGGCGAGTAGCATGTCCGTCAGGCTGAACAAAGGTCATCCTGACAGACACTCTTCTGGTTCAGGTCAAGCAGCCAAGAGCTAGACATGCGCTAAATGCACAGGCTCCTGGCTGCCTGAGCGGACCTTTGTCAGGCTGAGGATTTCACAGCCCTGGGGGCATGACCTCAGCCTGGTAAAAGTGCCTCAAGGCCCTCCCCTCGTGAAGAAGGGCAGCATCACCAATTTCCTCGGACCTGGGTGCTTCAGTTTTAAGCCCTGATGTGCCCAGATCCGAGTGTCAATCAGTGACACCTCGTCACAGATTGGGGTGGGATCAGCAGTCTCACTGACCCTATCCCACTCTGTGACAAGTGAGGGAAGGCAGCAGTCCCAATCCTCCTGGGACCTCCAAGACTTCCCTGTTAAAGAGCTGCTGTTGAGGTAAGCTTTGTGTGTGTGTGTATGTGTGAATGTATGTGTATTTGTTAGCGAGTGTTGTGAATGGTTCATGTGCGTGTGTGAATGAATGGGTGTGAGTGGTGTGCATGTGTGGACCCTGCCGCCCCCCTCCTTTGAAAATTTACCGATCGCCACTGATCCAGCTTGAGTTGATCTCTGTCGTTGCCCAAAACGTATTTGCAGTATCCTTCTGAGTGTACCCTTTCTATAAACTGGCTTTTAAATCTTATTCATATTTTGTCACATTTGCAGCAAATTCAAAGACCGAGGTCAAATGTTAGGCTCTGTCTTTCATGGAGCTTGGTCTTTACTTTTCTTTCTCTGACTTCAAAGTGAGAGGAGTTATGTTAGTCATACTGGCTACTGGGGGTAATTCTGAAGTGTGGTGGAAACAACATTTTTTATATGATCTAAACTAATCAATACACTAGGTGATGACATTTCCACAAATTATCATTTGTGTGCTTTATACTTTTATCAATAAAACTGTATGTCTGTGCAAATGTAATGGTCATTGCAACTAAAGTTGTGTTTTCTGTAATGACCGTGTACTACCACAACATGCATACTCCACATTACCCCACTCGATGCTACTGCACTCTACTTTGCACCACTCCACACTACACCACTACACACTGCAGCACTGCACTCTACTCTGAACCAGTCCACTCTACGCCACTTTACTCTATGCCTCTGTACTCTGCATCACTCTACTCAATGCCAATGCACTCTACTCTACTATGCACCACTCCAATCTGCACCACTCCACTCTGAGACACTCTACTCGTCAACCCTGCACTCTATGCCACTGCACTCTACTCTGTACCACTCCACTTTACGCAGTGCACTCTATGCCACTCTAATCTATTCTGCACCAGTGCACACTATGCCACTGCACGCTGCCTTGCACTACTTCACTCTATCGGGCACCATTCCACTCTATGCCACCTCACTTTACTCTGAAACAATCTACTCTGCCCCCTCCATTATACACCACTGCATTCTACGCTGCACCACTCCACTTTGCGCCACTATACTCTGTCCCACTCTACTGTATGCCAATGCACTCTACATCACTTTACTCAAAACCAATGCACTCATTGCTAATCTACTCGGCACCACTACACTCTAGGCTACTATACTCTGCAACACTACGCCACTGCACTCCACCATTGTACTCTATGTCACTGCACTCTACGCCACTGTTCTACTCTGCACCACTGCACTCTATGCCACTATGCTATACACCACTGTACTCTACTCCAATGTACTCTGCGCCACTCTACCATTCACCACTGCACTCTATGAAGTCTACTCTGCAAGACTACACTCTTTGCCACCAAACTCTACACTACTCTACTCTATGCCACTGTAGTCAAATGCCACTGCACTCTGCCCCACTCTATGCTAATGCAATCCACACCCCTACACTCTATGCCAATCTACTCTGCAACACTTCACTCTACGCCACTGCACTCTACCCTGCACTACTACACTGTGCACCACTCAACTCTATGCCATGCCACTCTACTTTGCAACACTGCACTTTCCGCCACGGAGCTTTATGCCACGCTACTCTGCACCACTGCACTGTACTCTGCACCACTCTACTGCATTCTAAGCCAATGCACTCTACGCCACTGCACTCTGCTCTATGCCACTGCACTCTACAACCCTTCACTATACTCAAACAATCTACTCTATGCCACTGCACTCTACACCACTCTACTGTACGATGCACCACTCTACTTTATCACAACTTGATTGTCACCTGCATAAGGAAACAAATCAAAGTGCCAGGCATGAATGAGGGGAGCAAGTGGAATTACATAGAGGTTGAATAATAGGGATGAGATTCAGCCTTCAAAGTCCGGCACCACTCTACAATACGCCACTGCACTCTATGCCACTCTACTCTAAACCATTCAACTCTACCCAATATACTCTACACCACTTTACTCAAAACTAACTCACTCTACGCCAACTACTCTAAGTCACTATACTCTATTCTGCACCACTCTATGCCACTGCATGATAAGCCACTCTACTCCATTGCATTCTATCTTGCTGCACTCAACGTCACTTTTGTTCTACTCTGCAACATTGTAGTGTTTGCCATTGCTCTCTACAGCACTCTACGCCACTGCACTCCATGCCTCTAGACTCTACACCACTGCACTCTAAGACACTCTACTCTATAAGACTGCACTCTTTGCCACTGAACTCTACACTACTCTACACCACTGCACTATACTATGCACCACTCAACTCTACGCCAGTGCACTCTGCTCCACCACACTCTGCATCACTGCACTCTACGTCACTGCAATTTACACCACTCTACCCCTCTGCATTCTATCCTACACAACTCCACTTTACCCTGCACCGCTTAAATCTAATCTGAAACAATCTACTCTACGCCACTGCATTCTTCACCACTCTACTCCACCCTGAGCCACTCCACTCTATGCCATTGAAATCTATGCTGTGCCACTCCACTCTGCACCACACTGCTATATATCACTTCACTGTACACCAATGCACTCAATGCCAATCTGGTCTGCACCACTGTACTTTACTTCTCTCTAGGCTACTCTACTCCACTCAAACACTCTACTCCATAAAATTCTACTCCACTCTATGCCACTCCATACTACAACACTCCACTCTATGCACTCTACGACATTACTCCACTCTATGACGCTCTACACAACTCCCTCTATACCACTCCATGCCACTTTACTCCACTCTATTCTATGACACTACTCCACTCTACTCCACTATTCCATTCTTCACCACTGCACTACTCCACTGTACACCACACCACTCCACTCTGACACTATGCCACTCCGCGGCACTCTATGCCACTCCCCTCTACGCCACTCCCCTCTACGACACTCTACTCCACTGAATGCTGTTCCACTCTACTACATGTCTCTCCACTCTAATCTTCTCCACTCTACGCCACAACACTCTACCCCACTCTACGCAACACCCTCTACATCACTCCACTCTGTTCCACATAAATCCACAACACTCTATGACACTTCACTCTACGACACTAAACTCTACTCAACTCTATGACATTCTGCTCCACTCAATGCCCTTCCACTCAACGACACTCTACTCTCTCCAGGACACTCCAACACTCCATGCCACCCTACTCTACACATCTCCATGCTACTCTACTCTTCACCACTCCACGACTCTCTACCCCACAACATACCACAACACTCTACTCCACGCCACTCTCCTTTACGCCACTAACCTTTAGCCATACTGGACAGCAGCCAAGCTGTCAGTCAATCCCTATCTAGTGTGGTGGCCAGGTAGGTGTCAGATACATGGGTTCAGGCTTTGCTGCTGACCTTGTGCTTGACCCCAACTACCTGGGCACACTAGACATAGACTTCTTATTTGTGGCTGATGCATAACACTGTGTAACAGCCAGTCTCACTATCTCACAAAAGCCCATGAAATACCAGACCAATGTAAAGCTTGCTACGCTTAACTGAGCATCGTATCTTTTAATTTCCAGAGATCTAAAGCGGTCTTAAAAACATAAAATCTAGTGCTTGAGTCATCACTGAATATCTTATGGTGTGCCAGATCCCTGTTTTACAGACTTTTAAAATGTTAAATTGTGTGGTATTTGATTGAAACATCTAATGCATGTTTATTTTCAACTGGTTACCCTGATGGAAGAATAGCAAAAAGGTATAAATAGTAAAATAAAAAAAGTCAAGCATATTTCCTAGTTTTAAAACATCTAGCTGCCATTTCACCTCTAACTACCTAGCATCTCTCATCAGAGGGTTAATGCACCTGTTGAAAATGGATATAATGTGAATGTCTTGGATTTCATTCTTGTACGGTCATTGTACTGATAATAAGGTTATAAGCCACGTGTACCTTATGCTATAAAAGTATAAGTTATTTATTTATTTTGCTTAAAATCAAATCCACTTTCACTAGCCAGCTAAACATAAAGCCTCTTTTTTCTTTGCGTACCTGTAGAAGAAAATTTCGACAGTCGAGTTCATGTAAAAATATAGACCCAGCTGTGTTGAAGCTCACTGTAATGTTCAAGTGGGCCCTCAGTGTGTTTTATAAAGACATCTCTCTCCTTATCTCGCCTGCTTTCTCTCCTTTAAAACTTCGTTTGCAGACTTTGCGAAAGTTCATTCTATGTCAGATTGTCTAAATATTTGTGAAACATTTAACACACCAACGAATCTATATTGGGAAGCCGTAATAAATATAGACTACAGACATTCGATCATTTGTGCAATCCCTTTATGAATGTTACTTTTTCATAAAATCTCCCCTCCCCATTCGAGTTTACAAAGTTCTATTTTCAGGTGTTTACCAAATGTCCCCATGGTAGGCCACCTAGCAAAATGAATTTTATGTGCACTTCCCCTCCCGCCTTCGCAGTTTTTCCCTTCTCCTGTGTGAGAAAACTTTGCAAGCGGGCCTTCCCACCCCGAGAGCACTATAGACTGCTTGTACTGTCAATACTTTCGCCAGCCCTTTTGTTCAGTACAAGAAAGCCTCCTGTCCTTTTATTGAGCAGGGGCGGTAGAATTTCACCCTCCATTTAAAACGCAGATAATGCATTGTTTGGAGAAGTTTGTTTGAAAAAGTGGTTGAAATTCAATGAATTGTCACCTTGGCCTTGTGTGTGTGTGCCAGCAACTCGATACTGTGGGAACTCTCCGAACCACCTTCAGAGATGGTGAGAAAGGAGGCATGCAGGGCACAATTAGTGCAGCTCTGAGGGGGTTCACTAGCCATCTACATGCCCTGGGCTGGTCATTTTATTTATTTAATTAGGTATGCAAGGCATTTATATAGAGATGTAAACCCACGGGGTATTTGAGTGCTTCATGGTGAAACACATGAATAAACGTGAAAGGAACGAGAGGAACTTTAATTTATGAAAGGAAGGCAACGGAAAGATGCAAAATATTGTGATTGACCAAGGAAATGGAGCAGAGTCCTGCCCGTAAGGAACTCTGAGGGCTTATCTCAAGGGGGTGGGGCAGGAATTTGGCCTTGAACTGGTCTATTCATAGCGGGACTGATCAGGGGAGAGAATAATGTTCTGGGGACAGAGTTCTAGGTTCACTTTTTTGAAACGGATGATGCTAGCTATTAGAACATTTTTACCATGTGTTTTAGGAAACTTGTCTTGCAAGTTAGGTTTTACTTAATATAATGATACTGAAGGTATTTCAGAGTAATTTGAATATGATTTGAATTTTATTTGGGGCTAGTTCAAATCCATGAAGGTTTTGAAAATATGGTTAAATTTCCTTAAAATTGGCGATTAGCCAAGCAGCAGAATGAAATAAGGTTTTTTAAAGGATAGTGAGAACTGGCAGGGATGCTTGTGAGACTGTCATAACCATTATTTTTGGTAGCAACTTGTTTGCAGTTTTTGTTGTTGTAAACTTTACTAATTTTATTGTTGGACTTGGCCCTTCTGGCAGGTTCACCCCTAAACTTTTTTGCTTTTACTGGTGACCTGGGTGTAGTGATTTTTGGCTTCTGCGCACTTTACCTCTGTGTCCCAGGGTAAAGTGCGTGCGTGTTGTGAGGTTGGCCTGCCCTCCCATAGGAATGCATGGGGGAATGTATGTGTCCCTGGTAGTTCCTGATGCGTGGGGAGTGCAGGTGCAGTATGTACGGACTCGTGTGATGAAATGCTGCGTGATGATGTGTGCGGCGTGCATGTACCTAGTGTGGAAGTGCCACTTCTAGAAGTGGGCCCTTCTGTGTGCAGTGTGAAATGTGTGCCTTGTCTGGCGATTGTCTGGCTGAGGTCATGTGACGGGCTAGGAAATCCCCAGAGTCAGGATGAGTCACCCAGTGGTGAATGGGGAGATCAGCAGCTAGATGGGTGGGAGGAGTACACCTGGGACCTGAATAGGGCTGGGCTTTCCCCACACAATGCTGGCTCCGCCCCCTGTGGTGCGGCTGATGACCCTGGCCTGTCCTGTGAATAGGGAGAGGGGCTGAGCAAAACAAAGTGCTCAGGAACTAGTTGTAACTGGTTCACCCCTCCCCTGCACCTGGAGACAAAGGTAAACCTGTGTATAAGAAGGGGCTGTGACCCCATGTAAAATGTTCTAACATATTCCTAACTTTAGGGGGACACCCTGCCAGGAGGAACCGCCGCGGGACCCAGCTGCTGCTTCCTGAGGGTCCCTGCGTGCTGGCCTGCCTGGCTGTGCTTTGCTGGGGTCCCCCCAGCCCAAGGACTTGCTGGGCTCTGCCCTTTCCCTAGGAGGGCGCTTCAGGGGGTGTTGGCAGCGAAGGGAGACTGCCTGGGCCTCCCCCCCTTTCTCGGGTGTTCGAGCGGGAGCCTACCCCACTTTATTAGGGAATTACTATCCCTAGCGGGTGCCCACCCCGCCAGGGACCTTGCCGTTTTTCTTTTCCTGATCCTCGCGGGTGCCTACCCCGCTTATTTGATTATTTTGATAGCGGGAGCCCACCCCGCATACTGGTGCTGTCGCGGGTGCCCACCCCGCTTATTGCCCTATTTTCACTGCGGGAGCCACCCCGCTTACTTGTGTCATCGCGGGTGCCCACCCCGCACCTGAGCTGTGAAGGAGTCACCGCCGCGGCCCGAGCCGCGCATAGGATTCCCTCCCGGCCGTTGCCCAGCGCGAACCGAAAGGCAGGGACTCCGTGGGCGGGACTTCCGGATCGAGGGAAGCCACGCGCCGAGTAGAGAAACGCCGCCGGCAAGGGAGAGAGCCCCGCCGCCAACGGAGACGTCCAAGCAGCGCCTGAAGAGTCCGGTGAGTGGGGGCTCTTGCCTGCCTAGTGAACGGGGCCAGCCTGTGTCTATTTAGAGCGCGAGGTCGCTCCTACGAAGGGGCATTGTGTGCTGGCTTAGAGCGCTAGTGCGCTCCAGCCACGAGGCCCGCATAGTTCGTTTCACGAGCCCCGTGAGGCTCCAACGTTGGGTCATATTTGTGATAGAGTCCAGAGGACTCCAACGGGCCACATTTGTTTCAAGCCCACGAGGCTCCAACGCAGAGGGCATATTTGTGTTTAGAGCCTAGAGGGCTCCCACGTGCACCGAATTGTTTGATTACGAGCGCGAGTACGCTCCAAGTGACTGGGGCATTATTCTCCTAGAGCTAGTGCGCTCCAAGTGTGACATATATGTTTTAAAGGCACCGTGATTCCAGGTTCCTTTCCCCAGCTGCCCAGCACTTAGTGGGCAGCTGCAACGTGTAGGTTGTGCTCAGTGGCTCCTGGCTTGCGCAGCCTTGCCTTGACTTTGCTGGATATTGGGCATTTCTGCACCCGTGAGAGGCCAGTTGGCCTGGGGGCAGTTTCCTGTGTTGTGCCCTCACCTAGGGTACATAATCATTGTTACCTGTGTGCTTTTGCGCCTGCGCATTGCCTTTATGCTATTTTTCATTCCTAAACTGTGTTTATGCATTGGAGATTGTTTTACTAGTAGTAATTATGCTAGTGTGTCCATGATTCCCTGCGTGATATTTTCCTAAGGTGGTTAGGGTTGCGTAGGTGGTACTTACCTGTTACCAGTGGTTACTGGTTGTGCGCTACATTTTCTAATTGGTGCTACAGTGATTATATGTGCTATGTTCTAAAGTGATATTTCTACAACGTGCGAGTCCCAAAAGTGCTTATTCCTGACAGTGGTCCAGGTGGCCCTGTCTTGTACATATCCCCTGTAAATTCTGCCCGTGCCTGTTGGCACATTGTAAAGTGTGTGTGTTTTTATCTAATGTGTTTTGGTATAATACAAAGGCTATTTTTATATAATACCTTGTGTGGAGTTTCCTTTGTGGTGGGCCTTGGGTGTTGTTGCTGGGTGCGCGCGCAAACGCTTTACACATTGCCTCCGGGATAAGCCTGACTGCTCGTGCCAAGCTACCAAGGGGGTGAGCAGGGGTTATCTTTGGCGTGTAACTCCCCAGCCCTGACTAGAGTGGTGGTTTCTGCCTGGCTTTGGCGCAAGCCCTAGCCAAACAGAAATCCCATTTCTTTTTTTTTTCTTTTTTTTTTGAAACCGTTTATTACAAGACTCAAAAAAATATACAAATATGGGCCTACAACCTTCCGGCCGGCCGCTAGCAATAAAAGGAGCATACGATATACCTTTATAAAACACATGGTGCTGCGGCCGAGCATGCACAGGAGGTAACATCGTTGCGAGCCACACTATCCAGACCCCACTATACGGTTCCATTTTAAACTTAAAGAACAACAAATACAAACAAACCCACAAGGCAATCCTCAATCGGAATAGCAACACGTGCTCCCCTAGAGGGGGGATCCTAGCCATCCATAGGAATCTCAAGAGGGGGGGGAGAGATCAGAACTAGGGCTGGGTACACCTAATGCCCAGGTACCGGGGGGATGAGTTGGCTAAGGGGACGGGGCCGGCGACGGATCGGGCAATAACGGTGGAGCACAGATTCCCCCGCGGTAGGCGTTCCAGGGGCCCCACACTTTCACCCATGTCGCAGGCTTACCTCTCGCCACATACACCACCTTTTCCCGAAACATGCACCAATCCATATGTTCCTTCCAGGCCGAGACAGTCGGGGGCCTCTGGGATCCCCACAGCTGGGCAATATCACGCTTGGCAACCATATACCCCAGAGTCACCCACCACGTCTGCGGCACCGAGTAATCGGTAGGCTCCCACACATTCAACAGGCATCTCCTCGCTTCGGGCAACAGCGCCACATGCGTGACCACTCGCAGCACCTCATGCACACCACGCCAGAACCCCTCCACCTCCGGGCACTCCCACAAGATATGCAGAAAAGTCCCCAGCGCACCACACCCACGCTTACACAAACCGTCCTCAGCATAGCCCATACGCAGGAGGTTTGGCCCCGTCATGTAGACCCTATGGAGTATCTTGAGCTAGACGAAACGAAGGCGAGCCGGTATGGCCACCTCTTTCGGGGAGGCCACCGCGGAGATCCAGTCCTCGTCGTCCAGCTCCAGCCCATCGGCTACCCAAGCCTCACGAAGGGCAGTCAACAAGTCTGAGCGGTCGTTGATCAGTTTTTTGTAGATCAGTGAGATCGTGCTGTCAGGGACGTGTCCATCCAGCACTCTATCCTCCAGGGGGGAACACTCCGGGATGGAGGCAACGTCCGGAAAGACGGAGCCCAGCGCATGCCGGACCTGCAAGTACCGAAAGTACTCGCTGCCCTGCAACTGAAATTCCGTCTGCAGCATCTCGAACGTTTTAAATCCTCCCCTCGTCCAGAGATCCCCCACTTTGCTGATGCCTATTAAATCCCACTTCTCAAAGCCCTTCGAGGTCCACAAGGAGCCCAACCGCTCAGATGCGTATAGTGGTGACGCCCGGGTCAAACGGTCCTTCCACCCCATTGCAGCATTGGCCGCGTGCCACACTCGCACCATGACACGCGTGGGGCCCGTTAGGCGAGCGTCGGGCGCGCTAGAGTAGAGCGCTCGATTATGGTCACCACCTGGAAGTAGCATCCTATCCATTTCAAACGCCGGGTTTAAGGCGGGCCCATATAGGCCCTGATTAATCGCAGCTAGCTGGGAGGCCCAATAATACCGTTTAATATCCGGGAGGGCAATCCCCCCGTCATACCAGGGGAGCGTCAGCTTAGCCAGGGCAATACGTGGCCTCCCGTCCCAGAACAGGCGGCGCTGCAAACTCTCCACTTCGCGGAAGTAGCGCGCTGGGACGAGGTCCACAGTGTTCTGCAACGCGTATAGGAAACGCGGCAACGACATCATTTTAAACAATGCCGCCCGGCCGAGCGGCGAAAGCGGCAAACGCCGCCAGCGCGCGACATCCTCTTTCAGACGCTGGAGGGGGGGAAGCAAGTTCCGATCATACCGAGCCTCCGGGTCCAGAGTAATGAAGACACCCAGGTACCTAAATCCCTGCGGGGCGACCTGGATCGGACAGCCCCGCGGGAGGATAGGAGCCTCCCCAGAGAGAACATACACACACGATTTAGCCCAGTTGATGACCAGACCGGAGTTACGACCGAATGAATGCAGAACATCAACCAGTACTATGAGTGATTTACGTGGGGAAGCTAGGTACAAGAGGATGTCATCAGCGTATAGGGATACGCGGTCCTCATACTCAGGGGTCCAGCGGAGACCACGGATGGAAGGCTCCCACCGCAGCCACTCCGCCAGGGGCTCCAAGGCAAGTGCAAAGAGGAGCGGCGATAAGGGGCAGCCCTGTCGTGTGCCCCGGCCCAGCTCGAACGGAGCCGATACTCTTCCGTTCACCACCACCTGCGCCAATGGGCCCGAATACAGCAATTTGACCCAACTGATGAACCCTGGGCCAAATCCAAACTTCGCAAGCATCGCCCAGATATATGGCCATTCAAGCGTGTCAAACGCCATGGTGGCGTTTAAGGACGCCAAAATGGCCGGCTCCCGTATGAACGGGGCACGTGCAAGCACACCGTGCAAACGCCGCAGATTAAGGGCTGTGTTGCGATGGGGAATAAAGCCAGACTGGTCCTGATGAACCAAATCGCCCACCACGCCGACCAGCCGATTGGCCAGTACCTTGGCGAGAATCTTGGGCTCCGCATTCAGTAGCGAAATGGGCCGATAGGATGTAACCCGGTCCCGAGGTCTCCCTTCCTTGTGGATGACCACGATTGTAGCCAGACGCTGGTCCGGCGGGAGGGAGCCCACCGAGTGTGCCGCCAGGAAGAAATCCCATTTCTAACATTTATGAAATTGAACAAAACTTCACAGGTAAGAAACTTTGTCTTCAGAAACAAGCAAATGTTTCAGCGCTCTGTCCATCATCTCCTTGTGTTGGCTTTGTTCTCCCATAGTTGGCAGGGTATGCCTACACGTGGGTCCCTTGCTTACTTTGCCACTGGATTCAAGCTAGCCTGGCAGATGAAGTGTGTTACCCCGAAACTGGTCCCAGGATGCTTGTTTCCGGTTCAGGGAATACCTGGCTTGGCTGTTAAGGCTGGACTGTTCCCATGAGGAACTGGGTCAAGACCGATTTGCATATGGCTGGGTCTGAACTGGGGTGGCGAAGTGAGCTAAATAACGATGATGGATTCAACCTAGATCTGTGACTGGGGTGAGTGTCTGAAAAGTTTCAAAGCTCCGTCCATCATCTCCTTGTGTTTGCTTTATTTTCCTATAGTTGGCAGGGTATGCCCAGACGTGGGTCCCTTGCTCGGATTGCCACTGGATTTAAGCTAGCCTGGCTGAAGAAGGGTGTTACCCCGAAACTGGTCTCAGGATGCTTGTTTCCAGTCAAGGGAAGACCTGGCTTGGCAGTTCGGGCTGGACTGTTCCCATGAGGCACAGGGTCAAGACTGATTTGCATATCGCTGGGTCTGACCTGGGGTGGCGAAGTAAGCTAAAGAACGATGATGTATTCAGCCCAGATCTGTGACTGGGGGTGAGTGTCTGAAAAGTTTCAGCGCTCCGTCCATCATCTCCTTGTGTTTGCTTTGATTTTAAAATTGCGCAGATTGTGGCACTTCTAAGATCATCATGCAATGACCACTTCTCTAGGCCTCCTCAGATATAGCTCGCAAATAAGTAACAGCAGTGACGAGTAGCACTTGAAGAGCTCTAGGGCGATGCCGTTGGGACCAGGAGTTTTATCTACCAGCATTGCTTGTTGAATATTTTCCTCTCTAATTGCGCCATCTAGGTAATCACGCTGTGACTTGTTTAGTATTGGAATTGGAAAGTCTGTTTTAATTGGATTCTCAATGTGTACTCCGTGCATATACTTGTTTGTAATATAATGCAAATGTACTTGCGATTACTTCTGCCGTTTATACCAGATGACCAGTGCTATTTCTAATGGATGGGATTATTCTGGTCGACTGCTGCCTGCTGGTGTGCCAGCAAAGCCACATTCCTGATTTTTCCCTCTTTTTGTAAACTTGGCCCAAAGCACCTAATCTGGCTATACGCGCTTCACCAAATAATTTTCCCTTCAGTTCTATTCAATTGTAAACGTTTTAGCATATCTGGGCTCATACTCTATACTAAATTGCGTTCTAGAGCAGCAATATTATGCTCCAACTCCACTATTTCCCTTTCTTTATCTTTCCTTTTAACTTCAATTTATGTTATTGACTGGGATCTAGGGACAGTTTTAAATCACCCACCCCCTCCGCTATGGGCTGCAGGCAGAGAAGATTGAATCTGCATTAATCCCAGAATACTCTACAATTTGGTCGCAGAGCAACACTGCAACAGAATTATCTGCTAACAACTAGGCGTCCATATGCCAGGTGTCCCATCTACCCCGAGGTGGATGCTTTAGTGCCAGCTCAATTGGTGAGTGGTCTGACAATCCTCGGGGTAATATACCCACTGCTCCACCCTCCCCATTTTGGCCACGGGGCATTAAGGATAATCTATTTGAGAATTTGATCCATCGGAGAGTAAGTAATATGTGAATTGCTTGTCTGTTTTGTGCTGCTGGTGCCATGTGTCAACCACTCCCAACGATCTATTCCAGTGAGCTTCATTATTTGCCCTGGTGAAGGTCTCCAGGTTGCTTGTGTCTAGTTTAGTGTTCATTACTACATTAACCCCCCCCCCCCCCCCCTCCCCCCCCCCCCCTCCGATTAGCATCATCTCTAGTGGAGGGTTTGCCAATAATTCTGAGTGAGTGCAGGATTACATCTATACATATTGAGGGACTCTATGTGTGCTCATGACTGTCTACAGGGGCCACTCTAGCATTCCTGTCACAGTCACAAATCTGCCCAGGGAATCCAAATGGGTCGTTTTTACTCCAAGAGGATTGCAATTCTTCGAGATGCATGGGTGAAGCCTGCATTATAAAACCTGTTATTAACCATGCCTTTCCAGAAACGTACAATTTATATCCAGTAAATGTGGTTCTTGAAATAATACTACCTCTGGGCATATTGTTCAATATATAAAGGGAAAGCTCCAAGTTTAATTCTATTGTTAACTTTGTGGATATTCCAGGACATTACACGGTGCCCGATATGTGTATTATCGATTGGTATAGTGGCTATATGTGCCAGTGGGAGGACTGAGATGGTGAAATGTTATTGGTCTGAAATCTGTGCGAAGCAGCTAAACTTTTTAAATAACAAGATTACCCCCCTGCCGCTTACTCCCTTCCACCCTGAATTTCTGCCCCAAAAACATCTGTCGCCACTCAACATATTAACCCAAACAAGGTGTAATCAATAGGGTGTATTCCACATGGATTTTGATACCTATATCATAACATTATGAACTTACAAAAAATGCTCTCACAGCATACCCAGGAAACACAAACCAAAAGGAGATTGTAGTTGTGCTTCAGTTATTTTGATTAAGAAGCAGGTCCCTACTTTAGAGTGTATGGATCATGTATCGAACTCAGAAAAGATAAAAATGAAAAAAATAAGGCCGTCAGATAATTACAGAAAGGTTATGTAGTACATAAAGGACGATGAAAAACGTAAATATTAAAGTGTAAAAATTCAGTTTATTTCGTATTTAAAAAAGACACAGAAATAATATACAATAAAACCATTACATAATTACAACACACAGTGTTGCCATACAGAGAAACAAACAGGCGACGCGGCGTTTCGGTGAAACTTGAAAATGAACACCTTCTTCAGGACTAAGACATTTCTATGACAGAATTCTCTGTAAACAATATAACAATAAGTTAGCTTTACTTATTTAAACGTGACTCCATGTTACATCATGATAATCATGTAATTGACCATACAATATCAACTATAAAAACAAGTTAATCGAAAACAATTTAAAACTTCATTGGCAATTTTTGTACCATTATGTTCTACAGGTGGATTATCACATATTTCAAGAAATGACTGCTGGGCCCAAAAAGTGGGCTTGATAGAGCAACAACACACAATCCATAGTTTTTATTTATCATAATCAATATGTTAACCTACCTAGTGACAGTACTGTCTGGGTCCTTCGTGTTGTATCTGAAGGAAACCTTCGACGTTCTATGTTCAGATATATTAAAAACCGAACAATATCTAAATATGGAAAAATATAAGTTTTTAAATAACATTTTTGAAAATAGGCCTCAAAGGCGTTCATTATCAAATAGAATTGTCGCTGCTCGATACCTTAGATCAGTAAGGACTTTGTTCCTGTCTTATATGGTTCCAATCAATAAAGTTTTCATTCCTTTGTCTGGAGAAAAACTTACTTTTCCGATATGGAAGGAATTAAAAACAGGGCAATACCTGTATTTGAAAAAAGAGCATATTAATTTAGGTAAGGAGGTGTTTGCAAAGATTTGCCCTAGAACTAATATCCTTGATAAGGCAGTGGTTTATGCGTACCTTTATATATTAACTAGACACAAGAATAAACCTTGAGGATTTATTTAACTTATTTTTATCAATTGAATCGTCACCAAAATGAACATTATTTAGAAGAACTCAGACAAGACCACAATTCATTCTTTTGTGTTCTTTTTATATCAAAAATAAATCTTTTTTTGTAATGTTTCAACACTTTTCATTAATCAAGTATAGAAACTTCATTCAATTTCATCATTGGCAACCTACACCACTGTCTTCTTTCACAATTTAGGCAGTAGTCATTGACACTTTTACACACATATGCACCTAACACAATTGGTCATATGACATTAAACCAATTTCCACATTTATAATGTATGTAACACAACACATGAAAATTATTTTTGTTGAAGAAGTGTCACAGCGTCGACGTTTCGGTCTCTTAACCTTCAATTTCTGAGACCATCATCAGGACTCTAGTTGCACTTCGTATCTATCATAGAAATATACATGAATTACTAACATTTTTAATCATCTGAGCTTGTCAATTATTATTGTCACTACACTGAAGGAAAGCAGATGTCTCCCATTGTGACCACCCAATCAAAATGCAATGAAATAAAATAAAATAAACGTGTCAGTACACCTAGTGACCCAAAAACGCCAACTGAGTACCACCAAACAAGTGCCGTAAATCAACTATAAAGTGTATAGTTTCAACCACTGAAATGTCTACCAAAAAGATGTCAGATAGCAACAAAGTCTCCCTTTATCAGAGCTAGATACACTTACTTAAACTTTCATGTGAAGCCATAGGCTCACGCAATCCAATTCTATATGAGAGTGCTCAATCTACAACAGAAACAAAAGCGAAATCCTAAGTCTCTTCAAGGGACCTATTTCCGCAAGAAATTAAGTAAACATGCTAACTGCCAGTACTCACATATAGCGACAACCTTCGTCTGCGCTTATGTACTCTGAAATATAATAAATCGAGTCAAATAAAGATCAACACCTACTCTTCTATGGAGGTTGTAAAGCCCTCCCAAGACAAGCGCTTACTTAGTCTCCACAGAGTCAGCTCTCTTCGTACCGCTCGCCCAACAAATCCGAGAAGCCACGACCTCCACATGTGAGAACTATTTAAGCGTAAGCAGCCATCGCGAGCCGCCTCAGCTAGATGTTAAATGTGGCGGCCATCTTTGAACGGAGTCGTCTACTCCGACGTAACAAGGTAAGTTCAATGTATCCTCGTATAGCTTCATACACTTCTCTGTTTTGAATATAATAAACAAAACAAATGTATATACAATTAGTGACAGTCACATCCAAAACTTAATGCCCGAAATGTTAAATGTCATTTTAAGGTTAGGGGTAGTTGTAATGAGGATACAGGCACTTAGATATCCCATGAGGCGTCATTCTATGTAGAAATCCTATTCGTATATACTATACTCTAGACTCGCAAAACGTTATAGGAGTCAATCTAATACAAAGAGTAAGCAATCGGCCATTGATAAATAGGGTCTACTGGTAAGGCATGACCCTGTCATCGGGCACATGAAGTGTCCTAAATTGCACAATTCACTGATCTAGATGCCACAATTAGGAACCAATCTAAGAACGAGAATGTTTATAAGCCATGGTCGTATACATATAAGCTGACAAACTCTATCCTGGTCTAGTAATTAACTTGAAAACACCACATAAACCACATAGTAGTCAAGATTCAAAATAATGGCTCCCAATCCAGATCAAAAAAACAAGTTATAAAGTGGCTAAAGTTTGCCATTCAATAAAAGAGTTCAATCCCTGCTCAACAGTTTTAGCTGACCAGATCCACCTGTTTTCCTTCATTGTAAGGAGACGATCTACATTTTGTCTACGTTTCGTGTTTTTTACATTTTCTAACACAAACCACTTCATATCAACAGGGGAGTGTCCCTTTTCTATGTAATGTTCCACCATGGGTGCTGTTGTAATCTTGCACCTAATCCGAGATTGATGTTGAATTATTCGTTTTTTCACTTCCTGTGTGGTTTTGCCAATATAATAAAGGGCACAGGGGCATTCTATACAGTAGATCACGTTCCTAGTAAGACAGTTTGTATGCTGTCGTAATGTCCACTGTTTTCCATTTAAGACACAGGATTTTACCACTGATGTTGTAGGACAAGCTGCGCAGTGTCCACAGGGGTGGTGGCCCATTATGGGGGGAAGTCCCCATAAATTGGTCAAAGTGGTGGGAGCTGATTCTTTGTATGCCTTGACAAGAGAATCTTTTAGATTCTTTGCCCTTTTGAATGCAAAACTTAATTTCTTGCGGAAATAGGTCCCTTGAAGAGACTTAGGATTTCGCTTTTGTTTCTGTTGTAGATTGAGCACTCTCATATAGAATTGGATTGCGTGAGCCTATGGCTTCACATGAAAGTTTAAGTAAGTGTATCTAGCTCTGATAAAGGGAGACTTTGTTGCTATCTGACATCTTTTTGGTAGACATTTCAGTGGTTGAAACTATACACTTTATAGTTGATTTACGGCACTTGTTTGGTGGTACTCAGTTGGCGTTTTTGGGTCACTAGGTGTACTGACACGTTTATTTTATTTTATTTCATTGCATTTTGATTGGGTGGTCACAATGGGAGACATCTGCTTTCCTTCAGTGTAGTGACAATAATAATTGACAAGCTCAGATGATTAAAAATGTTAGTAATTCATGTATATTTCTATGATAGATACGAAGTGCAACTAGAGTCCTGATGATGGTCTCAGAAATTGAAGGTTAAGAGACCGAAACGTCGACGCTGTGACACTTCTTCAACAAAAATAATTTTCATGTGTTGTGTTACATACATTATAAATGTGGAAATTGGTTTAATGTCATATGACCAATTGTGTTAGGTGCATATGTGTGTAAAAGTGTCAATGACTACTGCCTAAATTGTGAAAGAAGACAGTGGTGTAGGTTGCCAATGATGAAATTGAATGAAGTTTCTATACTTGATTAATGAAAAGTGTTGAAACATTACAAAAAAAGATTTATTTTTGATATAAAAAGAACACAAAAGAATGAATTGGGGTCTTGTCTGAGTTCTTCTAAATAATGTTCACTTTGGTGACGATTCAATTGATAAAAATAAGTTAAATAAATCCTCAAGGTTTATTCTTGTGTCTAGTTAATATACCCAATCCCTTGGGGTTTAGTGGGTTGCCCTATTGTTGTGTACCTTTATATATGGCATTGTTCAATTTTGGTTTGCGTTCGTTGGAGCCACCGATAACCAATGTTTAAAAAAAACAACTAAAAATTACATCGAATTATATATTTTTTAAAACCAAAAAAACCATATTGGGACTAAAGGTATAATATGTGGTGTGCTTACCTTTAGAATCTAGTTAGCTTTCGTCAATAAAGTTGTCGAGACGTAATTGCCCCCCAGTTTTAAAAAGGACTCCGGTATTGGTGATAATAGCAGAGTTAGGCTGCAATACAAAAATATATCTTACTTTTCTATAGTGAGGTTTTTCAACATCTTAGATTTAGCTAGTTAACACCAAAGGATTACCTGTTAAGTGTTGCTTTCACGATATTGCAACAGGAAGTTAATTAAAATCTGAAAAAAATGACAGAAATAACATTTTTGTTGGTTGGTATGGTGGTATGGTTTTACGAGCAATAATATCCGGTTGAGCTAGGAATTAAGTGCTTCGATATTTTATGTTTTATATTATAGACAAGTTGTCAGGCCACGTGCTAATGCTCGAAACTATTGGTCTACTTCCCAAATTATTGGCACTATTTCTTTAATCAAAATAAAGTATAGTTATTTTGGTCTGCCCAATAGCTCAACTCTGCAGGTGGATGAAGCTAAGATACAATATTAGCCAGGATCTATTTAGGGAATCTCCACCCCATCGTCTCATATTTGTATTACTGCTGGACTCCACCTCAAACCGTGTCAGTCTACAAATCCTCCTCTTTTTGCAGCCATCTAAATTCATCTTTCTGTCTGAATCCGATCAGACTCTGTTTGAAGTCCATGCCTCATCACTTCCAGCACAGGGGTGAAGGTGTTTTCGCAAAGAGTCTGTGTTAGCCCAACATCTCCTCTTCCCCGTGGTCTTTGCAGGGTGAGTTAGGACTGTGTCCCCAGAACTCATGCGGGAATCGCTTGGTTTTAGAGGGCATTCTTCCACTAAGGCCCATTCTTCCTTTGGAGACTCAAAGAAAAGGGCTTAGTTATTGAAAATGACCTTTAGCTTGGCCGAGAATATCAACATGTATTGAAGCCACCTAGCCTGGAGTTTTTGCGTCACTCTATCAAAAGTTTTTTATGTTGCTGTACCATCCTTGTATAATCTGGGAAGATTAATATCTTTTTGGAGTCATGAAGCAGTTCATCCTGTGATCTAGTAAATTCCAAAACAACCTCTCGATCACTGTAGTTTAAAAACTGAGCAATGAGTGGGGGGAGGTGGGACCACAATAGAGGTCTTCTTGCCAACGGAGCATGTGCTCGCTCCATCCGAAAATAGGTGGAAAGTGGACTATCAGGTGCCATAGCTTTCAGCTAGGTTTCCAGGAAGCCAACCTGCTCCACCCCCTCAAAGTTTTCAGGAAATCCTACTAGCCGTAATTTGTTGTGCTGGGAACAACCCTCGACGTCTTCCACTGTGCTGCAAAGCTTGTCGTTAGTGGCCTTTAACTTTTGTACTGTGGAGGTTGGACCACTTGAAAATCATCCTTCTGTAATATGATCTACTAGGTTTCACAAATCCTGCCTCATTAGAATTACATTGTTGCATACTGATCCGATATGGGCTTACAGCACTTGTCTAGAGTCCTGGATGGCTCAGATTATGGCATCTGTTGGATTTGTAGAGCCCAAGGGGGAAGGGAGTGTCCGCTGCTGCCACCCCAGCCTGTTCTCGGGTAAGGCTAAGCTAATGGGTTCACTAAACTAATCCATTTTATCCTGTTTCGAGAGGGGCCACACAGTTATCTTTAGCCATCTTTAATAATGAAAACTGTCTTGAGGCGTCAGCTCAACCAACCATCTTTCCAGCTCAGATTGATCATAGGCAGACTGCCGTCCCAATGAAAGAAGCGCCCTCTAGGGGCCAGGAGAGGGACACCAAGAGCTACATAGAAGATCCACCAACGTGTCGGACAGTATATGCAGCAGGGCAGTAAAGGTGCACAAGGGGGCCAATAGTAGTAAAGGATGAAGTAAATGTGGGAGGAGGGCAATCAATTCCAGGAAATTATTAAAGGCAAGCAGGGGAGAGCAACCCCTGTACTAAACAAAAGTGTGATTGCAGATTTAATGTGAGTTGCTTTGTGTTCGCTTGCGAAGGATCCCGTACCGAAGGAATGGTTGATTGGGTCTCTGTCCCAGATAGCAGCAGAACATTTGTTGTGGATGTCATCTTGGAGTATAATATATAAGCTGGTCATGAGTGACAGATGTTTATGGTGTTTCTGAAGTCTCCAGGTGTTGAGAGTAGTTTCAGGCCATAGTTGGATTTGTGCATAAGGGGAGGGTTGAGCAATGGGAGAAAGATGTTCATTCTTTTCTTCTCAGGTTATATTTCAATGGCTTTTCTTTAAATAAAATGAACATTCCAAGAATAATATAGTTTCTGGGAGTGGGTCACTGTTAAGTCAATGAATTCAGACTCCTGGAATATACTATTGATTATATATAATTCCCCTAGCAGGCAGGAGGCTACTCGGATACAATGGGAGTAGTGAGTGTTTTTGCTTCCTTCACAGCAACCTTAAAGATTCTGGAAGGGAATTTGAATGAGAGAAACTCCCTCCCCACCCCCTGTCTCTGTATCCCATTCAACTCCCCTCAGTGTAGCACTACCACTAAATATATTTACAATAACGTCTCCAAGTCACTCAATCTCTCAAGGCCCATAAAACTCAATGCGATGCTATTTTTTTTCGTAATACAATGCTAATTACACATTCTTGCCTGACCCTCCTCTCACTCACAAGAACAATCCCAGTGCTCTCAATCCAGCTGGGCATGCCAGAATAGGTATTTACTTTGACATATAGTCTAAGAGAAGCACCATAAGGAGTTAAAATGATCACCTTCACACTTTAAATAACTTGTAAAGTGTCCCCTAGCCAGAATGCCCGAAGCGTGCTTATGCCTTTGTAGCACAGACAGAGCGTCTACTTTTCTATTGAAAGATCGTAGCTCCATCCAAACAGTAATAATAATATAATTTCTAGAGCGCATAGCTACCTCATTTGAGGTGTCCAAGCGCTAGTTAACAGCATCTACGTGCCTTCGTGTAGTTATCAAACCCTCCTACATTTCTGAACTAAAAACAAGTTTTACGTTTTTTTATGAACAGTTCTTCCGATTGAGCCTGACAAACTACTAAGGGCAGAGCATTCCACAATTTGGGTTATGGGTAGCCAAAGACTTACCGCCCATATGTACTTTCCTAAATCTGGGAACAATAGCCAACATCTCCCCTACTGATCTGAGGTTCCTCTGAGGTACATAAGGTCTGACAAACTCAAAAGCAGAGAGGTGTGGTGCAGCAGCCAGGGCAGCTGACCTCGGAGCACAGGGCACACGGTTCGATCCCCGGCTCCGATTGCAGATCAGCTTAGCACCATGTGACTCTGGGCAATAGCTTACTTAATTTCCACGACGGCCCCCAGTGCCTTGAGACCCGTAAGGGTGAGTAGTTCGAGCATTACAAATACTGGATTTGGAAACCGTTGCAGTTTCTCCCTCCACTGCAGAAATTTGTTTATGAAAAGATAATTTTTCGTCCACCCAAATGCTGAGATTCTTGGCCCTGGGTTTGGATTCAGGTACAGGACCCAGCTCCTTGGGCCACCAAGCAGTTGAGTAGATGTTCAACTGGCTATCCAAAGTCAAAACCTCAGTTTCCCCACATTAAGCTTAAGGCAATTTGAGTCCATCCATTTAGCCACCTCAGAAAGGCAGAGGCATAAAGACGCGGCCATATGGGTAGCATTTTGTGACCGCTTAATGATGAGCTGTGTGTCATTAGCATATGACACAATCGAGAAACCAAAACGTTTGATTACGCAAGCCAGAGGTGGCACATATACATTATACAGTGTCGTGTGGTTCCTATAAACATGTATAAGATCTGCTCGTTTAGACAACATACACTATAGGATTGGTGTCAGACGGATCCTAGACACCCCTACTGGGTATGTGAGCCTGTATACCAGCTAGCTCACAGTGCCACTAGAAAGACTTCTTACCAAGGAGAGAATAGTTCTTGGCAACTATCGAACATGATAACCCTGATCCCTCAGGATCGTGGAAAAAGTGTACTACTTTCCGCTCAGTCACTCGTGCTCACTTCGTCTCAGAGTGAGACACAGAATAAACGGTGGGGACGGTTTTCAATAAGTATTTATTGAACCAGCGTTATTCTAGTTTAAAATAGGTGTACGGAAACGACCATTAGACAGTAACAGATATAAATGATTATAAGCACTAACAGAGTAAAGGGATGGTAAATTTATACCATCATGCTAAAACAATGACTAAAGGCAAGTATATAAAATAATGACAGTAAAATGCGTACTTCTACGATGCGACCCTAACTAGATGTACTTAAGTGTACCTAGCATGTATGTGTATGTAAAGCCAAGAATCCCTCTAGGATAAAGTCAACCCCATTACCTGAAGTGAGAGACTGTGGAACCCCGTCTTGGTCTCGGGAGGACACCCCGCAAGGGATGTCAGACCACTGTGAGCTGGAGTGTCTGCGTGCAGAAGCCTCAGCGTCTGGCGTCAGTATGTCAGCATGGAAGTCCTTTTCTCCTCTGACTACCTCAGCAAGAAATGGTGTATATATAGCCAAAGTGGTACCGCATGGGGATATACCATGCTGTGTCATGTTGGACTAGGATGACGGAAGGAACTACCCTAATGCATAGTTATTATGCAAGAGATGGTAGGCATGTTGTCCCGCTGTGATTCCAAGAATGCTCATGAGAAAACCCCATGTCATCTTTGGACATTACCGTAACTAGGTAATAGGTCAGTACTAAGAACCGTTATGTAGTGTTATGGTAGGGGAGAATAAATGTAAAAGGTTAAGTGACTACCTAAGCCTATGTTGGGATACCTATATGGAACATAACAACATGTTGGACACAAGGAGGAGCCCTGCGGCACCCCTTAGGTCAGCTGGAGCATCCTTGACTGATGGGGCTTCTGTGCCACATGAAATGTGTGCCCACGCAAAAATGAAGCAACCCATTGCAGTGCCTTATGTTCTACCTCACATTTCCAGAGTCATTCTAACAAGATGTTATGGCACACATTATCGAACATGGCACTAAGATCCAACATCAACAGTGCTGCAGACTCGCCAACATCCAAGATATGACGAACTGATCCTGTTGATAGTAATAATGCTGACTCTGTACTATATGAGGGGCGGAACCCAGATTGATTTTGTATAATAGGCCATGGCTCTCTAAAAGCACAATAGCTGTTTATTGATGGCTTTGCTGTAATTTGGGAAAAGATCAATCAATCAATCATAGCATTTGTAAAGTGCACTACTTACCCGTGAGGGTCTCAATCAAGGTGCTGGGGGGGGGAGGGGGGAATGCTGCTACTGCTCGAAAAGCCAGGTCTTGAGGAGTCTTCTGAAGGTCAGCAGGTCTTGGGTCTGCCGTAGGTGAATGGGGAGGGTGTTCCAGGTCTTGGCGGCGAGGTGGTAGAATGATCTGCCGCCAGAGGTCGCTCTTGGATGCAGGGGACTATGGCAAGGGCGAGGTCGGCGGAGCGAAGCTGGCGGGTGGGGGTTTAGAAGCTGAGTCGTCTGTTGAGGTACGCTGGTCCGGTGTTGTGGAGTGCCTTGTGTGCGTGGGTGAGGAGCTTGAAGGTCGAGGATCAGGCGTGCAGAGGCGTTCTGGATGCGTTGAAGTAGTTTCAGGAGTTTGGCGGAGGCTCCTGCTTAGAGGGCGTTTCCGTAGTCCAACCTGCTGCTGACGAGGGCCTGGGTGACTGTTCTTCTACTTTCGGTGTCGAGGAGAACAGCATCCTGGACCCGTCCCAGTCCGGGTTCCGCAGCAACCAACTGCCCTCATCGCTGCCACCGATGACATCAGGACCCTACTAGACAACGGAGAAACCGCGGCCCTCATCCTCCTGGACCTGTCAGCCGCCTTCGACACAGTCTGCCACCGCACACTACGAACATGCCTCCACAACGCTGGGATCCTAGAGAAGGCCCTGGACTGGACCACCTCCTTCCTCTCCGGCAGAACACAGAGCGTCCGCCTCCCCTCCTTCTGCTCCGAAGCCACGAGATCATCTGCAGCGTACCCCAGAGTTCATACCACAGCCCAACGCTGTTCAAAATCTACATGGCACCGCTCGCCCACGTCGCCCGACTGCACGACCTCAACATCATCTCCTACGCCGATACCACCCAGCTGATCCTCTCCCTCACCAAGGAGCCCCACACCGCCAAAACCAACCTCCACGAAGGAATGAAGGCTGTCGCCGAATGGATGAGGAACAGCCGACTGAAGCTGAACTCTGACAAGACCGAGATCCTCATCCTCGGATCCATCCCTTCGGTCTGGAACGACTCCTGATGGCCAACCGCACGGGGAACAGCTCCAACACCCACCGACCACGCACGCAACCTAGGGATCATCCTCTACTCCACCCTCTCCATGACCAAGCAGGTCAATGCCGTCTCTTCCTCCTGCTTCAACTACCTCCGCATGCTCCACAAGATCTACAAGTGGATCCCCACCGAAACTAGAAGAACGGTCACCCAGACCCTCGTCAGCAGCAGGTTGGACTACGGAAACACCCTCGATGCAGGAGCCTTGGCCAAACTCCTGAAACGGCTCCAACGCATCCAGAACGCCTCTGCACACCTGATCCTCCACATCCCTCGCCGCAGCCACATCACACCCCACCTGAGAGATCTGCAATGGCTCCCCGTCAACAGGAGGATAACCTTCAAGCTCCTTACTCACGCACACAAGGCACTCGACAACACCGGTCAGCGTATCTCAACAGCCGACTCAGTTTCTACACCCCCACCCGCCAGCTCCGCTCCGCTCCGCTCCGCCGACCTCGCACTCGCCACAGTCCCCCGCATCCGAAGAGCGACCTCCGGCAGCAGATCGTTCTCCCACCTCGCCGCCAAGACCTGGAACACCCTCCCCATCCACCTATGGCAGACCCAAGACCTGCTGTCCTTCAGAAGACTCCTCAAGGCCTGGCTTTTCGAGCAGTAGCAGCATCACCCACCCCCCCAGCGCCTTGAAACCCTCACGGGTATGTAGTGCGCTTTACAAATGCCATGATTGATTGATTGATTGATTGATTTAACACCCAAAGGAAACTGAAACTGCATTAAGCGATGAAAGTGACTTCATCATAAATAGCTCACGGGAGGAATTTTGGACCGCTTGGTTTCTATTGACGTAGAAATCGCAGCAAGCCTTTTTATTGCAACCATAGTACATTCTTTTTGCTCCCATGTAGTCCCTTTTACAAACGGAGTCATATTCTCTGCGCCGGAGGCGCACTAGTCGTTTGCACTTTTTTTTAACTAGTAGGTCTTCATTGAACCAATCAGCCGAGGTGCGCTGTCTGTAAAGGAGCCATTTGATCTAACGCTCCATTAATCCAGTTATCTACTTGTGCATCGGCTGTGTTGGTGCAACTATCCAACCTAGGACGGCTAGCAGCTAGAGCACCACATAACACAGAAGGGGTAATTTTGGCCTAGCACCTAGCCCGCACCACCAAGGCCGCTGGAACATTTTTAGGCGCACTGTCATACAGGACTAGAAAAGGAATGGCAAAGTGGTCAGACAATACACGTGACATGGGTTGCTTAACCACCATGTCAGTCATGTTTGAAAAGACAGGATCTAATGTGTGCCCCAAGCTATGTGTGGGGGACATTACGTGTTGAAAAAGTTGCAGACCTTCCAAGTCTGCGGCCACAATCATAGCTGCGGGACAAGATGTATCATCAAAATGTAAATTCAGATCTCCCACCACTGTAAAATTTGTGAATCGAAGTACCAGTGGGGACAAAACGTTTGCTAGCATTGCAACAAAATTGGTGGTGGGACCTGGGGGCAGTAGATTAGGCTTCTGATGTCATGCAGTTACCAGTCAAAGCGCAAACAAAGACGGCTGCTTCACTTCCCTCAATGCTAAGCTTAGAAAAGGTACCTTGTATTGACTGCTTAAAAATTATTGCAATTACCCCCTCTCTGTGTTTGTCTGTCTGGCCTAATACCAAACCCTATCTGGATGGCTTGAATTAGGTCCGAGGACGAGTTCTCCGTGAGAAAAACTGCATCCGACTGATGCTCTTCCAGGAAATCATACATATCCAGTTTGTGATTAATTAAAGACCTGCAGTACATGGAAAATAACTTGGCCCGGTCTTGGGGGTGTATATTGCCTTGGCGCCCGTGGTAACCTTTAGTGAATCCAGGGGTGAGAACCCACAGCTCTTACACCTCGTTCCTGTCTTACCAAAATCGACAACGTGTTAGTTGGCCCTGGGCAAAGCGGTGGCAAGTTGTATCAGCTCTCGTCTAGAATACTCGACGGGGTCTGACTCCAAACCACTAAGGGTTTTGGCCCCTGGCGCCGTCCAGGCGTAGACTGGTTTGGCTTTGGCACACCAGTGGCGCGTCTGCGCCGGCATGTCACTGAAGGAGCCAAGTAGGGATGGAGCGCTAGGGCACTGACCTCCAAAATGGAGGCAAGAAGTGGGTAAAATTCACTGCAGTTGTCCTGCCCTCACCACTTAAGCAGAATCGAACAGTGCCACATGATTGTTCTGTCTCCATCTGACATTACTGACAACTCCCATGGTTGAAGCCCAACACTATTAATTCAGGGTCTCCTGGGATCAGAAATGTCAGTAAATATTTGATGACACTTAACATCTCCTTTCAAAATATTACCAGCTTTGGACAATTCCACCAAACATGAAAAAAGCAAACAACAGTTGTTTTGTCGATGGGTACATGCAGTATTGGCTGGCTGGCATGTAGTAGCAGTTTTACAAGATCGTAAATTGTCTTTCCCTGTACTGTATATCTCACCAACCTTTGACCCATTCTGCCTCCTCTGTCACTTAAAAAAAAAAAGTTTTATATGGTTTTACACGAATTTAAACAACCGCTTCAGAGATGGCTTGAAACATAGTATTGCATTATGATACGGTACATGCAATATCTTCAGGCGAAGCAACCTAGCCGTCAGCACTGGAATGTTCTTGAATAATAAAGAAAAATGAGTGTCATTGATAAACCCATAAACAACGAATCATAACAGGAAATCCAAACAAATAAGCTCAGAAGTCTGCCCTAGGCATGCAGGGAATCACGCTGTGCATGTGGGGTGGCCAGGTGGAGAATCCATCAAGAGTGTGATCCAGACAGGAAAAAATAGACAAGTCCCACTGCGAAGGGAAGGGGGGGGTGTCAGCCATGGGGGTACAGGCAGTTGCAAACCAAGGAAGCAGGAGTCTGTTCCCGATGTGGTCCGGGCAGGACGTGTCATGCGTTGGCGTCGGTTAAGCATGTCCCTTTGTTCCCCACATAGCATTTGGGAACAATTACCATGTCTGCTTGCATACGTGCGCTAGTATATATGTGTGTGTGCGGGGGCGTGTCAAGGTGGATGCACGTCATTTTTGGTTTCCGCATTGTTTTGGACGTCTCCCAGCACTCGCCATCGGTGCAGGAGATTCCCTTTGGCCTCCTCTATCACTTGTGCCAAATCTGCCTCCCATCTTGCCTTGTGGCCATTTTTTCCACTAGGCATGAACCTGAGAGTAAGGAATGGAGGCCATGAAGTAATACCGTTTGAATTTCCTGTGGACATCACAAATTTCTCAAACCTGGCATGTTGCCTCGTAGAAGCCACCTTCACTTGACTTGCTATTGTGTAAGTTAATGTAGGATTTGAGCATTGCACAATCTTTCATTCTCGCCCCATTAAAAAAATTAGCTATGCTTCATATGAAACATTTATTATCCCCCCCACTTGAAAATGTTAGAACCCCCCCCTTCATCTTGGTGTCACTTATTGCTAGATTCTGTGGTTAGCGTAGAGTAAATTCATGCGTAAAGTGGTTAGGACTATGTAGCGAGGTAAAAGAAGTCCCAACTTAATTGCAAGTTTAACCCAAACTATCAATGTCTTTTCCATAGATATGCTTAGGTGTGCGTTAGTTTATCAGTTCTGCACACGATAGCCCACCCATAGAAACCTGTGAATGGTTGCCCGAGCCGTATAAATCCTGTGTTTGATTTTATTTTGGACTACTCTATCATTACCCTTAACTGTTCTGTACTATAAAAGATAATGCGGGGTGGAAAGCCCCCAGGGGAATCTATACACTTAGAGCAATTTCAATGATAATTTAGGCAGAGTATCCTTACAGTCAAATGTGAAGACTTTTTGAGGTAACCCATCAAAAAAAATTCGATCGTATAGGAATCGGAAGGGCCTACCATAAATAAAGTAGCTTCCACACAAAATTAATTTTACAACACCCTATTAAATACAGCTACATTAGGGACCATATGTTCAAGTCTCCAGGACTTTCATAGAGAACATGGAATACATTTGCTCCATATTGGTCAGACACCGCTGGAGTAAACTTAACCTTTGAGTGTGCCATAACCTTATCTGCCCCGAGAAAAGGCACCTGTGTCTTAAACGTGCCACTATTCCGAGTTGTGAAATCAATCCAAAGTCTTCCCAGGCTGACCTAAAACAGTGTCTCTTTAAATGTACCCATATCTTGGAGGACGTTTCTTCCAGTTTTGGAATCAAGATTGACATGTTATGGCATTAAGTATTTCAGACATGCAGGACTTGTATTATGGCTCAGTTTTGTTGACTATGAGAAGACTACAAAGAATTCAAAGCGCTGCCACTAGACTCCTCCTACATGTAAAGCCACAAGCACACATCTCTCCTGCTTTGAGGGCGCTACACTGGTTACTAGTTGCCAAAAGATCTTCCTTCAAGCTGCGTTGTATCACAGACAAAGCAATACAAGGCAAAGGACCACTGTTTATCAAGAAGGAAATCAACAAATACATACAACAAAGGAGCCTATGCTTAATAAAGGCTCCCCGCCTCATACTTTCTATAGACAAGAAATAAAAAACATGGGTGGAACATCTTTCTCTGTTCAAGCAGCCAAACTATGGAATTTTCATCCGCAAACATAAGATCTACAGACAGCCACCCAACCACCTCTACTTAAGAAGATTAGTCAAAAGCGAGCTCTTCCCCACATGGCAATCATACTCACAACTCAAGAATGCACCACAACAGTATATTCAGACATGACAAACTATACTTTTCACGATATGGAAAAGAGCTGTCACTGTAATCTGAACCATGCTTCCTGTCATAAGCAGATACATTTATATTAGTGAAACTTAAAAATGACACCACGTGATACTTGTGCATATCAGACCATGTCAAAATTGATGCTTCTATATACATATAGGTGCATATATAGAGGGTCATGCCTGCTGATAATAACTACAGTAAGTGGCATGTGTATATTTATGCATATATAAATTCGTTACAATTATTTGAAACCATAAAATTGTACCACAGGATAAATGTGGACAGCAGACCGTGTAAATATTTCAGCTTCTGTGTACATATGGGTAATTATAAAGAAGGGTTTAATCATGTAGACAAACTTTACCAAGCATCATGTGTATATATACATGTATGCATAAATAATTTACATTTTACTATTATAAAAAGAAAATACTGTCCTTCCCATCCCTTCTTACTCTGCTTTCACCCCTCCTTTTAAACCATTCCACGCAACTAACAAGCTCACTCGACCATTACTTCCCCTTTTAAAATCCACTCCTATCATTCTATCCCTATCCAAACTCTGCTAAACACACAAGAAATGAAGACCACAATCCTAACACAACTATTCACAAGAAACAAATAAAACAAAAATGGTACTAACCTACTATTTACTAATCTTGGGTTCCGGAGTAGCATTTTACTCGCTGCAAAAAGCACTTGAATGCCTCGTCAGGGGTCCGTTCTAAATAAATAAATTTACAATTTAAGTTCTTGGCAGCTTTTATTTTCTTAAGTATGAAACCTAACTTTAGAGCATGTCTTTCTAGTTTGCTCTTTTGACCTGCTTTCAGATCAGATATCCAGCTATGCTTTCAATTGTCCCACCTGGATTGGAGCACGTTTGCGTCCCACCTGAGGGGATGTATGACGTTACAACGCACACTTTTACAACGCATGCACTTACAACGCATTTTTTACAACGCATAATCCATTACAACGCATGACATTACAACGCATGACACTACAACGCATTTTTAAAAAATACCTTTACAACGCACTACCATTACAACGCATACTACCTTTACAACGCATACCATTACAACGCATAATATTAAATTACATTTAAGGTAAGTATTAGATAGTATAGGGGTAAAAATTACTATTCTAACTCCAGGGGGTGCAACAGTAGGGTAAGTGTTGGATAGTGTAGGGGTAAAATTTACTATTCTAACTCCAGGGGGTGCAACAGTAGGGTAAGTGTTGGATAGTGTAGGGGTAAAAATTACTATTCTAACTCCAGGGGGTGCAACAGTAGGGTAAGTGTTGGATAGTGTAGGGGTAAAAATTACTATTCTAACTCCAGGGGGTGCAACAGTAGGGTAAGTGTTGGATAGTATAGGGGTAAAAATTACTATTCTAACTCCAGGGGGTGCAACAGTAGGGTAAGTGTTGGATAGTATAGGGGTAAAAATTACTATTCTAACTCCAGGGGGTGCAACAGTAGGGTAAGTGTTGGATAGTATAGGGGTAAAAATTACTATTCTAACTCCAGGGGGTGGATCAGTAGGGTAAGTGTTGGATAGTATAGGGGTAAAAATTACTATTCTAACTCCAGGGGGTGCATCAGTAGGGTAAGTGTTGGATAGTATAGGGGTAAAAATTACTATTCTAACTCCAGGGGGTGCATCAGTAGGGTAAGTGTTGGATAGTATAGGGGTAAAAATTACTATTCTAACTCCAGGGGGTGCATCAGTAGGGTAAGTGTTGGATAGTATAGGGGTAAAAATTACTATTCTAACTCCAGGGGGTGCATCAGTAGGGTAAGTGTTGGATAGTATAGGGGTAAAAATTACTATTCTAACTCCAGGGGGTGCATCAGTAGGGTAAGTGTTGGATAGTATAGGGGTAAAAATTACTATTCTAACTCCAGGGGGTGCATCAGTAGGGTAAGTGTTGGATAGTATAGTGTAATATTATGCATTGTAATGGTATGCGTTGTAATGGTAGTATGCGTTGTAATGGAATGCGTTGTAAAGGTAGTTTTTAAAAATGCGTTGTAGTGTCATGCGTTGTAATGTCATGCGTTGTAATGGATTATGCGTTGTAAAAAATGCGTTGTAATGGTAGTGCGTTGTAAAAGTTGCGTTGTAAAGGTTGTTCCCCCACCTGAGGCCTCTCCGCATTGATAGCAGTGTAGCCAAGAAGTGTCGAATCCCGCCTGCCTTAGAATTTTTGTTATGGTAGGATTTCCTTATTAGTCTAGGATCTCCGTGAAACGCAATCTAAAAAAGCACAAAAAAATAATGATAATAAAAATAAAAATTGTGCAAACACAATGATAAGCACAACAACTTAGCACAAGCAATCAGTGTGTGAAGACCCACTACGGTTCTAACTGCAGTGCCATATATCTGATCTTTCCTCTCCAGAGTCAACAAGTATGCTTTGGGTTAGTGGAGTCTTTGTCCATCAGTATGACATAAGAGTCGTAACTTCACTGCCTACTGTTCAGTGTCTATGTATGTCTCCTCATACAGCTGCTCAAGTAGTATAGAGTTAATTTCCAAATGTATGCCAGCAACACCCAATCCCACTTCCTAATCAGGGCCGGAATGACCGTACCGGGCGTTTGCCTGGGAGGGTGGAAGGGTGGGGGCCAGTTTTGCAGAGGTGGGGGACGATTATGTTACTGGGGGGTGTTTTTGCAGCGATGCCGCAATATCGGCTACCAGTAACAAAAGCAGCAGTGCCGGGGGTCGGTTTTGTTAAGCAGCAGTGCTTCACGCTTGACCCACCCATCCCAGGGGGTGAGTGCCGGTACGACAAAATTGCCAGGGCTGCTTTGGATTCCCAGTTCGGCCCTGTTACTACTGAAAGCAATCCAATATAGCATGCTAACATTACATCATGCTTGGATGGAGGACTTTACTGGAGGAAAAAACATCACCTCTGCATCTATGGAGCCCAGACCAAGACCAAGATTAGCGGTTGATCTGGTCTCCAGATTTGGCAGTGTGTCCATTGATGTCTCTGAACTGAAAGAACCTGGGAGTTCTATTCATCTTCTATTAAACGCTGTCATTTGGCTCTGGCTGTGTTTCAAGACAGCACTGTCCTCATGGGTGTAAATCTGCTGCTCTATTAACGCCATAAAAACCTACCACTAATCTAAATTGACCACTTGGTAGAACTGACAAGAATCAGTGCGAACAATGTCAACCCTACACTGATGTAACAAGATCTATACTTTGGATATCCGCCCTACTTCAGCCAGATAAATCCTGGTCCACGCCATTGTAACGTCCCAACTGGATTATGGAAATGTCCTCTATCTAGGAGCAACAAAAAAAAATCTTCATAGGCTGCAATGTATCCAGAATGCGACTGTCCGCTTAGTTCTGAATCTACCTAGGAAAGCTTCCACCGGGAAAGCTCTTGACTCATTACATTGATTGCCTATTAACAAAAGGATCCTTTATAAAGCCCTGTGCTTTTGTCATCGGAGTCTGCAGGGCAAAGGCCCGAGGTACCTTCATGATTTACTTGCCCCGTATAATCCAGTCCGACATCTCAGATCGACAGGAACTTACCTGGTCAAAGTTCCCAAAGTCCAAAAAGTAATAATGGGTGCATGCTCATTCGGTTACTTGGCAGCCAAAAACTGGAATACAAGGCCTCTCTCAGAGAGTCAGAGAATATTTTCCGGAAAAGATTAAAAACTTGGCTTTTTCAGCTCTGAGGTTTGTGCCCATTTTCTCTTGTTCTCCATGCCCCAGCACCCCATCCTTTCCGAAGAGTGGTCTTAGCGCGGGGACACACCAGTTGGTGTACCGAGGCGCTTTATAAGTGGTATTGTTATTATTATTATTATTATTATTACACCAAGTTCTGCAAGAAACCCCTTAGCAAACTTCAGTGTCCAGAGACTCGTGTGGCTGTAAGGCGTTTGACCTTTTAAATACCTACTGCATTATGCCATCCTAAATGCACTCTGATGACTCCTTGTAGATGCTATGATCACCTTCACTCTCCTCTGTATCGTGTCTAAAGCTTTTTGGGTAATCGTAACACCTGTAGATGGTAGAATAGCAGTATGGAATACTGTATGGAAAACAAGGGTCAGGATGAATGTAGAAGATTGCACGCCCCCATACTCAGCCCAAGAACCAGCGCCCAGTGGCTGCTCATCTAAACACGCATCTGAAATATGGATTAGGATCCCTTCAACTACAGTGACTCCAACAGTCCCTTGCTAATTAAACCACTTGCAGTGTTGGAACTGCCTCAAAATAGAACTGTTTAAATTTGCCTTTAAATTAACTTGAAACTTTTGCAGGTTTTGCACGCTTTTATGGCTGTTCATAGCCGAATAAAGAGAATTCTGATTCTGAACTTGAAACTTTGCAGATCAGGTGAAGGATATCGAGCCATCAGCCAGCGTGACCGAATGGAGTTTTAACTTCCCCCTTGCCTGCTCGCTGGCAGAAACGGTGCCATATTAGTACAGCGCTATGAAGGAGCAAAAAAGAAGAGACATGGCGCTTTTAAAAGTGGGTGCCACGTGCTCAGAAAGAGGAAGTGACGTATCTCACTTCGCTGCACAAAGGGTATAAGAGTAGTTGGCGGACCCTCTTCTATAGGTCACTACTGGTGCCAGAGGCGTTCTCCACTTAACTTGAGCCATCCACATTTCACTGGCTGGTTCTGTTGACAGAGCGCGTTGCATACAAGGTGCTGCAGATGTGCCCAGCATGCCTTCTGTTGACCAGGACCCGCTTTTACAACGGATAGACTTATCTCTAGACCAGCCAGAAGCCTCCATTCATCTTTACAAATTTCTGTTAACGTAACAAATTTTTGCAAATCCTATTTGTAGTGATTAGTTGGTGTCAGATTGTCCACAGTGACGCGTTTTCAAACAAACGTTCCTTTGATACATCCTTTCTAGCAATGTAAAGAACTGATAGGATGTATGCGTTTGATCCAAGTAATTACAGACTCCATAGTAGTTTGGAATCATGCTTAATGTTGACCACAGTGGGCAGTTTGAATAGTTTGGGGGTCATTTCTGACTGTCGCAAATAATGTGCGTAATAGAGCAGTCTCCGATGTATTTGTCTGTCTCAGTATAACCTATGCCTCAAGAGCTCCTGTAAATTGAAATAGAGCATAGATTAGGACGGGAACTCATGAATCCAGACAGTTGTTTCTGTAAATAGCTTTGTCTCTGCTTTCATTAGGACATCAGCAGATTGTCGGGTGTTATCTCGCATCCACAAGGTCACCATTGCGTGGACTATTTGACCTAGCACTCTGTTTTTTTCTATGGTGATGCTGTGCACTTGGCCTGTCCCCTCTGTCTAGCTTTACGATTACCACACGCGTTGCATGCTTCCAGTTCTGTCGAAACCACCAATAGGAAGTTTGTATTAGTAGTTAACAGAAGTCCCCGACTAAAAGTCTTTTAGAGTTGTTTTTGTTAATCTTGTGCCTGCTTTTTGCTGATGGAATTGGTGGTTATCATTGCAATCGGCGTGTAAACTGATTTTTTTTGTTTGTGCGTTTTATCTATATTAGCTTATAGAATTTGTGAAAGATAGTTTTTCTTCAGCTGCAGGTAGAGTGGAAACAAGGACCAGTGAATGGGATTCCTATGGTGTGAGTGGCATTCTTGTGAGCACTCAATGACACATTTAAACCCTAGCACTCTAAGCAGCGTGAGATGGCACCAGCATATCCGTAGTGTATTTCCACAACTTCTGTGGGTGCCTTGTGTCCAGGATTCTGTCTTTCACCAGTGTCATAGGAGTTTGGAGACGTTGTGTTCTGGAAGCCATAGGAGGGTTAGTATGTTCACCAACCCCTAAAGCAATACACAGATAGCTGGCTTTAACTCTTCAAAGAAGGGGGGTCTTTGCTCTGAATTGATGGAGGATGCCAAGTCCCTTAGCAGCATACTTAGATGACTAACTCAACCTAGGCGCATATTCAGAATCCGTGGTAAAGTGGGCATAACATCAGTCAAGTCTCATTAAAGAGACTAACTCCCCCAAAAGATCTTTAATAGGTCATGTAGGTCCTGGTAATTTTAGGGCTAGAATATTGGTGCTTTGTCCTCACTGGCCTCCCGACTTAAAGTTGTCGTAGAAGCTGCTAGACTGGTCACAGGCGCAAGGAAATTAAATCATATAACGCCGGCACTTGGTGAAGTCAAATGGCTCCCACTCTAGGCTTGCGTTACTGGGAGCTGGCCGCATTATATTCAAAGCTTTGAATGTTTACACTGCGTTCTCTGAGAAACAAATTAATACTATCAGGCAGACAAGAAACCTGCGCAGCGGTAGCCATCTACAATTGGAAGCAGTTTGGGGCAACCAAGCCTCTACCCTAACCTGATTCTCCTCGGGCTTTGCCCCAATTATCTTGAATGGCATCTCTTCTGATGAGATAGCACCCATCTTTCACATCCTTCAAAAGCTGTCTGGAAAACCACCTGCTCTTGAAACCGCTAAAGACATCATGCTAGACCACTGTACACTATTATATCTTGCTTGCCTCCTTATGCTCGGATGAAACCCACCCACTGACAACATACGTCAACATCTGTACTGACCATCCTCCTCCTCGAGATTGCCTCTTTGTACTACAACCTTAATCTGCTTTTAACTCCCAAAATGCCAAGACTTTGTACCCTTCTTATCAGAATAATTGATTTGGTAAATTTAGTTAATGCGCCCTGTTCCATTCTGTTCTTCTGTAAAGCAGTCTAACATCCTCCTGGATCATGTCCTCTTTAAATATGATGATGTCCTTAGTATGCTCCTGTGTGTGTCTGTTTTAGGACTTTGTGATGTAATCCTTTTAAAGAGGTTGATTGGTTGTCAGTTGCATCACCGGAAGTGTTACTTTAGTTTAGGGGTGGCGCTTGTCAATTATGTAGGTGCAGAATAGAATAGAATAGAAATTAGCTTTATTCGATTTATCAATAAATCATAAAAGCATACAAATACAATTTATGCAGACAATTTAAGAACAGTTTTCATATGAACAAAGTTACAAAAATGGATAAAACATTTCTCCAAAAGTTAAAATCTACAGCAGTCATTTGGATGAGGGGCCTCGTTTTACACTAATCAGTCAATATTAACATGTGTTAGTTAACTCATTGAGTTTCTAAATTTCATCACTGACATTAAGAAGCGAGAAACAGCAAAGATGACATCCACATCTTCTAAAAGCAAAAATTTTAAATATGCAGGTTTACATGTTCTTATCCCCCAGCGTTTAAGTAAGGGTAGAAGAAATAATTTCCTCGGGCTGGTATACAGATTACAAAAGAACATGATGTGAATGTTACTTTGTGTTGAATGGTCGTCGCATGGACATATTAATTTCAATGAGGCCCAGTCATTCTGTTTCGGCAAAGTGACCAAGCGGAAGAAAATCCCTAGGCGCAGCCTAGTTAAAAGCATGCGAGCATAGGGTGCTTTTTCAATCCCAAGGTAAGATTGTAGGCCTTCAGTAGGGGTGATTTGCTGATAGCTCAGGGTTGTGCCTTTAAGTTTCTCAGTGTCCCATTTAGCACTCTCTAAGTGTATAGATAATAGTTTTTTAAGGGCCGGTCTAGTCAAGGTTTGTAGGGTCTCTGGTTCGTCGTAAAATTCAGAGTGTCCAATGTTAGAAAACATCGTTTGTACGTATCGCAGCCACTTGACTTTTGCTACACCGTCCAAAGCCATGCAGTCTTTTATGAGATTTCTATTCAATTTGCACTCCTCTGTGGTCCAAATCTTATGCCAGAGCAAACAAGGTGATATTTTTATGATGTCGCTAAGGTATTTAACGCCGGTCTCAATGTGAGTCATAAAAGTCGACGTGGTTTTGGACACACCTAGTAAGTAACAGATGAAAATATTCTCGCAAGTTTGTAATGAGGACACATTCTCGAAACCCCAGAGACCTGCGCCATATGTGGCCGTAGCTATACACTTTGCCCGGTAGATCTGTAACATTTCTTGAATGGGTTTACCCCCAATTTTAGCTGCAAAGGTTCTTAAAGCACCTATGGCACGGCTAAAGGCGAGTTTCCTAGCTGACACTGTGTGTTTCCACCTTCCCCACCTGTCAAACATAATGCCCAAATAGCAAAAAGTGTCTGTGATGGCAATCTTTTGCTGATCTAAATATATTGAGCATGATGGTCTGTTGTTCTTTTGGGAGCAGGGCATGGAGAAAGTTTTGGAAATGTTCACCTTTAAATTTCTTTTACCCATGTAGGATGAAAATTCATTTACTGCTCTCTGCAAACCTACTTTTGTCCTAGACATAATTGCCGCGTCATCGGCATATAAAAGAATGGGTACAGGCCTACCATTAACAGCCGGATAATCGCTTGACAGCGTTATTAAGCTTTCAGCGATAGAGTTTATGTAAAATGTGAAAAGCAAGGGCGCAAGTATGCAGCCTTGCCTCACCCCTCTGTTTATGGCAAATTTTTGTGAACATTGCCCCTGGGTCCCAAATCTTACTCTGGCCCCCGCTTCTCTATATAGTTCTTTGATAAATGTGAGGATAGCTGAGTCCACCCCGATGTCTTCCAGTGTCGACCAGAGTATCGCATGGTCCACGCAATCGAATGCGGAGCTGAGGTCGACAAAGGTAACAAATAGGTCCCCTTTTTTGGCCTGCGTATATTTAGAGACTAATAGGGACAAGTTTAGGGATTGCTCCAATGTCCCTAGTCCCTTTCGGAACCCATATTGGAACCCCGAGATAACCTTCTTCTCTTCTTCCCAGTGTTGTATCCTCTTAAGGACAATCCTGCCAGCAACTTTCATGAGTCCGTCCAATAGCGATATTGGACGGTAACAAGCCGGGTCGTCCCTATTCCCTTTTTTAAATATGGGGACTACGATTGCGTCCGACCAGGTGGTAATAAAACCGCATTTATTTCCCATATTTAATACATTGGTTAACAAGGGAACCCAGAAGTCCGGTTCTGATTTATAGAGATCCACTGGGGTGTGGTCAGGGCCGGGGGCTTTACCTAAAGGAATTTCTCTAAGGGCATCTTCCACTTCTAGTGTGGTAAATACCAGTTCAATAGGGTAAGGAGGTGCTGGGGAGACAGTTAGGTGGTTATCCTGAATTATGCTATCTGGGGGTGAATTCATCTTGCATGGGTTCGGGGCATTACCCTGTGTGTTGTTGGAATAAAGATTACCATAATGTTCTACCCAGAGCTCAGCCGTTATAGCCACTTCTACAGAATTATCTCTGTCTTTTGAGTTATAAACAGATCTTATGACTTTCCAGAAGGCATTGCTGTCCTTATTCCTGGCGGCTTCCCCCAAAGCTTCCCAGGCCTCCTGCTTCAGTTTCGCCCTCCGCTGTTTAATTGCCAGCTTATAATCGTATCTCGCTTGACGAATTTGAACTCTATCTTTTGGGTCGGCAGACAAAGCTTTCTTTAAGATTTTCAGTGTAGATGTACATCTAGAGTCAAACCACCCACGAGTATGCCTCCCCTTGTCTTTGCAGTTCCTAGTCAGTGCATTTTTTATATGGCGCTGAATGTTAGAAAAAGCAACCATGATGCTCTTTGGGTCAGTATCTTCCTCTAAGCAGGCAAGTATGTCCGTGGAGCAAGAGGATAGGAAGTTTTGAAAGAAGGATGTTGGGTTCATTTTCTCCCATTTAATTACATACCCATTGGTTTTAGATAGGGTAACCTCAAATGGATATAGAACCCTACTAGGTTCCTTTACTTTGCCCTCCATGAGATTTACCCCGAGGGTGATGGGATAATGATCGCTCATGGGGTCATCCCCCGTTTCCCAGAAGGTTATAAAGTCAGGATAGGTGGGTGATATCAAGGCAAAATCGATTGTGGATTTACAACCTCTTCCATTGTACGTTGGGGCAAAGGGAACCGGGGGGGAGCATGCCTGGTTAATAAAGGTGAGGTCAAAGGTAAATATGACATTGTTAAGAAGAGACCCCCATGTTGGTGTGGGAGAAGTGCAGAGGACCGTCCTCCCCGAGATCTGACAGGCCGCACAAACCTAGCTCAGAAGACGGACAGACGGAACAATTGAAGTCACCCACCCACAACATTATGTGATCCCCCGAACCTTGATCTCTCAGTTTGTGAATATGATGGATCATAATATTCAAATTTGATTCCACCTCACTAATTGGCAAATTATTATAAAAATTCACAAGAATCACCTTTTGCGAAGTGCCCCATTTAAGTAGTATGATTTGGAAGTACTGATTGGATTGGAAATCGCAAACTTTTACATCCCCTACGTTAGATATGTATGTGCACAAGCCCCCCTTGTTGCGACCCTGGGCTGATGGCACAGCTGGGGAATGGAAGGTTCGGTAGCCCAACATGTGCACTTCCTCTATAAGCCAGGTTTCTTGTAGGCATAGGATGCCATACTTCTGCACAATCTCCAGCCAAGGTTTGTGGGTGATCTTACTACCGAGGCCTGCAACATTCCAAGAAAGGAGAGAGTGCATTGGGTTTCTAATTTCCTGTGGATGATGCCCTGCATTCCCCGTTGTGCCTATCCGAACTTGCAGGTGTGCAAGGTCTGCCTGTAGTTTGACCTGTGCAATAAGAGGGTGCTGTTCAGGGGGGTTTAGGTCTATCCCAATGTGGCTTGGAACTTGGGGTATGGGCATTAATTTTTCACTCGGGACAGTTTCCGTTAGGGGATTTTGGGCATTGGTAAGGATTGGAGCGACACTAATTCCCAGTCAATCCACCTGATCCAGACATTCAAACCTGTTCATAGTTGGTGCTCCTTCCCACCAGTTGTTAAAGGGTTGCCAACCATCCCCATGTCCTTTCCATCTACGATTGTGGGCTATTGACCAAGCCCCAGGTGGCTCAACAGTCTGTTTTGGAGGATAGAAAAAGGTGAGGGGTCTGGTGACAATAGATTGGTCAGTATCCTGTGAATCCCATATAGTGATATGCTGGGCTGTGTGAGGGTCTGCAAATGAGACCACTATGCAGTCTCCAGGGATGGATTTATGGGTACGACCCACCCATGGCACTCTCCTAACCATTAGAACCCTAGTCCTAACAGTATTGGGGAGCTGTCTATTGATGTTGAGCCAGTGAATCACCTTATTCTTTAGGGACCACTGGGTCTCCATAGAAAGCGGGTCAAGTGGTGGTACACCAGCCAGTATGACGACGTAGGGCCCGGCGTCAGGAGGAAGATCAATGTAGCCCCCACGAAAGTTCTGGCGGCCATGGTACTGATTGGTTATGCGCGCAGTAGGGGGGATATTAGTCTTATTGGGCTTGTGGGCGGCCTTAGGGATAGGGTTGGGTAAGGTCTGGTTCTCGGGGCCTTTTGCCACTGGTATTGGGATTTTTAGTATTAGGGGAAAGGGAACGATTGGCTTAGAGCGGGGTTTGGGTATTGGGGTTGGCTTTGGTGGGGGTAGGGACAAGACCGGAGGTAGCATTTCAGGGGCAAGGGAACTAACGTTAGTTTCTGGAGCCGGGTGAATACCATCGTCATTCTCCTGAGGAGTACTCTCAGCAATATGAGGATAAGTTGCTTCCAGTTGTTTTAGGCTAAGGGTGGCCAGGGAGACTAAGGTCTTATCCATCTCGAGGAGATTATTCTCGATACGAGAGAGTCTGAGTTCCAGAGGTGACAGTAATTGTTTTAATGTACCCCAGACTATCTTAAGAAAATCTTCGTCATCACCCCCCTTGTCTCTATCCCTCCCTGGCTCACTTTGCCCTCCCTCTTTGGGTTTCTCACCATATGTGGGGAGAGGCCCTTGAATAGGGTCAAGGACTACGTTAAGATTGCTGTGTTCCCTGTCCCCCCCTATTAGATGGTTAACCAAATTTGGCGCTTGTATGGTCTCCCCAGTGGTGGGTAGTGTTCGCCTATTATTAAAGAACTGCAACCTTGCAATTTTTTCTTTTTTGCGGGCATAAGCAGATCTTACATTGTTTTTCTTTTTTAGAGTTGGGCCATCTTTGTTTTTATTTTTTGCTACTGGGGGAGAAAGGTCAGGGGGGTCAGGGCTATCCGACAAGACAATGGCAGTTCCAGGTCCAGTGGGCGCGATTCCCTCGAAAGTTTTGGGGGGCACAGTAGTTAAGGTGGGTATAGACTCTAATGGAAGGGAAAGAGGTGGGGGAGCATGGTGAACATCGGCATGGATTATCAGTGGGGGAGGGCAAGAAGCATGTTGTGGAGATGCAGCAGACGCGATTTTCCCTAGGGAAGATTTTTTAGAGTTAGCAAAGGTCTGGGAAAGCCTACGTGCCGCGTCAAGCTCAACTGACACCCTCTTCTGCATTTTAGTGATTTCAGCATCAATTGCTAGATTAGTCTTAACAAGGAAATCATCCAATGTCCCGCTGGGCTTACTCAGCCCCATTGCAGTTTTACTGCGACTGCCCTGTGTACTCATGATATATTTAAATTGCAGTACCCACAATGTACTTACTGGTGGAAAAGGGACGAGTCAGATAACAAGAACCAAGGGGGGTGGGCCAGGCCAGTCCTCTATGTCCTCGAACGGCCTCAAACGGCCCGCTCTTTGCCCGGTCTTCGCCCCGGCCCTTGCCCCGCGCGCGTCCCGCGTGCGTGTGGCTTTGGCAGATTATCAAGGGGAGTGACAGGATGGGGCGGGAAGAGGACCAGCTGCGGCCGATCAGCGCCGCTCAGCAGGCTGGTCCTCGCAGTCCCGCCTCTGAGCTTGTGTGTTGCGAGGTGGTTGCAGTAGACGCGTTGGTGCTCCTATGCACAACAGGGGACCAAAAAAACCAGGACCCTGACACAGTCTTGAGCCTGCGAGCGGCCCCCGCGGAGCGGGGGCCGCGAGGCGGTGAGTTAGCAGCTGGAAAAGAACAGGCAACCGGGACAGCACTCCCAACACAGCCAAAGGACGCAGAATATCAGCACTAGAAAAGGCAGAAACATGTTAGCCTTGCATGAAGGGAAGGGAAGGGTCATTAGCCCTATTTTTTTTCACTGTTTTAGTTTTAAATATATCTAGTGTACCTATTAATAAAGGGTTTACCTTAAGGTATTTTTAGCTGATCTGGATTCCTCCCTTATCCAGTAAAAACGTTATTAAGAACTTCCTCCTGCAGATGTTGAGCCCCCCGCTAGTAACATCTTACCAGGATGGTATGAGGTTGCCAAGGATGAAGTATGCCACAATAAGTGGGTGAGACTTCCTCATCCAATCTAAGTAGTACTTCTAGGTTGGCTAGGCCCTAAGTAGTGAAAGTAGCTATCTTCACCTGACCAATACCAATGATTGATTATGTGCCTTAGTAAGGCATTACAGTTAATATTATCACACCTTATTGTGATTTCATGAAAGGCTTTGCACTGGCAGTGTTACCGTGTGTAAAAATAACAAAATAAGTATGTAAATACTATCAGAACATGTTCCACATTACGTCACATTATTTGCATTTTCTTGCTACATAATTTAGACAACCCAGGCGATTCATTTAGTCCTCCCCAGCCACATAATCCCAGTGGTCCTGACTGAGGGCCCTCTGTTCACATCTTGTCTGAAACTCTATAGAAGCCTACGGGGCACAGGGCCAGAGACTATTCAGCCACAGTACTTGAAGCTGCCTTTATTCTCATTAGACATCACTTCAATTTCTTTTATTATTTGTTTTTATTGCCATTTAAATACATTGCATACATAGTCACGAGCAGAGTGTACATCACAAGTGTCTCATGATCAATATTCAACAGTTAACTCCCGCGTAAGAACAAAAAACAGAAAACAATAGGGGAGAGCATTGCAACAATCCATGAACACAGAGATCATCAGGTGCCAAACTTACAAATGCAGGTATAGCGTGGGCTGCTTAAGAGGAAAAAGAAGAGGACCAATATCGAAGTCAGAGCTAATGTATCAGATGTGACCATTCTGCAGCTTTGTCCACGTTGTCGGGGCTTTAGACGTGTCTCCAGGCTTCATCCGCAGTGCGTGTATATGTCTAATTAGTGCTGGTGTTCAAGGGTTTTCTAAACGGTAGGTGCGTACCCATGCCGAAAAAGACTCCAAATATCTTGTGGTCTAGATGCCGCTGGCATCAGCTCCCAGAAGGTGGAAAGCTGCTCTTTACAGTAGGTAACGTCCAGTATCCATGTCTTAACCAATTGAGCTTTTGGCCTCCCCAGTGTATGGCTGCCCGCGTTTTGCCAGTAGTAGTATCATAGCTAGTAACAAACTGGTTTCAATTGGGGTGTCTTTAGGGTACCCCAGAAGCCCCAGTAAGGGTGAGGGCTCCATAGGGGTTTCAAGTATATTGCTTACTGTGCAGAAGATTACTGCCCAGTATTTCGCAATCGGGGGCAGTCCCAAGCCAGGTGTAAAAAAGAGGCTTGAGTGGAGTGACATCTCCAGCAGCTAGTGTCAGACATCACTGCAATTTCAAAGATCGGTATCTGCCTGCAGATTGTGAACAAAATATAGGAAATGGTGAGATAGTCAGTCAGATAGGGAGAAGTACCTGTGGCTTTCAGTAAACCCGCACCCAGGACACCATCTGACAGATGGCAAAGAAATGCAATAAAGAAAAACCCTAGCAACAGGTCTTTTCCATCTATGCACCTATGATCTAGAGCAATATGCCTGTATCCATCAGGACTACCTCAACCTTGCTTCAGTTTAGGAAAAATCTGAAGACACACCTGAAGCAGTAACAATCCAACAAATCAGCTCATCTCTCCTCCCATATGTTGACTGTGTCTTGACCTCTGTACAGTGCGCCACTGCCTTTTGGCTAGGTTCTTTATATATAAATATTGCACCCCTTAAAGCAATAGACGTACATCCCCTCTGATGCAAGTGCAATAAGCGTAGAATCCTAGTAACTTTAATAGGCATTTTGGAAAGGGTTTGGTCTCTGAAAACCTCCTCTCTTCCCCGCAACCCTAAGATAAATTGAAGTTCTTCTGTTTTTTGCATTTGGCTTAACAATTATATGCTCGTTGGTTTAATCTTCCTTATTCCATGCTATGCTCTCTTAACCTCGTGGTAGGAACTGCTCATCTGCACACTTCCTATTTTATGTTGGTCTCGAAGAGCATATATGTGCTATTGCAAGTGTTGTTCAATTTGAAACCTGCATCATCGATAAAACACTCTTTGTAACTGCAGTAGAACTTTGGTTTCACAATTCAGAGTCTGCAAGCCTTGCCATCAACTACAGAGGCAGGGCCGGACTGGGAACCAAAACCGGCCCTGGCAAACTGCTCGGCCGCCCCCCTCTTCTCCTCGCGGGGGCTTGGGGTGCCACCGAGCTCTTTGCCAGGGCCGGTTTTCAGCCGATTTTGTTACAGGACCGATTTTGCAGCTATGCTTCAAAAACGGCCCTGTAACAAAAACTGCCCCCAGGGGCCCAAAACCGGCCCCCACCCTTGCGGCGCACCGGGGGATTGCCCGGTGCCCGCCACGGCCAGTCCGGCCCTGTACAGAGGCCAATTTCTTCTGCATTTCCAAATACACGAAGGTCACCAACATTGGCATTGCGTTCCTCTGCTTTAGGAGTGGAAATATTCCCTAAAACACTACAATACAAACTTGCCCCTCTGAAATTCAAAAATAGACTAAAGACCCAGCTTTTGTCCCTGAACTTCTGACCACATCGTGTTAAAACACTCTGATCGCGCTCTGTGGCATGCAGCACATTGCAAATTTGAACATTGTGAGTAGAATAAATATTCCCTTAGAATTTTGTTTAGCCATGAACCTATTTTGACAACAAGTAGAGCTATGAATGCTCATTTCAGAATCAAATGCAAAATATACTTGTTGAAGTTCAGCCTCCTAAATTGTAAAGGTTATAAAGGTGGTCAGTTCCGCTTTCTGAAACTGGTGGATTTTAATCTCTCAAATGGTTCACCGAGCAACAAACGTGCCAAGTGGCATTGCTAGTACACACAAGGGGACTAACTAAAGCTCTCTGATGGGAATGACTTTCGGGGAAGCCATTCCTGTCGGAGACAACTTCAGAACAGCTGTCCAGCTACTCATCCTAGGCCATCTGGCTTGTGGTACTGACGCCATGTTTGAAAATTGCTCTTTTTGCAGGTTCGATCCCTCTCAATGATCTTCAGAATTTTGACAGAATAATGCCCTCCCTCTGAGAGTTCTCCTGCTCTCCCACATTGTCTTGGAGATGGGCGTCATTGTTCTTCAGCATCAAGGATGACTATCTGAGGACCAAAATCAATCTGTAGGACTTTGCAAGGGGTGACCCAGCAATATTGTCAGAATATGAAGTGCCTTAAAGAAACAGTGCATCAGTACTTTTCCTGCTATGCCTGAGGGCGTGGAAGTCCATTGTATTTGAAATCCGACAGGCAACCATCCCCCATGCTCCTCTTCAGGAAAGAACTCAAGACCTTCAAGAAACACCTCATTGTGGTGATGCTGTCCTCCTACAGGACTCGTCGAAATAATGACACACTGCTAAAACTCAACCCCAGCCTCACAACCCCATTCCAGGGAAACCTTCCTCTTACAGGATTTGTCTAAAGAGGGACACACCCTTTATCCATGCTACAACTCAACCTCCGCCTCACAGTCCATTCCCGGGGAAACTTTTCTCTTACTGGACTTGTTCAAAGAGTGGCACACCCTTCACCTTGATACAACTGAAGCTGTGCCTCGCAGACCCATTCCTGGGGAAACCTTCCGCTTACAGGTCTCGTCGAACGAGTGACACACCCTTTACCCCCACCCCCTCACCCCTTCAGTCCGTTTGGAGGGAAACCTTCCTCCTATAGGGCTTGTTGGAAAAGTGGCACACCCATTACCCCTGTTGTAAGTCATTCCCCTGCCTCATTGCTCCTTTTCCGGGAAACCTTCCTCTCATCGGACTCATTCACATAGAAACACACACTCTATCCCTGCGACAACGCAGATGATCTCCGCGTCCCAGGTCCCACTCTCCCATGCACTGATTGTTCTTCCCTGCCTTTATTGTAAAGTGACCTCACTGTCTGCTTCCCTTTTGCCATCCCAAGTTTTGTTCTGTATCCCCCCCACCCAGCCTTGATTGTAAAGCACTCCATTCCGATGAAGCCAGTGTTTCAGATGGACAGGTACTACTCTGTACGGACTACCTGCATGTCTGTAATTTTAAATGCAGCATACTGGCACTTCTCGGCTCTGCTGCAATACATTTAATGGTTGAGTACCAGCACTATGCACAAGTAAACATGTACTCTAAATAGAGGGCATCTGCACTTCTATATTTCCAGTTCAAGCACTGGTTGTATGCAGTTGGTTTCACACATTAGAAGTCTACTCACGCAAAACATTTTACATTTGAATCCAAATGTTTTGCTTGCACTCTGATTAATCTTTTGACAATTGTTTTCTTCCCCTTTTTTGTCTGCAGTACTGGATCTGTATTTTATTTGTCTTGTACTGTTGTCAGGCATTTATCTCTATCTCCCCTTTATAGCCCACTTAGGAGAAATTGCTATTCCAAGACCAAACACCCAGAATATACTGTGTTTCGATTAATTTTATTCTGTTTTAATGCTTTGCTTTTCTGCAAATGTTAAGCCATGTCTTCCTAGTTTGTACTTTTCACTCCTTTACGTTTCCGTCCCCTCGTAAAGTGCTTCGACGCCCCTCGGCCTAGTACCCGTTGTACAAAACATCAAAATAATTGTGAGCTCGTGACATGACTAAAGGGCGCAGGCCTCGGTAAATTGACGTCATGCATCATAAATTCTACGTTTGAATTGTTTTAACTGTAACAGCATCAACAGATGTGTGTATTGTTTTAGCAACGAGATAAAAGGGAAGCCGAGGGAAAGTTTCCTTGCAGTGCAGTTGGCGCAGGGCGTCGTGGAAGATAAATAGACTATTGGAGGTACAAGAGCCCCCGGCTCGGTGTGGTGCAGAGCACACAGATGTGCCGCTTGGCATCTACGCAGTATTAGTCAGCGCCGCTTTCTTCGCCTCGGAAACGGGCTGTGAAGCCTCTTTGTTTGCGGCCCGGCGCTGCCCGTGGTGGGAAGCGCCGCCGCGATGGGAACGGACCGCCGTGCATTGTTGGATTACAGTGATTCTGAAAGGAGACCCCACATTACAGTGGCGTTGCGGGCAGCAGAGTGTCGCAGCCAAGCCCAGCTAATGACATGCTCATCTCGGGAAGAAAGGTATGATTGGCGCAGCCTTGCGGCGGGCCTCCCGGGCAGCTAAAAATAACAGAAACGTGTTGTAAAACAGGGCTCGGTTATACGTGTGGCGGCCAGACATACTCGGCACAGTGACGAGACTGGGGAGACAACTCGATGGTAGGTTTGGACTCTGGCCCCACCTTAGAAGGGGGCCATTTTAAACGTGCGCCTGTGTCGCACGTTCTTGAGGAGGCGCCGAGGGAAGCGACACTGTCGGTCTGTACGGACGATAATTGGGTGTCCGCCCGCTGAGGAACAGAGGTCATATTGTCCGAGTGCTTCAAGTTGTGCTTGGCTTGTTCAAGAGCTCACTGCTAGAAAGGGCATGTGTACGTGTAGCTCATGCCTGCCCCTACAGGCAGAAAGGGTTTATGGGCCCATAATAGCTGTTGTTCTCGGACTGACCTTGTGCAATGATTTAGTCAACTTTAAAGGTACACAGCACTCTGAACTCTACAGATGCGAAGGCGCGCCTTGGCGCAGCCGCAGTACCACGAGCATCCCTGGAGACTCACCCTTGACATGTTTATTCACATCTAATCAACTATTCAACTTCAGTCTTTCAACAACTTATGCAGACTCCAGCTCACAACTGACGGGATAAGATTGCGGGCCTGCAGCCTCTGGACCAGCAAAGACCCCAGCAAGACAACTGCACTATACCTGTTACAGGTTATTCAACATTACATGGATAGGAATCAGTGCACAGTGCTTGCTGTCTTTTCACTGAAATGTCCTAATTTTTTTTTTTTTTTTTTTACAAAGATCTGTTTGTTCACAGTAACATCTCACGCAGAAATCAACCAGGTGTATCAACATTTGCAAAAGACAACATGGGAGAGAGACTAGGTCATTTGCCAGTGGTTGTTGAGGTCTGAGAATTTGCAAAATCATCGGAAGAGGTGGAGTATATAAGCAATTTAATTTCATATTAACATATTCTATTCAGTTGTATAATTTATATACCCCTTCATACCCCTGATGACGCCACAAAGTGCCAGGATGGACATGAGCATCCTTAGTGACCCTTTCGGAATGCATGGTTTTGAAGAGTGAGTTTGAAGTTTGGCCTGAATGGGGGGTGTTGGTTTTGGTGCAGAAGGATCAAAGATGAGGTCCAATCATGGTATGGGAAGCCCCTAACTATGCACAAGAAAAAATTTGACAATAGATGCAGTCTTGCATACGAATACCTGCCATCTTCTTTAGCTGAAGAATTTATAATACAATTATGTGAATGGACAGAGACTTTTTTAAGGCTTCCTGAAATTTTAGTTGGTTGGCAGTAGTTCTTACTTTTGTAGGAATTCAGTGGGAACTTGGTCGTCAGGCGTGAGAAAGAGCTTCCACCAGTGCAAGACATTTTGAAACAAGGTGATGGTCAAAAGTGGACAACCTATAATGTGGCTGTTTAGTCTGGCAGAAGATGTGGAGTTAACTTTTTTCATAAAGCCAGTCATGCGTGTCTAAGTGCAGTAAAGGACAGTTGTTAATACTACTATCTTCTTAATCATACTCACTTTACCGGCCTTGCAGTTGTGGAAGGCTGAGTTGGCTTACCAGCATTCAAAGTCATCATTTGCAGATTACAGCAGAAGCAACCAGAGGCATCAGGCATTTATGGACCGAGTCAGGCACTGTGAGGAAACCGGCACCTTATGTTCCAGTGAAAGTGTGAAATGATTGCAATAATTTGTCAGCAGCTAAGGTGCGAAATCAGATGAAGGCGAATATCTGAGCCCTTATGTGATCTCTCTTGATCTTGCAGCAGGTGTCAACGCAGAGAGTAAATTCACTTCATCATCTTGGCAGCATTTAGTACTTTGTCTCTTTTACTTAAGTTTTGCAGCATTAATATTTTCTGGATTCACATGCTGTACATTAGTCCCATGTCCCCCCACACGCCCCCTCCGCCGTCATCCATCATTCGGTTGCTATGTCCTACCCTTATGGCATCAGATGTGCACCCACTAAGTCCTTATGTTTGATCACCATCTTCAGATTCTTTTTTCCGCCTTTGGATTTGTAAGGCGAGCACAGTGCTCCAGAGAGAACATCATGAAGCCATTGAAAGAATTTGAGAGAAAAGCGAAGAAAGGGAGAAGTTCCACTTTGGGATCAGCAGTGTACATTGAGGGCACACAAAAACCTCAGGAAAATACCACAAAAACACACGTTTTTCACTGGGACTTGGACCATATGGGTCAGAGAATGTACAGTTGACAGTGGTTATTTTTCTGTGAAATAGAAAACACTGCCTCTATGTTTTGTCTGAATTACCACCGCAAACATTCCCACAAGAATAAACTCAAGGTATGTAACCTTTTTCTACCCAAGGGCCATAAGTCCAAGGGGTGCAGGGCTTACGAAGAATTCCTCCTGAAAATCTTTATGGTGAGGGGAAAGCAGCGGTAGGCACACATTCCCTGCAAGCCTCTCTTAAGGAGCTTGGACTGTTGAGTGACGAGGAAATACCCGAGGAGGCCGAGGTCACACATGAAGAGTCGGACATTGAGGAAATTATGTCAATCTCAAAAGCGAGGAAACGCTCAAAAAAGCATCGAACAGCACACACCATGCTAAAGAACACAGATCTGCAATGGCCCATCAGGCACAGAACCAAAATGTTTAGAGTTGGAGGCTTCAAAGACACCCTTGACACCGAAACAACCCTTTGAGACCCGACTCCAAAAGAGGATCGTGACAGGTAAAAGGTTAAAGAGGCGAGAGGGAAGGACAGTTCAAGTCTAAAAAGAAAGATTCCTTCAAAGATCATGCCAAACACCACAATAAGTTGAAAAGAACAAGCGATGACTCAAAGCTGAAGTGGCAGCTCTGCTGCAGAAGAAAAAGGAGTTTGATAACTCCCTCAAAACGTTCAGAATTCCTGTCAAACGACATGAGAACAGAACAGTGGAAGACAAACCTGTTGACCTATAATTACCCACTACTCCAGAACCTCAGGAGAAACAAGAACACATCTGTTAGGAGGAGGAACAGTATGAAAAAGCAGTGGAGTTGGAAAGTGGTGCTCGGGTTGGAAAGGCCTTGATGCAGGCATGCTAGAGGAGGGCATAAACTTGTACCATTAGTTTTAGAACTGGGTGTTGGTGAGGTGTCAAGCACTCCTACAATGTTGCATATGTGTGTTTGTCGAACAGAATAAGTGCCCGCGGTGCATTCAATGATGGGAAGTTACACCCTACTTCTCTAATGCCATCCTAGGAATGGTGAACAATAATTAAATGCTTGAAGCACACACCATTTAATCAATTACAGTTTTGTACAAAGTATCATCAGAATTAATAAATAGACAAATGATCTGTTCTCTTGTCTTCAGGTGTTGTGTTTTATTTCATCTTCTTCAGATGATCTTTTAGCTTTAGCCAACACATGTTTCGTCGTACCCAGGAAATATCCCTACGACTTTGTCAGGGCTGATCTATGTAGTTGTCTCGTGGTCAGACCTCCTGTCTACATACGACCGCATGGAAGGTCAAGAATTCCGTTAGTCCTAGGTGAGTTATCACATCAATTGTAGAGTATCCTCTACATGAGGTTGTATAGAGTAAAAGGGCAACTCCCTCCAATGATGCTGCCCACGTGCTTGTCTCAGTAGATAATGAGAGTGATGGCAGAGTAATATGCTGCCAATTTAAGTCAGCACTCAGAGTAGTGAGATCCCTGGAGTCACGAGTAGTCCATTTAGTGTGTCAACTTGTACCCGTCAAGACCTTCACCATCAGACGATATTTCAGTTTACAATGTGGTTGTCAAAAGAGCAGCGGATCCTTTCGGGGTGCATTTGGAGAAGGAGGACCAGACACAGTTGTGCTTCCTATTCGAAACGATGATGCCTACACAGAAGAGAAACCTCCATCTACCTATGCTACCTAGAATTACATACCAGCGAATAAAAGCCTAGAAAGAGATGACCGCATTAAAAGCAGTCATAGTCAGGGTGGAGAAAAAAATACAAGCACTAAACACAGAATCCAAAATACATCAAGACCAATGCTCTGACGGGCTCCAATATAATCTCCTTGGCTGAAAATAGAGCCAATGCCACCAAGCTTAAAGCCAAGCAAAAGGGCTTACAAAGGATAAGAACTGACACTCTGGAGATAATAGAACTACTGCAAAAAGGAGCTGTAGGGAATATTCCAAAGAGGGAGCACAACCAAGGAGTGGAATCAAGATACCTCCTCATCCCAAAACAGGATTTTACTTCAAGACCAATCATAGACCTCAGATTTCTCAACAAATTAATAAATACACAGGAAGTTAACTCAAAGAGGAAAAAGTATGAATACATGGTGATCATAGACCTTAAGCTCGTCTGCTTCCGTATTCTGATGAACAAGTACAAGAAGTACCTCAGGTTTTTAGGCAACAGTGCACATTATCAAGTCAGAGTCCTGAAGTTTTGGATAAAATCAGCACTGACGGTTTTCACAAAATGCTTTACGTTGTTGGGGCTCATTTGAAAAGTCAATTGATACATATATACCCCTGCCTAGATGAATAGCTAGTAAGGCAAACTCACAGCATACAGGCACAATACAAACCTTGCAAAAAGTGAGGTTCTCAATGAATATTGAGAAATCTTTTCTGACACCCAGAAGTAAGAAAGTTGTTTTGGACATGGAGAAGTGGTAGGACTTTTCCATACAAATACAGAGACTCAGCATTGACAGAGCAAGCTCGCCACTATCAGAAGGGACAATCACTTGGCATTGAGAACTATGGTGAAACTGTTGGGCATGATGGCATCATGTGTGTCCCTGATTCTACACAAGCGCAATCCAGAATGGTTGAAAACTCGTGGTCACAGACAATCAGGGACTGAGAGGATCTAGTGGTTGCCACAGGGAAAATACAGAGAGAACTAAAATGATGCAAGGAAAAAACATCACAGTAGGCAACCCTTTCAAACAGCTGTCTCCCTTTGGGACAATCACAAGAGATGAATGCCACATGGGATGGGCTGCTCATATGGGGAAACTGCACGTAATGGGTGAATGGAACCCTCAAGAAGTGGTAAAACATATAAATATATTAGAAATGATGACTGTGTTTCTGGCATGGAAAGCCTTTCACAAACCTATTTTGAGTAAGACTATGCAAATATGAAACTTAATATGACGATGTTCTAACTAAAAAAACAAGGTGGAACAAGATCATTTACACTATCGAAGCTAGCACAGGCGATATGGAGGTAGTCTGTACAAACAAAGATAACACTAATAGCAATACACCTACCAGGTAACATTGAGGCAGATAGACAAAACAGACACGACAGAGCCTCACACTAATGGGAGCTCAACCAAGAGGTGGTGCAAACAGTCTTTCTAGAGTGGGGCACACCACACATAGATTTATTTTCAATTCACGCAAACTCAGACTGCTAAGACTTTGCGTCCAGGTGCCCACATCAGCTGTCTCAAGGGAATGCTGTTAAACTTGGCATATTTGGTGTGGTGTCCCCCGACATTTTGCCTCTACCTCCTGTATTTTTGATGTTGTGCTGGATTTCGTTTTTGCTGGCTTAGATGCTTTGGGCATTTTGCCACTGCTGATCAGTGTCAAAGTGCAAGTGTTCCCTGTGTAAATTGTGATTACAATTGGTTCTCCCTAATTGGCATATTTGATTTCCCGTTAAGTCCCTAGTAAGGTTACTGAGTGTGCCAGGGCCTGTAAATCAAATGCTACTAGTGGGCCTGCAGCACTGATTGTGCCACCCACATGAGTAGCCCTGAAAAGTTATCTCAGACACTGCAGTGCCTGTGCGCAGTTTTAAAATGCCATGCCGACCTGGCGAGTGCACCCACTTGCCAGGCCCTAACCTTCCCTTTTCTTACATGTAAGGCACCCCTATGGTAGGCCCAAGGTACCCCCCTGGACAGTGTGCAGTCTGTGTGAAAGGTAGGACATGTACTGGTGTGTGTGTGACATGTCCTTATAGTGAAATACTGCTAATTTTGTTTTTCACTAATGAAAGGCTATCTGCCCATTGGATAGAATGTGAGATATTATGTAACATCTTACAAGTATAACTTCCCAATGGGACAAGATAGAGAAATAAAGTTTAGGCTCTCTAGTCTCAGAATTTAATAACACATCTTTTAGTAAAGATGTTTTTTAAATTATGTGTTTGAAAATGCCACTTTTAGAAAGTAAGAAAATATAGTAGAGCATGCACTCCTTCCCTTTCATTTGGCTCCATGCTTCAAAAACTTTTATGTAGGTGCGTGTGACCAGTGTCCGTGGATCGCCCCAAACCACAGTCAATACAATTGTATTCCAAAAGAGCACTCCTCTCGTGCTCTGCACTGCGCAAAGTGGGAATCATTTCCCGCCAATATGTTCCAATAATCCAGGCACTCCAATGTAAACTCTTATTACCATAACCTTTTTGTTGTCCAGTATTACATCCATTCACAATTTATCTTCATCACAACGGAAACAGCATGATTGAATCTGCAATCTTTATTAAACTCTTCCAATACCAACTGCTCGCCACTCCAGGCTTTTTACAATGGTACGTACAGATCAATCATGGTTTGACGTTAACACCGTATATAAATATCCAATGCATTTCGAGCCCACCTGGCTCTTCATCAGGGATTGCTAGAATAAATACAATAAACAGCGTAGCCACGGATTTCATTGTAAACAATATTAAATATTAAAAGACCCGACTCCAATTGTGAAAACACATAGCCACCTCAGTGTACCAAACCCAGTCAAACGTGATTTAAATGCAACTACTTTCTGCCCCTACACCACTCAAACCTGTGATTACCCTGATAACACTGTGAACACAAAACAGACCCTATAACGAGCATTCCACAAAAGACCCAATGCACCCCTCGTAATTCACCCTTATCCTCCTACCCCTTCTCTTTCCAACTCGCTCCCCCTCCTCGGAGGGGTGAATTACTGTGTTCACAGGGTAATCACAGGTTTGGGCGGTGTAGGGGCAGAAAGTAGTTGCATTTAAATCACGTTTGACTAGGGTTTGGTACACTGAGGTGGCTATGTGTTTTCACAATTGGAGTCGGGTCTTTTAATATTTAATATTGTTTACAATGAAATCCGTGGCTACGCTGTTTATTGTATTTGTTTTAGCAATCCCTGATGAAGAGCCAGGTGGGCTCGAAATGCATTGGATATTTATATACGGTGTTAACTTCAAACCATGATTGATCTGTACGTACCATTGTAAAAAGCCTGGAGTGGCGAGCAGTTGGTATTGGAAGAGTTTAATAAAGATTGCAGATTCAATCATGCTGTCTCCGTTGTGATGAAGATAAATTGTGAATGGATGTAATACTGGACAACAAAAAGGTTATGGTAATAAGAGTTTACATTGGAGTACCTGGATTATTGGAACATATTGGCGGGAAATGATTCCCACTTTGCGCAGTGCGACAGTGCAAAGCACGAGAGGAGTGCTCTTTTGGAATACACTTTTAGAAAATAGGCATTTTCTTGTTTAACCATTCTGTGTCCCTCTGCCTGTTTGTGGATTGACTGTCTGGTTTTGGAGTGACAGGGGCTGGGGATGTGCATTCACTGTAGTCAGCCACTCTTGGGGGAGGGGGGGGGGGTTGAGGTGTGCCTGGCCCTTCCTGGATGACTCAGAGCTCAACTGAATGGGGCTTGGCTGCATTTAGAGTAGTGAGAGGAGATTTCCTTGCACCTGAATAGGGCCTGTCTCACTTACACAATGCTGTCTCCACCCCCTGTGGTCATATAGCACCAGTGAGGACAGAACTGGTTTGGACTGGGTTCAGAGACCCTTGCACAAAGACAAAATAGGGTATAAGTAGTAGACCTTAAACCTCAAAACTTAAGATCACTTCTAGATTCAAGAGGAACCTTTGCCAAGGAGAAGAACTGAAGAGCTGTGAGGGGAAGAACTGCCCCTTTGCTGTGTTCTATGTGGGGTTGGCATGCAGTTGCTAGTTCTGCTAAGGAAAGGACAAAGACTGGAACTTTGCTGTGAACCTGCTTTCCATGGGCCTGAGTGTGCTGGCCTCCTGTTCTGAAGTCTCAAGGACACACAGACTTCACCCCCAGCTCCCTTGAACTCTCTTGCTGAGAGTTCTGACCCGCCAGGAGAAGCCTATTCCCGTTTTGGGCCTCTGGAGGTAATTCCTGCAGCTGGGAGCTGGAAGAAACTGAAGAAAAGAAGAAAACCTGTCTCCGATGCCGTCAGCGACACTGCTACCTGCACCGAGGTCCGGGGAACTGCTCGTGAAGTGAACAATGTACCGCCGGCCTGCACCGCAGCTCCGACGCCTGCCGACGCCTGCCGACGCCTGCAGTTATCGGCATTTCCCGATGCCAGTGCTCGCACTGACTCCATCATTGCCAGCATCTGCATCCTGTTATCGCGCGCGCGAATAACCGCTGAGGGTGACTCCACGAACTTGCCGACTTTGCATTGCCACCGGAACCACTGCCGACGCAACCAAATTCTCCTGTCCTGGACAGGACACATCGTCTCCTCGGGGACACAACGCCTCGCCTCCTCCGTGCCTGTCAGGGAGCTAGCCTTGACCTCGGCACCGACGCCTCACCTCCACGATGCCGTGAATCATCATAGCCTTAGTTTCCAAGGTACTGTTTGTTTGGGGGTCCGTGTGACTCCGTGCCTGATGCCGTGCACCTTGCGGTAGACGCCGTACTTTGGATTTATTGCTGTCACGACGTCGCAATAGCCCCAGGGGAGCTATTTGTTTTCTACAACCTTTATTTTTGCAATAACTGTTCTAAAGTCATATCTTATTACCTGTATGTTAGATTTTTGTCATTTTAGTTTTGTTGAGTTTAGAAAGATACTTTTTTTTCCTAAATTGGCGTGGTGTCCATTTGTGGTGTTATCACTGTATGACTGTGTTTTGAGTACAAATACTTTACACATTGCCTTTGAGATCAGCCTGTCTGCTCGTGCCAAGCTAGCCAGGGGGTGAGCAGGGGTTATCTAATGTGTGTCTCAGGGACACACAGACTTCACCCCCAGCTCCCTTGAACTCTCTTGCTGAGAGTTCTGACCTGCCAGGAGATGTCTATTCCCGTTTTGGGCCTCTGGAGGTAATTCCTGCAGTTGGGAGCTGGAAGAAACCGAAGAAAAGAAGAAAACATGTCTCCAGTGCCGTCAGCGACGCTGCTACCTGCACCGAGTCCTGGGGCACCGCACGTGAAGTGAACAACACACCGCCGGCCTGCACCGCAGCTCCGACGCCCTTCAACGCCTGCCGACGCCTGCAGTTATCGGCATTTCCCGATGCCAGTGCTCACACTGACTCCGTCATTGCCAGCATCTGCATCCTGTTATCGCGGCGCCCATAACCGCCGAGGATGACTCCACAAACTCGGCGACTTTGCATTCTCACTGGAACCACTGCAGACGCAACCGTCTTCCCCTGTCCTGGAAACAACACATCGCCTCCTCGGGGACACGACGCCTCGCCTCCCCTGTGGCTGCCAGGGAGCTGGCCTGGACCTCGGCACCGACGCCTCACCTCCACGATGCCGTGCATCGTCATAGCCTTAGTTTCCAAAGTACTGTTTGTTTGGGGGTCCGTGTGACTCCGTGCCCGATGCCGCGCACCTCGCGGTAGGTGCCGTACTTTGGATTTATTGCGGTCACGACATCGCAATAGCCCTATGTTGAGCTATTTGTTTTCTACAACCTTTATTTTTGCAATAACTTTTCTAAAGTTTCTTATTACCTGTATGTTTGATTTTTGTCATTTTAGTCTTGTTGAGTTTAGATAAAGATACTTTTTTTTCCAAATTGGTGTGGTGTCCATTTGTGGTGTTATCACTGTATGACTGTGTTTTGAGTACAAATGCTTTACACATTGCCTTTGAGATAAGCCTGTCTACTCGTGCCAAGCTAGCCAGGGGGTGAGCAGGGGTTATCTAAAGTGTGTATGCCCCCTGCCCTGTCTAGAAGCAAGGGTCCTTATTTGGACAGAGGTACCTGCCTATGCCAACTAGAGACGCCCATTCCTAACAAATGCCCTATCAATATATTAGTCAGGGACATTCGCATAGGTCTTTCCATCAATTCCATTAATAGCTCTACTGTTAAATAAGTATACATAAACAACCTTGACATGATACTAATGGCCCCACTGTGGGCAAGGCCAGCATCGTTCTCAGACCTGGTAGAGATGGCACAGGATGAGTAATAAAGATACCTGCATAATAGAATCTACTTGCTATGCAGAAAGGAAAAGTATGCCTCCCTGAACTAGCAAGCCTCAGTTTAGAAGCTTGACCTCTGACTAGATACCTTGAGTTTGGACACCTACAATGAAGCCTACCCCAGAGATACATGGAAATCCTTAGGAAGAATAAGAGTCCGACAACATGAAAATATTAAATAGCTAATTGGAACAGACGCATCCATTGGTGTAAGAGAGTGTACATTATACACAATTGGAAAAGGGGCACTACCATTGTTACATGCCTAACGCATCTGTTTGATGGAAAACTAACATACAAATCCATTAAAGTACATTTAGCATCTATAGTAGCATACATCAATGGGCACTATTGGGAACATTTTCTTTGCCACGTCAAAATGTTCCTTCAAGGAATAAAGAGAATGACTCCACTAAGTTTAGCACCTAGTACTATGCTGAACCTAACGTTGGTGCTAACACAACTTTTGAAGACACTATTTGAGGCCATGCACAAGGCAGGACTCAAATTTCTGGCAATGAAGACAGCCTTTCTGGTTGTCATTATTTCAATGCGACAAGTCAGTGAATTAGAAGCTCTCACAGTAGAGGAACAATGCTTACAAGTACTCAAAGAGAGGGCAGTCATGAGGAGAATACCACAAGTCCTACCAAAAGTCATTCTGCAATTTCGTGTTAAGAAGGCAATGTACTTATCAGCTTTCTTCCAACAGCCGAAAATTCAAGTTAAAAGAGCCCCAGAAACAGTAGTAATTCTTAGATGTATTATTTACAGAACACAAAACAACACAGCATAGGGAATTTGTGTGTGTCATTCGCACATGCTAACAAGGTACTACTAGTTACAAAAGGCATCATCACATGATGGATAGTACAAACAATCCAAATGTGTTACAAAGAGGCAGGGGTGACATTGGAGACATAAAGCATAAGCACATTCAGCTATAAAGAATGAAGCCACATTAGCGTTCATTAATATCATTATCCATAAATGACATCTGCATGGCATCCACCTGCTCCCGAGTCTACACTTTCTCAAGACATTACGGTGTGGACATACAGGCAAGTAGAGAGCTGCAAAACACCAATAATTCTCACTCATTTCAACCCACCCTCCCAAATGGGTTGGAGCGGCAGTTCTATTTTATAATCAGTGCACAGCATGTTAATCCAGAAACGGTAACCATACCTCTAGGCGTACTTTTGCATCTTGAAGACATTTCTTCATTCACAATCAACCCTCCTGCATCCGAATAGAAGAGGTGTGAATAAACAAAGGGTCCGAAAATGTTGCATACCATGGGGAGTAATTGAATCCAGCGACTTAAAAAAGAATCTGAAGATGGCGCCCACGCATGGGTATGTAGTTGTGGGCAGGAGTCTGACCTCATGGGGAATGGATATAGCCACTAAATGGTTAATGATGTTGACAAGCATTGGCAAAGTCAGTATGTCTCAGCAGCTTTGGGAACTATTGGTCTTGCCAATAGTTTTCAGTCATGTTGCAAAGCATCTGTGATGCTTTGCAGCATGAATAGAAAAAAATGCCTACAAAAACCGCATGGCATCCTTTTGTAGGCACATGTGTCTAGCATGCACGCACCTACAAAATTACATGAGTGCCTTTTTTCTTTTTGTTTACCGATCTGAGTTACATTTTTTTTTAAGTTGCGCTGTTAAGGGGGAACCAACATGGAGGGTAAGGGGCATGAAATGATGGAGGGCAGAAGTGGGGAAAGCAACACGGGGTACACGTGGGGGAAGCAACACTGTGTGTGTGTGTGGGAGGGTAGCAAACAGGAAGAGAACGTGGAGCGGCGGAGAAAAGCTCCCCCACTCCACGTTTAAGAGAGAGAGAGAAATGCGCAGCCTGGGGAAGGAGCGAGAAGTACAGGGCCTAGAAAGCAACACAGGAAGGAAAAAACATACAAGGGTCAGCGTATCCCATGGGGGGCGCAAGGAGCAGAACATCAGCAAGAGAAAGCAACAAAACGCATTGCAGAGGAGGGAGAAGTACACGAGGAAGGTAGCTGGAAAACATATGTACTCTTGTGGACTGCTTAAACAAAATAATTCAAGTAGTACCTGAAAATGAGCAGTGGAAGGACACAGGTTATGTGTCCATACACATACAAACACATGAAGAGGAAGTAAAGCCCACATAACTTAAATAAGAAGCAACCAAATGAGTGACAATAAAGCCAACCAATGGTAAGGAATAGGCAAGCGCTAAGTCAACTATAAGCTGGCTATAGGTCTTCCTTGCCTACAGACTGCTTCCATTGTCTGGCAGGAAGAGGCAACTCTGGACCCCACCACTAGATGGAAGAATAATGCACAGCATGTAAATCCAGAAAAGTCTTTAAACTTAGAAACTACTACCAGTCAGTGTTTTCATTCTGTTAGCTAGCACCACCTTGCATCAAGGCTCAGGTATGCTTTGCCCCGCATTACAATGGACAAAACATTGAAAAGAAAATGGTAGGTCAACAGTTATTGGACAGATAACCTGTTAATAAACTCCTGTAGTTATGTTAGCTAAAGGAATTGAACTTTAGTAAGATGAAGTGGCCAGGATCACACTGCTTTCATGGCGCAGGGAGGCCACAACTAGATCTTAGGCCTCTCATTTCACAACAACTTGTCCAGTGGAGCACATGTCCTCTGAAACCCCAGCACTACATGTCCTCTGAAACCCCAGCACCACATGTCCTCTGAAACCCCAGCTCTACACGTTAAATTTTTCCGAGCTATGATTTTGCTTAAAGTTCCCAGAGTTAGTCTATTTGAACGAACCCTTCGGGAAAGCAGCGCGCCCCTGCCTTTGGCAGCCCTGCTCGCATTCTTTTTGCGCATTTCTTTTCTTGTTGGTGAGCTCCGATGGCGCACGCTGCTCGAGAGAAGTATTTGTACACAGGTGCACGCTGGCATGTGGCAGGGATAGGAGAGAAGGCCTTTTCACATGGGTATCGGGTTTAGGCAAACGCCCTTCTTGTACCCACACAACAGCTGATGGCACGTCCAGCGCTCGTGGCCTCTGCGGCCTTCCCACCACACGTGGGAACCAGCACCCGGAATGCCATCTTTCAATGCTTTTGCTTTTTTAAAAGCGCATTAAAGGATAAAGGAAGCTCTCAAACAGCTGCATCAATTTAATGAAATGTGCACGTGCGTGTGTGTGTATAGATATATTTTTCACACAGTACAAATATTGCACAATGTATTTTTATTTGGATTCCAAAGTACTTCACAAACAAGTTACGCATGATCCTCGGCACTTAATACACAAATGACATATTGCAGTATCATGTTCTATCACTCCATTGTCTACCATAGTGCAAACTCAACACAAAGCTGTGGACGTGATGTACAAAAAAACATTACTGATTTAAAGACAGTAGTAACAGATATGCATCATCTGCGTTCAAACAACTCCTCTCTTCAAATTGACGTCCAGTCGGATATTGTTTTAGTAAATACAGTTTGGCGACTGAAAGCTACCGGAAATAGTAAAGAGGCGACCTCCACGGGAAGCACAGCCTACACATTCTGAATAAGTTGCACAAAAGAACGGTTCGTGTTTTTTATCCTTCAAGTGTTGGTTTTCACCGCAAAAGGGAGGCTTTCCTTAACACATGTTCAATCCCACCTGAAAGCCTGTCCCTCTCGGGAAGCGTGAAAGGGACCCACGTGGGACTCCTTTCCAAGACCAGACATGCATACTTCAAACACACACGTGCTCAGAGAGGAGACACTGTCGTTCTTCCCAAATTGGCAGTCATTTAGGCGTCTTTAGCTAAACTGTGGTTCAAGGTAGGCCTAGAGAATTTTCAGTTTGCAGTGCTTCTCATTGGCCTATTCAGGGCTCCTTGGGTGTTCCGAAAAGTGATGGCCATGGTTGCACCACACCTTTGGAGGTTGGAAGTTTTCCCTTCGTTTAGCGACTGGCTGTTGAAGGCAGGTTTGCCACTGTCAGTCGTAGACCGCATCCAGAAGACGATGAACCTCCCAACTTCATTAGGGCTCATCATCAATGTGCCAAAGCCACTCCTGACTCCTTCGCAAAGGCTTCCTTTCATTGGGGCCATTCTGGATATGGTGCTGTTTCAGGCCTTCCCTCTAACTCAATGAGTCCAAGACCTTCAGGATATGATCCTAATGTTTCAACCAGGGTTCTGGGTCTCAATGAGAGTTTCTGTGAGGCTTCTCAGCCTCTTGGCCTCCTGCATCCTGCTCATCGACTATGCCAGGAGGAGTTGTAACCTGAAGCGTCAGTAGGCTCAGCACCATTGGAACCTGTTGGATTCCATCCTGCTTTTGAAAGAGAATGCAAGAGAACTGCAGGGGTGTCTGTTCAACCACAATTGGACCAGGCTACCATATCCAGAGCTGACAGTAGTGACAGACGCATCACTGCTGGGTTGGAGAGGTCACCTGGGAGAGATGAAGATCAGAGGACTCTTGTTTCTGGTGAAGACTTGTTTCCGTATCAACCTGTTGGAGTTGTGGCCCATTCACCTGGTGCTGAAGGCTTTCCTACCGGTCATCAAAGGGAGGCTAGTTCTGGTCCTTATTGGCAGCACCGCCACCACCATATGGTTTTGCAACAAACAGGTTGGGTTGGGGTCCTGGGTTCTGTGGCAATAGGCACTTTGTCTCTGGAGCTGGCTGGAGTGTTAGGGCGTTTACCTGGTAGTGACCCACCTAGGAGAATCTTTGAACTCCAGGGCAAATGGACTCAGTCTGGTGGATCACAAATGCTAATTACATCCCGAGGTCGCAGAGCACATCTTCCAAGAATGGAGAGTACCCTGGCTAGATCTTTTTGCCACTGTCAAGAACACGTAGTGTCAAAACTTTTGAACACTGCAGTTTTGAAGAAGGTTGTCTCTTGGAGACTTATTCCAGATAGAGTGGAGCGCAGGACTCCTATACACTATTCTGCTGCTGCCTCTCCTCTCTCGAGTTTTGAAGGAGATCAACAATGACTAGCCCCCAAACCATCCAGCGGACTCAGGATTGGGCAAGTAGAGTGTGCTACCCTGAACTACTGGGCATAAGCATCTGTCCTCCGAAAAGGCTACCACATTCGGAGGATCTCCCGTGGCAGCATGCGGGCAGGTCCTGCACCCAAAATGGCACCTCCATGCATAGAGAGTGAGCTTTAGAAATTGACTGCATTCAATCTCCCTCCCAAAGCTGTGTATGTCATCCTTGCTGCTAGGGATCCTTCAATAACGTCTATCCTGACTTGAGGAAAAGTTTATGGCCTGGTGTGGCACCAGTAATTTAGAGCTGTTACAGTCTAAATTGTTGAATGTCTGTTTTATCTCTGGCTCAGCAAAAGTTGCAGTGGGCACTATTAAATTGTATTTGTGGGCCATTTGCTCCTTTTTCATTTGTTGGACGACTCTTTCCTTTTTCTAAATCACCTTGTGTGGTTTATAAAAGGTTTGGCACATATGTTTCCCTCCCGAACCCTTTGTAATGCCACAGTGGGATCTCAATTTGGTCCTCACTTTCCTCATGTGCACTTCCTTTAACCCCTTCGACGCTTATGACGGAACGGTTCCGTCATGCACGTCGGTTGGGCTGTGCTTATGACGGAACCGTTCCGTCATGGCCCCGCCCGCGCTCAGAACCTTCAGCGTGGCGCGGAAATCCGCGCCGCGCTGATGGGGTTAAAAAATGCACAGTTGTACTCTACCTCTCCTGATGCTGAAGACTGTGTTCCTGGACATAAGTTCAGCTCGTCATGTGAGTGATCTCCAAATGCTGTTGGTGAAGCGGTCTTACACCACCCTTTCCCCCCAAAAAAGTGATGTTGAGATCTAGGATGATCCTTTTTGCCAAGTGTCATGACTTTTTAAGTTTGGCAATCCATTACTCTACCAATGTTCTTTGCTCCACCTCAACTCTTGAAAAAGTAGGAGAAACTCCATTGCTGGACCCTGAAAAAGCCTTGAGCTTTTACACCGATCATACCAAAGACCATTGGGTGGACAAACAGGTTTTTGTGTAGAAAATAAAAGCAAGGTAGTGCAGAAAAGGACTCTGTCAATGTAGATAGTCCTGTATTGGCCAAGAAGCTACCTCCTGAATGACTGATGGTCTATTCCACCACGGTCAAGACTGCTACCACTGTGTTGGCACTCAGAGTTGCCTGTTCTTGATATTGGTCAGGCCTCGACATGGGCATCAGTGTGCATGTCCATGAAGCACTACTGCATTGACAGCCAGGTCCAATGGGAAGGATATTTTGTCCATTTAGTCCTTCAGGGCTTTTTGATCTGAGCCCATTTCACAGAATGGTACTGCTTTGGCATCTGTTTTAAAAGTGAGAAATCAGAAGTTCGAAGTATCTATCAGAAAAACAAGTTACTTACAGTCAATAATTCTCTTTCCGGTGGATCCCAAATCCTGGCTCAGATTCCTTACTGCCCTTCCACCTATGTGTTCCATGGAATGGTCTTTATTCCCATCTAATAAGGTCTCAAACTACATATCTGCACACTGGCACCTCTGATTGTAGGACTCTGCCTCCAAGGGTGCGGACAGAGACCAGAAAGAAATTGACATTGATGCAGATGGTGAGATATCTGCAATTAGATGGAGTACCTACCAGACAAAGTGTTACCGAAGGTAAGTAAGTTGTTCTGTATAGCCCAAGTGAGCCCTCACTTTCCTACAGTCTTAAATCATATGTTTCAATTTAGTGATGGCCATAGATTTCTTTAAATTCGCCTTGAAGCCAGTGATGCATTTAAAGATACTTAGCACTCCAATCAATTGTGGAAGTTTAGAGTTAGTGTATTTTATGAGACATATAATGTTGTCTGCACATAATGTTATTTGCATTTGTGGGTTAAGGAGAGGGCCTAGTATTCGGAGGTTCTCCCTGATAGACTGAGCTAAGCTTGCCTCCCGGGCAAAATAAGGGAAGATATGAGGCAACTTTGTTGTTTTCTTCTTGTAAATTGTATTTTAGGGATGAAATGCTTCTAAACTTCCATTGTACTAGAAGGAATGCAATTATTTTCCAATATTAATTTGAAGAAGTTGGGACCGAACTTCTACAGCAACTGATGAATAAAGTGGCAATACACTTTCTCAGATACCTTTTTGGTGTTCCTGTAGAATAACATCACGTGAACACATTCTCTAATGGCTGTATCTATTGTGCTTGGGTACTTTCTTTTATTATCAGGTATTCCTGAAATCTTACTAAAGCCGGTCTTGTTTGTTTAAGCAGAAGGCTAATTCTCTACCCAGGAGGCCAAATTCATAGAAACTATTGAGGCATTACAATTCAACAACTCAATCGGACTGTAAGAACCACAGTAACTGTGGTCTTAAACAGTTCTGGCTATTAAAGTAATTGTGGATTCTTCCATAATTTCTGTAAGCATGCCTTCCTGGAGGAAAGTGTTGTACAATGATCACAGAGTAAGATAGTAGTCAACAGTTTGTTACAGCTATTTTTGATGGCACGTATACCTCGACAGGCATTATCAACCAATCCAGGAATTTCCTGTCCTCTTCCGATAAACTTGTGGGCATAATTCCGTAAATATTAAAAACTTGGTTAAAGGGTTAGATTATTTTCATATACCACAATAATAATATGTATTGCTTGTGACAGGTTAAGATTAGCACACAAAAGGTGATGGGAGGAATGCTTGCAATTTTTCGAACCACTGGCAATCACTTGAGGTAGCATCCCAACCCATCGTTCTTTTGCTCACCATGCCGCCTCAGTTTAGACCCAGCTATATATGCCAATCAGCTTCGACCCCGCTCCTTATGGGAACATTCCTGCCCGAACTGCCAAGCCAGGTCCACCTGAACCTGAACACAAGCATCCCAGTACTCGTTGTGTATCCTTGTCTTCTTTATTCTGCCTTTCTGAAGATTCTGTAAATATGTTAGACAGGAACAAACATAAAAGGTGCCTAGACGAGCCAGGTACAAACATTATTGGGCTTATGAATGTAAGACTTTTCTGCCCCAGAGACTGCTCTTAAGGTATGAAAAGGAGTTCAATAGGGCTCATATGGGTTCTGTCTGACCACTATATGCTCCCATCGGTTTATTACGCCTCCATAGAAGGCATTGGATCCAAGGGATTTATTTGGTTCAAGTGGTCCAAAGGCCAGGGTTTTCCGGCTGGTTGCTAGTAACGCGTAATAGGGTTTTGAACACTCTAGATAACATTGTACCATCCTTGCCTTCCCCAGCTAGCTATGGACATGGGGTTTGATAAAATGACCAATATGGCCATTTTATTACTCTTCTGACAAAAATTGCATTGATTTTGAATACCTAAAGTCATCTGACATGATTCCGTAAAATATCAGTTTTAAGCAAATAACGTGTATTTTTGTTCCATTCATTGCCATTGTATTAATCTGACCCTGCCATTATCTGTCCAGGATTCAGTTTTTTTTATTCGTTTTTGAGCTGCTCATTTACTGTCACCTTTTTGGCTTGGGTCTTCATAGCAAAACTACTTTCTGAGGACTGCTTTTATAGAATCCCAGCAGTAGCAAGTAGGGTGTTGCTATCTGAGGTCACGGACAAATTCGTTTCTTGGGTCTTTTTTTGAGTCCTGGCCTGGACACAGCGTCGTTTGTATTGCTAGACTCATGTTTTCAAAACAAAATTCATATTTAAGCTACATACATGCTTAAATACATATGGGACTTTAGGTCACCCTCCTCATTCACTTGTCTGGTCAGCTGTTATTTACCTTTTTCTCCCGCCCACCAAATCAGACTTCTTGCTGCAATGGGCCATCTCACTTCAGCCAGTTCTTTGAGTGACAGCATTTTTCTAGTGCACTTGTGCACATCCATCTAACAGTAGTCCACTTCATTGGTAGGGGTGGTGGGCCTGTATCTATTTTTATTTCGGTTATTTATTTATGTATTTACCGTGATGACATTTTTACCTTTTACACCTGTCATCCCTTGCATATGTTTTCAAAATAAATGAATAAACCATTGTAGTTTTGCCAAGGCCGACACACTGGCTTTGCCAAAGCTTGTTATTAAAATGTAGCAAGTGTAATAGAGGGTTAAATACACATGAAACAGACGGGCAGAAATACTTTTTTTGATGAAGAATGTTGGGAAATCTGTTCTCCCTGTTTCTCCTTTATTTTGACCAGCAAGAGAACTGACCAGGGATAAGCCTCGCTATGCCTCTCGGGCAGAAGAGCGATAGAAGAACAGAGCTGCTTCTGACTGTAAGACACAAACGGATCTGTATCCAACAATCTCTGCTTCAAGCAGGTGCCGGATGCAAAGGTTAGAGTGTGACTTTGAGGACAATGTGAAACGCAAATCAATGGAGATATAACTTTAAGGTCAGTGTCAGGCACTAGACTCATCTATACATCTCCTAGTTTAGAGCCCTCTAACAATGCCATCTTTCTTCTGCAGCATCATGAGAATGTAGTCTTCATGCCAATGCATCAAAGGCGATGATTAGCAGTGATGTTAACTGTTAGACTTGGGGGTCTCTAGTTGGCACAGGTATGCACTTGTGACAAATAGGACCCTCGCCTTTAGTCAGGGTAAGGGGGTACACTCCTAAAATAACCCCTGCTCACCCCATTGGTAGCTTGGCACGAGCAGACAGGCTTATCTCAGAGGCAGTGTGTAAAGCATTTGTGGATACATACAGTAATCAAGTGACAACACTACAGATGGACACCACACAGGTTTTATATCAAAAATAAGTATTCTTTATATAGATTTACCACAAGACCATTGAATGACAAAAACACACAATACTGTTACTTTAGAGGTAGAATATTGCTTAGTTCTCTTTAGTTCTTAATTGCGACACTTTAAGTCAGTGTACCTTTTAGATGCGACACGCAGGGCAACGAAAATGTTGCAACGATGTTGATGCGTTGAAGATTTTGGTGCAAAGAAATAAAGACGTGAAGATCTTCCAGATGCGGTACGCTTCTCCGTTGTTGCGAGAAGACTCGAGTCGATGCTTCAGCTGCAGCGGCGACACCCTTTACGCGATGCGACGACAGCGGCCTGGGCAGCGGCACTCTTCTCCGACGTTGCGAGACGCTTCCGCTCGATGCGATGCTGCAGCGGCGACATCCCTTTACGCGATGCGACGACAACAGCTCTGACGGCGGCACGCTTCTCCGTTGATGCGAGGCGCTTCTCTAGATGCGGTGCAATGCGTCAGCTACGATGGCTGTGATGGCGACACGCTTCTTCGGCGTTGCGAGACTTCCTGGATGATGCGAGACGCTTCCGCTCGATGCGATGCTGCAGCGGCGACACACTTTACGAGATGCGACAACAACAGCTCCGACGGCGGTACGCTTCTCCTTCTTGAGTCGCGCTTCCAGCTCCTTGCGACACGCAGTCCCTCAGAAGGCCCTTCTGTAAGAGGTAGAAGGAGAAGAAACTGTGCATATGGAGAATCCAGACCCAAATATAGGGCCTACCACGACCAAGAAGGGATTATAGAATAGCAAGATAGTAGGGTAAGACAACTCAACTACCATACACGAATTCAAGCCATCTTTGTTCAAAGAAAGTAAGGAGTAGAGACCATAGAAAGGAAGCCTTCGCCACAGCACTGATACCGCTCTGTTGCTAAAAAGAGAACCAGCAACTCTTGAGAAAGGTTGAATTGAGCTGCTTCACGGACTCCTTCCTTAGCAAATCAACAAAGAGTAATTTCATGCTCGCAGAAGTGCAAATAGAAATACTGCTGTTGCTGTCCTAGAAGGTATACCGCTGCCTTCATACAAGATGGTTTCACCTGGGAAGCTGTAGATAGACTGAGGTGGGTCAAGGTGTACTGGCAACATAAAAGTGTCCTGCTTTGCACCCCGTCTTATCTCAGTGGGAGTGATGTGAGAGAGGTGAAGTCTGCCTCAGCCACAATTAACTGCTACGAAGTTGTAAACTTCATGGTTGCCTCGTCATGACACTGGTCTAGATGGGAGTGCCGTGTAGGAGACAACTGTGATGGTGAGCTTCAATTATAGTGCAAACGTATGCAGGTGAATGGCTGGATTATAGGGTCTTCTTATGTTTTCCTGTCTCATCTTCTACCACAGTGATGTGTGCCCAAAGAAGCGCTGCAATCCTGGATACATGTGGTTTACAGTTGCCTCCTTTGTGATTCTGCTAGTCTTTTATCTGCATTAAAAGCTGGCAGAGCATTTAGGGCCAGCTGTACTAACATACTAGTCACAAAAAGCACAGTTACAAATTGTGCACCAACGTTTTGCATCCACTCTTTTACTACGTAAATCAACCTATATTCTAATAGATTGGGTCATAAAATAAGGAATCACAGAGGATCGCAGAACGACCTGCCTAATTATTATTCATTAGCTAGGATGCAATTTGTGACACCCTGAAATAGGCTGCAGTGACTAGGATGGTGGCTTGCAAAAGAAAGCAGGTCACCATCCCTGTTGCTACGTTTCTAAACGGAAAACATTTGTTTATGCTGCCCAACTTCCTGTACCAAACAGGATATTTTTAAAATAAAAAATGTTTTTTTCATATTGAAATATTTCAGTGGACCACTGCCTACTCTGCCTGAATTTGCCTCCCTGAGTCCCAAAGGGAAGTGGTCTAGAGAGGACCCTTTGTTCTGCGAGAATCATTTAACACCGCAGACAGGGAGCTGGCAACTGATCCGTGGTTTGCAACATGAATTACAGTTGTAAACCGTTGATACATATTTTACCGATTCGCAATTAGGAAGGAGCATCCAAAGCAACCCCCTTTCAAATTGTTAATAATCATTTCTAAACCATTTTTGCAACGTCGAAGAAACTTTTCTGAATTGTAAAATGGATTTGCAACGTAGTAAATAATGCTTTAGCCTGTAATGTAGAGATTTACCGGGTTTGTGACCTCTAAATCACTTAGGGCCATATGTATCAAAAAAGTGTTTTGCAATTCTCAAATTGCGATTTTTAGTGAATCGCAATTAGAGAATAGCAAAATGCAATGTATGTAGGATTTGCTAAAAAATTTGCGAATCCTACATATTCCTTATTTGCGAATTGCAAATTGAGATTCGCAAATAAGGAATACCTTCCTATTCATTCCTATGGACTAGGAGGCCCATAGGAATGAATAGGAAGACATTCTCAATTTGCGATTACCAATTAGAGAATTGCAAATTGAGAATGCAATTTCAAGGTTGCAAGGGTGCCAAAAGGACACCCTGTTGCACCCCTGAAATATGCATGTGTGCACATTTTGCGCACATACATGCCCTAAGGGCATGTATGTGCGACATATGGCACTTTTCAAAAATCAAAAAAGTGCTTTTTTTTAAAGAAAATCGCAAATTACCACCATCTTGAAGTTGGTGATAATTTGCAATTCCTTAAGGCCAAATAGCAAATTTCTGGTGCTTCCAGAATTGCATTTAAGGAATCGTAATTTGTAATTCCTTAATTGCATTCGCAAAATAGAGAATCGCAAATTTTACAATTCTCTATTTTGCGATGGCCTTTTGGGATGAATCATCCCAAAAGGCTTTTCCAATTCGCAAACAGGCCGATTCTGCGAATCTGCCCGTTTGCAAACGGGAAAAAGGCTTAATACATATGGCCCTTAGTACTCTGTCCTTAACTATCTTGGGCCCCAAGAAAACCTAGCATTTTTATGTCATAGTCTGTTCCACAGTAAGCACCCCATGCAAGATCCACAATGGTTGGGAAAGCTGTGCAATATTATAAAGTATTTCCTCTTTCATATCCGGCATTCCTGGTAATATGAAATGTAGGGGTAAATTGGGTGGAGGGATTGAACCGCAAAACAATGCACAAAAATACATAAACATCAGAGAAAAACACACATTTTGAAATATTTTATTTAATTCACAAACAAATATGAAAAAAAGTTTAAAAATGTAATATTAATGGGAAGGTTGGAGCTTTTATAAATTCAGTTGAGGTCATTACCATCCATACTATATTCTGTTTAATGTACTTGCTCTGCTCCCACAAATGAATCCGTGGACACCAAGTTAATTTTTAGTCTCCAACTTCAAATTCCTTCAAATTTGCAGAACATTTTATGATTTTATATTTTACTCCTTTATTTATATACTTTATTAATCTGTTACTGTTATTTAATTTTCAGCAGTCTTGGACCCCCCTGAGTAGGCTTCACAGACCCCCATGGGTACCCGGACCACAGGTTAAAACCCACTGCCCTAGTCTGTTCTACAGTAAGCGCCGTATGAGAGATCCACTATGTTGGGAAGGCCATGCAATATAATAAAGTATATACCCTTTCAGACCCAGCATTCCTGGTGATATGAAATGTAAGGGTAACTTGGGTAGAGGGATTGAACCGCAAATCAATGCACAAAAATACGTGGAGGAGTGTGGCTCAATGGTTAGAGCGGCAGACCCTGAAGCAGAGTTCTGGCCAGGGACCAGGGTTCGATTCCCGCCTCGGCGGGGCTCGGGCTCAATTTCCTCGGACCTGTCTATTCTCGCCTCGGTGCCTATTCTAATCACGGGCCCCACGCTGCAACTCTGGGCAATAGCTTGCTTAGCCTCCACACAGCGCTGAGGATGCCTGGCTTCACCCTGGGGGTGCCCAGGAGTGGACACTTCACAGGGAAAGCCAGGAGGGGTTCCACAGCGGTATGAGTATCAGCGCCAGGAAACCGCAAAGGCGACACCGCAAGGTGGCCGTCTGGTGACAGTGCGCTCTATAAGTACCTTGACATTTACAAAAACATGCATTTATCAAAGAAAAACACAAATGACCTGGCTTTGCTGGTAAGCACAAATGTAGTGGGATCTTGGGTAGAGGGATGGGTCCCCTTATGCCTTGGAGAGGACTGAGGGACTGCATGGGGTGGAGACCAAGTCTTTGGTTCCTGCATGTCTTCTAATGCCATGCCAGAATTTAATCAACACTTGGCGTCTCTCACTGATCTTATACTACCTGAAACTCTCACACCCTTATTGAGCTTCAGCCTCTGTCCTATCAAATCTGTATGTTCATGGCCACCTCTCACCAGGTCCAAATGCTATTCATGGAAACTGACAAGGACCTTTCAAAGCCTCCTTATTGTAAAATCCATCTACCTGCGCACTTGGCAAAATGTCTTCACGGAAAGAGGTGATGGCACTCTCCCATTTTTTTCTTTTAATAGTGTTGCCATGCGGCTTCTATGGCCAAGTGAAATTGTGTGCTAATATATTAGGAACTATATGGTGTATTTGTGTTCCTCAACATGCACTTTTAGAATAAGTCTCCTTTACCCTAAATCTATAGTTGGCACTCGATGGTGCTCCATCTCAGTGTGTTGTTTTGATTAGGCTTTAATAAAGACACATTTAATTTTCAGCATTTTTCATGGCTCATTGACTTTAACAGAAGCCTACAATACATATTAATCAAATGCTGTAACCCTAAATTGTTTTAGTGATCAGCCTTAGAATTTTCTTTCTTTGACATTCTATACTATTTACAATTAATGTGAATTTTTTTGCAGCCACTGAGCCTTAAGATGCTGCATCATTTCTGTCTGTGGATTAGCTGCATCTGTGTGTAATGTAAGCTTCGATGTAGAGTGCCTGGACCTTACTCTGTGTCCTCCACCACTGTGCCATGGGTTTTTCACAGTACTTGTAGACCAGGGGTCTCCAACCTTTTCTGTAATGAGCTACTTTCTGATCAGTGAAAATCATTGTGAGCTACTCAGGGCTCAATTGATATTAAGCCTAATGTCCATAGAACCAGATGCTATGGTTTGAACAAAATACTTTGAATAGGGGCACGATGACAGGACTGCCATGTGTGTCAGTGAGAATGTGGTCTTTGGGGCTGTATGGACATATGTGTGTCTGAGTGGGATAAATGTGTATTGGTGACTTAGAGCTTATGTCCTGTGTACTTGTGGCACCGTTACACCTTTTGTCATATGTGGCACCGTTACTTGTATAATAGAAACACATAACCATTTTTTTGAATGGGAGAAACTTAAAGTGCAGAAAACATTCTACAAAAATGTTCATGATATGGAACATTTTCTGCACTTTGAATTACTCCACCAAAAATAATGTCTGTATTTTTCAGTTCTAAATATGGCATTGTGTCGGCCAGCAATGGGAGCAAGATGCTGCTGTTTGTAAAGGCGACACTTTGAAATGGTAGAAAATTAAACTGAAGAGTTCACTTTATATGGATTTCATGAAACTCATCATTTAAATGTAGTACCATTTCCAAATGTCTCATTGATCGACTGGTTGGAGCCACCAGTAATGTAGACATAAGTGTGCTTCTCCTCGTACAACCCATCAAAGGCTGTCTCTTAGATCTGCATCTCCAATCTTCTGTCCTTTGTGGTGCAAGAAAAACATTGGTCCCTTTTCTTGTCAGATACTCCAATAGAACAGTCCTGACCACAGCTAGGAAAATCCTCTTGAACACCTGTGCTTCCCTACAGTGAACTACCTCATACAAAGGAGTCCCAAACATGGGTCCTAGGGCACAAATAGTGAAAATGTTGGTAGATTTGTGAAAGGGATCTTCTTTGAGCTCAATCTTCCTTCTCCATGCCATTTCAGTGCAAACTTTCAGGATTAACATCTTCCTAGAACTCATGTGTAACAGGACATAGTGGTGTTTCCACCCAGATGTGCTTCTTCCAGTTGCATAACTCAAAATGATGGGTTCCCCCTGCAGAATGTGATGAGGGGCCTCAGAATCTCCAATATCTCACAGATATTCATTGCCTTGGACTGAATAGGGGCCCCCTGAACGGTTTTCCTCCCCCCACCCCTCTTGCTGCAGGGGCATGTGTTTGCGCTCCTGGTCTCTTCTCCTCGTCATCTGCCAGCATCCATCTTGCTTGGCAATGCCCTACATTTGATCAGTTTGTCCTCCTGAGTAGATCCATACTAGAGAGCGGTGGATATTTTCTGCCTCCGTTTACAAGTCTGTTCTCAGATGAACCCCACCTAATGTTTGGTACTGTACTTCTACAATAAAATTGTTATCAGTACTTGTGTGTAGTACTTAATCTGTAAAGCACTCTGCTTGGCCAGACCTACATCCACAGCCTGGAGTTAAATCAAATGCAGCTAGAATGGGCGGGAAGGCCTAGACTCCAAGTGAAGTCCCTGTGGGATCAGTCACCAAGCTGAGCTTGCTGCTTTGTTCTCATCTGCCTGCCCTCAGGGAGCCGTGTGAACAGCTGGAGCTGGCTCTTCTGTCTGACCCTGGGTGTCTGGGAGCCGCAGTGCAACAGTTATAGCCTGTGTGGCTGGCAGCATTCCTCTGCCTTCCCATGACCCCGTCCTGAGTTAAAATGTGGTGACCCTGAGAGTTCTCGCCTGTAGTGACTCCAGAGGTTGAGAACTAATGGGTTAATGCTCTTAGAGCCACTGAACATTCACGTGTCTGCCTTTTTTCTTAAGACGCTTTGATTCCGTTCTGGACGTTAAGGAAAATGCCAGCTTTTAATTTGCGTAGTTTGCTAATAGTTCTTTCCCTGTCATCTTGTCACTCTCTCGGCTGCTATTTCTTCCATATTTTTATCTGTCTGCTCAGAACGTAGCTATCATCCGTGCGGCAAGAGCAGTGGCTCCAGGACTGAAGAGTGCGAGAAGTGCGTAGCAGCCCAATAATGGCGCTTCCACACAAAGTAGTTCACTTTAGTGCCATAGACTACAATGGCAACATTTGCTTTTTGTGACCAAAACAACTTATTGCTTTTTTACATCTTTCTCTTTAGTATTAGCAAGGGTCTGACTGCTCGGCAACTTTTTATTTAAAAAATGTCATACAAGCATTGAGAAAGGCAGAAGACTGACCGTCAAGGCAGACGGATTGGCGTTGCCAGTGCTTGGTTTCTTGCTGGGATAGAGACACGTGGCTCCCATTAGGGCCCGTGGTATGCGTGCTGCGTCACTGTGGCTTTCTGCCGACTAACTGTGAAGGCCAATAAGGGAAGCTGGGTAGTCGGTTTCTCACAGGACCAGGAGACTGTGAGGTTCAAGGTAACAAAAAACACCATATGGCTGCCATTACCAAGGACAGAGTGCTTCGTTCCCTGGTCTTAGTTCATACACCTAATGCATTCTGGGAGTTGTGAAACGAAGAGGCCCGGGCTGTATCTTTGCGTCCTTGGTGACATGGAGCGATCCGGTCACCTCATTTAAAGGAACTGAACCAAATTCTTCGTAGCCCTCCCTGTGGCGATGCTACAGAGCCTGGTTAACGCTACTGCTTATCTCAAGCTCGTACAGACGTACAGCCGATATCACTGGCACGAGACCTCCCGGCACGTACTCTGGCGCCTAGCTCAAAATGTTATTACAGTGTATGAAAATGTCTTCCAAAATATAAAAGCTGCAAGGAAAAACACATTAATTTAGAGAGATTTCTAGTTGCAGAGTATAATTTCTCTTTCAGAATCGATGCAATGTGCAGTTATATTTACGAGCGGTAGCTTTTCCATCATAGCTCCTCGAACCCCCTTCCTGGTGATGCTGTGGCATTTCCTATCGGGTCTGGAGCCGTGCGTGCTTAATGAAGGTCATTAAACGACCGGAGCGAGGCTGCAAGCTACCTCTAGTCGGTACCGAGGTCAGGCGAGTGCGGTGCTGGTAATTCGGTGTTGTCGTCGGAAGGCCAATGCGTTCTGGTGGAGGTGGGTTTTTACAAATCCGAAACACACCTGTTTACTTGTTTGACATGGAAGACAACTTGATAGGTCTAAGGTAAAACCAAGCTTGTTTATTATAATCCTGCCAGTGTTGTATGCCGAACGCACTGCTTTGATGACCTCATCTCTGCTTTATATGCTTCTCTCTCAAGTAGTCGGAGATTAACATATTTTCCGAGATTAAAAGGATCAGTGACATTTAGCTCCGGTCATTCCCTGAAGACACACGCACGAGTTTCCCAGAATACCACTTTCCCAATATTCCGGGCCATCTTTAAGAGGATAGGCATCGCTGCCCATATAAGGTCCCAGCAGCAAGTAGTGAGTCGAAATGTACCACTCTGGTTAGGAGGCCCTCTAGATAATCTACTCCTTAAAGGTGAGCCTTTACATTGCTTCCAGCTACACACATTCTTTGGAAATACTCATTGTGTCGGGACAAGCAATGACGTTTGAAAACCCTAAGTTTTCGACTGCTGTCCCGAGGCAAAATCTGTCCGGCAGAGTTCGTCGGCAAACGAATGCGCCCAAAAGATCTGCAAATTCTCAGTAAATCACTGTTTCTCCATTTATAAACTTTCCAATTAATAATATATATTTTCCAAAGATTTGTATTGGCATTTAAATTGTCATAAGATAGTTCAAGGATGCATAGACCTTGTGACTTACAAAATACCCAATACCGTATAATAGAATTCATTGCAATACAATCCATAGATCATTATGAGTACAAATTTACCATGTTACACCCCAACTTATTATATCACACATGGTGAAAGTCATGCACGAGAAACAAAGTCACATAAGAGTAGATAAATGGGAATAGTGCCTAGAAGCCTGTTATTGATAGTCAATGTAGTAGTCTAAAAATATATCCAAAATGTTTCCTATATCAACAGAATAATAATTTTAACTCGGTTCCTTCTCTACATATACTCTGCATATTACTCCTATGTCCTGAGCCACTCCTCGTCCAACCTTCTGGCTCAGTTGCCTTTCTGAGGAGCAGATAGCGGCTCCTAGACGCTCTTCGGTTACAGCTTTGTGCCTCCAGTCCCGCACGACCTGGCATAGACACAGTCACCCCTGCACCCCCGCTCACGTAGGTGCACATCCTTGCTAGTTGTCTTTGTCTCACCATTAAAAGTTGAGTAGAGCATGCTCTTCTTGTTTTCTGTGTTTTCGTCCTCTGCTGTATCTGCCCTGTACTCGTATTTTCCAGCTGTTTACTCGTATCTTCAGTTCTGGCATCTACTGACCCCAGATCTCTACTGTATTTACTGTCTGGGGCCCAAGCACAGAAGGCATGCACATGAGGTGTGTGCCACCACCTCAGTATGATGTCTCTGAAAGATGTGTCCCTCAAAGATCCTTCTACCCCTGCAGGTCACCAAAGAACCACTGCAGGCAGCGGACAAAGAGTTCACCACTTCTCATTCTAAATCTTTTTATTGGTTTTCACAAAAACAAAAATATAAGTGAGGAAGTTGCATACACTATCGAGGCCAGGATAGAATGGGGAGTGCGGACGTGTGAATACATACAATTGGAGACTTCGACCTCACTCATTTAGCTAATAAAAGGGATAGCACAATCAAGATAATACTAAAAATGAAAGAAAACGGAGTTGAGGTGAGTGGAGGAAGAGCAGGGGGCAGATAGGGGGCTCTTCCATGTTCGCATGTGGAGAGGTATAGTTGATCATGGAAATGCTGGATGGTTAAGTTTGTACTTTGTATGTGCAGGGGTCAGTTGGAGAGTTGCAGTGGTCTGAGGTTGAAAGCATTGGAATTCTAGTCTTGTCACGTAGTCTGAGTGGCTGCCATGTGCGAGTGAACTTCTTATCTGAGTGTGTTACGGGGTGGGTGATCTTTTCCATAGCGAGTATTTGCCGCATTTCATAGAACAAGAGAGCAGCAAAAGGGATACCCCCAATAGCTCTAATTTGTATTATGTATATAGTCAATGGTTCTCCAACTAGGGCGAATAAGAGAGGCAGAGGGCGGGCAGCCCTTTCTTTTCTCTTCAGCAAGTCACAGCCGAGCCGTAAATTGTCCATTGACAGGATAACTTCGGAGGGAGTGGCATATGCCGCCATAATTTTGTCTCTCATTTTAGGACCTATCTGTATTTTCCTCAGGACCACCTCCAAAACCAGCCAGCTTATTCTATTAAACGCTTTTCTGCGTCTAGGAATATTAGTATTACAGGGATATTACTTTTATGTACCTTCTCGACTAGATGAGCGAGGTGTCTGCTGTTATGTGCTCCTTGTCTATTATTAATGAATCACACCTGATCTGAGGCAGTGAGTCCTGGGAGTAAGAGCTCTAGTCTCATCGGCAGGATTTTCATATATAATTTTGTTTCTGTGTTTAGAAGAGCTATAGGGCGCTAAGATGCACAGAGTATTGGGTCTTTTCCTGGCCTAGGTACTAGTGTTATCTCTGCTTCACACATGGTGGGTGAAAGACTGTTGCTTTGCATAGATGAGTTAAACAGTGTGGTCAAGCATCATTGGGAGGCAGGTTCTGTAGAAGGAGTGAGGCCATAGGAGAGCATCGGAGTCGGGGGTTTTCCCATTTGGAAGATGTTTAAGCACCTGTCTAATTTTGGCCTCACTTATTGGGCCTCTTGGCTCTCTTGGTAAAAGGGATCAATTGGAGGCCAGTCACAGAGTTCTAAGTAGGCCTGAAAGTCCTCCCGTAATTCCTGTCCTTGCTCAAAGAGGGTCTGATAAAAGGTATGGTATGCAGCTTTCTTTCAGATCTCTTCCTTTGTACAGGTGCCATTGGGATTGAGTATTTGTGGAATAATGTCCTGTATCTCTATATTCAGATCTTATGGGCTAAGCGGGACCCTATTTTGTCGCCCCTGTCGTAGAACTTTTGGCTGATGGAGAAGTGAGTTTGTTCGGCACGATTGACACTGTGAGTTCTTAGTTGGCCCCAGAGAATGGCCAGTTTGCATTGATTAGCTTTAAGTGTGGTGTTCTTGTCCGCCTTTTCTAGTGCCTTAATTTCTGATGTGAGCGAGTTTTTTTATCAGGGGTGCATCCTTAGCTATCAGTCTCCAGAGTAATTAGGGTCCCCCTTATAGTGGCCTTGAAGGCATCTCAGAGGGTGTGCTGCAACACCTCCTGGTTTGCGTTGTGTGTAAAGTAGTCCGTAATTGCCTATGGACTGGGTTTCGCAAAAATTGAGGGTTCAGATGCCAACCTGGAGCAGTCTGTCTGGATGCAAAGCCATCCCTCCACGTGAGGGCCACATGCATGGTCTGATATGGAAATGTCTGGTATGGATATCGTCTCTAGGGGAGAGAGAAGTGATTGCACTAACATTAAGTAGTCTATGCATGAGTATGCTCTTGACCTGTGAGTTAAGACCTCTAGCATTGACAGAGAGGAGCTTCAGAGTAGTGGGGGTCAAGATAGAGGGAGAAGTATCCCCCACGGTTGTGGTCTTACCTGTGGCTACTATCTTGTTGGAAAGTGTTGTGGTTGGTGCTGTCATGTGGAGCCCCTAATGGCAGTGAGGGCCCTTGGATGGCAGACAGGGTGTGGAGAGAAAGAGGAAACACAGAACGGGTCTCTGAACAATAGGGGGCTAACAGGGCCAGTCCTGTAAGGAAGAGTCCAACTTGTCTGTGAGCTTGGTGGAGCATACTCAATTGGGGTGTAATTCCTAATCATATGGTGTCTTGGATCAATTATCCTTGCTGGGTAGAAATCAAGGGCCCGATTCACAGAACTAACTTAAGACAAAATCCTAAACTTACTACCATTTTGGTATTCACAGAAGGCACTTACTCATTTTGGTATTCACAGAAGGCACTTACTCATTTCGGTATTCACAGAAGTTAGGAGTCCTAACTTTAGGACTCCTAAATGCCTTCTGTGAATACCGAAAGTCTTAAAATTAGGATTTTTCTCAGTTTAGTAGTAGTATAGTTAGGACTCCTAACTTTAGGACTCCTAAATGCCTTCTGTGAATACCGAAAGTCTTAAAATTAGGATTTTTCGCAATTTAGTAGTCCTAAATTTAGACTTTAGGAGTCCTAAAGTTAGGACTCCTAACTTCTGTGAATACCGAAATTAGTAAGTGCCTTCTGTGAATACCAAAATGAGTAAGTGCCTTCTGTGAATACCAAAATGGTAGTAAGTTTAGGATTTTGTCTTAAGTTAGTTCTGTGAATCGGGCCCCTAGTCAATAGTTTTCCTGAAAATTGGTAAGTGAAGAGAGAGTCCGTCCGTATCCTAGCTTGGCCTCAAACACGGTAAGGCTCGGCGTTAGTCCCTTGTCTAGAGGAGCTTAATCGCTGGTGTGAGAAGTTGGCCTGGTATATGGTGTTCACTAGTTAAAGTGGACACCTTGCACCAGTACAATTCGACTCTTATGGTAGTAGGTTTAAGACAACCTTCAAAGAAAGCTATCCTAGTGGTAGCTGTGGAGAGCAGCCTTCAGGCTAAGTCTTTAGAGGAATGTAAAGCAGATTGTTTTACCTTATAATCTCTTGAATTACTAAATGAAAGGACACCACACAGGTATATATATCAAATATATATGTATTTATTACTAACAACTCTCTGCTAATCTCTTTATGAGATTAGAAGTCAGGAACATATGCACAAATCAACATTTCACAATAAGTTAAGCACAAATATGGCTGGGGCCCTAGGGGCGTACCAGACCATATACTAAAAAGAGACTTAGAGATAACGACTTGCAAGGGGACAAGGCCTTGAGCCTTCAGAAGCGCTGGGGCCTCACAAAACCACCCAAGGCAGGTAAGTAAAGGACTCACGGGAGACGCATGCAGTGTGAGAACACAGCCGCGAATCCCAATTGACTTCAATGGAGCAAATCGCGATTGGGAATTACGAGTTTTAGGATACTTCGGGAGAGTCTACAAGCAAGTCACTCACAGGGTAAGTAGTTCTAGAGCCAACACCCACAGGAGGACCGTAGTGCTGGAGTTACCTCACCCAGGGAAGCCGGGTGCATAGGTGGCTCTTGGTGTCAGGTCGCAGCGTCGTTTTCAATGGGAACCAAAGAAGACTTGCTGCTTGTAAAGACAGGAGAAGTGTCCGGTGGAATCCAAGGCTGGATTCAGAAGAAGGAAGACCTGAAAGCTGAGGGGGCAGTGTTCAAAGTCACTTGGCAGTGACCCGGGGCAAGGAAGATGGATGCCCACAGTCGTCGGGTGATTTCAGGTGATCCACGGGTGTCTTGACCCTTCAGCCACGAGGTCCAGGAGGCGTCGACGATGACCAGGAGCTGGATTCGGCGTGTCCCACGAAGTCTGCAGCTTACTGCGTTGTCGGTGACCAGATTGGAGCCAACAAGCCTTGGTAACAGCAAGGCTTGTGGAAAGGATAAAAAGTCAGCGGTGTAGACCAGCAAGGTCTGAGGGACTCACCCAGCAAAGGTAAGTCAGGGCAGGCCTGGAGCAACCAGGGGAGCCCTTTGGAACTGTAGAAAAGTCTTCAGGGGGCCCACAAGCCAACCGGCAAGGGATCACGAAGACTCCTCGGGAGGATTCACTCAACAGGGGCCCACGGTCACTCGGGACGGGGTAGGCCTCTGATCTTCGGAGGGATTCCTGCTGGAGGCTTGGGCCACACATGGTCCAATGTACAAGTTTGTAGAACGTCGTGAAGGGGTTGCACTCGAAAATAGTGCCTGGTACCCAGGGATTGCGGTTCCTCGTCACTCGTGGGGTCCACTTGCCTCAGCGTCGCTGGGGACTCACGATGGCCTTGGAGAAGTCAGGAAATCCTCTTGCTGAGATGCAGGGACTTCGGACTCCAGCGGGAAAGTTTGCGACCGTTGATTGCAAGATTGTGTGCCTACCAAGCAGGGGAGTTACTCCTTGACTCCAAGGGAGATTCTTCAGTCTTCCAGAGGTAGTGGAACGTCTAAGGTCCAGGATTCTTCTTCAGAGCGTCGTTCATGGATATCTAGTTTGCAATGGCAAGGGTTCCCTAACTTATACTGAAAGGAAGGGAGGGACTAGCTCTATAACCCCACCTATGGGAGGGTCAGGGGAGTGGGTGGCTACACCCACTTCCCTTTGTCCAGTTTCGCGCCAGAGCAGGGGCAGGTAGCCCCTGAGCCGGTTTGAACTGGTGTATGCACAGAGGAGCCTACTGCTCCCCCAGTGCAGGATTTCAAAGCACTGTAGGAGTGCACCCACCCAGCCCCAATACACTAAACCCTGTCTGGGAGGTGGTCACACCTCCCTGTGACAGGATGCCTATTGTTGGGCCTCCTCCACTGCGAGTTTCGTTCATCAGAAGGAGGGCAGCCCAGTGTCTGTGACTGGTAGCATCCATTTTGTGATGCCAGGGCTCTTCAGGATTCTACCGTGTTTCCACAGTAGGTACATGTCTATCCCTCTAGAAGGGTGGGATCATACTCCCACACCAGTTACTGGTTTGGGGTATGATTCCAAAGCGTTTGACACCAAACACAACATGTTTTGATGCAGCCATCCCAAAGTTAGCATTTACAGCAAGGTTATAATGCCCTTAAGAGTATATGGTTTGACCGCATTCACAAACCGCCCCAGGGAATGGACTGAGAGCTGCAGAAGGGCCCTGCTCAGGCAGAGGTACCCCCTCACATGGAAACCAAGCACCCTGCCCTCAGGATTGATAGGGCCTGCCTTAGGGGTGACTGATAGGTTTAAATGTGTGTGCAGGGAGAGATATAGTGAACCTATATCTCAGTAAGGAGTGCTAACACTACCTCACCCAGGCTGCAGTAGCAGGCCTGTGGTGTCAGATCTAGTCTGCTTCCCAGGGGTGGCATAATACATGCTTCAGGCCCTGGTAGGCCTGTGAACTTCCTATGCCCTTGGTACCTAAGATACCATATACTAGAGGCTCATAAGGTACCACAGTATCCAATCACTAGTGCACCTAATATGCACTCCAAGTTGTTTAGAGAGAACAGAGAGACTGGGGCCCTGATTAGCAGGGTCCCAGCCTGACTATAGCCAGAAACCAGTGTAAACATCAGAAAAAAGTGGGGGCAACATAAGAGGCAGATCCTACTCTCCTACAGCTGGGTTTGACAGCTCTTTAGGGGAAACCTTCAGGGCCAGCAGCCGTGGTAGTCGGGGATAATTCCTGCTTCAATTTTAGAAGATGGGAGATAATGTGCACTTTTGCATCCTTGTGGTTTCTATCAGTAGTTCGTCGAAGCCTGGAGCTCCTGTGTGCTGTCTGCCATTCCGATCGCATCCATAGTCCTGCGTGTTACTGTTCACCCTGTGGGGGTTCTTCCTCTCTGGGTAGTCCCAACACTGTTTTCGCTTCTGTCATGGTCTTGCGAGTGCAGTGCTTCCTTGCCCACTGCAACATTATGCTGAAGGGATGGTCCCATTGGTATTTGATTTGTTTACTGGTAAGGAACTCTGTGACTTGACGATATTCCCTGCGACAGCGAAGAGTTGAAGGTGACAAATCTTGGAACAGTTGGATAGTGTGCCCGCGAAATATCAGATCCGCTTTGCCTCTGGCCTTTTGTAGAATTTCCTCCTTTTCCTTGAAGAACTGTACCCTAGTAAGGATATCGGGGACTGAGTCCTTTCAGTTGGAGCTTGCAAATACTCTGTGCTCTATTCAACCTTGATGCTGGAGGTCTGGGTTGCCCTTAATGACGTGGAAGAGGTCTTTAGTGAAGGTCAGCATTTCAGATCCCTCTGCGTCCATTGGGATCCCCTGATGCGAATATTATTGTGTCTGCTGTGGTGCTTGAGATTTTTGTGCTTCATTTGTAGGTCTGCTACCTGTTTTTCCAGCTTTTGGACCTATTGCCACAGCATTTCTTGGTCCTTGGTGCATGCGTCTAAGGGATGTTCAAGGTCATCGACATGTTGGCCCACCTTCGAGATTACTTTTTTTCAGTTCCTGGTAACAGGACTTGAAATCAGAGTGCTGGAGACCAATGTCTGAATGTATACCTGCAAGGAAATGCTCCATGTAGGCCTGTGTGACTTGTGTTTTTGTGGAGAAGGCAGCATGTGTGGTGTAGCCTTTGGCTTTGTGCGGACTGTCTCCCGTAACCAGGCCCACATGTCAACCACAGAGCCCTCCGTTAGATGCTTGCTGTTGATGATTGTGCGAGGAGTGCGGTGAGGGCTAGTTTAGGCCGCAGAGACCACTGTATCTGCTGGGACCACTCTTACTCCAGTCCACTGTATGGCAGGACAGCACTGGAGCACTATGTCTGACACCAGCATCCCGTAAGTGGTTTCTTATGTGGTAGGGCCTCCCCTCTCAGATACCTCCTCCACCCCAGTGGTCCCTCTGAGTGGGTTCTTTGGAGGGATGATTCTTTTATCGGGGGGTGGTGGTTCTGGTGACTTTGTGTGGATGATTAGCTAGAACTAACAGATCACTGCCACTATATACGGAGGGGCCTCTCTCCTGTAGCTCACATCAAGCCGGTGGGTGCAGGATTGCTTTGCGCCTCAGAGTCTGTTGAGTTTACCTGATTTAGGTCCACAACAGTGTCCATCTGTATGAACTGCCTGGGACCGGCTGCCTGATAGCCTCAACGTCCCTGCTAGGGGGACGTCTCAGCAGACTAGTGCTCCCCGTATGTTGAGTGCCATCTTTCCCATGGCGCCTGTCCCCTCCTGCGGCTTTGGGTAGTCTTGACTGTTCGGGGGCCTTCGAGCAGTCGCAGCCCACACTGCAGGGCCTATCGAGTCGGTGACGATGTCCAGAGGAATGGCCCCACCCAGTTCCTCCGGCCACGCCCATCCGCGTCTTGCCGCCCCACCAGGTCACAGCTCCTCGTTGTCTGGTAGAGACCACTTGAGGCCCACCGCTACCTCCGGTAAGTAGTTGGAGCGCTGCAGATGATATGGGCAAGCCCATACAGTGCTGGATCTATCTGGTGGAGGCCCAGTTCGCTCTCTGTTTCCATCCTCCGTAACCTCAGTGGAAAGCAGGTGAGCAGTCTCTCCGGTAGTCCCTGATTTTCGCTACCTGTCAGTGCAAGCCAGTTCCAGGGGACACCTGGCCTGCCTGCTTCTCTCCCCGCCTAGTTAGGGCCCTCTGCGTTTCAACATGACGCTCCACTGCGTGCGCTTGCTGTGGGTGCCGCAACGGCCAGTTCTGTTGTCCAGAGCTCTGGGGAAGCCTCCGCCAGATTCCACTTTCTGGTCTGTGTGAAGGCCTCGGATGTTCAGCTGAGGTGGAGCGGTGCCCCTGAGATCCGTGTACGATTCTAAGCCCGGCTACACTTCCCTATATCAGCCCTGCCAAGTGTCACACATCAGGTGTGACGCTAACGCATTTCAGTGTGGTGATCCGCATCACTGCACTGAAATGCAAAGTCAAGCATATGTGGCATAGCCTGCCTCGGCTGTCATGAAGACGTAGCGCTGCTAAATAATTCAGTAATGCTGCGTGATTAAAACAAAAAGCTATATTGGCAGCTGTGCTCTGAAAGGCACACAGCTCCCAACATGCTTGGGAGTTGACTTTACTGAGCTGTAGTGCTGTAAATTAATTATAAGCTATTTCCGACATGACAGCACGGCATTCCCTCCATGCGTCTGACGTCAGGATAGACAGTGCCCAATGGCTACCGCGACGTCAGCACTTGTGAGGCAGACTTAAAAGTGGCGCTAGCGCTACTGGTGGCTTAGGCTGGAGTTCCTCAATATAATGTTCGGGAGGCTGCTGTAAAATATCAAAATAAGTACAGATCCTCCGCGCTGCTGCGATCGGACCCAACTCCAGGGACCGCGGCGGCCGCTGGAGCCAGGTCAGATCACACCACTGAGCTGCTCTGCTGAGCCGAGTGTGAACGCCCAGGTGGCAGGGCCGTTTGCCCCAGGAGTCAGTCGTTGCGGCCACTTGGCATTCTGAAGTCTAAAGCAAAATGCCACGGCTCGCAAGGTGAGTCAGACTTTTAATAAAAATGTCCTTAGTGCAATTCCCACTTCTAATTCTGTGTGACTCCACCCTGTAGTTTTTCGCGGCACCACTAATCCGTGCCCCAGCACACACTCAGGCTGCCGCCCGGCCAATTCTATTACAGGACCGGAGGCTTCGTATTATGCTTCTCTTTCTATTTATTGCTACTCACAGCAGCCAATGAAAACTTGTATCATGTAAACAAAAACTACATTTCCCATGATGCATATATTACATCACATCCTGCAATGCCCCGTAAGAGCCACCATCACTGGAACTTGTCCTCTTTCTTTGCTGCTCACGCAGAAAGTTAAGTGCTCGAGATCTTTATAAAAACTGAGATTGTATATGGGATGCTTTTACGAATTGTTACAGCAAGCGCTGCTTCATGTATTTGATTTAAGTGGTATACATTTCTTCCGCTTTGCTGTGCGAGTGAATTTAAGCCCTCGGAGGCGTTGGGACACTCCCGCTGGGAGCGCTTGTGTTTGCAGGCTTTGCCGGGCGCACTGCCTGCTTTGTTTCATTAGCGCTACGCATAATTTACACCCTACAAGTATTTGGTACCGCTCCGCCTACTACGGTGTTTTAAATAAATAAAAATACAGCGCGAGGCTCCCCTTTACAGCCGGTGCGCTTGGAGCCTTCCACTTTTTTTTTTCCTCAGGTTTCCACGTGCGTAGCCCAATTGGGCTATATTCTGGTAGGATTGGGCTACGCACGTCGATACTGCCCGTTTTTCTTTCGTTTTTTGTTTATTCCACCAGGGATTTCACCACTGAGCATTGCCCTCCGCCTGGCTGGCTGGCTGGCTGGCGGGCCTGGAGGGAGCACACATCCTTGGACAATATTGGCTCTTTGGCTCCACTACGCCCTGAGGGCTGAAAGAACTGTGATACAGCTTATGCTGAGGAGCTAGGTACCTTTTCTGATTTGTGCTGTGGGTTGGCCCTCCCCCCCCCCTCTACTCCTCCTTACTACTTGCCTTATGAACAAATACATTTATAAATTTGGTTCAGCAATGGAGAATTGGGTCCATTATGAGGAGGGTGATACCTTATATGAGGAGGAAGTGGGTACCCCTTCCATTGAAGAGAACATTGTTGAGGCCCTGGACGCCTCGGTCCAGGAGTCGGTCAACAAGGCCCTGGAGAAAGCAGTTCTGGAAACTGTGCAGCAAGCTCTAGCTACTGCGCTGAAACCTATAACCAAACAACTTGAGGAGTTTGCCAAGCCCCATGGCTTCACTGCTCCGGCAGGTACTCCCAAAGACGGCTCCCAGCCTAAGTCTTGGCCTCATTCTGCCTCTTACTCTTCGCTTCCTCGTCCCGATGCTGACAAAGATAAGGTTCAGGATACCGATACAGATTCCGGTTCCACCGGCTCTGACACCCCAGACGACTCTCCTCCCAAGAAGAGAACGAGGAAATCCAAGAATGTGGAAGTTCCACAGGCAGTCCCTACTCCATTTACATTTAACCCCACTGGCATCGTCCATCCCAGATCATCGGATTGGCTGCCCGCCCCCGAGGTGGTGGCGTATTTGCATGAAAATCTCCGCAAAAGTTTTGATAAGGAGGTGCGCAACAGACTACGCCCTGAATGCCCTAGACCAGACATCTCGGATAAAGTTGCTAAAACCCCTGAAATAGACTCTAGCCTTTTGACCTTCCAAAAAAAGTTTGCGAAGGACCCCAAGAAAGGTATCGATCGCGGCTGGCGAGGGTGCCTTATCGGTCCTTGGACGTCGTCGGCCCTCTGGCCTAGATTCTGGAGATGGCCTTGGAAGCACAAGAATCGGGGACCACAATAGATTCCCATGTGTTGGCGGGCTGGACCTAACGAGCCATATGTCTTCTGGGTAATGCCAACTGCGCCATCTCCACGGAACGGCGCAAATCCATACTCATGCGCATGGACTCTAATCTAACTGAGTTGGCAGCGGCAGAGCCTGGCCCCTTGGCGGACGGAAACCTTTTTGGAGACCGTTTCGTCAAGGATGTGGCCAAGTATTTGGGCACATTCACGACCTTGGATAAGGCGCAGTCAAGAATAAAATGAATCTTTCAGGCTGGGGTTTTCAACAGAACCGGACGAGGCCGGGGACGCTTGTTTGGCTGTCAGTTTTCACAAGGTCCTCAGCGAGGAGACTTCGGTCGTGGCAGGGGTGAGTGGGACTCTACCCGTGGAGGAACCGTCTACCCCACCAGGCAGCGCTTCAACAAGCGACGCTTTAATAGAGGATCCTATCGGGGAGGCTTCCAGAACACCGAATCTACAGGTGAGTGCCCCGGACCTATTCCTTCTACCCTTGGGAGGACGTACTCCCTTTTCTATCACAATTGGGTTCGACTATCTCAGGATGCCTGGGTCTTGCGAACAATTCACGGTTTACAGCTAGATTTTTTCCAGACTCCCCATCAGGTCCACCAGCCCAGACAGCTTTCTTTTTCCCGACTAGAGTGCGATTTTATAGATTCCGAAATCGAAGGATTGCTGCAGAAACGCGCGATAGCACCTTGTGACGAGGGCCCTCGCGGTTTCTGCAGCAATATTTTTTTTCTGGTGCGGAGGTTACAGGTTGGTACTCAATTTAAAAGACTTCAACCATTACATGACTTACAAGCATTTCAAGGTGGAGGGTATCCATCTTTTGGCGGATCTCCTGAAACAAGGGGACTGGTTGGTCCGTCTGGACCTGAAAGACGCTTATCTGTCTATTCCCATTTTTTCCCCGCATCGAAGATTCCTACAATTTCAATGGCGGAACCGGTGGTACGAATATTTGGTCCTTCCTTTCGGACTTTCCTCGGCACCAAGGTTCTGAAGCCAGTGATAGCTTATCTCAGGGAACAGGGGGTACGCATGATAGTCTATCTAGATGACATTCTCATCATGGTGCATTCTCCAATGTTGGCAACTCAGCAGTTGCGCATGACCATTCATATCTTACAAAATCTGGGATTTGTGATCAACGAACCCAAATCTGTTCTGTGCCCTACCCAGACGATAGATTTTCTGGGGTTCGTCATAAATTCACAGACGGCTCAGCTCAGTCTTCCACGCTCCAAACTTCGGGATATCAAGAAGGAGCTGTATTCCCTATTATCCAAACAGATGGTCTCGCTCAGGGTGATTTCCTGGATAGTGGGCCTTCTAGCGTCATCCATTCAAGCAATCTTTCCGGGACCCTTACATTACTGAGCCTTTCAGAGGCTCAAAATTCAACGCTTGCAGAAGGGTCTCTCTTACACAGACCTAGTACCTCTTTCTCAAGAGGTACGGGAGGAGATCCAGTGGTGGCAGGCCCATCTAGAGGCGTGGAACGGCAGAGCCATTTTCGGCTCACTACCAGAGGTCGTCATAGAGTCCGGCACCAGTCGTTGGGGCTAATAAGCGCCCTGCGGAAATATTTCCACAGGGCGACGTTGGTCCCTAAACGAGCTAAATCTCCACATCAATTGCCTAGAACTCCTTGCAGGGTCATTTGCGATCAGGACACTATCACCCAAACAAGTCTCGTGTTGCATCCTTCTGCGGATGGACATCTCGGCGCTTCAATACATCAACAAACTGGGGGGCACGAGGTCCTCAATGTTGGTGGAAATAGCGAAGGACTTTTGGCATTATTGCCTGAGTCATCAGATTTCGGTCATAGCCGAGTACATTCCGGGTCAGTCGAATGTAGTAGCGGACTGGAACTCATGCCATCTCAAGGATTACAGCGGCTGGCAGCTCCAACCCCAGATAGTTCAGTGGTTGCAGGAGATCTGGGGTCTTTGCGAGATCGACCTGTTTGCCTCCAGACTGAATCGTCAAATGACCACGTTTTTCAGCTGGAGGCCAGACCCAATAGCTCTGGCGACGGATGCTTTTTCACAGGATTGGACTCCGAATTTGAATAATGCGTTTCCACCCTTCATTCTAATTCCCCGCGTGTTCACACAGGTGATGCGTCAGAAGGCGGAGTTGATTTTAGTAACTCCCTTGTGGAAGTCGCAGCCTTGGTTCCCAAAACTGTTGGAGGCGAGCTGCGACTTTCTCAGGAGGATCCCATGGTCCTCAACGATGCTCCAGGGCCCTAATGGAGAGATGCACCCAATGGTGATATCGGGGCAATTGTCCCTGATGGCCTGGAGACTTTCCGTCAATGTTGGCAAATGCCAGGATTTTCGGAACAAGCTTCAGATTTTATCAACCCAGCTTGGGCCCCCTCTACCAAGAAACGGTATTCTTCAGCTTGGAAGTGTTGGGTTCGTTGGTGCGTGGAACGACACTTGGATCCTGTGGTGGCAGACTTACCCTCTGTTGTAAATTTTCTGTCTGAAATGGCTTCTGAGGGTTTGGCATATCGTTCGGTCAATAATTTTCGTTCAGCCATATCGGCGGGCCACTCTAATGTTGAGGGCAAACCAGTTGGGATGCATCCTTTAATATATAAACTTTTGAAAGGTATTAGAGTAGCTAATCCACCCAAACCAAAATATTCTTCCTTGTGGGATGTCTCATTAGTTCTTTCCTTATTTAATCAATGGCCCAGCAACGATATGTTAACAAGGAAACATCTTTCAACCAAATTGGCCATGCTGTTATGCCTGGCGGCCTGTAGACGTTCATCGGACGTTAAAGCTCTAGACATTAAAGGTAGAGTATTTACTCCTGAAGGAGTTTCTTTTACTATCACGTCCAGGACTAAAACTGTGTCACGCAATGTAGAATATCACGCTTTTCCTGATAATGCTAAGCTTTGTGTGGTTCAATGTCTTGAGGCCTATGAAGAATGTACCAGGTCTATTCGACCTGATGGTGTGGTGCAATTACTAATTGCCTTGCAGAAACCCTACAAGCCTGTCACTGCGGCTACTATAGCCAGATGGTTAAAATATGTTATGCAGGAAGCAGGTATTAATACTCAAGTCTTTGGTGCACATTTTGTCCGAGGCGCCATGGCCTCTAAGACGTTCATGTTGGGTTCTACTGTTCAAGATATTATGCATTCTGCAGATTGGTCTTCTGAGTCGACTTTTAAACAGTTTTATTATAAACCGCTGGGTGATATATCCTCTGTGGTCTTTAATCAGCGTTAAACTAGCATAATACAAAGCCTCCGGTCCTGTAATGGAATAAAAAATTAGCTAGCATTCGTGCCAAGAATTTTTCAATTCTATTAAGGACTCGGAGGCGAGGATTATCCCACCCGGTTACATTACGATATTGTAATTATTACCCACCCGTTTGCATTTATATTCTGGTTACGCAGAAGTTACGGGTTGTTCTATCTCTCCTTCTTTCAGGGCCTGAGAAGAAGATGGATTTAGTGTAATCCTGGTTGAAGAAGACGTACCTCCCAGCTGGTCTGGTTGTTCCACGTTGGAAGCTATTGCTTGGACTTCAGTTATATTGTTGGACTTTTAATGTTCAGAGCAAAGAAAGAGGACAAGTTCCGGTGATGGTGGCTCTTATGGGGCATTGCAGGATGTGATGTAATATATGCATCATGGGAAATGTAGTTCTTGTTTACATGATACAAGTTTTCATTGGCTGCTGTGAGTAGCAATAAATAGAAAGAGAAGCATAATCCCCGCCTCCGAGTCCTTAATAGAATTGAAAAATTCTTGGCGCGAATGCTAGCTAATTTTTTATTGTATCCCAGCATGAGGCTGACCCCCTAAAATAATACCCCATGTTGACACGGTGGCTGTCCTAGAGTTGCGTGTGTCATGTGCTGCCAACTGGGCCGGACCGCTTGGCTTGGGGGTAATTTTTACAGGCGGCTGGCATCTCTGCACTTCTGGCCGCCACGGCCCTAGATTACACTGCATATTTGCGGGGCAGGTGAAAACGCCACCTCTGCCCTCCCAGTAAATCAGGACTGCTTTGATAGCGGCACCACAGGATTGCAGGGTGAGAGCAGCATGTTGAATTTCCCCGTACCACCGAGCATACAAGACTTCCCAATACTTGTACTCGATGGTGCCACGAGACCCAGTTGGCTGCAAGGGCAGGAACAGTGTCTTTGAGCTAAACAGGGAAATCGTGCCCCACTACCTGGGCAGGCTAAGCATTGATACTACTGCACTCGTATAGCGGGGGCCGCTGTCAAAGTGGTAGGAAAATTAACCGTCATGAGAAAATGTCACTCAGTCGTTGAAATGTCACTCATAATTATAATGAAATTATGAAAATGTCACACAAAGCAACCTGAAACCTTGGCAGCTATGCTATATTCTTTTTTAAAGCAGCAGATGCTGCAGAAACAGTTGTCATATCCTATCTAAATACTATTCATTGGAAGTGTTCTATGCCTGTTATTACAAAAGTAAGTAAATCAAATCCACTCAGGAGCAAGGCACCGCATCTGGGTATTTTAAAAGAGAAGTTAACTATTTCATGAGATCTGGTACCAAATATTCCAAAGCTGAAGCTGTCATGCTATCTACAAAAGAAGTGACATAAATAAAATCACAATTGGATGATCCATTTGGAGGAGTAATTTCAATAATTCTTTACATGGAGGGAAAACCACTGATACTTCTTTGCTTTTCCTCAATGACGCTGGCCCAAATAACAAAGAGCATTCTATAAATGTTTCCCGGGCTCAGATCCACTGGAGTGTCTCCTTGAGAAAAGTCAGAAAATCCAACAGATTGAACACTCTAGAGCCATCTCGTTAATGGTAGACTATACACTATCACAGATATCTTCGTTTAAGGCTGTTTCTCCAGTGTTGATCAAAAATGTCTCAGAGTGTCTCAGAGTGGTGCCAATATCACCGAGAAAGAAAGAGAACGCCAATGGAACATTTCTGTAGTACACCTAGTATTTTGTCAGGGCAAAATCTATCTGGTGCATCAGAATTATTGCTTAATCCATCAAGGACTCTCCCTGGTGACTGTTTGCTTTTCTAGAATGCTTCAATGTCTTGAAAGAATCCTGTCCTCCATCATGAATCTTCGGGGAAAAAAAACAACAGTCAGCTCGGATCATATCTTGGACATATTGTCAGCAGTTGTGGCCAGCATGACTTGCGGGTGGTGGGGTGGGGAAGGGGGCGGGTTTCTGGGCCCCGTGAGTGCGAGGTAGCGCATTGAAAAACAAAAATAGATATACAAATAATTACAGCACTTACCTTGCTGCCGGTCCCGCCGCCACGTCTCCTCCTTGCTCCTGCTCTTGTGGTGGGACAGGAAGCCAGGCTCCCCTGACGAATCACAATGCTGCAATGCAGCGTTGTGATTGGTAGGCACCTAGGCTCCCATAACTAATCACAACGCTGCATTGCAACATTGTGATTGGTTTTTAGCGTCCTGGTGGGACACTCAACCAGGGAATGAGAGCCTGGGCTTGTTCTCCATGCAGGCTGTAATGCGGCCTGCATGGAGAAAGGGGAAAGTGCACATGACTGGTTTGGGCGGCCCGAGAAGGCCGACCAAATAGTCATTGCGCACATAGGAGTGGGCAAACCACTCCTCTCTTGTCCTGCTTCGCATGAGCAGAACAGCCCGCCTGCGCGCAAATGAAGGAAATATAAAATGCGAATAATTTTTAGTTATTATCATTTTATATTTCCTTTACAATGCTCAAAACAGTGGGGCGACGCTCCTCCGCCATAGCGGAGGAGATGCCACTGATTGTCAGTAATCTTGAAAGAACTCCCAATGAATTCTGAGGGTGTCTATATACCAGTTGATAAGCAGACTTTTCAAGATGGTCCTATCCAAAAGAATGGCATTGGTCGCCAAGTTGGCTGTCCTGTATTAAAAACGCCAACACACATGCATAAATCAGTTTCAGAAGGTTGACCTATCTTCACTGGAGTTTCTCTTTATGGAAAAAGATCCATCTCTTCAAGTTTCTCCAAAGATAGCTCCGGGTAAACACTGTTCTTCTTCAATGCAGCCCATGAAATCCGAAGTAATTAACATTTTTAAAGCAAAAGGAAAAAGGGAAGTGGCAGTGGAAAAACCATTGGTTCCAGTCTTGAACCCCAAAAAAGGAAAGATTGGTAAAAAGCTAAAAGATAGCTGGGAGGATGAAATAAAAAAAGGACTAGATAAGTAATATTCCATATGGCTATTCCCTTTTTGAAAATTTAGTAGTCCCAGGGGAAAGGATGTAATTTACTGTTGTGGTTGAGAATCCGCAGTCGGGCATTGCTCCGAGAAACTCAGTGATTCAAGTAGGTTAATTCATCCCAAAAATAAATTATCCTTGATAAGCAGACTGAGATATCCGTTAATCTGAAGAATTTTGTTGCAAATGATCTCTTCTATTGAGACTTGAAAGAGTTTAAAAAAGAGATATTAGCCTCATCTGTTGTATTGAACCTGACCTCATCTGCTTTTGTGCCTCGTCCATTATCTGACACTCTGGAAAATAGTCCTCAACACCGTCAAACATAGCAGACAAAAATGCAATTGGTGGAACTATTAGACACTCAAGTAGAGACGAAAACAAGGGTTATATTTAGATTGCCAGTAATTGTGAACCTGATGTATTGTATTGTAATTGCATTCATATAGTGCCTACTACCCCCGACGGGGCATCAAAGTGCTTTTTCGGCGAGTAGCACGCTACTCTGGAACTCATAAAGGATTAGTGGTGAATTAGCATAGTGAAATATGAAAGTAATTTGATTAGTGGATATTTTAGTCAGTTATTTGGATTGAGAAGGATAGTGGAGGGATAGAAGAGAAAAAAAGGTTTGCATCTATATAGAGCTTGCTACCTCTGATGGGGTATTGAAGCGTTTTTTCGGTGAGTAGTATGCTTCTCCAGAACTGTAAGTTTTTTATGTCAGAAGGAATTGATATTGTACCCTCCCCTTTTAAAAATAAGGTCTTGTCTGTAGATGAGAAAAATGATTTGCCAAATCTATGCTTCATATAGGAGTGCACAGTTTCCCAGGAAGAGATGGCCATGAATGCAAAATTAACCCTAGTTTCTTGCCAGGCTGGCTCCAGGGTGATTTCATATAACGACTATAAATCTGGCCTGAAATAAAAAAAAAATGATGATGTATCTCAATGGACCTGGTTAGCAGGTCTGTTAAATAGTGAAAAAGTGGCTGCTACAAATGTGTTGAATTGGGGTGTTTAGTGGTATGATCCATTCCCTTAAAATTGTGTAATGAAACATAGCTGGTTGCTGGAATAACTTGGGGAAAATCCGGAATTTGGATGCATTAAGATCTGTGGTAATTTGTCTCCAACAAACGTGCACACCTGCTGCTTTTGAAGTTGAAATATTATGTCATTAGCTGTCTGGCCACTTAGTCAAAGAGATGCCATGCTAGTGGTGGTTTAGCCACATTATTTTCCATTGTGTTGTATTCCCAAAGCAGAAATCGCATCACTGCTCTGTTGTTATTTGGTCAATCTTTATATTTTTCCTGGAAATAATCCATTGCTAAGCAAGTTCTTTCATTTTATAAATATGATCATGTTGGAAGTAGGTATTTCAAAGGTCATAATAATGAGAGATCCTAATTCCATTGTCTCAAATATTTACATGCCCTGTTTGCTGAGAAAGAATGGGAAGAGGCTGTTAATATTCCAGCTACTATGTTCCCTCCCTGCTCTTGGGCAAATAAAAGAGGAACTGTGTTCCTCAAGGCATGCAGGGAACAAGATTTTACTATCCATAATGGGAAATTACAGAGTGATATTCCAGCTCATGCCACCCATGTCACAGCAACATCAACTACAATAATTGGTTACATTATCAGTTCATATATGGTCTCTCACTATTTATCGGATTTAAACGTGATAATATTTGGAGTCATCTTAATATCTTACTCCTTACTATCAATGGGAAACCTGATGACATGCACTCGTGGCAGATCCCTGATGGTGATGACATATTATTCAGTGCTATGAATGGGAAGATATTATGGACTAAGCAAGATAAGCAGTTGCTATCAGTAGAATTAAAGAAAATTATTGAAACCCTTCACCCATTAGGTTGGTTACCGGTTGATTTATTTGAGGAGCATATGGAAACCTTTGTGAGGGTAACCCCGAAATTGATAGGCACCCCATCTCTAAAATCCATAAGGCAGTCAAAAAACTTAATTAAATTGTTTGTCTTAAACAAGCTTAATGATCACTTATAAAGAAAGACAAAATACATTTTACTCCAAAGAGCGTAATAAGTGGATCTCAAGTTTGAAAAGACGAAGAACTAGGTGGGTAAGAATTTAAAAAAAAATCTATCTCCGATAATATCTGGGTAAAAATAACTGAAGCAGTGAAATGTAAAAATCAAAAAGCCTTCTTGAAAATTATAGGGGAGAGTAGTGGCTCTTTCTCTAAACCCAAGAGAAATAATATCGCTAGCATGGAACGGCAACAATATATAACTTCACTCTATGCTTTGAATATTCAGATGGATAGTAGCAATTTTACGGAGTGCCGAGCTGAAATACCAGTTGGGAGATGTTCTCCCCATTCCCCACCTTCTAGACAGTAGGTGTTACATTATCTTGAGGCTGCCAGAAATACTGGTGCAAGTGGCCCAGATCAATTACCCATTACTGTCATAAAGTTGGATCTGGACCTATGGGCATCTTACTTAGTGGCGCTCTTCTTTTACTGTTATTGTACAGGAATGGTCTGTAGCTCCTGGAGGGGCGGTATTACTATTTTGCTGCTCCATAAAAAAGGCACTTTAAATAATCCTAGTAATTATAGGCAGATCACCCTGTTGGATGCCACTGGAAAGATTTATTCTAAATGCGTACTATCTAACCTACTAGAATGGGCGGAGGAAAAAATATTATACACTTGGAACAGGCAGTGTTTAGAGCAGGGCACTCGACTTTGGATAATATAACTGTATTATAGAAATATGTGAAACGAAGGGGGAAACTTTTCTGTGCGGCCTACATCGATTATTCAACTGCTTTTGATCGTGTAGACAGGCAGAAACTTCGGAGGAAGTTATATGCCTTGGTAATACCAGCGGGGCTTCTGAAACTCATTATTCCTCTTCACACCACTACTTGGTGCCATGTGATGTTAGGAGGCAGGCGGGGTATGACTCCATATATCCTTAATAGAAATGGATTGAAACAGGGATGCCTGTTAGCGCCCCTCCTTTTTTCGCTATATATGACGGACGTGCCCGATGTGTTAAGTAAGGTAGCTGGTGATACCCAAAATTAGGCTCTTAACCCATAGGCACACTTCTCTATGGGGACGATATTGTCCTGTTAGACCTGACTTCTAAAGGTCTTCATCGATGTCTTAATAGCCTGTTATTATACTCAGATGCTTAGTTCATGAAGGTAAATATATATAAAACTAAGGTTTTGAAGGTTCACCCAAAGGGGTGTCCGATAAATACAAAATATAAGTGTTTCTATAATAAATCTCCCTTTAGAATTAATAAAATCCTACCCTTATCTTGGAACAAAACAATTGTGTCGGCAAATTTGACTGACAGCTATCATATTTCACCTATATCAAATAAGGAGCTTGCCCATGGAAATGCACTAAAGGCACTTTATGGAACAGCAGGTCACAGGCACTTTAATCATCTCTAAACAGTATATAAAATGAAGATTCCTCAAACACTCTTGTATGCAATAGAGACAATATATATTAATCATTGGCACTTTTTGCATAAGATAGAAGGGTAGATCCTTCGCACTATTTGCACTTTAAAATCTATGGTCTCAATAGACCATAAGGTTGGAATTAGGATTGGTGAGCTCTTTTATAAGACGGCTGGCTGCTATTTTACGATGGTATCATAGTCTATTACATGCTAAAGAAAAGTCCTTGAGGAGTCTTATGGCTTTGGAATGTCTCGCTCCTACTATGGAGACAGGATCATTTTTAAATAATAATTTAACTGCACTTTAGCACTTTTCTTTGACTAGATTAGATACCCAGAATATGAGCCATGTTCATCTTAAAAATGATCTAAAATATACTATGAAAAGCAGATCCATTGAAAATGATATAGAGAAATGTAGAGCTAAATATCTTTTCCATAGTATTATGCAATTATGTCAGGCAGCAGTTGCTCAAGCCTATTTGAACTGGAATCTGGAACATAGAGTATGAAGAGGCATAATGTAGATCGAAATGTTTACCATTAAAAACTGTGACGGATGCATGGCAGAATATAATTTGAGAGGAGAGAAAATGCATTTTATGGTGTAATGATGTACAGTCCATTGTTATATTTGCTTGTCCTGCTTTAAAAATTTATCAACAGATTGTTAAAACCACTTTTTAAAAAATATGGTATTTCAACGGCAAGAGTTGCTATGGAGATCGGGGGCTTGACTTAATGCCGATGCTGTAGGTCGGAGATTTTGGAGCTCCCACCTGGCGATCCCCCATCCGATTACATCCTGACATTATAAAGCACCCGGGGACCTCTCCAAATACATTGACAAACCCCTGGAGCTCCACTGTATAACACAATTGGCTTTTGGGCACCTGCCGGAGCAGAGAAGAGACTTTTTTGGCTGAGCTGTAGGCATGACACCATGGCCGGTACAAGTTGGCGGGCAGTGGATGCTGATCTCCCAGCGGAACCCTGAGTTTCGTTGCCACCAATACCCCAGCTGCCAACTGGGGCTGCGGCATTAGATGACGGCCACGGGGAGCGGAGTTGCTGCTGGCCAGATACCCACGTCCGGGTTTTGCTGCAACGGAGGTGTCTAGTGAGAGTGGGTGATCCCCTGGGCATGGGATAAGAACTGAGAGGTTCTGCTCCTGCCGCAACAAGTGAAGGACGCTAGTGTAGAGGGGCAAGAGCATTATCCTGCGACACCGGTCTTCCTGCAGGGGCCCATCACAATCCTCCTGTGCCTTCCCTGGTGATTTGAGGCCTACAACAGCAGCTGAGCTGGAAAATTGCTCAGTGGGGACCCTTGATCCGGGACTACGCTCCCCTACTCCTACTAAGAGAACTCAGAGAGCGAATATTGGTGAGGTCCCTGGCGGCCCTGAGAGAGGGGCGCAGCAGGGTGGTGGGCCTGCAGAGTGGAGATACCCACAAGAAGGCGGCCACCAGTGACTGAACTCCATGAACCTACAGGCCCACGAGACAGAGCGGCCCCTAAGGATGCCTGGTGCAGTGAATTTGGAGTAGTGACACAACTCGCCGACACCAGGCTGGTCAGCAGCCCGACAGCGAATTGTTAGGCCTAGGAATGAACTAGAGTGAAGTGGGCTCGGAGTGAGTGGCCGGTAGAGAGGAGGGCCTGTAGGCTATTTGGGCCCATACAATTTGCTGTGTCCCACGAGGAATGAAGATTTGAAGGCACAGTCGGGAGGAGCTGGGAGGTGTGGTTCCGCGCTGGGGACCCTCTAGCACATATACCGGGTGACTGCTGGCAGGCGACGAGGGAGACGGTAATAGCGGCCAGCAGTAGTTGTGGCACTGAAAAAGGGGAGCTGCCGGTGAACCGTGATCAAGCGCAATCCACCCCCTACTAGGGCCGCCTTGGGGAAGAGATACCTGATATCCTGGGGCCTACCAACCTGCCCGACTCAGGAGCAGTACTTGGATGGCGGTGGACAGACCACGAGAAGTAAGAGGGGACCTTGTCCCTCTGGAACACTGTGGAAGATTATATGAGACTGTGGAGAGACGCAGGGGCTACTGGGTGCTCTGACCAAAGGCTGTTCAGAGACATAATTGTTGCTGCCTAGTGAGACCGCTCCTTTGCACTAACACTCCGGAGTGCACCCTCGCTGGGAACCCTGAGTGGTCAGGGGGAGTGTGCTGGAGGGCTACTGACATCGCGTGGCAGCAGGAAGACACACTGCTCAGGCTGCCTTGGCCTGTCACCCCCTGGGCTCTGGTGGTGCCAGGTGACAGAGTCCTGCAGAACAAACGACTCAGGAGCTACCTGGCGAAGACAGAGATATCCGTACAGGATATTGGACCACCATTCTCTGATCTGCAGCCATAGGCTAAGTAACCCTAACAAGGCACCTGGACGCAAGGGGTTTGACCCCGATGGTGCTGACCACTGCTGTGAGGGTGGGTGCATTGCCACCATCCCAGACGGGGTCCCTGGAGGGCCCACGCGCCATGATATTCTGCAGTCCATCCCTGCTTCCAGGGAAGCGCTAGAAACAAAGATTGATACCCTGGGGGAGGACCTGAGCATCCAGAAGGATGACCACCGGTGCCTAGCTGAAAGAGTGACAACGGCGGAGAGACGACTAGCGGATGTTCCCTTGGATATGGCAGTGCTGCGGGAATGGCTCGCCCTCTTGGAGGAGAAAGTCTGCACTCTAGAAGTCAGAGTGGAAAACTGCAAAAATAGATCACAACAGAATAACATTCACATCATAGGCCTTCTAAACTAAATCGAGGGGAAGAATATGTTGGCCTATCTGGAACGCTGACTCTGTGAGGAAGTAGTGCCGGAGGGCCTCTCCTTTTTCTACGCCCTGGCGAGAGCGCACAGGGTTCCAGCTCGCCCGCTCTTGCTGAGGGTGCCGCCGCGACCAATAGTTGCCAGGCTCCTCTATTATAGGGACCGCAACCACATACTAGCCCGGCCAGGAATGGAGGAGACATCCAAGTTGCTAACAACAAAGTTATAATCTTTCCAGTCTTTACAAAGTAAGTACAAAGGCAGCACTCTACATTTCTGGAAGTCAAGTGGAGACTTCGCCAGATGGGGCTGTCCTCTGCCATGTTGTTCCTTGTCTGGCTGCAGGTGGTGACCCAGAAGGGGGTGCAGTTCTTCCAGACCCCACAGGAAGTGTGGGGCTGGATCGAGAAGCACCCGCAAGCTGGCCCCTCCCTGGGGTCCCTGCGACGCACAATCAAGCGGAAGAAATTGAAGCGCTGAGGCGGGGGGAGTCCACGGTGGGCCCCTTCTGATGTGGAAGCAGAAAGAGAACAACAGTAAGTGGTGGAGATGGTGGCAGCAATGAGCAGAGGAGGATCGAACCCAACTCCATCACCATGTGAAGATGACACAGACTCAGACCTTACTTGTGGCACCAGCTCCGCTGAGGACTCGGACAGTGAGCTGTCTAAGGTCATGCCTGGCACAGCTGACAAACTCATATACTTGTACTTATCTGCTGGTTACTATGATGATGTGATATTAGGGCCTCAGGGGCCAGACTTTTATTTCACTCATCCGGTCGGGTGAAGAAAAGCTGATTGCGGAGCTATTAGATGGTTACTGCCTCCGGTTCTTTGAGGTTCTTGTGGGTACCCACAAATGCATGCAAGTTGGCTGAATGTTTGGATGCGAGGTGTTGTGCTACGTGTCCTGGGGTGTGGGATTTGGGGAGTTTGTTTGTTGTCAGGAGGGATTTGGTGTGTGTCCTGCGCAAGTGCTCCGTCTTAAGTGGAGGTGAAGAGATCGCAAATAATTGTGATATTTGATTCCGCTGGAGCGCCCCGATTTGTCCTTCTCATACCCAATGGAGACATATAATTTCCTGTCATAGAACATTCAGGGGATGCATACTATGGCTAAAAGGCACAAGGTCTTCTCATATCTTATTAGACAAGGGGTTCAGATAGCACTCCTCCAAGAAACACACCCCCTTGCCAAAGAGAGAGCAGCACTTCAACGTAGATGGAGAGGACAGGCTTATTATACTAACTATTCGGCTTTTGAAAGGGGAGTCCTGGTATGGGTGTGGCCTGAGGTCCCTTTCCAGCACACTGGGCACCTGATAGATTCAGCGGGCCGCTGTGTTGTGGTCACTGGGAGGCTGGATGGCTGATATGTCACAAGAGGCAGCATATACAGACCAAATGTAGATAAGACTGCATTTTTAGCTGAATGTTCAAGGGTGTTGGCTCACCATCTGATGGGCTCGGTTATCCTGGGGGGAGATTACAGCTATGTAGCAGATCCCTTCCTTGTTCATTCCCACCCTCCACTGAGGGACCCCCAAAAGTCAGGCTGGCCCATACGTTCATGACCTGGTAGGCGGAATGGGACCTCATTGATTCCTGGCAGTCACATTATCCAGAGGAATGGGACTACTCTTTCTATTCTCGCTTGCATGACCTCCATGTGCAGCTGGATGCATTCTTGTACATGCCTGAGGTCTACGACTTGGTCTGAATCACTGAATACCTCTCCAGGACTATATCTGATCACAATCCTCTGATGCTTGGGCTGGGCTGGGAGGGGGGCTGGACCTGTATTCCGTTGTGGAGGTTTTAGCCGAAAGCACTGGAAGATCCATTCTTCCGATATACAATCGGGATGGGCATTAAAACAGTACTTTGATGAGACTACTGGCTCAGCCTCATTCCTCCAAGTGTTTAAAATGGTGATCAGTGGCGGATGCATTTCGGAGTCAGTAAGAGTCCGGAAGACCTTGCTGACAGAAGTCTTTACAGCTGAAGATGCACAGAGAACTCTAGAATGACGCAGGCTAGGGCACCAAGAGACCAAAGCCAAATTATTGGAGGCTAAAGAGAGAGTCGCGGAGCGTGTAGAATGGTTGCGATACCTTAACTACAAAAATTATATGATACAAGCACATGTGAAAAGAGGCCGTACTGGCTTACTACTAGCATGGCTCGCAAACCCATCAAAACGGGGCGCGGTTTTCAAGAAGTTAGAGACTGACCGGGGTCTCAAACTATACAGACAGGAGAACATTAATCGTAAAGTTTATGACTATTACTCTACCCTTTATCGGAGTGCCACTGATTGCTCATTTGATAACATTGAGGCCTTCTTGGCATTCCTGAATGTTGCACCTGAGGAGGCAGACGTGCTGGTGGGGGATATCACGCTCCTGGAGATCCGAGCCACCATAAAATCCATAATCTGGAACAAAACACCTGGCACAGATGGCCTGCGGGTTGAATTCTACTCTGCTTATTTGGAGGATTTAGCCCCCATATTAGTGGACCTATACGAGGCAGCCGATGACTCAGGATTGTTGTCACCCTCTACGCGAAAGGCCCTGATTATACCTCTACTGAAACCACGAAAACCATTCCACGATAAGAGGGCCTACCACCCATTATCAATGCTAAATATCGAATATAAGATCGTGAATAGGCTCCTAGCCACCCGTTATCTATACCACATGCCTACCCTTATTCATCGTGATTAGGCAGGATTCCTCTTGGGCCGCAGTACAGCCCTTAACATTTGTAGGCTCCTCACACTTGGAGGCAGAGACGTATGGAGAGAGTGAAGGCAGTGATCTTTGCAGTAGACATCGGGAAGGCTTTTGACAGCCTGGAATTAACCTTTCTTTATAGCGTCATGATGCATTTTGGCCTCGGTCGGAGGATTGTGGCTTAGACCCGGCTACTGTACTTGGACCCCTCAGCCAGGGATCGGATGGGTCATATCATTTCGGAAGACTTCTGAGTGGTGTGTGGTACCAGACAGGACTGACTTCTGTCACCCTTAGTTTGTGCACTGGCAATGGAGCTACTCAATTGTTATGCCAGGATCGGGGAAGATTCGGGGAGCTATTAAAACATTCTTGTTTTAGTTGTCCATTTTAGGTCTTTTTTTCCTGTTGTGTTATGTTTCTCCTTGTCTCTGCGCCGGGACGCTCCTTGGCTGGAGTAGCTGTGCGCATAATAAATTAATATAACATAACATAACATTATAGGGGTACAACGGTGGGCTCTCAGACCCATCATATTGCGTTTACGCAGATTACCTCTTGCTGTTCTTAAACGACGCAGAGTAAGCTCTGGCGGGTGCTCTTGATCTCCTAGGGTGGTTCGAATCCCTCTTGGGCTTTCGAGTTAACTGGCAGAAATCTTGCCTATTCCCCACGCTGTCATCCAGAGTCTTGCCAGAGGGATTGAGGGTGTTGAACTAGGGAGCCCAGATGCCTGCCCTATCTGGGTGTGCAGATTTATCATGAGTCACTTGAGGCCACTCACTGCCCACACCATAATCTATTTGATGCACTTCTACTGCTCCCACGAATCAGTCTGAGGATACTAACTTAATTTTGAATTCCTTCACATTTACAAATGTTTTACATTTTCCTTCTTTATTTATATACACTTTATTAATTTGTTAATATGATTTGATTTTCTACGCAGTTGCGGACCCCTTGAATAGGCTTCGCGGACCCCTTGAATAGGCTTCGCAGACCCCCAGAGGTCCACGAGCCACAGGTTAAGAACCACTGTCTTAGGGCACCCTCTCTGAGGACAGCAAGGACATGGTTGAATTCGTATCTCCTAAAATTTCCCAGATCCAGTGGTAAAATTAAGGCAGTGGTTCTAGGTGGGGCCCAGCAGTGGCGTAGCAAGGGGGTTGGAGGGGGCAGTCCGCCCAGGGCTTCACGAGTTTTGGGGGCAGCAAACGCAGGACTCTCCAGCACCCCCACGTTATTACTTGCGGCCGCCGCGGGGCGGCAGACGCAGGAACCGCCACGGGTGGCCAAAAGGTCTAGCTGCTCCACTGGTGCCCAGCGGTCCTCAATTTTTGGGACCAGCACATATTTTCATCAGACCTTAACCCAGAACAAGAAAGTGAAAAACAGAGAAGGAGTAAGAGTAAGACGGAAAAAAACTTGACAAAGGAAGAAAGCAGGAACCTGCCACAGTCAGATTAATGGCCAGGGTGTGTTTGGAGGTGGATTAAAGAGGCATGAGGTGTAATGACTACATAGCTTTGGTATTCGGCACGCGGAAATTTCATAGCTCTGGCCACGGGCTTCTGACAAAAACTTTGGCCCCTGGCACTTATTCTTTTACAAATTAAACACTCCCCAAACCCACCTACGGCATCGGTGTTATCAAGAGCTGAAATCTGTGAAGTATTACTGAGAGTAAGACGTGATTAAACATTTGTATTTATTATATCTCATAACATGTTTGTGACACAAACTAACACCCACTTCTGTTCCCCTCCCCCTCCTGATATTCCTCTTACCTCCGCTGACTTGGTCACAGTAAAAAAATCTGTATAATCTGCTTAAAGTGTGATTAATTCTCTTTACTTGGTTAATAAAGTGCTAAGCATTGCTATTGGAATGCGAAGACGCGTCAGCTCTGCCTGGTTACATCCCTGAAGTGTGATTTCCCTGCCATCACTCGGGCAGCCTCTTTTCACTGTGGCATCTCTCCTGACAGGACATGATTCGCTGTACACTGCAGTCTGGAGAGGTGGCTGGAGGAGCGGGTACTTTCTGACAGCTTTCGACGTGTCCTATCTTCCTCGGTTGTCATTTGTCAGGGCTCAGCACTTCACTCCATGAGGAGACAAAGGTTATGGAGTGCCTGCTCCTTGTTGATTAAAATAATGTTCATGAATATTGCATAGGGCACGTGCGGTGACCTTTACTTTGTGAGAAACGAACCATTAGGAGTACGTCCCAGCAGAAGATTCATGATTTCATAAAAATATATTCTGGCAGCTAAAATATATAGATATCTGTTTATTTTGGGTATGTTCCAAGTTCACCTTGAAAATATTGCTCTTCGTTTGTCACTGTCTCACTTGTGTGCCTTGCAATTGAGCATGTACAAGGCCCACCAAGCCAGTCCAGGCTCTACCCCACTGCCTCTCACACGATGTCTACCCAAGAGCGGCCACTCCTATTGCAAAGTGGTGGTGGAGGGGGGGCGGGAAGGGGGGAACACAAAAAAGAATGTTTATAAAGAAAGAAAGAAAAATGAACTTACTTGTTCCGATGGCTTCTGCCTTCCTCCAATCCTTGCTGCCGGTGGTCCAGGAACGACTGCGCAGGCTCCTAGCTCCCAATCCCAGCCCTGCTCACATGCTGGGATTACTATAGGGGATTGGTCTGAGCGCCTCGGTATGGCGCTCAGACATAGACTTAAAGCCTGTGTTGGTTTCTCCACCTAGCTGTACAACGCAGCTAGGTGGAGAAAGGACAAGTGCGCATGTCAGTTTGGCCGGCCCCGCCATTCCCCCCGCCTCCCTGGTGCTGCAACTGCAGTGTCAGTGGCCACGCCCCTCCCTCAGCTTGCAGTTCCAGCCTGCAGGACAAAAAAATTAAATAACAATAAGAATATTTTATTATCATTTTATGTTTGTCCTTTGCCTCTGCTGGCTTTCAGCAGGGGGGCAACGCTCCTCCGCCATAATGGAGGAGCCGCCCCTGTGTCTACCTGCCAACATTACTGTCAGAGGTAAACACACTTTCACTGGTGGTCCCTTTCACGGATAGAGGTGTATTCCATTAAAAAGGGAACATCTCTGGCCGCTTGCCAAATATAGTAACCATACTATGATAGTATCTCCCTCTGCAAACCTTGTTCACGCTCAATAAAGCACTAACATAAATTATTAAAGACACAGTATTAATTGAAACATATTGTCAGGTGTAAGATATTGGCAATTGGAGTATCGGAAAATGCTACTGGCAGTGGAATTGTGTCTGCTGGTTTCAGCACTATATTAAAATATGGTAGTGTACATCGCCAAAATTAAGATAATCTTTGAGATAGTCTTAAACACGGCCAAAACCAGGACTTTTCCCCTCTGTAAAAACTAGTGTAGGTAAGGCTCTGTAAAGATACAGGAAGACAGTTTTTGGCTGAGGATTCTAGTCATTGCTTCTGTGATTCACATCTTAGTATTTGCGCAGCTGTAGGTTTTGGTCAAGTGACCGCTTTCTGCTTTTCTTTAAGAATAAGGCAAGAGATTGTCTTCTGTGATCATTTTTTCAAATGCTGAACCTTTTCTGAACCCTCGATATTGAGGTTTAGTTACTCCCAAACTGTTATTATTCTGATTTTTATCCATTGAGATTTGATGACTTTTCCATTTTCACTATTGTGGAAATGTGTTTTCAGATGGCTGCATTTGCCTTCTCCAGCAGACTATAGTGAAGCCTCCTGAGAGGTTTCGGCAGGGATATTACTCAATTCTGCAGTGATTGTGAACTCAGGGCAGAGATACAGTTTAGAAGACTAGTTAAGCAATTGCTTCATTTTATTCCTCAGCCAGTCCTGGTCTCGTTTGTTTAGAGTGTGCGACCCTCAGTGTTGACAAAAACATTCCTCAGTACGAAAATTGCTGCTGTACAATACCCCTCCTACTGCCTGAAGGAAACCAATTTGCCAGGCCAGGATAGACATTTCTTAAGTGACTCCCTGAGGATACTGTGGTTCGGTCCCACGCCGCATGTCTCAGACTCTCTATGAAAGTAATATATTTATTTCAAAGACTTAGATGGAGAGACAGTTCTATTTAAAGGCTGGGAATAGTCGCTGGAATGGACTGGCAGATGTGAAGCAATTTGCAGGAAGGCGTGTCAGAAACGTAGCCGAAAGGAAAGTCTTTAACATATTATTTTTTTTAGGACGAGCCTGGGCAGCGCATGCGCTGTTCTGGAAGGCATGCTGTATTGGAGTATGTACTTGAAGCTACGCCCACTCTCCGCCCATATTTTTCATTGACTATTTTTATTGTCCACTGTAAACTGTGGCTGTTCATTGGTCAAAAGGCTTAGTAGTCCCTCCTTAGCACCACCTTGTCTCATTTTGTAACCTCCTATGGCGACACCCCCTGGTAGATGTGTTGTTACTCGGTAGGCTTTAATTACAGCCTTCAAGCACTATTTTCTCAAATAGCTTTGTCCTGCCTGCAACACTCTCTCTCCTAATGCCTTTTTAAATTTATTTTTATAGCACTCATTTGCAATGCAATAGGTCTCGCATTTGTGAGAGTTTAAGCGATTGGCATTGTAAATGACAATGCCTTTTTTTTAATCTGTTTCAAAAACAACACATAAATAAAAGGCATTTTCATTTACAATGCCAATAGCTCAAACTCTCGTAAATGCGAGACATATGGCATTGCAAATGTTTGTTGTATCTAGCAGATACCCAATCTAGGAAAGAAGTTCCATTTTCATCTGTCTCCGGTTGGCAATTAGTCGTAACGCGGTGTCTCATGGAAGAGCCCCTTACACAGAGCAAAAAGTGATGGATGGAAGGCTTCAATTAATCTCAGTCACTGATCATCACTCTGGTCTGTGGTCCAGTCAGTTTTTCCTATTTGTGCCATTGTAGATGGGGACCAACGATATGCAACTCACCTTTGCCCTGCACTAAAAAGGATTGTCCTAAACAAAGAGCTAAACCACATCCCTCTGATTAGGAACACAAGCGACCGGAACCCTATGGCCTCATCACTGCAGCTTGAGTCCATTGGCACAGTGAGCTCGTCCCCCCCGCCCTCCTTTAATCTGAAAATCCACACATAATCACTTACAGTAAATAAAAAGTAAATTGAGTGATGAAATGCTTGAATTATCCTCCGCCACCTTTAATGACTCTGAACCTCACTCAAGCCCATTGGTTTTAGTTTGGCTGTGCCACTATAGAGAGGCCTAGCATTTGTGAGCCGACTCTTTGTAGTTGAGCAGAACCAAGTCTGATTTATATATGGTTGACCCCAGTTTGTAGTGAAACAGTGAACAAACAAAATAATGGGTTTGAAGGCAGCCCGGTCGCTGAAATTAATTCAAGCTTTCCACCCTTCACTGTTTAATTTCTTCAGTGAAATGCCCTAAGTGCAATAGGTGGGGCCAGATGTGGGCCAAGCGCTCCCTGTGTCGCAGGACTCAAACTGCACCTCACTGATGTGGACCAACAAGGCTGAAACCAGTCTAGGGTTGCTTATGATTCTGTTCAGAGAGCACATAGCCTGACAGTTCTGTGTGGATTGTTGATGTTGAACTAGGGCCAAGGCTTTGCTAACGGTTGGCCCCAATCTGTACTGGCACAGTAAGCAAAAACAAGATGGACTGGAATGTAGGTCAGTGATAGCCAAGGCCTGATTTAAATTCAAGTATTCCACCCACCACTTCTTTTGTCTCATGGAAAAGAGCATACACTGTGAGAGAAATGTGTGTGGAGGACTTAAAGTGGTACATTCTGCTGTATTGGTCCAAACAGGGGATTTTTTGTCATAGGTGGTGACATTATTAATGACTCACTACAAACTCAGTCTTTTGCATATGTAGAGGTTACAGTAGCTTATTCACAGCTTGCAATTCTGTGGTCAAACCCAAGCTACTTCCTTAGAGGTCTTAATTAATTGATCACTGCCTGGTACCATGATTGTAATATAAAAAGTCCAAGCTCCTGCTTCACGTTGACATATGCATGCCAGGCTTGGAGCTTAAATCTTGCGTTTCCTGTTCGGTAACTAAGAAATATAAAGGTTATCAAAGCCCGAGCCATTGATGAATGAGTAAGAGGCCATGCCCCAGATATTGTATTGATTCAGGAGATGCACTACATGGATAAAAAGGTATCCACATACAGTATGTTTAGACAGTGGGCAGACTGTCAACACTTTTGTCAGCGAATGCCTCTTGGATAGCAATTTTTGTTAATACATTTTTTCCTTTTCAAATCACCTTCTCTCAGACAGATAAAGAAGGCAGATGGGGCCTGATCAGTGGATCGATTAACAATAATAGATTAACGATAGCCTCAGTGTCTGCACCAATTGAAGAAAATCCTACACCACTATTAGATCTTTTATCATGCATTATCGTAGATTCCCGGTATCGTGATCGTGGGCAGTGATTTTAACCTTCTTCAAAATCCGGAATTGGATTAATCTTCTGATAAACGTAAACAGAACAAACCTCGAATGGCCAAGGCATTCGTACAATGTATGCAAACGTTAGACTTGATAGACATATAGCGGGCAACATTTTCTAATAAGTGCGAATACTCATGTTTTTCAGCTAAATATAAGACTGTGGCTCGATTAGATTATTTTTTCACCTCCGGTAATTTAACATGAATTAACTGCATGCATATCCAAAATAGCTTCTACGACCATGCTTTGGCAAAGTTGGAAATATCAGGGCTTGTAACACGTAAACTACGTTGGCGATGGTTCTTTAATAAGGTTCATCTTGAGGATGAAGATTGTGTACAGAGATCCAGAATGAAATAAGATGTTTTTTCAACTAAACAGAAACATAGCTAGGGTAGAAAGTGTCTGGGAGGCTTTTAAACCAACTGTTCGTTGCTCAATTACCTCTGATGATACAGCAATAAGATGCTCCTATAATATATATAGGACACAATTACAAATAGAGGCAAATGAACAATATATAAGGAATAAAAATACTAAAAATAAATTGATACTTACGAAAGCACGAAAAACCATGCAAGATTATTACTATGCCAGAGGTACCTGGCCAATTCTGCATACCTCCAAAAAGTATGAGGAGAGTGAGTTCACTGGGAAATTCCTCGATTGACAACTAAGAGAGCGACAAGCACATAATAGGATTATATCCCTGGTAGACCCAGATACTAAAACTCGTATTATAAATGAAGCACACATACAAGAGTGTTTTTTTTAATCATTATAAAACAATCTACTCCGTTAGACAGGAGGTGGATATTTGAAAACTAACAGATTTTCTTAGCAAACTTCCAATCCCATAATTGCAGACAAGTCATGTAAAGAGTTTGTTGGCAGATATTGCATTATAAGAAAAAGAAAAAGTAGTACAATCTTTAGCCAATAATGGAAAAGCATACGGAGAAGATGGACTGCCAGCTGAATTATATAAAAAAAACCGACTTCGGTATTAAACCCGGAATTGGTGATGCTAGCCAATTATATTTTTAAAGTGGGCGGGATACTGCCTTCTTTCCGTACGGCAGTTGTGGTCAGCTTTTTGAAAAGAACCAAAGAGAAGGAGGATGTTAACTCATACAGACCTATAAGCCTTTTAAACACTGATTACAACATTATAACAAAATTATTAGCAAACAGAATAAGTAAATGTATAGGGTTAATTATGCATTCAGACCAGTGTGGATTTGTACCAGGGATCCAGCTATTTATTAACACCAATTTTCCAGTCGAAGCCTTAAATTATTTTAGTCAAAATAAAATCCCGGCTCAGGTCACGTTGTTAGATCCAAAGAAGGGTTTTGATCTGGTTTGTTGGGAAATTCTTTTTTGCATCCTCGCCAAATTCAGAATTCCCGCTGAGTTCATTAATATGATATCCGACTTTTATAAAGGGGCCTCTGCGCAAATAATTATCAACTCAAACAATAGTGGTATTTGTAAAGTTAACAGAGGAACAAGACAAGGCTGTCCTCTGTCACAACTACTTTTTGCTCTTTTTATAGAGCCGTTAGCAATAGCTATTTGTTTAAATAGTAATTTAACATCTTCGCTCCCAGGGATGACGAACATTAAGTTCTACGCTGCGACATAGCCTTGTTTGTTAAACCTGATTTAGATATTCAAAAAAATATATTTTAGATTTTCCAGGAATGTCAACTAATTGGAGGATGTAAAATAAATAAATTAAAAACAGAGATTCTGTGTAATACTACACTTGCTTTTGTAATAGAACTTTGTTCTGCGTTAATGCTAGATCCAGGAGGTATCTTGGAATATGCATCTTGAAAAATTTTAACGATCTACATGTTCTAAATTTTGGCCCTTTACGTAACAAGATAAAAGGGCTGTTTTTAAAATGGAATAATGTACCCTTGTCAGTAATGGGACGGGTTTGTGCTGATCCGCATGTCCCTTCTACCCTTGTACAATTGTTTATTTTCTGCCATCCATAATGCAATACAGATTACATTTTTTTACTGAAGTGCAAGATATGTTTTTGGCTTTTTTATGGGCAAATAAAACATCTAGATTAGCTCTAGATACACTTTACAGACCAGCAAATGAAGGCGTCCTGGCCCTTCCCGATTCGAAAGAAATGTATTTTGCGAACTTTACAAATACCACATATAGATTAACCAAATACTGAAACATTAATAGGTATGATCATTTTTTTTAGATTAAAATTTTCAGAATGATATTACTGATTTTATGCGTCTAACAAAAATCCCCCAAAAAGTTAGATACTAGACTTTACAGTGGAATATTAAACGCATGCTGCAATTATTTCGTCATTATGATATTCCCTTAATTAACAGAGCAACCTCCCTATCAGATGTATATATTGGGGAGGATCTTCTGGTAGATAAGATTGTTGCGTCCAGGTGGCTGAGCAATGGTTATGAAAAGATCTGGGATTTTCTGGATGGAAATTGGAAAAACTGGAGTGAAATAGAGCCTAGTAAGTATTGTAAAGAAATTATGCAATGGTCCTTTATTAGATTCAGGCATTTTTTACGGGAGTTAAATCCCACACATATAACTGTAACTATAGAACTCGTTGAAGATCTGATAGAATCTAACACCTGTAAGACAATCAGTATCTGGGCTTCTTCCTTGCGCAATCATGGGGCAGGTAAACTCCATGAAAAAGTGCAAACAAAATGACAGTCCAAAGAAAATCTCCAGATATCCTCTTCAGCGTGGGATAAGATTAATGAGTTGAACTTTTCTTTGTTAAAAGGAGCCAACTCACGACACATGCAATTTTATACTAAGTGATTTCTAAATAGAACCCCTGCTTTCCTCCATAAAATAAACCCAAAGATTTCCGCAAATTGTTTTAGGTGTGATAGAGAGGTAGGGGGCAATCAGACACATATTATATGGGGCTGCCCAAGTTTGTGCAAGTTTTGGGATGAGATAAATCAGTTTTGCACTCATACATTGAAATTGCAACAATCTTTAGATATTCAGACAGTAGTTTTAGGATATTCACCCAATCTAAAAGCTGACCTGCTACAAAAAAACACAATTGTATATTGTGGTTTTATTAGCCAGATCCTCAATCCTTCAAAAGTGGCGATCTGAGGAAATTCCAATTTTTCAACATCTATGATCTAAACTGAATAGGATTAAGGAGTCAAAAAAGAGATATGCATTGAGATCTGAGTCATATAGGAAATTTCTAAAATTATGGGTAATTTTCGGTTGAGTGTTCTACTGAGGTAAGTCCAGGGCAAGGGGGGGTTTTAACATGAAACTGCATATATGAATTAACTGCCTTAATTGTATCTGTTCGTTTATAATATTCATATTCTGAAGTCACTTTTAAATGTTAGAAAGGATGGTAATGATGTAATTACGTTTGATTTTGCTTTTTTATATATTTATGGATTTTGCAATTGATGAACTCTCCCAATAAAAAAAAGAAGAAATATAAAGGTTGAAAATGGATTCAAGAAAATCCACACCATCTGGGTGTATATTTTATGCAGTGACATTGAATGTCATCATCCTCTCTTTTTAGGACACCAGGGGCTGTATTACGCATTGTCATTGTTTGCTCCCGGTGCACCTTTTAAGAAGTGCGCCGGGCGCTAACAATGACAACGTGCCCCATTATGGTGAATGCGCAGCCCACAGGGCAGCGCATTCATGTGAAAACACGTAGCGGCTGGTTGCAGCTGCTTTGTGTTTTCACAGTGCAGGTTGCAACCTGCCTACACTTTTAAAGGGGATTAGAGAGCCCTTGCAAGCGGGTGCAGTCAGTGACTGCACCCTCCTGCAAGGGGATGTCTGGGGATCCATAGGACCCCCTTTCTTCCCTCCAGAGGGCTGCTCTCAGGGGGCACACTCACAGTGTGCCCCCTAGAAGGTAGCGCACTGTGAGTGCGCCCCCTGAGAGCGTGTTTGCCTCTGCGCCTGTAATATGGCATGGGCGCAGATGCAAAGGAATTCCCTCATTTGCATAGGGCTTGCCCCGGATGGTATCGTTGGCGCTTTAAGTTCACCAGTGCTATCGGTATTACTGAAGGGGACGCACAAGCGTCTGCGCCCCCTTCTGTAATACCAGATTGCACCGGGGGCGCACAGGGGCACACAAAGTGGGCACAAACGCCCGTTGCACCCCCGGGGCACTTATTGTAATACAGCCCCATGGTGTTGTGGTAGAGGGCCGAGGACAGGGAGATTGTGTTGGCTCCCTGTGTGACAATATGATTTTGGTGACCCTCCCCCCAACGACCTCTTCTTGCACGGACTCCCTCACTACCTCCCTCCACCAGTGCCCCTAATCTCTTCATAGCCCCTCTCTCACATGCCTTTCATTTGTTTTAAAACACTGGTTGGGGTTGGCTTTACTAATTAGAATGTATTTCTACCCAAACAATACCTTTTCAGCAACGTTACAAATAGATGATGCAAGATTGGGGACAAAAAAAAACTTTGTAACCGTTACCATGTAATGTGCATGCAGCTCTTTGGTGACAGTTCATAAGTCACTGTGCTATATTAGGATTGTAACTTATGAACTGCAGGTAGCAAAATGATCTTTGTGACAAAAGCATTAACCCACTGAGTTACCCAGATAAAATACAGTTCATTGATCTGCATAATACACGTTGTTTCCCCTCTACTTTACGATGAGTCAAACTGCCATTAGATATCACCAGAGTGAGCTTGAGATTTTTATTATTGCCTGAAATCTGCTGGACACGCATAGGGTTGGACTGGGAAACCAAAGCAGCCCTGGCAAATTTTGTCAGACCAGCCCCTGTACAGTGGGTAGCGAGGGCAGCAAGTGAGACTGACTACCACAAGGGAAATTTGGGCCTCTCCTAAAGAAAATTTGGGAAACAAAAACCCCAAAATGGTGCATTCTACAACAAATTCTGTTCCAACTGTATTCATTTGTTTTAGCTTTTAAAGCATAGTAAATGATGACCTTATATTGCACCAGGATACCCAGTCATACCCATAGACACTCTTACTGAGAACACAAAATTAAGATCTCATGCATGAACCATGAATTTAAATATAACAAAAGTGCACACATTCACTGTTAAGCACAGCCAGGAAGCTGAGAACACAATGAAAGACCATTTAGAGGGATGTTGGTGTCCTCCAACCCAATAAGTGGCATGGCAGGTCTAGCTTTAGCACTGGTGGCACCAGGTGCGACAATATTTTTGGGTCCCGCCCACTCCAAGACCTACTCCTAAACAGATTCCATCACTATCACTTTCCAACAGTACCATGCTTCTCTCCATAGCCCCTCACTCATATATTTAATTTGCTTATAGACCTTCTCATACTAGTGTACGGTGCCGCACACTTTCCATCATATACAATACAGACACAACAAATCAAACAAGTGTAAATCAGTGTATAGAAAATGTTACACAAGACAAAGGTGGCTACAAGGTGTAGGTTTCAAATGTCATGCATACTGGTAGATGTGTTTTTTTAAGAGCGCTTGGTCTGAAAGGGGTGGACTGGGATGAAAAATAGGCCAGGGCACCAAAATAAAGGTCGCCCTTGTTAGCGAACTAGGTAGCAGAAAAGAGGCCCACATTTAGTCTTGAACTTCTAAAGACATGCTATATTGGTCTTTTGCAAGGTATGGGAGAAAACATGCTTTTGTATTTGCTCCAAACATTGCTTGTGGCAATATCAGTGAAATTGACAGTAAAAATAACGACCCACCTGGCCATAAAACAGGCCCACAAACTGCTAAAAAAAGCCCACGCACTGATGTGTGAGACCTGCCCATCCAGCACTGTCTGATTGTCGTATTGGCGAGTCCGACCCTGCTGGAGAAGCACAAACTCGGGATTCAAAGCGTAACACAGTGGTTAGGGTTGTCTTTACTAATATGTCTACCCAAACAGACTCTTTTTAGCAACATTAGGATAATGAAATATTGGGGAAAAACATAACTTTCTACCCTGTATCGTGCAGCTCTGGCAGTTCATAGCTCACTGTTCTAAATTATGATTGTAACTTCTGAACTGCAAGTAACTAAAGGGTCTCTGTGACAAAAGCAGTAACGCACTGAGCTGTCCATATAAAATACAGTTTTGTGATCTGCATGGTACACGTTCTCTGCAGCAGGTATGTTAACCATCTGCCTACTTAGGTAAGTCTAAACTGCCAGTGAGCAAAACTCAAAACCCTCTCCAGCAGGAAAATTTGACACCAGTGTTATCTTGACATTTTTATTGTTGTCTGAAAACTGCTGGACATAAAAAAAAAAAGCTCGGCAGCGTGTGCTTTTAAACCCATAACAATTTGCAAAACACAGTGCTCCCCAGCTCAGTAATAAACTGTCCCCTCTGTAATAAAACCGAGCAAAACCGGCCCCTAAGAACAAAACCAGCCCCCCACCCTTCCAGCCTCTGCCCAGGACGGCCAGCCTGGCCTTGGATACACTGGAAACTCTGCAGCAGGTGCTTGTAAACCCACAAGTTATTTATAAACACAGCGCCCCCCAAAGTCAGCACCAGGTACTGTTGCACTGGTCGCACTGCCCTAAAGCCTCACCTTTGTAGGTTCTTTGTGATCCCTGCTTTCCCCTGTAGTCGCAGTTTATCCGTATTTCTCTTCCTCGTGAAAAGCACCTGCTAGGGACCCTCCGTCTCTCACCCCTGAATTGTCCTGCTGACCATCCGTACTCCTCCTTGAGCCTCCGCCCAATTTTGTTTATGCAGTCATGTTTCAAGAATTCTTTGATTTTATTTTTGCATTTCACATTGTCCTTGAATGCAGTCATTGCTTCCCAAAATTCATAGCATTGATGTATTCTTGAAACCATGAACCAGAGTAAAGTCCCCGTCTTTTGTTCCGAGACAGCTTTGCGCTTATGAGACGCCTAAATATAGAAAACAGGCTTCAAGCTTGTGCTTCCATGACCGTCTACTTGCACTCGGGATTAAAAGCAACACACATTAACTGTTGGAAGAACAGGAATACAAGTCTTTAAGTAGTGAGGTTTTTATAAGACGAACAAGCTAAAACGTTTGCCTGTCCAAAATAAAACCACCATCTCCTTAAAAGCGTAAAACATTGAGGAGGAGTTTTGCATCAAGTGCTCGTATATTGTGGATGCTACGATCATGCTTAGGCAACGCAGTAGCACAGCTCACTTCCTACATCTAAGACCATCAACGGGTGGAGTATATATATATATATATATTCCATAGGGTGTCTTCAAAAGTCAGGGAGGCAAGTGGAGTTTCTTCAAATGTATAAAATGCCACTGCTCGCTATCCAAGGCCCCCTTGTTTGGATAGTATGTTTTACTTCCAGGATTTTTAGTTGTTTCTGCAGAATGCAACCTTCGACCCCACTTGAGTTTTGAAAGAGCAGAAAGACTTTAAAGCTTTTGCATTATACCCACATATTTTGGGAACTTTCATCTTCTTTAGCAGATTCTCTGTTTTCCAAAATATCTAAATGCCTACTTTGTCTCGGGATCCTACCTGAAGCTCATGCCTTGAAGACAGGATAGCCGGGGCTGTTGTGCGGATTAATGCTCGGTGCCATCTTATAATAAGGGGTGTTATGTGAGATTACCAGGCCTGCAGCAGCCTTTCATTTGGCCTTCCTTCTAAACTTGGCTAATGGGGGCTTCTGGGCGCAGTGTTCATGTTTCCGCTTTCCCTACCCCGTCCATTGATCTCCGCGCCTGACGTCCTCTCGCTTTAGGGAACATCTGTCAGGGAGGACAATGCGCGAGGGACCTCACCTGACAGTCGTGTCAAGCACTGGCGGATCATAGTTTTCAGGATTGCTCCAGGAGCAGGTGTGGGGTGACTGCGGCAAACTTTCTTTAATGATTGGATTAAGGGCGATTAAAGTATCTTTGACTTGTGTTCACATTACCAAAGCAGTAGTTTGGGTTTGTAATTGCCTGGCCCTTTACAAATGCGCTTCCCTGAAGCTGGTTAGAAAAGTACATGATCCTACACCGACATCCCAACGCTGTCTTCCGCCAAGGAAGAGGCGTGACGATAAAAACAAGGCGTTCAGCGACAGATGAGCACAAGCCACAATTTAAGAGGTTCAGAAACATAACAGCACCGAATGAAGGCTGCTTAGCTGTAGATTAATTGCTTTCATTTGCATTTGTAAATCCATGATGCTTGGAGTGCCATCAAACGACACCCATGCTAAGTGTGTTGTTACCAATTTCATAACATCTTTTGAGAAGACAGACATCAAAGTTAACTGATTATAAACAAAAAAAGGTTTCCTGCAGGAAGGTTAGCCTACTATCTTATTGAGAGCATATGTTTGCAGCTAAATGTTAAGCCGGTAACCCTACAATAAGGGCACTGCAATCCAGACTGGGCCTCTGAAATGAGTCCAATCCTACAACATCACTAGGCTTTATCATACACAGCAATATCTCCTGCAAGAACCTCCCCTTCAGGCTGCCTTGTAGCAATTCTGACCTGATGAGGGCAAACAATTAGACCGTAACTCTCCCAAGCCGACTTCAAAACCACTAGGAAAGCCCAGGTCCACTCAGGCCTGAATTGCTGGTGCCATCAATACTCTTCTAGTTCTATGGGGAATAGCCTGCTAGCCTCTTCCAAATCACTTAGAGATATACAGAATTATGACCACTTAGTCGTAACCTCAAAGGAACATCACTGTTTACCCTACAAGTCTTCATCATCTTCACAACCTGCAACATCACCTGCAAAGGAATAAATAATAACCAACACTTGACCCGAGTGTGCCAAAGTGGCAATCAAAGCCTCAACATTGCCAGACTAAGTCAATCAGTGCAAAAAGGAACAAGTTCTGAAAACAAATCTTTACAGGTAACATGGCAATGTAACAATATTCCAACAAATACTGGTCTTGACTTCTCCAGTTTAGAAAGGTGCCTAAAATAAGGAACATCCATCCAACTTTGATAAAGCACCTCAGGATCTGGGGGGATCCTCATTCTCGGAAACGCACTGTTCTGAATCATTTTTTTTGTTACTTTCATGCTAGGTCAGCACTAGCAGTTTAAGGCTATCCACAAAGGAAATGTTACCGTCTCCTCCCAAGCTGTGGCTGAGAATTTCACACAGATTCTACTCCGAGCAATAGCTCCTAATTCGAACATGATCCTACGGAGGTCTTTATTAGCTTGTTCAATCTCCAGTAGAGGAGGATTAAATTGGAATTCGTCTTCTGTGCCTACTACTGGTATAAGTTAGTGCTCATGAAGCTAGAATGTGTTTTCCATTTAAAACCTGAGCTACTAATCAGCAAAAACATCTGCTAGAACGTGTACAATGGATTGGATGTTGTCAGTGGATTCAAAAGAAGCTTCACAAGTTTAGATTGTAACATCAGGTCCAAAGATCTAAAAGGACAATCTTCATCTTAGTTTAAGCATGGGCAGGAATTAGCCGTCAAGTCCTTTATTTGGGGAAGATTGATGGGAGATCTTTGGGTTGGCACACTTGCTGCAAAGATCTTCGTGCTCAGCTGAAATTCACCTGTGACAACTTTGGCAGTTCGACTGAGATTTATATACTTTGAAGGAACACAGGACAAGCTCAACACTGAAAACCACCCGATACGTGTCTTGTGTTCAGAATAAAGCCATACAGCACCATATGTGTATCTGATGATTGCTACTTTTATTTTTCATTAGTAATTGCAGTGTCACTGTTAATGTGGTGTCATGAAAGTTAGAAGCCACTGAACAAAAGTTGGGCTGGCAGATCAAATTAACGATTTTCCGGGTAGTTTGGGATTGGAACTATTGCAAGATAGTCTTTGTAAAGTTAAGATGTGTAGAGAAATATGAAAACCAGCAAGCGTGCAGTCTGTTGATCTTGAAGTGTTGTAGGACGCACAGAGCCCTGGTCAAGTGGTTACATTCTGTGCTAAGACATGGATGCCATGGTCATTGCAAAACTGAAGTGTGTGTGATCTTGCTTTGTGCCTGTTTTCAATGCACCAGTTGATGGCCAGACATCTACTCAAGTAGGCATCGGCCTACATTTTGGGTAAATTTTCAACTTCATTGGAATTGTGGGAGAATTCCAGAAGTACTGCGGGGAAGGCGATATGGCTGCAGATATCCAGGAGTACTCACGTAGGGTAGCCATTTGGAGCTTAGATGTTTGCAGTTCTACATGTGAAAATGTTACACCAAAGCTCATTTGCTATATTTTTCCTACTTGTAAATCGTGTTTACTTGTTCCCTGAATGGGTGTAAATCACCAGTCTATTTCAGGTTGGAACACTCCTGCAGACGTTTGGTGTATACCGACAAACATGAGAGTTTGTGCGCGTTCACCGATTTTTGCAGGTGGGCCTACCATGTAATGCCAACATAGCTGGCCTTGAGAGGAGATTTCTAAACAAGGAAATTCTGCCACATTTGCAGAATTTTGGTGTGATAAACTGTATTTACAAGTCCAAGTTAACCCCACTCCGAATTCTGTGGATTAGGAATTGTAATTTTGAAGGTGTTTGTATGCCGCAGTAAAATTTAGATGTGCAAATGCCCTGGTGAATTTGGACATTGTGTTTTATTCTTAAGTGCAACCCACATGCACGCCTGAAGGGCCTTTGTTTTGCCCTCGCTATCGTTACTTCATAAGCACGGTTATTTCATATTTTTCAGTCATTTGAAACAGGTACTGAAAAATCTTTTTGAATTCATTAATTTTGTAGTTTTGTCAGCCGAAGTTATATTTGGGCTTGGGAGCTCGTGAGATGAGCACTTTCTGCTGACATCATTGTGCGATCTGAAGGTTGTACATTCGAATCTCAGCAAAGCAGACTCAGCTGTTCATCCTTCGGAAATTGATAAAATGAGTAACAATTTCGATGGAGCAGTTTTTTTAATGCTTCATAAAAATGTTTTAAGTGAAGCTGTATTGGTGAGAGCAATATGTCAGTAACGGCAGTGACTGCGAAAGTGGCGCCTCTTTTCCAGTTATTGCTAACGCACCTAAGACGGTGTTGGTGTCACTAAGGCAACTTGTACCTGTTGCAAAAACACATTGCCTGCTGCCTTTTCCAACAAAGAAAGGGTGGCACATTTTGCATAAAGACAAATAACCCATTCCAGTTTGACCACTTTGGAGCTTCATAGTTCATTTCCTGCAGTAGACAATGACGTTTTTCAACCTGGAAAAGTTATGTACCCAAGTATAATTGAGTTATATGCAGCACCTGGCCTTTCCACTTGGGTATCGCTGCATCTTGACGCCTTGCGGCAAAGTTTGCGCTTTATAAGACTAATATTCATTCAATCAGTGTACATCTAGCCTTACATCGGTGCAGGATTATGTTGAGCCCAGAACTTTGTTGATTTTGCACCTTGTTTTGTGTTCTCTCGTAAATGCTTGTTCATCCACCCATTAAACCACACGTTTTCTCCTTTGTTCTCAGGAAGTACCAGAAAGGGGCGAGAGTTCGGCTGAGACTGGTGGATCTGGAGCTGGCCTCCAGATTCTTGGGGGCAAGCACGGATACCACCCTGCTGGAGGCTAGCGCCACGCTGCTGGGACTGATGGAAGCCAGGGACGGAAGGCTGAGGGAGTGACGAGGGAAAGACAACGTCTACATTGGATTCTATGTGTGTTCATGTTTTTGGAGATAGTGGAAGATATACTGATAGTGTATACAAAACTAAATTGAATAAAGATTGCCACCTCAGACTATTGGTTAGATGTCAAATGAAAGAAATATGAATGCATACCTTTTCAAAGACACATACGTGTCAACATCGCTGTCTTTTCAAACCTTGCCCACCAAAAGGCAACAGTTTGGGAAGAAAAAGTCACATTAAAGAGCACCGAATTATGTGCCCACCACACAAGCTCTTGCATCCCAGAATCAAGGGACAAGCAAAGGTGTGGGTATGCAAATGCCCACTTATCTTAAATAAATGGCATTTATTTTGTGTAAATCCCATTGGCACTCATTACTTAAACCCCATTGCCACTTTTGTCTTCAGTGAAAAATGGTGAGGACTTATTTTGAGTAAGTAAGCTCAAGACATATCTGTATTTGAGTCTGCATTACATTGATGTCATGATTATTGCATGTGAACTCTGTGGCAAAGAGTCATTTTTTACACAAGGGGGGAGGGTGTACACTGCCACTCATCCCAGCATAGTTCACCCCATTGCATTCTGGTAAATGCAGTACGCTTACTTCAAAGTTGCTGTAGTTTTCATCATTTCAAGACACGTATTTCTGGGTTTAGTCCTTCATCAGTAGTGAGCAAAAGTAGTAGAGAGCAGAGAAAAGTTATCTGGGGTTGCTGAAATGCTGCCCAAGTCTTCACAGGTCACAGTACCACTCCACAGGCGCATCCCAGGTGAGCTTGTCAGCTCGTTGGCTCAAGGGGGCCTTCTAAACACAAAGGGGAAGGGAGTACACTATAAATAAATATATATATATATATATATATATATATATATATATATATATATAATATTTATTTATGATCCAGTGATACCCATCGAGTGCTACACCCTATATTAAAATACACATTTTGAACACAGTTTGCACCATATGAATCTCCAAATCAAGTATGTATTTGTTATGAAAAACCCTTCTGTCAACTCATTATAATATTGCCTGGATTTCAGAGCAAAGGGAAACAAGGGGAAACCAGCATTGGTAAAGCCAATAGGTCTCACATATGCGAGATCTGTTGGCTTTGTCAATGCTTTTCTAGACAGGTTGCACAACAGGGCAGCCACTGTGCAACATGTCTGAAAGTGAAGAAAATAAAAGCTAGGATTTTGACAACGCAGTTCGAACATCACACTTTCTTTTTTAACTTTCAGTCGGGTTGTGCATCAGCTGCTGTGCATTATGGCTGAAAGATAAAAAAAAATATGCGGTGATGCAGAGCGCTGCTGCCTCATATTGCTTTTCAAAAACAACTGAAGAAAAGATACCAGTCTACTGTAATTCCATGACACCACATAGAAAGTGAGACTTCACGGCCTGACAAAAGAAACACAGTAAAATAAGTGAAAGAAGAGGACAGTGGGTAAAAAGTAAACTTTCTCCCCTGTACATTGTGAAATTGTGTAACTCGTTTATTTGCACAGGGACAACAAACAATACCTCAGTACAGAATATAGGCTGGAGCAGAGGTACTATGACCTATATGGTGGAAATTACACTGGGGCATAGTCGGGGAGAGGTACTTGCGTAAATGCAGGGTTAGGTACAGTTAGGGATAGAGAGACTAGGGTAAAGGCAGTTGCCAAGGTACAGTTAGTAGTAGAGACTAGAGGGTAAAGGTAGAGGTCAAGGGGGTTCACATATTAATGTACAGGTACTGCTAGAAGTACAAGTGTCTAGGTAAGAGTAAAGGTTCAAAGCCAATAGTATCAGTGGGGACAATTTAAAAAAACTATTGAGGGAGAAGGGGAGAACCATCTGGGATAGAGGGAGATAAATGAAGAGAGGAAGAAGAAAGCATAGACTAGGATGGTGAAGAAGTAGGCCTGGCTTGGAGCTAAAAGAGAGCTATTTGAACTAGGGAAAGGTCAGACTGCAGGGAATTTGTTTTTACATTCACTGGGATGGATCTGATTTCTTGGGAATGCCATTCACTCAAAAACTTTTGAGTCAACAGGTTGTGGTGAATAAGTTCTCCAGAATATATTTCCTTAAATGTAAATGCAACGTTTACTTTATATTTGTCAAAAGCTGGAGGAGGTCTGGCTCTATCGGATATGAAACTATATTATCTGGTGGTATTTGCTTCCCAGAGTAAGTAGGATGTGCTGGAGTTCATACAGTGAAGCAGGATAATGTGAGGGAGAGGGGATATGAGGTGAAGGCAAGTTTCTGGGGGTGAGAGTTCCTGACCGGAAGTTCATTCTTTTGTTAATAAAATGGTTATGATAATATTTATTTCCACTTTATGTTCAGAACTCTTGGGAAACATACATTGAACGTCAAAGTCACTGGAGACAGCATCCGTTTGACTTAGGTTCGATACTACCCCCGTGTCTGTGGCAATTCAGATGTTTTAGGTTGTGAACGCTTCCACATATCCAGCAGACACAGAACACCAAGTGTACACATCTGTGATACCGGTAGCTAAACAAATAATTTCAGCCTGCCTGTAGTTTTTTAGTTTGTCCAACACATTTAGATCCCTCCTTACATGTAGGAGACAACTTGCTTCTTCTCATGTGGCACCTAGTCGGACCAAGAATTCAGGCAGAAAACGCCTCTGAAGTGACAGCAGACCACCGTCTGGAGCGTGGACACTAGTGCGTCCCCAGCCACCAACAACAAGGAGCAAGCAGACACTTCACCTCCAGCAGAGACCACAGGAGTACTGGAGCAGCACAGCAGGGATGGACATTTCTCCTCATTCGCCCATGAAGTCCCTGGGCGTCATTCAAGTTCTACATTGTCAACTATAAATGCATTTGTGAGAAGGCATAAAATTGGCGTTCCCTTGATTTGACCTCCATACGTTCTCAGGAGGGACAGAGCTCTGCAGAATATAATGGGTTCTGGCTTAAGGTTGGACAGTGAATGCGCTGAGGAGCAAGCAGGCATTCTAGTCAAGCTTTGGCTCCCTGGTTGATTGACACACAGCCATTATTCTATTCACGCTCGCTTAGGGTGTCGAAACGAAGGATGAAATAGTGTCGCCACTTTCATACTTATTTTTTTTTATTCAAGTAGCATTGTTCGTTTTGGCACCCTGAGATGATGTCGGCAGTAGTTTACGAAGGAGTAGAAGTAGGGGATAGTTTCCCTTAAGGGAGCTGCACATTTGAAGGAAGAGAGATTTGGCATTAGAGGTTACTGGGTCTTCCATGCAGTACATATGTATCTTTCTATATAAAAGGTCACCCAAGACTGAACATGTCTAGTCCTCAAAAAAAAAAAGCAGTATCACATTTTGTATATCTGAGAGTATCGTCTACAGACCAGGTCCCTCCAAGCACCTGTCGTGGGGAGTCAGTACCACGTGAGAATAAGTGAGAGAGCAGACATGCCCTTCACAACTCTCCTTGCTAGCTAGGAGTCCTCAAGTTTTTTATGTTAAAATATTTCATAGAAATGACACTCATCCTCGTATGCCTATATGAATTTCACTCTTTAAACTGCTGTGAATTATGGAGCGTTCACTGAAGGTTACTTTGTAATCGACAGTACAGTGCTGTGCAGAGAGAAAGGTCTTCTGGTAACATGAATCGAAGTAAATCCATCCTTTTTAAGACTTTGTATTCCAAATAATAATTATCTTATTTTGAGATACAAACCATCGCTGGGTCAACATTTCATTCCAGAAAACAAAACTAGACACTTTGTTTAAAAAAATAAATTAACTTTAAAAAAGCAATTTTAGAAGCAAAAGTGGAACTGTCCATACTTCACTGCCACTATATTTTCATGGTTTGGCCTGTTTAGTATCTGGTAGTTGTCCTCGATGCCCCCGACAAAAGGCCTGCCCGGCCTGAGATGCATTGGGGATCCGGGAGCGCGGGATTGTTAAGTCATCTGTTAATGATGGAAATCAAGGAATGAAGTGGGTACACACCTGGAAGCTGGTCACACTGGAAACGAAACACTAATAAAATGACTGGTTCATGAAAACTGGAACTTTTTGGGTTATTAAGATGGATGGAATGAAACTACTATAATATTCAGTAATATTGATTAGGAGTGGAGACCCCTCGTAGTTCCCAAAGTAGTGCTTATGGGGACACATGTAGTTTTCTATCATGCATATGGCAATAGATTTAAACACTTGCCCCAATGTCCAAATGTCATTTTAAGCAGCGAGTTAAAAGAGCTTCATTAAATGGTCTGAAGGCATTGATAGTTCTTTCTATGTCAATTTCTCTTCAGCCATGTTGAAGAAAGGGATCCTCAATCACGGCGTTTGTATATGATGCTCCACTGTTCCATTGCACTCGAGCCTTGGACCGAGCTCTGGATGCTGCCTATTTCATCTTTACGACAAGGGCATTGAGAGTACAGAACACATTTACATTTTTTTTTGTTCTAGGAGAGAGGGGGGGGTTTCTCCTGTGGGCCAAGCACCATCTAGGGTTGCTTATGGAAAGCTGTTGGATCTTGTTTCTGAGGCATTGTACGCATGGCGATAAGGATCTATAATAAGTCAAAACCAAAGGTTTTACCAACTCATTTTTCCTTCTTTGGACTACATTGTACTCCGAGTATGCTGTTTTCACCTCTGCCTTTGCAGTTTTTTGGATACTGGTAGGTTTGGAAAACCAGCCGGGTAAACTCAGGGTTCCTAAGGTGTTCCGGATATAACTTTGCCAGGGGATAGAAAGGGCCTTTTCGTGCGCGAGGCAGTGAAGTATAATGTCCCTGCAAAGTTTTACCACTGGATTTGTCAAAACGGTGACCCACAGTAAAAGTGGCACCACGTGTACTTTATCCTATATACAATTCTGATTTAATTCAGAGTGTAAAATAAAACTGGAAGTGGTAGGTGGTAAATTCAGTAGCTGCCAAAAAAAGCGATTTTCCTCAGACTGTAGACCAGCGCAATTGTTAAAACCCCGAAGACCCACTCCATAAGTGGCTGAACTAATGCACTGAAAATTCTATAACTTCAAGGGAGGAAGAACAGTCCCTCTAGACTGTGCTCTTGACAGGATATGAACAGTCCCTGCAGTTCTGCAAAGTTTAAGGCTGGCCTGCACCAGGTTGGGATTGCAAGACCCTGGGGAGCTAAAAGTTAGACCTAAATAGCAGAAGTTGTCCACAGCAGTTAGGTCTTGCCCATTAAGGCTGATTTTATTCAGCCTTATTTTCCCTGTTCCACAGGACATGATGTGCGATTTTGTGTAGCTGGTTTTGAGATTCAAATGTAACATATGCCTCAATACATTCGGAGTGAGGGCAAACAGCACACCATCATCAGCGTAGGGTAGTGTGGGGATTGAAGAGCCTGCTATTCTAGGAGTGTCTGAGTGGCAGAAGGTTAAATGGACCAGTAGTCCATTTAAATATACAATTATTAACAGAGGAGCCAATATGCATCCCTGCTGCACTCCACTCCTCAGGGGGAAGGCATCTGAAAGCTCGCCATAAGCACACACTAGCCAATAAGTCTTAAGTGAAGTGAAAATAAAAAATGTATAGGTGGGGGGGGTCCACTCCTTGATCCAGAAATATTGTCCATAACTTGGTTCTGTCCACTGAATCAAAGGCAGTGGACAGGTCCATGAAAGCAAGGTAGATGGGGGATCACCTGGCATTGGTATACATAGAAATTATTAACGCCAGGCTCAGACATTGCTTTTTTGTGCCTAGTTTCGAGCGGAAACCATATTGGAATGGGGAAAGAATGCTCTTGTCTTCCGCCCAGTTTACTAGACGGATATAGATGACTTTACCAATAATTTTGATTGTGCTCACAATAAGTGATATAGGGCGGTAACATTTAGGGGACAAATGATCGCCTTTTTAAATATAGGCACGAGGGTTGCGGTTGCTCAGGAAGGGGGAATATTTGCGTTTAAACAGGAGTTGAATATGTTTATGAGGGGGTCCCAGATTTTAGGCATAGATTTCGCCAAATCCATAGGTACCCCGTCTGGGCCTGGTGCTTTCCCCCCTTTGCTATGATGGATGGACAAGTATACTTCATTCAATGTTAATATCAGAGGTAGGGAGCTCTGTAATCTGTTACGTAATTCAGATAGCGCAGTAGAATCTTCCGTAATTGAGTAAATGGAGAGGAAATGAAAAACACAATCTGAACCTAAAATGTTATTTTGCAGAGGGGTGTTAGTAGGAGAATTTCTAGATCTAAATCCCAAAAGGACTATGGGCCATATTCTCCGATTTAACGGCACTTTAGCGCAGATAAATTTACCTCCCCGTGCACAAGCCGGTGCAAAGAGCCCACAGCACCACTTTTCCTGCATTAGCATCCGCAACAAACATCGCCACGGATGACCCCAGCAACTATTGCTAATGAGATGCAGAGTAGGCTTTCCCGAGCAAAAAGCAGTGACAACATCACTCCGCAACATTCTCAACGACCAGCCAGATCTGCGATAAAAACACAAAGCAGGCTATAAGGCGTGTTAGCAGCAGGAAATAAACACCTGCTCAGACCTGGTACAAAGTAGGCCCACAACCTGCACCAGACAAGGGAGCACAGCCCATAGCCACACTTGAAGAACAACAGATGCCCTCGAGCAACTGAACATGCAGCACGGACACCCAAGAGGGCCACAACACCCACCGACACCACACCCAGGCCCGCAACACCCACCACCCGGGCCCACCCCCAACCCCGGACAAAGAAACTGCACACCAACACCACGAATCACAAAACAATTATTTTGCCTGATGTCGCACAAGCAGGAAAATCAACATACATGCGTGGCCAGAAAATGGAGAATCAGTCATACAGCAATGCAATCACCAACACAAAACACCATTAAAAAAAAAAGCCAAAACGACCATTGGGATGAGTCCTAGCGGGTTCTCACTGGACAATACGTAGGACAAAACCTGGAAGACAAAATCCAAGAGAAGAAGGTGTGCCATGCGATCAACAAAGGAAAGAGAGGTAGAGAGCGAGGAAGAGAGAGGAGTGAGATTGCACAAGCAGCGCAAGGCCTCTCGGGCACCTGGCTCCACATGCCAACGTGTGTGTGTGTGTATCGCCATCAGTACACCATGAGCCCAAGGCTGTGTCCCAATCTCAGCGCCAAAGCCACATCACATTCCGAAAACGCAAGTAGTAGTCAGACAAACATCAGGGATGAAAGCGCCATTGTTCCAATGAAGAAGGCAGGAGGTCACCTGCACCTCTGACCTTGGTCCAGAACGCGGCTGGAACACCCTGAGAGAGACACCATGGCAGATGGGGATGACTCCCACACCACGCATTGCGCAATTGAACTATCCGACTTATCCACACCCCACACACAGAAGCCCCTGTCTGAGGTACCCCTGCATGGGATGCCCTTGACACTCACGGAAACAGCAACCCATTCTCCCCAACGTTGCACACACATTCAAATCATTGCTCAGAGCTGTGGCATATCCTCCACACACCTGCCGCAGTTCAGAAGAGTGCTGGTTCCACGAGACACACCAACACAATGGCAGGCCATACCAGGCACATTCACAACCCCCGTCACGTGGAACAGTACTGTGCACGTATGCTGCATTTACTGGGCGCACTACCACTGGCAGTGCTGCGGATCAGTTACCGGCTGAGCTTCCGCATTGCCTACGTCACCTGCGTCCAGCCCTGGTTCCACTGCTGAACATGCACATTCGAGTGTCCCATCGATGTCTGCCTATCCAACACAACTGTAGATGCATTGGACTATGACTTGTGTCTGCGCCCCCTGTTGGATCACGAACAGGAGTGTAACGGAGACGGCCGTGCATTGGATGCCTTGACATACTGCGTATGTATTGGCAGTTGTGCATGGGAGATTGCACAATTCCTCGTGTACAGTGACCACATCGAGGCGCTCCCCTATTGGGCTGTGTTGTGGATTGGTGAAACGGCGTGGGCTGAGCACACCTGCCCGGACCAGTTAATGGATTGGCTCACTCTGGTGTTCCTTGAACACGACAACAGCATACTACTGGAACACATTGCACATGAAGCTGCACGGGCATTCATGGATGAGTAACTACGTTCCTGCAGCCACATCCGATTGTTACCCACAGCACAGGACCCAACAACTTGTTGCATCATGGGGATTGCTCACATATCCCACCACAACAGAGGACACGTCTGCCTTCGTCAGGACTCTGGATGCATGTGCGTGGAACTACGCATGTGTACACACACCTGTGCAAGGTGATGCAGGTCCATGGTCGGAACAACACAGCGTCGTCTGGCAATGTTGCCAATTCGGACTCACTGCTGGGCGAAGAGCACACACATGGCAATGTAGCACAACATGTGAACCTGTCGGACCCTTTCACCTGATCACTGTCAGCAGAGCAGACAATCGGCGCACTCCGGTGGCAGAGCACTAAGCAGATCCCATGGGCAGTGAGTCGTGCCCCCTCACACAGGGCAATGGGCAGACGCCAAACAACACATGGCTCATCCAGCAAGGCAAGGTGGGCTGAGACCGTTACCATCCGTGATGATTGTTGTCCATTTTTGCCCTACTATTTTCTGAACCTCGACATGTACCCATGCTGCGTGTAAGTGTCTTAAGCATGTCCCTGGCTGTTGTGGCCGTTGCCTCGTCCGTACTGACACCCACGTGCCAATAAAGTCTATGCCACTCCACTGGTGTCTAACTGTGAGGTGTGTTGATTTGATTGTCCACTCGTGTGCCACAATGAGCATTGTCCCTACACAGGGAGGAACTGACTGACGCATGTTCAATGGGGTGTGTCACTTTTGCAAGCTCCACCTCTGTGAGCCAGACATTGTTTTGGGAAAGGTGCTGGCCGACATGTGCACTTACGTGGCTTCAGCAATGTGAGTATGGTGTCCAACCTCCGACCATGTGGAGCAATGTCATATATCATAACAAAATTTGTCCATACAGATGTGTGTAATTTTGGTTTGTGACGTGAAGTTCTGTTGTCACATGTGATGTAGGACACCACTCCTGGCCTGCTACCGATTTGGTCATTCCTACACACATCCCTATTCAACACATGGACGTGTGCCTACATTGGAGGGTTGTGAGACTGTTGTTGATGTGCAATGGGGACACAGCTAGTACTCACCTTCACAGTCATCCAATTGGCCATGTGTCTCAGGGATACACATGTGCATAGATGTCAGTTACCAGGGTGTACCTTCATGTGCAATCATTGTCCCTACATCCAGCCATACTTCCATACGTGAGTGAGCATAGTAATGACACATCTGTGTGATTTAGAATGTTTTATTCACATTCAGGTGATTGACGGAGGTGGAGCTGTACATGGCCATCCAAGCCCACATCACATGGAAGCCCAGTGGTGGGCCAACCAGAGTCCTTTGGGGATCGAAAAGTTATTAGGAAGAGGGAGAGTGCAGTCCACAGCAGGATTGCTGTGTAATTGGCCAGCAGTGAAGAAATGGCAGTCGTTGTCGGGGTTTGGGTGAATGTCGCAGTGTGTTCCGGGGGTCAGTGGGAGGTATGGTTCCAGGGCATGATGCATAGGTCAGAACCAGGCAGGGACAGGCCATATGGCGGTGATGGATGCTACTGCCTCCTTCCTCACACAGCAATTACCATTCCCTTCTTACTCCCGATAAGGGTTCTGTGTTCGGTGTGTGTGGCGGGGTGATGGCTGCATCACTGTGTGCCACTGACACATCAGACTGCGAAGGTGATGGGGCAGCATCACTGTGTGCCACTGACGCATCATGGGTCGGAGCTGTGAGTGTCGATGTTCACACTGCAGTCATCTGGGACCGGCTCAGTGGCAGCAATGGCAAAATGAAGAACTGCAGGGCATATAAGTTCCCAGATACTACTCGCTGGTGTCCACCTATGGCAGCCCTATTTCCAGCCTGCATCTGCTCCATGGTCTCCATTGACCTCCGCATCTGTGCCAACTCTGTGCTGTCATCGCTGGTGCCTGTCTGACCAGACAGTTCTTGTATTCGATTAATGGCCCCAGCGAGGTCAGCCAAGGTCTGTGGTGGAGCATGGTGCTTATAAGGGGTGTCCGATAGGGACTGTACGTGGTCCCTGATGGGACTCAGACACCCACGTATGGCATTGAGTTTGGCTGCCACGAGCTCAAAACCCACCCGCAGCTGTTCAGCCAACTCCACCTGGCAACCTCACACACGTTGTTGGAACTCCATGTATAGGTCGCGGAGGTGCGGGGAGACAGCCGTGGTGGTGTGTGTTTCCTGCTGTGTGGGCTGTGCAGGTGGTGGGCTCACCTTGTGGCAGCTGGCCTGTCCTGCTCCTGGGGAAGGGGTGCGGAGGCTGTCCATTATCCGTTGGAGGGTGTCTTGACATATGGGCAGGTTTTCCTCTTCATCATCAATGTGGTGTGCCCCGCAGGAGGTGCTTGTCCCTCTGCAATGTAAAGGGGAGATGCAGGTTAACAGTTACACATGTATGTTGAAGATTTGCAGATGTTTACATTCAGACTGCATGCCAATGTACATTGTGACTGTTTTGATAGAGCTGGCTATTTAATGGCAGTCAGTGTGTTTTTCGACTACATGACGGATGTGTGGTAGTACCCGTGCATTATCATCACACAGTGTCAGGCAATGCCAGATGTGAGTGGACAGTTACTATGCACGTGCGGAACCTGTTGTGAGCCCTGTCCTGTGGTGTTGCACTTTGTACCACATTCCCGGCATTGCTGATGTTCTGTGATTGCTATGTGTGTGTGTGCTGCATTGTGGAGGAGTTGCCCCTGCAGCTCTAAATTATGTGTAGCCTTCTCCTTTTGAGGCGTGGTGCCTTTGAATTGTGTGCTTTTCGGGGGCTGAAATGTTTTTGACTTGGTTCATATGTGCTCTCGGACAGATTTTGTGGCCTGATGCATTGTTCATCTGCTGCGTGTATTGTACGGCATGGGTTGTGGGTGCACGTGGACATGTCAGAGTGTGACCTGCTCCTTTACGGATGTGATCCGCACTGGGCTACCTCCATGTCGATTCGTGGGCCATGTCATGTTTTTTGGCTGCTGCCATGCTATCGGGCATGCAGTGTTACTTGCATAGTCTGTGGGTCACAGAGCCGCTACTTTGCTGAATTCAGCACATGTGCATGGGTCGGTTGTGATATTGGTGATATGGAGGGGGGCCCCTTTGTGCACATTGTGGACGGGGGCCTACTTGGTGTTTCTATGTCTGCTGCAGTGTGCCAAGGCTATCAGGGACATGTTCCACGATCATTGTGGGTGTGCAGTGTGCTACACATAATTGCGCATGTGTGCCATTGTGCCCATCTCCCCCCGTCCTCCCCCGTCCCTGGTTGTTACTCACCCTGTTGCTGTTGGGTCAGGTCGTATTGAGCTGTGTCCAGGAACCCAAATCCTGCCACCGTCTCCACACTGCTGACTGTCGCCAGCATTTTCTCCAGCTCCTCCTGTGTCGCAGGACTCCCTACTCCAGTTGCCCATGCTGCCTTCCTGTTGCCGGAGAGCTTCTCCTTGGTTTGTCTGTGCACTTCAAGCCAGTTCATCTTGACCTCCTCCAGTGACCTCCTCGACACTCTGACTGCATTGACGTTGGTGACGATGGCCTGCCATATTTCCGTTTGGGTTGCCAGGGCCGCAGTGGAGGTGCCGAACAGTTGTTGATGGTGTCCTATCACCTCTGTGACAATGAGCCGGTCTTCCTGCGGACTGAACCCCTTCTTCCTTTTCCTCTTCTCCTTGCCCTTCCCCAAACACTGGGTTCCTGGCTGGACCTCCGTGGGGCTTATGGAGTTCGGCTTTCCCTCTACACTCGGTCCGGGTGCATCCATGTTGCTAAGCAGTTTGAATTGGGTTTTTTGCTGTTTTTTTCTTTCTTTTATAGTTCATTTTACCGCCAGACGCGTGAGATATGCAGGCTTGTGGCTGGTTTTCACTGATTTTTGTACCGCGATTGGCATCATCGCATGATTTTTCGCGGCGTGACGTTGGTTTACACGCTGACATTTGACGCGTTATCTGGTGACTATCGCATGCTACCGCCTCGTTGTGAATACTTGGTTGGCACGGCGTACTTTTCCCGTGATGGGCTGCGATGTTGAGAGTTGCGTTAAGCTACTCTTGTGGTAGTTATCACACGTTCTTGTGAATATACCTCATGTGTCCTTCTCGAGTGCTGCATTTTGTAGTAGGTCCCAGTCTCGTTTGTGGAGTTTAAAAGTGTACGTCTGTACTCTGTCCGAGCCAGGGAGATCTTGCTCCTAGCCCAAGGCTATGTGTTTAAGGCCTTCTTCAGCTTTCGATTAGCCTTTGAGCAGGTCTCATCAAACCATCTAGGATCTTTATTGCTTGGATGGATTGTCTTGAGCATTGACTCTCTAATGATCTGCGTGATAGTAAATAACAGCCAACACTTGCCCGGTCTCTGCTACACAGTTAAGAAATACTCCTAAATGAGCTTTAATGATAGTGGATAAGGTTTCTAAGGGCTTTCTCAGGCACCAAACTAATGTTAGGCCATCCGAAGAATGTTGTGTAATGGATATGTAAATGTAAAATGTAAATGTAAAAATCCACTTCTATAGCGCAACTATCACTCCAAGGAGCATCTTGGCGCTCACCCAGCTCAGATGTACGAGACAGGGGGGAAAAGTAGACATCATTTGCACAGAACACTGCATCTCAAATTACTATTGCAAGCATGCCCATTAATAGGTAAGAGCATAGAGGCACATAGGGTATTACGATCTCCCCATTCTGTTGGTAAAATCTCCCCTTTTGGAAACCAAGACAAAATGTTGGACGCCAGTATTTGTACTCTCTTCCCTGCAAGGTCCCTGACTTCTACCCACATCTTAACTGTGTGAAACGCCATCCTGGGTGCGACCCCCCAGTCTCTTTGTCCTCCCTGCCGGTGCCACTGGTTTGCTAGATTGCCCCCCGGAGGCTTTTGGGCACAACAGGGCCAAAATCCCATCCATTGTATCCATCCTACGCATTAAAGCCTCAATATCAACCTCTGCTCATGCCCGCTTGGAACCCTTCTTCGTGCCACTCAGCATTCTTCTACAGGACCTAGATTACAAACCGCATCACGTACCTGGATTCAAAACTCTAACCTACCGATGCCCAGGACACAAGAAAAACCTGAGCTGCATGCAAACTTCTACTGCAACCTGTGACTCAGCCCACTCAATATCACAATAAGGCATTACAAGTAACCCACATATGGGAATTCACCCAAGCCTAAAGCCCCCAAAACAGACACCAAAGCCACTTCTGATGAAGTCCAGCACATGCACAGCCGCCGCAAACCCCAAAACTGCTACCACCAAACGTCAAATCCCAGCAAGAAGAGCAAATAAAAAAGGCCCTCAAATGTCTGAGGCAATGAGAGGCAGCCCAAACCCCGTGCGCCAACTAGCCAAACAAATTAAAATGTCCCAGACTATTCTTTTAAAGCAAATACCCAGGAAATTCGACGGAGTACATAGGCCCAAGTGGCAATCAAAATCCCCTCACCATAAGGGTAGCAAGCAAACGCCCAGTACAATAAAGTACAATCACCTCACTATATAGAGCTTAGACAGCACCACATGCCAGGCCCCTCTTTCTGTGCCCCTCTCACCTCCACAGCCCTCGTGCGCCCACCGGAGCCACCACCAAGTGCACAGAACCATGAATGCATCTTAGGTAAGAAAGGTCTCGAACCTGTGCAACTCCCAGAGGCAACTGCTGGGGGTTGTGGCTAAAGAGATCGTAGCGTAGACCGCTGGATTCCTGCAAATAAAACAAAATGAAAGAAAACACAATGCAGGGATAGTAAGGAGGGGGATCGTTCTTGGCGTCCTTGGTGGCAACAAGCAAGAAAAGATACCCGCTTGCAGTGCATTTTTAGAAGCGGGGCCACTGGGTTGCTGGGAATGACCCTAGAAGCACTCTAGTGCTTCCAGGTGTTACTCCCCGACCTCCACCAAAAGGTCGCAGTTTCTCACACTGTGACCCTTGTTCGGGCCCCAGCTCGCCAGCATATGCATGACTCCCCCGAGTTAGAGGTGCCCCAGCCAGTCATTGGAAGAGGGTTTGGAGAAGATGATGGAATGGTCGTTTTTGTCAGAGGAGATTGTGAAGATTATGTGCCCAATGTAAGAGCAGTCACAGGATCCTGCTGTGCAGCAAGCTTAACTTCTTGCTCTGTTACTTCCTCAGGAGAATTAGTTTCAGCAGACTGTCTGTATTGGGAAGTTTTGGTTTGCTGGGGCAATTTAATTTCATATTCACTGGTCTCAGCCATGACTGCAGTCACTGCAGCACTGCGAGACCTTGGTCATGGCTCTGGTGGTTGTGGTACCATTGGTTATCCCAGGGTAATCTCCCATCTTCTTCCTACCCAGAAGAGGGTAAAGTAGGCCAAGTTGCTTAACTTGGCAGAAAAAGGATGAGGGCTTGATGCAGGTGGTGGCTACAGGCTTCTTCTCCTCACTAACTGCTTTCTCAGTTGCCATCTTCTTCTCTTGTTGGTCAGCAACACAAGCAGTAGTACATAGTAGAGAGGTCCCTGGACTATGGTATCAGCCAACTGACATACTACTGCTTATCTCAGCCTCATCCACCTGTAGGCAATTCAACATAAGAAGGAAAAGAGTCCGAACTGACCATTCTAGGGAATGCAGGTCAGTTCATCATGGCAAAAACATACCAATGTGCAAACTGAGGGGCATATTTACTTGCCCCTATCGCCACAGGAAAGTCACTTTTTCCGACTCCTGTGGCGATAGCGTCTTTGCCCTATTCACAAGGTGGCATTAAGCCACTTAATGTGGTTAAATGCCCCCATGTGAATAAGGCCTCATTCACGCTACACTTAGTTTGAAAGGGGTGGGCAATGGGTGTTGCGGTGGGCGTTCCACCGCAACACTTATTGATTTTGATGCTGCCCTATACTTACAAGGGTGGCGTTAATATGGGACAGCTCCAAAATTAAGACCAGGAAAAACCTGGTCTTAGCCTGGCAAAATGAGGAGAAATGCTTTGTTTCTCCTCATTTTTGCTGTTTCTATGTGTTCTGTATTGTGCAGGACACACAGAAACAGCAAAACGCCATTGATTGTTTATGTGCAGGAAGGCGTCCCTTCCTGCACATAAACAATCATTTAAAAAAATGACGTGTTGCAACTTCTGTGTGTGCTACAGAAGTTACAAAACACCGTTACTTATTGTTTATGTGCAGGAAGTGACACCTTCCTGCACATATACAATCTTTCCCTGCAACGCAGTCACCCTTGCACAATGGTGCAAGACTGCCTGCGCTGGCGCTAGGCAGCTACATCTAACACCAGCACTAAGGGAAAGGCTGGGGTGCACTGTATCCTTGTGAATATGGCGCATCCCTGCATTTGGAAACTGTCGGAGCGCAGCGTTAAGCCAAGAAGGATAATGCCACGCTCCAACAGTTTCCCAGTAAATATGCACCTGAGTGTTTTATTAGATCCAGCTCTAATTAGACAAAAATATGTAAAAAGCTACATATATAATAAATATATATTTATATATACAATAATTATAAATATGTTATTCTCAAGGGCCAATGGGAACCACCAGGAAGCTAAGGGACGTTAGGCAAAAATCATTTCAATTAATTAAAATATTAATAACCATGAACCAGAGGGCCCAATTCATGTTGCAGAACATATGGGAAAGCCTCTAAAAATAGGCAATACATATCTCTTGTTTCTCCAGGTTCTGTTTGAGTAAGGGGGAGGGGGGCTGGCAAAAAGTGATATTAAAATGAATAATAACCATGCCGAACAGGCTACTGAACCCGCCAGACAAGCACAGTATAATAATAGGAAATGTATATTAAAAAAGGGAAAATGTGGACTTCTCCAGGACCCAGACACACAGTGCTTCCAGCAAAAGACTTGTAAACCTGGCACAAAACATTTAGAAATCAATGATCACACACAGACACACTCTCTCTCTAGTTTCACAAAACGGTGGACAAGCACATGTCTTGGAAAGACAGAAAGCATGGAGAATGAAGACAATATGGCCACCTATGTGACACAATCTGGTGTCACAAAAAAGTGTATTACAAGCAAGAGAATGTAAAAAATACAACCAAGGCAAAAAAACAAACAACAGCACACAGCAACATGGAAACTGACAAAAATTATTTGCAATACATTTTAAAACTGCCCACAAGACAAACAGTCCGAACTCTCTCTCTCTCCCCCTCTCCTCCCCTCTCACTCTCACTCCCCCTCCCATCTCCCTCTCTCTATAATCTCCCCTTGTTTTCCGTCCTACCCGACCCCCTTTCCCGCCTCAAGTACCTGAGGCGAAGGTAAATGAATGTCTGAACACTCCTGTAAACCCCTCAGACACAAGCAGGCACATGCAGACAAAAAACTTAAAATGGTCACGAATTCAAGCCCATCCACAGCCTCCTAAATTATCTATCTATCGCAGCAGCATTAAGAATGTGGAAATCCATCCAAAAACAAAACATCAATGGCCAGCAACAGGCTAAGCCCCACACAGCAAAATACCACAATATAATTACAACTCCGGACAAAATACAAGTAAGTTGAGGAAATGGAACTCCCGGCCTCCACCAAAATGCCCGTTGCTCTTGCACTCTTGTTGCTTCATCCACGCGCGTGCTTGCACTGGATTCCCTAGTTCAAACTCCAGGCCATTCAGCAACACGCACTACCACTAACAAATAAAATGAAAAATAAAAAACAGAAAAAATTAGTAGCGCCTCACCTCCCGCAAACATTAAACATATTGAAAAGCTCTGCACTACCCTGACTTGATTTTCCTAAAAAAATTACAAATTCCAAGGGTGGCTGATGCACCAGAGATTCGAAATGATGAGTGATTCTTTCCCTGCAGAATTCAAATCTAAATTTACTAAGCGCTCAACAAAGAACAGTGGGGAGTCTTCAGGACAGAAAGAGAAAGTTGATATGTACAGTAGTGGCAATACCGTTGTAAAACAAGCATTGGCATAGCCAATAGGTCTCGCCTTTGGGACCTTATAAGCCTTATAGTTGCACAGACATGCGATCAAAAATTATATCAGAGGTGAAAGAACTGGATGCCTTCATTCCACTGAGGTCTGGGCAATCAGGGAGAATATGGGCAGTACAATGTGTGAAAACAAAAGCGCATGCAGGCCTTATTTTACCCCTAAACACAGCAGCAACATGAATCTATGAAAACCCATCACACGAGTCTGCATGCCCCCCTTGCCCCTACACGTAATGTAGCATGAACAGCCAACATCACAGTAGCCTGTAGCAACGCCCCTACCAACTACATACACTTCTTGTGTATGTGAATTCCAAGATCACAAGAGCTTCCAGTTTGACATGCACATATGTAATGCCCCTATCTGAAGGCTAACATTACTGGAGCCTTTTCGAAACGCAAGAGCAGGGTAGATCGACATCTGAAGACAATCACAGGAGCAGCACACAGACAGACACACAGCCGCAGAATTAGTGAAACCTTCAGCCAGCAAAGGCATGTGGCAGTTTGTGCTATTTAGTTTTTTGTTTTTTTTTTGGCATTTTAATACACACAGACCAGGAAGAGAGATCTGCATTTGGCATAGTTCGGTGTTTAATATGCAAGGCTGTGAAAGTCCAGACTTGGAAGCTGCACAAGCGCACAGATTCAACATTTCTGTCAATCGACGAGGAACACGCCAGATAAAAAACAGACCTGCAGTTCTGATCCCTGGCCTGCAACGTTTAACGTAAATTAGCATAACCGCCAAAAATTCAGGGACAAAAATAAAAACTGCTTTACTGCAATACATTAAGAACTCTGTTCAACTTAAATGTATCATGCTGCGCTATAAACAGAAAACGCCTCGCTTTCCCCGAAGTGAAGCAGTCTATCTATTCTAAGCTAACACCAAAGAGAGTGTGAAAGCTTACCCCAAACAAATGCAGCGGGGGACATTTGTGGGTTAAATTACCCTAATGAGGGGAGTGGGAATACTAGCACGACAAAAGAGAGCACTAATCGGCAGGGATGACTCTCAGAGGGGGGGGGGGCGTAGAGTGGATACACTTGCGCCAATAAAACTGTATTGTAGGGTAGGGGTGTAGACAGTAGGGCCTGCGTGACCCCACTGCCATACTAACATATACAGAACTCCATCGCCACCTCAAATTTGAGAAATCCTGTTACACGTTAAAACACACACTGTTTTATGCGGCACTGCCCCCAAAAGGGACCCTCGGATCAGTGTGTCCGTAAAGTCCCCCGGGGGGCTGGAGGAGATGTAAGTCAACAGAAGAGAGCAGGGGAGGAAAGTGAGCCACACCGGAGCAAACATCTACCATACAGTGCAAAAAAGCAGAGAATGGGGCACGTGAGCTCTTACACCACCGATGGCCTAGCAAATACTTTTTCCAAGCTTCAGCTCCCTCCCACCCCACACACACATATTCACTCAAAGGAATGCGACACCGCCCCAGGGAAATGGTAAGTCACGCATTTATAGTGCTGGTGCTGAAGCGGTCTGTCAAAGCGGGCACCCGCTGCTATTAGTACTACTGAGCAAAACAGAGTTCAGTGCTCGCTGCAGTGACTGGCCACTGATTGACTGCTCGCCGGATCCAATCACCGTGGGCGGCAGCACGTGATATAATCGTCACGGTCAGACACTCCAATGATTTTGCCAAATACCCGGGCCGTTGAGCCAGAGACTGCTGACTATAGGCGGCGGGAGCAGGCGGCACTCTAAGTTTAGTTTGGTTGGAGCCCGTCCGCTGTTGCTCGTACCACAGCTAACTTGTGCTGCCATTTGGTGCCCCCTGTAGCCCCTCTCATCAAGAGAGATTAAGCCATGCAGCCCAGCCAGCTGCCTCTCGAGTCCGACGTGCTGCTGCCAGTGAGAGGCTTGTGCCTGTCTCCTCATGATAATACTGCGTGACTCCGGACCGAGCCTGCTGGCGAGAGTAACTGGCTTACTAAGCTCTCGGACAACTGATGTCTGAGGTATTTATGAATCCCTTATATGTAAATGTTTTTAAGTGCTGCGGCAATCCTCACCATTCACGACATACCCAGAGCCCTTGTTACAGCACATAGGGCTCTGAACTGACTGCAGACTGCCATGCTAGCCTGGGGACATCATGGACGGTGTCACAGCGGGCCAGCTGCGCTCTGCAGTGACCACTTGTTAGCTGGTCTCCAAGTGTCACACATTGTCGTTGAATGTCACGCACATGTACATTGGAAATTGGAACATGTCACACTTAAGCAATCTGAAACCTTGGCAGCTATGAGAGAAGCACGGGATATGTGCAGCCGCGAGGGCCCTCCAATAGTGCCGCCCAGCAGGGGAAGATGCGAAAGCTGTGTCCACCGTCAGGAGGGGGGCGGGACCATGACTTTACAACAGGAGGACAAAAAGGTATTAGCAGGGTTAGACCGACAGCATGACGGCGCCTCCATTGTTCAGCTTGTCTGAGGCATGGACGCGCTTTCTTGTAAAGCAGCAGGGAGTGTGCACCGTGATGTTGCCTCTGTTGTCACGCTACCCAGGAGTCAGAAGGTGATCAACGCGACCGAGGGGAGCAGGACACTGTTTTTGCACAGCACTGTCTTGGCAAGTGACTCAGCTTCTAGGCGGTGTTCCGAGGATGGCGAGTTCCAGCAGTTTGTGTGTTGTGGATCATTCCAGAAGGAAGTGCAGATGGTGTTGGGGAGTAGGAAGGAAAGAGGAGGGAAGGAATAAAGGAGATGAAGAGAGCACAAAAAGAACTGGAGAGAGTTTGCGAGTCCGGAAAGAGAAGGAGGCTGGGAAAGGGATTACAAAGCGATGGAGAGAGGATAACAATCAAACAAGCACTGACCAGCAGCGGCGACTGCGGGCAGTAAATGGACTGCACAGGCGGGGTAGGCGGAAGTCAGCAGGACTGCTTCACGGCACGCACTCAGAATCTTGCGAAGGCATGAGTGAAAAGCAAAAAAAAAACAGACACACAGCGTTTCCCTTGCGGGACCTAGCAGGGGCACCATCTGTTTGGAAGATAATTACAAACAGATGTCGCCAAAGCTTGCTCCTGCAAGGGAAACGCCAAACGTGCACGCGTTGCAATAGAAAGCAATGCAAAGCGTGCACTTTTTTGGCCAAAATGCTGATCTATTCCAAAAGGTCCCCTCCTAAGCAGCGCATGCGCATTGTGTAGGCGAGACCTAAAAAAAATGCATACAAATATAACATTCTGCCTTTTGTGCCAAGTTTCCCACAGGTAAAGATTAAATTTAAAAGGAAATGAACTTTTTTTTTAAATCTGCACCCGCATTAAAACCAACAGTTGTTGGCGTTTAGCAAAGTCTACTACTGTTCTCTAGAGTTCCCGCAATATGTTTTTTACCTGAAAGAAATCTTGTTTGAGATGATGCATAATCTCTGCTGGCAATTACATGCGACTACGTAGGTGTAAAGGAAATTTCACCTGGATTTAGTCTCATTTGATGTAATCAACAATGAATCGTTGCCATTTTCTGTAAAAAAATAAAATTGCATATAAATGTCATTGTTTATAGAAGTGCAGTGTAAGCCTTTATTTACAAAATATATGCAAACCTTTTTTACTCACTAAGGGGCTTACACGCCCACTGCGTCGCCGGTGCGTCACTTTTAATGACGCACCAGCACAGCAATGGGCTTCCCATATTTACAAGGCCACTTAATGTCACCCTGCGTTACTTTTCGTGGCCTTGTAAATCTGTTTCCCTTTCACGCAGAACTCTGTGTGAAAGGGCTATTCCCTGGGTGTTGCTGTGGGTGTTCTCATGCAACATCCATGCAACTGGACGCACTCCCATATTTACAACATTTCGGAAACCTGGGAGTGGGTCAGAATTCTACGCCTCCCCAGGGGAGTCGTAAGGAGGCACAACGAGGAGAAATACTTTTATTTCTCCTCGTTTTTTCCTCTTACTGTACGTGCTGCATTCTACAGCACGCATAGCAAGAGGAAAAAGCCTTTAATTTTTGTTTTTGTGCAGGAAGGTGTCCCTTCCTGCACCCAAACAATCTTCCCCTCAGCGCAGGCACCCTTGTAAAATGATGCAAGGGTGTCTATGCTGGCGCACAGCTGGTGAAGGACAGGAATGCGCTGTATATTGTAGATACCCAACATTCCTGCCCTTTTCTTTTGACGCAGGGCAGCGAAGCAGGAAGGCTTGCTGTTCTGCCATGCATCAAAATATTGTACTGAGGCCCTATGACTGTAAGATGTTAGAAATGGAAGCGTTCTTTGCCCTGCGCCAGAGGCCAGTGTGCATATTGCGAAAAGAACATCACGTTCTAGCTATAGCCTACTTGAAAGTTTCTGCTAGTACATTTCTAAGAAAGCCTCGGGCGTGATCACCAAACAAGTCTGTGGCGCTAAAGGACAAGATTATTATTGTATCAAAGTCTACACGAGTCTGTGAACAGTCCTGCCATGCAAATGTATGCTTTTTTGAACTTTCCTCGCATAGTTTCATGTGAAGAGCAAAGAGAACTGTCCCATTGTTGTAAACTTTTATTCTGCTTCCCTACTGCTTTAGACTTTTTACAAGGTAACAAAATACACAAAGGCAGCGTGAGTTCTGCGATTTCGCCCCTCTTTACTGTTCCAGCTTCTCTGGAGTTGGCTTGTGCGTTTGTTTAGGTTCGTGCTTGTTGTTATAGTTTCACTGGAGGGTGCTAAGTAAGCTCGAGCACATGTCATTGACGTGTGCGCTATGCTGAGCCACCACACAAGGCGAACTTGAGCGTCATTTGTTTCCAGGACATATCAAGTATGTCTTGAACACATAAACTAACCTCTGATAATATTATGATAGCCTGAACAGTTGGCAGCCTCTCTACCGCTCGCAGTCCCTTCTGAGTCTTAAAGCGACTGGGAAGAACAGACAGACGAGCTGCTTCTCAGCATAAACAAGCATTGGCAATATCAATATATCTCGCCTATGGGAGGGCTTTTGGCTTTGTCAATTTCTTATAGCCATGTAGAACAGCAACATGATACTGTGCATCATGGTTGAAAGTTAGATTTAAAAAAGTGCAATGATGAGGCCAGCATGACCTCAATGGGCAGTGATTTGTTTTCTTAGTATGGGATTTTTCTCTCCCTTCATAAAAAAAAGTTTAATTGTCTTATGTCTGAGCTGAAGTTCGCAGAGCAAGAAACGCAGGCCCATTTGCATCTTTGTAGTATCTCAACACCCATTGGTGTGACTTTTGAGCGCTTTTTTTTCCTGGCGGGACTGGATTGGTGTGCACATAAAAGAAAAGTATCTCTGAAAGCAGTTCGCAGTGTAGGGACACTGGGCAAGGAAGCAGTACTTTGGCCGTGCTCCTGGGACAGGGACAAACACACAAAGAGGAAGTAAAGCCGGCTCTTGTTGACCAAAGAGAAGCAAGGAAATAACCTTTGGCAGACAATGGCTGGACTCTAAGCCCCCTAACTACACAAAATGTTTCGCTAGTGACAGCACATGCACTGTCTCAGGCTAGACCCAAAGTACTGAGTGTTGGGAAGAAAGGGGCAAACAGTTAAAGATGCAAACTTGCCTCCCAAAAATTGTGAATGGAAGCAAACAACTGACACTGCCTCCAAAACATTTGTGTTCTGCCTGAGAGGAAACAACCTTTACCACACAGTCTTTACTATGCAGGACCTTTAGCATGCAATCTTTACCATGCAGGTAAGTATTTAGAAGTTTTTTTTTTTAAATAGCATACTTTTAATGATATTTTAAAAAGTGATTTTAGGGTTTAGGAGTGGGTAGAGGTAAAGGAGGTAAGGGTGACATGATGGTTGATGGGAGGGTACAGGTAAAGGGAAGTGAGGGTGACTTGAGAGTTCGGAGGTGGGTAGACGTAAAGGCAGTTGAGGGGGACTTGAGGGTTCAGGGATGGGTTAGAGGTAAAGGGAGGTGAACGTGAGCGTGAATTGAGTGCTCAGGGGTTAGGTAACAGGAGGTAAGGTTGACTTGAGGGCTCTTGGGTGGGTAGAGGTAAATGGAGGTGGAGGTGAGTTGAGGGCTCTTGGGTGGGTAGAGGTAAAAGGAGGTGACGGTTGGTTGAGGAGTGGGTAGATGTAAAGGGAGGTGAGGGTGACAAGGGTTTGCGGGATGGGCAGAGGTAAAGAGGTAGAGATTGACTTTCTCTAGGCAGTAATTACTGTGACTGTTGGCATTGGTCTCTGACCCTCTGAGATAGTTTCTTAGGGTAGCCCCTCGGTCTCATGGCCCACCTGTCTGTCTGAAGTGAGCGTTCATCTATGGGAGGGAAGGCCCAGTCATTCACAATTAAAAGGTGGGATGCCCAGTTACTGGAGGTAATTATTGGCATAATGAGACCCTGTGAATAAATATTGGCACTACATACTGGGGGAAAATGTTGGCATATGAAGCACAGGTGTCAAAATGCTGGTGCCAGCATATTTGAGGTTCTTTGAATTTGGGAGGGCAGCCATAGTGTATGGGAAGGGGCCAACCATCATAAGATGTTGGCCCTAACATACTGGAAGTAATTTGTGACGTTAGGGTCACCCATAGTACATGGACACCATCATTGGTGAAATTCTGGCATTGGCATATTATATGTAATTTATGGCAAAAGGGCACCCATGAAACTATACTGTTCCTGGTACAATGGAGGTCATTTTTGTTATATGAGGGCAGCCCCAGCCTCATTGTGAAAAAAATGTTGTCAGTTTCTGCGGAGCATCAGACATAGGGGCATATTCACAAGGATTTATCGCCGAGTTAACGGCACTTTATAGCAGCCAAAGTTGCGATAAACGTATCGCCCCAATCACAAGCTGGTGTTAACAGCCCACAGCACCAGTATACCCGCGATAGCAGCCGCAAAAAACATCGCCACAGATGACCCCCACTACTATCGCTAATGAGATGTAGAGTAGGTGTTCCCATGCGAAAAGCCGCGACAACACCACACGTCAACATTCTCAACGACCAGCCAGATCGGGGATAAGAACACAAAACAGTCGATAAGGCGCGTTAGCACCCGGAAGCTAACACCTGCTCAGACATGGTGCAAAGTCGGATGACAGCCTGCACCACAAAAGGGAGCCCAGCCCACAGCCACATCGGAAGGGCAACAGATGCCATGGAGCCACTGGTCATGCGCCTGGACACCCAAGAGGGCCACAACACCCACCGCCACCACCCCAGGACCCCAACCCCCATCCGGAACTGCCACCCCAGACCACCACAGAGGCAGCACAGACAAAGACAGCAGACCCCCAGGAAATGCACCAGCCTCACAGACCCAACACCTGACAATGTCATTGCCCACTACAGGTTTAAAAGGACAACCATAGTACACATCCTGACCATCATCGCCCAACAGGCAGACCGCACCATCACAGCGGACAACCAACATCCCACCCCACACAAAGCTGCTGTCTGTGCTGCACCTGTTGGCACCTGGTACCCCCCAACCAACACCCGCCAGAGTCTGAGGAGTCTCACAGCCAACCACATCCAAGTCCCTCACACCTGACATGGACATCACCATCAGCCAGGTACCCCAGTCCCTACACGTCCAACACAATGCGCAGGATCCGCTGGAGACCAAGCAAGGACCATACGCTATAGGTGGATGCATGCACGTGTTGGGGGTAATCCACAGCACACATGTCATACCTGTGCCCCCTGGTGACACAGCACACAATCACCGCAACAGAAAGCATACGTCTCACATCAATGTGCAGGCAACATCCGAACACCGTGGAACCTCCACCAATGTCACCTCCAAATACCCAGCCAGTGTGCATGATTCCTTCATCCTCCGACAGTACATCAGCAACCAGTGTTCCCAGGATGGCACCAAGGGAAATGCACAGCCCCTTGGCAAGTTCCAGATGAACACCCCACTCACCTCAACTCCACAACCATGCAACTCACAACTCTGGCAATGCACACGTCACACAATCAACATGCAAAACAACATGCCCACCCACCAGACATGACAGAACAACTCAAAATGGTAACCTGGTCAAGCTGTGAACATGAGCCATCAATGGCATGGCACCTCAGCCACACACATGTGGGGAGAGGTGGCAACCAGGCATGTGTGAAGGATGCAGGAGAACCATGATTGGGAAGTACACAATGCCAAGAGTGGCGGAGATGTGTTGGACAGACCGCAGTGTGCAGAACACACCCACATCCATGGCGACATACACCTCTGGTGTATGGAGTGTAGTGGACAGTGGACGCAACCATGTCACCCCAGCCAGTGGGGGAGTTTGCGGAAATGTTGCCTGTTAAGTCCCCCCCGTAAGCATGAGCGGAGTGGGATGGCCCGGCTTACGCAAGGCCAGCGTAGGGGTGTGAATAAAAAGCACGTAGCCCCGGGCATGGTCCTCTTCCGGAAAACCCAACGTCTCTGCCAGGGTGGCGCCTCTCACCACGCCAAGAGGCCGACGCCGTCCTCGTGAGCGGAGTTGCCTGCGATCCTGTGCGCCTGCCGTGCCCCGGCCCGCTGGACCCCAAACTCATCAGGCCCGCCCCTGCGCAGCCAGGCCACACTGATCACCTTCCGACACCGGTGTGTGTCAAGAAGGGACCCCCACGTGCCTTCGCAAGCTCCAAGCCCGAGGCCCGCGACCTTGGCAGCCTCCTCAGACCATCATGGCCTCCACGACACAGGCCCGCTTTAGTCCTCTCTCGTTGATGAACTCTCCTGCCGCCTCCAGCCTACACCACGGTCAAGTAGGTCGCACATTTGGAACCGAGTCTTGATTACACGATGGCAGAGTACATATGTTCATTGCAGATTTTATATCAGTGTACTCCCTTCGATGTGGTGCCACCAACTCTGTGCATGGCATTCTTACGACACATGTCTGTTGTACCCTGCTGACTACTGCCTTCGACCTACACTACGGACAAGTAGGTCACACATTTGGAACTGAGTCTTGACATACATTGTCTGTGTACGCACAATAAGGAAGATTCTACTTCACTGTACGCCCTTCGGTCAGGTGGCAGCAATCATGTGCATAGCATCCCAAAGACACGTGGCTGTGGGCCCTTGCTGACCGCTTCCCCCGGCCTACACTGTGGTCGAATAGGTCGCACATAATTTTGAATTCAGCCTTGATTCATTTATGGCTGACTTGATGTCATTGTAGAGGCTTCAACGCAGACTGAATCCCCTTTCAGCCCCGGTGCCACTATGTCTATTCTCTGAGACCCATGGACACTTTCTGGTTGGACTTTGGTGGTGACTGAGTCCATGAAGTTGGGATTGTCATCGCCATCATGGCGGTGATGCTGACTTTGTGGAAAAAATGAGGCCGTGGCATTCCACCCCTCCATTTGCTGCTTCCGGACAGCTTCCACCCTCTGCATCATGCCCTGGAGGACACCTTCCACTGTCCCCTGCAACCCTCCGCAACATACACCTCGGACATTGATGAGGAACGGCTCAGGTCGCATGGCCCATCTGACTGCACCGCACGTCACCGTCCCGTGGTTGGGTGCCTGGGCCGGCCGCAGTGCATCTGGGGCCACTAACTCTGTGCTGGTCATGTCCAGGACCCCTTCTTCTGAGATATTGGATGGCCTCTGAAGCGATGGCCTTGGGGTCATAAACGCCATGTGTCTGTGGCCCTGCGCTGTCCGCTGCCTCCGGCCTCAACTGTGACCCACCAGGGCTCACACATCAAATCGAGTCCTGACCGGCCTCGACATCGCATCACCGCAGGAGGCACATGCCACCACTGCCAGGACTGACTCCAACCGCAAAATGCCTGTCTCTAAATGGTCATACTGGCAGACTGACGGAGTTGCCTCCACATGTCATGGATACCATCTTCTGCCTGATCCCCTGCTCAGCACTCCAGGTGCCACTGACTCAGTGCACCACAAATCATCGTCCATTACTGTCTTGGTTATGTACTGTGGTGGGTTCACGCACCAATGTCTCCTCAGGCGGTCTGGGAGACCTGGGACAACGATGAGGAAGATGATGCAGGTGCGACACCCCGCCACTGCAGCTGCATCATGTAGGTCCCGAAGGGACAGAATCCTAGACATTCTCTTCACATGAGCACGCTCAGCTCTGGTGTCCCAGACTCAGCGCACTGCAACTCACAGACACTTCTATTTGCTCATTGTGTGTCCTCTGGACTTGCTCAAGCTATCTCCATGATGTTCCGCAGTTGTCCCTGTATTGCTTGTGTTGCCTGTTTCCGTATTCATTGTGTTAACTGTTGTATTTGTTGCCAGCACCAACAACTCCCTGAGTGCTGGCTTGCACCCACCCCACACACATCCAGTACATGCGTCACTGTACATGTGGCCCTGCCAGTAAAGGGGCCGGGCGCACGTGCCCATAGCCAGTTCGACATAATATCTGCGTGTGTCCCTGTGGTCTTGTTGTATGCATGAGGCCCCTGGGCCCTACGACATTACATTGTGCTGTGTACAGTGGACGCAGACATGTCACCGCAGGCAGCGGGTTAGAGCTTGGACATGCAGCTTTGTCATCACCCACTCAATTCGTAAGGGAAGTGGACTGTGCCGTCACACGCAGAGCCAATGTGGGTGTGTGACTGATATGTGCGTGGTTCTGTACGGGAATGTGCATCTGCATGTGTCTCTATGACAGTGTGGGTCTCCTTTGTGGGGTGTAGGTGGTTACTGAAGGTTAATGGACACCCACCTATGTGTTCTGTTACGCTTTCCATGGGTTCGGGCCACACCCGCACCTGTTGGGCCACCTCTTTTTGGCATTCTGACACCTGGCATTGGGGTGCCATGTGTGGGTCCGTGAAGTGTTGTGTGCCAGCCGTGCTTGCGGGTGCTTCATGCTGTGTGGTCTGTTGCAGGGGCTGGGTTCTCCTCTAAGTGGGTTGTCTGCCCTGGTCCTGATGGTGGGTTGCGTGGGATGTCCATGGGCTGTTGTAGGGCATCGGTGTCGAAGGTATGGTGGTCGTCTCCGGCATCAGTGATGGGTTGTCTGGTGTGACCTGCTGGAGGTGGTGGTTGTCCCTCTGCAATGTGAAGGGGAGATGCATGTTGACATTGTGTTGACATTTATGTTGGCGCATTGTTCTTGTGGACATGCAGACTGTGTGACAATGTACATTATGACTTTTTGGCGGTGCTGGCAATTTGAGTTGGGACAGTGGACATTTGGACTACATGACTGATGTGAGGTTGTACCCGTATGTCAGAAGTTGGCCTGGTATATGCTGTCCACTAGTTATAGTGGGCACCTTGCACCAGTCCAAACAACCCTTATTGATGATTAGGGTTAATATAACCTTTATTGAAAGCTATCCTAGTGGTAGCTATGGAGAGCAGCCTTCAGGCTAAGTCTCGAAGGAATGTAAAGCAGCTTGGTTTACCAGATTATAACCTCTTGAATAACTAAGTGTAAGGAGAACCACACAAGGTATATATATAAAATATATGTATTTATTTCTAAACACTCTCTACTAACCTCTTTATGAAATTAGAGAGCAAGGCACACAATAATACAGTTCTAAAACGAAACAGCCCAATATACAATGGGCCCCAGGGGGAGACCAAACCATATATTAAGAAAGTGGTATAAGAACCACGACTTGACTAGACACATTGCCTAGAGCACGTAGAATCGCTGGGACCCCAAGGAACTACACAAAGTAGTGACACAGGGGACCCACGGGGGACGCGTGCAGGGTGAGAACACAGACGCGAGCTCCGTACAACCCTGTGGGAAAGTCGCGGTTGGAATTTTAGAGTTTAAGGACACTTAGGAGAGGACTTGGAGAAAACCCTTTCAGACTTAGAAGGTTATAAGGCCAGCACCCACGTGAGCACCGGAGTACTCATGTTACCTAACCCAGGGAAGCCGGGTGCATAGGTGTCAAATGGTGTCGGGAATCTTCAATGTCGTCAATGGAGAGTTACTGCAAAGTGCTGCTGCCATGGAAAGGAGAAGTGTCCGGTGTGATCCAAGCCTGGATCGAAGATGTGAAGAACCTGAAATCAGAGGGGACAGAGTCTGGGTCAGTTGCCAGTGACCAGGGGTACAATAGACGAATGCCCACCGATGTCGGGTGTTTCAGGTGCGATGAGGTGAAGCTTGACTCCACTGCCACGGAGACCAGGAGGCGTCGCAGGCAGTCTGCAGGCAAGCTGTCCCACGAAGGATGTCGAGTGCTGGGGTCAGTGTCCGGATTGGAGACCAACAAGGATGCCAACTGCAACCCCCACGGTGAGAGAAAAACGGCTTCAGTGTGGACCAGAAAGGTCCTGTGGACTCCCCAAGCAATGGAGAGTCAGGGCATGTCTGGAGCAACCAGGTAAGTCAGTTGAAAGTCAAAGTACCCTTCTCAGGAACCCACAAGTCGACAGACAAGGGATCGCGAAGGGACCTCAAGAGGAATCGCTAAATACCAGCCCACGGGTCACTCGATGAGTGTAGGCCAGTAATCTTCAGTGGAAACACTGCTCGGGTCTGGACTACAAGTAGCCCAAAGCAAAACCTCAGGGATCGCCAAGAAGCATATGCTGCTGCAAATGTGCACGGTGTCCAGGGGTTCGGGTTGCACTGTCCCCACGAGGGCTTTGGATCTCAGGGTTGCTTAGAGCACGGATCGGCCTCGGGGAAGCTTGGAAACCCACCTCCTGTGTTGCAAAGTCTTCGGAATCCTTCAGGAGCTGCGTAGTTGCAAACCAGACAGATGCGTCTTTGGTGCCTGCCTTGCAGGAGAGTAACTCCTTTACTCCAAGGGAGATTCTTCGGTCATCCAACGTCGTGTAGATAGTAGAAGTTCTGGGATTCTGTAGCAGAGTTTCGTCCAGGTAAATCTAAAGTCCTGTAGCCAGGGGTTCCTACTTTATACCCAGGGAAGGAAGGGGTGGGACAAACTCTGGGGACCCACCTATGGGAGGGTCAGGACAGAGGGGTGGCTACACCCATATCCTTTGTCCAGTTTTGCACCAGAGCAGGGGCTGGTAGCCCCTGCAACCGGTTTGAGCTGGACTATGCACAGGGACACCAAATGTACCCCCAGTGCAGACATCAAAGCACTCTTCGAGTGCACCCTCCCAGCCCCAATACACTGGCAGCATCCATTTTGTGTTGCCAGGGTCTGTGAAGCTGGTACCGGGTGTACCGGTGCTGTCATGTTTCTCTCTCTGGTAGGGTGTAATCATACCTCCCACACCAGTTACTAGTGTGGAGGTATGATTCCAAGGTGTTTGACACCAAACACGACATTCTTCCATGCAGCCATTCCAAAGTTAGCATTTACCACAAGGTTATAATGCACTTAAGAGTATATGGTTTGGCTGCATCACAAACAACCCCGGAATAAAGGTTCTGAAGGCTGCAGAATGGCTCTGCTCATGCATGGGCACCCTCTCACATAAAACCCAGTGCCCTGCCTTCAGGATTGATAAGGCCTGCCATAGGGGTGACTGATAGGTTTATATGTGAAGTGATATGGGTAGATATAGGGAACCTATATCTAAGTTAGGGTTGCATACACCACCTTACACAGGCTGCTGTAGCAGACCTGTTGTGTCATTTTAAATGGTCTCCCAGGGGTGGCATAATACATGCTGCAGCCCCTGAGAGGCCTCTGGGGTACCTATGCCCTGGGTATATAGGATACCATATACTAGGGACTTATAAGGGTACCCCAGAATCCAATCTGTGGTGTACCTAAAATACATGCAATCCATTTTAGGGAGAAAGCAGATAGACTGGGGTCCTAATTAGCAGGATCCCAGTTAAACTAAGTCGAAAACCAGCAAAACACCAGGCAAAAAGTGGGGGTAACCATGCAGTCAGATTCCACCTTCCTACACCGTACATATGCATCTCACTGTTCCCTGCTCTGTCCAATGTGATTGGTCTGTTTCTGCGCATGGGTGGACCCAGTTGTGTCCCCTGTTCTGCAGTGTCGGTGTTGCACTTTGTGCTACATTGTCAGATGTGCTGTGATTGCTATGTGTGTGTGCTGCAGTGTGCCACGGGGATGGGGGACATGTCCCTGGGTATTTGAGGTTGTGCAGTGTGCTACACATTGTTGCACATGTGTGCCATTGTGCCGATCTCCCCCATCCCCCCAGTCCCTTTTAGATCCCCAGCTGGTTGTTGTTGTGTCAGGTCCTATCGAGCTATGTCCGGACTCCCAACTCCTTGCACCGTCTCCACACTGATGACTGGCCTCCATTAACTCCAGCTCCTCCTGTGGCGCAGGAGTCCCACCTCCTGTCGCCACTGCTGCCTTCCTGTTGGCAGTGGGTTTGTGCCTGGTTTAGGTTTCCATGTCATGCCAGCGCCTCTTGGCCTCCTCCATTGGCCTCCTCGACACTCCGTCTGCATTCCAGATAGTCTGATTGTGGGTCAGTTGCTGGTAGTGTTCTGTCACCTCCGTGATGCTGGTCTTGTTTTCCTGCGGTCTGCACCCCGTCTTCCTCTCCCTCTTCTGCTTGGCCTTCCCGACCCCGTTGTTCCTTGCTGGTGGTCTGTGGGGCTTGTGGGGTTCGCATTGGCCTCTGCGCTGGGTCAGGGTGCATCCATGTTGCTACGCACTTTGGATTCTTTCTGGTGTGTTGTTTTTGTTGTTTTTATAGTGCATTTTCCCGCCAGATGCGTGGGATTTGCTGGCCTTCTGCTGGTTGTTGCTGCTTTTTGTATCGCGATTGGCCTCATCGCAGCTTTTTTGGCATTTGTGCTTCGCATTTTTGCGGTGTGGCGTTGATTTTTGCGCGGCATTTGACACGTTATCTGGTGACTATCGCATGCTACCGCCGCGTTGTGAATACTTGGTTGGCACGGCGTCATTTTCCCGAGATAGGCTGCGATGTTGAGAGTTGCGTTAAGCTACTCTTGCGGTAGTTATCACACGTTCTTGTGAATATACCCCTCAATTTGCTTGGCAAATGACTGCCTTTCAGAGTCTAAGGTTTAAATGGAATTTTTGCGTTAAAATGCATTTTTGACCTCATTTCAAAACAAAATCCCATGGGACGAACCCTGTAAACCCTTGTGCACTCTACTCTTTCGCTGGTATTTGTGTAGAGTACTTTGACACTGCACTTTCAAAGATCACCATCCTCCACTGTTCTCAATCACCTGTCATACTCGATTATAACGAGAAACACGGTGACCCTTAGTGAGGGGGAGGGAAGTGTGTAGATATTAGTATGTAAGTACTGGTATGAGGAAGAGTATAGGATTAATGATATCACTGGTAAGTAATAAATAAATGTGTCTGTGTCCAATTTCCTACATAATTGAGATCTCAGATAATAATACCGCACTCTGATCCCCTAAATAAACAGACTAATATTCCTTTCAATATATCAAATATTACCGAGAGGGATCACTCGGGAAGAACAGATGAAAGGATTCTGAAAGTCAAAATAACTTTTCATCCCAACCTCTGACTGGAAGTGAGCACCCAAGATGGTTGGAGAATCCCATGTGACAGCCTTACAGTCATCCAAAATGGATGCCCCACCAGATTCTCCCCACAAGCAGCTATCCATGAGTAGATCAGCCCCACATCAACCCATTCAATGTAGAACCAGTAGGCGTAACAGAGATGTATGAGTTAATCCACCCATTAAACACAGAGAGCCTCTGACTCAGATGAAAGTGGCTACAGTTGGCGAACTGCCAGACAAGTGATGGGACCCAGACATGTAAAGTTATGTTTGCACCGTACAGTGACACCTAACAGATGCCAACCATTTTCTTCCTTAAAACTAGAATCCAGAAAAAAAGAATGAAGAATGACCCCCTGCTCTTGATGAAAGAACGTGACAATCTTTGGCAGAAAAACAGGGCCCAACTTAAACACTAGCTTGTCAAAGAAAACTCACGGATAATCCAGTCTCATGGAAGACCTCTTAGCCATTATGAGAAATCCTTTAAATATGCCAAAAATGAAGGACTACTTTCAGGATGGGGCCGAGGGCTGATCACCAGACATTGTAGAGAAAAGTCTTTCAAAGGTGTTATACCAAATATTCAAGAATGTTTGCTCTCCGAGTACATCAAATTACCGTAGACTATCTTGTCCCCAATTTGGCCCCTCAGCAAATTGCTGGTATCTGTTGTGTTGGCCATTAAAGAAGAAGGGAGAAAGGAACACATCTTTTAAGGTTTGTGGAGAGAATCCTGCAACAAATTCTAGGTGTAAATTAGTATTTCACTTGCGTCTGTGCCTTGAAGTTGTGGGTTGAGGGGTTGCAGTATCACACAAGTGGCAAACCAAGACATCATGGTGCAGGCAAGAGCACAGTACCATGAAAATGCTGGAGATCTCAAACAACATAAATTCAGAGCCCGTCAGTACCAGGACGAGAGGGCAAGATCCCAATCCTCCTAGGTTGCACTATCCCCGAAAACTACCATGTTCACCTCCACTCACACCCCTTCCATGGCTGAAGCCATCTCCTTGTGCAAAAGCCATATTGGGTGATCCCTTAATCCTGCCACCCATGCTTCTGGGAAGAACACTACCACCAGATGAACTTTCAAGTGTGCTCCTAACACCAAATAATTGATTACTCACCAACTTATTTTTTATTTATTGTATATATTTTTGTTGCAATTATCATGCTTCAATAAACAATTGGTAGTATGCCCCACTAAGCTTCAGTTTTTGAGAATGAGTCAAGGGGAACTTCGAATGGGTAACCAGGAAACCATGCTTACCCAGGTTCTGACAAATCTTTTATGTGTCTCTTGCCAACCTGCATAAACAAATATTTCGGATATGGGTTAAAAAATCCCCACATTGTGAAGAATCCCTTAATTGTGAAGTACGGCCATGAACAGCACCGAAACCTTGATGAACACTCCGATATAATTTAAGTCCATAGGAAGCTCCCAGACTTGTCAATGAAGCCACAGCACACTAAACCTCAGCAATCTCTGATGGGATAGACACACCCGGATGTGTAAATAAGCATCTTGCAAGTCTATGGCTAACAAAAACACCCGTGTATTTGGTTCTTAAATGCCCAATGTAAGAGCATGTTTAAGTTATAAGAGAGTAATTTACCCCAGGGTGGTATCTTAAGAAGCCTGAATTCCTCCGCACCATCCTTTTTACCATCACAGAATTGAATAAGTTTCCAGACATCCACAATGGCACCCAAGGCAAAACCTGAGGCCCTGAGAATATCCTAAGAATCACCCACCAGAAGCTTGGCCTGGGTCAGCATCTCCTCTAAGATGTCGCAGCACAGACCTCTCCTGCCTGAATGACTGGTGACAACAGCTGAAAGTCCTTCACCAGGGTCTGAGAAGCACACAAAGATGTCTAGACTTAAACCCACACTGGATTTCTGCAAGGCAGACTCAACCTTAACGTCTCCTTATACAACTCTGTCACCTCTTCAGTCAGCACTGACGAACGGCCATCCAAGTTATACATAAAAACAAAAAACTGATGGCTGGAATCATTGAATTAATTTCAGCCAGTGGTAAACGAGGTGCTATAGGTCAGGATGTGTAAAGCACTTCAGTACCTTTAGGTCGAGTTCACACAATATAAAACTATCAGCTGCTCACCTGTATCCTCAGGGGCAGATTTACAAGCCCCTTGCGCCTCTTTTACGCCGCCGGCGCAAAGCCAGCGCCATGGTGCGGGGTACTTACAATGTGACGCATCTGGGAGATGCGTCACGTTGTAAAGCCCTGCGCCACATGTAGGCGTTCATGTGCAGGGGGGGCGTTCCGGCGCAGGAACGCCTTCTAAAAGTGGCTGAGTGAAATCTACAAAATTTCACTCAGCCACTTTTAAGGCCGTGCTGCGTCAAAACCCTGCGCCTGCTTGAAGCAGGCGTAAGGATTGGCACAGCATTTTAAAGATAGGGCACCCCTAGCGTAGCTGGAGCTGCGTCGCGCTTGCGACGCAACTCCAGCAAAGCGCCGCCTTTACGGCAGTAGATGCGTCACGCATCTGTCCATTTTTGCACTATGGTGCGCCGCATTGTAAATGTGGCACATCCATGGTGGCGGAGCCGTGACGCACAATAACTGGCGCATCCCTGCTGATATGCAGGGATGCACCAGTTATTGTAAATCTGCCCCTAAATGTCTAGCGAGGTGTGGCCCTCATTCAATGTAGACAGTTTGTGGGTGATCTTGAATCCTCCTCCTAAGCTAACTGCAGTGGGAGAACTTCCAGGCAGGGGAAGCCTGAGTGTTTGGTACAGAGCTGTAGAACACTCATAAGACTAATAAAGTAAATATATATACTTGATAGATCAGTGATCTGCATCTCAGAAGGTACTTGATGTATGGAAGACCATGGCTATGAGGATTCCAGAGCTGCGGGGCCTTAACCCTGAGATGACGGGCACCACTGTAGACTCAATGCAAGGTTGAAAGGGATCGAAGAAGGGAAGCGGCAGTGTGAGCAGATAGAAACTTTTCTGCAGCGGTGTAGAGTGCTAAAAAGAAAAACTGGGAATAAAGAATTAAAATCTATATCTAATCCTTTGACTTAAATTCAGAAAAAAATTACATTCTCAGTTAGTTTCATCTGTCATGTTTGAACACTATTCCTTGCACTTTCTTGCCATTGCCTAATCCTGCTCGACAACGAGGCCTCTCCACCCACCGTTTTGCAGCATAATGCAATGGAGAGAAACGAAGACATCATGTAGGGATCGTAAACATTTAAAGACACTCGCATGAATCAGAGGCAGCAGAAAGGCTGACAAACTGTTTTCTGTCTCCTTTCTTGGCCAATGCTGTCCTCTGTCTGGTATATGATTGGGTGGGGGAGAGTTAAGAGAAAAGATCAGGAAGGAAAACAAATACAAAGCATTAATTCCCAAGCACAGTATCAGGTGCTTCTCGTGACTTATTGCTTGCTATTATAGCGCCTACACTGCAGTAAGGCCATCTCAAGGTGCTGGGGAACGACAAAAGCGGAAAGGAAGCAAGCGGCACATGAGCCATCAGAAAGTAAAAAGTCCAAAGTAAGGCGGCAGAGTTTCATTTGTTTAGAAACTGCCCTGTAATTGGCACAGATGCTTTAATTAGTCAAATAAGTATGTGGGTATTTTCAGGATGTTATTGCTCCAAAAACAATTTATTTGCAGTGTTTGTTCACCATATTATGTTGCTCATTGCACTATTTAAGTTGGGGAAGGTACCATCAGTATTTGGTTATGAAATATTTGATTTGTGATGTTTGTTTATAGCCCTGATGAAAATGAAAATCCTAAGCCTACGTGAAGCTGGCTTAATGAGAAGAAATATCTTTATTTCTCATTTATTTCCTCTTTGCATGTGTGGTGCCCTCCGCAGCAGACATACATAGAGGAAATAGTCTTAAAGCAAGGGTGTCTACATTGATGTTTGGTTGCACAAGTGCGTCAGTTTTGAGAGACCAGAACTGCACCATTTCTTTTTAGATATGATACTTTTCTACTCTCTTGAGTTCACACAAATCTGTTTACAACTTTGCTTGCTGCCCTGCATTGCACGAACTCTTGGTAAATTTGGCCAAGGTATGAAGTTGTGCCTGGAAGGGTCCAGGCTTAGTTTACGAGATAAATGGGATGGAGGAACTACAGCACAACCAGTGTCCTAAACTTACTTTGTGACCTGACCACTCCATCATCCGGTTCCAAATCAAAACACCACAAGGTAGCGCACCTACCAGCATCAATGTACAGAGCTGCAGCTGGGGCAAAATCTCAGAAGTAGACTGGCTCAGCGTCCTCCGCACAGATCAACCAAACCCCACAGGCAACCTTAGGACATCACCAACATCTACAGCTGGATCAAGAACTGCACAGACTCTCTCAAACCCCTCAAACAAAGAAGATCCAACAGGCAGGCCAGCTGGTACACAGAGGGCCTTCGTGTCACAAAATGGCACTGAAACAGCTAGAAAGACAATGGAAAGCCTGCCACGAAACTACCAATAGAACCACCAACAAAGCTGTACTCAGGTTCTACCAAAAGCAATTGAGAGATGCTAAGAAAAGAGCGCTACCTGAATGCACGGAAGGGAGGTTTAACAGCTGTAAGGATATTCTCTCGATCACCAAGAACTTTACCACAACCTCAGCCCTTGTCAAGAACATCATCCTGTGAAAAAGTGCCCTCTTTCTTGCATGGTATGCCCCCACTTTTTGCTGAATTGCTGATGTTCTGTGACTGAGTGTGCCCTGGGCTCCTGCTAATCAGGCAGGATGCATGTCTTGGTGCAGAACAAAGTGAAGAGTCGACATGGCACACATCCCTGTGTGCCATGCCCACAAACCACTGCCCTGCCATAGATCAGTCACCCCTCTTGCAGGGTGCACTATACCAGTGATGAGGGTACAGGTGCATGTACCCCTACAATGCCCAAGTCCATTCTTGGGCATTGTAAGTGCAGTGCTGCCATTAAGAGTATATGGTGCTGGGAGTTTGTCATTATGAACTCCACAGCACCATAATGGCGACACTGAAGACTGGGAAGTTTGGTATTAAACTTCTCAGCACATTAAACCCACACTGATGCCAGTGTGGGATTTAATGTAAAATGCACAACAGAGGGCATCTTAGAGATGTCCCCTGAAACTCGACCAACTTCTAGTGACCCGACTGAGCGGCTGCTTAGGCTGCCACCAACAGACATGTTTCTGGACCCCTGGGTCGAGAGCCTGCTGCTCTCGGGGGGCCTGAAACAATGCACATCCTGGGACGAGGTGCCAAGCCTCCTTCCCCAGAATGGGCAGGGTACATGAAGGGGAAGCTTCAAAGGCATGCCACCTTAGTGAGCCTCTCCAGACCATTTGCTACTTTCAGCAACTGGTCCCCACTGGTTCTACCCCCCACTTTGGAAGGGAGAACCGGCGGGAAAAACAAGTGAGGGAAAGAGGTGTGCCCATCTCTGCCAACACCACCCCTCAGGTGGGGGAGGTGGGGTGTAGCACAACTCTGAGTCCCCGCCACCTTGAGGATGTGGGGACCTAGCCAGCCAGGGACAGGCTCCTGCCCCCTCCCACTGGAGGGTGACACGATAGGGGGGTGTACACATCCCAGGGAAGGGACCCATTGGTCTCTGCCCTTTACCTACCTGTAACGCCCCTTAATCTAGTATTTAGGGGGCACCCTGAACCTTGCATCCTCAGATCCAGCCTGACAACAAGAAGAAAAGAAGAAGGAGCGAACAGTGTGCAGCCAGCTAAGAAGAGGAAGACGCCCACTGACTTGGCCCCAGACCTACCGGCCTGTCTCCCCTCGAACCTGTTCCTGTGAAATCTCGGTGTGTTCTGCAGCCAGCAACCTCAAAAACCCCAGAGGACCTGCCTGCCTTCAGTTCCAAAAACTATTTCTCCCGTGAACACCGTATTTGTTCAACTGCAACCTCTGGCAGCAGCAGCAGACCGCAAATCCAGCCCACTCTGCACCCGCCGAACCCGGCCCGAGCTCGAGTGGAAAAACACCACGAGGAGGTCACCCCAGTGATCCTGAACTGAGATCCGGCGACCCCTGACCTACCTCAAGCCGACGCCTGCAGTCTAAATCCAGAAGGCCCCCCTAACCCTGACCAGGAGCTGGTAAGAAGATCTGACTCTAAAAGGCACCCCTGCACCCGACGCCCCACGGCTTTGTGTGCCTAAACCGATGGTGCCTAGCCAACCCCTAACTTCCCAACTTCCCTTTCGAAGTGGTGGTCTCCCTTCCTGCAGTGCTTTTGCAAACCGGAGGTTCTCCATTGAAAACAACAGTGCGCCCGACTTTGAAACAGCATTCTGCACCCGGCCACCTCGGTGCCGCTGAGGGTGCACCTTTTGTGCTACTTTGTTTCCCCATTTGCCCTAACCTAAACCCTAGGAGCTTTGCTCCCACAACCCAGTGGCCTGCTTGCCAGCAGCCACCAACCGGAGGCGCCCTATCCCCCATTGGATAACATTGGGCGTCAACAGTCTGCACCCGGCCGCCCTAGTGCCGCTGAGGGTGTAACAAGAGTGCATCACTGACCCTGGGGCACCCCTGAGTCTAACTCCAGAACCTTAACTCCCACAGTCGATAACTTTCTTTTGAACCGATAACCTGTTTTTCCTCCATAGGATAATATTGATAATTTTCTTCCAAAAAGTTTTAAAGTGTGGAGTTTTGAAATCTAAAAATATTCTTTAAAAACAGTACAAATAACCAAAACATATTTACTTACCTGTTTGCAGGAAATGTCCCAGTGCTGAACCTAGGTATCCAGCACTGAGTTAGAAAAGTAAAATAAGTAGTAACTTAACTGTGATTTACTGAAAAAGCCTATTCATTTCAATGTACTGTATTTGCTAAGTGTTGCAACCTACTGCATCCCCTGTAAATCAAACAAAGTACAATTTCTGTTGCATTTTCAAACTGTTCTATATTCAGCAACTTATTACTAAAACGTATTTAATGCTTACTTAAATAAAACAACAGTATATTTTGTATACAAAAACAATTGGCCTAGAGTTCAGTTCTTGAGTGTATGAATTCATTTGCTGACTGAGTGTGTCATCAAATGCTTCACACGGTCCTAATTGCTCGACCACTCTACCACAAATAGAGATTAAGGTTCTATTTAACTTTAACCTCTGCCTACCTCTGGGGTCACCTGGACTCTATACACACTATACCTCATTTTGGTGTAGTATATATAGAGCCAGTTTCCTACACATCCCCTCTCAAGAACTCTGTGACGACCTATCAAGCCTCTTTCACAGCAGAATCACAAACACTTCGGGGGGGGGGGGGGGGGGGGTGGCAGACCATCACGAAGCGTGAGCTCTCTGCTACTGAAACCACAATGTTTCCATAAAGAGACAACGTAATACAGAGCTTTCTCGGGTGTCACACCCAAGATATGGAACTCTCTGGCACATGTTGTTCGCCTAATCTAGTCTACCGCCTCCTTCAGAAAAGAAGTAAAATAATTTCTGATGAACAAGTTTCTACCCTAAGATATCACCTCTGTGTGTATTGATTGTAACCATACCTGTTACTCTTTTATGATGCCTGACCTTTTCATTGCTGACTACCTTTGCGAACAAGCTTAGTAATTAGTGTATTCTCAATGCGCTTTACTTCATTCTTTATGTGACTATTTTAGTTAGCTCAATTATACCCTACCTTCCCTTCATGTAAAGTGCTCTGATACCCACTAGGGTCAGGTTAGCGCTATACAAAACTTTATAAATAAATAAACAGCAACAATCCTGCGTACCATCCACTCAGGAGCCCCAACGAATCCTTGCCCCCCCCACCACATTTACAATCTGGTAACATCACCAATCAGCACTGCCTGCCTCATTCCCAGATGACAGCAAATGTGCCGAGGACAATGACCTCCTCAAGAAACTATCAGCTGAACTGGACCAAGTGATCAACTTCTGACCTAGCTCCCTGCTTCCCTACTCAGCCAAATTGATTGAGAAGGTCATCAATAAGAAACTCACAACTCACCTTGAGCTACACTAACCACTGGATAGCATCCAATCAGGATTCAGAAAGGACCGCTGCCACCAATGACATCCGGACATTCTTGAACAGAAGAGAATCATCGGCCCTCATCCTGCTCGACTTCTCCGCGTCCTTCGACATGGTCTCCCACAACACTCTCATCAGAAGACTCCACGAGATTGGCATTCAAGGACCTGCACTCAACTAGTTTCTCATGGGAAGAACCCAAAGAGTCAGACTAGCATGCTTCAAATTGGAGACCAAGAACCTGATCTGCAGAGTCCCCCTGGCATCATCCCTCAGCCCCACCCTGTTCAACATCTGCATGACAATACTTGCCAACATCATCCGATCCTCATCTCCTATGCCACTGACACCTAACTCATTCTCTTGCTGATGGACAAGACAACCAGAACCAACTTTACCAACTGCATGACCATGGTAGCTGATTGGATGAGAACCAACTGCCTGAAGCTCAACTCCAACAAGATGGAAGAAATGTTTTTCAGAAACAAGACCTCTCCATGGGACGCCACTTGGTGGCCATCGGAGCTAGGATGAACAGCCACCACACACACAAGAAATAGGGGGATTCTTCTAGATGACAAGCTCAACGTAACGGCACCAGTCAATACAGTGAGCACTTCCTGCTTCCACATCCTATGCATGCTATGAGAGATCTTCCAGTGGCTGCCACAGAACGCCAGATGAAACGTCACACAAATACTTATCACATGCAGACTTGATTACAGCAGCAACCTCTACGTCGAAATATCCAAGCAACTCCTACACAGACTTTAGACCATCTACAAGACTCCCATTCCTCAGCCATATCGCACCCCACTTCAGGGAGCTTCATTGGCTCCTCATTCACAACCGCAGCCAATTCAAGCTCTTTACGCACACATAAAAAGCCTTACACAACACTAGACCAGCATACCTAAACAGCTGCATACACTTTCACCAGCCTGCTAGACAGCTACGCTCAGCCTCGATCCCACTCTCACGCTCTCCCCATATTGACCAAAGCAGAGCAAGAAGTCGCTCATTCTCCTACATCGTACCCAAAACATGGAGCATCGTCTCACAACACATCATCAGAGCCTACTCCTCTCTTCTTGAGTTTCGCAAGAGGCTGAAGTCCCAGCTCTTCAAATAACTTATGCAGAGACCACAGACTACACACCTGCTCAAGCACCTGGATACCCTCGCAGGGTAGTGCGCTAAACACATCGACATAACATACTAAACACAGATTTAGGAATGCTTTTTTGATTTAGTGATGCTAATAAGGAGGTGATCCCCTGCAGTCAGGGGTGCAATGCAGTCACCCTTCAGGGGCCCTTTTTCAGCCTAAGGCCTATTAATACCTATGAAATACTGGAGTCTCAAGAGCCACTCACTACGTTTTATAGGGAGGCCCTATCATATTGTGTTATGCCACTGCCTGCAGTGAAGTGTTCCTGAGCCAGGAGTGGAGCAGCCAACCATTTTTATAAGTCTCTCTGTGGAACAAGATAAGCAAAGCCTGTCGGACCCATTTAAGCATTGAAGATTTTATAGACGTAGATTGGAAAGAAATTGCACTACATAATGAGCTGTCTACATGAACGAAAACTAAAACTAAAACGAAAAATAAAAGTACTTTTTTTGGGTAGTGCTTCATACAGCACATCCGCCACATTAAATCTTGTATATAGTAGTTGTTGCCATTAACCAGTTTAGTGATACTCAGTTAACTGATCACAGAAGGATGAAAGACCGGCCTTGCTGAGATTTGAATTTCTGACCTGCAGATGACAACAGATGTCAGCACAGAATGAACAAAACCATAAACTACTAGGTAGCTCTCCGGCTCCAACAGCCTTCCCAAACCAAATGAACAAGCATTTGCAATGCAACCAGTCTCGCCTTGGGGCCTTAGGAGTATTTAGGCATGGAGCAGAAAGCATACACATTTAGTGATTGAATAGTTACAGTTTGTGCACAGATGGAACTGATTTTAAACTGGGCCTACACCCTGGCTGTCCAAAGTAATGTCATGAAAGATCATAATGGTGCATGATATATGATATGATGTGATCAATGACGTCATTTGTGATGTAAACTATGTCATCATGTGTGAGGCAATGAGCAGTGTCTTAGGGAAAAAAATAGTTGTGCAAAATGCAAATATATTGATAGTGAAAGATGTATAACATGATTCGAAAATTGTAGTTACAGTTTAAAGATTGCCCAGAGAAAAGTAACACACTGGGGTCCTCGGTCCAAAAAAATGAAAAGGAAATATGTAACGTGGGAAGAATTCATAAATACAAATGGAATTTCCATCATTCCTCAGCTTCTCAAAAAAATCGACTTGTTGGCTCATTTTTACAAGTGCAAAGCCCCTTCAGTAAATGTGTGTACTAAAATAATATGGTTTGCAAAATAAAAGGGTGAAATGAAAAAAGTTTTCAGTGGAACATGGTAAGTGGGGGCCATGGTTCGAAGTCCTTGACACGTGTTTGTCTTAAACCCCTACCCCTCATACACCAGCCATGGAATATATCTCCTTTTGATGTTTTATGTATGATTTTTTTACATCATTACATAGTAGTGGTTGAATGTATGGCTTACAATATTGTTACCAAATAGCTTTGACAGCTTTCTAAACAATTAAACGTATACTTGTGTATTTCCAGCACCACCATTGCCTCTGGTACATTGGGGTGCCGTTTAACACTGCTGCTGCAATGCTTGCTCACTGTGCCACTGGATTCAAGCTAGCTTGGCTGCTGAAGGGTGACATACCCTGAAACCTGTCCCAGGATGCGTGTTTCCAGTCCAGGGAGGACCTAGCTTGGCAGTTCGGTCTGGACTGTTCCCATGAGGCACAGGGTCAAGACTGATTTGCAAATGGCTGGGTCCAAACTGGGGTGGCGTAGTGGGCAAAAGAACAATGGATTTAACCCAGATCTCTAGACTGGGGGAGAATGTTTGAATCATTTAGCATTCCTTCCATCATTTGTTGCAGTCACACAATGTTTACCCAGGGCGGCCAGTTGCTCTGGAATTTTCAATGCCATGGCGTGTCACACTTCCTTGCTCTCCATAGACATGTGCTCATGGCTATAAACATTTGTTGCGGAGCAGAACGAAGCTAACATTTTATGAGATTGTCTTTTATTTTCTGTTTATGGGGACAAGCCGGCTACAATAAGGTTTTGGGTCAGTCAAAGGAGGAAGTGTGATGCTGAGAGGGGCTGGCTACGTCAGGGCGGCAAGGACTGGTGTGTCTACTTACAAACAGCACTGTGTGATGACGTGTACACAGCGCTCAGAGCACGCGTGGCTTCCCCACAATGTACAACCAACATTTCACAATGCCGTTTGTCTCTGACGTTCCAACCTCCTTGCCCCTACTTGGAAACGTTCCTTTTGTCTGTTTTTGGTGCCCAAGAAATAGAACATCCCCTTGGCTGCAATCGTGTTCCCTCCTCTAGCTCGTGGCACACACTTTAATGATTTCGAGAAGGCGGAGAAGGGGAATAGGCTAAAAACAAATTTAATTAAAGCTGAAGTGCGTGGAAAGGTGTATTTTGGTGGGTTATTATTGGCATGGTCAGCGTTCTCACGGGGGAAACTGACAGCTTCACACTACAAGGCAGGCCAACAAACCACATAAAAAAGAGTGCTCTCAGTTTCCTAAATAACATGATGAGTAAGAGCACATGTAACATGGGCAGTCCTCATGGGAGGTTACAAAATAAGAAAAAGAGTGACTATTGAGCATATTAACCAAAGAAAAGCAGCCATTTACGAAGGAAAGTAAAAGGAGCCAATTATAAAGATGAGCGGTGCTGGAGCCCATATTCCAGATACAGCATGTCTCAAAGAGACAGCGAATGAGCTGCCAAGGCGACACCTAAAAACTGAAGAATACACAGAGAAACATTGATCTAAGTAGATGATCAAACTTCACTCTCAGGGCAGAGAAAAAAGCAGTGCAGCGGTAGTCATCAGCAATGGCATTAGTAGTGGTACTAATTGGTATTTGTCACACCTTTTGCGTTTCCCTGTGCTTTTGCTTGCATTGAATGAGGGGGAGTGGGGAGGAGAACGACTGATCAAGAAGAACACTCCAAAGGCTCAGTGGTACATGAGCCTCTGCAGCAAGGGAAGGCCAAACATAGATTCTGTCAGAACAGACTGTGTTTATCAACTCATTAATGCATATCTGAGGATACACACCACATCACTGCCACACCCCTACGTTACACCACTGGGTAAGTGATGTAGTGGCTCTCAGTTTATTTTGCAGTTTGCTCTCAGTCCTGTAACCCCAGGAAGGCATTATCAAGTTGCTGAATATTGTGATATGACCGTAAATGCTGCAGTTATGGAGATAGTTCCTGAATGAAAGTATGAGCTCTTGCGGAACCTAGACTAAGTCTGGGGCCATATCTTGACTGCTTGCTGTGAATATTTGTATTTTTTACTTTTGATGAGATCAATGGGTTCCAGGCAGCTACTACCTTTCAAATCCTTACTTGCAAGTTTTGAAGGAAACTTGCATCCATTTTGTTTGTGTTCCACCCTATCACAGTGTGGTTTAACATGTCTGATGAGAAAAAATGTCTGTAGTGTGGGCGGATGTTACATGGGATGGTAGTGTCATGCCTGCTGTGATGTGTTGTTGGTGATGTGAAGAAGTTACAGAGGTATGGGAAATATGCATGAACAATGCGTTGTTTGTTAATAATTAAATTCTAACAAAGTATAGAAGAGAGAATTATATGCTGCATATTGGGGTAAGTTACTCGATTATGATATTTACAAGTTTGTTTTCTAAATAGATCATTTAATATTATGAAAACCATAAAGCAGGAAAACAATGAAAGAATATTGTAGACTCAGATGTTTAGTTTCCAGATAGTCAAAAAGGGCAAAGAAATAATTTAAATCTAGAAACGATTTGTTAAACATGGGGTTTGACCAAACTGTAGACAAAAGTGATAGGAGACTTCTTAATGCACATATGAAAATATAATATCCATTGCATATTTTTTTCGTTTGGTCACTTTTTAGCCTACTCAGAGTGCACATGAAAAGAGGCATTAAGAAAAGATCAAAATGTATTGTATTTTTTAGATGTGAACAAGCTCAGTCCAAATTCAAGACAATGAAACTACTTTTAATCATCTCTTACTGCGGTTGTTACTATTTTGTAGGGTTTGATAAAAAGGTGTAGTGTGTACTCTTGTGTGATGCAGGAGTAGAGCCATATAGTGTATGGAATGGAGAGATACAGAGCGATGTGATGTGGAATGGTTCGTATTATATTTAGGTGTATAACATCTGATGTGAGAGGTTAGGTTTACATAGATACCAAGGGGCATATTTACAATCCCCTAACGCCACCGAGCGTCACTTTTTCTGATGCTCTGGTAGCGTTGCCCTCTACCCCATATTTACAAGGTGGCGTTATGCCATGGAAATTGATTCTTGCTGGAAATGTACTCTCTGTAGTTTTACCATGGATTTGTTTGTTCTTTTTGGGGAAATAACCATTACAACATGTCTGCTTCACCGCATAGCATTTAGCACGCATGCGCTACAATGCATATATCGTTACCACGTGAAGCCTTTACCAGGCCAGTGGCGTAGGAAGGGGGGTGCGGTGGGTGCGGGCCGCCCCTGGTGTCATCACTGAGGGTGGTGACAAAATGTCACTGAGTGGGGCGACAAAATGGCAAAAATATGTGTAACTATTTTTTTTTATCCTTAATTTATAAATTTCAATGTGGGCGGTGGGTGACAAGAAATTTTCCGCACCGGGTACCATCTGCCCTTGCTACGCCATTGTACCAGGCATGCCTTTACAATGAATTACATTGTAAAGGTATTCATGGAAAAGGTATATGTGGGGCACTATGTATGCTTAAAGCGCATGAAATAGGAAATCCTACCTTGGAATGGAGTTCTAGTCCCACGTTCGCGCCTCGTGTTGTGTTACCACAGTTATCAAGGCTATTAGTGTCTGTAGTGGAAACCCTTTTGGTTCCTCTTTATGACGTGCCAAAGAAGAGCTGCAGAGGAGGTGAAATCATAGAGAGGTGAGGGGCAATTGGGCCTGGGACAGGGGGCTACGGATTTACCGTTTTTAGCTTCAGAGGAGTCATTTTTAGAAGGTCTGGGTGTGTTGTGCAGGGGTCAGATTTTAGGGCGTAGGACAGGGAGAGGGGTCGTTTTTAGAAGGGCTTGTGGCGTTGCGGAGGTGTCCACTTTTAGGGTTAGGGCAGGAGAGGGTTCGTTTTTAGAAGGGCTGGGGGGTGTCATGCAGGGGTCCGATTTTAGGACACAGAGCAGGGAAAACCTTTACTACAAATATGCCTGTAACATTCATGCTTCTTCGATTAACATTGTTGTAAAGGCATGCGTGGTAAAGACATGTTCGTGGTAAAGGTTATGCGTGGTAAAGGCCTTCACATTGTAACGTGTGCATAGTGAAGACATGCTTTGCAACAGAATGCGTTACAACGTTGTACAACCTTATTTTTGCTGAACACTATTTTCCCTGACTGTAGACCTATACTTCACTCCTTCTAACCAGTTTTAAAGTGATTGTGCTCCTGCTTTTTATATGGTAAACCTGGTATACCCATGAATGGTTTCTTTAATGTGCCTATAAGACCCTAGGATATGGTATCAAGTGTACCCAGGGCCTGTGAGTTAAATGCTACCAGTGGACTGCAGCACTTGTACCATCCACTGCAGTGGCACTGTAAAGCTCATCTCCAAAGCCTACCGTTGTAGTCTGGCTGTGCAGTTTTAAACTGCAAGGCCGGTCTGTAAAAACAACCCCTTGTGACAGGCCTTAACCTTCCTCTCAATATTAAAATGTCACCCCTAAGGAGGCCTTATTGCCCATAAGGCAGTGTGGATGGTATGTAAAAGTAGACATATAGGGCCCGATTAACAAAGGTAAAGTGAGACGAAAGTCTTACTTTACGACTTTTGGTTTTCACAAAGGGCATTTACTGCTCGTAAATGCCCTTTGTGAATACCAGAAGTTGAACTTTATGACTTTCGGTATTCACAAAGGGCATTTACGAGTAGTAAATGCTCTTTGTGAATACTGAAAGTCGTAAAGTTATACTTTCATCTCACTTTACCTTTGTGAATCGGGTCCACAATATTTTAATGTATTTTTAAAAATATTTATTAAAAGACAAATTTACTAGTGAAGTCAGATTTGTAATACATATTTTGCAAAAATAACTTTTAAAATGTTACCTTTGCCCTGCTTAATGTCTGTGGAAATTAAGGGCCTAATTTAGAGTTTGGTGGACACAAATGTGACAGATACTCCGTCCGCCATTTTACAAGTGCATTATATTCAACGTACTTGTAATTCGACGATTGACGGGATAGCTGTCATGTGGCAGAGTAACTCGTTCGCCAAACTCTAGATAAGGCCCTTAATCTGCATTTTGCTCTTCAATTTCTACAAGCCAGTAATCAGAGTTTAAATAGGTGTGACTGAGGTTTGAACTTGCTTACATTCAATAGGCTGGCCTGATTGGGCAGAGATGATCCATTTGAACTGGACACAATATGCAATGGGGGCTGGGAGGATCCTATTTGACATTTAAGTGGCAAGTCCTGCTTGAATGCTAGATCCTGCTTAGCAGGTCTGTTGGGGCTTTTCGTAAGACTGTTGGGGCTCACTCCAAAGAGGATTCCCTGTCACAGGCAAATGTTATGTGAGACTTGGGCAGGGTCCTTCTTTTGTTCACCACAGCCAGTGAGGCCCCAATCACAGAGGGCCTCCTTTGACATTACAGTTTCATAGCCAGTTTAACAGGTCTGCTGGGTTTATATATAATATTTGGGGCGCACTTCCAAAGGCAAAGTCAGGATTACCAAAATAATTATTGTATATTCCATGTCTGGCTTAAAATCCACCATTGTGCTACCAGACTTTTTTCTCTGACGTTGTGGGTACAGGGACTACCTAACCTGGATTTTGGTGCTAGATGTGGGAGGACACTAGGATTACATAGTACACTTCCTCACACACCCGCAGACCCGAGAGCCCACATTTAGTGTTGCAGAAAACTTCAGCAATCTTGAAAATCCCCAAATTGAATAGGTCTAGCCCTGGGAACCTTTAACCAATTGGTTAGGGCATCCACAAGGTCATAACCACCTACTAGCTCATGCCAGGCATAAATATGGCACTCACTTCAGAACACTGAAATATATCTGAACCTGCTGTCTGAGACCTGAGAAGAGCCTGCAATTCTTGAACTGCTCTCCCTCTTGTACCTGTGACAAAGAAGTGAGCTCCAAGGGTGATAAGACTCATCTGTTAAAGATACAGGAACACAACAAGCTACAAGAGCTCTTTTCCTACAACTGCCCAGCTGACCAGTGGCAACTGGACAGTTCTGTTGGCTCCTGCCTGCTACCTAGACAGTCGCTTAAGTGCCTCCTCTGAGGTCTTGGGGTCTTTACAGGTGTACTCCTGTGGTAGATTAGGACTTAAAGGACTAAAGTCAGAAGATAAAATCTTTGACCAGGACAAATCTGGTTAGTGTATCCGGCCCATGCTCCATCACGGTCACCATCAAATTGCACCAAGGTCCTATTCTAGCGTGTCTATTGACTATCATTGCCACTCTGTGCTTCTTGGCACTATTTTTACTTACAATTCTAAAAATTCTCCAGTTCTTCTTATTAGATTTTTGTCACCCTGGTGTAATTTAGTTTATTAAATTGTACTGTATTTTTCTAACTTATTCTGGGCTTTTTATTGTTTTGCATTTCCACTTTATTACTGTTTTAGTACTGCATAAATACTTTACACTTTGGCTCTAAATTAAGCTTGTCTGCTCTGTGTCAGGGCTATCAGGGAGTTGAGCTCATGTTAATTTAGTGCCTTTAAGGCGTCATCCTGATAAGGATTGTGATTATTACTTGAGGTGGGCACTAACTTCCCTCTACTAATAACTCAATTTCAGACTTCTATTCCTCCCATCTTGCTGGATTTCTAATTAAAGAGTGCTCATAAGCAGGGCCCAAAACTCGTGTCCACCCATTATTCAAGTACCAAAGTGTTTTAGGTACTTGCAACTGCACTTGACATTCTGCACCTTTGTCCTGGGCAGCTGGCCGATGTCTGTGATGGTATTGATACCATTTTGGGGTGATATTAAGGGGTGGGTGGCTGTTGGACAGGAAGGCAGGCCCTAAGTAATTCTATGACCTAATCAAGTTACCAAACACTGTCACAGTTTGCTTTCATGACCTTTTACTTGAACACCCCGTGAGGACAGTCAGTAGAGAAGAACACTTTCAGCTCCCAATCAAGAAGCAGGCTCTGATGCACCATTTAAGATTGCACTACTCAGAGATGTAATATAATGTTTCAACAGAATAAAGTCTGATTTATATAGGTCAGCTGGGATCTTATCACCTTGCCTTTTTTTGCCTGTCTATTGTGGACATGATATCCTTCAACGTGTAGGGCTCAAGACAATCGGTCTGAATACCAGAGATCAAAGAACCCCGAACCGACTCTGGTGTGAAATATAATGATGACATTTGGAGTAGTACACCGCCTCAGTGAGAGGAGATTCCATGCTCATAGAGCTGCATTTCTTTGCAGAGGCAATAATACACCAGAAGAACTATTGGTCCCCTGACCTTTGTAGTAGCATATTTTCTAACATGTACAACAGTGCAAATGTGCAATGTTGAGTGAAAAATTATTTTTGACATTTTGGAGTTTTAAATAGCCATAGAGTTGTAACGGATGCAATAATGATGTTGCACTTAAAACAAATTCACTAAGTTGTTTAGGATGAGTAATTGACACTACAAAACAGTTGTTTCACATTTTAATAAGAGATGCCATTTGCTTTAATATGGATGCAGTTTCAGGTGGTCTGCTTGTTCTGTTCAACAGCAGTGGTCCGTGGAGGTAAGCACGGTGGGGCGGGGGGATGTCGACAGATGACAGAATAGGATTTATTTATTTATTTAATTTTCCATATTCCGTCATCTGTCAACTTCCCTTCCTCCCGCCCTCTCCCCGACCACTGCGCTTAGCTGCACAGACCGCTGCTGCTGCTCAACCTGCTCCTGCACATATCCCCCTCCCAATCAGTGTCCCGCTGCAGACCATCTCTCCTTTTTTTCCACAGAACATTGAGTGTACAATCTCAAAGCTTAAAAATAGACTATTGTATTAGAACATGTGCATTGTGAAAGAAGCTTCCATTGTGTACCCAAAGTATCATATTCAAGGACTTCCGCTGGAAGACCCACTGAGGATGTGTTAATGCTATGATCTATTGTTTCAGAAATGTTTCAGTTTGTGCTAATCATCTCCGGAGAGCAGTTGCTGTGGGAATAGGTGGAAAATGTCTTATACTGTTAGGAATACGTTAGTGCTAAATAATTACCTAGCTTTTAATTATCATGTGGCTGTTTCTAATTTGCCAAATGCGCCCCTAACCATGTTCATACCATGCTAAATTTGCAGAAATTAACAGAAAAGTGATTTGTGTATAAAAGTTTTGAGGACAAGGGGCCTGATTATGATGTCGGTCGGAAAGGATCCAAACAGCAATCAGATTTTCCTAAGCCGTGTCAGAACCTATGTTTCCGACCGAGTCGGAAACATTTCAGACTGACCGATTATGATGGAAAGGTAACCGTTCGGTCATTCCGACTCGGTTTCGACTGGCATTTGGAAACTTCGAATCAGTCGGAGTTGATTTGTACAGCTCAATGGACAGTGTTTCCAGCCAACCGATTACGATGTTGAATTCCGACAGCCTTTTCGAATTGGTCTGTCCGACACGAAAAGGCTGTCGGAAACCGACTTTGGGGGCTCCTAGCAGGCCCTCCTTCATCTAGAGGTCTCTGTTTATGGGCCGTGGGAGTACCCAAGGGACCCCCCCTGTAGAACCATGCACAGTGTGACAAGCACCATGGGGTGCCCGCCACAGGGTGTAAAGTTTTAAGAAACTACCCCTTTTTTCAATGGGAGCCTGTGTTGTTGGTCGGAACACAGGCTCCCATTGAAGTCAATGGAAGACTTTCCTAACGGTGTTCGGACGCCTCAAAATCGGTTGGTCGGAACCTCCGACCGCCAGTTGATCGGAAGCGTTTCCGACAAGGAGTGGGTCGGAAAGCTTTCTGACCGACATTGTAATCAGGCCCTATGTATTTGTGGACTCATGCTGTCTGTTTTGGTCCCAGTTGCTGATGCTGCTGGGTTTATTTTTTTTAGACTTTATCCATTTGCCCAAGGTTTTCCTTATGAGGTTACTGTTGGTACTCCCTGTGAGCTCGATTTTTGTTTTTGATAAAGTTTTACGATCCTGAATTTCTGTATTTGAGTCTTTATGGCATTTTCCTGTGTTTTCCTCTGTAATGCATTTACTAAACATTCAGTAACACATTTTTTTGCCCTATTTTCATTCTAGAACTCGGTTATTAGAGTTTCTCTTAATTATTTTGTTTTACTCTGCTAATTGTATGATTTTTTCATGGGGAGTGTTGTCTCTAACTGCTAGATCTACTTGAGAAACTGGAACTGGACTAATTGTGTAAAAAGTGGGTGATAAAAAAGTGGGGTTGAGGTGATCATTAGGGTTGACTCCAGCATCTAACTGCTACAAGTAGTTCCTGCCATCTGTCATTGCCCCACCCAGCTCTTGTGCTCACTATACTTTTGTAGCACTGTCTTGTAGCTTTCATTTCGACCAGAGAAGCACCTTTGATTGTTGCAATTAGAGCAGACCTAGCTGACATAAAGTTGTTGTTGAGGCTAACCAGTGATCTCTTACAGGGTTGTGTAATTTCTTGATTGGGCAGGATTAGACAGAGCAGGATTATGTATTCCCAAAAGATACAGTACAGGGCTGAAAACCGATTGGGCTCTAAGCTCATAAAGAAGATGACAGTGCATTCGAACAATTATTAATCAGCAGAGTAATTAAACTAGATTTTACATTCTACCATGATTCTCCCACTTGAGAATTTTTTAAACTGTGACATTGTTCAAGTGGGAGAATCACTGGATCATGGTCACTCTCTGGGGGAGACTCAATCTTCATATCTGGGTCCCTTCCACTGTGCTGGACATCAACAAATATAAAATCAATCTCACTTTTATGCAGGCCATTATTAAATGTAAAATGGCGTGGAGAGTATGAGTTGATCCCCTGGACGTAATTTAGGGATCGCCAGGGGTATCAGCGGTGTCCGCTGCCTTGCCCCTTGCAAACCCTGACACTGCCTTTGCAACCCACGGCCTCAGAGGTGGGGAAATCAGTGCCAAGAACACAGGGCTTCGCATTCCTTATTGCCTGCTTGCTTTTCATTATACTAATAGTGAATAATATTCTGTTATTCACTATTAGTGTAATGAAACAAGAAGCACGCACTTAGGGCCTATAGTGGCAGCTGTGGTATGTAAGAATGGTTTTAAACATACGTTGGAATAATGCTTGCAGATGGGAGTATGTTTAAGAGAGACTGCGCATGCGTACGTGTTAGAAAATATTTCTGTATGTGTAAGCATGTATGTGTGAGAGTTAAGTAACAGGCAGTGAGTAAAACTGTGCGAGATTGAGGCCCAGGTTTACTATTGTTTGACGCAAGCAATGCTACACCAAAGTTGCTGCACTGCCTTGAATCAAAGGGGAAGAGAAAAAATGTGCCACATCTAATAATGAAGTACCGGGTTTTTAGAACCCAGCGGTGCAGGGGAACACACCCTAGGACTTCGGGTTCTTCCTGTTTCAGACCCACAGAAACACAGAGTCTTCTAGGTGAAGTCAAAGATCGTATTTATTGGCTGCAGACCAATCACAGGTATCCGAGAAGTACAACACGATGTATGTTCTCAGGAGACTGCTCCCGAACCAAAAACAGTCTTTTCTTATATACAGATTATTACGCTTCTGAGCAACACCGCCCCTATTTTACAAGTGGTCATTCACATATTTTCGTTTCAAAGAAACAGCAGAGCCATAATGACAATCCCACATTTCAGTTCATTAAGCATACAGTCATTTTACCCAGCAAGGCTCAGAACCCTCATCAGATAACAGTGGACCCAATAAAAGGGGCACCTCCTGCTCGTAAAACAAGCCATAAAGTAGGAAACAGAGTCACGTGTGAAATAGCTTAGTCAGAGATCGTGTGCGAACAAGGACTTTATGATGGGTCGAGCCCTGATGCTAATCACATTAGGCAGCGAGAAAAGGAACTGGCCGGACAGGATCGACCTCGGGCAGCGGAGTCAGTTTGCACAGGTCAGAGAGAAGTCACAGAAGGTGTACGTGTCCTTTAGGCCTAGGCATGGCCTTAGAGCGCAGCCTATGTGAGGGCAACCACAAAATGGCTACTGTTCTAAAATGGAACCCAAGAGTTCAATATGTGGTATCGTATGCACGGTGTATTCGCCAGTGAAACATGACGAAAATACTCATACATACCGCATTTGACAGTTGCGGTTTGCTGATGCTAAAATCGGCATGGTAAGGCCATGCATCCAGCATGGTTCCGAAATTTACAGTACCACAGACCCTCCTTTTGCCCTTACATAGGCAATAACTATACTAATCTGAATCCAGATCTATATTCATAAAGTCATGGAGATGTTGCTGTAGCATCATCCTGTTGCTCAGCTCGTCCCTTGATACGGGCTTCCTTACACATGATATAACACAGAGGCTACACATTACAGGAGCACACTGTACACATAGACAGAACAGGAAAAGAATGGCTAAGATCATCCCAATGACTATTAGAATCTTCCATCCCCAAGCTGATATCAGTCCCCAGAACCACCCCATCATTGACCAATCTCCTTTATCCACGCGAATGGATTCGGAAATCTTATGTAGTTTGGAAATGGCCTGGTAGACTGTCGGAGCGTTATCTGGTATGAAAATACAACAGCTCGATTGGATAACCTTGCATACCCCACCACGGTCTGCAAGTATAACATCTAGAACCATACGGTTCTGCAACGTCATGAGGCGATCCGCTTGAAGCTCAGCTGTCAAGTTACCAAGGGCACCAGCCGTTACATTAACAGTGGTTTCAACTACACGAGTCAGTTGTCTCAGGTTTCGACTATTGACCATTGGTCCCCAAAACTGCAGGAAACCCAGGAAAAAGTCTCCCGCTTCCTGACCGGCAGTATCCTCCTCACTAACAACGCCTCTCAGAACTCTGGTCTTGTGATAATCAGAGGCGGCAGTAAATGTTGGCGGTAGCAAATTTGCAACATAACACGTGCCCGAGAAATCAGGGGGCAACCATGTATATGCTCGATCATTACAAACAAAGTATGTACCCTTGGCAGCCAAAAACGCAGGGGAAAACTGTGATGGGAAAATGTATGTTTCCGTACAGTCACTCTTCCCTAGTTGAGCTCTTGGATTCTGACCATTGCCTTGTAGACAGAACCGACCTATGTGGGGTACGACCCAAATCGGAGATGAACTTTTACGCTGTTTCTCGCCTAGACTGATGCTATACCCCGTCGCGTACCAACCCACATAAGCTCGCAACTCATCCTTGGGAATAGATGTATATGCATCGATATCTCTACTCATATCTGCAACTCCTCTCATCAAGGCTTTATTGTTCGAGTTAAGTCTAGTGGAACGTGGTGGTCGCGGGGAGTAGGTTTCAAGTGCAAAAAGAAACATGGTCTGGAATGCCCACGATGAACCATTATAGCTAAACGGCAGTACTAGATATGGGATGCCCTTATTAATGGTATGCGGCATCAAACCACACACCCAGCAATTTGTTGTATTCATAACTAGTTGGTGCTGGTGCAGGAGTTGAATGAACGAATTGTTCACGAACTCAGAACGTCTAGCTTGTTCGTGTTCTGGCAGAGGGTGGAAAGAGTGCGGGAAAACAGTAGGAGGAGGTGTGGGCTGTACAGTGGGTGCAAATGACACTTGAAAAGACAATAATACACAACCTACAGAAAACATCATTATGCTAAATAGTACAGACAGACACAATATTACAAAACGTTTGCTATTCATTATTTTCCATATTCTGCTCTTGAAATTTATTTCCTCGGTGGGCCTCTCCATCCTGAAAAACTCCATCCTCTAATCGTGCTGCTCGCGGCGGATGAGTATCTTCTGCTAAGGAGTACGCCTGTCAGTCCAGGGAACACCCTAGACCAACCAGAACCGTTGACCTAACGTCTTCGGCTTGTACCCCAAAGTCTTGGCACCGCGACCCTGCAGCTGAACCCGGATGGTGGTTCGAAAAACAAAAAGGTCAAAAAGTTTCTCAGATGAGAGAGCTGCACTTTCGAAAATAGTAAAGAAAAAGAATTTTTATTTGTCCATAGTTCTTGGCCTCAAATTATAGCGACTTCTGCAAGGTACTGTCTGGTCTTGAAACAAAAGTTCAGGCTCTGTGGTGTCCAATCGGTTTGATGGCGGCACAGTTTCCTGCAGAATGTCGTCGTTCTCTTGTTCTGAAATTGTTCCCTTTACACGTGCATTGCTAAAAGGCACAAAACGAGGCACAGTCTCAGCCTCAGAGTCAGCGATCCCCTCTTGGACCCACCGATCATATGGTAGGGGCAAAGGGATCCTCTTGCAATGTATGCCGTGTATCCAATTCTTTTTCCCTTTCACTCGAACCGCTGATCTTGTCGATAGTAGGACGAGGTGGGGGCCGATCCAACGGGGCTCATCATTTTTCGTACGTTGAAAATTCTTAATCAGCACCCACGATCCAGGATTAATAGGGTGTCCTGGAGCTTCAGAGGCCTGGGGCAGAGTATCGTGAACGTGTTGGTGTAAGACACGCAATTTAGCCATCAATTCATACAGATAATCAAGCAGTACTGGATGTTCGATTTCACTGAATTTTGTTGGTCTTGGCACACCCCATACATTGGCCGGGCGGCCAAACACGATTTCATAGGGACTAAGTCCCACTCGCGAATGCACAGTCATTCTTGTTGATAGGAGTGCTAAGGGCAGAGCGTCAGACCATTTTGAGACCGGAGCTCGCCTGAATTTTGGCCAACTTAAGTTTCAAGGTGCCATTATAGCACTCTACTAATCCAGCTGATTGGGGGTGATTTGCAGCGTGGAACTTCTGCTTAATACCTAATCCTTCGCATACATTCTTCATCACTCGTCCCACAAATTCACTCCCGTTATCACTCCATACCATCCTTGGCATTCCGAACCTAGGGAAAAATTCTTTGACTAGGGCTTTAGCTGTGGATAAGGCCGTATTGTCTTTTAGGGGATATGCTTCTATCCATCTTGAAAAAGTGCAAACAACAACCAGTACATATTTCAAATTGTTGCACCTTTCCATGTGGATGAAATCTAGTTGCAGAACCTCAAATGGATATGATGGGGGTGCAAAATGACCAGCTGGAGTTGGGGTTCCCCTACCAGGATTGTATTTCAGACATACCATGCAATTTTTGACCACATTCTCCACACACTTGGGAATTCCAGCATTCTGCCATACTGGAGCCAACAGCTTACAAATTCCTTTCACACTGATATGTGCCATTCCATGTGCCATCGTAACCACTGGAAGCACATATGCATCAGGTAACAACCATCGCTGGTGTTCTGACAAATCAACCCAACAACCATTTTCATCCAATTCACCCTTACTTTCTTTCCACATACTCAATTCTTTCTCTGTGGCTTCAGCTTGAAGGGACTTCACACTCTCTATCGTGTCTTCACACATTCCAACATCACCAACCCATCTTGCAGGGCCTGCAACATACATTCGAGTTGTCACATCTTTTGCTGTTTCTTTCGCAATTTCGTCAGCAAATGCATTACCACGACCAACATCATCGGTAATTTTCTTGTGGGCACTGCATTTCACAATCGCAACTTGTAACGATAAGGTTAATGACTCAAGGAGATCATTCACCATCTGACCATTCTGAATCTTAGTTCCATGCGACGTCAGGAACCCACATTCTTTCCACAAGCGCCCAAAACTATGGGCCACGCCAAAGGCATACTGGCTGTCAGTATATATGTTCACTTTCATTCCTTTTGACAACACGCATGCTCTTGTAAGTGCAATTAATTCTGCTGCTTGAGCTGAATTATGTGGTATGCGTGCAGTTTCAACAATCGTGTGCAAAGTCGTGATAGCATATGCGGCAGTCGTGTCACCATTCGGAAGCTTGAAGCACGAACCATCCACCCATAAGGTACCATCACATTCAACGAGGGGAGTATCTTTAAGATCCACTCTCCCTTTTGTCTCTTCTTCTGTGTCTTGGTCCTGTTTAACAATGTGTCCACAGCATGTGGAACCATTACAATCAACGTGTTATTCATCACTAATCCAGCAGACTGTCGAATAGACGCAGCTGCTGCCGCTGTGGCTCTTAACTCGGCAATGCCCTCGCTACCGGGTCCAAAGTCGACGAAAAATACACGCATGGACGCGGTCTGTCTCCAAAAGGCTGCGTTAACACTGACAATGCGCAACCTTCCTTTTCATGAACATACAATGTAAAAGGCTTGCTGTAGTCGGGGGTACCCAACACAGGAGCTGAACATAATGCCTTGCGCAATTCCCAAAAACTTTTCTGACACTCTTCGGACCATGGGACAGGATTCGGTGTAACTTTACATGTTAATGCTATCAACGGTTTTGCCAGCAAAGAAAAACTCGGGATCCAATGCCTACAGTATGAAGTAATGCCCAAGAAAGCACGCACTTCTCTCTGCGTCCTTGGCACACTTAATTGTGCAATGGCCTGGATTCTTTCTGGGGTCAGCTTCCTTCCCTCCTTCGATAAGAGATGACCTAAATAGGTAACTTCTTGTCGACAATATTGCAGTTTAGAGAGAGACACTTTGTGATGAAAGGCAGACAAATGACGCAACAATGACGTTGTAGCTCCTTTACAAATCTCCTCAGTATCTGCGGCGATTAATAAATCGTCAACATACTGAATAAGGGTAGCACCTCTAGGTAACACAAGTGCATCAAGCTGCGCTTTCAAAGCCTGACTGTATATTGATGGACTTTCACAGAAGCCCTGTGGAGCGCGTTTAAAATGGAAGCTTCGACCTGCTAAACAAAACCCAAAAATATCCCTGCTCTCCTCTGCAATCGGGATACTAAAGAAAGCATTCTTTAAATCGATCACTGAGAACCAAGCAGCGGAAGCTGGGATCATAGTTAGCAAGGCAGTTATTTCAGGGACGACTGGAAACTGTAGCACAACTATCTTATTGACCTCTCTAAGATCGATCACAAACTTGTAAACAGGTGCCTGATAAGGGTCAGTACGTTTTAAAACAGGCAGAACTGGACTATTGCAAACGTTACCTCTTGTCTCTTCAATTACGTCCTTCTCAATTAAATCATAGATAATTGCTAACAACGCTTTTTCACCTTCATTAGAGATCTTGTACTGGGGAATGCGTGGCAATCTAACATTGGCTTTCAGAGTGACCACATACGGCGGTATTTCCAAAAGGCCCACATCATTAGGGCCAGTGGCCCAAAGGGCATCAGGAAGAGACGACAATTCAGCTGGCAATTTATTCTTCGACAAATACATTGGAGAAATCACTTCCCTACCCAATGTAAGTTGCACTCCCGAGGGGGAACAATATAATGTCGCATGTAATCTCTTTAACAAATCCAATCCTAACAGGTTTTCACCACATCCTGTCGTTAGGATAAGTGGTGCTTTCAACTCACAAGGTCCAACAGAAAGGGGCATAGGACTAGAGATCGGGTTCCTAACCGGGGCGCCAGAAAAACCTACTGAAACATTCATTTCGCCAGACAAAGGCGCGCCAGGGAGTTTGGAGCGCATAATAGAACTCTTTGCAGCACCAGTATCCAGCAGAAAGGGCTCTGTTACACCTGCTGTAGTCACCTTAACATACGGTCCGCTCTGATCCACTGGCACTGAAATAACTCCCTCTCTCTGTCCATGGCTGTCCTAGTAATCATTACCTTCTGTATTATCATCTTCTGCATTATAGTCATTATTATAGTACTGCGCTGTCTTGCCAGTTGCATTGGCTTGCTGATCAAAACTATTTATCGTATTTTGAGGCGGAAGAGGACGCGCGTTCTGGGGAACATTTCCACACCCTCTACCTCTTGGAGCTTGCTGGCCACCTCTACCTTTTGCGCCATAAGCATTATTCGTGCGCTGCAACAATCTAAGGCAATTATTTTTAAAATGACCTTCCTCCTTGCAATACGAACACTGATTGGGACCTATAGGGACACGTGGTTGATAATACCCATACATTTGCTGATTATTCTGAAACTGTTGGGGTTGCTGATAGATACCCTGGGTTTGCCTATAATTATTCTGACCTCCACGTGGCGGATAAGCCTGCTGTAAAAGAACCTTCGTTTTTAATTCTTTCGTTTTCTTCTCTGTTCTATCCTTCTCATCTTTATCCCTATTTTCGTAATACTGTGCAGTAGCCAGTATTTGCGCTGAAGAGGAAACGGCCCAAGAACTCTCAGAATCTTTCAATTTTTTACACAACTCTGGAAGCAAATTGTGCACAAATTTATCAACAAATAACCGTTGGCCACCTTCTGTACTCATGTCTTGAGCACTGTGGTCGATAAATGTTTCTTCAAACCTTGTGAAGAAATCGGACACTGTTTCATCCTTCTTCTGTTTGCATGCGGATAATTTATCCCAATTTACACGTATTGCGGGCATTAAAGTTTTCATATAGTTGATTATTCTACCAGGGAGTTCTGCTACCGCGGGCTCAGGCTTGGCACCACCAACCTGTCTATTGTCTGCATTAATGATATTAGCCCATGTGTCACCTAGTTCTGCAGCATGATCTGCATTACGAATCAATCCCCATAAAGGCTGTGGAACAACATTTCCGAACAACATATCAATGTCAGCTAGGTTCATGACACACGATTCTGCAGTCTGCGATAACTCCTTATAATATCTTGCAGGGTTTTTACGGGGGTCAGGCAGAGTCTGCTTAAGGGCTAAAACTTCCGATCGCTTCCAGGGAACATGTACCCAAACACGCTGAAAATGTGGCAGAACAGGTGGATTAGCCTGTGCATCACCAGGTCTCCAAACTGGAGGAACCTCACGCATCGGGTATTGTCGCGCTTTTACCTGTTTTCCTTCAGGGAATTCTTGTTCAAACAACGACTGCTGACAATCCCCATTCCGGAAAGACAGCAGTATCGCTACTGCTTTCTCAACATCAGAACCCACAATCGCGCCTTTTCCAAATTCAAACCTTACTCGACACAACTCCTGCGGGCTTAAGTCTAAACCATTATCTTCCAATTCCTCACAGAGGAATTCACACATTTTCTCAAAAACGTATCTCTGTTGAGGTGCTTCCCACTGATGAAAAACATTCACAACAGACTCTACATCATATCTAGAAGGATAAACAATCCATCTACGTGCCATATGGTCCAGTTCTTCTTTCTCTCTCGGACCAGGTATTTGACTACGTAACTACTTACGTTGTGGACCGGGGGTCGTACTAGATGACCCAAAGAGAGGTGATATAAGACTAGTGACTGCACTAGCTATTCGTTGCCGTGTAGAAGGAGACCTTGAGGCAAGAACCGGGGGAAAAACAGAGGGAAGAAAAACGGGTGTAGATACAGATACAGGAGTAGTAGAAGGTAGGGCACCAAGGGAGGCAGCTGATGTGCTAGGGAAAGTCGCAGGGAGCGCAGAAGAGGTAGGTAGCAAAATCGGCGTCCCTTGGGAAGGCTGTGCTGCAGGGATAGGAGCCGGCCGAGGAAGAGCTGGCGGCTGCGGGAAAACTTGCGGCGCATTAGCTGGAGGCTGTACATTTAAGGGTTGCGGAGGCACTGTAGCATTTTGCGCATACGGGGGTGGCGAACTTAGCAAATGTGACATTAGGGAATCTTTCTCTTTTTCTTTTGACGCATCTTGTTGAAGGGGTGGCAAAGCTGGGTAACATTTATCAATGACTAATTTGTGTTGCCTGTGCAAAAGCTCATTCATTTGGTCCTCTTCATTATCTTTAAACTGCAAAGCTGCTTGCATTATCGACATACCTCTCTCTCTTTTATTCTTCTTTGCTAATTTAATTTCTTTTTGTTTGGCTTCCTTTCGCCATAGGCGGAAAGAATCAAACATCGCCGGCCGGGCTTTCTTTTTGAATAATTTAACTTCTAGATTATCTAGGATTTCTGTGTCGAAACTACCATTTTGGGGCCATTTTAAAACACCATCCTTCCTGGTGTATCGGACCCATACTTCATTATACGTAATGGGGCCCACGCCATGTTTCACATAAAGCTCATAAATTGGAGTTCCAATTGGAGGAACCGGACACGAATCCTCTAATCGGGAATCCCTTTTACAACCAAAACAAAACAAATTTCCAAATATACTAGAACCAGGCATCTTGCTCACTAGTCTAGTTTCAAACTTCAAAGGATTATCGAATACGATAGTCTCGTGAATACACGAGTCCTTCGGCTTTGGCACTTGCAAGTTCCAAATCAAAGCGATCCCGAAGGATACCTAAATCCTGAAGGATACCAAACAAACTGGGAGACGCTCCACTTATACTTAACTGAGGTATCGATGACTTCACCAGAAAACTCTCTCAATTGTTTCGCTCTACCAATTCGTCAAGGGTCCAAAACAGGGCGATTAATCAGGGCAGCAGTCCTTCGTAGCCGTCGGGACGCGGAGAACCTCACAGAAAATACTTTTGGACCACGTCGACATGCAGGGGTCGATGAAGTGGCGGCCTTCCTCCGGAATTTCCACACGAAGCTCCTCACGAACCTCTGGCTGGACCGGTACCGCTGAAATCGCCCCGAGTTGGGCGCCAACTGAAGTACCGGGTTTTTAGAACCCAGCGGTGCAGGGGAACACACCCTAGGACTTCGGGTTCTTCCTGTTTCAGACCCACAGAAACACAGAGTCTTCTAGGTGAAGTCAAAGATCGTATTTATTGGCTGCAGACCAATCACAGGTATCCGAGAAGTACAACACGATGTATGTTCTCAGGAGACTGCTCCCGAACTAAAAACACTCTTTTCTTATATACAGAATATTACGCTTCTGGGCAACACCGCCCCTATTTTACAAGTGGTCATTCACATATTTTCGTTTTAAAGAAACAGCAGAGCCATAATGACAATCCCACATTTCAGTTCATTAAGCATACAGTAATTTTACCCAGCAAGGCTCAAAACCCTCATCAGATAACAGTGGACCCCAATAAAACGGGCACCTCCTGCTCGTAAAACAAGCCATAAAGTAGGAAACTGAGTCAGGTGTGAAATAGCTTAGTCAGAGATCGTGTGCGAACAAGGACTTTATGATGGGTCGAGCCCTGATGCTAATCACATTAGGCCGCGAGAAAAGGAACTGGCCGGACAGGATCGACCTCGGGCAGCGGAGTCAGTTTGCACAGGTCAGAGAGAAGTCACAGAAGGTGTACGTGTCCTTTAGGCCTAGGCATGGCCTTAGAGCGCAGCCTATGTGAGGGCAACCACAAAATGGCTACTGTTCTAAAATGGAACCCAAGGGTTCAATATGTGGTATTGTATGCACGGTGTATTCGTCAGTGAAACATGATGAAAATACTCTTACATACCGCATTTGACAGTTGCGGTTTGCTGATACTAAAATCGGCATGGTAAGGCCATGCATCCAGCATGGTTCCGAAATTTACAGTACCACAATAAGATATGTTGCTTTTTTTTTTCTTCCAGTGCGCCGGTGCACTTTTGGCAGCCATGCGCCAATGCACATGCTCATGTACCAGAGTGCAAAGTGTGTGCATTTTCTGAAGCATAGTTTTTGTACTGACAGGGGCCCCTTCCAGTACAAAAATATGATTTAAGGCTTTTAAAACGTGTAGGTGTGCTGTAGAATGCAGCACACATACAAAATTGGAAAAACAAGAAGAAATTAAAAACAATTCTCCTCGTTACGCCTGCCTCAAGTAGGTATAAGATTTGGCACAAATATCTGTCCACCAATATCTGTAGGTGGAGATTTGTGTCAAAACCCATGGGTGGTTGCCTTGGAATGCTCAAGCACCATCCATCGACGTTAGGGTCATGTGACATGGCTTCCTAAAATAAATCAGGGTCAAGGGTCATATGATGTTACTTCCTGTGATGTTATTAAGGTCAACGGGCTTGCGATGTCAGTTCCACTACCCCAGGCATTTTGGTGAATCAACACCCATTTATTTATGCAATTTTATATAGATTGAACATGGCCTGAAGGCATCCGAGCGCTTTACATCAAGCAGGATATAACGGTTACAGCGGTTTACATTATTAGTAATTAAACTCAAACGATTACCTCAGTAGATGTGTGCAGGAGTAACCACAAGAAACATCTACAGCAATGGGGCAGAGGAAGTACACAGTTACAGGATCAATTTAGATGGTGGGGTCAACTAACGAAGGTAGGTCAGATCGCCGCGGAGTGAGTACATAAGACTGGTCGAGGGTGATCCTTCCATTACAGACGCAGAGGCAATGAGACGTGGTAAGTAATGCAAGCTGCCGACTAGCCTATACTCACTTACAAGCAGCCATTTTTGCTTCCTGTAGGTACATGCCTATTTATAGTCTGTAAATCACTCAATTTTCGTGGTGATTCATTCTGTTATAGAGGTGGACTCAGGCCCCTTAAGGTTAACTAGTCTCCTACCCAACAACTCGACCCTTCCGCCACGATCTCTTCTACTCATATCTTTATTGTCAGTAATTAGAGTGTACAAAGGACTTAATAAAAATGGATGCCTTCTTACATGGACCTTCTCCACATGTATGCCCATGTTTCCCAAGAGTGCTGTTTGATATCTCCAAGCTGAACAATTAGGGTAGATTCATGTGGTAATCTGCTTGTGGCATAGGGTCTGCTGACCTGGTGAGATACAAAGTAATGGTAGACTCTGGACCCCCATGACATTGCTTTCTTTGTGCACCTAGATGGGATTTTGGTGCTAATAGACTCACATTGCCCTTTAACCTTTTTGGAAAAAATAGAAAAAAAATTGCTCCACATTTTGGTTACTAGTGACCTTGCAGAACTGCGGTCTTTACCATTATGACGCTGTTGTGCCCTTTTCTTTAACTTACGTGGGGGCATATTTACAAGGACCTTATCTCCGCTCTTTTGACTTTTAAAGCCAAAAAAGCGGAGATAAAACTATCGCCCTATTAACAAGAGGGTGCTAACATGCATTAGCGCATGTTAGCACCCTTTTACCCAGCGCCTCCCTTTGCATCTCTAATGAGATGCAAAGTGGGCGTCACTGGTCAGCACATCCTTGTAAATATCACTGATGTTCACATCGCGATATTTACAAGGCTGCCCCAGCATTTTAGCACATGTTAGTTTTTGGAGAAAACCGCTGTTTTCTCCAAAAACTAACATCTGCTAAAAAGCAGACTTACCTATCCCTAACATTGGGGTGGATTATGCTGATACGACCCTGTGGGTCGTATCAGCAAGAATATCGCAGTTTTGCAGGGAACATCGCTGGAAAACCAGCGATGTTCCCTGCAAAACGGCGATTTCCCCGCTATCTTTGGAATTTTTATCGCCATGGAGTAACGCGTTGTTAAGAACGTGTTACCAGGGCGAGAAATTCCAGAGATAGACGGCGATAAATAGCAAAGCGCTAAGCGCTTTGCGTTTATTTATCGCCGTCATTGTAGATATGCCCTGTGGATTTTTAAAAATTTCTCTTTCTACAAACGATTTGAAAAATCGCCTTCTTTACACATCTCTAACACCACGGCTTGGGCATGGACCAGTTGCGTTTCACAGGGATTGTTAAAAACATGATCTTCGTCTTGTTTGACAACATCATCAACAGATTTAGCAGGACTGTTGCATTCCTCCTCAGAGAGGACAATAAGGGCTTCGACGGGAATGTCCTTTACCTTGGAACCTCTTTGCTTGGAGCAGTTGTGGGCATTACTGAAGTTGGAATCCGGCAGGAAAGATGCCAAGTCGTGGGATGAGAGGTGGTTAGAGAGAGATACGGACGAAGGCGTCTTCTGAGTCACCTTAAAGAGTAGTTGGCTCAGAACAGGTGCCAGAAATGTATTGAACTGGGTTCAGCAGTTTTTAATGCTCTGTAAAATAGTATGCCATTCAGGCTGGTGTGCAACATCACACTCTCGCTTCTTTGTGAGGAATTTATTAATGAATGTGTGCTGAAAATGTTTAAATGTAATATTATTCAGAGAAATGTACAATTGGACAAAATATGACATTTTATGACTTAGATTGAAAGTGCTGTTCAGTGTTTTCAAAATAGAAGATATAGGAAACAAGTAAGTTAATTCTAATAGGAGCAAGCAATAATTTCTTCACACCTCAGCTAAAAAATTGCATGGCATGTTGGGGCAGATTTAATAAAATCTCATGCAGCGCAGTAGGCAAAAAAGCTGTACTGCGTTGCGCAGGAAGAAGAGTGCAGCAGAGCTCCACATTTACAAAAATATGGCACTCTCCTCGCCTCTCCCTAGCGCTGGTGCTGAAAGTAACTTCAGTGCGCCAAGCACACACCTTTGTAGAATAGTGCAAGGGTGCCTGCGTGAGTCTAGCATAGGTTTTGTACTGGAAGGATTCCCTTCCAGTACAAAATACTACCCTCAGACTAACCTTAAACCTTTTCCCACTGTGTATGTGTGCTGCACAGTGCAGCACACATACAAAGTCGGAAAAGGACGGAGAAATTAAAGCATTTCTCCTTCATAGCACCTATTTTAAATGGGCATCATTTTCTCAAGCTAAACCCTACCTACTTTTTTAAGTAAATAGGTTTTAGCGTTTAGCGTCAGAAACCTTGGGTGATTGCATGGGAACGCCCATGCACCACCCATGGTACACCCCCTTGGCGCTAAGTAATGCAAGACAGGGCCATGTGCTGCTTTGCGCCACTTTTGAGTGTTTTCCAGCGCTAACCAAGTTTAGCACTGGAAAGTAAGGGCCTCATTTGCAATATTTTGAAGCACAGCAAGCCTTCCTGCTGCACTGCCGTGCGTCAAAAGAAAATGGCAGGAATGCGTAGTATCTACAAGATTCCCTGCTCTGGCGGACAATGGGCTGCCTTGTGTCAAAGCAGCCGCAGTTGAGCCATGGTGCAAGGGTGTCCAGCTCCAAAACTCTTTCTATGTGTGCTACAGAATGCAGCACACAGAAAAAGGAAAAACAAGGAGAAATAAAGCTATTTTTCCTCGTTGCGCACCCCCTGGGGAGACATAGAAATCTGACGCATCGCCAGGTTTCCAAAATTATGTAAATCTGGGATGTTTCAGGTTCCATGGATGTTGCGTGGGAACACCCATGGAACGCCCCTTTCACGCAGAGTAATGCATGAAAGGGGGCCATATTTACAACCACGCACGGTGGCTTTACGTGGCCTTGTAAACGTGGGCAGGCGCACTACGGCCTCCAGTGTGTCAAAAGAAGTGACACAACTGTGGCGCAATGAGCTTGTTAATAAGCCCCTAAATTAGTTTTAAAAAAAGATTTTGCGTTTTTTTGCGCAATGTTTGTGTTGCAAACACGGTGTTAAATCTTAGTAAATAGACACCGATGTGTGATTGTGGCATCTTTTGAATCCTGAGACTCTAGTGAAAACTGTTTCCTAGGTGCCGATACGCGCAGCACAAAGTCAACAAAAATCCTCTGGGTGATATCTGATCATTTTACGAGCTTAACAACCATCTGGAGCACGCTGTGGCCTGTGACCCTTCTTCCTGTGTAAAAGCATTACTGACTTTGATGCCTTCTCAGCCAGTGCTTATGAACCCAGAAGGAAAAAAAGAAATGGAAATAATCTCTTTTTTTCCACTATGAAAAGTGGTAATTCTGTACACTAAGGGGTCGATTAGGATATAGGGCGGCTCACCACCGCCTGCATGGCGGTGGCGATCCGCCCTACATCCTTCCCCGCCCGCCACCCATTTCCCCCGCCATATTAGCATGGCGGGGGGGACCACGGCGGAAGGAAAGACCGTCCGCTGGTTTTCCGCCGGTCACACAGGTGACCGGGCGGAAAAGGGGCTATATATGGTGGCGGTGTCTGCTAGACACCACCATCCATATTAGCATGGGCAGCGGTGCATGGCTTTCCATGGCGGAGACCCCGCCATGGAAAGCCATGCAGAGTCTACTTTCGGGGGCCCGTTGCGGGCCCCCAGGGTATTGGGGGTGTGGGGGGTGCACATGGGGTGTACCTATGGTACCAACCTGCATTGTCATGGACATGGTGGCAGGCACCTTGCGGTGCCTGTCACCTTGTGCATGACAATGCACACAGTGCATTCCAAGCATTGTGGCGGGCGGTGCTGTGAGCACCGCCCACCACAATGCTGGGAACCACCACTGGTGGCTGGTCCCTGCACCGCTCATCCTAATCGGCCCCTTAGTACTCGGAGGAACACAAATGATGACGAAAATTTCCCCGACCCAAAAATTCCTCATCAATTTTCCTTGTCTATTTTTATATTTATTGTGGGTTATTAGGCATGCTGCAGAAATAGCTCCAAGGAGCAGCAGAGCACTTCCCAAAGAATACTTTTTTTTGTAGGACAAGCTCATTCATAAGATGTTGTGCATAGAACAGTATCGAACCGTGTGCAGGCTAGTTACAGAGCTCAGAATATACAACACTCAGAATCCCAGAATACATTACATGTAGTCTCGGTTTGAGGCAGTTTAAGGAGATAAAGTGATTCGAAGCTCGCAAGTTATAACCCATAGTAGCCCTGTTCCAAAAGTCAGTGCCAGACTGGGAACCCAAAGCAGCCCTGGCATTTTTGTTGGACCAGCCCCTGGGGGGTAGGGTGGCTGCAAGTGTGAAGTGCTGCTGCTTGTGTTACTGGGAGCTGATATTGCAGCACCACTGCAAAACCGTCCCCTACCACTGCAAAACTGCCCCCGCTCTTTCAGCCTCCTGGGGAAAAGCCCAATGCCCGCTACGGCCAGTCCAGCCCTGCCAAAAGTCAGCAACCTACGCCTGATTAAGAATTCAACCATAAAATAAGGAGGAAGGGGCTAGGCCGGCAACACCATCACCTGCATCTATTTCTTGTGTACTGACATCTCAGGCGAGGAACCTGGGAAATAACCAGTAGAAGCGTTGTATCTATTGACTGCCACCATGCATTGTCCAGCAGCAAAAAGGTACTGTACAGTACGGTTAACCCGCCATGAAAAGGCAAGTGGAAAGTGACTGTGGGGGCGCCTGGCAGGCTCCCCTTCCCCTCTGGACCACCGGTATGGGGTCTGGGGGGCACCTATGTTGCCCTCCCAAACATCCCTGCAATGTGCGGCAGGCACCCATGTGCCTGCCACACAGTGAAGGGATGTTCACAAACATGCCTTTTAGTAGTGAGGCTTGTGCTGCTTTCCTTTTTCGGGCCGCAGCACAAGCCTCAATGCTAAGAAGCATGTTTCCGACAGCTTCCACGTTGCTCGGGATCGTAATTTGTCTGGCGGGACCGACGTCATAATCAGGCCCTATATAGTTAAAAGATTTTAGGTAATGAAAAAATTTATGTACACAAGAATTGTGTTAAAAAAATCTTTAACAAGGTATATTGAAATAAAAAAATATACAAAAAAAACACTGTGGCCCTAATTATGATGTCGGTTGGAGTTGCCTCCGACTATCACCATTTCGGTGGAGGAACCACCGGACCATAGGTCGGCGGTTCTGCATACCGAATTACGATCCGACCGCACATGGTGGTGTCTAAAACTCCCATTTCTCAATGAGAGCTTGTGCAGCAGGCGGAAAACGCCTGCAGCACATGCCCCCCATTGAGAAATGAAAGTTTGTGAACATCCCTGCACCATGTGGCAGGCACCTCAAAGCCCACATGCGGATGGCCCGGGATGAAAGTGGCCCTGCTAGGGGCTCCCAGTGGCGTTTTCCGACAGGCTTTCCATGTTTTTCTAAGAACATTATTTTAATGTTATTTTTTTTTAAAAAGGGGTGACATTGCGGGAAGAGGTACAAAGTAGTAAGGGTGATGTTTTGGTTCAATCAGGAGGTAGGGGTGATTTTAGGGTTGTATGGTGGGTAGAGGTAATAGGGGTATTGGCAATTTTATAGTTAAGGGCTAGGGAAAGGTAAAGGGGGAAGGATGATTTTTAGGGTTACAGGTCAGGTAGAGTGTAGAGTGTAGGCAACTGGGTTTTTGATTGAGGGGTGAAACCCCTTTTCAAGCAGCAACCACAATCCTTGTCAGGGAAAACTGCAAATGTCACTAAATTAACCTGCGTTAACCTTTGGTTGCTTGGCACAAAAGCAGTCAGGTTTAACTTAGATGCAATGTGTAAAGTGTTTATGCAACATACCAACAGTATTTAAGTGAAAGCACAACACAAGAAATATCCCACACCAATTTGGAACAATTGAGTAACATTTAATAAATAATTTGAGAACAAAATGTTGAAAATACAATCAGTATAGCTGGAAATATGCAACTTCAAAGATTTAGGTAAGTACAGCTCCTAAAAACACAAAACACCACTCGGGGTCATCTGCTTATGCTAGACTAGGAGAAAGTCGAAAGGTCAGGCTGACTGCAATGGAGAAGAGACTGGATACAGAGACCAGGTTAGTCTGGCTGAAAAAGGTACTATCTGAAAGTCTGGGGAGAAAAGCCCAGTATGCGGTGGAGGTGGCTGTACAGAGCAGGGAAATCATCATGGTTGGTCATCCCTGTAGCACAAAAAGCAGGCCTAGTGTCATGGAGAGTTATTGGTGTAGTGTGAAGATCCGGTCGGACATCACAAACAGTCAATACTGGAGCTTCGTGTTAGCGGTCACTGTGGGCTTCGCTGCTGTAGCATGAAGTGCGCATCTCGCGTTGCTGGTTGTTACTGGTGGTCGCTGTAGCATGAAGAGTCAAGTTCATCAGACCTTTGCATTGACGGTTGTAGTGGGCAGGAAGAACTTGGCTCGAAAGGGCCTGTTCGCATTCACGAAGAGCCCAAAACTTCAGGATTTCGCCTTTTCTTCAAAGGAGGAGCTCCACTGATGCAGCCAAGGGTCCAGGACCTGAAGAGGCACCTCTTGGTGATCAGGAATTCCCTTCAGCTGGGACCAGCTTGGCTCAGGCAGGTCCAGTTGCAGGTCTAGGCAGGTCCAGTTTCAGTTTCAGGCAGGTCCAGTTGCAGTTCCATGCAGACCAAATTGCAGCAGGTCAGCTGGGCAGTTGGCGGGAGGCCTTTGGAGCTTTTCTTGTCCCTGTAGCACAGAGCAGGAGGTCAGCCACCTGACCATTGAATACGCTCTGGTAGTCCTGGGTTAAAGCAGCAAAGCAGGCCTCTAGCAGCAGGGCTGTCCTCTGGGGGTACATGGCAAGCTTCGTACAGCCGGACAGTTCTCTGGAAGCAGTAGGGCAGTCCTCTGAGATACAAAGTAGTTCTTCCGGGGGTCCTCCGCAGGTCCGGGAGTGAACTGAAAGTTTGGTCTGAGGGGGTACTATTTATACCTGGTGCATGCCTTTAAAGTTGGAGAAACTTCTAGAATTCCCTCCACACCTGGTTCTGGATTTCCTTCCCCCCTTGTCCCTGCTCAGGCTCAATAGGGTCTAGGGTGACAATGGGCTGGTGTCAAATTCTTTTTGAGCTTGCTGAGGCAACCCGTATGAAATGTAAGTGGGGCAGGGAACAGCTTCGCCCCTCCCATCCTGACAGGATGGCACACCCTGCCAACACTTAGTCCCCCTTTGACTCACTGTCTGAGAGGAATACACAAAGGCTAACTGCTAACTACACCCAGTCACGTGACCCAGGACACAGGCTGCAGGCTCCAAGGTAACTATAACGAGAGCCCTCACCATGCACAGTTTTGTCATCACTGAAAATGGTGCAGTACTGTTATCAATAATGTTATAGAGCATGTCAGGTGTGATGTAATATGTGGGGTAATTAGCTGTGCAGGGCGAGGACACTAGTTATAGTTACGTAGGGCATGAGTTATAGTTACTAGAGATAACTATAACTGATACATTTCAATGGAGTTTTGACGTTAAAATGTTAGTTTATCAGTGAAAATTTCACCTAACTATACTGTCACTTAAACCTTTGTTTTTTTTCCGGCGCATTTCTAAGGGTTTTTAATGTAAAGTAATATTTTGCAGAAGTCTGTGTGCATGGTGAGGGGTTTGCCGCAGGGCCTGGCCTAAAGCAATGCTCTGGAGCCAGCAGCCCATGAGGCAGCCAACCCTATGACATGCACAGCCATCTGCAGTACACCAAAATATAATAAATGAGCCTATCTGCTCTATCAAGGGGTGATTATATATATATATATATATTTTTTCACTGAAAAAAACATAGGCTTCAGGCACGTTATAGTTAGAAATTAGCATTTAAAAAACCTTAGAAATTCACTGAAAAAAACATAGGTTTCAGGGACGTTATAGTTAGTTGGAGATTTCACTTGTATAAAACCATAGGGGGCACGAGTTCTAGTTAGGTCTACTAACTATAACGGCCGAATTTCTATGGTTACATATTACATCACTCATGACATGCTCAGTGACATCACTGATGACATCACTGATGACATCTCAAATGACATCACTGATGACATCATCCAGTGAATGTGTGTTTCTTTAAAGTATAAAAATATGTTTTATATTTATATATGCCAAGGTGTATTGAAGTATGAGTGGGTGTATGAGTGTCTGAATGGATTATTTCGTATGTTGTGTGACTGACTGTATAAGTGAGTGATTAAATGTGTCTTACTGAATGCATGGGTTACAGACTAAACTCTGTGAATGTCTTTATTAGTCTGGTAGTTAGTGTGTAAGCGGCTGCATGGCTTGGTGAGTAGCTACATGAGTGTCTATATGGGTTATTTATTGGTTGTCTGAGTATCTGTATGGGTGTCTGAGTGTCTTTGTGGGTGGGGGTGGGTGTTACTAGATATGTGAGTGGTTGTTTCACTGGGTGTATAGGTTCAAGAGTGCATATGGAAACACCTGTATGGGTGGGTGAGTATGTGTATGGGTGTGTTGGTGAGTAAATGGATGTCTCAGTGGTGCATGTGTGAGTAACTACATATGTTTTAAAGCAGTATATGTGAGTGTTGGAGTATATAAATGACTATATGTGAGAGTGAGTGATTGCAAGAGTATCTGCAAGAGTATCTGTATGGATGAGTGTATTTTTTCTATGAGTGATTGTTTAAGTATGTGTTAGTATCTGTATAAATAAGTGTGGTGGTGTGTGTATAACTGTATAAGCAAGGAAATGGGTGTGTGATAGTTTCTTTGCATGACTGACCAGTTATATGAGTAACTCTTTAAGTGAGTGGCAATGTGTGAGTGTCTATATGGGTTTATGAGTGGATATATCAGTGGCTGTATAGATGAATAACTGTGTGTATGAGTGACTGTATGGGTTAGTGGGTGGATGTGTGTGTAGACATATGAATCACTGAGCAGGTATGTACTAACTGCTATTGGTCTGTCTATGGTTTCAATATTGGTGGTCTGTATTTTAGAGTGGGTGTATGAAAGGTTTTATTAGGGTATGAGGAGGTGCATCAGATGATCACCTGGATGATGTCGTCAGTGATGTCATTTGAGATGTCATCAGTGATGTCACTGAGCATGTCATGAGTAATGTAATATGTGACGTCATCAGAAGTGCATTGCGGGGGCGGGAGTTAAAGTTAGGTCTACTAACTATAACGGCTGTATTTCTATGGTTTTATATGAGTGAACTCTCCAACTAACTATAACATCCCTGAAACCTATAGTTTTTTCAGTGAATATCTAAGGTTTTTTAAATGCTAATTTCTAACTATAACGTGCCTGAAACCTATGTTTTTTTCAGTGAATTTAAAAGGTTTTTTAAATGCTAATTTCTAACTAGTCCTACAAAGGTAGGACATGTAAAGAAAGAGGAAGAAAAGCGCAAAAAGAAGCAAGACAAATGCAGACAGAGGCAACAGAAGTCCAGAAAGACGAAGAAAAGTGCAGGAAGAAGAAGAGATGTGCAGAAAGAACCAACAGAGGAACAGAAAGAGGCCTTGTTGCAAAATCATCCTGTGCCCACAACTTTTTCAGACAGGTACTGGTGGTAAATGACTCTGACTAACCAGGCCTAGAGCCAGTGCTATGCTAAAAGACACTTAGAATACAGTGAAAACACCTACATACACTAAGGAACACTATGCGTTGGGGTACCCCTGTGATTAGCATGACCTCCTCTGTAAGGCCCTAGTACATAATAGGGCAGGGGGATTAAAATAACCTCTAAGTCAGAGGTGCAGAAATATGCTACTTTAACTAGTGGTCGCGTTTGCAGATTGGTGGAGAAAGGGTGCTGGGCGTCCAACTGTTGCTCAGGAATTCCGCTGCGTAGGACTTACAAGAGGTACCAGGAGGGATTCTTGGCCCCCAAACTCTCTCAGGGCTAAATTGGACTTCATCCCCCATCCCGTAGTCTGCCACGAGGCACGTTTGCAGAGTGGTAGAGAAAGGGGGCCATGGCCTCCAAAGACATCTTAGCAATCCCACTGTGTGGGACTTACTGGAGGTAACAAGAGGGGTAGTTGGCCCCCAAGGACATCCTGGGGGGCACCTTCCGAAACTATTACCTCCAGTCAGTCCCACACAGCAGCATTAGTAAGTACTCGTACCAGGCCATGCCCTCTTCGCCCACCACTCTACAAACGCACTCCCTGGCACGCTCTTGGATGGGGATTGAAGTCCCCTTCACTGCTGGGAGTCATTTAGGGGCCAACTAGCCTACCTGTTACCTCTAGTAAGCCCCACGCAGTGGGATTGGTGAGAGGTAGACAAAAGCCATGCCCCCTTTCTCCTCCACTCTGCAAATGCGCCCCCTCGTGCGTTGTAAATTGGGGGATTAAGTCCCCTTGAAACCTGAGGGTCCCTGGGGTCCAACTAGCCAACCAGATACCTCCAGTAAGTGCCACAGAGCTGCGTTGCAGAGAGGTGTTAAAAGGGGCGTGGCCTGGACCACCTCTCTGCAACGCAGGCCTGTGGCGCTTACTGGAGATACCTGGCAGGCTAGTTGGCCCCCAGGGGCCCTCAGGATTGAAGGGGAATTAATTCCCCAACTTAAAACGCGCCACAGAGTGTGTTTGCACACATGTCACCTCAGGCCCCGCCCCCTCCCTTCACCACTGTGCAAACAGGGCGCGTTTGCAGAGTGTTGCTGGGAGGGGGCGGGGCATCCGGTACAATCGCAATGTTTTTTTATTTTTTATTTTTAGAAGGGGGGCTCTTTGGCCCCCCTTATTTTTCCTTTTTTGGGCCATGGGGACCCCATCCCCCAGGGACTGACCCCTTTTTTAAAAATTAAAAAAAATATGAACGGGAAGGGGGCCGCGTGGGCCCCCCTCCCGTGGCCAATTCCCGCCCCGGGGACCCCATCCCCCGGGGCATGGCCACATTTTCTTTTTTTTTTAATGGAGGGGGGCTGCGTGGCCCCCCTCCTGAGTCCTCTATTGGCCCCGGGGACCCCATCCCCCGGGCCGGCCTTTATTTTCTTTTATTTAATTTTTTTATTTTTGGGGAAAGTGGCTACGTCGCCCCCCTCCCAGGCCACTTCTAGCCCCAGGACCCCATCCCCCGGGGCAGGCCCTATCCGTTGGGGACCGTGGGGGGAGCCCCAATGCCCCCACGGTCCCGCCGGCTCCCAGTGTCCTGCAGGAGCCGGCATTGCTTTTCCACATGGGGAACCGCTGACATGCAGCTCCCATTGTGGAAAAGCAATTCTGCTTTGCTTCATTGAAGCTAGAGCAGGTTTCCCTGCTCTCGCTTCAATGAAGCAAAGCATTTTGCAATGACAGGGCGGGATAGGGCGGGAGTGGCGGTCCCCGGGGCTACGGGGGGGCACTGTGCCCCCCGCAAATATTTAAGAAAAGCCCTGGGGTGGCGGTCCCCAGGGCTTGGGGGGGCCTTGGTGGCCCCCACCCATTTTAAAAACAAGCCCCGGGGTGTGGTGGTCCCTGGGGCTGCGGGGAGCCCCCTGGGCCCCCGCAATCACAATATAGCATGCCCCCGAGACTTGGCCCACCCGGGAGCTAAATAATAACAAAGCGCGGGAGTCCGCGCTTCATTTTTTAAATTTTCGCGACAGGATCCGCGGATCCTCCGTGACGTTTGCTGATTGTTTTTTTTTTTAATGCTTTTTTGGGCCCTGGGGGTACTTGTGGGACTCCCTAAGCAGGCCTAGGGAATCAGGATGTTTCTACCCTGCCCCCTTTTCTTGTTTTTCACGTTTGTTTTTCTGTTTTCTTGTGACTCGGTTCTACGGAGTCACAAGATGGCTGCCAACACTTCCTGGTTTGGAGTGTTGACAGCCAATTAGAATAAAGCTCGTGGTCGGGAGGGTCCGCGGATCCACCGCGCCGCTATATATCGAAACTTTTATTTTTTGATTTTCTCAGCAACTACTGAACGGATTTATACCATTTAAAAACAAGCATTTGCAATGCAATAGGTCTCGCATTTATAAGAGTTTGAGCTATTGGCATTGTAAAATTACAATGCCTTTTATTTATGTTTTGGTTTTAAAACAAATAAAAGGCATTGTCATTTACAATGTCAGTCGCATAAACTCGCATAAAAGCAGTGTGTGGAGTGCAGCAGTGTGCGGCGTGCAGCAGTGTGCGGCGTGCAGCAGTGTGAGGCGTGCAGCAGTGTGCAGTGTGCAGCAGTGTGCGGCGTGCAGCAGTGTGCGGCGTGCAGCAGTGAGTGGCGTGCAGCAGTGTGTGGCGTGCAGCAGTGTGCGGCATGCAGCAGTGTGTGGCGTGCAGCAGTGTTTCGCGTAGCAATGTGAGGCATGCAGCACTGTGTGGCGTGCAGTGGCGTGGAGCAGTGTGCTGCGTGCAGCAGTGTGCTGCGTGCAGCAGTGTCGTGCAGCATGCAGCAGTGAGTAATGCAGCAGTGTGCAGCAGTGTGTGGCATGCAGCAGTGTGCGGCATGCAGCAGTGTGTGGCGTGAAGCAGTGTGTGGCGTGCAGCAGTGTTTCATGTAGCATTGTGCGGCGTGCAGCAACGTGTTGCGTGCAGCAGTGTGTGGCATGCAGCAGTGTGTGGCGTGCAGCAGGGTGCGGCATGCAGCAGTGTGTGGCGTGCAGCAGTGTGTGGCGTGCAGCGGCATGCAGCAGTGTGTGGCGTGCAGCAGTGTGCGGCGTGCAGCAGTGTGTGGCATGCAGCAGTGTGTGGCGTGCAGCAGTGTGCGGCATGCAGCAGTGTGTGGCGTGCAGCAGTGTTTCGCGTAGCAATGTGAGGCATGCAGCACTCTGTGGCATGCAGCAGTGTGCGGAGTGCAGCAGTGTGCTGCGTGCAGCAGTGTCTTGCAGCATGCAGCAGTGAGTAATGCAGCAGTGTGCAGCAGTGTGTGGTGTGCAGCAGTGTGCGGCGTGCAGCAGTGTGTGGTGTGCAGCAGTGTGTGGCGTGCAGCAGTGTTTCATGTAGCATTGTGCGTCGTGCAGCAACGTGTGGCGTGCAGCAGTGTGTGGCGTGCAGCAGTGTGTGGCGTGCAGCAGTGTGCGGCATGCAGCAGTGTGTGGCGTGCAGCAGTGTGTGGCGTGCAGTGGCATGCAGCAGTGTGTGGCGTGCAGCAGTGTGTGGCGTGCAGCAGTGTGCGGCGTGCAGCAGTGTGCGGCGTGCAGCAGTGTGAGGCGTGCAGCAGTGTGTGGCGTGCAGCTGTGTGTGGCGTGCAGCAGTGTGTGGCATGCAGCAGTGTGAGGCGTGCAGCAGTGTGAGGCATGCAGCAGTGTTTCGTGTAGCAGTGTGAGGCGTGCAGCAGTGTGCGGCATGCAGCAGTGTGCGGCGTGCAGCAGTGTGTAATGCAGCAGTGTGTAATGCAGCAGTGTGCGCAGCAGTGTGTGGCGTGCGGTAGTGTGCGGCGTGCAGCAGTGTGTGGCATGCAGCAGTGTGTGGCGTGCAGCAGTGTGTGGCGTGCAGCAGTGTGTGCCGTGCAGCAGTGTGCGGCATGCAGCAGTGTGTGGCGTGCAGCAGTGTGTGGCGTGCAGTGGCATGCAGCAGTGTGTGGCGTGCAGCAGTGTGCGGCGTGCAGCAGTGTGCGGCGTGCAGCAGTGTGCGGCGTGCAGCAGTGTGAGGCGTGCAGCAGTGTGTGGCGTGCAGCTGTGTGTGGCGTGCAGCAGTGTGTGGCATGCAGCAGTGTGAGGCATGCAGCAGTGTGAGGCATGCAGCAGTGTTTTGTGTAGCAGTGTGAGGCCTGCAGCAGTGTGCGGCATGCAGCAGTGTGCGGCGTGCAGCAGTGTGTAATGCAGCAGTGTGTAATGCAGCAGTGTGCGCAGCAGTGTGTGGCGTGCGGTAGTGTGCGGCGTGCAGCAGTGTGTGGCATGCAGCAGTGTGTGGCGTGCAGCAGTGTTTCATGTAGCAGTGTGAGGCATGCAGCACTGTGGCGTGCAGCAGTGTGCGGTGTGCAGCAGTGTGCTGCGTGCAGCAGGGTCGTGCAGCAGTGAGTATTGCAGCAGTGTGCAGCAGTGTGTGGCATGCAGCAGTGTGCGGCGTGCAGCAGTGTGTGGCATGCAGCAGTGTGTGGCATGCAGCAGTGTTTTGTGTAGTATTGTGCGGCGTGCAGCAGTGTGCGGCGTGCAGCAATGTGTGGCGTGCAGCAGTGTGTGGCGTGCAGCAGTGTGAGGCGTGCAGCAGTGTTTCATGTAGTAGTGTGAGGCATGCAGCAGTGTGCGGCATGCAGCAGTGTGCGGCGTGCAGCAGTGTGTAATGCAGCAGTGTGTACTGCAGCAGTGTGCGCATCAGTGTGTGGCGTGCGGTAGTGTGCGGCGTGCAGCAGTGTGAGGCATGCAGCAGTGTGAGGCGTGCAGCAGTGTGCGGCATGCAGCAGTGTGTGGCGTGCAGCAGTGTGCGGCGTGCAGCAGTGTGTGGCGTGCAGCAGTGTTTCGTGTAGCAGTGTGAGGCATGCAGCACTGTGTGGTGTGCAGCGGCATGCAGCAGTGTGCGGCATGCAGCAGTGTGCGGCGTGCAGCAGTTTCGTGCAGCATGCAGCAGTGAGTAATGCAGCAGTGTGCAGCAGTGTGTGGCGTGCAGCAGTGTGCGGCGTGCAGCAGTGTGTGGCATGCAGCAGTGTGTGGTGTGCAGCAGTGTTTCGTGTAGCATTGTGCGGCGTGTAGCAGTGTGCGGCGTGCAGCAGTGTGTGGCGTGCAGCAGTGTGTGGCATGCAGCAGTGTGCGGCGTGCAGCAGTGTGCGGCGTGCAGCAGTGTGTGGCGTGCAGTGGCATGCAGCAGTATGTGGCGTGCGGCGTGCAGCAGTGTGCGGCATGCAGCAGTGTGAGGCATGCAGCAGTGTGAGGTGTGCAGCAGTGTGTGGCGTGCAGCAGTGTGCGGGGTGCAGCAGTGTGCGGTGTGCAGCAGTGTGTGGCGTGCAGCAGTGTGTGGCATGCAGCAGTGTGTGGCGTGCAGCAGTGTGTGGCATGCAGCAGTGTGTGGCGTGCAGCAGTGTGAGGCGTGCAGCAGTGTTTCAAGTAGCAGTGTGAGGCGTGCAGCAGTGTGCAGCGTGCAGCAGTGTGCGGCGTGCAGCAGTGTGTAATGCAGCAGTGTGTAATGCAGCAGTGTACGCAGCAGTGTGTGGCGTGCGGTAGTGTGCGGCGTGCAGGGTGTGCGGCGTGCAGCAGTGTGTGGCTTGCAGCAGTGTGCGGCATGCAGCAGTGTGCGGCATGCAGCAGTGTTTCGTGTAGCAGTGTGAGGCATGCAGCACTGTGTGGCGTGCAGCGACGTGCAGCAGTGTGCGGAGTGCAGCAGTGTGCAGCGTGCAGCAGTTTCGTGCAGCATGCAGCAGTGAGTAATGCAGCAGTGTGCAGCAGTGTGTGGCGTGCAGCAGTGTGCGGCGTGCAGCAGTGTGTGGCGTGCAGCAGTGTGCGGTGTGCAGCAGTGTTTCGTGTAGCATTGTGCGGCGTGTAGCAGTGTGCGGCGTGCAGCAGTGTGTGGCGTGCAGCAGTGTGTGGCATGCAGCAGTGTGCGGCGTGCAGCAGTGTGCGGCGTGCAGCAGTGTGTGGCGTGCAGTGGCATGCAGCAGTGTGTGGCGTGCGGTGTGCAGCAGTGTGCGGCGTGCAGCAGTGTGAGGCATGCAGCAGTGTGAGGTGTGCAGCAGTGTGCGGCGTGCAGCAGTGTGCGGGGTGCAGCAGTGTGCGGTGTGCAGCAGTGTGTGGCGTGCAGCAGTGTGTGGCATGCAGCAGTGTGTGGCGTGCAGCAGTGTGTGGCATGCAGCAGTGTGTGGCGTGCAGCAGTGTGAGGCGTGCAGCAGTGTTTCGTGTAGCAGTGTGAGGCGTGCAGCAGTGTGCAGCGTGCAGCAGTGTGCGGCGTGCAGTAGTGTGTAATGCAGCAGTGTGTAATGCAGCAGTGTACGCAGCAGTGTGTGGCGTGCGGTAGTGTGCGGCGTGCAGCAGTGTGCAGCGTGCAGCAGTGTGTGGCTTGCAGCAGTGTGCGGCGTGCAGAAGTGTGCGGCGTGCAGCAGTGTTTCGTGTAGCAGTGTGAGGCATGCAGCACTGTGTGGCGTGCAGCGACGTGCAGCAGTGTGCGGCGTGCAGCAGTGTGCTGCATGCAGCAGTGTCATGCAGCAGTGAGTAATGCAGCAGTGTGCAGCAGTGTGTGGCATGCAGCAGTGTGCGGCGTGCAGCAGTGTGTGCCGTGCAGCAGTGTGTGGCGTGCAGCAGTGTTTCGTGTAGCATTGTGCGGCGTGCAGCAGTGTGTGGCGTGCAGCAGTGTGTGGCGTGCAGCAGTGTTTCGTGTAGCAGTGTGCGGCGTGCAGCAGTGTGCGGCGTGCAGCAGTGTGTGGCGTGCAGCAGTGTGCTGCGTGCAGCAGTGTGTGGCGTGCAGCAGTGTGTGGCATGCAGCAGTGTTTGGCGTGCAGCAGCATGCAGCAGTGTGTGGCGTGCAACAGTGTGTGGCGTGCAACAGTGTGTGGCGTGTAGCAGTGTGCGGCGTGCAGCAGTGTGTGGCGTGCAGCAGTGTGCGGCGTGCAGCAGTGTGAGGCGTGCAGCAGTGTGAGGCGTGCAGCACTGTATGGCGTGCAGCAGTGTGTGGCATGCAGCAGTGTGAGGCGTGCAGCAGTGTGAGGCGTGCAGCAGTGTTTCGTGTAGCAGTGTGAGGCGTGCAGCAGTGTGCGGCGTGCAGCAGTGTGTAATGCAGCAGTGTGTCATGCAGCAGTGTGCACAGCAGTGTGTGGCGTGTGGTAGTGTGCGCGTGCAGCAGTGTGCGGCGTGCAGCAGTGTGTGGCGTGCAGCAGTGTGTGGCGTGTGTGAGAAGTTGGCCTGGTATATGATGCTCACTAGTTAAAGTGATCACCTTGTACCATGCCAAGCAACCCTTATGGTGTGTGTTGGAAAGGCGTCTGCCGGAAGGGGGTTCGATATACGTCTTGCCCACCCCTTTGACCCACCTCTCCCAAGTAAGCCGAACCAGGCGCGCACACCCTGATCTGCACTGTGAACAGAGGGACACCACACGTATTCTTTATAGGACGATAAGTTCTTTTATCGATGATTTCAAAGGATCTTTATGACCCAAAAGGCAAGTAGTACAGCAGTGGCACAACGTACCACAAATCAGTCGTGGGGAATGGGGGTAGCGGGACAGTCTTTCAAGATAGTGTCTCTGCGAAATACCCTGCGGAAGCTCACAATCCTCGAGCTGGAGGGTGTCGTGTCTCTGGGCGATCTCTTACCGAGTCGTCCTCAAGGGGAGCGCCGCGAGTCTCTCAGCAGGCACAGGTGGTCGGAGTTCAGGAGCCGCGATTCCGTCAGCAGGGCTCAGATGGGTCAATAGCTGGGGGCCGCGAGTCACTCAGCAGGCCTAGGTGGATCAGGGTTCGGGAGCCGCGACCTCGTCCGCAGGGCTCAGATGGTTCAAGAGCAAGAGGCCGCGAGTCACTCAGCAGGCCCAGGTGAATTCAGCGTTCAGGAGCCGCGACAGCGTCCGCAGGCTCAGATGGTTCCAGGTCTTCTCTCTCCTTGTTCCTCCGGCACCCCTTGTTATACTCCGCTGGTTCTTTGAAGTCCGGAGTGCTCGCAGAGGGGGGACTGGGGTGACGGAGGGGGTTCGGCGGGATTTCCTGCCGCTCACTTCTTTGGTCTTTTCAGGTGGGTCTGGGAGGGACCCCAGACGCTCGGTAGGGGAGGCGCCTGCTCCCCAGGGGCCTGGTGGCCGATTAAGTCCTCCCGGGGAAGGCGACCCGAGGTGTGACTGGGCTGGCGCCTCTGGGTCTGGCTCGAGTGTTCCCGCTCCCTCGGTTGGGCATGCGTAGTAGGGTGTTGAGTCTGTCAGGTCTCTGGCCGGCCCGTGGATCGGGGGTGGCTGGGGCGGCCGGAGTCGGGGATGTCGTGTCTTGAGGGTGGTTGCAGGTTGGCGGGATGATGGAGAGGGCAACGCCGTGAGGCCGGTCTCACAGTGTGGTTGTAAGTCAACCTTTTCGGACTAGCTGCCCTAGTGGTAGCGTAGGCTAAGCAGTCTTTGAGGCTAAACTCGCGAAGCGTGTTAAGCCAGCTGTTTTACCAAATGTAACCCCCTTTTATACCAATGAAAGGACACCACACAGATATATATTCAAAATATATATGTATTTATTTCTCAAAGTAACCCCTAGTCTCTTTATGAGCACAGGAGCACAAATCGTCAAACAAGATTACAGTAGAATACACAGAAGTTGCACTTTATATGGATAGGCCCTGGTGGCCGCTCAAACCATATACTAAAATAGTGGTATAAGTACCACGAACAGAAAAGGAAAAAGGCCTAGGGCCTCTAGAATCGCTGGGCCTACAAGGAGCTAACTTCAGTTAGTGACCAGGAGGTCCACGGGTGGCGTGTGCAGAGCAAATAGTCACACGCGTGCTCCCATAGCTTTCAATGGGTGCGTAAAAAGTACAAAGTTACTGCAAAAAGGATCTTCCGGATGGACTGGGAACTCAAGATTGGAAACACAGACACTAGAGATGATACTCTACACTTGGGCACCGGAGTGCCAACTTTACCTCACCCACCAGAAGCGGGTGCATAGGTGTCGAAGTGCGTCGGGTTTCTTCTATCTGTTCCGTGGAGCCTGAAGACAAAGATGCTGCAGGCGGTCGGTCCGGGAGAGGTGCGGTGGATCCAAGAGTGGATCGGTGTTGTAGAAGACCTGTAAGCAGAGGGGACAGTGTTCACAGTCACTAGCCAGTGACCAGCGTGGCACCAGGTGGGTACCAGGCAATGTCGGGTGCAAACAGGAAGAAAGGTGTAGCTTGTCTCTGCAGCCACATGGTCCCTGGAGGTCGACGACGTCCAGGAGTCGGTTCACGAGCTGTCCCACGCAGGCTCTCGCTATCGGCGGTGTCGGCGACTTGATCGAAGCAAACAAGCCTTGGCAAAAGCAATTGTTGTGGAGAACAAGATAAGCTGATTGTTCTGACCAGCAAGGTCAGAGGGACTGCTCCTTTGGAGGGGAGCAAGGGCCAGTCTGGAGCAACCAGACCAGCGGTGTATTTCTTGAAGTTCGTCGCCAAGATGGCCACTAGCCAGCGGGCCAGCAACCGGTTAGGCGCGTCGAGTGGCAAAATGCAGAAGGGCCCCACGCAGATCGTGAAGATGCTGGAGGGCTCACCTTTGGTGCAGATGCTGCTCGAGGGTTGGGCTTCTCAGATCCCAAAGCACAACTTGGAGGGAGCCTCGGTTGTTGCACTTGTAGCTTGTCGTGGTCGTTTCAAGATGGCTGGCTCCACGTGTCTCGTTGCCTCCACGGGTCTCCTCTTTTCAGGGACTGTGGATCGGGCGGTGAGAGGTCTGGAGGTCCAGGTCTTGTCAGTCTCTGGGCTCGGGCTCCGGCGGGAGGCGGCGGCAAAGCAGACGTTGATTTGCTGGATGGTGCTTGCGTTAGCAAGGTGGTCACTCCCTGACCACAGGGGAGATTTCCTTCAGTCTTCTGTGCAGCAGAACGTCGAAGTTCCCGTCTTCTTCTTAGTTTCAAGTTGATTCCAGGATGTCTGAAGTCTTAGGACACAGCTCCTACCTTTAAGCGGATTCTAGGGACCGGACTACCTGCTAGGTCCCTCCCTAAGGGTGGGACCAGGAAGGGGGGTGGTTACACCCCCAATCCTTTGTCCAGCTCGCCCCAGGCCCGGGACTGGTGTGCCCCAGGACCGGTTTGAACTGGCATATGCACCAAGGCTCCTTGTGAGCCACAGGCATGTCTGGTTTCTTTCAAGCCCTACCTGACCAATACACAAAATCCTGTCTGGGGTGGTGCACGCACCTCCCCTGGCAGGAAACCCTTTGTCCACACCTCCCAAGCTGGAAGGACTCCCAGCAGCAGGAGGGCAGACTTGGGTCTGTGGTGGCAGCATCTATTTTGTGGAGCTGAGGCTATGTCTGATTTTACCCGGGTTTCAGGTACTGTACATGTCGTGTCCCTCTAGAAGGGTGGAATGCTAACCCCGTCGCCAGAATTGGCGAGGGGTTAGTATTCCAATTCGTATGACACCTTACTCGACATGTTTTGATAAAGCCAAACCAAAGATAGCATTTAACCGCGAGGTTCATAATGCACTTAAGAGTATATGGTATGACAATATCTGGAAACAGTAGAAGGAAGGGGTTCCGACCACTGCAGACAGGCTCAGCTCATGCCAGAGCACCATCTCACATGGAACCAAGCACTCTGCCTTCAGGATTGTTAAGGCCTGCCATAGGAGTGACTTATAGGTTACCAGGTGTCCCATTTAAGGTTAGGTATAGGTATACTACACCTAAGTAAGAGGTGGTTACACCAACTTACCCCAGCTGAGTGATCAGCCAGTTGTGTCAAATTTGTTAGGCCAAGCCTGGGGTGGCATAATACATGCTTCAGCCCCTGGCAGGCCTTGGGTACACCAATGCCCTGGGTACCTAGTGTACACTGGTACAGGGGCTGACAGGGTGATCCACTTCCAATTGGTTATGCACCTAGGGTGCATAGTGTAAATTTAGTAGAGAGAACAGCAGGCTGGGGGTCTGATTGGCAGGCCCACAGCCTCAATATGTCAAAAACCAGTGAAGCAAAAAGCAAAAATTTGGGGTGACCATAGGATAGCAGACCCTACTCTCCTACAGCGTGGTTTGTAAACAACAAGTAAAGCGGACATCAAAGGAAGGGTGGGAGAAAACGAGCATATGGGGTGTGAGTTATAACGAAATTTCTGGCGAAAGCAGTCTGCTGCTTTCAAGTCCGATGCCAGATTCCAGCTTCGCGCTTGAATGCCTCACATGCACTGGCCATAAACCGCATTCCTAAGGTCTTGTGCCCCTTACTAAATCTCTCTGAATGCGTGAGGCGGCGCACGCGCTGGAAGTAGCTGGTGGCAAATGGAATGCGCGTGGTTGTGCGCGTAACTGCCACCCGATCCGCCTGGGAAGCCTTTGGGAGCATTTTTGGAAGCCCCTACATAAGTCTCGCCTGGCGATGGCTTACGCGATAGCCAGGCGAGACCTAAAAAGGTCTCTTTCTGAACCAAGGGCTACCTTTTTTGCCAAATTTGGTGTAATTCCGTTCAGCAGTTGAGCTGTAGCGGTGTCTAAAGTTTCCTATGGAAAATTGATTTTCCGATCTCTTTTTTCGTAACTTCTCAGGAACTATTGAACTGATCTACACCATTTAACAAAAAGGTCTCTTTCTGAACCAAGGACTACATTTTTACCGAATTTGGTGTAATTTCGTTCAGCAGTTCGAGCTGTAGCCGTGTCTAAAGTTTCCTATGGAAAATAACATGGAGAAAACACATTTTGGGACCCCCCTTTTTCTCGTCCCCCGCTTGGCGAATCACCCCGAAACTTTCAAGACAGGAGCTGACCGGAGCGCTCCACGAGTTTTGAAAATTTCGCAAGATTCGTCATCTCGCGCCAAAGTTATTGGGAAAACAAAGAACGCTTTTCCTATGGAAACTAGGTCCTAACTATAACTATCTACCGGTGACCGCCAGTAGATAATATAGATGTATGATCAAGGCTTGTTCTGAGCCGAAACGCGTAATGGCTGCATCGCAATAAAATAATTTATGCACTTATCTGGTGGTCCGTGTCCGTGGGCAGGAAGAATCCAGGTAGACAACGGAACCTCTAGACCTGCCAGATGCCCCTGCACTCGCTGGACGGTGCGTTGTTCACGTGGGCAGACTCGTGAAATATGCAAAGCTCCCAAAGAAAGTTACGAGCCCTCACGGGCCGTAAAATCCAAGTCAGGATTTATTGGCACAAAAAATAAACAAACAAACAAACGCGTAACTTTCTTTGGGAGATAGATATATATATCAGTTCCACTAGTTTCACCATCTCCACGTTGCTGAACTCTTAAGGCGGATGTCATCATCGTGAGGGTGGACTCATGTACAATATATCAAAAAACAAAGCAGACACTTATGGGGTCTTTGATGTATCCAAAAGATTTATTTCAGGCAAACATGCGCTTTTTGGTGGGATACCTTCCTCAATGTTTGCACAATAAACATTACACGAAGCAGGCTTAATTTAAAGACATTCACCTGTCCTCATTGGAGCGCCTATATATAGATATGTATTTATGCAAATAGAGGATCTTTATTTTTTGCAAATTAGGGTAATGGCTGGATAGTAATTTATTAGTTGTCATCCATTGGTTATTGAGTGCAGAATCTTTGACTCAGCACCACCTCCATCAGTAAGCCTTGGACTGCTCAACTTCACTACCCTAAGTGTAAAGTGCTAAACAGGTGTGCTTGGTGATCTGTTTTCAGCCCAACGGCAAGGTTAGGCCCAGTAACCCCCGACTGGCCAGATATTCCTGATAAGTATCCCACAATGGTTTCAATTACTGGCAAATTCTAGCCATCCTTTGCATGAGGCGATCCATGCCTGGATTGATGACCCTAGCATAATAGTGGTAATTCTTGGCATATTGTAGACATCTATAGGAGAAGAGGGTGATACAGGAATGAGGAATTACTTGGAAAATCCTAAATCCCATACCTGATTCTACTGCTATGACCCCATTTTCCCCAAATTCTTACCCCGCACATTTCAGTATTTTAGCAGCCGAAGTGCCCAGGTTAAACTGATTGGATTCACAGAGTTACTGTCGATCTTGTAATCCCGTTGGATCCAGCATGTAAATCTCATGATTGAAGCCAATGAGGCCCTTAGGTGACTGACAGAACTGGGTTAATGGAATGTAATGCAGTGAATCCCTTAGGGTTTCCATTTTGGAACAAGTAGACACTTGATGGGAGATTGACTACTAGACCTAAGCACCTCTAAAGAATACTACACACATGCAAGCAAATTGTGTGATCCCGACCAAATCCCTCCATTGCCCTGTGCCCATGTTTTTCTTGGCTACTAAAATTGTCAATACCTATGTAATGCCCGTTTATGGAGTTCTATAAATACAATCATTTTCAAACACTGGGTGGTCTCATGTCAGGCCAGGGGAAGTGCAGCACTCCCAGCTTGTTTGCAGCTGTGTCCTTCCACGCCCTCGAGGTAACAAAGGGCAATGGGAACATGGCGCTTGGTTTGTGCTCTGGTCTCGAAGTGCGTGGTGTAGTCATTTTGCCTCGTGCATCACAGAAGCTTCTTATTTGTCTCGGATTGCTGGAGCAGGCAGCCGAAATCCTCTTCAGCTAAGGCATCGCGGGACCAAAGAGAGCTGTTAAAGAGCAGCGTCTGTTTTGAACATTTCCTCCTTGGCCTTTGACCCCCAGGCAGCAGCGTCCCTCCACACACGGCGGGATCACAGGGGAGATGGAGTTTCATTTACCGACTCAGCAACTTTGAAAAAAGGCCCCGTTCCCAATTAGCGCTGCGTGTTGTGCGGAGCAGTGGTGGGTTAAAGTGAGCTGCCCGCGCAAGTGGTGGGCGTCGCGGCCTGAAAAGAGAGGGGCGGAGGTTGTCCCGCTCTTTTCAAGGACCCAGATTCTTTCAAGCGAGCTAGCTGCGGTCTTGTGTGAAAAACAACTGCCGCTATACTTAAGTCCTAACCTCCTCACCCCTGACGGCATGGGAAAGTGTACTCCTCAGCTGTTAGTTACAGAAAGGCTTCTGCCGTCATGAGAAATTCTGATAAAAAAAAAAAAGACGCAGGCCGAGTCTTTCTATCCTGCTGGCTGCATGACGTCTTGTCGATCAACCAACCTCACTGAAAAACTCTGATTTGCCTCTGGGTCTGGTCGGAAAGTTCACGTGTCAGGGCTTCTTTTGAGAATTTCAGAAAGACATTCATTTGCTGTAGCTTGACAATGTGAGCTCGTGTTTCTATTATTCTGTTGGTTTAGTTGGAAAGATAACTCCTCTGTCCCATGATATTGTTGCATTCTGCATGATTGTGCCTCCTCTGTGGCCTAAATATTTCTCCATAGCTAATAGTGTGCGCAGGCGCACACACCCATACACCATTTTTTTATTATTAGATTTTACTAAAAGCAGAGGTATAATATATGTACTTGTAAGTGTTTTCAGTCAGCCCTCTTTATCCACTGGGCTGTTGCTGCCTCATTCACATTTTTCTTTTGCCCTCTGCATGCAGCACAGGGTAATGGATCAGCCAACTTAAGACATTTGCTAACTTCACTGTGAGTGACAGCATTCTGCCCTTTCACAAGGAGCACGTCCAGACACATAGGGGTAAATTTATCAAGGTTTTGTGTTGCCCTTGCGCCATGCAAGGAGGCGTAAAGGCAAACCTAAACCTAAGAGATTTATCAAGCCATGCAAGGCCACCTTGCTGCCCGTGCAAGGCTTGGTAAATACGGAGTAACGCAAGGCAGTGCAAATTGCTGTCTTGCGATACTTGCCCCAGGGATGTGTTTCATGGGAAGAGCGTGGGTGTTCCCACACATTCACCCATGGATTTTGGCGCATTCCCAGATTTTCCATGAGTGGTAGACCTGGGAATGTGTCAAAAATGCTACACCTCCCCAGGTGAGGCACAAAGAGGAGAATGTGTTTATTTCTGCTCGATGTTTCCTCTTTCTATAAGTGCTGCATTCTGCAGAACATGTAAAAAGAGGAAAATGTCTCTGAGGATTGTTTTTTTCCCCAGGAAAGTGCCCCTTCCTGCACAAAAACAATCGAACCTACAACACAAGCACCCTTGCATGGTGCTCCCTCGGCAGCAGATTGTGCACCAGCACAGGCAGAGAGCAGGAATGCACCAAATAATGTTAAATACGGCGCATTTCTGCCCTTTCACACAGCGCATCACGGTGGGTTACTGCATTGCACAAATTGTTTGCCAATTCTCATTTACAATGTTATGGCTAAAATGAGGAATTTAGCTCCCATGCTGTTCTATGGGTCTCATTGTTCATATTAATCATTACAGCTTGCCCCAGGCTCAAATATGTAAGAGCACACCGCAAAAGGCAGAGATATCTGAGTGCATGCCTGGTGCTACAAAGCAATCTACAGAAAAGTGTGAGCTACAATGTTAGGATATGTGGTTTAGATTTGGTATGCATTCATCAATCCCTTGGCCACTTGATGTTTTCTGATTTCCTGCAGCACAGACTCTGGCCTGCATGCTGTTGGTTTTCTCAGTAGAGGCTGCTCTGCAGAGGCTGGCGTATAATTTGCAACCTTCAACCTGACCCTTGGGTGTTCATTGTCATCTGTAACTTGAAAGCATTCCCTCTATTTTTGCTCTGCAGGACGAGGGCCTTGCAGTCTTCTAACTAAAGGGTGTCAATGCGACCTGTCCCATTGGCCAGTTCTGGATTTTCCTTGCACTGATACTTCTAGGAGGGTTGGCTGTATGGTTCTCTACTAACCTGTGTGAGTGTGGTCAGAGTCGTCTGAAAGTGCTGACCTTTCCTGCAGAGCCATCCATGTGAGGCAGAGAGTGAGGAGTGAAGGAGAGAAGTGGAGTGCGTTGGGTGAAGTGACTTTCCACTAAACCTATGCGGTGTACACTATTATGTCTTCTTGGTTCCATTTATCCTATGGTCTGTACGTCCAAGCACCTCTGTCTCCTTGTCTTGGGTCTCCATCCCTATGTCTTTATTTCCCACTGTTTTACTGCCCATGTCTTACCCGGGCCATTTCTCCCCGTCTCACAGCTTTACTGTCCCCGTGGCACCCTTTCCTGGTTTCTGACTGTGTGCCTGCTGTGCTCATCTGGCACTTTCAAGCCATGTCTCAATCTTTCCCTTTATCCCCTATTGCATACCCACATCCTTGTCTGTCTGTCTCTCCTTTGGCTGCATGTGCCCTTGGTCTCCCTGTGTTTTCCGGCTCCTGTGCCCACCTGCTCCATTGCCTCCTTGTCCCTACGTCATGTTCCCCAACCACCCCTATGCCCATGGTCAAACAAAAGTGACATTCTTACTGCACCAAGACTTCCCTCTCGACTGTTCTCAAATGTCGGCATGAATAATATTTTACCCTATAGCCACCACTCTTTCACCTCTGCCCTTTTTCAGGGGTCTCCTCACCAACCTTCTGTTGCTGGCATTCTGATTTCTTGAAGTCCTGAAAAGGCACCCGAGCACACCACGAACTTGGCGGTAAAAGCAGCGCTACTGGATCTGAAACGAAAATCTGCGTATTATATCCGTATTGTAGTTCTCAAGCGGATTTCTGTCAAGATTAAGTAGTCACTCAACGGAAGTGAAGAATGATTTTTTTTCCTTATCTTTCAGGAAGTTATATTTTTGAGTTTCGCTTTACATATACAGGATGTGGACAACAAAATACAAGAATACAAGGCCCTCATGAACTTGACTTGGCAAGATCTCTAATGTACTCACCTAGGCCCAGGTGTACTAACACTGGGAATAGCAATTCCAAATTTGCGATTTTCTCAGAATCACAATTAGGGAATCCCTTTTCATAATGATGAAGCCTTTATTTTTAAATTAACAATACCTAGTGAGTCGCAAGTCGACCTACCTCATGAATATTAATGAGGTAGGTCGCAATTTGTGACACATTAGGAATGATAGCCATCACAGGGATGGTGGCCTTCCGAGGTCAGCAGAACACCATGTCTATGATTTCTTTTAAATAAAGCATTTAAAAAAAAAATGCAATCCATTTTCCATAAAGGGAAAACGGGACGTGTTTAAAAAATAAAGAACCGTTAAACTTAAATTTTTTAAGAGTAGACAGTGGTCCAGGGACCAATGGCTACTCTTAAAAATAATTTTTTAACATTCTCAAAGAGGAAGGGGTCACTTGGGTACCTCTTTCCGTTTACGAATGGCTTACCACCTTATTTGAGGAGGTGGAAACAAATCGATATTTGCCGACTGGAATTTGGTTGCCGTACCATAAGAAATCGCTGTTTGGAAGGGACACCCAAAACACGACCCTTCCAAATAGCGATTCCTTATGATTTCCTAAACCCATTTAGTGATACTGTCACATGTTAAAAAATCACTAATTGGGTTTAGTACTATCGTGCAAGCCAGCCATTTAGAGGTGGCAAATCCTGTGATTTAGTAAATCTCAGGCTTTGCGAATTCTAAATAGCTTCTTACATTGGCCCCAAGTGATTAGAATCAGCTTAGGTATTTATTTTGCTTCAATATTGGTATTTTCAGTTTCTACAGTATGTGTATGATGATTGAAGCACGCCTTTTCACGGCACACTGTTTATTTACACGTCTTTTGTAGAATTTTCATAGGGAGAGGATTTTGTTCTGGTGCATTAGAAATTAACTAGATTGTCTTTTAATATTACCTGCTACTGCAGATTTGCCATTTCATTGCACTGTAAATAACAGTGTTACTGTTAGACCTGGCATCTTTTGGCGTGGTTTCCCTGTCTTTTTGCCTCTGACCTCCTGTTTAGGTCGAGCCTGGGCAGAGCATGCGCTGCTCTGCAAGGCATGCTGTATTGAGGTATGGAATAGAAGCTCCGCCCATTTGCTGCCCATCTTTGCAATTGGCTTCTGTTACTGCCCTTTTGAAATTATTGCTTTTCATCCGTAAATAGGTTTAGTAGTCCCTCCTTGGTACCGCCTTGTCTTCGTTTATAACCTCCCATAAGGACTGGACTTTTTAGGTCTTGCCTAGCGATGCAGCGCATGCGCTGCTCGCTTGCGATATCTATTGTCGTCGATTTAGCTTCCGAAGCGGGGGTGGAAGCTCCACCCATGCTTCTGATTGGCGCGGCTCCCAAATTCGAGCTTTTTATTGGAAGGGAGTCATGTTTTGTTCCCTCCCTGTTTCCTGCTCATCGTGCCTGCCCGGACAGGCAATGTGCACGCGCACGGCGGCCTGCCATATACACACATGACTGTTTTAGTTCGAGTTATGACCGCCGCAGTATTTTTAAAGTATTAGTATTTTTAGTTGCAGATTACATGTTTTATCGATATGTGTTCCCCCGATAATTGTTTACTTTATGATATTCCAGCTTAAGCATATGTTTCTCCCCCGCGTTTACAACATGGTACCACACTCCAATATGGCAGCCATGAGCCTATCGTATACACTCACACTAGCCTTCTTCACTTTCTTGTTTTTCCTTGTATTTCTACACAATGAAACCGCGTTCCACATCGAATCACTTCGTGCATGGACATGCTGACTGATACTACACAGAACTGTACGCTGTACACAGATTTGCGTTGACGCGCAGCATGTAGCGCTTTTGTTTTTATGCTAATATCACAGTGAGATATGGATAACGCATGTGATTTCACAAAGTATGTGTACCATCACAATACGTCGATTTATAGCTTGCACACACCTGCACAGGCACAAAACATGGAGCGTTTCATTTTTAGCTTATTTTCCCCATGATAGCACTGCGAAATATGCGCACAGCATGGAATTTGTTAGTTCACCAGCACAGCAATACAGACACTAGTATACACGTGGAGACATAACCTATATTGTCATTATTGATCTGCTCCAACACATCATGGAGGTATTTCCGTTTTATCGATTACGATTACCGTTATTCTTTAACCTGACAGCTTTGGCATGAATACGGGGTTGCATGTACTTGTTCAGCACATCCATTTAATTGGAGATAGCTTAATTAAATTGTTTTTTTCATTCACACTCTTTCACTATGCACACATCGAATCACACTTTTTCTCCAAATCACAAATTGAAAGTTGGAACCACGTTCCCCCAGCTCGAAAGTCCACAGCTCTGCATGTTATCCCACATCATCTCTCCAAAACAATCAGCATTTTTATTTAGGGAGATCTGTCTTCGTTTCCGTTAGTCAGTTACCCTCACACCATGCACCCACCCTTAACCCTTTCCTCTATTTTACTTCCCTGGGCACCCCAGTGAGCGCATGGGAAGGGCGTTCCCTTGATTACACTGAAGTGTGCTGTTAGGAGGTGGACGCAGGCGATCATGAGGATGGCACTTCATTCCATTTCAAGGCCCCAAAATGAGGAGAGCAGTGCCCTAAATACAGAGTGTATCATTAAGGTAAGAACGTCATAAATACAGCTTTGTGTACAATGATTCCAAAGACAACTTGCAGAGCCTCGCACCTGGAGTCTCTCTTCCGGGACCCCTCCCTGCCAGCTCTCACAACATCCACACACCACGTATAGCTTATCTCCCTCATCGGCCCATAAATCTCAGGCTGCTGTTACTTTTGTTGTTACACAGTCTGCCTTATGTAGTCGGTGAGCACTATTTTCTTTAATGATCTTCCCCTATTCCACCCACGAAGTCTCAGCATGCCGCCTGCTTTTATATTGTTATTAGTAATGTATTTATTTAATTTACAGCACAGTCCGTTTTAACTATAGCAGCTGTGCTTATTTATTTATTTAATTTACGACGCGGTCCGCTTTCACTTTAGCAGACACGCATATTTATTGATTTAATTTACAGCGCAGTCCACATTCACTTTAGCGGCCACGCCTATGTATTTATTTAATTTGCAGCACGGTCCGCTTTCACTTTAGTGGTCGCGCTACAGAACCTCTCTTTCATTATTTATTTTTTCTTTTTGGGTGAAAGCACCCCATACCGCGCTTTCACTGTTGGCCGCGACCCTTTCATTAGACTCTGCTCACTGTAACCTGAATACAGCGAGCAGCATCTAAAGAAAGGGGCGCGGCAACCACTAAAGTGGTCTCTCATTTGCAAGAGTTTGAGCTATTTGCATTAGAAATGACAATGCCTTTTATATATGTGTTGCTTTTAAAAACAAATAAATAAAAGGCTTTGTCATTTACAATGCCAATAGCTTAAACTCTCATAAATGCGAGGCACATTGCATTGAAAATGCTTGTTTGGACTGTGTGCTGGAGTTCGTTTTTGCTGGCTTTAGGACTCTGGACACCTTACCACTGCTGGCCAGGGCTCCCTGTCTAAAATGTAATGGTAATTGGTTTCTCCAGGATTGGCCCGTTTGATTTACTAGTAAATCCCTAGTACAGTGCACCAGGTGTGTCCAGGGCCTGCACGTCAAATGCTACTAGTGGGCCTGCAGCACTGATTGTAACACCCACATGAGTAGCCCTACAAACATGTCTCAGGCCTACCACTGTGGTTGCAGGTTTGAACTGCTATTTTGACCTGCAAGTGCTCCTGCTTTCCAGGCCCAAACCTTCCCTTTTATTACATGTAAGGCTCTCCTAAAGTAGGCCCATGGTGGCCACATGGCAGGATGCAGTGTATTTAAAAAGTAGGGCATGTACTGTTGTGTTTTGCATGTCCTGCATGTAGTGAATTGCTGCCAACTTCGTTTTTCACTACAGCAAAGCCATCTCTCCCATAGGTTAGTATTGGCACTGCCTTGTAACATCTTACAAGTGTATCTTCCAATTGGAGTTTGGTGTTTAGGGACTCACAATTTAAAAACACATCTTTTAGTTAAGTTAGGGCGCACGGCGTTAAAATTATCGCCGCTTCAGCGGCAGAATACTGCCGATAAAGTGGCGATAATGGGCTTGATAATATACCGCAGAGAATTCTAATAGAAGCCCATGTTGACACCAGAACATGGGCTTCTATGGGAATTCTCAAGGGCATATTATCAAGCCCATTATCGCAGCTTTAGCAGCAGTTTTCTGCCGCCAAAGCGGCGAAAATTTTAACGCCATTTCTTGATAATATGCCCCTTAGTTTTTAAATTGAAGGTGTGAAACTGCCACTTTTAGAAAGTTGGCATTTTCTTACTTTAACAAGAAGTCAAGTAAAATCCTGTTTGGTCTACTCAATCAATCCACAACCATGCATCCCATATCACCAAAATATAAAGGTAAGGGAACCAAAAACTATTACCAATGTTACTAAAATTTGTCAATTTATTTAAACAGATATATTATGCATGAATAATCTTGAATATCCCTTATACAATCTAATTCAGGTATCCACATTAGAAGTTAAAAGATTCACAGTTACAGAATCCTTCCAGATAAGCAAAAACATATATTATCACAATTAATTACACAAAATTAAAAACAATGCAGCTTCATAAAAAATAACAATGAAAAACAACAACAACACAGTGGGAGAACAGATCAGACAGAGTAATATGTCATTAAAACAGCACTAGTCTGTGTGGGATCATTTGTTTCTTGTTGAACCTTCATTAACTTTTGCCTCACAAATGTCCCAAAGATCTAGCGTCCTAAGACCAGCAGAGCATCAACGCGTTTCGGTGGACCATACAAAATCACTGCCACCTTCTTACGGAAATTGATATCTCCCAGCTAAAGTTTGTTCACTCAATAAAAGCAGAAAGCAGCTTTAGTCAAATGTAGATAAAAATCATGAAAAGTCTCCTTTGTCTGATCTGTTCTCCCACTGTGTTGTTGTTGTTCATTGTTATTTTTTATGAAGCTGCATTGTTTTTAATTTTGTGTAATTAATTGTGATAATATATGGTTTTGCTTATCCGGAATGATTCTGTAACTGTGAATTTTTAAACTTCTAATGTGGATATCTGAATTAGATTGTATAAGGGATAATCAAGATTATTCTTGCATAATATATCTGTTTTAATAAATTGACTAATTTCAGTAACATTGGTAATAATTTTTGGTTCCCTTACCTTTATATTTTGGTGATATGGGATGTATGGTTGTGGCTTGATTGAGTAGACCAAGGAGGAATTTACTTGACTTCTTGTCATATTTGTGCCCCACCTCTTTGGTGATTAAAGGGCACATCTCTCGTTCTTTGAGATTTTCTTACTTTAACCATTCTGTGCCTCTGCCTGTCTTTGAATACACGTCTGGGTCAGGATGACTGTTGGGCTGTTTGTGCATTTACTCTAGACAGTCACACATGAAGGAAGCTGAGGTGTGCCCTGCATATCCTGATGGCCCATCACCAGGCTGATGGGAGTTCATGAGCTAGAGTGGTGGGAGGAAATGACACCGACACCTGAATAGGTTTGTGCCAGTCTCTACACCCAGGTGTCTCCACCCTCTGTAGTGTGTCGGGAGCCAGAGCAGGGTCTTGTGCACTACAAAGACCTTTCTTTGAAGTTTGCCTACTTCAAAGGCTGAAATGGGTATAAGTACTGGGCCTCTGACACCATATACTCAGAACACTTCTGGACTGAGGACATTCTGCCAAGAAGAAGAGCTGTTGTTGTCGGGCCACTGCACCTCTTACCTTGACTTGTGGTGAGACCTTGCATGAACGATATGTCCCAACTCTCCTGCTCCTTATCTTTTACTCGAAACACTAAGGCCTATATGAGAAGAAAGGTTGGGGTGCGGGGGTAGAAGGACAAATAATGATAGGGATGTCTGTGATCGGTATGGAGAATGTCACCTAAAGAAGAGAAGGACAATATCACTTATCTGCAACAGTAGGAAAAGTCATTTCACAGTTTGCCCTCCCCATAGGTGTGATAACTACTGGAAACAATGAATCACAGGTGCAAAATAAAGATGTGTAACTCAACCGGTAAGAGTAGATACTCAACTTTGTGAAAAGGGCTAAAAGATAAAGAGAGAGGGAATCACATACATATACGAAAAATATCCTGTAACACATGCACAAGCACGTATTCCCAACATAAATTGTAAAGATATTAACCTTGTTGTTTTGGACTGGTCCAAGAAGTAACCAGTAATGCTCAGTTAACTATCACTGAGAATCAGAGTAGATATAATACGACCGTGCTTCAGCGCGGTGTCTTTAGCTGTGCCTTTTTGCACTTTTTGTACACATCGAGTAAATGCCCAGATAAGCGCTCCAGCTCAATATTCAATGAAAGGAACAAAGTGAGCACTCCTGCGCAGTGACCAAATGCAAACCACAAACATGAGCTCCAGCGCAGTGATAAATAAAATGCACAAATATGCGCTCCAGCACAGTGACGAGAAAATGATGTGTCCAAACAAGCGCTTCGTGTGCAATGACCAGAAACTGATATGTATAAACAAGCTCTCCAGCACGGTCACTTGAAGTAATGTACCAACATGCGCTTCAGCGCAGTGTTTGGCCGGTACACTTTTGGCATTCCTGCGCCGTGATAAACAATGATTCCTGCTACCGCCTTTCACACGGTACAGGACATATGTCTCAGCACTTCTGCGCTCACAAGGGTCAGTGCTTCCTGCAACCGTGTTCCTTGCGATCCAGGAATATATGTACCTTCGGCTCTCCTGCGCGATGGTAAATGAGGGCAGTTGAGGTTGGTTGCAAGCAGACCTCACAGGGTGTGCTGAGGAACTGCTCGGCAAGGCTGTAGCCAAACGTGACGCTGATTAAGAACTTGAGACGAAGCAGCGTCTGTTTCCACTATCCGGAACTAAATATAGTGCGACCCGAAAGTGGAAATCCGACTTGCCTCATCCCAACGTGACCCAGTAGTTGAAGGCTTACGGTGCCGATCATAGCAGGATCGGCAGTGCTTTCTTCTCCTGCTAGTCGGGTGAGCGACTAGATCACACATCATCTCATTTTTTCCACTCCCATCCAAATTTATGCAGTGCAGGTCAAGAGGGGAGTGGTGTTGTGTGTGATGCCCCAGGGCCATAGTCATGACGGCACCCACCCCAAGACAGACCTCCCAGTACTGGGGAAGCAGGATTGGATTTCAATGGATGACGGGCATGAAAGTTCCCGGACTAAACAGGGAGCATCACAAACATTGGAAAGGGGTTCCCATGAGCGCTCCTCCGGGTTATACCCCTTCCAGTCCACAAGATAAAACAGTTTACCCCTAGTTCTACATGAGTCCAGAATTGCTCTAACATCATATTCGATGTGGCCATCTACTATGTCTGAGAGAGGTGTTGACTGGACCCGGCTTTCCGATGGTACCCTTTTTAGGAGAGATACGTGAAACACAGGGTGTATTTTCATGGTCTAGGGCAAGTCTAGCTTCATGGATACCTCATTGATAACTTTCACAATAGTGAAGGGTCCCAAATATCGTGGTAAGAGCTTCTTTGACCCATGTAGATTAAGGTGTCTAATGGATAGCCATGCATCATCTCCCACTGTGTACTCTGGTTCAGGCTGATGATGTTTATCGGCCGCCTGTTTGTATACGTCTTTAGCTTTTGCTAATTTGAAACATGTGTGTTGCCATAGTTCATGTAACATGGTGTGAAACTCTTGTACTGCAGGCATGGGGCTGTGTACTTGTGTTTCCCATGGTAAGGTCTGTGAATGTTGTCCTTGAAGGCAAGAAAAAGGAGACATGCCTATGGAAGTGTTTGGTATTGTTATATGCAAATCTACGGCCTATAACATATCTAACCATTCCTTTTCCATGGTAAGCAATATGCACCTCAGGTATTGCTCCATGGTTTGGTTGGTTCTTTCTGCCTGACCATCTGTCTGTGGATGGTAAGCCGATGAGAGACATACCTCCATTCCCAATGTAGTGCAGAGTTAATTCTGGAAATGTTAAATAAACTGAGAACCCCGATCTGTGATTCAAACAGAAGTGATGCCATGTAGTCTTACTATGTGTTCCATAAAGATTGAAGCCAGTTTTGTAGCTGAGGGGAGCCATTTGAGGGGCACAAAGTGAACCATTTTAGATAAGCGGTCCACCACAGTGAGTATAGTGTTGTAGCCTCTCTGGATTTTTAGCAATTCTACCACAAAATCCATCGACACTGTATGCTAAGGACGGGAAGGTACAGGTATGGGATGCAATAATCTTACTGTGGGTTGGTGGGAGGTTTTCCCCTGTGCACAGACAGAGCATTTAGCTATGTACTCCAGCGTGTCTTTGGTCATTTTAAGCCACCAGAAGTATCTCTGTAGATGGTCTAAGGTTTTATGGTGGCCTGGATGGTTAACCAACATGTGATCATGGCATGCAAATATAGCCTGTTGCTGTTGCTCTTCAAAGGGTAAGTAATACTTATTGTCCTTGTACAAAAGCCCCTCATGATATGTAAGCTCAGGGGATTTTTCAATCCATTCGTTGGATGGTTTTTGGTTTATCCCCTCTTGGAGGGAATTAAGAAAGGAAGAAGAGAGGATTGGACCTTGAAAACAATGTGTGAGTATTATAGTAGGAGGAATTGGTCTCCTTTGGAATCATCATTCTCGCAGAGCCGGGAAAGTGCATCAGCTTTTAGGTTCTCTTTCCCAGGGAGATATGTGATTACAGATTCGTAATCGTTAAAGAACAGGGTCCATCTGAGTTGTCTGGCTGTCAAGGCCCTTGCGCAACGAAGGAAATGCAAATTCCTGTGATCCTTACATATCGTTACGGGGTGTTTGGCATCCAACAGATAATTCCGCCACTCTTCAAATGCTACCTTGATAGCCAGCAACTCACGATCGGCTATGGTATAATTACATTCAGCTGGTAGCAATTTTCTGGAACACTAGGCCACCCGATGTAACTGCTCTGTATGTATGTTTTGTTGTGATAATACTCCACCTAGGGCTGTTTGGGAGGCATCTGCTTCTACTACAAAAGGCTGATTAGGATTGATATGAGCCAGGATTGGAGCAGAAGTGAACTTGCTTTTTAGTTGTACAAACAAATGTTCGGTTTTGGACCCCCAGCTGAACTTAATTCCTTTGCATAAGAGGTGAGTAATGGGTGCTATAGTGTGTGAAAAATTGTCAATAATGCGTCTATAAAAGTTGGTAAAACCTAAGAAGCTCTGGACCTGTTTCACGAAGGTTGGGGTTGGCCATCGTAGAATAGAATCGCCTTTCTTGGTATCCATTCTGATCCCCTTAGGACTCAACATATAACTCAAAAATTCCACTTCCGTGGTATGAAAATAACTTTTAGCCAGTTTTACATGGAGCTGGAATTTTGTGCAAAATAGCACAGACATGTTGCATATGCTCTGTCATGCTTTGGGAGAAGATCAGGATGTCATTGATGTAGACAATACAACAGACGTCGATGTAATCCCTTAATACCTCATCTATGAAGAATTGGAAGGCAGTGTGGGCATTGCAGAGCCCGAAAGGCATGACTTGATACTCGAATAGACCGAACTTTGTTCGGAATGCCGTCTTCCACTCATCACCCTCTCCGACTCTAACTAGATGGTATGCCCAATGCAAATCCAGTTTTGTATATATGTTCGCAATCTTAACTTGGTCCAATAGACTGGTGAACAACTGTAGAGAACGTTTTTTTTTACAGTAATGTCATTCAATGCTCGGTAGTCAATACACAAGCGAAGATCACCCTCTTTTTTTGCTTCGAAAAAGAGGGGAGAAGAGACTGGGGATTTAGAATGCCGTATGAACCCATTCTCGAGATATTTGTCCAGATAGGAATGAAGGTGATAGTTCTCTTTCTATGTTAGAGAGCAGATCAGACTACAGGGTAATTTAGCACCAGGGACTAGGTCTATCCGACAGTCGAAGCTACAGCGTGGTGGTAGGGAATTAGCTCCCTTTGTATCAAAGATGTGTGCAAGATCGGCATACTCATGGGGTACACTTGGCCGGTACACTTTTGGCATTCCTGCGCCGTGATAAACAATGATTCCTGCTACCGCCTTTCACACGGTACAGGACATATGTCTCAGCACTTCTGCGCTCACAAGGGTCAGTGCTTCCTGCAACCGTGTTCCTTGCGATCCAGGAATATATGTACCTTCGGCTCTCCTGCGCGATGGTAAATGAGGGCAGTTGAGGTTGGTTGCAAGCAGACCTCACAGGGTGTGCTGAGGAACTGCTCGGCAAGGCTGTAGCCAAACGTGACGCTGATTAAGAACTTGAGACGAAGCAGCGTCTGTTTCCTCTATCCGGAACTAAATATAGTGCGACCCGAAAGTGGAAATCCGACTTGCCTCATCCCAACGTGACCCAGTAGTTGAAGGCTTACGGTGCCGATCATAGCAGGATCGGCAGTGCTTTCTTCTCCTGCTAGTCGGGTGAGCGACTAGATCACACATCATCTCATTTTTTCCACTCCCATCCAAATTTATGCAGTGCAGGTCAAGAGGGGAGTGGTGTTGTGTGTGATGCCCCAGGGCCATAGTCATGACGGCACCCACCCCAAGACAGACCTCCCAGTACTGGGGAAGCAGGATTGGATTTCAATGGATGACGGGCATGAAAGTTCCCGGACTAAACAGGGAGCATCACAAACATTGGAAAGGGGTTCCCATGAGCGCTCCTCCGGGTTATACCCCTTCCAGTCCACAAGATAAAACAGTTTACCCCTAGTTCTACATGAGTCCAGAATTGCTCTAACATCATATTCGATGTGGCCATCTACTATGTCTGAGAGAGGTGTTGACTGGACCCGGCTTTCCGATGGTACCCTTTTTAGGAGAGATACGTGAAACACAGGGTGTATTTTCATGGTCTAGGGCAAGTCTAGCTTCATGGATACCTCATTGATAACTTTCACAATAGTGAAGGGTCCCAAATATCGTGGTAAGAGCTTCTTTGACCCATGTAGATTAAGGTGTCTAATGGATAGCCATGCATCATCTCCCACTGTGTACTCTGGTTCAGGCTGATGATGTTTATCGGCCGGCTGTTTGTATACGTCTTTAGCTTTTGCTAATTTGAAACGTGTGTGTTGCCATAGTTCATGTAACATGGTGTGAAACTCTTGTACTGCAGGCATGGGGCTGTGTACTTGTGTTTCCCATGGTAAGGTCTGTGAATGTTGTCCTTGAAGGCAAGAAAAAGGAGACATGCCTATGGAAGTGTTTGGTATTGTTATATGCAAATCTACGGCCTATAACATATCTAACCATTCCTTTTCCATGGTAAGCAATATGCACCTCAGGTATTGCTCCATGGTTTGGTTGGTTCTTTCTGCCTGACCATCTGTCTGTGGATGGTAAGCCGATGAGAGACATACCTCCATTCCCAATGCAGTGCAGAGTTAATTCTGGAAATGTTAAATAAACTGAGAACCCCGATCTGTGATTCAAACAGAAGTGATGCCATGTAGTCTTACTATGTGTTCCATAAAGATTGAAGCCAGTTTTGTAGCTGAGGGGAGCCATTTGAGGGGCACAAAGTGAACCATTTTAGATAAGCGGTCCACCACAGTGAGTATAGTGTTGTAGCCTCTCTGGATTTTTAGCAATTCTACCACAAAATCCATCGACACTGTATGCTAAGGACGGGAAGGTACAGGTATGGGATGCAATAATCTTACTGTGGGTTGGTGGGAGGTTTTCCCCTGTGCACAGACAGAGCATTTAGCTATGTACCCCAGCGTGTCTTTGGTCTTTTTAAGCCACCAGAAGTATCTCTGTAGATGGTCTAAGGTTTTATGGTGGCCTGGATGGTTAACCAACATGTGATCATGGCATGCAAATATAGCCTGTTGCTGTTGCTCTTCAAAGGGTAAGTAATGCTTATTGTCCTTGTACAAAAGCCCCTCATGATATGTAAGCTCAGGGGATTTTTCAATCCATTCGTTGGATGGTTTTTGGTTTATCCCCTCTTGGAGGGAATTAAGAAAGGAAGAAGAGAGGATTGGACCTTGAAAACAATGTGTGAGTATTATAGTGGGAGGAATTGGTCTCCTTTGGAATCATCATTCTCGCAGAGCCGGGAAAGTGCATCAGCTTTTAGGTTCTCTTTCCCAGGGAGATATGTGATTACAGATTCGTAATCGTTAAAGAACAGGGTCCATCTGAGTTGTCTGGCTGTCAAGGCCCTTGCGCAACGAAGGAAATGCAAATTCCTGTGATCCTTACATATCGTTACGGGGTGTTTGGCATCCAACAGATAATTCCGCCACTCTTCAAATGCTACCTTGATAGCCAGCAACTCACGATCGGCTATGGTATAATTACATTCAGCTGGTAGCAATTTTCTGGAACAGTAGGCCACCCGATGTAACTGCTCTGTATGTATGTTTTGTTGTGATAATACTCCACCTAGGGCTGTTTGGGAGGCATCTGCTTCTACTACAAAAGGCTGATTAGGATTGATATGAGCCAGGATTGGAGCAGAAGTGAACTTGCTTTTTAGTTGTACAAACAAATGTTCGGTTTTGGACCCCCAGCTGAACTTAATTCCTTTGCATAAGAGGTGAGTAATGGGTGCTATAGTGTGTGAAAAATTGTCAATAATGCGTCTATAAAAGTTGGTAAAACCTAAGAAGCTCTGGACCTGTTTCACGAAGGTTGGGGTTGGCCATCGTAGAATAGAATCGCCTTTCTTGGTATCCATTCTGATCCCCTTAGGACTCAACATATAACCCAAAAATTCCACTTCCGTGGTATGAAAATAACTTTTAGCCAGTTTTACATGGAGCTGGAATTTTGTGCAAAATAGCACAGACATGTTGCATATGCTCTGTCATGCTTTGGGAGAAGATCAGGATGTCATTGATGTAGACAATACAACAGACGTCGATGTAATCCCTTAATACCTCATCTATGAAGAATTGGAAGGCAGTGTGGGCATTGCAGAGCCCGAAAGGCATGACTTGATACTCGAATAGACCGAACTTTGTTCGGAATGCCGTCTTCCACTCATCACCCTCTCCGACTCTAACTAGATGGTATGCCCAATGCAAATCCAGTTTTGTATATATGTTCGCAATCTTAACTTGGTCCAATAGACTGGTGAACAACTGTAGAGAACGTTTTTTTTTACAGTAATGTCATTCAATGCTCGGTAGTCAATACACAAGCGAAGATCACCCTCTTTTTTTGCTTCGAAAAAGAGGGGAGAAGAGACTGGGGATTTAGAATGCCGTATGAACCCATTCTCGAGATATTTGTCCAGATAGGAATGAAGGTGATAGTTCTCTTTCTATGTTAGAGAGCAGATCAGACTACAGGGTAATTTAGCACCAGAGACTAGGTCTATCCGACAGTCGAAGCTACAGCGTGGTGGTAGGGAATTAGCTCCCTTTGTATCAAAGATGTGTGCAAGATCGGCATACTCATGGGGTACACTTGGCCGGTACACTTTTGGCATTCCTGCGCCGTGATAAACAATGATTCCTGCTACCGCCTTTCACACGGTACAGGACATATGTCTCAGCACTTCTGCGCTCACAAGGGTCAGTGCTTCCTGCAACCGTGTTCCTTGCGATCCAGGAATATATGTACCTTCGGCTCTCCTGCGCGATGGTAAATGAGGGCAGTTGAGGTTGGTTGCAAGCAGACCTCACAGGGTGTGCTGAGGAACTGCTCGGCAAGGCTGTAGCCAAACGTGACGCTGATTAAGAACTTGAGACGAAGCAGCGTCTGTTTCCACTATCCGGAACTAAATATAGTGCGACCCGAAAGTGGAAATCCGACTTGCCTCATCCCAACGTGACCCAGTAGTTGAAGGCTTACGGTGCCGATCATAGCAGGATCGGCAGTGCTTTCTTCTCCTGCTAGTCGGGTGAGCGACTAGATCACACATCATCTCATTTTTTCCACTCCCATCCAAATTTATGCAGTGCAGGTCAAGAGGGGAGTGGTGTTGTGTGTGATGCCCCAGGGCCATAGTCATGACGGCACCCACCCCAAGACAGACCTCCCAGTACTGGGGAAGCAGGATTGGATTTCAATGGATGACGGGCATGAAAGTTCCCGGACTAAACAGGGAGCATCACAAACATTGGAAAGGGGTTCCCATGAGCGCTCCTCCGGGTTATACCCCTTCCAGTCCACAAGATAAAACAGTTTACCCCTAGTTCTACATGAGTCCAGAATTGCTCTAACATCATATTCGATGTGGCCATCTACTATGTCTGAGAGAGGTGTTGACTGGACCCGGCTTTCCGATGGTACCCTTTTTAGGAGAGATACGTGAAACACAGGGTGTATTTTCATGGTCTAGGGCAAGTCTAGCTTCATGGATACCTCATTGATAACTTTCACAATAGTGAAGGGTCCCAAATATCGTGGTAAGAGCTTCTTTGACCCATGTAGATTAAGGTGTCTAATGGATAGCCATGCATCATCTCCCACTGTGTACTCTGGTTCAGGCTGATGATGTTTATCGGCCGGCTGTTTGTATACGTCTTTAGCTTTTGCTAATTTGAAACGTGTGTGTTGCCATAGTTCATGTAACATGGTGTGAAACTCTTGTACTGCAGGCATGGGGCTGTGTACTTGTGTTTCCCATGGTAAGGTCTGTGAATGTTGTCCTTGAAGGCAAGAAAAAGGAGACATGCCTATGGAAGTGTTTGGTATTGTTATATGCAAATCTACGGCCTATAACATATCTAACCATTCCTTTACCATGGTAAGCAATATGCACCTCAGGTATTGCTCCATGGTTTGGTTGGTTCTTTCTGCCTGACCATCTGTCTGTGGATGGTAAGCCGATGAGAGACATACCTCCATTCCCAATGCAGTGCAGAGTTAATTCTGGAAATGTTAAATAAACTGAGAACCCCGATCTGTGATTCAAACAGAAGTGATGCCATGTAGTCTTACTATGTGTTCCATAAAGATTGAAGCCAGTTTTGTAGCTGAGGGGAGCCATTTGAGGGGCACAAAGTGAACCATTTTAGATAAGCGGTCCACCACAGTGAGTATAGTGTTGTAGCCTCTCTGGATTTTTAGCAATTCTACCACAAAATCCATCGACACTGTATGCTAAGGACGGGAAGGTACAGGTATGGGATGCAATAATCTTACTGTGGGTTGGTGGGAGGTTTTCCCCTGTGCACAGACAGAGCATTTAGCTATGTACTCCAGCGTGTCTTTGGTCTTTTTAAGCCACCAGAAGTATCTCTGTAGATGGTCTAAGGTTTTATGGTGGCCTGGATGGTTAACCAACATGTGATCATGGCATGCAAATATAGCCTGTTGCTGTTGCTCTTCAAAGGGTAAGTAATACTTATTGTCCTTGTACAAAAGCCCCTCATGATATGTAAGCTCAGGGGATTTTTCAATCCATTCGTTGGATGGTTTTTGGTTTATCCCCTCTTGGAGGGAATTAAGAAAGGAAGAAGAGAGGATTGGACCTTGAAAACAATGTGTGAGTATTATAGTAGGAGGAATTGGTCTCCTTTGGAATCATCATTCTCGCAGAGCCGGGAAAGTGCATCAGCTTTTAGGTTCTCTTTCCCAGGGAGATATGTGATTACAGATTCGTAATCGTTAAAGAACAGGGTCCATCTGAGTTGTCTGGCTGTCAAGGCCCTTGCGCAACGAAGGAAATGCAAATTCCTGTGATCCTTACATATCGTTACGGGGTGTTTGGCATCCAACAGATAATTCCGCCACTCTTCAAATGCTACCTTGATAGCCAGCAACTCACGATCAGCTATGGTATAATTACATTCAGCTGGTAGCAATTTTCTGGAACAGTAGGCCACCCGATGTAACTGCTCTGTATGTATGTTTTGTTGTGATAATACTCCACCTAGGGCTGTTTGGGAGGCATCTGCTTCTACTACAAAAGACTGATTAGGATTGATATGAGCCAGGATTGGAGCAGAAGTGAACTTGCTTTTTAGTTGTACAAACAAATGTTCGGTTTTGGACCCCCAGCTGAACTTAATTCCTTTGCATAAGAGGTGAGTAATGGGTGCTATAGTGTGTGAAAAATTGTCAATAATGCGTCTATAAAAGTTGGTAAAACCTAAGAAGCTCTGGACCTGTTTCACGAAGGTTGGGGTTGGCCATCGTAGAATAGAATCGCCTTTCTTGGTATCCATTCTGATCCCCTTAGGACTCAACATATAACCCAAAATTTCCACTTCCGTGGTATGAAAATAACTTTTAGCCAGTTTTACATGGAGCTGGAATTTTGTGCAAAATAGCACAGACATGTTGCATATGCTCTGTCATGCTTTGGGAGAAGATCAGGATGTCATTGATGTAGACAATACAACAGACGTCGATGTAATCCCTTAATACCTCATCTATGAAGAATTGGAAGGCAGTGTGGGCATTGCAGAGCCCGAAAGGCATGACTTGATACTCGAATAGACTGAACTTTGTTCGGAATGCCGTCTTCCACTCATCACCCTCTCCGACTCTAACTAGATGGTATGCCCAATGCAAATCCAGTTTTGTATATATGTTTGCAATCTTAACTTGGTCCAATAGACTGGTGAACAACTGTAGAGAACGTTTTTTTTTACAGTAATGTCATTCAATGCTCGGTAGTCAATACACAAGCGAAGATCACCCTCTTTTTTTGCTTCGAAAAAGAGGGGAGAAGAGACTGGGGATTTAGAATGCCGTATGAACCCATTCTCGAGATATTTGTCCAGATAGGAATGAAGGTGATAGTTCTCTTTCTATGTTAGAGAGCAGATCAGACTACAGGGTAATTTAGCACCAGGGACTAGGTCTATCCGACAGTCGAAGCTACAGCGTGGTGGTAGGGAATTAGCTCCCTTTGTATCAAAGATGTGTGCAAGATCGGCATACTCATGGGGTACCTGGTCTTGTTAGACACAACTTGCTGTGACTAGGGGACAGTCTGTGGGCTTGGATAGACATCATGGAGTCCTTTGTTTGTGTTGGGTAGCAGGTCGATGCACAAAATGCGGAATCCAAAGTTATCATCCTGGTCACCCAGTCAATATGTGGGTTATGGGTAGCTAACCAAGGTATCCCTAGGATATATTTGAAATGTCGGTGGTCAATTACATCAAACAAAATATGTTTGAGATGGCCATTCAAACAAGTCATGTTTATTTCTTCGTTTTGATATCGGATGAGTCCAGAGGTCACATCTTTCTCGTCTACAGCTTTGACCACTTCTGGTTTTTCCTTCCTGACTGTAGGAATACCGGATCTAGTAGGTATTGAGCATCTATGAAGTTGACCGTGACACCAGAATCAATGAGTGCGATCACCTGTCGTGTTTGGCCAGTCGCAGACCCAAGAACAACCATCAAATCGACATGATGGTGAAGTGTACAAGACAAGGCACTCAAGGTCTTTGTGGGAGCAGAACTCAGTAAGCCGACCACTGTGCCTACTGATTTACTTTGTTTCCCGTTGTTTCGATGTTCACAACAGGAAGCACATATGGTCTGGTCTGTCTGGATCTGGTGGGCTTAACTGGACATTCTTTTACAAAATGCCCGCTCTTGCATAATACAAGCAGAGGTTTTGTTTGCGCCTCTTCACTTCTTCATCCTTGGATAAGGGACCCCGTATTTCCCAGATCTGCATGGGTTTGGTAGGATCATGGTTTCTATTGCTTTCACTCCTTATTTTCTCACGGACCACCAGTAGCCTTGGTTCTCCTCCCTTACTTTTCTCAGTCTTTCGCTCCATTAGCCGGCAGTTTAGCTTGACTACTAAGTCTATGAATTCTCCTATCTCTTCAGGGGATTCTACCATTTGGGCTATTAGGTCTTTTAATTCTTGTCGTAACCCTTGGTAAAATAAGGATTTTTTTTTTTATTCCGGCCACATGGCCTCAACACCAAATGATTAAACGAGTTGATATAATGGAGAAGATCCGAGTTTCCATGTTTTAGGCTGAGAAGTTAGTTATCTGCGGCTTGCACAATGGTGTGACGGGCAAATATCCGTCTCATGGTTTCCTTAAAGGCCACATAGTTATATAATACGGGATCGTCATACTCCACTAGGGGTATGAACCACTGGGCAGCGTCTCCTCCCAAGTATGAGAGGATAGTTGATTTTAGCAGCATCGTCCGAAGAGGCTATCATTTTGGCCATTAAATGTAGGTGGTATTGTTTAAGAACAATTCCAAACTTGGAACTATCACCATAGGACAATTTTGGGGCTGCCAAGGGCATAGGGTGAGGTGTAATAACTTGTATCTGGGGGGGTAGGTTATGTGTCTGTGAACTAGCCCCTTCAAACGGGGAGGAGGTTCCGCTAGGATTAAACACTGTTGCCTTTAGTGTACTTTTCTTCTTGGGTGTGGTTGATGGATGTGTTGAGCAAGCGCCCATTGGCCTAGCTGCCACCTGGGACTGTAAAATGGTTAGGTCGTGCCTTAGGCTTTGGTTTTCTATCTGTATGCATGCTAACATAGTGGTTATGTCCTGCAAGGTGACTTTGGTCACCTTGCAGGACCAAAGTCCTAGATCTTCTTCCATTTGAAGCCAGACGCGTATTGGTCCAGTCGTTGATTCTTTCGCGACTGGACTATGCAAATGCTAATTATATGGGGGCACTAGCAGCTACCATACAAACTCTGCAATCTGTGCAGAATTGTGCAGCTCGCTTGCTTATGAAAGTCCCCAAACGATGTTCAGCGAAGGCCTCAATTCGGTTGCTTCATTGGCTACCAATTCAGGAAAGGATTGTGTTCAAGACTATGTGTTTGGCACATAAGTCCATCCACAATGTTGGCCCGTCCATTCTGGACTCCCTGTTTCGTCGCCATCAATCGGTTAGATCTCTTAGATCCAACCAACGAAATCTGCTTGTAGTTCCCAGGGTGAAGTTGGCCCGGATGGGCGGCCGCCTGCTCTCTGTCCAAGCGGCCAAAGGATGGAATAAACTCCCCGACAACATCAGGCATGAATCTAATCATCTGGCTTTCAGGAAGCGACTAAAGACATTTTTGTTTCAATAATGTCTTTTAACGTTCTCTGGTCTTACAGCGCTGGGATGCTCTAGGGTAGCCATGCGCTATACAAGAAAGTACTCACTCACTCACTCACTCACTTTGGGGTTGCTCAAATCGTCTGGGCAAGGTAAATGCCTTGGGCTTCGTCTTCTGTTGAGCCACCGCACCTCGTACCTTGACTTGTGGTGAGACCTTGCAGAGACGATATGTCCCAACTCCACTGCCCCTTACCTGCATCTTTTTGCACTTTTTCATCACATAGAGTAAATGCCCAGATAAGCGTCCAAGTGCAATAATCAATGAAAGGAAAAAAGTGAGTGATCCTGCGCGGTGACCAAATGTAAACACACAAACATGCGCTCCAGCGCGGTGATAAATGAAATGCACAAATATGCACTCCAGTGCAGTGACCAGAAAATGATATGTCCAAACCAGCGCTTCAGCGCGATGACCAGAAACTGATATGTATAAACAAGGGCCCCAGCGTGGTGACTTGAAGTAATGCACCAACAAGCACATCAGCGCAGTATTTGGCCGGTGCACATCCGGTGTTCGTGTGCCGCAATAAACACTGATTCCTGGAACGTCCTTACAGGACATAATATGTCTCAGCGCTTCTGCGCTCACAAGGATCAATGCTTCCCACAACTGTGTTCCTTGCGGTCCAGGAATAGACATACCATCGGCGCTCCTGCGTGCTGGTAAACGAGGGCAGTTGAGGTTGGTTGCAGGCAGACCTCACGGGGTGTGCTGAGGAACTCCTCGGCAAAGCTATAGCCAAATGTGGCTCCGGTTTGGAACTTGAGATAAAGCAGCGTCTGGTTCCACGATCCAGGTCTAAATATAGTGCGACCCAGAAGTGAAAATCCAACTTGCCTCATCCCAATTTGACCCGGAAGTTGAAGCCTTACGGTGCTGTTCGTAGCAGGATCAGCAGTACTTTCTTCTCCCGCCAATCGGGCGAGTGACTAGATCACACATCATCTTGTTTTTTCCTCTCCCATCCACATTTATGCAGAGCAGGTCAGGTCAAGGGGGGAATGGTGGTGTGTGTGATGCCCCGGGACCATAATCATGACAGTTGTGCTGTCAGGAGGTGACTGCCACTTTGTAGTGTTGGCCTGCTACTTGCTGTTTCGGTCTTGGGATTGAGAGAATTGGACTTTGCTCTCTGCATTCTGCATTTCAAGGGTCTCCAAGGGCTTGAGTTGAGTTGGCCTCCTGTTGGAAGTCTCAGGGCCATCAATGACTTCACCAGCAGCGCCTGGGCTTTCCTGCAAAGAGCCCTACTCTGCCAAGTGGTGCCCAATCCAGTTCCTGGGCCCATGCAATTGAGTTTGCTGTGTTCAATAATAAGAAAGCAGTATATCGACTTTAAGTGTGACTTTGGAGCAGGTGCCGCTCTTTGACACCGCACCACTGCCTGCACTGGAGTCGTGGTCCCCCCTCAACGCAACAACCGCAATTTGCAACATAGGCCCTGATGCTGCTGCAGTGCCTCCGAAGAACTGCCACAGAGAGAGTCTCGAGTACCATGTCACTGAAGTCCGCAGTGCCTGACTCCGTGGTGTGACATCGACACTGCAAAATCGATGCCGTGTCGCTTGACTATTACACTACATCGACGCTGCACAGCCAGTGGAACTGACGCCTCACTGTCAACACCGCATCACTTCCCCTGTGCATTGCAATGTCCCGAGCACTGACATGCCAACTACCTTCACCGTCTGTAAGGAACCGATAGTGCACCGTCCTATGCGACACCTCACCTCCCCGGCGCCTAGCAACATCTTTGTTTTGTCATTGTTTACAAGTTAATGTAACTGGGGTCTGTAGACTCTGTAGCCTGCCCGTGCTCCCTCGCTGTGGCCCCAAACTTTGAGATTTGACTCCGTCAAGTACGTGGCTATAGCCTCAACATGAGAGATTTAACTGCATTTATTATGAAGAGATTCGTATTTTGATTTATGTAAGTTGGATCTTTGTCATTTTGGTCTTGTTTTATTCAGATAAATATTGGCTATTTCTCTAAACTAGTGTGGAGTCCTTTTGTGGTGTTTTCCCTGTGTTACTCTGTGTGTGTGTACAAATACTTTACACATTGCCTCTGAGATAAGCCTGACTGCTCTGTCAAGCTATCAAGGGGGTGAGCCCGAGTTATTCTGAGGATGTAACTTACTTACCCTGACTAGAACGAGGGCCTCTACTTGGACAGGGTGCAAACCACTGCCAATTAGAGACCCCATTCAAATTCAATGGACTCATGTTATCAGCCTTGTAACAATGGAATTTATGTATATATATAGTGCAATTCACCCCTCTCTTCCATCTTCCTCTTTCTCATTATTTTTAAACTATTACCTTCAATAATGGCTTCAAGACCGGGTTCACATGTTGGTTGGTATTGCTGTGAGCACAGTGGGTTAGCGAAAGGTCAGAGTGAGCAAACCATAAGTTTAGAGGATTTTTTAAATTCACTAAAGTGCAGTCACCTGGTAGTCAAAAGCAGACAGTCAGTCATTTAGGGGTTGTCAGGGGTCACAGCTGCGACCCCACGCTTGATCCCTGCGACCCCTGGCACTGATTTTGCGACCCTTGGCCTCCTAGGTGGCAAAATCACTGCCAAGAAGACTGGGAGGCTTCACCATCCTTGTTTTCAGCTCATTTTTAATTGCGCTAACAGTGAATAATTGTTTATTATTCACTATCAGTGTAATGAAAACTGGAGCATTAGGTGAGTAAAAATGTTTGTAAATGTGTGCTGTGTGCATGCTTACATGTAAGAGTGTGTATGTGAGAGGGTGTGTTTATGTGTAAGCATATGCGTGGGTGAGCATGTGTGTTTGAGTGAAAGTGACACATAGGGGTGGCAATAGATGAGACTGAATGTCAGTGAGTATGAGTGAGTCAGGGTGAGTGAGAATAATGGAGTGAGAGTAAGAGTGAGTGCAAGTTAGTGTGATTGAGCAGATGTGATTTAATCAGTGTAAGAATGAGTGACAATGTGTGAATGAGTGTACAACTGTGTGAAAGAGAGTGAAAATGAATGATTGAGTAAGAGAGCAAAGATGAGAATGAGTGTTTGTTAGTCATGTAAATTAGCATTTTCAGAATGTGGTGTTACGTTTGCAAGTCTGCTTTTGGCCCTGGCAAGATACTGGTGCTGGCACATTGGAGACAACGATCAACAGATATGGACCTGTCATACTAAATATAATGCTTGATATGTGGAACATCTAAGGCAAAAGGCTGTCGCAGGCATACTGGAGGTAATCCATGGTAAAATGCCAGGGCTAGCACATCAGAGGTGATTCTTGGGCATTAAGGAGGAGAGCTGTCACATATAGAAGGGGGCAAACATGAAAAAATGCTGGCCCAACCATACTAGAGGTATATTTTGACATAAGGGTCACCCATGGTACATGGATAACATTAATAGTAAAATTCTAGGACTGGCATATTATATGTAATTGTTGGCGTAAGGGGTCACACATGGCAAAATGCTGGGCCTGGCACAATAGAGGGTATTTTCGGTATTTGGCTGCACCCATTGTACATTTTGAGGAAAAAAAGGGGTTACCTCCTGTGGAAAGTCAGGTTTCATTAGCATGGCCCACCATGAAAAGACATATAGTTAACAAGTGCCCTTTTAGCAAATGTATATGAATAGTTTGCTTAAAAATGCACAATTTGACCCATTTTGTAAACAAGAACATTTTGTGGGGAGAACTGCTTAACCATGAACCCATTCAAAAGAGCACTGGTTCATTTGTTTTTCTCAGTACAATTTAGGGCAATTATTGTGTTGTACATCAGCCCTTTCAAAGATTATGTCAGCACCTTAATATAGGTGTATCCTATTATTAATGACACAGTTATAATGTTACATCAGTGATGCCAATTAATATGATCTCATTGAGGTTAAGGTCAAGTGACAACACTACCTGGATAGATCCAGGGACAAAGGTCACATGATATCCCTTCCTTTGATGTCAGTAAAGTCAAAGGGTGTGCGATGTCACTTCTGATACCCTTGGCATTTTGGTGAATTGACGACCAAGAATGCACCTAGACCATAACTTCAGACTTCAGGAGGGAGGATAATGCTTACACAGTGGGGATGGAGGCAAGACATTAGATCACAGGTAAGCATTAGGCGACATATTTATCAAGGTTTTGCATCGCCCTTGCGCCATGCAGGGGGATGCAAGGGTGACGCAAAACCTAATTGAGAATTATTAAGCCATGCAAGGCCACCTTGCGTGGACCTGAGAGGCCTGATACATCTAGAGTAACATAAGGCAGCACAACCCGCTGCCTTGCATTATTATGTGGCAGGGACGCATTACATGGGTCAAGCGTTGGTGTTACCACGCATCCACCCATGGATTCTGATACATTCCCGGATTTACCAACATTGGTAGGTCTGGAAATGAGTCAGAATTGTACGCCTCCCCACCAGAGGCACAATGAGGAGAAATATCTTTATTTCTCCTTGTTGTTTCCTCTTCCTAAGTGTGCTACATACTGCAGCACAACTAGAAAGATGAATATGCCTGTGAGGATTTTTTATGTGTAGTGCGATGTCCCTGCCTGCACAAAACAATCCTGCCTGCAATGCAGGCACCGTTTCAACATGACGCAAAGGGGCTTGCGGTGGGGCTGCACATGAGCTGTGTGCAGCGGAGGTTGGGAGTGGAACCAGGTGCCAAAACCCCTATGGGAATGCACCGCTGAATATAAAGGGTGTTATTTAAAGTAAGGCAGACCTAACTACTTTGTCAAAGTCCCAGAAGACCAAATTGTAAAAGTGGGCCTATTGGCGTTATGAACAGTTCAGGATATCAACAACAACATATATGAAGCATAAGTATTGCCTTTGTCATACACCAATAGTTATAATAAAATGTATATTTCAATTATTCACACAGTACAATGTTTAATAAAAGTGGCTGTCATATAATGATTGGTTCGATATTCAGCTAACTCCCAATAACCTACTCAGTGTAATGTTGAGGTATTGTGAAAGCAACCTATTGCTCACAGTCATTGGAAGTTAGCTGAATATCTGAACAACCATTTTACATAATGACAAGAAGAAGGCACTTTAGATTATTGAAATGTGATTGTTGTGAATGAGCTCAGCAAATAAGAATATTTTTCAATATACTGGCTTGTTGAATGAGAGTGTGCAAGTTTTTATTGATTCTAAATTAATTTTGTTTGTAAACCACAAGTCCCAGTATGCGGAGGACTAGTCGACCATTTTTAGGTTTAAAGAGACAATGGACTCACCAACCGTAAAAAAGACCAGGAGGGTCGAAACACGTCGGTGTTGCTGTATTGGGCTCTGAATAAACTAATTTTAACTTCCAATTTCCTTGAACGCAGCGGTATCATTTCTGAGCAAATGTTTACGGAATGCTCATTCTGCTTCCCACACTTGCTCCAGCTGTTTGAGCATGATGCCATTCTAGAACGCACTGCAAAAAAAGAAATCTACAGAGAGTAGAACAATGGAGTGACATAAGGTGGAATAGCGTACAGTGGAGTGGCATAAAGTGGAATAGTGTCCAGAAGAGTGGCATAGAGTGGAATGAGGTACAGTGTAGTGGCGTACAGTGGATTAATATAGAGTAGAGTGGAATAGCGTGCAGCAGAGAGGCGAATAGTATAATGGAGTAGAATGGAATAGTGCAGAAAAGAGTGGCATAGAGTGGAGTTTCATACAGTGGATTAGCGTACAGCGTAATAGCATGGGGTGAGGTATAGTGTAGTGGTGTATAGTTGAATAGCGTAATTTGAAGTGATGTGGAGTGGCATACAGCAGAATAGATACAGTGGAGTGGCGTACAGTGGCATGGTGTAGACTTGAGTTGTATGGAGTTGAATAGTGTAGAGGAGAGTGGCATATAGTAGAGCTGTGTACAGTGGAATAGACTGGAAGTGGCACACAGTAGATTGGCACACAGTGAAGTGGTGAAGACTGGAGTGGCATAGAATCCAGTTGTGTAGAGTGGAATAGCATAGAGTGGAGTGTTGTAGAGTGGAGTAGCATCAAGTAGAGTGGTGTACATTGGAGTAGCATATACTGGAGTGGTGTAGAGGGGAGTGGTGTACAGTGTAATAGCGTACAGTAGAGTGTCATATTGGAGTGGCGTGGAGTGGTGTAGAGTGGAGTGGCAGAGCGGAACAGCATAGATTGGAGTTGTGTACAATGGAATAGAGTAGACTGGAGTGGCATAGGCTGGAATGGTGTAGAGTTTAACACCATACAGTGGAGTGGTGTAAAGTGGAGTGGTGTAAAGTGGAGTGGCAGAGTGGAATAGCATAGAGTGGAGTAGAGTGGAGTTGCGTACAGTGGAATAGCGTAGATTGGAGTAGTATTAGTATAAAGGGTGGAGTGACAGACTGGAGTGGTGTAGAATTTAATAGCATACAGTGAAGTAGTGTAGAGTGAAGTGGCAGAATGGAGTTGCGCACAGGGGAATAGCGTAGAGTGGAGTAGCATAGACTGTAGTTTGCGGAGTGGAGTACAGTGGAGTGGTGTACAGTGAAGTGATGTAGAGTGGAATGACGTAGAGAGGTGTGGCATAGAGTGGTTTGCTATAGAATAGAGTGTGCTAGATTAAACAGACATATTGTGAAAATGGGTGAAAGGATGTAGATGTAATGTGGCAGGTATATAGAATATGGGGCGTAAAGGGTAATTTTTGGTAGTCGTAAATAGTTTAAGTAGTTATATATTGTGCCGTGGTATACCACAGTAACTTTGCAGTATATGATGGTACATGCCAATTACAAGGCAATATATGATTGAGATAATGGCTGTCTTTACAAAACGTAAAAAGGCAGCCATGTAGTTTCAGCGCTGTGTTCTGGGTTAGGGCCTTAGATAAATGTATGTGGTAGGTTTTATTGTTGCTCCCTACCTATTACCACTTTAATAAAGTGATAATAGGTAGTGTAATGTATTAATATTTTTCAATATTTTTTTTTAAGTTTATGGAGAACCGCGCTAGTACATACAAAGTACTGCGGTAGTTACAGGAAAAAAATATATAGATATAAAATAAAGAGTACACTGTACTACACAATATTATTTGAATATAGTGTAGTACAGTGTATTTAGCATTTCTTAACAAATGTTTTAAATTTTATTTTTTAACGTCGCACAGTACTTTGTAGACATTATTGCAGTACTCAGTATACTTTTTTGTAAAGAATATGTAAACAATCAAAAATACATTGTAGCACACTATATATGTGAAATATAATGTAGTAAAGTGCATTTCAAAAATTGTAACATATTATTTAGGGCCTGATTGCGAGTTTGGCTCAGTTGTGCTGGCTCTCCGCCGGAACAGCTGCGCCAAACCCGCACAAGGACCACCTGTCCTATCACAAGTTGGACAATCCTTCGCCTTTCACATGGTGGTCCCTGGAAAACAGGCACCACAAAGGAAACCCATCCATGCTGTGCTGGAACTTTGGGGGAATTCAGACAGGGGGGGGCACAATATGTATCCCCATGGGAGGGGTTGGGGGTCCTGTAGGGCCCCCTTTGTTCCTCCACCTCCAGCCTTTTCATGGCGGGGCTCACGCCATAAAAATGGCTGGCGGTGGCGGAACTTGTAATAGGCTCAACAGGACTGGGTCAGTCCAGCTGAGCATACTACATTGTTGCGCACCTCTGCTACCACCAGGTAACAACTGTTCCCTGGTGCAGCCGGCGGTCCTCTGCCGCAACGATTTTGCAAGTCATAATGCTGTGGACTACTGCCACTGTGAGTCTAGCGGTCGCAAGACCGCCAGACTCGTAGTCAGGCCCATAATGTCTTTTTAAGTACTGTGGTACTTCCTAGGTAAGTCACTGTGCCTCTATGCCGGCAAAATTGAGGCAGCCCAAAATTCCACCTGAGAAATGTTCTCAACTGTTAAATCCTTAACCTCTTTGGATAGGGTGTATGCAGGTATTCCGAGGAACGCTGTAATGCAATAGCTCAGTTTTTTGCCAACAAGGTTGCATGAATTTACCCTACATTCCCTGAGGTGGCTAGGGACACCCCTTGCCTCAACGTGTGATTTGAACCGCTGTCGGTCAGCTCAGGGCTATCCTCGTTTAAAGCCATTAAACTTGAGGAGATGTCTTGCCTGATGACAGCAGTGAAGCTGGTTCCTCCCTCTGACCCTGCTGCTCCAGGGGTTCTAGTACAAGGAATGTCAGTTATAGCACCTTTGCTTTGTGACATTTTGAACAGCTCCTTTAAGGTGTGTAAGGTCCCGCAACACTGGAAGCAGGGCACTGTAGTGCCTGTTCTTAAAAAACCTTGTTCAGATCCATTTAAGCCGGAAAATGTTAGACCTATATCATTGCTCCCTCTTGCCTCTAAGGTGGCTGAGAAATGGGAAAATCACAGTTCTCCATCTTTATTGAGACAAAAGAGCTTCTCCACAGGACCCAGTCGGGGTTTCACCCTCTTTACAGCACAGAGTCGGCACTGCTTTTAGGGTCATAGTCTAAACGACAGGTCATGGATAGGGTTGCTACAGCAGCAGTGTTGATGTTAGACCTCAGTGCAGCCTTCAACTCCGTCTCCCCCAACTTTCTGCTTGAACGATTGTCAAGGTGCCGTGTCGGGGATACTGCCTTGCAATGGCGATCTTCCTTCCTGCAAGATCGATCCTTTCAGGTGTCATTAAAACCTTTTTGATCCCAGGTTCTCTCATTGCAGGAGGGAGTGCCTCAGGGTTCCTCCTTGAGCCTTACATTATTCAATCTGTATATGTGCCCCCTGGCTGATATCGTAATGAGATATGGAATTGATATCATTTTGTACACCGATGAAACTCAATTGGTGATCACCCTGTCACAGAATAGAACTGACACTACTGTTTTGTTAATGCTGGATAAACGGAGGTCCTTATTTTAGGGAACCAGCCATCCATTTGGTCCTTGGCCTGATGGCCAGATGTCCTCGCCAAATGCCTTCTCCTAATCCGAAAGTCAAGAACCTCTGCATATGGTTTGATACCAAGCTTTCCTTCAATAGTCAGATCATAGCCCTAGCAGGCAAGAGCTTTGGGATTCTAAAATCCCTTAGCAAGATTCTTGGACTCCTCCCTGAAGCCACCAGAACAACAGTAGTCCAGGTCTTGATTATTTCAAGGCTGGACTACTGTAATAATCATTATCTAGGAGTAAAGCAGTCTTGGTTGATGAGACTCTAGCGCATACAAAACGCGGCAGCTCATCTGCTATGAACCTCCCTAGGCAGTCTACTTTGAGATCTACTCTTTCAAAATTGCACTGGCTACCGCTTGAGAAATGTCTTATCTTCAAAGCCATGTGCTATTGCCACAAGTTCCTTACGTACAAAGATCCCAGTTATCTGTGCCTGTTCTTCAAGCCCTCTGTCCCTACTAGAAGGTTAAGATTTGCTTGGTCTTTCCTAGCATCAGTCCCTTTTGTCAAAAGGGTGTGAATTGGAGGATACTCCTTTAATTTTTTAGCAGCCATAAGATGGAACTCCCTGCCTCTTTCAATCAGGCAGGAATCTTCAGAACTAGAGAAAAGAGGGTTAACGGCGGACTCCAACGGCTGCACCTCCTTACTTTGTTCCCATAGTATGTAATCAAAAGGTATAGTTAATGATGGTGTGCATGCGAACGCCCCTGCATCCGCCGCTAATAGATGCAAACTGCCAAGCAGATCAATGAAGTTTTCAGAAGGGGTTTGGAGCGGTGCACCACCAATTTACTTGTTAATACATCACACCAAGTGGTCAGTTGTTTGTACTCAAAAAATCTTTATTTTAAATTAATTGTCCAACCATAGTCTCAGCCAACGCGTTTCGTTCAGATTGAACTTCGTCAGGGCATAAGTGAGATTGCGAATATATTCCAAAGGTATGACCACCGTCTATGAAGACAAATATCCGTCTCGAGAGGAGCAGTAAAAAAAGCGTCGTATTTTCCAGGTAAATAGTCCTAATTGTGCTCCCAGTGCCACCTTGATAAGAGCACTGTACACGATTCTGTAACTCGATAGATGTCCGTGCTCTCCCCTCAGAGTGTCCCATGAATCTTCAGAACCACTGTTCCGCAAAAAGCAAAAAGCATGGTTGTTTGAATAGCCGAATGGGCCATGTGTTAACCCCTCCGCTGCCAGGCCTTTTCCCCCTCCTGTGCCACGCTCTTTTTTGGCTATTTGGGGTAGTGCGCGCTGAGGCCCCTGTAACCTTTTGACCACATAAGGTATCCATGCCAAATTTGCGTCCTTTTCTTCCAACATCATGGGGATTCTGAGGGTACTCATGGTTTGTGGATTACCCTGGAGGGGCCACAGAAATGAGCCAAAATACAGCTAAATTTAGTTTTTTGGGGGGAAAATGGGAAAAACGGGCTGCAAATGAAAGCATCTGGGTTTTTCCCTGCAAGTGTTATCAAAAAAGGGGTTGTGGGGCTGAAATCACCATTTTCCCAGCTTTTAGGGGATATCAGACTTTTGCCAGAAACCCAACATTTTTTACACAGTTTTGGCATTTTTCTGGGACATAGCCTATTTTTGCTATTTTTTGTGCTTTCGACCTCCTTCCAGTTAATGGTAGAAATGGGTACAAAAGCAATAATGGATCCTGGAAAGCTATACATTTTAGAGAAGTAGACAAAATTCTGAATACAGCAAGGAGTCATTTGTGTAGATCCATCAAGGCTTCTTTATAGAAACTAACAGTTAAATATAGGGTAAATTGAAAATTTGTTGAAAAAAGCGCCTTTTGTGTCAACGTTTTCACCTGTAACTTCTTCTAATTTTGACAGCTCTTTGAAAGCAATATACCGTTACATCTGCTGGACATTTCTGGTTGTGGGTATATATAGGACTTGTAGGTTCACCAAGAACCCGACGAACCCAGAGCCAAAAACTGAGCAGCAACTTGCAATGGTTTTTTATTATGTACCGGGTATATAGTAATTATTCTGTAAAAATGTGTACATGGAAAAATCGGTATGAAAGACACCTATGTATTTCTGAAATGGGAACTAAATATAGAGTTTAGAAACAGTAGATATTTGCACATTTCCGAAATTGGGAATACTCATACTAGCATGAGAATTATCAGTCATTTTTTGGAATGACTTATTTTTTACACAATATCTTTCATTTGGAAGGCAGAAATGCATCGAAAGTCAATAAGTAATAACAGTTCCTTTACAAATCTGAATTACCCTAAGTCTCCCGATAAAAATGGTACCTCACTTGTAGGGGTAGGCATAGTGCCCACGACAGGAAATGGCTCAAAAAACCCAACCTGAACACACCACATTTTCACAATGCAAAATTACCCTTTTTTAGCAAAGTGCCTATCTGTAGTTTTTTAACCCTAGCTCTGCCGGCACCTAGGGAAACCTAGCAAACCTATACGTTTTTGAAAACTAGACACCAAGGGGAATCCAGGATAGGGAGACTTGACTGCCTCCCACCACGTTCTGTTACCCAGAATCCCTTGCAAACCTAAAAAATTGCCCCAAAAAACACATTTTTGCCACATTTCTCTGGTGGAAAGTTCTGGAATCTGCATGGATCCACAAATTTCCACCCACCCCGCGTTCCCCAAAGTCTTCCCAGAAAAATGGTACCTCACTTGTGTGGGTCAGCCTAGTGCCCGCGACAGGAAACGGCGCAAAACGCAACGTGGACACACCTCAATTTCGCTGTGAAAAATGACCCTTTTTTGGCAAAGTGCCTAGCTGTAGTTTTTGAACCATAGCTCTGCTGGCCCCTAGGAAACCTAGCAAACCTATATATTTTTGAAAACTAGACATCCAGCGGAATCCAGGATGGGGTGACTTGACTGCCTCCCACCAGGTTCTGTAACCCAGAATCCCTTGCAAACCTAAAAAATTGCCAAAAGAACGCATTTTCCCCACATTTCTCTGGTGGAAAGTTCTGGAATCTGCGTGGATCCACAAATTTCCACCCACCCCGCGTTCCCCAAAGTCTTCCGAGAAAAATGGTACCTCACTTGTGTGGGTCAGCCTAGTGCCCGCGACAGGAAACGGCACAAAACGTAACGTGGACACACCTCAATTTTGTAGCGAAAAATGACCCTTTTTAGGCAAAGTACCTAGCTGTAGTTTTTTAACCATAGCTCTGCCGGCACCTAGGGAAACCTAGCAAACCTATACATTTTTTAAAACTAGACACCCAGGGGAATCAAGGCTGGGGTGACTTGACTGCCTCCCACCAGGTTCTGTTACCCAGAATCCCTTGCAAACCTAAACAATTGCCAAAAAAAAGACTTTTACCCCACATTTCTCTGGTGGAAAGTTCTGGAATCTGCGTGGATCCACAAATTTCCACCCACCCCGCATTCCCCAAAGTCTTCCGAGAAAAATGGTACCTCACTTGTGTGGGTCGGCCTAGTGACCGCGACAGGAAACGGCGCAAAAAGTAACGTGGACACACCTCAATTTCACAGCGAAAAATGACCCTTTTTTGGCAAAGTGCCTAGCTGTAGTTATTGAACCATAGCTCTGCCGTCACCTATGGAAACCTAGCAAACCTATACATTTTTGAAAACTAGACACCCAGGGGAATCCAGGATGAGGTGACTTGACTGCCTCCCACCAGGTTCTGTTACCCAAAATCCCTTGTAAACCTAAAAAATTGCCCAAAAAAACAAATTTTCTCCACATTTCTCTGGTGGAAAGTTCTGGAATCTGCGTGGATCCACAAATTTCCACCCACCCCGCGTTCCCCAAAGTCTTCCGAGAAAAATGGTACCTCACTTGTGTGGGTCGTCCTAGTGCCCGCGACAGGAAACGGCGCAAAACGCAACGTGGAAACACCTCAATTTCGCTGTGAAAAATGACCCTTTTTTGGCAAAGTGCCTAGCTGTAGTTTTTGAACCCTAGCTCTGCTGGCACCTAGGGAAACCTACCAAACCCACACATTTCTGAAAACTAGACACCCGGGGGATTCCATGGAGGTATGGCTTGCGTGGAGCCCCCAACGTTTCCTTACCCAGAATGCCCTGCAAACTTCAAATTTAGCTGAAAAAATCACCTTTTTCACACATTTTTGTGTGGGAAAGTTGTGGCATCACCGGGCTGACACAAATTTCCTACCACCCAGCGTTCCTCCGGGTCTCCCGATAAAAACAGTGCCTCACTCGTGTGGGAGGCCCAAGTACCCGCGACAGGCAAGGGCCCACAACGTAGTGAGGCGACATGAAAATTGCCTACCTCAAAACGACCTGGTTTTGCAAGGGGGTCACCTGGGTTTTTGGCACGGTGCTCGGCGGCCACCTAGGGCAACCTACCAAACCCACACATTTCTGAAAATTAGACACCCGGGGGATTCCAGGGAGGTATGGCTTGCATGGATCCCCCAACGTTTCCTTACCCAGAATGCCCTGCAAACCTCAAATTTAGCTGAAAAAATCACCTTTTTCACACATTTTTGTGTGGGAAAGTTGTGGCATCACCGGGCTGACACAAATTTCCTACCACCCGGCGTTCCCCCGGGTCTCCCGATAAAAACTGTGCCTCACTCGTGTAGGAGGCCCAAGTACCCGCGACAGGCAAGGGCCCACAACGTAGTGAGGCCACATGAAAATTGCCTACCTCAAAACGACCTGGTTTTGCAAGGGGGGTCACCTGGGTTTTTGGCCCGGTGCTCGGCGGCCACCTAGGGTAACCTACCGAACCCACACATTTCTGAAAACTAGACACCCGGGGGATTCCAGGGAGGTATGGCTTGCGTGGATCCCCAAAGTTTACTTACCCAGAATGCCCTGCAAACCTCAAAGTTAGGCAAAAAATTCACCTTTTTCACACATTTTTGTGTGGGAAAGTTGTGGCATCAGCGGGCTGACACAAATTTCCAACCACCCAGCGTTCCCCCGGGTCTCCCGATAAAAACGGTGCCTCACTCGTGTGGGAGGCCCAAGTACCCTCGACAGGCAAGGGCCCACAACGTAGTGAGGCGCCATAAAAATTGCCTACCTCAAAACGACCTGGTTTTGCACGGGGGTCACCTGGGTTTTTGGCCCGGTGCTCGGCGGCCACCTAGGGGAACCTACCAAACCCACACATTTCTGAAAACTAGACACCCAGGGGATGCCAGGGAGGCATGACTTGCGTGGATCCCCCAACGTTTCCTTACCCAGAATGCCCTGCAAACCTCAAATTTGGCTGAAAAAATCAAGTTTTTCACACATTTTTGTATGGGAAAGTTGTGGCATCAGTGGGCTGACACAAATTTCCTACCACCCAGCATTCCCCCGGGTCTCCCGATAAAAATGGTGCCTCACTCGTGGGGGAGGCCCAAGTACCCGCGACGGGCAAGGGCCTAAAACGTAGTGAGGCGACATGAAAATTGCCTACCTCAAAACGACCTGGTTTTGCAAGGAGGTCACCTGGGTTTTTGGCCCGGTGCTCGGCGACCACCTAGGGGAACCTAGCCAACCCACACATTTCTGAAAACTAGACACCCGGGGGATTCCAGGGAGGTATGGCTTTGTAATACGTTGTGGGCCCTTGCCCGTGGCGGGTACTTGGACCTCCCAGACGAGTGAGGCACCGTTTTTATCGGGAGACCCAGGGGAACGCTGGGTGGTAGGAATTTTGTGTCAGCCCACTGATGCCACAACTTTCCCACACAAAAATGTGTGAAAAACGTGATTGTTTCAGCTAAATTTGAGGTTTGCAGGGCATTCTGGGTAGGGAAACATTGGGGGATCCATGCAAGCCATACCTCCCTGGAATCCCCCGGGTGTCTAGTTTTCAGAAATGTGTGGGTTTGGTAGGGTACCCTAGGTGGCCGCCGATCACCGGGCCAAAAGCCCAGGTGACCCCCCTTGCAAAACCAGGTCGTTTTGAGGTAGGCAATTTTCATGTCGTCTCAATACGTTTTGGGCCCTTGCCTGTCGCGGGTACTTGGGCCTCCCACACGAGTTAGGCACCATTTTTATCGGGAGACCCGGGGGAACGCTCGGTGGTAGGAGATTTGTGTCAGCCCGGTGATGCCACAACTTTTCCACACAAAAATGTGTGAAAAAGGTGATTTTTTTCAGCTAAATTTGAGGTTTGCAGGGCATTCTGGGTAGGGAAACGTTGGGGGATCCACGCAAGCCATACCTCCCTGGAATCCCCCGGGTGTCTAGTTTTCAGAAATGTGTGGGTTTGGTAGGTTCCCCTAGGTCGCCACGGAGCACCGGGCCAAAAACCCAGGTGACCCCCCTTGCAAAACCAGGTCATTTTGAGGTAGGCAATTTTCAAGTCGCCTCAATACGTTTTGGGCCCTTGCCTGTCGCGGGTACTTGGGCCTCCCACACGAGTGAGGCACCGTTTTTATCGGGAGACCTGGGGGAATGTTGGGTGGTAGGAAATTTGTGTCAGCCCGGTGATGCCACAACTTTCCCACACAAAAATGTGTGAAAAAGGTGATTTTTTCAGCTAAATTTGAGGTTTGCAGGGCATTCTGGGTAAGGAAACGTTGGGGGATCCACGCAAGCCATACCTCCCTGGAATCCTCCGGGTGTCTAGTTTACAGAAATGTGTGGGTTTGGTAGGTTCCCTTAGGTGGCCGCCGAGCACCGGGCCAAAAACCCAGGTGACCCCCCTTGCAAAACCAGGTCGTTTTGAGGTAGGCAATTTTCATGTCGCCTCAATATGTTTTGGGCCCTTGCCTGTCGCGGGTAATTGAGCCTCCCACACGAGTGAGGCACCGTTTTTATCAGGAGACCCGGGGGAACGCTGGGTGGTAGGAAATTTGTGTCAGCCCGGTGATGCCACAACTTTCCCACACAAAAAGATGTGAAAAAGGTGATTTTTACAGCTAAATTTGAGGTTTGCAGGGCATTCTGGGTAAGGAAACGTTGGGGGATCCACGCAAGCCATACCTCCCTGGAATCCCCCGGGTGTCTAGTTTACAGAAATGTGTGGGTTTGGTAGGTTCCCTTAGGTGGCCGCCGAGCACCGGGCCAAAAACCCAGGTGACCCCCCTTGTAAAACCAGGTCGTTTTGAGGTAGGCAATTTTCATGTCGCCTCAATATGTTTTGGGCCCTTGCCTGTCGCGGGTAATTGAGCCTCCCACACGAGTGAGGCACCGTTTTTATCAGGAGACCCGGGGGAACGCTGGGTGGTAGGAAATTTGTGTCAGCCCGGTGATGCCACAACTTTCCCACACACAAATATGTGAAAAAGGTGATTTTTTCAGCTAAATTTGAGGTTTGCAGGGCATTCTGGGAAAGGAAACATCGGGGATCCACGCAAGCCATACCTCCCTGGAATCCCCCGGGTGTCTAGTTTTCAGAAATGTGTGGGTTTGGTAGGTTTCCCTAGGTGGCCGCCAAGCCCGGGGCCAAAAACTCATAGGACCCCCTTTGCAAAACCAGGTTGTTTTGTGATAGGTAATTTTGATGTCTCCTCAATAGGTTTTGGGCCCTTGCCTGACGCGGGCACTAGGCCTACCCACGCAAGTGAGGTACCATTTTTCTCTGAAGCCTTTGGGGAACGCAGGGTGGGTGGAATTTTGTGGACCCACGCAGATTCCAGAACTTTCTACCACAGAAATGTGAGGTAAATGTGTTATTTTGGACACATTTTAGGTTTGCAATGGATTCTGGGTAACAGAACCTGGTGAGAGCCAGTGAAGTCACCCATCCAGGATTCCCCTCGGTGTCTAGTTTTAAATAATGTACAGGTTTGCTAGGTTTGCCTACGTGCCAACTGCGCTAGGGCCCAAAATCCACAGGTATGCACATTGCTAAAATAAATCCGGAGCCCAGTGGCCTTTCTGCCGCCCTGGGGGGGAATCGGGGAACGGGGTTTCATCCTGATATGCCCCTAAAGGGGCAGAAAGACTGTGGCTATTTTTTGTGGGGGTGGGGGCTGCCCAAAATGGTCATACCAGTGCCCTCACCCCCACAAAAAATAGCCACAGTCTTTCTGCGTACTCGCTGGCGCCTAGTGGGCTTTCTGCCCCCCCAGGGGGCAGATCAGGGGCCACTGCCACCATCTGCCCTCCCGGGGGGGGGCAGAAAGACTGGAATTTCTCTGGGGGTGGGGTATTGTCATGCCCATTTTGGGGAGCCCCTACCCCATCACTAATAAAACAAAAAAATCCATGGTTTCTAGTGGGCATTCTGCGCCCCCAGGGGGGGCCAGATTGGGGGCTACAGCTCCCATCTGCCTCCTGGGGGGCAGAAAGACTGTCATTTTTGTGGGGGTGAGGGTGGGGGCATTGGCGTGCCCGTTTCGGGCAGCCCACACCCTAAAAACAATTGCGCAAAAAAAATCCCTGGTGTTTAGTGGTCTTTCTGCCCCCCCGGAGGGGCAGATTAGGGGCCAATGCCCCATCTGCCCCTGGGGGGGCAGAAAGACTGTAATAATTGGGGGTGGGGTGGCGGCATGGGCCAGCCCGTTTTGGGCAGCCCCCACCCCTATTTTTTTTTTTTACAACTCCTTGGTGTCTGGTGGTCTTTTTGCCCCCCCGGGGGGGCAGATTGGGGGCCAATGCCCCATCTGCCCCCCAGGGGGGGGGGGGCAAAAAGGCTGTAATGGTGGCAGGTGGGTGGGGGCATTGGCGTGCCTGTTTCGGGCAGCCCCCACCCTAAAAAATAACTGAAAACAAATCCCTGGTGTATAGTGGGCTTTCTGCCCCCCCGAAGGGGCAGATTAGGGACCAATCCCCCAGCTGCCCCCCGGGGGGGCAGAAAGACTGTGATAATTGGGGGGTGGGGTGGGGGCATGGGCCTGCCTGTTTTGGGCAGCCCCCACCCATATTTTTTATTTATTTTTTCCCTGGTGTCTAGTGGTCTTTTTGCCCCCCCCGGGGGGGGCAGATTGGGGGCCAATGCCCCATCTGCCCCCCAGGGGGGCAGAAAGGCTGTAATGGTGGTGGGTGGGTGGGGGCATTGGCGTGCCCGTTTCGGGCAGCCCCCACCCTAAATAAACTGAAAATAAATCCCTGGTGTATAGTGGGCTTTCTGCCCCCCGAAGGGGCAGATTAGGGGCCAATGCCCCATCTGCCCCCGGGGAGGGGGGCAGAAAGACTGTGATAATTTGGGGGTGGGGTGGGGGCATGGGCCTGCCTGTTTTGGGCAGCCCCCACCCCTATTTTGATTGTCAAAAAAATTCCCTGGTGTCTAGTGGTCTTTTTGCCCCCCCCGGGGGGCAGATTGGGGGCCAATGCCCCATCTGCCCCCCAGGGGGGGCAAAAAGGCTGTAATGGTGGCGGGTGGGTGGGGGCATTGGCGTGCCCTTTTCGGCCAGCCCCCACCTTAAAAAAACTGAAAATAAATCCCTGGTGTATAGTGGGCTTTCTGCCCCCCGAAGGGGCAGATGAGGGGCCAATGCCCCATCTGCCCCCCAGGGGGGCAGAAAGACTGTGATAATTTGGCGGTGGGGTGGGGGCATGGGCCTGCCCGTTTTGGGCAGCCCCCACCCCTATTTTGATTGCCAAAAAAATTGCCTGGCTACTGCCCCCATCTGCCCCCCAGGGGGGGCAAAAAGACTAAATGTGCCCAAAAGAATTTTGGGGGAGCAAAGGCCCTTGCCCAAGGAGCCGCTCCCCCCTCCCTGGTGTCTAGTCGGTGGATCTCTGCTTGGGGATCGCCCTCCTGTGGTGATCCCCAAGCAGGGATCCACTGGGGAGGGGTACCATTGGAAAGGGAAGATTCTCCCCTTTCCAACGATACCTCTCCCGTTTTTCTATGTGCTCAGGAGGCTGAGATAGCCCCCTGAGCACGTACAAAGTGAAATCTGAATGAGCCTCTTGCCTCATTTCAGTTTCACTTTCACTGTAATGACGTCGGCGCGACATGCGCGCCGATCGTCATTACGGTGAAAGGGGGGGGGCAGCTCTTGCCCAGCTCCCGAGGCTATTTTGGTTTAAAGGGAATCCCTCTGGTGCCCGCACCAGAGGGATTCCCTAGGGAATGCCTCATGACGAGCTGGACTCGTCATGGGCACAGTGCGACTGTTCTCCATGACGAGTCCAGCTCGTCATAGGCAAGAAGGGGTTAAACAGAGCTAGCTGTTTTAGGGATCTGGGTCACCTTACCTAGCACTAGGACACTTCGGTGCAAAGTAGGCATGTGCTTTAAAAGTTATTTATTTATTATTATTACCACGGTACCCCGATATACTTTTTATAAATGTCTACAAACTTATAAATAATTTTCCCTACCAATTACCAGTTAAATAAAGTGGTAATAGGTAGGGAAAAGTATAAAACCTAATATTGACCTATATCTGAGGCCCAAACCCAGAAAAATGCAAAGTGTACTTACAACAACATGGCTGCATTTAACTTTTGTAAAGGCAGTCATTAGCTAATCACATAATGCATTGTTATCTGTAGCTACTGCAGTAGTTTCATGACACTATGCAAAACTACTGCAACAACAGATATTACTAAGTCAAAATGCCTTAGAACTTTAAAAATACTTTCTCTACTTACGTGACTACCAAAAAAGGATTATCTGTACACTATAATCTAAAATCCTGTCAATTCTCATGTAAATCCGACGAAGTGAAAATATGTAAAAAGCAGTGCTGGCAAAACGCATTTTGGACCCTCTTTTTCTTTTGCACCCCCTGACGAATCACTGCGAAACTTTGCATCATCTGCAAATGTAGAAAAAGCTATATGGATTTGTGGGGATTCGTCAAATGAACACTTCTCCATGAAACACACACACATATATATATATATATATATATATATATATATATATATATATATATATATATATATATATTCACTGAAAAAACCATGGGTTTCACACACGTTATAGTTAGGAATTAGCATTTAAAAAACCTTAGAAATTCAATGAAAAAAACAAAGGTTTCACACATGTTATAGTTAGCTGGACATTTCACTCGTAAAAAACCAATGCAATTCCCCCGTTATAGTTAGTTCAGCTAACTATAACTCGCGCGCCCGCAATGCACTGCTGATGACGTCACATATTACATGACTCATGACATGGTCAGTGACATCACTCATGACATCACTGATGACATCTCAAATGACATCACTGATGACATCACTGATGACATCATCCTTGTGATAGAGTGGCAGACCTCCTCTCACCCTAATATAACCTTTGATACACACATTCAAAAATAGAGACACAAATTTTCAAAACAATGGACATACCAATACCAGTTACAACAACCTCTTCAGTAATTCTTTTTTTTTTTTTTTTTTTAAACCGTTTATTACAAAACTCAAAAAATATACAAAGATGGGCCTACAACCTTCCGGCCGGCCGCTAGTAAACAAAAGGAGCATATGATACACATTGTAGAGCGCGCGTTGCGGCTAAGGAAGATGCACAGAAGTTAGCAGCGTTGATAGCCACACCATCCGGACCCCACTGTACGGTTTCATTTTAAACTGAAATAACAACCAGAAAAAACAAAAACCACAAGGCAATCTACAATCAGAAATAGCAGCATGTGCTCCCCTGAGAGGGGGACCCTACCAATCCATAGGAGTATCAAGAAGGGGAAGAGATCAGGATTAGGGCTGGGTAAAACTCAATGCCCGGAACAGGGAAGATGGGTTGGCTACGGGGATGGGGCAGGCCAACGGATCGGGCAATAACGGTGGAGTACAGATTCCCCCGCGGTAGGCGTTCCAGGGGCCCCAGACTTTCACCCATGTCCCAGGCTTACCTCTCGCAACATACACCACCTTTTCCCGAAACATGCAACAATCCATATGCTCCTTCCAGGCCGAGACAGTCGGGGACCTCTGAGATCCCCTCAGTTGAGCAATATCACGCTTGGCCACCATATATCCCAGAGTCACCCACCACGTCTGTGGCGCCGAGTAGTCGGTAGGTTCCCACACATTCAACAGGCATCTCCTCGCTTCGGGTAGCAGCACCACATGCGTAACCACACGCAGGACCTCATGCACACCACGCCAGAATCGCTCCACCTCCGGGCATTCCCACAATATATGCAGAAAGGTCCCCAAAGCGCCACACCCACGCTTACACAACCCGTCCACAGCATAGCCCATACGCAGAAGCCTCGGCCCCGTCATGTAGACTCTGTGGAGTATCTTGAGCTGGACGAAGCGAAGGCGGGCCGGTATGGCCACCTCTTTCGGGGAGGCCACCGCAAGGGTCCAGTCCTCGTCGTCCAGCTCCAGTCCATCGGCAACCCAAGCCTCACGAAGGGCAATCAGCAATCCCGTGCGGTCATTGATCAGTTTTTTGTAGATCAGTGAGATCGTGCTGTCCGGAACGTGTCCATCCAGCACTCTATCCTCAAGGGGGGAACACTCCGGGATGGATGCAACGTCCGGGAAGACGGAGCCCAGTGCATGACGGATCTGCAAATACCAAAAGTACTCCCTGCCATGCAAGTGGAACTCCGTCTGCAGCATCTCGAATGTTTTAAATCCTCCCCTCGTCCAGAGATCCCCCACCTTGCTAATGCCTATCATGTCCCACTTCTCGAAGCCCTTCGAGGTCCACAGGGAGCCCAACTGCTCGGACGCGTATAGTGGTGACGCCCGGGTCAGACGATCCTTCCACCCCATCGCCACATTAGCCGCGTGCCACACTCGCACCATGACACGCGTGGGGCCGGTCAGCCGAGCGTCGGGCGTGCTGGAGTAGAGCGCTCGATTATAGTCCCCACCCGGGAGTAGCATCTTATCCATTTCGAATGCCGGGTTTAAAGCGGGCCCATACAGGCCGTGATTAATCGCAGCCAGCTGGGAGGCCCAATAGTATCGTTTGATATCCGGGAGGGCAATCCCGCCGTCATACCATGGGAGCGTCAGCTTCGCCAGGGCGATACGCGGCCTCCCGTCCCAGAACAGGCGGCGCTGCAAACTCTCCACCTCACGGAAGTAGCGCGCTGGGACGGGGTCCATAGTATTCTGCAAAGCGTAGAGGAAGCGCGGCAGAGACATCATCTTAAACAATGCCGCCCGGCCGAGCGGCGAGAGCGGCAAGCGCCGCCAGCGCGTGACATCTTCCTTCAGGCGCTGGAGGGGGGGAAGCAAGTTCCGAGCATACCGGGCCTCCGGGTCCAGAGTAATGAAGACACCCAGGTACCGAAATCCCTGCGGGGCGATCTGGATCGGACAGCCCCGCGGGAGAATGGGCGCCTCCCCAGAGAGAACATACACGCACGATTTAGCCCAGTTGATGACAAGGCCGGAGTTACGACCAAATGAATGCAAAACATCAACCAGTACTATAAGTGAGTTACGTGGGGAAGCTAGGTACAAGAGGATGTCATCAGCGTATAGGGATACGCGGTCCTCATGCTCGGGGGTCCAGCGGAGACCACAGATGGAAGGCTCCCACCGCAGCCACTCCGCCAGGGGCTCCAAGGCAAGCGCAAAAAGGAGCGGCGATAAGGGGCAGCCCTGCCGCGTGCCCCGGCCCAGCTCGAACGGAGCCGATACTCTACCGTTCACCACCACCTGCGCCAATGGGCCCGAATACAGCAATTTGACCCAACTGATGAACCCTGCGCCAAAGCCAAACTTCGCAAGCATCGCCCAGATGTATGGCCATTCAAGCGTATCAAACGCCATGGTGGCGTCCAGGGATGCCAAAATGGCAGGCTCCCGTATGTACTGAACACGTGCAAGCACCCCATGCAAACGCCGCAAGTTAAGAGCTGTGTTACGATGGGGAATAAAGCCGGACTGATCCTGGTGAACCAGTTCGCCCACCACGCCGACCAGCTGATTGGCCAGGACCTTGGCGAGAATTTTAGGCTCCGCGTTCAGTAGCGAAATGGGAGGATAGGATGTAACCCGGTCCCGAGGTCTCCACTCCTTGTGGATAACCACGATTGTAGCCAGACGCTGGTCCAGCGGGAGGGAGCCCACCGAATGGGCCTCCAGGAACATCGATCGGAGATGTGGTGCCAGCGTATCCGGTCTCAATTTGTACAACTCGATGGGGAGACCATTAGGACCCATGGCCTTGCCGGAAGCGACCGAACGTATGGCGAGGGCGATTTCGTCGGAGGTTGGAGCGGCGTCCAACGACACTCTGTCCTCCTCCGAAAGGGAAGGCAGCGCGATATCCCTGAGCAGGGTACGGGAATCCTCTTCAGAGCAGGAAGACACCGGGGAATACACCCCACGGAAAGTGTCCGCGAAGCAGGAGACAATTTCTTTCGGCTCAGTAACACACACACCGTCTGTTTTCTCAATCAGCGGGACTACACGACTCGCTCTCTCCTTTTTGTCCAGCCACGCAATCAATTTACCAGCCTTATCGCCCACATCATACAATCTCCCCTGTTGCTCTCTACTGAGGCCCCTGGCTGCCTCCGTGACGAGGGCCCTATAGGCCGCTTGCTTGAGTTGGAGGACATGCAATACGGCATCCGTCACCCCGCTTTCTAGATTACCCTCCAACTCGGCTATCTCAGCTTCCACCCGGGTCACCTCCTCCCGCTCGCGCCTCCGGGTGTGGGAAATGAGGGACAGGGCCTCTCCTCGTAGTACTGTCTTGAATGCCTCCCACAGTGAGACAGCCGAAGGCACGGACCCCACATTCTCGTCAAAGTAGCGCTGGAGGGATTTAATCAATTCAGCGCGAATAGTGGGGTCGCGCAAGTACCAGGGATTGATCGGGACCACCCTACCCTCACCCCTCGGAAAAAGGTCCAGGTGTAACAGGAGCGGGGAATGGTCCGAGATACCCCGTGCCAAATGGCGCACCTCTCCCACCCTCCCAACATAGGCCGCCGGGACCAGGACATAATCTAGTCGTGAGAGACTACCATGGGCCCCCGAATGGAAGGTATACTGTAACTGCGTGGGATGTTTTAAACGCCAGCAATCCACCAATCCCAAAGTGTCCAATAGACCAGAGAGCCACGCTTGGGCCCGGGGGAGGTCCCTAGGGGGGTGACGATCCACAGTCCCGGAAACCACCGCATTGAAATCCCCCCCCACCACCAGAATCCCCCCTGGAAGGCCAAGGAGGAGGCGCCCCAGGTCCGCAAAGGTAGTCGACTGCAGCCCCGGTGGGACGTATACTGACACAAAAACCACCACTTTGCCCTCCATCCTTCCCACCAAGACCGCGTAACGTCCCCTGTCGTCATGGAGCACCTCATCAATCTCCAGCGGAAGCAGGTTCTTAACCATGATGCCCACACCCCTTGAGCCAGACGTAAAGCCCGAATGGGCCACTAGGCGATAGCCACGCCGATTCATGGCGCAGAAGGAGTTGCCAATGAGGTGTGTCTCCTGCAGAAAAACTACATCGGGTGAGATTCGCTTCAAGAACTGCAGGACCACCCCACGTTTAATCCTGTCCCCCAGTCCATTCACGTTCCAGGACAAAAGAGTTAGCTCCCTACCCCCCATCATAGACAAGAGCCACCATTCGTCCCCCCGAGAGCACTATAGAGCTAGCACAATGATACCTTTGCCTTGTGGTGAAAATGAACAACACCCCCCCATCCCTACCCACCCACCCCAACAAAACCCCCCCCTCCCTGCACCCCTGCATGAGCCCGAACAGCCCCCCCAACGTGCAGTGTGCCTGTCACCCCATATATATAATAAAAACTAGCTAAGCCCCCTAGAGGAGGAGGGAGAACCCCCAAGAGACCCCACACAACCTCCATAGGAGGGGAAATTATACAGACAGATGCTTAATCGAGAGTGGCAACATGTTTGTCCAGAGTGAAGCCCAACATCACCCCCTCAGTCCCGATCCAGTGTGCCGTCTCCCCCCGCCGCCCCCCCCGCCCCCCAGATCACGATCCCCAGACAGAGTGTCCAGCCAGTCTCTGGCCGCTTCGGGGCGATCAAAAAAGTGCGTGCGACCCTCTACCTCCACTCGCAGCTTGGCTGGGAAGAGCATTGCGTATTTAAGGTTCAAGTCCCGAAGACGGCGCTTGACGCCTTGGAAGCTCAGTCTCTGCTTCTGGACCGCTGGGGTGAAATCCGGATAAAAGTTCACCTCCATGTTGTCAAGCTTAACCGGCCCCAACAGTCTGGAGGCTTGCAGGATAGCGTCTCTGTCCCGAAAGTTGAAAATCCGGGCAATGCGGGGCCGCGGAGGGGCTCCGACCTTCGGCCTTCCCCCGGGAACCCTGTGGGCCCGCTCCACCGCGAAGAATTTACTCAGCCCCTGTGGCTGGAGATGGGTAGCGATCAGGTCCTCCACGAATAGGTCCGCCGCCGCTTCCTCCCGTCCCTCGGGTACTCCGATGATGCGGATGTTGTTTCTCCGGGCCCGACTCTCGGAGTCCTCCAGGCGCCGATCCATAAGCGCGCTCGCCTGACTAAGCCGGCGCACCTCTGTTTGTAGCGCCGCCACATCAGTAGTAAGGCCCGATGCGGTGTGGGCCAAAGAATCAACTCGGTCGTTGGTCTTGGAAAGATCGGCCCTCACCAGGCCAACATCCACGAGGACCGAGTCGATCTTCTGTGCCAGTGTGTCGAACCGCTGGCCTACCGAGGCCTTCATCTCGGCAATGGCGCCCATGACATCCCGCAGAGTCAGATCCGTGGGCAGGTCCGGGGCATCAGGAGGGTCCTCAGGGGATTTGTGCGGTCCGCCGGGAGATCCCTTCTGGAGGGTATAGCGGTCCATACTGTTGGCCTGATGGGTGGTGCCACGCCGGGTCGGCTTGGTCTTTGCCCGGTCTCCATCTTGTTTGGTGGCCATGGCCACTAGTCTCCCGGTCGCACCAGTCACGTCGTGAAGGGCAGGCAATCAGGGCCACAAGCTCCGGGGGGGGCCACCCCCGATCGGCGGGGTGGGTCACAGCCGGCAGGCAGGCCAAGTCTCCCAGCGAGACCACACCAACACAAAGAGCCCCGCGACCCAACCCCGCAGTGATTGCAAGGGGGTGCGAAAGCGAAAGCGAAAGCGCGGGGTGCGCGACTCGCCAGGCCCGGCCCGCCGCTGTTGTTCACTTTGTCACTGGGTCACCCCTCAGCGCAAATCCGGGGTCTGGCGAGGAGAAGGCCGCAGACTTCAATCGGTGCTCACTCCGGTGTCCGAGGTCCGATTTGACAACGGGAAACGGGTGCCACCTCAGCTCAGGCTCACCAACACATTCCCCTCATCCGAGACAGGATAAATTCAGGATAGTCGTGGGAGGTTGCGGAGGTCCTCGGGAGCCTCGCACCTACGCGGCCATCTTGGTTGCGCGCTAGGCTCCTCCCCCCTCTTCAGTAATTCTAAGATCAACATACACATCCACTCATTCACCAACAGTCCTATACAGTCACTCATACATGTACTCACTCATCATATGTACTCATACACCTATACATCCTGTTACACAATGGATTTTTCAGTGAATTTGCATGGTTTTTTAAATGCTAATTCTTATATTTACTTTTTTTTTTTTTTTGCAATGTTTTTTACATATTTTTATTTTAAATTTATATCCTCTTTAAAGACTATGGTTAAATTTTAAAAATTCTACAATATATTTTTTATTTTTACCTTTTTTTTAAACTAAACAGGTAAGATTTAGTAGTATAACATAGTGAATCTTTTTTTCCCTTTTTTTTTTTATTACTATTTTTTTAACGTGCGCATACGGTAAGCGTTCGTCTTGCTTTTAGTACGTTAGATTTCTACGCTGTTTGCGTTCAGTTACGCAATTTGCGTAGACGTGCGTCACGCGCATGCGGCGCGTAACGCGTACGCTGCACGCGCATGTTACGCGGAAGTAAAGGGGCGTGCCTGTTTTGCGCATGCGCTCGTGCGCGTGTCTTTTTTACGCGCATGCGTACTTTTACCGTAAGCGCTCCGTAAGCGCACCGTAAGAGTAACGTACACGCACGTTGGGTCATGTGATCAAGAAACAACACTTTTGATTGGTTTTTACTACTTTCAGTTCTAGAACTCTCCTACACCACACCCATTCCCCTCTTTTCTGCTTGTGATCCCTTTGGAGAAGGAGCTGAGTTGTCTTTGTGATACGATGGCAGAACAGCAGACCTCTTCAGAGAGTGAGGCTAGCAGCACTACCTTGAGGCAGAGAAGGAGGAAACAATAGAGCTCTTTCATATGGGAGTATTTTTCTTTTCCAGAGGGCAAGAAAAAGGTAAATGCACCTTTAGTGACTTGTAAGCTGTGTGACCGTGTACTTTCAAGAGGGAATCCTAACAAGAAGTATTCCTTCGGGAATCACACTATGTTGAGACACCTTCATGATGTACACGGTAGGACATATGCTCGACATACTGGAGGAAACCCTTCAGTAAGTCAACCAAGCACATCCACAGCAGCTCAGCCTGGTCCATCATCTGCAAGGCCGAGTCCATCTTCGGCAGGTCAGCTGAGCCCTTCATCTGTGGGGGGAGCATCTCCTTTTTCTGGTCCTCTGGAAACTAACCCTCGGTTTGCGAGGGTTACAATGCGGTGTGCCACTTGTTATGGTCTAATTTATCATAGGGAGACCAGTGTTGCCCTAGTTAACAATAAAATAGACCAGCACATTTGTCCTACCGACTAATATTACATTCTTTCTTTCCTCTGTCCCTGTACGAACACAACAGCTCTTTTAAGAGCCAACCTTACCTTTCAACTTTTTTTTATATATTTTTTTTAATTTTTTTTTTTACCGTACGCATACGGTACGCGTAATTTTTTTTTTTTTTTTAAAAACACTAAAAATCAATTATCACATTACAAGGTCCTTGAGAGATTACAATGAAAAACTGAAAATGTGATTGTGGAGAAGTGGAAAAAAGGGACCATGAAATTTCTGACTTACCATACCCACTCAAAAAATTATTTATTAATTAAAATTTAATTTAAATTGCTAAAAAAATGGTTCAAGTTTTCGTAAATTTTCTTTCTCAATCTGAAAAAAAAGAAAAAAGTATTAATATTTAATAAAACATTTTATAATACAGTACACGTATTTACATATTTTCCAAAAACTATTTTTTGCCTTTTTTTTGCTGTTTTCAGAATATATTGCATTTCACTATAAATCGTGAAAGCAATTGCATTCATCACTTAACGGCGGGCAAAATAAAAATAACAATCTCAAAGATTGTTTAAAAAAAGCCCAGAATCTCTTCTCAGTTAAACATAACATTATCGAAATGCAAAATATTATTCTTTAAAAATATCATCTAATAACAAAAACTATTTCTAAAAAATACCGTCTGACAATTTTCTTTCAGAAGCATAATCTAAAAAAAAATATATCTCAAATAAATCCACAATACATCTAGTTTCCTTTCCTTTAGGCCAAATGTTAATTTTTGAAATTATTTTTTGATTAAATTTCCAACGATAATCCAATAAAATTCCAAAATTTAAATTGTACACATGTTACCGATTCTCTCTAAAATTTTGGTTTCCGAAAGATTAATTAGGATTTAATTAAGTCCACAATACAATTGGATACCTTTCCTTTAAGCCAAATGGTAATTTTAAAAATCTTTTTTGATTAAATTTCCAACGGTAATGCAATAAAATACAAAAATTTAAATTGTACAGATGTTACCGATTCTCTCTAAAATGTTGATTACCGAAACATTAATTAAGAATTATATAAGTCCACAATACAATTGGTTACCTTTCCTTTAGGCCAAATGGTAATTTTAAAAAACTTTAAATTTGTAAATTCCAATGGTAATCCAATAAAATGGTAAAATAGTTTTGTACAGATGTTGCCAATTCTCTCTAAAATTTAGGTTTCAGGAAGATTAGATAGGAATTTGCTAAATCAAACGGCAAACGTTGCTTAAAAACCAATTGACAATCATTACACATTGTCCAGCCTTTTTTACATTTTAGATAAACTGTGTAATGACCAGAAGTTACAGTAGGTCCATCATGGAAAATTATTGCAACTGTTACAAAAGTTTTTCCTGAAATTGATAATTGCTGTCCTGTAAACTTCTTTATTAAAGTATCCAATTTTGAACCATCAGCTCTACATCGTTGCATCATTAAAATTACATACTGTCCGTATTCCTTTAAAATTAACGTTGAAAACATGTCAGATTTACACTCACCGCATCCCATGCTATGATTAGCATCTTTAACTAATTTAGCAAAAGTGACTGTTTTACTCTCTGGCAATGTTAAATAAATAAACCTTTCAGAATCAACATTAGAGCCACATGTATTGTAACAGTTTACACAACTATGTTCCCATTTATAAGAGAGACCAAACAAATTTTCAATTGGCACCCCTTCTTCTTCCAGTACCTGAAGAAAATACAACAAGAATTCCTGTGCGTCTTGCTGTACATTTTGAGAAAACTGTGTACATCCTGAACATACATCTAAAAGTTTTCTAATTTCAGTAGCACTTTTTATTTGAGTTTTATCATTACTCAGCTTTTGAAAAAGGAGACTCAACTCAGAACAGAATCTTTTTCTCTGATTTACTATTATCTGCTCTTGCAAACTTTCCAGATAAAATGCAACATTCAGCACTACATTAGTGTAGCAGTTGACACCAGAGCTATTTTCAAAATGACATCCTACAACCTCTTCTTCATTTTCCTTTTTCTTTTTGCTTGCAATTACATCACTCCTCTTTATTTTCCTCCTCTCTACATCCTCATTACAGATATTCTCATTTCTCCTTTTACGAGAAACTACACGTTTCTCTAACACAGGATACTGACCTAAATGAGGAGCATAGGTTCTTCTTAATCTATTGTACTCCTTTACACAATTTGCATCAGCACTAACTTTTGAATCATCAAAGTCTATCATGAATAAACCAGATAATGTTTTCACTCGTGACAAAGCTACATAAGCCATACCTTCTTTGAACACAGTTGAACCAATGTTTACAAATGCACAATCTACAGTCAATCCTTGAGACTTGTGAATAGTTACAGCATATGCTAGAGAAAACGGAAACTGTTTCCTTTGTACATATAAGTCTTTCACAAGCATAAAACGAACTGTACAACGACAAATGTCTATAACTTCTTCTATCTGATCAAATTTTATTTTTAAACATTCAATTCCATCTTTTTTCTGATAATTAATAAAACCCACAACTCTTCCCATAGCTCCATTAACTAAACCTTTTTCAACATCCAAATTTCTCCTTAAAAATACTCTACAGTTCATGCAAACATATAGATTTGTTTCTAATCCAGCAGTTTTGGAAATGTTCTTCTCTAGTAAATCCAATTTATTTTTCAGTTTGCCTGTTAATGTGATAGTAATTCTTCTATCCTCAATTTTGTCCACTGCTTCCAATTTCCTGATATCTTCCTTTTCCAATTTCAAAAGCTCCTCATTGAATATTGCGCATTCACGTAGAGTTGGCATTAAGCAGATGACACTTTTCTTTTCTGCAATGTTCTTGTATATCTTCTCTGCAACTATTTCTTCTTTTGGAAATAAATTATGTAGCAACCGACTCTGTAATGCTTTTGTGCCAGCTTCAGTGAGTAGTCCAATTCTGATATCTATCAGAATACTTCCATATTCTTCATCGTTTGCTTGTCTCATATTAGTAGTAAGTTCCTTGTACTCAAAGAAGGACCAAATATTTGCATTACCGATGCTTCCCAATGACTTCTTTGTATCTTCATGTGTCACAGTATTAAACACTGGTTGTCCTTTAACTGGAGTAAGCTGTAGAAGATCCCCAAAAACTATGACATGTTTTCCACCAAATAACACGTCATAGTCTGTCCTTAGAGTTTGCTGCATTCTTAAATGCACAAAGGCAAGCATTAAGTTTGATACCATGCTCACCTCATCAATAATGAGAACTTGCATCTTCTTCAATACTCTTGAAACTTCCAAGCATGCTTCTCCAGTTAGCTTGTGGTATTGTATTTTGTTCTCATGCTCCACTGGTAACATTAGCAAACGATGTAAGGTGATTCCTTTTATGTTATATGCTGCTAACCCAGTTGGAGCATTAACCACACAAGACAAAGTAGAATCCGTTTTTTGCTGTAGGTAGCTTCTGATGACTTTTATTAGGAAACTTTTTCCAGTTCCAGCTTGTCCGCTTACATACATCCTGATTGGATGAAATGATGTGCATGAGCACTCTTTTTTTTCATGTAGTAATCCGTGATCAATTTTGTTTCTCATTTCTTCATAAATTTGTTGCTGCTCTTCATTCAGTTGTCTTTCCAAATTTGGTAAGTCTATAAATTCTTCTTGAGCTTGATTCATAGCCGTTTCCACTTCATTCATGGCTATTTCAGCTTCATTTTCAACGATTGGTTGTCCTAGGGGATCTTGACTGAGTGTTCCTGAACTTTGGCTGTCTTGAGAACTGTCTCTAGCTACTTCAGCTGCAATTGTAGTTTCCTGTTCAATTTCTTCATTTAACATTTGCACATAAGTTGTAAATGTACTGCATTGTATGCTGTCTTTGCAAGCATTAAATGAATCTTCATAGCTTTGAAATTCTGCCAGTAGTTCATCCTCTGTACGCCATGGTTTAAATAGCTGTAAAAGAGCCAAGTAGTAAAATTCCTTTTTGTCAGTAGTGTCGCAACTTAGCTTCCTGTGATTTATCAAACTTCCTTTTGTTTGCTTCACCAAACATCCTTCCTCACCAATGACTTTATATTTTCCATTGTTGATGTCTTCTGCAGCTTTCCGTGAATAAATGTAGTTCTGTAGCACTTCATAGAGACACATGTTCTCCAGATGATGACTTCTCTTGGGATAATATGTGTCCAACATGTTTGATTTCAAAATATCTGTACTTTCTGGGTCATTCTCGGCCAAATATTCAATTTCTCCAACAGATTTCAGTACCCGATTTCTCATTGCTGCAAGGCCTAAACTTGCCCAAATTATTCTTCTTGATTTCGAGTAGAGACTTGCAGAAGATAACCTATCTGAACATTTGTAGGATCCAATTTCTCGATGCCATAACATCTTTAAACTGAAACTGTACAGCTTCTTACTGACAGTCTTCTCGTGTGAAATCTCTTCCCACATTTCTTTCAATTCAGTTTTTTCAGATTTAGTAATGTAAGACGTTACATATCGAGCAACAGCAATGGAATTGTCAGCTACATACTGTATATCCATGTTAGCATTCCACATGGATAAAATGACTGGGTTGTAGTCATTTATATTTTTTGATTCTTCTTTTCTTTTAAGGTTGTAGGTATTCTTAGGTGATTTTCTTGTAATAGTATGTCTCACAGATGACATAAAACTGTTTACTCTTCCATTTGAAAGAACAGGTCTAGGAAATCCAAATCGACATTTAATGTAGTATTTATCTTTGCTCTTGTATTTCCGTCGACAGTATTTTCCACACCGATGACTTTGGAAACGTAAAACTTGCTCCTTTAACTTTTTCTCTTCTGTGCTTTTTGGTATAGCACATGTTGCATATTCTTCAATGAAAGATAACACTGCTTCATCTGTATCTGTTCCAAACTTTGGGGCATCCTTGATCCACAACAGCATATGAATATGAGGAGCACCTCTTGCCTGGTACTCTTTTCTCCAAAAGAAATCCTCTACTTCTCCAAGAGGTGGATTTTTTTTATTGCAGATGAAGGACATCATAGCCTCAAATCTATGACTGAAATATCTGCAAACATTAACCGGATCCAATGAGCACAGTTCTCCAGCTGTCTTGTATTCGATGTTTTTAATGTTTGAATTTGCCTCTCGTAGAAAATCCAGTAAATCATCCCAAGCGTACTCAGCACAGCTTAGGGTAAGGAACCATGTTGGTGTTCCTAAATTTCGTAACATGCATTTTAATTCACCATGGCGTCGGTACCAATATTCATTTGTCCCACGCTGACAAGCCATCAAATTAATGAGTTGTGTTTCCAAATGATCATCTCGGTGCTGCACTTTCTCCATAAAATCCTTAGCAGACACATTTTGTAAATGTACTCCACTTTTTAAAATGTGATTTACTGCATATGATAATGCAGACAAGTCGCTTTCAAATAAAAGATGGAATAAATAAGGAATACTTTGTCGAAATCTTAGATCTTCTGCATATAGTCGTGTAGTCCGATACTCAGAAGCTGGAATCTGTTCTGGACGTTCATCGTATCGTCCTCCTTTTCCTGTAGGAAACAGCTGGGGAAAACATCGAGCTTCCAAGCTATCCTCCCATACACTCACGGGAGTTCCTTTTGCTTTCCTCATCTGAAACAGATCAATATTGTCTCCCATAACTTCTTTTGAATGAAGAGGATGTATGCTAAAATGTTCATAAATTTCTTCTTCCTTTGACTTGTCCTCTTTTTCAATTTGTCCAGTTGGTGTTTCTGTGTCTTCTTGTAAATCTTCTTCTTCTTCTTCTATATAAATTGATTCATACCATTTGTTATTCCTTTTCAAATACAAATTTGCTCTTTGTACTTTCCGTACATCTACCAGCTCCTGCCACATCTTCTTATTCTTTGTAGGTACACCATTAACCAGAATAACTAATGGTTCAGTTTCCAAAGTATCTGCATCAATAGTTTCCATATTTTTTTTCAAATCCAAGGGCAAATACACCACTCTACCTTTTAAACCTCTCAGTAAATCTGAAGGAGGTAATTTACCAGTTTTGGGCTCCATTAGTACTATGGTCTGGAACGGATGAACACATTGAATAAGTATAGACTCATATGTATTTAATTCAGAAAGTTCGGCAGGAATAACATCCAATTCTAAATTATTATGTACAGCTCTGGTCGGCATTCTATTTTCCTCTAACTTGTTGTAACAGTATTTACAAATACGCTGATCTTCACCCAATTCAAAACAATTTTCAAGAAATATATATGTGGCAAAATCCTTCCACTTATAATTATCTTCATTTTCACTTTTTCTGTAGAGATCAACATTCCTAGTTTGTTTTCTATAATGAGTTCTGCGGCAACAAATACAAGTAATATTTGGTCTTTCATTAGAGATTATTGCAAATTTTGTTATGTGATCATTAAATGTCTTACTTACAGAGGGTTCTACATTCTCTTCCACTTCTTCCTCATTTACTGTGTCCTTTTCTGCACTGTCTTGTTCAGGACCAAAGTAACAAAACTGAATTTCATCAATAACCTTCTCTACATCTGATACCGTTCCACGGAACAGAGCCCTATTCAATTCATCTAACTTTATTGCTGGACTTTTAGCAAAATACAACCGTCTCACAAACTTTCTCATTTCAGTATGATGAACAGCCAGCATCCTAAAATGATGAAAAACACTTTTACACACTTTTCTAGATAGACAAGCCAGAGAATGACCCTGCAAACCAGTATTCTCTCTCACTCTGCATGGATCTAGACTTTGAAGCACCTTAATCTTCTGTTTCACACTTTTTTTACTATATTCTCTTAGAAACTCACGAAATGTATCAATAGATTCCTGACGCACAGTGCAAATACTACTACAATTCCAAGTGTACACTGGGGCTTTAGGACGTCTCCCCATAGCCTCATCCGCCATCACTTGTACCTCATATCTTGGAACCATTTTCTCCTTCTCCATTATGCAACCATTTTTCACTTCGTAAGCACGACCTCTGGTGTCAACTGCATGCAGCAAACTATTACTTTGAAAATAACTCTCTTCATTAAAAAAAGGTTCACTACTTGAACTATGCAGCCATTCTCCTAAAAACACTTTACAAAAGTTTGTTCTTTTCACTACTCTTTTCCTTTTGCTTTGTGATTTCAGTACATTGACCATTTTATCTAATGTACGCATCCTATTCAAAATTAAAATGAATAGTTTCCTTTTTAATTCTAATGCCTTAGCTGCAATGGCTTCAATTTCTTTTTTTCTCTTATAAAACTTAGCCATTTGCTTATATTTCTTCACATCCTTTATCAAATTGGACATAACTCTTCTCTGAAACATTTTTCTACGTATCTCTTTAAACGCTGTTTTTCTGTTTAAGTTAATCTTTATTGTTTCTGAAGGTATATTTACATTAACTAAATGCTCAATTTTTTCCTGTTCTTTTCTATTTAAAACATTCTTTCCAGTACAGACATTTTGTACATTTTTCCTTTTTTTGAAGATGTTCTTTAAAAAATCTTTTGTCTGCTTACCAGAAGACTTTCTCTTTTTCCCAACATGAGCATCTCCAACTAACTTAGGTCCTCCAGTTGTCTTCAAAGTTTTTTTTTGTGGTTTTTCCTTAGTCTTGATTTTGTAGGCATCTTAAAATTTGTTCACTGCTCTTCAGCAATACCTGAAAAAAACTAAAAAAAAATTCCTTTTTTTTATTTAAATATATTACTACATTTTTTATGATCTTTTCAAATCTTAAAATACTAAGTACCCCTTTCCTACAAGTGAAAATCACAATAACACCTTCACAAATTAAATATCTAAAAACAATTCCTGTGTGCACACAGAGTCATGCTTTGAAATTAGGCAGAAAACGAAATTTCTTTGCCAATTGGAAAGCACACTTCCTACTGCTTTTTTGGCAAGTGATAAGTACTTTTACAGTCTGACACATTTTGAATCCACTTTTCAGATTATGAAAAAAGCACATGTCCAAACAGCTTTCTGAGACCAGCAACATGTGTAACCTGGGTGACTGACTACACTCCAGCAAAGGCAACCAGCCTTAGTGATGCTGAATGTATTTGCATTACTGACTGCAACCTCAAACCCCACTCGGTTGTGAATACTGTGCATGATACCACAGGATAAGCAGCTGGCTGTGTGCTAAGAGTCTGCTTCTGCACAAAAAAATAGCTCCCCCTTTCCATCTAATGAAAATGTAAAATCACCAGAGCAATACGCAATAAATCTCTGCCTGTAATTCCTCTTTCCACACAGAGTCATGTTTTCATATTAGTCAGAAAACGAAATTTCTTTGCCAATTTGAAAGCACACTTACTACTCTTTTTTTTGGCAAGTGATAAGTACTTTTACAATCTGACACATTTTTAATCCACTTTTCAGATTCTTTAAAATGCACATGTCCAAACAGCTTTTTCAGACCAGCAACATGTGTAACCTGGGTGACTGACAACACTCCAGCAAGGGCAACCAGCCTAAATGATGCTAAATGTATTTGCATTACTGACTGCAACCTCAAACCCCACTCGGTTGTAAATACTGTGCATGATTCCACAGGATAAGCAGCTGGCTGTGTGCTAAGAGTCTGCTTCTGCATAAAAAAATAGCTCCCCCTTTCCATCTAATGCAAATGTAAAATCACCAGAGCAATACGCAATAAATATCAGCCTGTAATTCCTCTTTCCACACAGAGTCATGTTTTCATATTAGTCAGAAAACGAAATTTCTTTGCCAATTGGAAAGCACACCTACTACTCTTTTTTTTGGGCAAGTGATAAGTACTTTTACAATCTGACACATTTTGAATCCACTTTTCTGATTCTTAAAAAAGCACATGTCCAAACAGCTTTCTGAGACCAGCAACATGTGTAACCTGGGTGACTGACTACATTCCAGCAAGGGCAACCAGCCTTAGTGATGCTAAATGTATTTGCATTACTGACTGCAACCTCAAACCCCACTCGGTTGTGAATACTGGCATGATTCCACAGGATAAGCAGCTGGCTGTGTGCTAAGAGTCTGCTTCTGCATAAAAAAATAGCTCCCCCTTTCCATCTAATGCAAATGTAAAATCACCAGAGCAATACGCAATAAATCTCTGCCTGTAATTCCTCTTTCCACACAGAGTCATGTTTTCATATTAGTCAGAAAACGAAATTTCTTTGCCAATTTAAAAGCACACTTACTACTCTTTTTTTTGCCAAGTGATAAGTACTTTTACAGTCTGACACATTTTGAATCCACTTTTCAGATTCTTAAAAAAGCACATGTCCAAACAGCTTTTTCAGACCAGCAACATGTGTAACCTGGGTGACTGACTACACTCCAGCAAGGGCAACCAGCCTTAGTGATGCTAAATGTATTTGCATTACTGACTGCAACCTCAAACCCCACTCGGTTGTGAATACTGGCATGATTCCACAGGATAAGCAGCTGGCTGTGTGCTAAGAGTCTGCTTCTGCATAAAAAAATAGCTCCCCCTTTCCATCTAATGCAAATGTAAAATCACCAGAGCAATACGCAATAAATATCAGCCTGTAATTCCTCTTTCCACACAGAGTCATGTTTTCATATTAGTCAGAAAACGAAATTTCTTTGCCAATTGGAAAGCACACCTACTACTCTTTTTTTTGGGCAAGTGATAAGTACTTTTACAATCTGACACATTTTGAATCCACTTTTCTGATTCTTAAAAAAGCACATGTCCAAACAGCTTTCTGAGACCAGCAACATGTGTAACCTGGGTGACTGACTACATTCCAGCAAGGGCAACCAGCCTTAGTGATGCTAAATGTATTTGCATTACTGACTGCAACCTCAAACCCCACTCGGTTGTGAATACTGGCATGATTCCACAGGATAAGCAGCTGGCTGTGTGCTAAGAGTCTGCTTCTGCATAAAAAAATAGCTCCCCCTTTCCATCTAATGCAAATGTAAAATCACCAGAGCAATACGCAATAAATCTCTGCCTGTAATTCCTCTTTCCACACAGTCATGTTTTCATATTAGTCACAAAAACGAAATTTCTTTGCCAATTTAAAAGCACACTTACTACTCTTTTTTTTTGCCAAGTGATAAGTACTTTTACAGTCTGACACATTTTGAATCCACTTTTCAGATTCTTAAAAAAGCACATGTCCAAACAGCTTTTTCAGACCAGCAACATGTGTAACCTGGGTGACTGACTACATTCCAGCAAGGGCAACCAGCCTTAGTGATGCTAAATGTATTTGCATTACTGACTGCAACCTCAAACCCCACTCGGTTGTGAATACTGGCATGATTCCACAGGATAAGCAGCTGGCTGTGTGCTAAGAGTCTGCTTCTGCATAAAAAAATAGCTCCCCCTTTCCATCTAATGCAAATGTAAAATCACCAGAGCAATACGCAATAAATCTCTGCCTGTAATTCCTCTTTCCACACAGAGTCATGTTTTCATATTAGTCAGAAAACGAAATTTCTTTGCCAATTTAAAAGCACACTTACTACTCTTTTTTTTTGCCAAGTGATAAGTACTTTTACAGTCTGACACATTTTGAATCCACTTTTCAGATTCTTAAAAAAGCACATGTCCAAACAGCTTTTTGAGACCAGCAACATGTGTAACCTGGGTGACTGACTACACTCCAGCAAGGGCAACCAGCCTTAGTGATGCTAAATGTATTTGCATTACTGACTGCAACCTCAAACCCCACTCGGTTGTGAATACTGTGCATGATACCACAGGATAAGCAGCTGGCTGTGTGCTAAGAGTCTGCTTCTGCATAAAAAAATAGCTCCCCCTTTCCATCTAATGCAAATGTAAAATCACCAGAGCAATACGCAATAAATATCAGCCTGTAATTCCTCTTTCCACACAGAGTCATGTTTTCATATTAGTCAGAAAACAAAATTTATTTGCCAATTGGAAAGCACACCTACTACTCTTTTTTTTTGGCAAGTGATAAGTACTTTTACAATCTGACACATTTTGAATCCACTTTTCTGATTCTTAAAAAAGCACATGTCCAAACAGCTTTCTGAGACTAGCAACATGTGTAACCTGGGTGACTGACTACACTCCAGCAAGGGCAACCAGCCTTAGTGATGCTAAATGTATTTGCATTACTGACTGAAACCTCAAACCCCACTCGGTTGTGAATACTGGCATGATTCCACAGGATAAGCAGCTGGCTGTGTGCTAAGAGTCTGCTTCTGCATAAAAAAATAGCTCCCCCTTTCCATCTAATGCAAATGTAAAATCACCAGAGCAATACGCAATAAATCTCTGCCTGTAATTCCTCTTTCCACACAGAGTCATGTTTTCATATTAGTCAGAAAACGAAATTTCTTTGGCAATTTGAAAGCACACTTACTACTCTTTTTTTTGGCAAGTGATAAGTACTTTTACAGTCTGTCACATTTTGAATCCACTTTTCAGATTCTTAAAAAAGCACATGTCCAAACAGCTTTTTCAGACCAGCAACATGTGTAACCTGGGTGACTGACTACACTCCAGCAAGGGCAACCAGCCTTAGTGATGCTAAATGTATTTGCATTACTGACTGCAACCTCAAACCCCACTCGGTTGTGAATACTGGCATGATTCCACAGGATAAGCAGCTGGCTGTGTGCTAAGAGTCTGCTTCTGCATAAAAAAATAGCTCCCCCTTTCCATCTAATGCAAATGTAAAATCACCAGAGCAATACGCAATAAATCTCTGCCTGTAATTCCTCTTTCCACACAGAGTCATGTTTTCATATTAGTCAGAAAACGAAATTTCTTTGCCAATTTAAAAGCACACTTACTACTCTTTTTTTTTGCCAAGTGATAAGTACTTTTACAGTCTGACACATTTTGAATCCACTTTTCAGATTCTTAAAAAAGCACATGTCCAAACAGCTTTCTGAGACCAGCAACATGTGTAACCTGGGTGACTGACTACACTCCAGCAAGGGCAACCAGCCTTATTGATGCTAAATGTATTTGCATTACTGACTGCAACCTCAAACCCCACTCGGTTGTGAATACTGTGCATGATACCACAGGATAAGCAGCTGGCTGTGTGCTGAGAGTCTGCTTCTGCATAAAAAAATAGCCCCCCCTTTCCATCTAATGCAAATGTAAAATCACCAGAGCAAAACCAAAAAGCTTTCTGAGACCAGCAACATGTGTAACCTGGGTGACTGACTACACTCCAGCAAGGGCAACCAGCCTTAGTGCGCGCACGGTGAAAAACCTGAAAAAAAAATATATTAATAAATACATAACTTAGCATTTAAAAAACCGTACAAATTCACTTAAAAAACCATAGGTTTCACACACGTTATAGTTAGGAATTAGCATTTAAAAAACCTTGCAAATTCACTTAAAAAACCATAGGTATCACACATGTTATAGTTAGCTGAACATTTCCCTTGTAAAAAACCAATGAAATTCCCCCGTTATAGTTAGTGCAGGCAACTATAACTCACGCGACCGCAATCCTCTGCTGATGACATCAGATATTACATCACTGATTACATATGTGTCTTTCTGAAAAATAAATATTTGTAATATATGTATAGCTAAAGATTAATGGAAGAAGACATGGGTAAATAGGTGTCTAAATACAGTGATGTAATATCTGACGTCATCAGCAGAGGATTGCGGTCGCGTGAGTTATAGTTGCCTGCACTAACTATAACGGGGGAATTTCATTGGTTTTTTACGAGTGAAATGTCCAGCTAACTATAACATGTGTGATACCTATGGTTTTTTAAGTGAATTTGCAAGGTTTTTTAAATGCTAATTCCTAACTATAACGTGTGTGAAACCTATGGTTTTTTAAGTGAATATATATATATTCACTTCTTGCAGCATTATAACAGCAAAAATGTGTTACACGCATTGAGAGTTGGTTGAGACGAATTAAGACATAACAATATGTCCTTACAAAATTAGTAAGCGAGCAATTTCAACTCTATTGAAAACCACTTGGCAATATTTTAGGAGATTCCAATTGCTTATGTTTTGTCTTTGAGTCACGAATATGTAAGAACTCTTTTTTAATTTGTCAACCAACTTTATTTACTTGCACAGCTGGCTTTTTTCGCTTTTTTAACATATTGTGATTTTATCAGCAAATGTTTTTAAGTATTTAACAGCGTTTGTGTATATATATTTATTTACATATTTATATATTTATTCACAATGCACTTTAACCATTGAATGTGTTTTTATGCGTGTTTAACAACAATTGCTGCTAGTAGTAACTTTTCAGTTGCCAGTTGCCATGCATTTGCACTTTGATCTTGTGTCGTCATATCCACGCACCTTTCCCTTTAAAAGTCGCGATTTGATTACGCAATTCGTCATGTGATCAAGACCCGATTGGGGGTTGAAACGCGTAATGGCGGATTTGCTTGGCTTGGAATAAATTGGAAATTGCACAGACTTTGGTGGTCCGCTTTCGTCCTTTGGTCCTTGAATGACTGGTGTTGGTGGCGAACTTCATTCATCTACAGTACCGAGTTGCTTCAGCGGTACAAGCGGGACCCCTCCCCTGACAGGGCGCAGCAGCAGGAAGCAGTCGGTCCCGGTTTTCCGGAACTAATTACTGAAAACTCCAGCGAGGAGCAAGCTGCGGAAGCCCCTGACTACTGGATACGAATCCTACCCAGTTTGTGGAAGCCGGTGTATCCCGTGTCGGCTGACCAGGCGGAACACTAGGCACCCAGTTAAGGTAGGAGAAAACAGACAAGTCAGTGGGGGAGTGTGCACGGCGCCATGTCCGGATATTAATCCATGAGGCCAGCGACCGTTTCCATTTACATTTTGCCACATCCTTAAAGCAACGATGTCTGCCGACGTTTTGCGTAATCGTGAGGAAGCAGCCACTGCGATGTTTAATGACTCCCCAGCTGGGGGGACAGCCGCTGCTGCACATACAGGCACCATGCCAACAGGAAATCCTACCGTCAGAGACTTGTATAAAAAACTTGAAAAACTGATGCGCTCGGAACAATCCAAGTGGTGGGAGCACAAATCATTATCCCGCTACTTAGAGGTTGGTCGAGTACCGAGGGGCCTAAGAATTACCATAGCACCAAGCTATGAGAATCCAGACCCGACCATGCTTACTGAATGGGCTGAAACGAATTTAGAGTCTTCCCGTCGACTTATGATAATATTGGTAAAATATGCCGAAAGTGATCGCGCTAAGTTGCAAGTTCAAGTTGAAGAACTAGAAGCGGAAATCGGAAAATTAGAGCAAACGGAGCAAACTATAAAAATGAGAGAGGATATGTTGGCCCGTTTAAGTAAAGATGAGAACGTTATTAAGAGGCGCAAAACCTTCAAATTTGAGAGGGACAAGGCAGATTATGAGAATGGACAGGTGTTTACATTCGCTCGCAAGTACGATGCAGTTAAAGCGAGAGTAAGCAGACCGTCCCCTAGCAACATAAATACAACTGCCATTGTATCTACATCAGCCTCTGATCTCAGCTCAGCAGCCGAAAGTGAACCGGAAGGTGACTCCGCAACTACCAATACCCTGGGGTTTACCAAACTGTCCTTGGCACAGGAGGTGGTTTGCCTCTGTCAGGACAGAAGAGACACTTTAAGACCAAGGGGAACATTTGGCAGCGCAACCAAAAACTCAATTTCAAACGAAATGAGAGAAGGAAATGCCGTAAAAGAAAACAAAGAAACTGGCAAAAAACCATCGAGGGGCAGATGGAATCGTTTTCAGAATCGCAAACAGGGTCAGGGTCCTACAATGAAGCAGTAGTTAATCTCACAAATATACATCTAACACCTGCAGAAACAAGAATCTTGGGACTTGGCCTTTCATACAGTCCACCGTGTAATTTCAATTACGTGGATGTCCGGATGGACACGTTCAAATTTGTGAGAAAACTGAAACTTAACAAATTTCATTTATTACGTCCAAAAAAGAAAACAGTAGGATCTACGGAGGCAATCATTGATAGCCCAACACTGCTGACAGCTGGAGATTACACTCTACTACAGGATGCTTGGTCTCTCCAAAATGAACAAGATCAAGAGATATTAACTACAGACCAAGATCCGGTGTTTAATAGAGGGGCCTGCACCACGCCTTTTAAAGCTAAATCTGTTTTCCAGCCGGTTATGGTGCATGACAATCTAGATACTTATCATGAGCTAGCGGTAAAAGATCTAAAGAAACTGTGTTTCGCAACCAATCAAACACGCCAAATGAAAGATAAGCAAAACCTATGTTATAAACAACTAATGAAGAAACTACAGTCCGACAATAACATTATTGTGAGACAAGCTGATAAGGGCGGAAATGTAGTCCTATGGCCTAGGGACCTCTATATGGAGGAGGCGACACAGCAACTATCTGATCTTGCATGCTACAAAAAGAGCAATATCCACATTGTGAGAACAACTTGGAATGAACATTATCAAAGACTATTGGCTTGGAAAAGTGCAGGCCTGCTAACTAACGAGGAGTATAAATTTCTGAAGAATGATCATCCAGTTATCCCAACCCTTTACTTGATACCGAAACTTCATAAATGTAGCACCAAACCACCTGGAAGGCCCATCATTTCCGCTATTGGAAGTCTAATGGAAAACACGTCTAAATATATAGACTTTTTCTTACAAGACTGGGTTAAGGGATTAGCATCCTATGTTCAGGACACTTCAGATTTCTTGCGAAAAATTGAGCAAATAACATGGGGTCCTGGGATGCTTTTAATTACACTGGATGTATCATCACTATATACGTCTATTAGACACCTTGATGGTCTAAAAGCTGTGGAACACTACTTGAACCTACGACCACTACATTTTTCCTTGCACAACAGAATGCTAGCTACTATGATACAGGGATGCCTAGAACAAAACTTCTTTTTATTTAACAGTCAAATCTATCAGCAAATAAGAGGTGTTGCGATGGGGGCCTGCTTCTCCCCCAGTTATGCCTGTTTGCATATGGGACTGTGGGAGGAGCAGGTTCTCTGGGGTGTGAACAAGAAAATTATGGACAATCATGCCATCATATATCTACGATATATAGATGACTTATTTTTGATCTGGAGAGGTACAGAATTGGAGGCATCTGACTTTGTAGAGTCATTAAATAATAATTGCTTCAATCTCCAATTCACATCCACCATCAGCGCAATGTCAGTTTGCTTTTTAGATGTGGAGATTTACATTGATGGAGGACGGTTGGCTACCAAATTATTTAGGAAGCCGACAGCAGGCAATACAATCTTGCATGCGTCTAGTCACCATCCACATCATCTAATACGCAGCATCCCTTATGGGGAGATGCTGCGTATTAGGCGAATCTGCAGTACAGACTCAGACTGTGATGTTGCACAGGAAGCTTGTAAGCAAAGATTTTTGTCCAGGGGCTATGCAAAGACAGTAATTGATGTTGCCATTAACAAAGTCAAAAATTTGTCTAGGAAACAGGCACTTATCCCAAAAGTCAACAAGGTTGTAAGAGAGCCAACAGAATTATCATTGCAACCAAGAATTATTTTGACTTTTAACACACAACATCAAAAACTAAGAAAAATCTTTTATAGAAACTGGAACCTGATACAAGGTGATCCGGTTATAGGCAAATTAGTTCCAACTAAGCCTATGTTGACTTTTAGAAAGGCACCATCAATGAGCAATTCTCTAGTGAGTAATAGCCCTGAAGTAATAGCCTCTAATACTTGGCTATCACAATGTAAGGGCTTCAGAAAATGCTCTAATTGCAAAGCTTGTCAGTTTGGTTGCAACAAAACCCAATATAGTAGCCCATTCAGACGAAATCCTACTACAATAAACAAGAGGCTAACCTGTAAAACAGAATTTGCGATTTATGTGCTGGAGTGTCCTTGTGGGCTCAAATACATTGGAAGTACCAAACTTCCGGCCCACAAGCGGATACTCCAGCACATAAGAGCAATCAAATGTAAAGACCAGGCATACCCTGTCGCTAGACACTTTGAACAACATCACAATAGCAATCCCGTGTATCTCCAATATTATGTAATTGATACCATCTTACCACTGAAACGTGGGGGGAATCGAGAAGCTAAACTACGCTTACTGGAAACCCGTTATATATTGGAATTAGATACTAAACAACCTTCGGGATTGAATGCTAGTGAAGATTTTCATACATGTCTCTGAGGATTTAACTTGGCATGGCACTGTAATTTTAAAATGTGGGCTCACAATTTTTTAATTATATGTGCAACAGTGACCAAAAATATCTATGATTAACCATACACATAACGGTAGAAATAATCTTAGGCATCAAACATTCGCAATTATAAGACTGATTCTCTTTTAAATACTCTTTGAAACATTGTTTGTTAAACAATTATTATTTTGCACATTATTATTTAGATATTTATATTTATTCAAATTTGACTTGAGGGATTTGATATATTGTGATATCATATGACACACACTTATTGAAAAAAGCCCACTTGGGCATTATTATTATTTCTTGCAGCATTATAACAGCAAAAATGTGTTACACGCATTGAGAGTTGGTTGAGACGAATTAAGACATAACAATATGTCCTTACAAAATTAGTAAGCGAGCAATTTCAACTCTATTGAAAACCACTTGGCAATATTTTAGGAGATTCCAATTGCTTATGTTTTGTCTTTGAGTCACGAATATGTAAGAACTCTTTTTTAATTTGTCAACCAACTTTATTTACTTGCACAGCTGGCTTTTTTCGCTTTTTTAACATATTGTGATTTTATCAGCAAATGTTTTTAAGTATTTAACAGCGTTTGTGTATATATATTTATTTACATATTTATATATTTATTCACAATGCACTTTAACCATTGAATGTGTTTTTATGCGTGTTTAACAACAATTGCTGCTAGTAGTAACTTTTCAGTTGCCATGCATTTGCACTTTGATCTTGTGTCGTCATATCCACGCACCTTTCCCTTTAAAAGTCGCGATTTGATTACGCAATTCGTCATGTGATCAAGACCCGATTGGGGGTTGAAACGCGTAATGGCGGATTTGCTTGGCTTGGAATAAATTGGAAATTGCACAGACTTTGGTGGTCCGCTTTCGTCCTTTGGTCCTTGAATGACTGGTGTTGGTGGCGAACTTCATTCATATATATATATATATATATATATATATATTCACAAAAAACATAGGTTTCAGGGACGTTATAGTTAGTTGAACATTTGACTCATATAAACCAGAGAAATTAGCCTGTTATAGTTAGTTGAGCTAACTATAACACTTATCCGCAAAAATATCATTTTACTCCCACAGCACCTACCAGGACAAACCATTGCATTCTGGGATCTGCAGTGCACACAGACCAGGTGTCCTGCAGGTAGTTTGCTAAGACACTGATCTTGGGGGCGGAGCAGATACAAACCAATGGGTTTGGAGCAGTTAATTTAAAAACACGATGACGCCTGCATCTCCTGACAAGACTCTTGGCGCTGAGGAAGGCAGCATTCATACCGAAATGCATTCGCGAAATTTTGTACCATGCTGAATAAAGAAGTCTCCCTCTTCACCCCAGCTGTGGCCTCTACTCTCTTCTTCGGAGGGGCTTTTTGGTGATATATATATATATATATATATATATATATATATATATATATATATATATATATATATATATATATATATATATATATTCACAAAAAAACATAGGTTTCAGGGACGTTATAGTTAATTGAACATTTGACTCATATAAACCAGAGAAGCCTGTTATAGTTAGTTGAGCTAACTATAATTAACGCGCCCGCAATGCACTGCTGATGATGTCACATATTACATCACTCATGACATGATCAGTGACATCACTGATGACATCTCAAATGACATCACTCATGACATCATCCAGTGAATGTGTGTTTCTATAAAATGTAGATATGTTTTATATATATATATATATATATATATATATATATATATATATATATATATATATATATATATATGCCAAGGTGTATTGAAGAATGAATGCATTTACAAGTGCCTAAAGGAATCATTTCGTATGTATGTGACTGACTGTATAAGTGAGTGATTAAACGTGTCTTACTGAATGCATGGGTTACTGACTAAACTGTGTAAAAGTCTGTATTAGTCTCTCCATTGGTGTGTTAGCAACTACATGGGTTGCTGAATACCTACATGAGTGTCTATATAGGTTATTGATTTGTTTTGTCTGAGTATCTGTATGGGTCCCTGAGTGTCTGTGTGGGTGGGTGGGTGTATGAGTCTGTTCATAGATGTCTGAGTGGGTGATTCAATGGTTGTATGGATTAAAAAGTGCATCTGGAAAGGGCTGTATGGTTGAGTTAGTGTGTCTATGGGTGTGTTGGTGAGTGAATAAATGTCTCAGTGGTATATCTGTGACTAACTACATATGTTTTAAGCCACTATATGTGAGTGTTGGAGTATATAAATGAGTATACGTGAGACTAAGGGGCATATTATCAAGCACGGCATTAAAATTATCGCCGCTTAATGGGCTTGATAATATGCCCCAGAGAATTCCAATAGAAGCCCATGTTGACACCAGAACATGGGCTTTTATGGGAATTCTCAAGGGCATATTATCAAGCCCATTATCGCCACATTCTGATAATTGCAACGCCGTTTCTTGATAATATGCCCCTAAGTTATTTCAAGAGTGGGTGTATAAATAAGTGTCTGCTTCTATCAGTGATTGTATAAGACAGTAAATATGTGTTAGTATCTGTATAAATAAGTGATGTGGTATGTCTAAAAATAACGAAGTTGGTGTGTATAACTGTATAAATGATTAAATGGGTATGTGATTCATTCTTTGTATTACTGATTAGGCATGTGGGTAACTCTATGGATGAGTGACAGCGTGTGACTGCATGTATAGATGCATGAGTGCATATTATAGTCCTCTATGGATGAGTAACTACATGTATAAGTGACTGGATGTGTGTGTAGACCTAGGAAATAGTGAGTGCTATGTAGTATATGGCATTCTTAGGTGTATGGTTTCAAAAATAGTAGTCAGCATTTTAGAATAGGTGTATCAAAGTTTATATTAGAGCATCAGTATGTGCATCAGATTGTCACGTGGATGATGTCATGAGTGATGTCATCAGTGATGTAATTTGAGATGTCATCAGTGATGTCTTTCACTGATGTCACTGACCATGTCATGAGTGATGTAATATGTGACATCATCAGCAGTGCATTGCGGGCTCAACTAACTATAACAGGCGAATTTCTCTGGTTTTATATGAGTCAAATGTTCAACTAACTATAACGTCCCTGAAACCTATGTTTTTTTAGTGAATTTCTAAGGTTTTTTAAATGCTAATTCCTAACTATAACGTCTGTAAAACCTTTGGTTTTTTCAGTGAATTTCGAAGGTTTTTTAAATGTTAATTTCATATTTTAATGTTTATAAAACCTATATTTTTTCTATTATATTTTTAAATATTTTGGAACTCTAATATACTTCTTGTTTTTAACTTTAAAAATCATGTAATGTTTTATATCTTCCCCCCCCAAAAAAAAATATTTTTTGGGGGGGAGAAAACTGCACTCCCATACCGGTAGCGTACCAAACTCCATCACCACATGAATCCTATCCGCCATATTGCTAAACTTGTAAATGATGCGCATTTCATATCCGACGAGTTCGTGGCACCGCGTCCCGCGTAACATCATATACGCATGAAGTCACCCCAGGTACTACTTTGGTATCCGACGGGTACGCAGTACCAAGCCACGCATTATGTCATGTACGTATGGGGTCGCGCCTGCAGCGCGTTGCGTATTCGATGAGTACACGCTGCCAGGCACTGTGTTACGTCACAGACGTATGGTAACGCGCCTGGTATGCCATTCCCACTTTTTATTGTGTCTCACAAGTATATCTAAATATCTTTAAACAGTATATGAGAGCACGCGAAAATCTAAATTATTTTAAACATTTATATATTTCTAACAGTAAGAAACCTATATTATGATAAATATATTTTGTCAAAATCACGTCGGGTGCGGCCTCCTTGCGCGCTCGGTACACGATTGCCATGTGACCTTAAAAAAAAGCATTTGATTGGTTCATAACATTTCCCATTGTAACAGTTGTACGACCCCACCCATTTTACTCATTCTCTCTACAGCGTTTGATGAGAGACACCTCTTCTGCTTAGAAAAGTGTTTTCCTGTATACACATATCTTATACTACACACAACATGCAACGATCATCTTGATCAATATTAGCCTTCCACGTGTGACTGCCATGCATCTCAAACGTTCCATCAGATAACAAATATGTGTTACACGATGCCCCTGGTGTGTGTGTCTGCACATTATTGTGCTGCCTTTCGGGCCTGGGTATTGCTGGCTCTAAGGAGCATCATCAGCCATGGGCAGACTGCACATCCTAGATCACATGCCATCTCATTAACAATAGTTTCCGCCCTCCCGACACATGCTACACTAATCTAAATTGCACACTCTGCAAGGTCAAAACTACAAAAGAAACACACATAAGTACACTTCCTGGCCAGGCAGTAACTGAACAACGCCCAAGTCCCCAGAATAATTATTCACACCCCTACGCTGGCCTCTCGTACGCAACCCTAGCCCACTTTGCGTATGTATAAATAGGATAACCACGACGCCACACGTCCCTCCTCTTCCACACTGCCTCAAATGATTTGCCGCATCCACCTCGCATATCACAATGCGCAATAAAAAAAGAAATGGATCCATGAGGTATACTCCATCCTGGCAATCAACACGGGCTCTAAATTGTGAGTCCTACTGCCTGCCGTCTACGAAAGGGATCCATGAGGTGTACACTCTCCTGCAATCAACCCTCCATCTGAATTGTGAGCACTGCTGCCGTAGGGTTTGCTCACACAACAATGACAACAGGTAAGCAGAGCGGCCTGGGTGCACAGGGCCTCCAATTGAGTACGCTGCGGCGAGAGGGGTGGGGTGCTTCAGCCTAGCTGCGCAGGTCCAAACAAATGATATTGCCATGTGTTATGATGTGATCTTTGACCTCATTCAGTCACATCTCTGTCTCATTTTAAAGACCTGCTGGACTGTACTGTAGGCCTGAGACAGCGGGCAGCGCTGCCCTACAGACACCTCTTCAGCGCAGTGCTGCAGGAGGGATGGGATGCATAAACCAGACTGCGCACGTGCAAATAAGCAATATTGCCATGTGTTATGATGTGATCTTTGACCTCATTCAGTCACATCTCTGTCTCATTTTAAAGACCTGCTATACCATAAGGTAGGCCTGAACCTACGGGCAATGCTGCCCTAGAGACACCTGTTGAGGGCAGTTCTGCGGGAGGGGTGGGGTGCATCACCCTGAGTGCGCACATGTGAAAAAGCGATATTGCCGTGCGTAATGATGTGATCTCTGACCTCATTCAGTCATATCGGTCTAATTTTAAGGGCCTGCTGGACCGTATTGTAGGCCTGAGCCAGCGGGCAGCGCTGCCCTACAGACACGTGGCGTTGGCTTTTAGGACACTATAGTGAGCTCCCTACTAAGTGTACATGCACACAGGCTCCCGTCACTGAATTACACGCGCACATTGTGCTTCTAGCATGCACTCTGTTCCTTTGTATGTGAACGTTGGCATAACATATTATTTTTTAACCTTGTGTATTCTCGTGCACTCCAACTCCTCTTTGAACCACGATTACCACTAACAGTTGGTAGATCGTACTTCAAAAACGAAGGATGAACTCAACTCCTATTTTCTATTAAGCTTGAAATAAACCTTCATTTACTTCTAGACGTTTCCACCAGTAAATTATTTCTCCCTTTTCAGACATTTCATTGATTGCCACTAGAAGGGCGGAGCGGGAGCTGACCCCACAATGATGCCCTGGCATTCTGACAACTTCCATCGTGGTATCAAGACACCATCTCCGACCGGAGACCTGGTCTATCGGACCAACATACCCCGGACTAGGAGCTTGCATCAACACGTCGTGGGACACACCAGTGGTGGCAGGTGAGCAGTGATGCCTCGGTGTGCAAGACCTACAATTGAGCACGGTGCGGGGAAAAGGGTTGGGGTGCAGCACCCTGGGTGCACAGGTGCATGCAAGCAATTTTCCCGTAGCTAATAATGTAGGACTATATTATCAAACAACGGCGATAACATTATCACCACTTTAGCGACAGGAAACTGCAGCTAAAGCGACGATAAGAGGTTGATAATATGCCCTTGTAAATTCCCATAGAAGCCCAGGTTCACACCAGAACCTGGGCTTCTAAGGGAATTCACAAGGGCATATTATCAACCCCTTATCGCCGCTATAGCGGCAGTTTCCTGCTGCTAAAGCGGCGATAATGTTATCGCCCTTCCTTCATAATATGGCCCATAATCTTGGGCCTCATGTATTTAATTTGCTGAACCACACTCTTTCTCGCAGACCCCAGCGTCCTAGACAAACGGGTGACGGAGGGTAAACACTAAGGGCTGGGTGCAATAGGACAACGCTCTGTCTCCTCCTCCCTCTCTTCTTTTGACTCTCCCTCCCCTTCTCCCTTTCACCCACTCCCCCTCCCTTCCATTCTCACTATGGTCCTTTCATTCGGACTACCTTTCTTTACCTCTTCCACATAGCACACATACATATGTTTCAGTTTTGCCTTGCAGGTTTCCTACGCTGCTTCCACTGGAGTCCAACCCACGTTTTTTTTATTATACTGTTCTATTAAGGTTACATTTCTATTTATTTCTGTTTTAATAAAGGTTACTTATTTTTTCAAATAAATAACTGAGTGTATAGGTCTTCTTTTTCTGACGGCACTTGCCTATTGTTTATTGTGAAAATCATCTGTTTATAGGAGATTTTAAGGACAACATTATTTAATATTAGAGTGCACCTACCAAACATAATCTAACTGACTATTAGACAAATGAAGCCTGGGTAATTGTACAACTGCAAGAGTTCTATGAGTGTATCACTTTATAACAACATAAGTACTGCCCGTGTGATTACTGAACAAATAAGGCACTGCCTAGGACCACCGAGGCTTCAGGGACTGCCGAACCCACTCTGCATATTTAAATAAAGACACGGGGCCCGATTCACAGAACTAAATTAAGACAAAATCCTAAACTTACTACCATTTTCGTATTCACAGAAGGCACTTACTCATTTTGGTATTCACAGAAGACACTTACTCACTTCGGTATTCACAGAAGTTAGGAGTCCTAACTTTAGGACTCCTAAATGCCTTCTGTGAATACCGAAAGTCTTAAAGTTAGGATTTTTCTCAGTTTAGGAGTCCTAAAGTTAGGACTCCTAACTTTACTACTAATAAACTGAGAAAAATCCTAATTTTAAGGCTTTTGGTATTCACAGAAGACATTTAGGAGTCCTAAAGTTAGGAGTCCTCACTTTAGTACTACTAAATTGAGAAAAATCCTAATTTTAAGACTTTTGGTATTCACATAAGGCATTTAGGAGTCCTAAAGTTAGGAGTCCTAACTATACTACTACTAAACTGAGAAAAATCCTAATTTTAAGGCTTTCGGTATTCACAAAATGCATTTAGGAGTCCTAAAGTTAGGACTCCTAACTTTTGTGAATTGTGAAGTGAGTTAGTGCCTTCTGTGAATACCAAAATGGTAGTAAGTTTAGGATTTTGGCTTAAGTTAGTTCTGTGAATCGGGCCCACGGAAGTGTGGTGATCCACGGATTTCAGTTGGCCTCGAACCCCCCAGAACAATTAGTAAAAAATACCCGAGAAGGTGGCGCTCCCCTAAGCTGCAAAACGTCTCTGTGCCCTTCCGTGCCTGATTTACATGTGACATTAAGATCCCCAATCCTACAGAGACCCCGCAATATAATAATTGGATTGGCCACGAAACATTACGCACCCACCAGGGGCCTCATTTAAAAGAACGGGTGAGACCCCACATGTTCTCGTGTTAACATGGGCTTCTATTTGAATTCTCTACGGCATATTATCAAGCCCATTATCGCCGTTTTAGCGGCAGTTTCCTGCCGCTAAAGCGGCGATAATTTTAACGCCGTTCCTTGATAAATGCCCCTTAGATTCTAGTAGAATTACATACTAGCATTCTACTATGACTTACAATGGAATACTACACAGAGCACATGACTTTACAGCAATGAGCTCATAGTCTCTTCCACGAGTCTTGACACCGGTAGGGGTAAGACTTTCGCTTCCCACTCCCTATATTGTATAAACTTAAATTAACACTTCTTCCACAAGTATGCTACAGTGCCCAGAGCACATCACTTTAAAGCAATGAGCTCACAATTTAGGCTCACGGTTTAATCCCCAAGTCTTCACACCAGTAGGGATGAGTAGTTCGCTTCCCACTCCCTATATACTATAAATGCATACTAACACTACTTACACACTTATACTACAGCGGCTAGTATCCTACACCGCCCAGAGCCCATCACTTTACAGCGATCAGCTTGGTTTCATCCCCAAGTCTTCACACCAGTAGGCGTAACTACTTCGCTTCCCACTTCCGGTATACTATCACCACACAGTAGCAGTCAGTAGTTCGCTTCCCACTCCCTGCATGGTATAAACGCCTACTCACACTACTTGCACACGTATGCTACAAACACTACACCACATCACTTTACAGCAATGACCTCACGGTTTAGACTCTCGGTTTCATACCCGAGTGTAGCACCAAATCATATCACCACCATGCCACTCTGAGCAACACCGCACTTTCAGACCGTTAACAGTGATAACTACCTACTGTCGACCGCCAGAAGGTAATCCAGAACAAATTACAATAGTTCCTTGATTCTTTTAGCTTTAAAAAATTCTCTCTATTACTTTCTTTCTACTTTTCCATATAAATAGTTTTTAAATTATTAGTATTCTATCAACACACTTTCTAGAACATTCTACAACACGTGGAGGTTAAAAGTTCATCAATTTTTTTTAAACCTAACGATATTTTTTTGCAACATTTTCTCAAACATGCATTGTTTTAAGTTCGAACAGTGCCTTCCAAATGCAAGTAGCAGGTGTGGTTGAGTTGAGCAAATTTTATCCTATAATATGTACTATCTTAACCAATCACAAACATACTTTTCCACAAAACGAATGTGCACCCTACTTTTAAAAAACAATGCTTTTCATCTCCCGATCAGGTACCGTTTTGTATGCGAAAGAAACTAGTTCCCCATCTTTAAACATATCTCTTATTCTACGAAGGAACTGCATGAGCTACAGACATCTTTCCATACCTTCCAGCCATACTTTCAAAATGCTAGTGTGGATCATAGGACATAGCAATGTTTTCTGGTGCAAGAGGTATGCAGAACAGAGACGTATTGACTTAGACCTAGATTTACAAAATGTGGACATTAAATGGTTTGGACAGAGAGGATTGAAGTGGCACCAATTGTTGCCTTTGGTTAAAACCTGTTTGCATCTCCAGCACCCTGATCTCATGATTGTGCACTGTGGTGGAAACGGCCTAGGCACATTGACTGGGGTAGATTTGGAAATGCTTATGAAGGACAATTGATGTTACTTTTGCCTCAAACTGTCTTTGTATATTCCAATATATGCCAAAGACAGAGGTGGAAATGGTCCAAACAATTTTGTCCTCAGATTGAAAAATCTCGGAAAAAAGTCAACAAAGCTGTCTCTGCATACCTCAGAAACCACAAAATGGGGTCCATATACAACAACAACATACATTTTGATATGGCGGATATATACAGAAGTGATGGAGTACACTTCACAGATCAGGGAAATTGAGTTTTCCTGAATAACTTGAAGCTGTGCAACTAATGAACACAAGGGCTCTTTTTAGAGCCACCCTATAACTTACAACTTAGGCCCCCTATTTTAGGGCCATATAACGCCAACTCCCGCACCCTCGCCAAAATGTATTTGTCCACACAGCTGTGGTGCAGCAGCGAGACCATCTCACTTTGCAGCACAGACCTCTCGCTTTGATCCCTAGCTCTACTCACCTATAGGGGTGAGTAGTTTGCGCTCTACAAATACCATATTGATTTACCTTCGCACTCCCTATAAAACACCACCTAAGCACCATACACAAGCTACAATGTTCTAAACAAAAGTTCATCCAAGTACCTATAACTACATGCTGACACTACTTGCACAGATGTGGCACAGCGGCCAGAGCACATGACTTCACAGCATATGACACACAGTTTGGGCTCACGCTTTAATCCCCGACTCCAGCAGCAGCTCAGCTTAGCAACATGAGACTCTCGACAATACCTCACATATATTCCGTACCCCAGGATTTTCATACCAGTACGGGTCAGTAGTTCATCCTAGTAGTTATAAACACATCTGGACACTACTTCTACAACTGTAGAGCAGGAGCCACGGCACATGACTTCACAGCATAAGACACACAATTTGACCTCAAGCTTTAATCCCCGAGTCCCGCACCAGCTCACCTTACCCGCATTAGACTCTACTCAATACCTCACTTAATTTCCGTAGCCCACCACTTACACACCGGTAGGGGTAAATACTTCGCTTCGCACCCCCTCTATAGCACAACCTAAACACCCCACAGAGGTTACAGTGCTCCTACCCTCCTATTTCTGACTTTTCCCCCCTTTTTTCACCTTACTCGCTTCAACGGAATCACAAAATGGTGGCCAACACTTCCTAGTTGCAATCGCTCGCACCGCTCGCAGTCAATCAGCAACGAGCTCGTGCTCATAACGCCTCAGCCAATCAGATGGCAGAACTCACAAATATCGATATCTGTAAATTTCAATATTTCTCAAAAACTACTGAACGAATTTACACCAAATAAACAAAAGTGTGCTTACTAGACCACTATCCTTCTCCCTGCCAAACTTGGGGTAATTCCGTTCACCCGTTCGACCTGTAGCCTTGTCTAAAGTTTCCTATAGAAATTAACATGGAGAAAACACGTTGTGAGACCCCCCTTTTTTCTCGGCCCCCCTTGATGAATCACCCCCGAACTTTCAACATAGGAGCTGATCTTAACAAATAATTAGTTTTGAAGATTTCACGATGATTCATCAATCGGCACCAAAGTTATTGCGAATAGAATGTTGCCATTTTCCTATAGTGACTAGGTCCTAACTATAACTACCTACTGGCGACCGCCAGTAGGTAATATATCTATATCTATCTATCTATCTATCTATCTATCTATCTATCTATCTATCTATCTATCTATCTATCTATCTATCTATCTATCTATCTATCTATCTATCTATCTATCTATCTATCTATCTATCTATCTATCTATCTATCTATCTATCTATCTATCTATCTATCTATCTATCTATCTATCTATCTATCTATCTATCTATCTATCTATCTATCTATCTATCTATCTATCTCTCTCTCTCTCTATCTATCTATCTATCTATCTATCTATCTATCTATCTATCTATCTATCTATCTATCTATCTATCTATCTATCTCTAAATCTAAATCTAAATCTAAATCTACATCTACATCTACATCTACATCTACATCTACATCTACATCTACATCTACATCTACATCTACATCTACATCTACATATATATATATATATATATATATATAAATATATATATACAGGCTCGTGGGGTGACCAAAATTTGCGAAGCACTCGGACACGGACCGCTTTTCCCCGTAAAAGCCTTTATTGGTTGAACAGCCTCATTTCCCAGTCCTTTAAAAGCATGAGTCCGCAGCCTGACGCGTTTCGTGAACATCACTTCTTCAGAGGCTGGCGCGGTCACAAGGAGCATTACGTTCCACACCTCCCTTTATTTCCATATCGTACGTCGTTGAATCAGCTGTTCTGGATGAAAGGTACGTAAGGGTTTGTGGGAGATGTAGTACTTATTTCTTTTCCTCAGATGGATGCTCCTTTAATAAATGCAAAATTCAAACTTAACATGAGCCCCAGGATATGAAAGTCGCTCTTAATCCAAGGTCCGCATTCCCATTAAGAAATCCACATGATTGGAACTCCTGGCCCCCTTTGTGGGGTGGTGCTTACTCGGCGACAGGACAGCCGCCTAAACATACAGGTTCGTGGGGTGACCAAAATTTGAGAAGCACTCGGACACGGACCGCTTTTCCCCGTAAAAGCCTTTATTGGTTGAACAGCCTCATTTCCCAGTCCTTTAAAAGCATGAGTCCGCAGCCTGACACGTTTCGTGAACATCACTTCTTCAGAGGCTGGTGCGGTCACAAGGAGCATTACGTTCCACACCTCCCTTTATTTCCATATCGTACGCCGTTGAATCAGCTGTTCTGGATGAAAGGTACGTAAGGGTTTGTGGGAGATGTAGTACTTATTTATTTTCCTCAGATGGATGCTCCTTTAATAAATGCTAAATTCAAACTCAACATGAGCCCCAAGATATGAAAGTCGCTCTTAATCCAAGGTCCGCATTCCCATTAAGAAATCCACATGATTGGAACTCCTGGCCCCCTTTGTGGGGTGGTGCTTACTCGGCGACAGGACAGCCGCCTAAACATACAGGCTCGTGGGGTGACCAAAATTTGAGAAGCACTCGGACACGGACCGCTTTTCCCCGTAAAAGCCTTTATTGGTTGAACAGCCTCATTTCCCAGTCCTTTAAAAGCATGAGTCCGCAGCCTGATGCGTTTCGTGAACATCACTTCTTCAGAGGCTGGCGCGGTCACAAGGAGCATTACGTTCCACACCTCCCTTTATTTCCATATCGTACGCCGTTGAATCAGCTGCTCTGGATGAAAGATACGTAAGGGTTTGTGGGAGATGTAGTACTTATTTCTTTTCCTCAGATGGATGCTCCTTTAATAAATGCAAAATTCAAACTCAACATGAGCCCCAGGATATGAAAGTCGCTCTTAATCCAAGGTCCGCATTCCCATTAAGAAATCCACATGATTGGAACTCCTGGCCCCCTTTGTAGGGTGGTGCTTACGCGGCGACAGGACAGCCGCCTAAACATACAGGCTCGTGGGGTGACCAAAATTTGAGAAGCACTCGGACATGGACCGCTTTTCCCCGTAAAAGCCTTTATTGGTTGAACAGCCTCATTTCCCAGTCCTTTAAAAGCATGAGTCCGCAGCCTGACGCGTTTCGTGAACATCACTTCTTCAGAGGCTGGCGCGGTCACAAGGAGCATTACGTTCCACACCTCCCTTTATTTCCATATCGTACGCCATTGAATCAGCTGTTCTGGATGAAAGGTACGTGAGGGCTTGTGGGAGATGTAGTACTTATTTCTTTTCCTCAGATGGATGCTCCTTTAATAAATGCAAAATTCAAACTCAACATGAGCCCCAGGATATGAAAGTCGCTCTTAATCCAAGGTCCGCATTCCCATTAAGAAATCCACATGATTGGAACTCCTGGCCCCCTTTGTGGGGTGGTGCTTACTCGGCGACAGGACAACCGCCTAAACATACAGGCTCGTGGGATGACCAAAATTTGAGAAGCACTCGGACACGGACCGCTTTTCCCCGTAAAAGCCTTTATTGGTTGAACAGCCTCATTTCCCAGTCCTTTAAAAGCATGAGTCCGCAGCCTGACGCGTTTCGTGAACATCACTTCTTCAGAGGCTGGCGCGGTCACATGGAGCATTACGTTCCACACCTCCCTTTATTTCCATATAGTACGCTGTTGAATCAGCTGTTCTGGATGAAAGGTACGTAAGGGTTTGTGGGAGATGTAGTACTTATTTCTTTTCCTCAGATGGATGCTCCTTTAATAAATGCAAAATTCAAACTCAACATGAGCCCCAAGATATGAAAGTCGCTCTTAATCCAAGGTCCGCATTCCCATTAAGAAATCCACATGATTGGAACTCCTGGCCCCCTTTGTGGGGTGGTGCTTACTCGGCGACAGGACAGCCGCCTAAACATACAGGCTCGTGGGGTGACCAAAATTTGAGAAGCACTCGGACACGGACCGCTTTTCCCCGTAAAAGCCTTTATTGGTTGAACAGCCTCATTTCCCAGTCCTTTAAAAGCATGAGTCCGCAGCCTGACGCGTTTCGTGAACATCACTTCTTCAGAGGCTGGCGCGTTCACAAGGAGCATTACGTTCCACACCTCCCTTTATTTCCATATCGTACGCCGTTGAATCAGCTGTTCTGGATAAAAGGTACGTGAGGGTTTGTGGGAGATGTAGTACTTATTTCTTTTCCTCAGATGGATGCTCCTTTAATAAATGCAAAATTCAAACTCAACATGAGCCCCAGGATATGAAAGTCGCTCTTAATCCAAGGTCCGCATTCCCATTAAGAAATCTACATGATTGGAACTCCTGGCCCACTTTGTGGGGTGGTGCTTACTCAGCGACAGGACAGCCGCCTAAACATACAGGTTCGTGGGGTGACCAAAATTTGAGAAGCACTTGGACACGGACTGCTTTTCCCCGTAAAAGCCTTTATTGGTTGAACAGCCTCGTTTCCCAGTCCTTTAAAAGCATGAGTCCACAGCCTGACACGTTTCGTGAACATCACTTCTTCAGAGGATGGCGCGGTCACAAGGAGCATTACATGCCACACCTCCCTTTATTTCCATATCGTACGCCGTTGAATCAGCTGTTCTGGATGAAAGGTACGTAAGGGTTTTTGGGAGATGTAGTACTTATTTCTTTTCCTCAGATGGATGCACCTTTAATAAATGCAAAATTCAAACTCAACATGAGCCTCAGGATATGAAAGTCGCTCTTAATCCAAGGTCCGCATTCCCATTAAGAAATCCACATGATTGGAACTCCTGGACCCCTTTGTGGGGTGGTGCTTACTCGGCGACAGGACAGCCGCCTAAACATACAGGCTCGTGGGGTGACCAAAATTTGAGAAGCACTCGGACACGGACCGCTTTTCCCCGTAAAAGCCTTTATTGGTTGAACAGCCTCATTTCCCAGTCCTTTAAAAGCATGAGTCCGCAGCCTGATGCGTTTCGTGAAAATCACTTCTTCAGAGGCTGGCGCGGTCACAAGGAGCATTACGTTCCACACCTCCCTTTATTTCCATATCGTACGCCGTTGAATCAGCTGTTCTGGATGAAAGGTATGTGAGGGTTTGTGGGTGATGTAGTACTTATTTCTTTTCCTCAGATGGATGCTCCTTTAATAAATGCAAAATTCAAACTCAACATGAGCCCCAGGATATGAAAGTCGCTCTTAATCCAAGGTCCGCATTCCCATTAAGAAATCCACATGATTAGAACTCCTGGCCCCCTTTGTGGGGTGGTGCTTACTCGGCGACAGGACAGCCGCCTAAACATACAGGCTCGTGGGGTGACCAAAATTTGAGAAGCACTCGGACCGCTTTTCCCCGTAAAAGCCTTTATTGGTTGAACAGCCTCATTTCCCAGTCCTTTAAAAGCATGAGTCCAGAGCCTGACGCGTTTCGTGAACATCACTTCTTCAGAGGCTGGCGCGGTCACAAGGAGCATTACGTTCCACACCTCCCTTTATTTCCATATCGTACGCCGTTGAATCAGCTATTCTGGATGAAAGGTACGTAAGGGTTTGTGGGAGATGTAGTACTTATTTCTTTTCCTCAGATGGATGCTCCTTTAATAAATGCAAAATTCAAACTCAACATTTCTATTTCTATTTAGGGAGTTTTGTAAAGCGCTTGGTGACGCACAGCGGCGTGTCCCCGCGCTAAGGAGCGGCTGCTAACTGAAACCTAGGAAGTGGAATACTTTTCTGTTCGAATAGTGTAGTTTTGAGCTTGGCTCTAAAGATTTGTTCAGATGGTTCGAGACGCAATATTAAGGGTAATGTGTTCCATCTGACGGCTGCAAGGTACCTAAAGGATCTTCCGCCCATCCGTGCTCTGGACACCTTGGGGACAACAAGGCGTCCCGAGCCAGAGGATCTGAGGGAGCGGGACGGTTCATAAGGCGTCAACAGTCCTTTCAAAGGGAGAGGAGACCTCCCGTTGATGATCCGATGGCACATGCAGAGTGCTTTGAAATCAACCCTACTTCTGATCGGGAGCCAGTGCAAGGACCGAAGGGCCACCGAGGATGCGGCTCTTCTGGGTAGTCTAAGTACTAGCCTGGCAGCGGCATTCTGTAGGACCTGTAAACGGCTCAGATTCTTCTTCGGAGTCCCTAGATAGAGGAGGTTGCCATAGTCCATCTTTGAGGTGACTAGTGCATGCACAAGGGTTTGACGGGCCTTTACAGGTAAAAACTTCAATGCCTTCCTGAGACTTTTGAGGGTCCCAAAGCATGATCCGACCACCCGGTTGATCTGAGGGCCGAAGGTCAGGTCGGAGTCGAACCAAATGCCCAAGTTCTTTGCTTTCAGGCATGGGATAGGTGTTGAGCCAAGGCATGGAGGCCACCATGCCGACGTCCACGCCGATCGGTCTCCCCCTACGACAAGCACCTCGGTCTTATTTCCGTTGAGCTTAAGGCAGTTTGCGGACATCCAGGCAGCTAGGTCTTGCATACAGGCTCTGAAGATGTCCGCCGAAAGATCGGGTGCGCGCGACAGGGAGATCACCAACTGCGTGTCGTCGGCATAAGAAACCATTCGGAGGCCGTAGCTCTCTACCAAGGAGGCAATCGGGGCTACGTAGAGATTAAAAAGTGTTGGGCTCAGGGACGAGCCCTGCGGCACCCCCTGGTCCAGAGCAATTCGCTCAGAGTAATAGTCACCCTGCCTCACTTGGAAGCCTCGGCCTGCGAGAAATGAATAAATCCATTTCAACGCTGCCCCTCTCACCCCACCTTTGCTCAGACACTGTAGCAAGATGGAATGTGCCACAGTGTCGAACGCCGCGCTAAGGTCTAAAAGGATGAGAGCCATGGTTTGACCCTCGTCAGCACCCTGCCTGAGAGTTTCGGAGGCCCTAAGAAGGGCAGACTCTGTGGAGTGGCGTGGCCGAAACCCGAATTGAGTCGGATGAAGAAGGTTACTGTCCTCCACATATTTCATTAGCTGCTTATTTACCACCTTCTCTGCTACCTTCGAAAAATAAGGCAGGAGAGAGATGGGGCGTAAGTTACCCAGCTTATCGAAGCCAATGTTAGGCTTCTTGCGGAGGGGAAGCACCACAGCCTGTTTCCAGTCCACGGGTAGAGAACTGGATCGAAAGGAGACATCTAGCAAATGCCTGATGTAAGGTTCCAGTGTCTCTATGCTGTCACTCAGCCTTTTTGGGGAAGCAGGATCGCGTGGGGAGCCAGATCTGACGGATCTGCAGATTTTAACGAGATCCTCCGATAGAGGAGTGGTGAAATGAAGTAGCAGATCTGAGTCAGCTTCAGGCCCCAGGATATGAAAGTCGCTCTTAATCCAAGGTCCGCATTCCCATTAAGAAATCCACATGATTGGAACTCCTGGCCCCCTTTGTGGGGTGCTGCTTACTCGGCGACAGGACAGCCGCCTAAACATACAGGCTATATATATATATTCACAGAAAAAACCATAGGTTTCAGGGGTGTTATAGTTAGCTGGCCATTTCACTCGTACAAAACCATAGAAATTCCTCTGTTATAGTTAGTTCTGCTAACTAACTAACTATAACATGGTCAGTGATGGCACTGACCATGTCATGAATGATGCAATATGTGACATCATCAGCAGTGCATTGCGGGCGCACAAGTTATAGTTAGCAGAACTAACTATAACGGAGGAATTTCTATGGTTTTGTACGAGTGAAATGGCAGCTAAAACCTATGGTTTTTCTGTGAATTTCTAAGGTTTTTAAATGCTAATTTCTAACTATAACGTCTCTGAAACCTATGGTTTTTTCAGTGAATTTCAAAGCTTTTTAAAATGCTAATTTCTAACTATAACGTCTCTGAAACCTATGTTTTTTTTCAGTGAATTTTAAAGGGTTTTTAAATGATAATTTTTAAGTGTGATAGTAGTTATACCTATTTTTTTGTACTGATTTTCTACAGGTTTTTAACTGTTTATTTATAAATATTTTACTCATTAAAAAACATTATATATTTTTCTGAAAATTGCAAAAAAACTTTTTAAAAAACATTCAAACTGAAATATTGATACATTTTTTTGTTTTCATTTTTTATTTTAACATATTTATATTATTTTCTTTAAAAAAAAATTCTAAGTTTTTTTTCGGCGTCGCACCCTCAAAGTGTACACATCATGGTGGGTGCATGGATTCTAGCCGCCATTTTAGAAAAGTTGTGAAGGATCCACGTACGGTGTGCAACGGCTGCGTGTTTTTCAGTTACATCATATACATTTAATATTACGTGATGTGCGCGATTGGTATGTGACCAGTCCGCGACACCTGCTCCCGCTCATTTGCGACACATGCGCATTACGGTACAAGATGCTTGCGTGGTGGCGGGTCCCGCGTGACGTCATATACATGCTGGGGCACGCTGGATATGCGACTCCCGCAAAAAAATGTATGTTCCAAAATGATATGTATGTGTCTTTAATATACATATTAGGGCAAGAGAATATCTAAGATATTCATAAAAATAATATATTTGTACTTATAATAAACTTATATTATTTTCAAATATATTTTTGCGAAGTGGGGTGCGTGCACCGAGAGCGCAGAGAACCAAGTCAGCAGAGCTGCTGTAGAGCCAGAGAAACCAGGTCAGCAGAGCCGTTGTAGAGCCAGAGAACCAGGTCAGCTGAGCTGCTCTAGAGCCTAAGACGCAGGTCAGCAGAGCTGCTCTAGAATCAGAGACCCAGGTCAGCAGAGCTGCTCTAGAGCCAGAGACCCAGGTCAGCAGAGCTGCTCTAGAGGCCGAGAACCAGGTCAGCAGAGCTGCTGTAGAGCCAGAGAAACCAGGTCAGCAGAGCTGCTTTAGAGGGAGAGAACCAGGTCAGCAGAACTGCTTTTGAGCCAGAGAACCCGGTCAGCAGAGCTGCTCTAGAGCCAGAGAACCAAGTCAGCAGAGCTGCTTTAGAGCCATAGAACCAGGTCAGCAGAGCTGCTCTAGAGCCAGAGACCCAGGTCAGCAGAGCTGCTCTAGAGGCCAAGAACCAGGTCAGCAGAGCAGCTGTAGAGCCAGAGAAACCAGGTCAGCAGAGCTGCTTTAGAGGGAGAGAACCAGGTCAGCAGAACGGCTTTTGAGCCAGAGAACCGGGTCAGCAGAGCTGCTCTAGAGCCAGAGAACCAGGTCAGCAGAACTGCTTTAGAGCCAGAGAATCAGGTCAGCAGAACTCTTTAGAGGGAGAGAACCAGGTCAGCAGAGGTCCTTTAGAGCCAGAGAACCAGGTCAGCAGAGCTGCTTTAGAACCAGAGAACCAGGTCAGCAGAGCTGCTTTAGAGCCAGAGAACCAGGTCAGCGAGCTGCTCTAGAGGCAGAGAACCAGGTCAGCAGAGCTGCTTTAGAGGGAGAGAACCAGGTCAGCAGAGCTGTTTTAGAGCGAGAGAACCAGGTCAGCACAGCTGCTTTAGAGGGAGAACCAGGTCAGCAGAGCTGCTTTAGAGCCAGAGAACCAGGTCAGCAGAGCTGCTCTAGAGCCAGAGAACCAGGTCAGCAGAACTGCTTTAGAGCCATAGAACCGGGTCAGCAGAGCTGCTTTAGAGCCAGAGAATCAGGTCAGCAGAGCTGCTCTAGAGCCTAAGAACTAGGTCAGCAGAGCTGCTCTAGAGCCAAAGAACCAGGTCAGCAGAGCTGCTGTAGAGCCAGAGAAACAAGGTCAGCAGAGCTGCTTTAGAGGTAGAGAACCAGGTCAGCAGAGCTGCTTTACAGCCAGAGAACCAGGCCAGCAGAGCTGCTTTAGAGCCAGAGAACCAGGTCAGCAGAGCTGCTTTAGAGCCATAGAACCCGGTCAGCAGAGCTGCTTTAGAGCCAGAGAACCAGGTCAGCAGAGCTGCTCTAGAGCCTAAGAACCAGGTCAGCAGAGCTGCTCTAGAGCCAGAGAACCAGGTCAGCCGAGCTGCTGTAGAGCCAGAGAAACCAGGTCAGTAGAGCTGCTTTAGAGGGAGAGAACCAGGTCAGCAGAGCTGCTCTAGAGGGAGAGAACCAGGTCAGCAGAGCTGCTCTACAGCCAGAGAACCATGTCAGCAGAACTGCTTTAGAGCCAGAGAACCGGGTCAGCAGAGCTGCTTTAGAGCCAGAGAACCAGGTCAGCAGAGCTGCTGTAGAGCCAGAGAAACCAGGTCAGTAGAGCTGCTTTAGAGGGAGAGAACCAGGTCAGCAGAGCTGCTCTAGAGGGAGAGAACCAGGTCAGCAGAGCTGTTGTAGAGCCAGAGAACCATGTCAGCAGAACTGCATTAGAGCCATAGAACCGGGTCAGCAGAGCGGCTTTAGAGCCAGAGAACCAGGTCAGCACAGCTGTTTTAGAGCCAGAGAACCAGATCAGCAGAGCTGCTCTGTAGCCTAAGAACTAGGTCAGCAGAACAGCTCTAGAGCCAGAGAGCCAGGTCAGCAGACCTGCTGTAGAGCCAGAAAACCAGGTCAGAAGAGTTGCTTTAGAGGGAGAGAACCAGGTCAGCAGAGCTGCTCTAGAGCCAGAGAACCAGGTCAGCAGAGCTGCTTTAGAGCTAGAGAAGCAGGACAGCAGAGCTGCTCTAGCTGACACTGACTGACTGACACTGACTGACTGACACTGACTGATTGACACTGACTGACACTGATTGACTGACACTGACACTGACTGACACTGATTGACTGACACTGACTGACTGACACTGATTGACTGACACTGACTGACTGACACTGACTGACTGACACTGACTGACACTGATTGACTGACACTGACACTGACTGACCGACACTGACTGACTGACACAGACTGACACTGACTGACTACTCTCTACTACTCTACTACTCACTCTCTACTACTCTCTACTACTCTCTCTCTCTACTACTCTCTACTACTCACTCTCTACTACTCTACTACTCTCTACTACTCACTTCCTACTACTCTCTGCTACTCACTCTCTACTACTCTCTAATACTCGCTCTCTACTACGCTCTACTATCCATTCTCTACTACTCACTCTCTACTACTCTCTCTCTACTACTCACTCTCTACTACTCACTCTCTACTACTCACTCACTACTACACTCTACTACTCTCTACTACTCACTCTACTACTCTCTACTACTCTCTACCACTCACTCTCTACTACTCTCTACTACTCACTCTCTACTGCTCACTCTACTACTCTCTACCACTCACTCTCCACTACTCACTCTCTACTGCGCACTCTACTACTCTCTCTACTACTCACTCTCTACTACTCACTCTCTACTACTCTACTACTCTCTACTACACTCTCTACTACTCACTCTCTACTACTCTCTACTACTCACTCTGCTACTCTCTACTACTCACTCTACTACTCTCTACTTCTCTCTACCACTCACTCTCTACTACTCTACTACTCACTCTGTACTACTCTTTCTCTATTACTCACTCTCTACTACTCACTCTACTACTCTCTATTACTCACTCTCTACTACTCGCTCTCTACTACTCTCTACTACGCACTCTCCACTACTCACTCTCTACTACTCGCTCTCAACTACTCTCTATTACTCACTCTACTACTCACTCTCTACTACTCTACTACTCTCTACTACTCTCTCTGCTTCTCACTCTCTACTACTCTCTCTACTACTCTCTACTACTCACTCTCTACTACACACTCTCTACTACTTGCTCTCTACTACTCGCTCTCTACTACTCTCTACTACTCACTGTACTACTCACTCTCTACTACTCTCTACTACGCACTCTCTACTACTGCACTACTCTCTACTACTCACTCTCTGCGACTCTACTACTCTCTATCTCTTTTACTCACTCTCTACTACTCTCTACTACTCACTCTCTACTTCTCTCTACTACTCACTCTCTACTACTCTCTCTCTACTACTCACTCTCTACTACTCACTCTCTACTACTCTCTCACTACTACTCTCTACTACTCACTCTGGACTACTCACTCTACTACTCACTCTCTACTACTTTCTACTACTCTCTCTCTACTACTCACTCTACTACTCACTCTCTACTACTCTCTACTACTCTCTCTCTGCTACTCACTCTCTACTACTCACTCTCTACTACTCACGCTCTACTACTTGCTCTCTACTACTCACTCTCTACTACTCTCTACTACTCACTGTACTACTCCCTCTCTACTACTCACTCTCTACTATTCACTCTCTACTACTCCACTACTCTCTACTGCTCACTCTCTACTACTCTACTACTCTCTACTACTCTCTCTCTCTTTTACTCACTCTACTACTCACTCTCTACTACTCTCTACTACTCACTCTCTACTACTCTCTCTCTACTACTCACTCTCTACAACTCACTCTCTACAACTCACTCTCTACAACACTCTACTATTCACTCTCTGCTACTCTCTCTCTACTTCTCTCTACTACTCTCCACTGCTCACTCAATACTACTCAGTCTCTACTACTCACTCTCTACTATTCACTTTCTACTACTCTCTGCTTATCTCTACTACTCACTCTCTACTACTCACTCTACTACTCCCTACTACTCACTCTCTGCTACTCTCTCTACTACTCTCTACTACTCACTCTCTACTCTCTACCTCTCTCTCTATTACTCTCTACCTCTCTAAACCTCTACCTCTCTACACCTCTAACTCTACCTCTCTACTTCTACCTCTCTACCTCTACCTCTCTACCTCTCTCTACACGCACACATATGCACCTATATATGCATATATAAGGATATGCATTTATACATATTTATGTGTATATATATACATACATATCTAAACATATATATAATCTGCATATCAATATAAATACAAATATAAATGCAGGCATACATATACAGATACATATATGCATACATATGCATGTTATGTACATGAAAGTTTGAAAAACACTAATACAAGCAAAGCTAAAAAGCCACCTAATTGCAAACAGAATTACTTTAACTTAAACGCGGGTGTGACCTATTGCATTTTCAATGCTTGTTTACTTTGGTTCCATCACGAAGGCATTCAGATGTGTCACACATTTGCCATAAATTCTGAATGTTAGCACTCTAGTGGCTCATTAGATCACTGTAGTAAAGCAACTGCTCACCAGGGAAGTCTGCTGCTGGTATTCAAAGTGCATGTTTCAGTCTGCATGTCAGATTTGTTTAATGAAATAGAGGAGGATTTGAGATGTCAAAATGTGCCCTAATTTTTCTTTCTGCAGTTCTAATCATAATTTCTATGGCAAAATGAACCCCCTCATTTTGTTGCTTTGCAAATTAAATGTTTTAAGTGTTACCACTTTATTCCAATCAAGATGGCTTCAGGTGTGCCATACTTTTGTCATAAGTAAGACTGTTAGCGCTCTAGTTGTTCTTTAGAACACTCTGGGACAGTCTGTCATTGGGCTATACTTGGGCTACATCTGGGTGATATTTGTGCTACATTTGGGCTCTTTTGTCTCTGGTGGCCATCTTGGGAGACTTATTTGTTATGAAGTTTCCTAATTTCCTAATTTACTACTGTCTCCTCAGTACGAAATACTCTCAGTTTTTTACTTTGATTCCATCAAAAAGGCATTCAGGTATGTCACACATTTGCCATAAATTCGGAAAGTTAGCACTCTAGCTTATTAGATCACCGTAGTAAAGCTACTGCTCACCAGGGAAGTCTGCTGCTGGTATTGAAAGTGCATGTTTCTGTCTGCAAGTCAGAATATTTTATTGAAATAGAAGAGGATTTGAGAAGTCACTCAAAATGTGCCCTAATTTTTCTGTTTTCAGCACTAATCATACTTTCTATGGCAAAATGAACCCCCTCATTGTGTTCCTTTTAAATTAAATTACTCACTCTCTACTACGCACTCGCTACTACTCTATACTACTCACTCTCTACTACTCTCTACTACTCTCTACTACTACTCTCTACTACTACTCTACTACTCACTCTGTACTATTCACTCTCTACTACTCACTGTACTACTCTCTACTACTCTCTATCACTCACTCTCTACTACTCTACTACTCACTCTCTACTACTCTCTCTCCACTACTCTCTCTCTACTACTCACTCTACTACTCTCTACTACTCACTCTCTACTACTCTCTCTCTACTACTCACTCTCTACTACTTGCTCTCACCTGCTCTACTACTCACTCTCCACTACTCACTCTCTACTACTCGCTCTCTACTACTCATACTCTACTACTCTCCACTACTACTCACTCTCTACTCACTCTACTACTCTCTACTCCTCTCTACCACTCACTCTCTACTACTCTCTACTACTCACTCTCCACTACTCACTCTCTACTACTCGCTCTCTACTACTCTCTACTACTCACTCTACTACTCTACTACTCTCTCTGCTACTCACTCTCTACTACTCACTCTCTACTACTCACTCTACTACTCACTCTCTACTACTCTCTAGTACTCCACTACTCACTCTCTATAACTCTACTACTCCCTACTACTCACTCTCTACTACTCGCTCTCTACTACTCATACTCTACTACTCTCTACTACTCCCCACTCTCTACTCACTCTACTACTCTCTACTACTCTCTACCACTCACTCTCTACTACTCTCTACTACTCACTCTCCACTACTCACTCTCTACTACTCGCTCTCTACTACTCTCTTCTACTCACTCTACTACTCTACTACTCACTCTCTACTACTCACTCTCTACTACTCTCTACTACTCACTCTCTACTACTCACTCTCTACTACTCACTCTCTACTACTCACTCTCTGCTGCTCTCTACTACTCACTATCTACTACTCTCTCCTACTCACTCTCTACTACTCTCTACTACTCACTCTAGTACTCACTCTACTACTCACTCTCTACTACTCTCTACTACTCACTCTCTACTACTCTCTACTACTCACTCTCTACTACTCTCTCTCTACTACTCTCTACTACTCACTCTACTACTCACTCTCTACTACTCTCTCTCTGCTACTCACTCTCTACTACTCACTCTCTACTACTCACTCTCTACTACTCATGCTCTACTACTCACTCTCTACTACTCCACTACTCTCTACTACTCTATCTCTATAACTCTACTACTCCCTACTACTCTCTCTCTACTACTCACTCTCTACTACTCACTCTCTACTACTCTCTACTACTCACACTAGTACTCACTCTACTACTCACTCTCTACTACTCTCTACTACTCACTCTACTACTCTCTCTCTACTACTCACTCTACTACTCACTCTCTACTACTCACTCTGCTACTCACTCTCTACTACTCTCTACTACTCACTCTCTACTACTCACTCTCTACTACTCACTCTCTACTTCTCACTCTACTGCTCTCTACTACTCACTCTCTTCTACTCTCTCTACTACTCTCTACTACTCTCTACTACTCACTCTTTACTCTCTATTAGTCATCCTCTACTCTCTACCTCTCTACCTCTCTCTACCTCTCTCTCTACTACTCTCTACCTCTACCTCTCTACCTCTACCTCTCTACCTCTACATCTACACCTCTCTACCGCACACATATGCATATATATATATGCATTTATATATATGTATGTGTATTTATATATATACATACATATATAAACATATATATAATCTGCATATCTATATAAATACAAATATAAATGCATGCATACATATACATATATGCATACATATGCATGTTATGTACATGAAAGTTTGAAAAACACTAATAAAAGCAAAGCTAAAAAGCCACCTAATTACAAACAGAATTGCTTTAACTTAAACGAGAGCGAGTCCTATTGCATTTTCAATGCTTGTTTTCTTTGGTTTCATCAAGAAGGCATTCAGATGTGTCACACATTTGCCATAAATTCTGAATGTTAGCACTCTAGTTGCTCATTAGATCACTGTAGTAAAGCTACTGCTCACCAGGGAAGTCTGCTGCTGGTATTCAAAGTGCATGTTTCAGTCTGCATGTCAGAATTCTTTAATGATATAGAAGAGGATTTGAGAAGTCAAAATGCGCCCTAATTTTTCATTCTGCAGCACTAATCATAATTTCTATGGCAAAATGAACCCCCTCATTTTGTTCCTTTGCAAATTAAATGTTTTAAGTGTTACTCTTTATTCCAATCAAGATGGCTTCAGGTGTGCCATACTTTTGTCATAAGTAAGACTGTTAGCGCTCTAGTTGTTCTTTATAACACTCTGGGACATTCTGTTATTGGGCTATTCTTGCTCTACATCTGGGTGATATTTGTGCTACATTTGGGCTCTTTTGTCTCTGGTGGCCATCTTGGGAGACTTATTTGTTATGAAGTTTCCTAATTTCCTCATTTACTATTAGTGCTCTAGTTGTTCTTTAGAACACTCTGGGAAGCTGCAGTAGAACACAAAGGAATCAACTGACAGTCTCTGCCCTTGTTGGATGTACATGTTTTACTTAGAATGTCAGACTTCATTATCACATGACGGAGAAAGATAATGTGAATTTACAGAAAATATGCTCTCAGTTTAGCTTATAGATCACCTTCCAAACCTCTGTGGGAAAATCATGAGAAAGTAGTTTTCTCTCAAACATGATTCATGATATCCCAGCAGAAGGCTTTTCCACATGGCAAAATCACCTTAGAATACACCACAATTCCTAATATGAGTATGGTACCATCAACAAATGGTTTATAATGTAACTAAAGTCTTAAAACCTTCTATTAACTGCAATGCTTTTTAATGAGGTGCTATCATGTATATTGGTCCCAAGATGGCTGCCAACACTTCTTAGATGAGGTGCTGACAGCCAATCAGATCTCACGATGAGATGTGTGGTTAGGCTCCGCCCAGATATATCTATGATTTTACTTTTGATTTTCTCAGCAACTACTGAACAGATTTACACCATTTAACCAAAAGACATGAGTGTGATCCAAGGGCTACCTCTTTGCCAAATTTCGCATAATTCCATTAAGCAGTTCGGGCTGCAGCTGCGATTAACGGTTCCTATGGAAAAGTGCATGGGGAAAACACGTTTTGGGACCCCCCTTTTTTCTCAGCCCCCGCTTGATTAATCACCCCGAGACTTTCAGGATAGGAGCGGACCAGAGCGCCCCACCAGTTTTGAAAATTTCACGAAGATTCGTCAACCGGCGCCAAAGTTATTCCAAATAGAATGTTGTGGATTTCCTATAATAGGTCCTAACTATAACTACCTACTGGCGACCGTCAGTAGGTAATATATATATATATATATATATATATATATATATATATATATATATATATATATATATATATATATAGGCTCCAAATGTCTCCTACCGAAGTTCAAGCCCTTTGAGGGGTGGCGCGAAGCCGGTGGAGAAACCGGTAATCCAATATCCAGTCAAAACGGAGTTCCATTCACACTCGTGGACCAAAAACACACCAAATTTACCAAAGTAAAGTAACCATAAGGGGGTTTATTGAGTTAATAAACCCCCTTATGGTTACTTTACTTTGGTAAATTTGGTGTGTTTTTGGTCCACGAGCGTGAATGGAACTCCGTTTTGACTGGATATATATATATATATATATATATATATATATGTTCCACGTTTTCCGTCAGTTATCCTGCTCTCAGCACAGCGGGTGCTCCAGCCGCGAGGGCGGAACTCGCGAATCCATTTCAGCCACAGTTTTAAAGATTGCTGCGCACTCTGGTCAATATGCAAATCAGTAATTTATTGTAGTTCGTTGCAAACACGGTCTGTACACGATCTGCTGACAAACGCGTTTCAGCCTCCTGGCCTTCGTCAATGTCAATAATACTAAGTTTCCATTTTCTATTTAAGCATTCGATTGGTTGTCAAGATCACAGAAAAATGGAAATGAAAAGCGGACTTTATGTATACAGATATTCAATGTGGGAAGAAGTTTGACGGCCATTTTGACACTGTGTCATGCCGCAATTCTCAATACAAAAACAGAGTTACTTGAAATTTGGCAGAGAGGTAGTCTACAGGTCAAGGAAGTGCCTTTTGTAGGTCTGGTGTAAATCTGTTCAGTAGGTCCTGAGAAAATAGCATTTAAATCAATATATATATCTGTAAGCGCGCTTACCGTGCGCTTACGGTAAGCTTACCGTACGCGTACGGTGCCGTGCGCGAGCGCGATTCTGATTGGCTGTTAGATCTTAGTAAACATTCGAATCGGTCGAAACCAGGAAGTGTCGGCCGCCATTTTCTCTCTCGCACTCTGAGGGGGGGAGGAAAAACAAAGTTGGATAACATGAAAAGGGGCAGGCTAGACAGCTCCTAACCACCTAGCCATGGTTAGGGTGTCCCAAAAGATCCCCCAAGGCCAAAAATGCAATTTTTTTTTTTTTTGAAAAAACGCCGATTGCGCTTACCGTACGCGTACGGTCAAAAATAAAAAATAAATAAAAAATATCTACATTTTCCCCACCCTGTGTGCAAAAGGTGCCCGTAGAGCTCCTTTTGTGCATGGCATATAAGAAATTTGGACATTTAATAGATAACCTTTCACAACGAAGCGCATAATATGTCCTCCGTGTGCGGACGGTGCGCGAAGCGCATCGTGCGTACATGGCCCATCCATCGTAACGTGGGCACGCGGTGCGCGTAGCGTACCGCGTTCCCACCGTGCATGCACGGCACTAACTGCGTAAAGTGGGCGCGCGGTGCGCGAAGCCCACCGCGTGCTCACTGTGCGTGCACCGTGCGCGAAGCGCACCGTGCGCGCACGGGACGAACTGCGTGAAGTGGGCGCGCACGCCACGAACGGCGTCAAGTAACTTAGCATTTAAAAAACCGTACAAATTCACTGAAAAAACCATAGGTTTCACACACGTTATAGTTAGGAATCAGCATTTAAAAAACCTTTCAAATTCACTGAAAAAACCATAGGTTTCACACATGTTATAGTTAGCTGGACATTTCACTCGTGAAAAACCATTGAAATTCCCCCGTTATAGTTAGTGCAGGCAACTATAACTCACGCGACCGCAATCCTCTGCTGATGACATATGTGTCTTTATGAAAAAAAAATATTTGTAATATATGTATAGCTAAAATTTAATGGAAGAAGACATGGGCAAATAAGTGTCTAAATACAGTATTAGCATCAGCAGAGGATTGCGGTCGCGTGAGTTATAGTTGCCTGCACTAACTATAACGGGGGAATTTCAATGGTTTTTCACGAGTGAAATGTCCAGCTAACTATAACATGTGTGAAACCTATGGTTTTTTCAGTGAATTTGAAAGGTTTTTTAAATGCTGATTCCTAACTATAACGTGTGTGAAACCTATGGTTTTTTCAGTGAATATATATATATATATATATATATATATATATATATATATATATATATATTATCTACTGGCGGTCGCCAGTAGATAGTTATAGTTAGGACCTATTTTCCATAGGAAATCTGCAACATTCTATTCCCAATAAGTCTGGCGCCGGTTGACGAATCCTCGCGAAAGTTTCCAAACTTTTGGCCAGCTCCGCTCTGTTCCTACCCTGAAAGTTTCGTGGTGATTCGTCAAGCAGGGGCCGAGAAAAAAGGGGGTTCCAAAACGCATTTTCCCCATGCAATTTCCCATAGGATCTGTTGTCGCAGCTACAGCCCGAACCGCTGAACGGAATGACACCAAATTTGGCAAAGAGGTAGTCCTCAGTTCAGACTCGTGCCTTTTGCATAAATGGTGTGAATCCGTTCAGTAGTTCCTGAGAAAATTAGAGTCAAAAGTACATAAATATCCATGGCCGGGACGGATCGCGGACCCTACCCGCACCGTGAGCGCACCCTCCCCGAACCGAGCGCGCACCCTCCTGATCGCGTGCTGAATGCTAATTGGCTGTCGAGTGTCTGTCTACATTGGAAACCAGGAACTATTGGTGGCCATTTTCTGCCACGGTAGAAGCGAGGCTGAAGAAGAAAGGGGAATAAGTGTGTAAAACATATAAAGGGGGCAGAGTGGAAATACTCTGACCCTCTAGAGGTGCTTAGGGGGTCCTAGAAGGACCCCCTGGGGACCCCTTTTTTTTTGTTTTTTAAACGGCAAAATGCGCGCACGGTGCGCGTAGCCTATCGCGTTGGGTGCACGGATTCTCTTGCGTTGGGTGCGTGGATCCACAGAATTTTTTTAAAAAATAAGACAAGAAATAATTGGTTGTATGACTACTTTCTACACTGAAAGGTAGGGTGTATATTTCTGTTTTTTAAAGGTATGATTCTTATTGGTTAACAAAAACAGATTGTAATGAACATTATATATGGTAAGCTGATATGTTGAAAAGTCAAGCACACTTCCTGTCTTGTTTAGCAACATTGTGTGCTGAACTTGTGACGTGTGTGCTCAGTGCAGTGTTTCATGACCTGTTTCTATGGTAAGAGGCAGAAGGCAGATTGGGGGAAGGGTTGAAATGTATTTCAGTTGGAAAGGGTTGAAATGTTTAACCAATAGAAATGTGTGTTTGCTTTTGAGTTTATGTGTGAAGGATTGTGATTTGAGGTTTACATGTGTAGAAAATGAAAGGGAAACTTTTCCATTCTTTGTTTTTGCTGAGAGGTGCACAATGCTGAGATTCTGTAAATCTGGTGTGTGACTGATATACTTCTTAATCTACCAAACAACTTGAAAGGTGAGTTTTCTAATTGTGAGGGGATGTATGTAGACTATTTTGATTTTAATCAGACTAATGTATTTCTCCTGCTAAAGTGTAGGGAGTACTTTTCTCTCTACAATCTTATTGACAGTGTGTGTGCATGTAGAAACCATTCTGTGATAAGCATTTGTGTTTTTCATGTGTTTGCAGACAAATAACTGTGCTGTTTTTATATTTTGGTAGAATTAGAAACCAGTCATTGTTTATGAATTTGTGAAATGAGTTATGTTATGTTTCTATACTAAAATGTAGTACTTCTTCTAGATGAAGAAATGTGTTTTGGTATAGTGCAAGGGATAGTGTTGTTTGTCTAGAATCACCCAGTGAAATATGTGTGCATTTGGGAACCACTGTGAGAGAAGCATTTGGTAACATCATGTATTTGCTGACAGATAGCTCTTTTAAAACCTGTCATGTTGTCAAGTTTTAGTAGCATTAGAAGCCAGTCTTTGGTTATGCATTGATATAATGATTCATGCTTTGACACTAAAGAGCAGTACTGAAATATGTAGATTGTGTGCAGTCCCCTTACCCCTTCCACAGTAGTGGATGAGTTTTGGTAAGCTGCTAGGGATAGTGTTGCTTGTCTAGAATCACACTGTGAGTCTGTGTGCATTTGGGAACCACTGTGAGAGAAGTATTTGGTAACGTTGTGTATTTGCTGACAGATAATTGTTTTAAAACCTGTCATGTTGTCAAATTTTAGTAGAATTAGAAGCCAGTTTTTGCTTATGCTTTTATTAAATGAGTCAGGCTTTGACACAAAAGTGCAGTCCTGCAATATGTAGATTGTGTGCAGTTCCCTTATCAGTTCCACAGTAGTGAATGATTTTTGGTAAACTCCTAGGTATAGTGGTTTTTGTCTAGAATCACACTGCGAGTCTGTGTGCATTTGGGAACCACTGTGAGAGAAGCATTTGGTAACATCGTGTATTTTTTAGCAGATAACTCTTTTAAAACCTGTCATGTTGTCAAGTTTTAGTATCATTAGAAGCCAGTCTTTGCTTATGCGCTGATTAAATGAGTCATGCTTTGACACTAATGTGCTGTACTTAAATATGTAGATTGTGTGCAGTACCATTACCTCTTCTAGACTAGTGAATGAGTTTTGGTAAAACTGCTAGGGATAGTGTTGCTTGTCTAAAATCACACTGTGAGTCTGTGTACATTTGGGTAAGGATGTAATTTGAGATGTCATCAGTGATGTCATCAGTGATGTCACTGACCATGTCATGAGTGATGAAATATGTGACGTCATCAGCAGTACATTGCGGGGGCGCGAGTTATAGTTAGCTGAACTAACTATAACAGGGGAATTTCTAGGGTTTTGTACAAGGAAAATGTCCAGCTAACTATAACACCCCTGAAACCTATATATATATATTACCTACTGGCGGTTGCCAGTAGGTAGTTATAGTTAGAACCTAGTTTCCATAGGAAAAGCATTTTTTGATTTGCTAATAACTTTGGCGTCGTTTGACGAATCTTCTTGAAATTCCCCCCAAAAAAGTCCATCCAGGTCAACTCCTATCCTGAACATTTGGGGGTGATTCGTCAAGCGGGGGCTGAGAGAAAAGGGGGGTCCCAAAACTCATTTTCTCCATGTTAATTTCATAGGGAATTTTGCGACGAGCTACAGCTCGAACTGCTGTACGGAATTACCCCAAATTTGGCAGAAAGGTATAGCTTAGTTCAGAAAGCAACCTTTTTTTTAAATGGTGTAAATACGTTCAGTAGTTTTTGAGAAATTTAAAAAATAAGAGTCAAAAAATCAATTTCCCATAGGAAATTTAGCAATGAGCTCCAGCTTGAACTGCTAAATGGAATTACACCAAATTTGTCAGAAAGGTAGAACTTGGTTCAGAAAGCGACCTTTTAAAAATTGGTGTAAATCCGTTCAGTAGTTGCTGAGAAATTAGAAAAATGTAAGTTTTGATATCTAGGCGGAGCCTAAGTAGTGTGCGCGAGCTTCACTGTGATTGGCTGCTAGCACTCCAAACCAGGTGTTGGCAGCCATCTTGTGGCTCGGTAGAAGCGAGTCACCCAAAAACGGAGAAACAAAGATATAAAATAAGAGAAGGGGGCAGGGTAGAAAAACCCTGACCCACTAGGTCTGCTCAGGGGGTCCCATGAGGGCCCCCAGGGCCCCAAAAATATTTTAAAAAATAAATGTAAAAAATCTGCAAAAATTCGCGCTGGGGTCGCGGGTTCTCGTGTTTTATTTTAATGATGCCCTTGGGTGGGCTAGGTTGCGTGGGCATTTCTTAAAAAATAATAGCAGGGGCCCACAGGCGTTGTGGGGGTCCGCTGGGGTCCACTCAGCCCCGGGGCTTCACTTATGTTGGGAGGGGGTTCTGTGGCCCCCCCTCCTGGAGTCTTCTATGTGCTTGTAACTTTGGCGTCGTTTGACGAATCTTTATGAAATTATCCCCAAAAGTTTCTCTTTTTTTGATTAGCTCCTATATTGAATGTTTGGGGGTGAATGTTGTAGGAGGGGCTGAGAATAAAGAGGGTCCTAAAACGTGTTTTCTCCATGGAATTTCCATACAAAACTTTACAGAAGACTACTGGTGAAACTGCTGAACAGAATTACGCCAAATTTGGCAGGGAGAAAGATGATGGTCCAGAAAGCACGCTTTTGTTTAAATGGTGTAAATCCGTTCAGTAGTTTTTGAGAAATATCAAATTTTACAGATATCGATATTTGAGAATTCTGACAGGTGATTGGCTGAGGGGTTACAAGCACAAGCGTGCAGCTCATTGGCTGTGAACTGTTGAAACCAGGAAGTGTTGGCAGCCATTTTGTGATTTACTCCGTCAGCTCGTATGTCTCCGTGTAGAAGCCATCGGGTCTGCAGTCTTACCTCTGCGAGGCAACACTGGCATCTGTGTGAGATATGCCTTTCACGCTGCCTCTCCTTATATCACTAAGTCGCGGCTATGGCTTTAGAAGCCCGCTAGTCGGCTCCCACATCTGTACGTTTGCAAGCTAGTATGCTGCTGTGCGGTACTGGTGTCCCTTTGCGAGACTGGGTGCGGACTGTTGATAAGTCACACTATAAGAGTATTGAAAAGCTATTTTGTGATTGAGTCCGTCAGCTCGCATCTGTCCGAGGCAAATCTGAAAACAAACCGGAGGTCTGTCTGTGCGAGATACCCTTTTCACGCTGCTTCTTTCCACATCAGCAGGTAACGCACCCTGTTCCTATATCACCAGCATACCCCCAACAACCTTATTGGGCCCGGAAGTCTCCCTTTGTGAACCACTGGTGGGCTCTCAGCTGTCCCGGTGGGACTTCTCAGGGCTGCAGTTGTATCTGTGAAGCCAAGACTGGAAATATGCCGCAGGTCTCTCTCTGCGAGATACCCCCTTCACGCTCCCATGCTTTTAGAAGCCACTGCGTCGGCTCGCACCTCTCTACCTTTGCGAGCTAGGCCGCTGCTGTTCCTCTTCGTCTTCGAGCTACTACGCTGCTGTTCCTTTGGAGTGGACGGCCCGTAGTTCTCCCTCTGCGAGTCGAGCCCAGGGGCCGCAGTTGTTCCTCTGCAAGCCTGGGTGCGAACTGTTGATAAGTCACACTGTATGAACAATGAAAAGCCATTTTGTGATTGAGTCCATCAGCTTGCATCTGTCCGAGGCAATTCTGAGAACATACCGTAGGTCTGTCTGTGAGAGATATTCCTTTCACGCGGCTTCTCCCCACATCAGCAGGTAATGCACTCTCTTCCCACATCACCAGCATACCCTCAACAACCTTCTTGGGCCAGCAAGTCTCCCTCTGCGAAGCAGCTCCTTGTCCGCCATCCCCGTTCACCCCCCACAAACAAATGTGACAGGAGCGTTTTTAAATCTTGAGCCTAGCAAATAGGCTGGTGTTGTAGTTTATTAAAAAAGATACTTTTGAGGTTGGACAAATAAGAATCTTAGTCATGTATGGATTTGCATATAAAATATTTTATTTAAAAAAAAAACAACAAATAAAACTGTGTGTAAAACTTTTTATTAAAACAAAACAACAACAAATAAAACTATGTACAGCGATGGCCTGTCATCCCTCGACAATTTGTGAATCACAGCCTGCAAGACAAAAAGAAAGATAAGATGGTGTGTCATGCGTCCGGCAAAGGAGAGAGAAAAAGAGGGGAAGAGAGAAAGAGTAAGATAAAAGG